>NC_082718.1:70251372-71451372 GCF_030144855.1 Hypanus sabinus | reverse complement strand
TAGCAGTAATAAACCTAAAAATGTAGGAATAATAATAATCAATAATAAACAAGCTCTATCGATGTCTAGGGGAAAGTGAATTGTCATAGGAAAGTATAGAGTTCAGTTCATAAATGCTGAGGTGGTTATGGTTGTTGTGTTGAAATCGTTGGAGAGAGAGAGAGCGAGCGAGATGTAACAGCAACAGCTGCGGCAGGCAAACCTTTTGTGGCTTTCTTAATCTGTCGTGTCATTGTGGCCATTCAGTTATGACCCCTCTGGTCTTCAGCTAGACTGTTCTTCTGTGGTGGACTCATCACTCTGGCATGAGTGGACACACACACAAGTCCTCACCGGCCCTGCTGTAACACTGTGAGCTTTACTGACCGATCTGCTGATTCAGTCTCCGAAGCCCCCACCTTTCTGTGGGTTCCCAACACTCAATCAGTGTCCACTGGTGTGTCTGAAGGTGTCTCTCCAGACCTGTCTTTTTATCCCCACTCACGGGGTCTCAGCTATCCATCAACTCTGAATGACCGTGTCCATCAAATCAGGCCACTCCTGCTATCTCCTGAGGAATGTTAACAAGCAAAGTACAGTCCTTGTAGTGGAAGGTAAATAACCCAGGAAGAGTCAAAATACAGTAAATCAACAGTATCTCTCCCCCTCTTATCTGTAGCAGATGTTCTTGCCTGTGTTTCATCTCTCTCTCTCATGAGCAACATAGCAACAGCAATAGTTCATAGTTCTCAGGAGGGGAATTAGGAAGGGTTAGCTCTGCACCCCATTGACCATCAGGTCTGTTCATCACTCATAACAGTATCAGCTGAAAACTTTGCCACAAACTCATCAATTCCATTATCTAAATCATTAACAAGCAATGTGAAAAGTAGTGATCCCAATACTGACCCTTGAGGAACACCACATCACTGGCAACCAACCAGAAAAGGCCCTCTTTGCCTGTCAGCCATTCCACTATCCATGCCAGTATCTTTCCTGTAACAACAGACACTTTATCAAATGCCTTCTGAAAATCCAAGTAAATGACAATCACTGCCTCTCCTTTGTCCAACCCTGCTTGTTACTTCCTCGAAGAACTCTAACAGATTTGTCAGGCAAGATTTCCCTTTCCAGAAACCATGCTGACTTTTTCCTTAATAATAGACTCCAACACTTTCCCAACCACTGAGGTTAGGCTTTCTTTTCCCTTCCTCCCTTCTTACAAAGTGAACCATAGAATATTAGAGCATAGAAACAGGCGTCTTGACCCTTCTTGACTGTGCTGAACCATTTGTCTGCCTAGTCCCACTGACCTGCACCTAGCCCATATCCCTCCATACACCTCGCATCCATGTACCTGTCCAAGTGTCTCTTGAATGTTAAAATTGAACCTGCATTTACCAGTTCATCTGGCAGCTCATTCCACACTCCCAACACTCTCTGTGTGAAGAAGCCCCCCCTAATGCTCCCTTTAAACTTTTCCCCCTTCACCCTTAACCCATGACTTCTGGTTTTTTAATCCCCAGCCTCAGTGGAAAAAGACTGCTAACATTCACTCTATCTATACCCATCACAATGTTATATATCTCTATCAAATCTCCCCTCATTCTTCTGCGCTTCAGACAGTAAAGTCCTAACCTATTCAACCTTTCTCTGTAACTCAGTTTCTCAAGTCCCAGCAACATCCTTGTAAACCTTCTCTGCACTTTTTCAACATTATTAATATCCTTCCTGTAATTTGGTGACCAAAACTGCGCACAGTACTCCAAATTCAGCCTCACCAATCCTTTATACAACCTCACCATAACATTCCAACTCTTATACTCAATACTTTGATTTATAAAGGCCAATGTACCAAAAGCTCTCTTTATGACCCTATCTACCTGTGACGCCACTTTTAGGGAATTATGTATCTGTACTCCCAGATCCCTCTGTTCTACTGCACTCCTCAGTGCCCTACCATTTACCTTGTATGTTCTACCTTGGTTTGACCTTCCAAAGGGCAATACCTCACACTTGTCAGCATTAAATTCCATCTGCCATTTGTCAGCCCACTTTTCCAGCTTGTCCAGATCCCTCTGCAAGCTTAGAAAACCTTCCTCACTGTCCACTACACCTCCAATCTTTGTATCAACAGCAAATTTGCTGATCCAATTCACCACATTATCATCCAGATCATTGATATAGATGACAAATAACAAAAGACCCAGCACTGATCACTGTGGCACACCACTAGAACATAGAATAGTACAGCACATTACAGGCCCTTTGGCCCACAATGTTGTGCCGACCCTCAAACCCTGCCTCCCATATAATCCCCCACCTTAAATTCCTCGGTATACCTGTCTAGTGGTCTCTTAAACTTCACTAGTGTATCTGCCTCCACCACTGACTCAGGCAGTGCATTCCATGCACCAACCACTCTCTGAGTGAAAAACCTTCCTTTAATATTCCCCTTGAACTTCCCTCCCCTTACCTTAAAGCCATGTCCTCTTGTATTGAGCAGTGGTGCCCTGGGGAAGAGGTGCTGGCTGTTCACACTATCTATTCCTCTTAATATCTTGTATACCTCTATCATGTCTCCTCTCATCCTCCTTCTCTCCAAAGAGTAAAGCCCTAGCTCCCTTAATCTCTGATGTTAATGCATACTCTCTGAACCAGGCAGCATCCTGGTAAATCTCCTCTGTACCCTTTCCAAAGCTTCCACTTCCTTCCTATAGTGAGGTGACCAGAAATGGACACAGTACTCCAAGTATGGCCTAACTAGAGTTTTAAAGAGCTGCATCATTACATCGCATCTCTTAAACTATCCCTCGACTTATAAAAGCTAACACCCCATAAGCTTTCTTAACTACCCTATCTACCTGTGAGGCAACTTTCAGAGATCTGTGGACATGTACCCCCAGATCCCTCTGCTCCTCCACACTTCCAAGTATCCTGTCATTTACTTTGTACTCTGCTTTGGAGTTTGTCAATAGACAATAGGTGCAGAAGTAGACCATTCGGCCCCTCAAGTCTGCACCGCCATTCTGAGATCATGGCTGATCATTCACTATCAATACCCAGTCCCTGCCTTGTCCCCATATCCCTTGATTCCCCCATCCATCAGATATCTATCTAGCTCCTTCTTGAAAGCATCCAGAGAATTGGCCTCCACCATCTTCCGAGGCAGTACATTCCACACCTCCACAACTCTCTGGGAGAAGAAGCTCTTCCTCAACTCTGTTTTAAATAACTGACCTCTTATTCTCAATCCATGCCCTCTGGTACTGGACTCTCCCAACATCTGGAATATATTTCCTGCCTCAATCCTATCAAATCCTTTAATTATCTTAAACGTTTCAATCAGATCCCCTCTCAATCTCCTCAATTCCAGCGTGTACAAGCCCAATCTCTCCAATCTCTCTGCGTAAGACAGCCCTGCCATCCCAGGAATCAACCTAGTGTATCTACGCTGCACCTCCTCAATTGCCAGAATGTCCTTCCTTAAACCTGGAGACCAAAACTGTACACAATAGTCTCACCAGGTGCCCTATACAAATGCAAAAGGACATCCTTGCTCTTGTACTCAATTCCCCTTGTAATAAAGGCCAACATTCCATTTGCCCTCTTCACTGCCTGTTGCACTTGCTCATTCACCTTCATTGACTGATGAACTAGGACTCCTAGGTCTCTTTGCATTTCTCCCTTACCTAACTCTACACCGTTCAGACAATACTCTGCCCTCTTGTTCCTGCTTCCAAAGTGGATAACTTCACATTTATTCACATTGAATGACATCTGCCAAGTATCTGCCCACTCACCCAGCCTATCCAAGTCTCCCTGTATTCTCCTAACGTCCTCTTCGCATGTCACACTGCCACCCAGTTTAGTATCGTCAGCAAACTTGCTGATATAGTTTTCAATGCCCTAAGCTAAATCGTTGACATAAATCGTAAAGAGCTGTGGTCCCAAGACAGAGCCCTGTGGTACCCCACTGGTCACCTCCAGCCAGTCCGAGAAACACCCATTCACTGCTACCCTTTGCTTTCTATCTGCCAACCAGTTTTCTATCCATGTTGAAACCCTGCCCCCAATGCCATGAGCTCTGATTTTACTCACCAATCTCCTATGTGGCACATTATCGAATGCCTTCTGAAAATCTAGGTACACAACATCCACTGGCTTACCCTCGTCTAACATCCTTGTTACACCCTCAAAAAACTCCAACAGATTAATCAAGCATGATTTGCCCTTGGTAAATCCATGCTGGCTCGGCCTAATCCTATTACTGCCATCAAGATATGCCACTATTTCGTCCTTAATAATGGACTCAAGCATCTTCCCCACGACTGACATTAGGCTAACAGGGCGATAGTTCTCCGTTTTCTCCTTTCCTCCCTTCTTGAAAAGTGGGATAACATTAGCCACTCTCCAATCTTCAGGAACTGATCCTGAATCTAAGGAACATTGGAAAATGATTACCAATGCATCCACAATTTCCTGAGCCACCTCTTTTAGAACCCTCGGATGCAGACCATCTGGACCCGGGGATTTATTAGCCTTCAGTCCTACCAGTCTACTCATCACAGTTTCCTAATGTCAATCTGTCTCAATTCCTCTGATATCTTATGACCCTGGCCCATCCATACATCTGGGAGATTGCTTGTGTCCTCCCTGGTGAAGACAGATCCTAAGTATGCATTAAATTCTGTTGCCATTTCCCTGTTTCCCATAACAATTTCTCCCAATTCATCCTACAAGGGGCCAACATTCTTCTTAACTATCTTCTTTCTCATCACATAGCTAAAAAAGCTTTTGCTATCCCCTTTTATATTCCTGGCTATCTGAGCTCATACCTGATTTTTTCTCTCCGTATTGCTTTTTTAGTTAAGATCTGCTGTTCCTTAAAACTTTCCCAATCATCTGTATTCCCACTCATCTTAGCCCTGTCATACTTCTTTTTCTTTAATGCTATACAATCTCTGACTTCCTTTGTCAACCACTGTGGCACCTTCCCCCTCTTTGAATCCTTCCTTCTCATTGGAATGAACTGCTTTTGCATCTTTTGTATTATCCCCAAGAATATCTGCCACTGCTGATCCACTTTCTTTCCTACCAGGGCATCCGCCCATTTAACTTTGGCCAGCTCTTCCCTCATGGCTCCGTAGTCTCCTTTATTTAATTGCAACACTGACACCTCTGATCTGCCCTTATCCCTCTCAAATTGTAGATAAAAACTTATCATGTTATGATCACTACTTCCTAGTGGCTCCTTTACTTCAAGATCACTTATCAATTCCTGTTCATTACACATCACCAAGTCCAAAATAGCCTCGTTCCTGGTTGGCTCAAGCACAAGCTGTTCCAAAAATACATCCCTTAGACACTCCACAAACTCCCTATCCTGGGGTCCAGCACCTACCTGATTCTCCCAGTTCACCTGCATGTTGAAATCTCCCATAACGACTGCATTACCTCCTTCCAAAATGTACCACCTCACACTTCTCTGGGTTGAACTCCATCTGCCACCTCTCAGCCCACTTCTGCATCCTATCAATGTCTCTCTGCAATCTTTGATAATCCTCTAGACTATCTACAACACCACCAACCTTTGTGCTGTCTACAAACTTGCCAACCCACCCTTCTACCCCCACATCCAGGTCGTTAATAAAAATCACAAAAAGTAGAGGTCCCAGAACAGATCCTTGTGAGACACCACTAGTCACAACCCTCCAATCTGAATGTACTCCCTCCACCATGATCCTCTGCCTTCTGCAGGCAAGCCAATTCTGAATCCACCTGGCCAAACTTCCCTGGATCCCATGCCTTCTGACTTTCTGAATAAGCCTACCGTGTGGAACCTTGTCAAATGCCTTACTAAAATCCATGTAGATCACATCCATTGCACTACCCTCATCTATCTGCCTGGTCACCTCCTCAAAGAATTCTATCAGGCTTGTTAGGCATGATCTGCCCTTCACAAAGCCATGCTGACTGTCCCTAATCAGACCATGATTCTCTAAATGCCCATAGATCCTATCTCTAAGAATCTTTTCCAACAGCTTTCCCACCACAGACGAAAGGCTCAGTCACTAGTCACAGGCCTCCACTCAGACAAGCAATCCTCCACTACCATACTCTGGCTTCTCCCATTGAGCCAATATCTAATCCAATTTACTACCTCACCATAGCGACTGAATCTTCCTAGCTAACCTCCCATGTGGGACCTTGTCAAAGGCCTTACTGAAGTCCGTGTAGACAACATTCACTGCCTTCCTTTCATCCACTTTCCAGGTAACCTCCTCAAAAACCTCTAATAGATTTGTTAAACATGACCTACCACGCACAAAGTCATGTTGACTCTCCCTGTTAAGTCCCTGTCTATCCAAATACTTGTAGATCCTAACTGTTAGTACTCCTTCCAATGATTTACCTACTACTGACATCAAATTTACCATCCTATAATTCCCCAGATTACTTTTAGAGCCTTTTTTAAACAACGGAACAACATGAGCTATCCTCCAATCCTCCGTCACCTCACACATGGATACCGACATTTTAAATATATCTGCCAAGGCCCCTGCAACTTCAACACTAGTCTCCTTCAAGGTCCACAGGAATACCCTGTCAGGTCCTAGGGATTTATCTACTCTGATTTGCCTTAAGATAGCAAGCACCTCCTCCTCTTCAATCTGTATAGGTTCCATGACCTCACTACTTGTTTGCCTTATTTCCATTGACTCCATGCCAGTTTCCTTAGTAAATACAAACACAAAAAAAAACATTTAAGATCTCCTCCATTTCTTTTGGTTCTATACATAGCCGACCACTCTGATCTTCAAGAGGACCGATTTTATCCTTTACTATCTGTAACACTTACCCAAAAGGCTGGTATATGTCTAGGGGAAAAGGAGATCCAGCCACACACCAACCCCAACTCCCGTACACGCAGGTGCTGTGAGAACCAAGTTTATGTCTCGCGCCGCCCACAGTATCAACTTCACACCAAATACCGTTATGAAATACACTTTAAAGAGTTTACTAACATTAACTAAAGAAGGATTAGGCAATACAATATATATATACAAGGAACAAAAAAACAAAAGGCGCCAACTTATCAAAGTTCAGTCAGTGTAGTGCACATCGTAGGAGCTCAATCAACGAACCAACGACCCATCCGACCACTACGCCGTCGCACCTGGGACCACCCCGGTGGTCTTACGAGCAGTCCAGCGCACGTCCACCTTCCTCAGCATCTTCCTCCCGACTCCCCTCACACCAAAAACCCACGAAAATCCCTCCCCCAAGTTCCCAGCCTCACAAGACACAATAACATTCCCCATTGATTAACAAATGAATACAATTACCATATCAGCCATTCTAAAGCGAAGCAACGGCGAGAGAAACACATCAGACAAAGAAGCATTCCTACTCGTAACAA
Organism: Hypanus sabinus; assembly: GCF_030144855.1. Taxonomy (NCBI): domain Eukaryota; kingdom Metazoa; phylum Chordata; class Chondrichthyes; order Myliobatiformes; family Dasyatidae; genus Hypanus; species Hypanus sabinus. The sequence continues at coordinate 71,443,970 of NC_082718.1, read as the reverse complement.
ACCAAAGAAGCCATTTTGAGTAACATACAGGACATTGTACATATCCTTTTGCTCTTAATATACCTGTAGAAGCTCTTTGAATTATCCTTTACCTTCACTGCCAAAGCTACCTCATGTCTTCTTTTAGCCCTTCTGATTTCTTTCTTGTATTTTTTTGCACTTTTTATACTACTCAATCACCTTATTTGCTCCCTGTTTCCTATACATATTATACATCTCTCTCTTCTTCTTTGTCACAGTTCCAATATCCCTTGAGAACCAAGGTTCCTTATTCTTATTCACTTTGCCTTTAATCCTGACAGAAACATACAAACTCTGCACTCTCGAAATTTCTCCTTTGAAAGCCTCCCACTTACCAATCACATCCTTGCCAGAGAACAACCCAATCCACGCTTTTTAGATCCTTTCTCATTTCTTCAAATTTGGCCCTTTTCCAGTTTAGTACCTCAACCTAAGGACCAGATCTATCTTTATCCATGATCAAGTTGAAACTAATGGTGTTATGATCACTGGAACCAAAGTGTTCCCCTACACACACTTCTGTCACCTGTCCTAACTCGTTTCCTAATAGGAGATCTAATATTGCATCCTCTCTAGTTGGTCCCTCTATATATTATAGCCATATAACAATTATAGCATGGAAACAGGCCATCTCGGCCCTTCTAGTTCGTGCCGAACGCTTACTTTCACCACTGACCTGCACTCAGCCCATAACCCTCCATTCCTTTCCTGTCCATATACCTATGCTTTCTTCACCACCCTATTCACATGAGATTCCACCTTCAGGGAATATTGATTTAGAAAACTTTCCTGAACACATTTTACAAACTCTAACCCATCTAGACCTGTAACAGTATGGGAGTCCCAAACAATATGTGGAAAATTAAAATTCCCTACTATCACAACTTCATGTTTCCTGCAGTTGTCTGCTATCTCTCTGCAGATTTGCTCCTCCAATTCTCGCTGACTTGGGTGGTCTATAATACAACCCCATTAATGTGGTCATACCTTTCCTGTTTCTCAGCTCCATCCATATGGCCTCGGTAGACAAGCCCTCAAATCTGTCCTGCCTGAGCACTGCTGTAACATTTTCCCTGACTAGCAATGCCACCACCCCCCCAACCCTTCATTCCTCTGCCTCTATCATGTCTGAAACATCGGAACCCTGGAACCTTAAGCTGCCAGTCCTGACCTTCCTATAAACAAATTTCACTAATGGCTATAATGTCGTAATTCCATGTGTCAATCCACACCCTCAGCTCGTCAGCCTTCCCCACAATACTCCTCGCATTAAAATAGACACACCTCAGAAGATTATTACCACCACACACAACGCTTCTATTTGTGACTTTGCATGAACTTTTAATATCATTTATTTTCACCCCTGATCCACTATCTGCTCTGGCACTCTGGTTCCCATCCCCCTGCAAATCTAGCTTAAATAGCACTAACAAACTTCCCTGCAAGGATATTGGTCCCCTTATAGTTCAGGTGTAACCCATCTCTCTTATATAGGTCCCACCTTCCCCAGAAATCTGAAACCCTGCCCCCTGTACCAGTTCCTCAGCCATGTGTTCATCCTCCAGAGCATCCTATTCTTACCCTCACTGGCATGTTGCAGAGGTAGCAATCCTGAGATTACCAACCTTGAGGTCCTGCTTTTTAACTTCCTACCAAGCTCTCTATACTCACTCTTCAGGACCTCTTCACTCTATCTTCCTACATCATTGGTACTGATGTGTACCTTAACATCTGGCTGATCACCCTCCCACTTCTGAATGCAGTGCACGTGATCAGAGACATCCCTGGCCCAGGCACCCGGGAGGCAACAAACCATCTGGGAGTCTCTTTCACAATCACACAACCTCCTGTCTGTACCTTAAACTATTGAGTCCCCTATCACTACTACTCTCCTCTTCTTCCCCCCTCCCTTCTGCACTGCAGAACCAGACTCAGTGCCCAAGTAAGTCATCCCCTCCAACAGTATCCAAATCAGTATACTTGTTGTTGAGGGGAATGGCCACAGGGGAACCCTGCTCTGCCTGCCCTTTCCCCTTCCCTCACCTGATGGTAACTCAATTACCTGTTCCCTGCTCCTTTGGCGTGACCACCTCCCTGAAACTACTGTCTATAAACTCCTCGTTCTTCCGAATGATCTGGAGATCATCCAGCTCCTGCTCCAGTTCCCTAACGTGGCTTGTTAGGAGCTGCAGCTGGATACACTTCTTGCAGGTGTCATTGTCAGGGACACTGGAGGTCTTCCTGACTTTACACATCCTGCAAGAGGAGCATTCCAACATCCTGCCTGGCATTCTCTCTACTCTCGCCTCTGCCTGTTCACTCCGAAGTCGGTTGAGCCAAAGCCATCCCATTCTGCTCCCTCTCACTCCGCTACCCACTGTATATGGTGGTCTTTTTTAAAAACCTTTGGCATTCTATGTCACGCGCCTGTGCAGTCTAGCCTCTTCTCCCCGAGCAGTGTAAAAACAATGACTTCTCTCCAAGATTCCTTTACTCCTTCACTCTCAGCCTCTTGCTTCGAGTAACATTTGCTTGGAGTAATATTTGCAATCTTCCAGTCCTCTGGGACCATGCCAGAGTCAAGTGATTCTTGAAAGATCATGACCAATGACTCTGTTATCTGTTCAACAACCTCTCTCAGAACTCTGGGATGAGTCCATCTGACCCAGGTGACTTAAGACCTTTGTGTTTTCCTCGCACTTCGTCCTTTGTAATAGCAATGGCACTCACTCCTGCTCCCTGACACCTATGGACCTTTGGCACACTGCCATTTCATTGTCCCCCATTACTACTTCACCAGCAGCATTTTCCAGTGGTCCAATATCAACTACAATTACAGTACCTCCCTTTTACTCTTTATATAACAGAAGAAAACTACTAGTATCCTGCTTTATATTATTGACTAGATTGCCCTCATATTGCACCTTTTCCCCTCTTACAGCTTTTTCAATTGCCTTTTGTTGGATTTTAAAAGCTTTCCAATCATTCAATTTCCCACTCACTTTTGCTACCTTATATGTCCTTTCCTTGGCTTTTATGCAGTCCTTAACTTCCCTTGTCAGCCACGGTTGTCTACCCCTGCCATTTGAGAACAACTTCTTCTGTGTCTTATGATGTTATGGTCTGGTCTGGAGCCCACATTCCAGGTCCTGATCCGGTCCGCGGACTCCAGACTTCAGGTCTTGTAGCTGTTCCTCCTTTCGCCCTTAAGCCCAAATAGGACCAACTTGGCTTAAGGAGGTGCACCTGATGCCTATCAGCTGGCAGGTGTATATAAGGGGCTCTGGGACTGAGTCTAGTTGGGGAGGTTGTCCTGTTCCTCTGTCTTGTACCTGCTGTTCTGTCCAGTTTGCCTTGTTTGTGCCATTATGCTGTTCGCCTGGCTATCCTGTTTTGACCCCAGCTTGGAGTACCCACTGTTAATCATCTACTTCTGTAAGTCTGTTCTTGTAGTCACGCTGGACCGATTTCCCTTCCAATCCCTTGCCTCTGTTGGGTAAGCAGGCCGGACTGTTGTTGCCTGGCTATCCTGTTTTGACCCCAGCTTGGAGTACCCACTGTTAATCATCTACTTCTGTAAGTCTGTTCTTGTAGTCACGCTGGACCGATTTCCCTTCCAATCCCTTGCCTCTGTTGGGTAAGCAGGCCGGACTGTTGTTGCCTGGCTATCCTGTTTTGACCCCAGCTTGGAGTACCCACTGTTAATCATCTAGTTCTGTAAGTCTGTTCTTGTAGTCACGCTGGACTGATTTCCCTTCCAATCCCTTGCCTCTGTTGGGTAAGCAGGCCGGACTGTTGTTGCCTGGCTATCCTGTTTTGACCCCAGCTTGGAGTACCCACTGTTAATCATCTACTTCTGTAAGTCTGTTCTTGTAGTCACGCTGGACCGATTTCCCTTCCAATCCCTTGCCTCTGTTGGGTAAGCAGGCCGGACTGTTGTTGCCTGGCGGAGGACTCTGACCCTTTCCTACCCCTTGCTTCTGATGGGTTGTGCCCTGCAACCTGCCCAGGCCTCTGTATTCCTGCCAGGGAGGCTGGGCCCTGCCCAGAAGTAATGCAGCCCACCCAGGGGGCTATCCTCCCAGCATTCCTTGTCCCATAGACCCATCCTTTATCCTAGCCAAGGACCTGCCTTTGCCATGAACTCCTAGGTCCTGCCTTTACAATGAACTCCCGGGTCCTGCTTTTGCCATGAACTCTCTGAACCCCAGGATCACCTTTGCATACCACGGTCTCCCCATCTTGTTCTATCCTTTAGTTTTTTCCTGTCCTGCCCCTAGTACTTCAGTGCCTGCGTCCTGCATTTGGGTCCAGTCTCCACATCCCCTTGTGACATATGAACTATTTCCAGAAACTTTAGCCATTTCTGTTCTGCCATCATCCCTGCCAGCATTCTCCTCCAATCCACCTGGGCAAGCTCCTCTCTTATGCCTCTGTAATTTATTCCCTTTATTCCACTATGATACAAATACATATGAGTTATGCTTCTCCCTCTCAAACTGCAGTATGAATTTAATCATGTTATGATTACAGTCTCCTAAAGTTTCTTTTACATTAAGCTCCATAATAAGGTCTGGGTTACTAGGCAACACCCAATCTAAGATGGCCTTTCCCTGATAGGGTCATGCATAAGCTGCCCTAAATAGCCATCTCATAGGCATGCAATAAATACACTCTCTTGCAATCTGACACCAACCTGAAGTCCCACATCACAATTGTGTCAGTATTATTGTTACATGCCTTTTCCAGCTCCTTTTGCAATCTCAACTCCACATAGTGGCTACTATTTGGAAGCCTATATATGATTCCCATAATGGTTTTTCACCCTTGTAGTTTCGTAACTCCACCCACAAAGATTCAACATTCTTTGACCTTATGTTGTAGAAGTTGACTGTGAGACTGTGTTGACTGGGAACACCTTTCTTCTCCTTTTGTCAGCTTTTCTCTCTGGATCGATATCAATCTTTGCTTCTCTCCCAGTCCTGGCTTTTTTGTCTTGCTTTATTCCACATACAATTCCTTTCTCAGTCTCACTCATGGCTTTGATCCTGCCAACATTCTCGTTCCCACTCTTTTTCTTTCTCATGTTCCTTTTCTCTTTCACACCTTTCTCATTCTCACTCAAGTTCTTTCTCTCTATCTCCTCCTTTTAAAGCTCCGTGTCTTTCTTTTTCTTGCTTTCCACTTTCTTCTTCTTGTTTCTGAATTTGCTTCTTTCTCAGGAAATTGGATGCCGTTAATCCTTTTCCTTTCCTGTGGCACTTATATCATGCTCCTCTTTCTTTTCTCTTTTCCTTCTCTCTAGTTTGTGCATCTTAATCCTGGGAAGGTGCATTTAATTCACTGGGGTATTTTCTTAATGATCCTTCTATTGCCCCCTTTACAATCTAATCTCCCCTCTTGCTTTTCTCATTCTGTTTACATATCCCCATTAGTTCTTTTCTTTTTGGTCTTCCATTCATCCAGCTGGGCATTGATCCTTGCATTCATTTTTACAAGCAGTCTTTTGTTGCTATACCTCACAGCCAATATGATGGTGATTGATGTTACTCCATTCAGGTGCTTCAGGCTACATTAAAGTTATTACATAAATGGAGGAAATGCCATCCATCCTGTTCAACAAAGCATTCTTCACCATTCCTAGCACAAAAGCTTTGAACGTTTTAAAAAACCCCACCCCACTCCGTCTGAAACTGCAGCCACCTCAACAATTTTATCTGAGGTTTCACTGAACCTCTATACTTGCTGCAATTCTTTTCTATAGCACTGATAATCTCTGTCAGATATTCAATGATAATCTGTGTCGGGTAGACGCTGATAATCTGTGTCGGGTAGATACTGCCTCTTTCAACAGGTAGATAAATTTGCAGCAGTGACTACCTGTCTAAAGTATTTAATTAGCTCAAGGAGTTGAGCAAGTCCAGGACTATGACAAGAATCAAGAGCTTTATTTATGCCTTTCAGCATCTCTTTTTACAATGATTCCTATCATTAAGATCTTGTTGATTTCCTGGTGCTCTAGGAAACAAAGAGATTGTATGTTTTGTAACCTGTGCACGTTGATGGACAGACTCATAGCTAGATTGATCTCACACACTGCTTAATGCTCAATAGCACCAAGACCCTAGCTGGAGACTCACAGGAAACTGGTGTACGTTACAGCATCGATACATAAAATCATTTAACACCCCCAGAGAGAGCATTCTTAAAACTTTCATGCTGGATACCTTGAGTAACACACTCAGAGTGCTGGAGGAACCCAGCAGATCACACAGTATCTATGGAAAAGAATAAACAGTCAATGTTTTTGGCCGAGACCCTTCATCAAGATTGGTCTTCTTCAGTCAATTCCTTTGACTGAAATTTGAACTGTTCATTCCTCTCCACAGACGTTACCTGACCTGCTGGGTTCCTCCATACTGTGTGTGTTACTCATGAAGCATTTACTCACATGATGTGGCAAAGATAATACAGAAATTATTGGTGAATTGAAGTGCTGTGAGACAACCAGCATCACGATATATATGGTATCAGAATGTGCAGTGTGAAGTAACTACTGGGCCTCTCACCTTTACTCATTTAAAAGGAAGACCGTTGTACTTTTCACTACTGAGGATGCTCCCAAAGGCAACAGAGCTCTTCTTCAGAAACTTTTGGTAAAAATGTAACTGTCAATGTGCCCGTGGCAAGCTTACAGACAGTTGACTTTCTTTATTTAGAGATTCAGTGCAGAAAAAGCCCCTTCTACCCAACCGCCCACCTATTGAACCCTAGCCACTAGACAATTAACCCACTAACCGGTGCACCTTTGGACTCTGAGAGGAAACCAGAGCACTTGGAGGAAACCCACTTTGTCACGGGAGAGCACACAAACTCTTTATAGACTGAGTCAGATTTGAACTCTGAACTATGGAGCACCTGAGCTGTAACAGTGTCACACTAAACACTAAGCACCCATTTACCAGTGTGCTAATTACATAGCCATTACACTGGGAAAGTCTGGTCTCCAGAAGAATTTATGCTCTGCACAAACTATATCCAATCGTTATTATACTGCTGTTCCATAAATTAAGTCTATAAAGACTGGATAAATAACCTAGCTTCTATGGAAGTTAAATCATAAATTCTTGAAATTCTTGAATTTCTTGAATTCTTGAAGTTAAATTCTTGGAAGATAGGTCATAGGTTATGGGAACATTTCAATGATGGGGCAAGCAAAATTGAGTAAAGTTAACCACTTTTATTCAAGAGCCTGATGGTTAAGGAGTAGTAACTGTTCTTGAACCTGGTGGCGTGAGTCCTGAGGTTCTTGTACCTTCTACCTGATGGCAGCAGTGAGAAGAGAACATGTCCTGAGTGGTGGGGGTCCCGAATGATGGACGCTGTTTTCCAACAACAGTTTTTCATGTTGATATGCTCAGTAGTTGGGATGGATTTCCCTGTGATGATCTGGGCTATATCTACTATCTTTTGAAGGCTTTTCCGTTCAAGGGCATCGGTGTTTCCATACCAGGCTATGATGCAGCCAGTCAGTATACTCTCCACTCCACACCTATAGAAGTTTGTCAGAGTTTTAGACGTCATGCTGAATCTCTGAAAACTCTTAAGGAAGTAGAGGTGCTGCCGTCCTTTCTTCGTAATTGTGCTTGAAACTGAGCCCAACACAAGTCTTCTAAAATAGAAACACTAGGAATTTAAAGTTGCTCGTCCTCTCTACCTCTGATCCTCCAATGAGAAATGGCTCATGGACCTCTGGTTTCCCTCTCCTGAAGTCTATGATCAGTTCCTTGGACTTGCTGACATTGAGTGAGAGATTGTTGTTATGACACCACTCTGCCAGATTTTCAATCACCCACCTCTATGCTGATTCATCACCACCATTGATTCAACCCACAGCAGTGGTATCATCAGCAAACATATATGTCATTAGAGTTGTACTTAGCCACACAGTCACAGGTATAAAACAAGTAGAGTGGGAGGCCATGCACACAGCCTTATGGTGCTCCTGTGCTGTGGAAATCATATAGGAGATGTTTTTGCCAATCTAAACTGACCGGGATCGATAAGAAAGGAAATCGAGGATCCAATTACACAAGGAGGCATTGAGGCCAAGGTCTTAGAGCTTATTGATTAATTTTAAGGGGACGATGATATTGAATACTGAACATCCTGGTGTATGCAGCTTTGCTGTCCAAATGTTCCAGGGTTGAGTGAAGAGCCAAAGAGATGGTAGACCTGTTGCCCTGCTAGGCAAATTGGAGCAGATTGAAATCGCCTCTCAGGCAGGAGCTGATATGTTTCATCAGCTACCTCCCAAACACTTCATCACTGTGGATGTAAGTGCAATTGGACAATAGTCATTGAGGCCGGTAACCATGCTCTTCTTGGGCACCTGAAGTAGGTGGGTACCCCACACTGCCGAAGTGAGAGGGTGAAGATCTCAGTGAACACAGCAACCAGTTGATCAGCACAGGTCTTTAATACTGGCCAAGTACTCCATCCCATCCAGATGCCCTCTATGGATTCTGGAGGCAGCCTGCTCTTTGGCTTCAGAGACTAAAATCATAGAATCATTGGGGAACGTGGGAGTTTGCAATGGTTTCTGGTGGTTAAAGTGACTGTAGAAGGAACTGAAGCAAAGCCCTGCTGTTTCCCACGTCGATTGATTTAACTTTAGAAGAGGTGATGGCATCGAAGTCCTGCCACAACTGTGGAGTGTCTCTCATTGATTCAAGTTTGCTATGGAATTTCCACCTCACCCATGAGGTGGCTTTTTGGAGATCGAACCTGTCCCTTGTGTAATTTTCTTAGTTTCCAGACTTGAATACCTCTGATCTGGTGCTCAGCAGATTTCTGATCTCATGGTTCATCCAGGGTTTCTGATTGGGGAAGATTCTGAGTGACTTAGTGGGGGCAAGCACATCTACAGCTGTTTTAATGAAGTCCATTACAACCCTGGTGTATTCATTCCGATCTCTAGATTAGTGCTTGAACAGTCCGTTGACTCACAGCAATCCTGTAACCACTTCCCTGCCTCCTGCAACCACCTCTTTGTTGTCCTAATGTCTGGAGTTTTGTACTTTAGCCTCTGCCTGTATGCAGATAGGAAAGGACAACCTGGTTTACCAAAAAGTGGTCTGGGAAAGGAATGGTAACAGTGGTCTTAGTGTAACAGTGGTCTAGTGTATTGGGACCTCTGGTGCCACAGGTTATATGCTGGTGGTAATTGTGCTGGGTTTTCTTCAAACAAACCTGATTAAAGACTCAGACTATGATCCGAAATGCATTGGGACGGACTGTTTCTTGTTTGGAGATGGCATCATGCAGAATCGCAAGCGATTGATTATAGTCGCCCACTGGTATGTAAACCAAATGATTTAGGATTACAACTCTAAATCTGTATCGTTAAATTTTTTTAAAGATTCTAAGTCAACTGGTTAGTATTATGCAAACAATGTCACTTTTTGGCCTGAACTTCTGGTGAACTGAGTGTTTAGAGGGCAGGCAGACTAGAGTTGTACCATTTCTCTGACAGCAAGAACGTTTTCAGCCCTGAAAGCTATACTTGTGCAGAACATGAGACCAGAGAGGGGAAGAGATTTGTGGATGGTACAAAGGTAGGTGGAGGAGCAGGGAGTTTGCAGAAGGACTTGAACAGATTAGCAGAATGGGCAAAGAAGTGGCAGATTGAATACAGTGTAGGAAAGTGCATGTCTGTGCACTTCAGTAGAAGGAATAAAGGTGTAGACTATTTCCTAAACAGAAAGTAAATTCAGAAATCAGAAGTGCAAAGGCACTAGTGTAGGATTCCCTAAAGGTTGAGTCTGTGGTAAGGAAGGCAAATACAATTTTAGCATTCATTTCCAGAGGACTAGAATGTAAAAGCAAGAATGTAATGCTGAGGCTTTATAAGGCACTAGACAGATAGCACCTGGAGTAGTGTGAGCAGTTTTGGGCTCCATATCTAGGAAAGGATGTGCTGCCTTTAGAAAGAGTCCAGAAGAGTTAGTGTATGAAGAGATTACAGTAGGGCTCACTGGAGTTTAGAAGAATGAGGGAGAATCTCATTGAAACCTACCTAATATTAAAAGGTCCAGATAGAGTGGATGTGGAGAGGATGTTTCCAATAGTGGGAGAGTCAAGGACCAGAGGGCTGTGAAATTCATTGCCATAGTGGTTGCAGAGGCCAAATCATTAGGTATAATTGAAGCAGAGACAGCTAATTTCTTAATTAGTCAGGGTGTCAAAGGTTACAAGGAGAAGACAGGAGAATAGAGTTGAAAGGGAAAATAAATCGGCAAAGATCGAACAGCAGAGCAGAATTGATGGGCTGAATGGCCTAATTATGTCCCTGTATTTTATGGTCCTATGACAGTACAATAAACAAGACAAGATATTACATTCAGAAGTCTGATATGTTAACTAAATCTTTCTAGACACAAAGGTAGAAGAATGATAGGATACATAAACATACAGTCCGCCCGCTTTATCTGCAAATTCCGCATGCGCGAATTCAACCAACCGCAAATCACGAAAACCCAGAAATGCTCTTCCAGCATTTGTTGTTCGAGCATGTACAGACTTTTTTTTCTTGTCATTCTTTCCTAAACAATGCAGTATAACAACCATTTTACATAGCATTTACATTGAATTAGGTATTATAAGTAATCTAGTGATGACTTAAAGTATACGGGACGATGTGCATGGGTTATCGTGGATCAGGATCAGAATAAGATCGGAAGTTCTCTTACTAAGTAAGTCGGAACAGGTACATCTGGTATTTAGCGTCAGTTAGTCAAACGTTTGCCTTAGTGTATAGTATATATTTTACCTTTCTATGCATATAAAACACTTAAGAACGTATGTTTCAGCGCCAGGCTCGGGAACGGAATTTCTCGGAACTCGGGACAGACCGCTCCCGAGTGCGTTCTCCACCGTGCCGGGTTGATGTGGAGGATCAAAAACCCAAAACCCAATAATTAAACCACTGGATTGCTTTGTGATAATTGTAGCTTTCATCGAGGCAGAGCCTTTCTCACTTTATCCTTTAAAATTGTTCTGATAGTTGACCGACGTAGCCTAACGCTTTTCCAGTGGCCGATGGTGTTTCATCTCTTTCCGATCGCTTTATTATTTCCACTTTATTTTCAATCATGATTATTCTCGCAAACAGAAACACTGCAGATTCAGATCTCTACCGCCAGGTCTTAATGTCCACCGCACTGAGACAGGTCTGGGGTTCCGCTGGGTTCTAAGGTCCAACACATTGAGACAGGTTGAATAAGGGTCTTAAGCATCTGCGAATTTTGGTATCCGCGAGGGGTCCCGGAACCAATCTCCCCCCCCCCCCCCCCGGATAAGGAGGGTCAACTGTACCAGAATCAGAATCAGGTTTATCACCAGCATGTGTTGTGAAATCTGTTAACTTAGCAGCAACAATTCAATGCAATACATAATATAGAAGAGGAAAAAATAACGAAAAATAAGTAAATCATTTACAGTATACGTATATTGAACTGATTAAAACTCATGCAAAAAAACAAAATAATATATATTAAAAAAGTGAGGTAGTGTTCACAGGTTCAATGTCCATTTAGGAATCTGATGGCAGATGGGAAGAAGCAGTTCCTGAATCACTGAGTGTGTGCCTTCAGGCTTCTGTACCTCCTACCTGATGAGAAAAGGGCCCGCCCTGGGTGCTGGAGGTCCTTAATAATGGACACTGCCTTTCTGAGACACCACTCCTTGAAGATGCCCTTGGCACTTTGTAGGCTAGTACCCAAGAAAGAGCCAACTAAATTTACAGCCCTCTTCAGCTTCTTTCGGTCCTGTGCAGTAGACCCCCCCTCCCCACTTACCAGACAGTGATGCAGCCTGTCAGAATGCTCTCCATGGTACATCTATAGGAGTTTTTGAGTGTATTTATTGTCATACCAAATCTCTTCAAACTCCTAATGAAGTATAGTCGCTGTTTTGCCTTCTTTATAACTGCATCGATATGTTGGGACCAGGTTAGATCCTCAGAGATCTTGACACCCATGAACTTGAAACTGCTCCCTCTCTCCACTTCTGATCCCTCTATGAGGATTGGTGTGTGTTCCTTCATCTTACCCTTCCTGAAGTCCACAATCAGTCTTTCATCTTACTGATGTTGAATACAAGGTTGTTTCTGCGGCACCACTCCAGTAGCTGGCATATCTCACTCTTGTACGCCCTCTTGTCACCACCTGAGATTCTACCAACAATGGTTGAATCATCAGCAAATTTATAGATGGTATTTGGGCTATGCCTAGCCGCACTGTCATGGGTATAGGAAAAGTAGAGCAGTGGACTAAGCACATACCCTTGAGGTGCACCAGTGTTGATCCTTAGCAAGGGGGGAGATATTATCATCAATCAGCACAGATTGTGGTCTTCCGGTTAGGAAGTCAAGGATCCTATTGCTGAGGGAGGTATATAGGCCCAGGTTCTGTAACTTCTCAGTCGAGATTGTGGGAATGATGGTTTTAAATGCTGAGCTATAGTCGATGAACAGCATCTTGACATAGATGTTTGTATTGTCCAGGTGATCTAAGGCTGAGAAGTGACATTGAGATTGCATCTACCGTTTACCTATTGTGGTGATAGGCAAATTGCAATGGGTCCAGGTTCTTGCTGAGACAGGAGTTCAGTCTAGTCATGAACAACGTCTCAAAGCATTTCATCACTGTAGGTGTGAGTGCTACTGGGCGATAGTCGTTAAGGCAGCTCACATTACTCTTCTTAAGCACTGGTATAATGGTTGTCTTTTTGAAGCAAGTGGGAACTTCCACCCACAGCAGTGAGAGGTTGAAAATGTCCTTGAATACTCCCGCCAGTTGGTTGGCACTGGTTTTCAGAGCCTTACCAGGTACTCCATTGGGACCTTCTGCCTTGCAAAGGTTCACCCTCTTTAAAGACAGCCCAACATCAGCCTCTGAGTCAGAGACCACAGGGTCATCAGGTGCTTAGGGATCTTTACAGCTGTAGTTGAGTTCTCCCTTTCAAAGTAGGCATAGAAGGCATTGAGTTCATCTGGTAGTGAAACATCATCTCCATTCTTGCTATTGGGTTAATTGGTATTAAGATCATTATTATCATAAACACAAAGGATTTTGCAGATGCTAAATCCTAAGCAACACACACATAGTGCCGGAGAAACTCAGCAGGTCAGACAGCATCAATGGAAATGAGTAAGTACCATAGTTGACATTTTGGTCTGAGACCCTTCATAAGGACTGGAAAAGAAGTGGGAAGAAGCCAGAATGAGAAGGTGGGGGAGGGAATGAGTACAAGCTGGCAGGTAATAGGTGAGACCAGGTGGGGGGAAAGATGGGTGTGTGGGGGAGGGGGTTGAAATGTGAATTCCTTTCCAGTCCTGATGAAGGGGGTTGACCCAGAACATCAACTGTTTATTCCCTCTATATAAACTGCCTGACTTGTTGAGTTCCTTTTGCATGTTGTGTGTGTCATTTTATCATCTTCCCTTCTCCTCTCCATTGGGAAGTGGTATCTGAGGCCAGAACATCAAATGGATATACACTGGATTCAGTCAATAGCGAGGAGATCTGAGCCTGAGTCTGGCAGTCCAATTCCATTGTGAGGGAGTGCTCACTGCTGGAAGGACCCACAGGCAGAGGGGATGTTAAGGGGAGATCGAGTCTCTTGTGTCAAATGGGTACAAAAGATTGGGAGGGGAACAGGGTGCTCTATCCTGTCGGCCAGTCAATACTTTTTAATCATTGAAAATCACCACAAAAAGCAAATTGACAGCTCATTTTCACACCTCTGTTTGGGGACCTGCTGCACATAAACAAGATTCTTATATTACAACACTGTGATGACTTCAAGAAAGAATGTGATCTGTGTTGTGTAACTGCAAGCTTGCCCCTCTGTCTCATACAACTGCCTGTGATGTGTGCCCAGCGCAAAAGAATCCAGCAATAACCAAGGATTAAGCCGCAGCAACTAGAAATAGACAATTATGGAATGAGCAGGAAGTGATGCTTTTGATGCAGTTGCTGTTCGTGAAAAGCTACTTGCTGCCATCTCCTGGCGCCTTAAAAAATTGCATGTTAAAAGGTCATTAGCGGGAGACCTAATACTGTATTGTTCAGACGAATTCAGAAAGCAAGGAAGGCACTTAACCCTGCAAGCGGGGCAACTTGCCCCTTCAGAACCTCCTTCATCACCATTCAGGTCCCCAAACAGTCTGAAACATTTCAGCACCCCAGCTCAAAACATTGACTGTTTATGCCCCTCCATAGATGCAGTCTGACTTGCTGAATTTTTGTGAGTTGCTGAAGATTTCCAGCACCTGCAGAATCTCTCATGTTTTCTGCAATCACCTAAAACAACTGCACCATAAGGGCTAGAAACAGGAGGCCATTCAGCCCTTCTTGAAAATTCTACCATTTTGTTCCACAATCTCCATCAGCTTCTAACATGAATATACTAAGCAACTTAATCCAAGAAAATTTCCCACCCTCTGGACATAGAAATTTCTTCTCATCCCTGAACAACAGACCCCTTTACTTGAGAGTGACGCCTTGATTCCTGACACCCCAGCCAGCCCATTCCATCTGTCAGGGTTGTGAGAATGTTGCATCTTTCAATGAACTCAGTCCTCATTCCTCTAAATTCCAGAGTACTGTATAGATGCCTAGTCTGGTTAACCTTTTTCTCACAGGCCAATCCCCATTGCAGGAATTCACCAATAATGCACACCTGATGATAGGTATATTTTCCTTAGTTAGTGAGATGCAAGTGCAATGTTAGCATTAATTTTGAGAGGACTAGAATATAAAAACAAGGACGTAATGCTGAGGCTTTATGAGGCATTGTTCAGATGGCATTTGGGGCTTTGCAAGCATTTTGGGGCCCCTTATCTAAGAAAGAATGCCCTGGCATCAGAGAGGGTCCAGAGGAGGATCTCAAGTATGATCCTGGGAATGAGGTGCATAACGTATGAGGAGCATTTGATGTTTCTGGGCTTGTACTAGCTGGAGTTTGGAAGAATGAGGGGGCATTTCATTGAAACCTATCGAATATTGAAAGGTCTAGATAGAGTGGACGTGAAGAGAAGGTTGCATATAATGGGGGAGACTAGGACCAGAGGGCACATCCTCAGAATAGAGGGACATCCCTTTAGACCAGCACTTAGAAGGAATTTCTTTAGCCAGAGAGTGGTGAATCTGTGGAATTCATGGCCACAAACAGCTGTGGGGGACAAGTAAACACAAGGAAATTTACAGATGCTGGAAATTCAAACAACACACACAAAATGCTGGTGGAACACAGCAGGCCAGGCAGCATCTATAGGGAGAAGCTGATGGAACACAGCAGGCCAGGCCAGGATGTTTTGGACTGAGACCCGCCTGACAAAGGGTCTCGGCCCAAAACGTCGACAGCGCTTCTCCCTATAGATGCTGCCTGGCCTGCTGTGTTCCACCAGCATTTTGTGTGTGTTGTAGGGGACAAGTAATTGGGTATATTTGAAGTGGACGTTGTTAAGTTCTTGGTTAGTAAGGTTGCCAAAGGTAATGGAGAGAGGGCAGGAGGAAGAGGTTGAGATGAATATATATCATCCATGATGGAATAGTGGAGCAGACTCGATGAGCTGAATGGCCTAATTCTGCTTCTATATCTTATGGTCTAATGGATACCAGACCTACACATAACATAGTGATTAATCCGTAAGATATAGGAGTGTAATGAGGTCAGTCTGTTCCGCCATTCTATCAAGGGTGATCCAAAGTTCCTCTCAGCCCCAGTCTCCTGCCTTCTCCCCATATCCCTTCATGTCCTGAACAATCAAGAATCTATCAGCCTCTGCCTTAAATATGCATAAAGACTTGATCTCCACAGCTGCCTGTGGCAACAAATTCCACAGATTCATCTCTGTCTGGCTAAAGCAATTCCTCCTCATCTCCATTCTAAAAGGATGCCACTCTATTCTCAAGCTGTGTCCTTTGGTCTTACACTGTCCCACCATAGGAAACATTCTCTCCACATCCACATTCTTTCATGATACGATAGGTTTCAATGAGATCACTCCTCATTCTTCTGAATTCCAGTGAGTACAGGCCCAGAGCCATCAAATGTTCTTCATGTGACAAGCCATTCAAACCCGGAATAATTTTCGTGAACCTCCTTTGAACCATCTCCAGTTTCAGCACATCCTTTTTAAGATAAGGAGCCCAAATCTGCTCACAATATTCCAAATGAGGCCTCACCAGTGCTTTATAAAGTCTCAACATTACATCTTTGTTTTTATATCCTAGTCCTCTTGAAATGAATGGTAGCATTGCTGGTAAGTGGCAACCAACCAGAAAAGGCTTCCTTTATTCCCGCATTTTACAAAGAAACATATAAAACCTACAGCACAATACAGGCCTTTCAGCCCACAAAGTTGTGCCAAACATGTCCCTACCCTAGAAATTAATAGGGTTACCCATAGCCCTCTATTTTTCTAAGCTCCATGTACCAATCCAAAAGTCTCTTAAAAGACCCTACCATATCTGCCCCCACCGCCATTGCTGGCAGCCCATTCCACGCACTCACCAATCTCTGCGTAAAAAAAGCTTACCCCTGGCATCTCCTCTGTACCTACCGCCAAGCATCTTAAACCTGTACCCTCTTGTGGCAGCCATTTCAGCCCTGGGAAAAAGCCTCTGACTATCCACATGATCAATGCCTCTCATCATCTTGTACACCTCTATCTCATTCTCCGTTACTCCAAGGAGAAAAGGCTGAGTTCACTCAACCTGTTTTCATAAGGCATGCTCCTCAATCCAGGCAACATCCTTGTAAATCTCCTCTGCACCCTTTCTATGGTTTTCACATCCTTCCTGTAGTGAGGCGACCAGAACTGAGCACAGTACTCCAAGTGGGGTCTGACCAGCTGCAACATTACCTCTCAGATCCTAAATTCAATTCCACGATTAAGAAGGCCGCTACACCATATGTCTTCTTAACCACAGAGTCAACGTGCACAGCTGCTTTGACCTGTGGACTTGGACCCCAAGATCCCTCTGATCCTCCACTCTGCCAAGAGTCTTACCATTAAGACTATATTCTGTCATCATATTTGACCTACCAAAATGAACCACTTCACACTTATCTGGGTTGAACTCCATCTGCCACTTCTCAGCCCAGTTTTGAATCCTATCAATGTGTCGTTGTAAACTCGGACAGCCCTCCACACTATCCACGACACCCCCAACCTTTGGTTCATCAGCAAACTTACTAACCCATCCCTCCACTTCCTCATCCAGGTCATTTATAAAAATCACGAAGAGTAAGGGTCCCAGAACAGATCCCTGAGGCACACCACTGGTCACCAGCCTCCATTCAGAATATGACCTGTCTGCAACCACTCTTTGCCTTCTGTGGGCAAGCCAGTTCTGGATCCACAAAGCAATGTCCCCTTGGATCCCATGCCTCCTTACTTTCTCAATAAGCCTTGCATGGTGTACCTTATCAAATGCCTTGCTGAAATCTATATACACTACATCTACTGCTCTTCCTTCATCAATGTGTTTAGTCACATCCTCAAAAAATTCAATCAGGCTCATAAGGCATGACCTGCCCTTTACAAAGCCATGCTGACTATTATACCTCTTCAAATGCTCATAAATCCTACCTCTCAGAATCTTCTCCATCAACTTACCAACCACTGAAGTAAGACTCACTGGTCTATAATTTCCTGGGCTATCTCTACTCTCTTTCTTGAATAAGAGAACAACATCTGCAACCCTTCAATCCTCGGGAACCTCTCCCATCTCCACTGATGATGCAAAGATCATCGCCAGAGGCTCAGCAATCTCTTCCCTTGCATCCCACTGTAGCCCTGGGTACATCTCATCTGGTCCCGGCGACTTATCCAACTTGATGCTTTCTCAAAGCTCCAGCACATCCTCTTTCTTAATATCTACGTGCCCAAGCTTTTCAGTCTGCTGCAAGTAAGTCATCACTACAATTGTCAAGATCCTTTTTCATAGTGAATACTGAAGCAAAGTATTCATTAAGACCTCTGCTATTTCCTCAAGTTCCATACACATTTCCCCACGGTCACAGTTGAATAGTCCTCCTCCCAATTTTCCCTTGAGGAAACCATTCTAACTACAGACTATTTTACCATGTGCCTCCAAGTACCCTGAAATTACATCCTTAACAATTGACCCCAATATATTCCCAACCACTGAGGTCAGACTAACTAGCCTATAATTTCCTTCCCTCTGCCTCGCTCCCTTCTTGAAAAGTGAGATGCCATTTGCAATTTTCCAGATGTCCAGAACCATTCTCATGCCTCTGTAATTCCCTTTACTCCACTGTAATACTGATACATCTGACTTTAGTTTCTCCTTCTCAAATTTAAGAGTGGAATTGTAAATTGCCCTGTGGTTAGGCTTGGGTTAAATAGATGAGTTGCTGGGTGAAACGACTCATTATCCTGGAAGGGGCTGTTCTGCACTGTATCTAAGGAGTCTTTGATATGGAACACTCACTCAGATTGTGCATTTTTCTACATTGTTCTACCCTGTTCTACAATGTTCTACACAGTTCCACGCTGTTCCACACAGTTCTGTGCTGTTCTGCACTGTTTTACACAGTTCGGTGCTGTTCTGCACTGTTACGCACTGTTCTGCATTCCTCTGCATGGTTCTGTGCTGTTATGCACTGTTCTACACTGTTCTGTGGTGTTCTGCACTCTTCTGCACTGTTCTGCACTCTTCTACACTGTTCTACATTGTTCTGCACTGTTCTGCACTGCTATACACTGTTCTATATTTTTCTGCCCTGTTCAACACTTCTACACAGTTTTGCATTGGTCTGTGTTGTTCTGTGCTGTTATGCACTACTCTGCGCTGCTCAATGCTGTTCTGCATGGTTCTACACTGTTCTATGCTGTTCTACACAGTTCTGCATTTTCTGCACTGTTCTACATTGTTCTGCACTGCTATACACTGATCTACATTTTTCTGCACTGTTCTACACTGTTCTGTGCTGCTCTGCATGGTTCTACACTGTTCTGCATTGTTCTGCACTGTCCTGCACTTTTCTACACTGTTCTACACAGTTCTGCATTGGTCTGTGTTGTTCTGTGCTGTTATGCACTACTCTGCGCTGCTCAATGCTGTTCTGCATGGTTCTACACAGTTCTATGCTGTTCTACACAGTTCTGCATTTTCTGCACTGTTCTACATTGTTCTGTGCTGCTCTGCATTCATGGTTCTACACTGTTCTGCATTGTTCTGAACTGTCCTGCACTGTCCTGCACTTTTCTACACTGTTCTACACAGTTCTGCATTGGTCTGCATTGTTCTGTGCTGTTATGCACTGTTCTACATTGTTCCGCACTGTTCTACGCTGTTCTACACATTTCTGCATATCCTGCATTGTTCTGCATGGTTCTGTGCTGTTCTACACTGTTTTACACAGCTCTACACTGTTCCATACTGTTCTGCACTGTTCTCCATTCTTCTGCATGGTTCTGCACTGTACTACACTGTTCTGTGCTGTTCTACACTATCTTGCACTGTTCTACACTGTTCAACACTATTCTGTGCTGCTCTGCATGGTTCTACACTGTTCTGTATTGTTCTGAACTGTCCTGCATTGTCCTGCACTTTTCTACACTGTTCTACACAGTTCTGCATTGGTCTGCATTGTTCTGTGCTGTTATGCACTGTTCTACATTGTTCCGCACTGTTCTACGCTGTTCTACACAGTTCTGCATATCCTGCATTGTTCTGCATGGTTCTGTGCTGTTCTACACTGTTTTACACAGCTCTACACTGTTCCATACTGTTCTGCACTGTTCTCCATTCTTCTGCATGGTTCTGCACTGTACTACACTGTTTTGTGCTGTTCTACACTATCTTGCACTGTTCTACACTGTTCAACACTATTCTGTGCTGCTCTGCATGGTTCTACACTGTTCTGTATTGTTCTGCACTGTCCCGCACTTTTCTACACTGTTCTGCCCTGTTCTACACTGCTTTGTACTGTTCTGTACTGTTCTACACTGCTCTGTGCTGTTCTGCACTCTTCTACATTGTTCTGCACTGTCCCGAGCTTTTCTACACTGTTCTGCACTCTTCTACACTGTTTTGCACTGTTCTACAATGTTCTGCACTGTTTTACACTGTTCTGTACTGTTCTGTGCTGTTCTACATTGTTATACACTATTCTATGCATTTCTACACTGTTCTACACTGTTCTGCACTGTTCTACACAATTCTACACTGTTCTGCACTGCTCTACACAATTCTACACTGTTCTGCACTGTTCTACACTGCTCTACACAATTCTACACTGTTCTGCACTGTTCTACACTGTTCTGCACAATTCTACACTGTTCTACACAATTCTACACTGTTCTGCACTGTTCTACACAATTCTATACTGTTCTGCACTGTTCTACACAATTCTACACTGTTCTGCACTGTTCTACATTGTTCTATACTGTACTTTGGCAGCCACTCCTCTGCACATCAGATAGCAAAAGAACCTTAAGCCCTAATGGAAGTAAAAGTTAGACACAGCTGGACATCTCTCAATACTTTAGACTGTTCATTACCAAAACCCCTTCTCACAATCGTCAGCCTTTTCCTCTACATCTTTACTGAAACTCATTTACGCAATCATGAAACAAAAATGAAAAATGAGTGCAAAGATCACTACTCTGACCCCTGTACACAACAGATTCAGCTCTCAATCAGACAGAGCAGCAGGGAGGTAGCTTTTACCACCAGGTGGCATCGTGCTCTCAGTGCTGAGGCTCAGCCCCGTTATTCAGATTTCACACCCGTAGTTGTGATGGGAGTGTCCAGGTGGCAGGGCAGATTGTGGTGAGTGAAGGAGACGAGGGTCTTGTTATTCCCTGTCATTCCTGATAGCTAATGTTGTGAAGCCTTTTGATTCGAGGGGCCATGGAATGACTCGCTTCACCTCAAATTTGGATAGTAGACCAGGAGGTTGCTGGATCAGAGATCTAAACATATTCCTTTCTAAATGAGTTAAGGTCTTTGAAACTGAAAGGGTGTAAGTTTTCGCAGTGATTGATGGATCATCCACAATAACCAGTGAGGTGTGAAGCAAATCAATAGAACATAGAACAGGCCCTTTGGCCCACAATGTTATGCCAACCTCTTACATAGAAACATAGAAAACCTACAGCACAATACAGGCCCTACAGCCCACAAAGTTGTGCTGAACATGTCCTTACCTTAGAAATTACTAGGCTTACCTATAGCCGTCGATTTTACTAAGCTCCATGTACCTATCTTAAAAGCCTCTATCGTATCCACCTCCACCTCTGTTGCTGACAGCCCATTCCATGCACTCACCACTCTCTGAGTAAAAAAACTTACCCCTGACATCTCCTCTGTACCTACTCCCCAGCACCTTAAACCTGTGTCCTCCTGTGGCAACTATTTCAGCCCTGGGAAAAAGCCTCTGACTAACCACACGATCAATGCCTCTCATCATCTTATACACCTTTATCAGGTCACCTCTCATCCTCCTTCACTCCAAGGAGAAAAGGCCGAGTTCACTCAACCTATTCTCATAAGGCATGCTCCCCAATCCAGGCAACATACTTGTAAATTTCCTCTGCACCCTTTCTATGGCTTCCACATCCTTCCTGTAGTAAGGTGACCAGAAATGAGCACTGTACTCCAACTGTGGTCTGACCAGGGTCCTACATCATTACCTCTCAGCTCCTAAATTCAATTCCACGATCAATGAAGGCCGATACACCATACGCCCTCTTAACCACAGAGTCAACCTGTACAGCTGCTTTGAGCGTCCTATGGACTGGGACCTCTTAACATACTCCAAGATCTATCTAACCTTTCCCTCTCAAATAGCCCTTCATTTTTCTTTCATCCATGTGACTATCTGAGACTGTCTTAACTTTCCCTAATGTATCTGCCTCTACTATCCCCCCTATAGTTTCCTTCAATCATCTTATATTAACTATTTCCACCCTGGGAAAATGTCCCTGGCTGTCAGTTCTCATGCTCCTTCATTCCAAAGAGAAAAGCTCTAGCTACTCAACCTATCCCATAAGACATGCTCTCTAATCCAGGTGCATCCTGGTAAATCTCCTCTGCATTCTCTCGTAAGCTTTCACATTCTTCCTATAAAGAGGTGACCAGAATTGAACACAATATTCCAAGTGTGGTCTAAGCAGGATTTTATGGAGCTGCAAAATGACCTTACAGCTCTTGAACTCAATCCCCTGATGTACAAAAGCCAACACACCACACATCTACTTAACCACCATATCAACTTGCATGGCAATTTTGAGGGGGGTATGGACATGGTCCTCAAGATTCCTTTGTTCATTTGTACATATAAATTTCCATAATGTCACAAAAGAACAAGGTCCACAGATGCAAGGAAACAACACCTTCAGGAATAATCCTAGTACAGCATGGCACAGGAATAACCCTAGTACAGCAAACTCCAGTGACCCAGTTCAATCCTGACCCTGGGTACTGCGTGCGTGGCCTATGCACACTTTCCCTGTGACTGCCCTCCCACATCCCAAAGACGTAGGATAAGTGGCCAAGGTGACTTAGTCTTTTCTTGTGGGAGTTGAAAGTATTAGGGCATAAGGTAAGCAAGTTGGGAAATTGGTTAATAGCTCTCTTCTGAGAACCAGTAGGGACTCAATGGGCTGAATAGCCTCCTTCTACAATGTAATGAAATAAGTTGCACACCGTTCTGACTTCCATTGTTCCTTCATTGTTGTTAGGCTTATATTCGGAGCTCCCTCTCTAACGTCTCTGTGGGGGCATCTTCCCCAGAGGGAATGCTACAAGTCAAAAAGGGAGCTTCCTGAGAACGATTAAGGGGAGGAAATAATTGATGGTTTTGCCAGTGACACACAAATCCCAAACAAGAAATGAATAATCTTCAGACATACATTCTGAGAGGTAGCAGAGTAGTGTAGCACTACTGCAGCACCCAGAGATTGGCGATTTTGAAGAGGTAGGAGTAAAGTGTGGAGGGGATGCCAGAAGTAAGTTTTTTTCACATAGATGATGGTGGGTGCGTGGAACACACTGCCAGGAATGGTGGTAGAGATAGATACTGTAGATTAGGGATATTTAAGAGACTCTTAGGCACATGGAGGGAAGTGTTAGATTGATCTTAGGGCAGGTGAAAAGGTCAGCACAACATCGTGGACTGCGCTGTACTGGTATCTGTTCCAGAACATCAGATCATTTTTGAGCTTAATAGTGTTGACCTGAAAACTGCTGTCTAAATACAGATTAATATTCTCCTTTCCTGTAATGTCTGATTTCTGATTTCTTTCAGCTGAGGAGTCAGTAGCATGTGAAAACCCAGGACTACCACAAAATGGCTACCAGATTCTATATAAGCGTCTGTATCTGCCAGGCGAGACGTTGACCTTCATGTGTTACGAAGGCTTTGAGCTGGTTGGAGAGGTTACTATCAGGTGCATCATTGCCCACCCATCCCACTGGAGTGGGCCACTGCCTTCATGTAAAGGTAAGGTCCAAATTTTGAACCACCCTCTGAGCAATGCTGAGAAGTTCCAGCATATTCCCAGCTGGCTGTGGATGCCAGCCTTTGCACCACAAGAAGTGAGACCAGCAGATTTGCCCCACAGCTCCGAGAGTCTGCACAGAAATCAGGCACTATACGCAGCGTACAAACTGGTGCTTCACTGTATGTGGGTGGAAAGGAGGTGAGTATTCATTCTGAGCATGAGTCTATTTATTTCCTGTAGAGATACAGCACAGTAACAGGCCCTTCAGGCCCAAACGAGCCCAGGTGACCAGTTAAGCCATGTCTTTGGAATGTGGGAGGAAACCAGTGCAGCCATGAGGATACTCGTGTAATTACAGTGAGAATATACAAACTCCTTACACAGGTCACTGGTGCTGTAATAGTGTTACGCCAACTACTACACGCCTTTGATCTGTGCCAGTGGAAGGAAGCTGGCATGCTGTTCATGGTGACAACTCAATGTTAATTCATGCAGAAGCCAGTGTGAACTGTGCTCCTTCTAAACCAGGGGTCAGCAACCTTTACCACTGAAAGAGCAACTTGGACCCGTTTCCCACAGAAAAGAAAACACTGGGAGCCGCAAAACCCGCTTGACATTTAAAATGAAATAACACTGCATACAACGTTTTGTTTTGCCTTTATGCTATGTATAAACAAACTATAATGTGTTGCATTTATGAAATTGATGAACTCCTGCAGAGAAAATGAAATTACATTTCTGCATGCAACAAAAACATTTTGAACTCCGAAAAAAAGACGTTGGGTTGAAGGTTACTTTTAAGTAAAATACTCAACGTCTATTTGAGTCCTTCTTGTATTTATGAAAAACGCCAAACTTAAATTTGCCGCCAGCAGCAAACCAAAAATAACGTCAGCCAGCTGTCAACCTGAAAAATAAAAGGACTATTTCACTGAACAATGAAAACATATGAATATACGTAAAATAATAGGCAATTAAAATATTTATCATACTTTTTCAGGTTGACTCACACCTGACAATGCAGTCGTATTCAGTAGGGATGGATCGATGCTTAGGGGAGTGACCGGGAAGGATAATGTGTTTTTTTCCTCTCTGAACTCACAGAAGCGTTTCCCAAACGATGTTTGCATTGCGATGATTGCAGAATGTAAATACTCCGAATTTATCATGTCGTGACCTTGTTTGAACTCTCTCAAATTGGGGAAGTGAGACAATGTGCCTTTCTGTAAATCTCTGGCAAGCAACGTCAACTTGCGCTCGAATGCCAAAACATCCTCCAACATGTGCAGGGCTGTACGTCCTTACCCCGTTGAAGAGCTGTGTTCAGCATGTTCAGGTGCGCTGTCATGTCTACCATGAAGTGTAGCTTTTCCAGCCACTCTGGCTGTTCCAGCTCAGGAAAGTTGAGCCCTTTGCTGCCCAGGAAAGTTTTCACTTCTTCCAGACACGCGACAAAGCGTTTCAGCACCTCCCCTTTGGACAGCCACCGGACTTTGTTGTGCAGCAGGAGATCAGAATATGCGCTTTCCAGCTCGTCCAGTAACAAACGGAATTGACGGTGATTTAAACTTTTTGCCATTATTTTATTGACAATCTGAATGACAACATCCATTACTTCTGTGCATTCCGGAGGAAATGTTTGAGCGCACAGTGCCTCTTGGTGCAAGATGCAGTGAAAAATCAGCAGCTTTCTGTCCAGCGACTTCTGCAGTAAAGCCACAATTCCCTTGTGCGTTCCCATCATATTCGGTGCCCCATCAGTAGCTACTGACACCAGATGGGTGGTCTTTATTCCTTTGGCTCTTAAACAATTCAAGACAGCCTCACAGATGTCGTCCCCCCATGTTTGGTCTTTTAGAGGTATCAACTCAATCAGTTCTTCCTGTGGCCCGGCAGAGTTTACATACCGGCAGACAACGCTATTTGTTCAATATCACCTTTGTCTTTAGACTCGTCACAGGCAATCGAGTAGGCCACAGCTGAATTGATGTCTTTAATTTGCTGTCTTGTGATGTCTTCTGCCATTTTTATGGTTCTGTCTTTGACAGTCTTTGCAGAGAGGGGCATATCCCTGATTTTCTGCACAATTTCACTCTTGTTTTTAAAGTCCGTGAATAGATGTTCTGAAATCTTAATGAAAGATTCTTTTATATATTCACCATCTGTAAACTGCTTCCCGTGCCTGACTATTTCCTGAGTGGCAATATAACTGGCGTATGTCGTTGATTTTCCAGACTTCATCCATTTCTGGAAATGATTTTTGCTCAGATCAACCTTCCGCATCAGTTCCGAAACGGCTTTTTTTCTCTCATCTCCATCCGGATATTTTTGAGCAAAGGCTGCGTGTTTATTCTGGAAATGCCTTGCGACATTTGACTTTTTGTTGTTTGCTAGTTTCTCATTGCATATTAAGCATACCGGTAAACCAGTCTCGTCAACAGTGAAAGCAAATGAATCTGTCCACGTATCATTAAACGTTCTGTTTTCTTCAGTCACTTTTCTTTTTTTAGAATTTTCCATAGTTGGCTTACCTTGGATCGAAAAATTAAAGAAATCGCGCACTGGCGGGTGTCAGGTATTGGCAGTGGTGACGTATATTAATAGCGATAAAAACACGTTGCAGCGGTGTGCTCACGCAGTCAGTAAACTGCAGTCGAATAACTTTATTCGAACTAAACAGCCTTGCTTTTAAGCCTCCCTCAACCCAGCCCCCATGGACGCAGATGCTGCAAAAGACGCGTACTCACAAACCCCCGTAGGCTATCTCCCTTAGCCTGAATGCTGGCTAATTGAGAGCCGTTTCGGATGTGCCAGGAAATGCGTCGCCACACTTAGATTGTACAAGATCACCATAATCTTCAAATTTAGAATTACATTTCAAAAGCTAACAAACTAACATAAAATACATTTTAATTAAATACTGACCAATTATTTCCCAAAGCCACAGGGAGCCGCAGCACAGAGGTGAAAGAGCCACAAATGGCTCGGGAGCCGCAGGTTGCCAACCCCCGTTCTAAACCAACCCACCAAGCTGAAGGGTGTGTAATACACCCCAGCAGCCAACTCTGAAGAGCCTGCAGCTTAGGGAAATGGATGAGAGCCTTTAAACCTTACAAACAGTTGGCTCTATCCAGGTACCCCACTGTTGGAGGGGGGAGGGGTTGACCCAAAAGAGAAAGTCACAGTAGCCAGGTTTCTGGCACCGAGTCTGTCTCTGCAACTCAGAAGGGAAGGGGGGGAGAAGAGGCACATCGTAGTGAGAGGCAATTTGTTAGTTAGGGGAGTGAACAGGAGGTTCTGTAGGCAAGAATGAGATTCCTGGATGGTATGCTGCCTCTTGGGTGCCAGGGTCTGGGATATCTCAGACTGTGTCCTCGGCATTCTTATGTGGGAGGATGAACAGCCAGAAGTCATGGTCCATGTCGGTACCAATGACATGGGTAGGATGAGTGACAAGGTTCTGCATAGAAAGTTCAAGGAATTAGGTTCTAAGTTAAATGGCAGGACCTCCAGCATCCTGTGATCTCAGGATTGCTACCCATGCCACGTGCCAGTCAGGCCAGAACTAGGAAGATTATGCAGTTTAACGTGTGGCTAAGGAGTTGGTGGAGGAGAGAGGGCATAAGATTTTTAGATCATTAGGCTCTCTTCCAGGGAAGGTGGCCCTGTACAGAAGGGACGGTTTGCACCTGAACTGGAGGGGGGACTAATATCCTAGTGGGAAAATTTGTTAATGCTGAGCAGTTGGGTTTAAACTAAAGTTGAAGGGGTAGTCGAACCAGAGTACCAGAACAGTTAGTGGAGAGGTTGTGGAGGCAGATGTTGGTAAGACCTCAGACAAAGATATGAAACAAAAGGTGTGACTAGTGTCCTGAGGTGCATACATTTCAATGCAAGAAATATCGTAGGAAAGGTGGATAATAGTGCTGAAGATGAGGTAGCTGGTTTACAAACAGGCAATGTGTAGTGAGGAGAAGTTGTTGACAGGGCAAAATTGCAGTCAACAGGATGAGTTGCAACATAAAAGATGAACAAAATTGAAAAGGGAGAACACAGGACTGAAAGTGTGATATATGAATGCACACAGTATAAGGAATAATGTAGATGAACATGGTTACAGATTGGCAGGTATGATGTTGTAGACATCACTGAAAGAAGATTATAGCTGGGAGCTTAATGTCCAAGTTTCTCCTTACACATTGTATCGAAAGAAGAGGCAGGAAGGCAGAGGGAGTGACATTGCTCTGTTGGTAAAAAATTATATCAAATTATTAGAAACAGGTGACATGGTTGGAAGGAGTTGGATCATTGTGGATAGAGCTAAGGAACTGCAAGGGTAACAGTAGTAAGGATGAGGTCTACAAATTACAATGGGAGATAGAAAGTGCATGACAAAAGGGCAAAGTTACAATAGTCAAGAGGGATTTTGATATGCAGGTAGATTTGGGAAAATCGGGTCGGTGCTGGATTCCGGGGGGGCGGGGGGAGGGGGCGCAGATTTCTGGAGTGCCTACAAGATGGGTTTTTAGAGCAGCTCGTGATTGAGCCCACTACAGGATCAACTATTCTGGATTGGGTGTTTTGCAATGAACCAAAATTGATTAGAGTGCTTAAGGTAAAAGAACCCTCAGGGAAAAGTGATCATAATATGATAGAATTCACGCAGAAATTTGAGAAGAAGAAACTAAGCTCAGATGTATCGGTATTATAGTAGGATAAAGGGGATTTCAGAGGCATGAGAGAGGAGCTGGCCAGAATTGATTGGAAAAGGACACTAGCAGGGATGACAGCAGAGCAGCAATGACTGAAATTTCTGAAAGGAATTCACAAGGCACAGGATATATACATCCCAGAGAAGAAGGTATATTCTAAAAGCAAGATGACACAGCCATGGCTAACAAGAGAAGTCAAAGCCAACATAAAAGCCAAAGAAAGTGCATAAATAGAGCAAAAATAATGGGAAGCTGGAAGACTGGGAAGCTTTTAAATATGAACAGAAGGCAACTAAAAAGTCATTAAGAAGGTAAAGCTGGAATACAAAAGTAAATTAGCCAATAATATTAAAGAGGATACTAGAAGTTTCTTCAGACACATAAAGTGTAAAAGAGCCAAGGGTTGATATTGGACCACTGGAAAACGATGCTGGAGAGGTAGTAATGGGGGAACAAGAAAATAGCTGATGAACTGAAAAAGCATTTTACATCAGTCTTCACTGTGGAAGACACAAGCACTATGGTGGAAGCTCCAGGTGACAGAGGTCAGGAAGTGTGTGGAGTTGCCATTATGTACTAGGGAGAAGGTTCTTGTGAAATGAAAAGATCTGAAAGTAGATAAGTCACCTGGACCAGATGGACTAAACCCCAGGGTTCTGAAAGAGGTGGCTGAAAAGATTGGAGACATAGAAACATAGAAAACCTACAGCACAATAGAGGCACTTTGGCCCACAAAGTTGTGCTGAACATGTCACTACCTTAGAAATTACTAAGCTTACCTATAGCCCTCTATTTTACTAAGCTCCATGTACCTATCCAAAAGCCTGTTAAAAGATCCTATCATATCTGACTCCACCACCATTGCCAACAGCTCATTCCACGCATTCACCACTCTCTGAGTAAAAAACTTACCCCTGACATCTCCTCTGTACCTACTCCCCAGCACATTAAACCTGGGTCCTCTTGTGACAATCATTTCAGCCTTGGGGAAAAGCCTCTGACTATCCACACGATCAATGTCTTTCATCATCTTATACACCTCTATCAGATCATCTCTCATCCTCCTTCACTCCAAGGAGAAAAGGCTGTTTGTCTGTTCTTATCTCTTTCTAATTCTATTGTAAAGGAGACAGAATAATGATCACTATCTCCAAAATGTTTTCCCACTGAGAAATCTGACACCTGACCAGGTTCATTTCCCAATACCAAATCAAGTACAGCCTGTCCTCTTGTAGACTTATCTACATATTGTGACAAGAACCCTTCCTGAACACACCTAACAAACTCCACCCCATCCAAACCCCTTGCTCTAGGGAGATGCCAATCGATATTTGGGAAATTAAAATCTCCCATCACAACAACTCTGTTATTATTACACCTTTCTAGGATCTGTTTTCCTATCTGCTCCTTGATATCCCAGTTACTATTGGGTGGCCTATAAAAAGCACCCAGTGGAGTTATGATTAACTCATTAATCATTAATGATTACGCATTAGTAATGATCTTTCAAAAATAACTAGATTCTAAAACAGTTCTGGAAGACTGGAAAATTGCAAATATCTCTCCACTCTTCAAGAAGGGTGAAAGGCAGAAGAAAGGAAATTATAGGCCAGATTGTCTGATCTCAGTGGCTGGGAAGATATTGGAGTCAATTATAAAGGATGAGGTCTCATAAAATAAGCCCCAGTCAGCGTGGTCTCCTCAAGGGAAAATCTTGCCTGACAAATCCGTTGGAATTCTTTGAAGAAATAAAAAGCAGGATAGACAAAGGAGAATCAGTTGATGTTGTGCACTTGCATCAACCATATCTGAGGCTGCTTAACAAGTTTTGAGCCCATGGTATTACAGGGAAGATTCCAGCTTGGATAAAGCATGGCAGGAGGCAAAGAGTGAGAATAAAGTGAGACTTTTCTGGTTGGACACCAGTGACTAGTGGTGTTCCACAGGGGTCTGTGTTGGGACCGATTCTTTTTCTATCATATGCCAATGATTTGGATGCTGGAATTGATGGCTTTGTTACAAAATTTGCAGACAATATAAAGATAGGCATGGGGGCATTTAATTCTGAGGAAGTAGAGAGGCTACAGAAGGAATTATACAGATTCTCCTGAATGGGCAAAGAAATGGCAGATGGAATTCAGTATCAAAAAGTGTATGACCATGCACTTTGGTAGAAGAAATGAAATGGTTGAATATTTTAGCTCTGGTCACCTCACTATAGGAAGGATGTGGAAACCATAGAAAGGGTGCAAAGGAGATTTACAAGGATGTTGCCTGGATTGGGGAGCATGCCTTATGAGAATAGGTTGAGCAAACTCGACCTTTTTTCCTTGGAGTGACGAAGGTTGAGAGATGGCCTGATAGAGATGTACAAGATGATGAGAGGCATTTATTGTGTGGGTAGTCAGAGGCTTTTTCCCAGGGCTGAAATGGCTAACACGAGAGGGCACAGTTTTAAGATGCTTGGAATTAGGTACAGAGGAGATGTCAGGGGCAAGTTTTTTTACGCAAAAAATGGTGAGTGCGTGGAATAGGCTGCCAGGAATGGTGGTGGAGGCAGATACAATAGGATCTTTTAAGAGACTCCTGGACAGGTACATGGAGCTCAGAAAAAGAGGGCTATGGTTAATCCTAGGTAATTTCTCAGCACATGTTCAGCACAGCTTTGTGGGCCAAAGGACTTGTATTGTTCTGTAGGTTTTCTATGTTTCTATTTTCTAAATGGAGAGAAAATTCAAAAACCTGAGGCACAAAGGGCCTTGGTGTCCTTGTGTAGGATTCCCTAAAGGTTTATTTGCAGGTTGAGTCTGTGGTGAGGCAGGCAAATGCTTTCATTTCAAGATAACCAGAATATGAAAGCAAGGATGTAATGTTGAGACTTTAAAAAGCACTATTGAGGCCTCATTTGGAGTATTGTGAGCAGTTTTGGGCTCCTCATCTTGACACTGGAGAGGGTTCAAAGGAGGTTCACAAAAATGATTCCAGGATTGAATGGCTTGTCAAATGAAGATTGTTTGATAGCTCTGGGCCTGTATTCACTGGAATTCAGAAGAATGAGACGGTGACCTCATTCAAACCTATTGAACAGTGAAATTCCTTGATAGAGTGGATGTGGAGAGGATGTTTCCTATGGTGGGAGAGTCTAAGACCAGAGGACAGAGCCATAGAATAGAGGGACATCCTTTTAGAATGGAGATGAGGAAAAAATTCTTTAGCCAGAGAATGGTGAATCTGTGGAATTCATTGCCACAGGTGGCTGTGGAGGACAAATCTTTATCAAGGCAGAGGTTGATAAATTCTTGATTGGTCAGGGCACAAAAGGATACTGGGAGAAAGCAGGAGATTGGGGCTGAGAGAAAAACTGGATCAGCCATGATGAAATGGCAGAGCAGACTTGATGGGCCAATTGGCCTAGTTCTGCTCCTATATCTTATGGTCTAAAAGAATGTTTTCTTAAAAACATCTTTAAACAGTATAAGAAGTTATTACACTGGAAATACCTGAGATTGCAATTCACTGCTTAGGTGCAGATAATGTCCCTAACATTACACTGCAGACAATAAAACCATACAAGTATGTGGGCAGACCATCTAGTTCACTATATACTGCAGGTGTAATTCACTGCCAGAGGCACAATCTTACAGTCAAGACATTAAACTTGGACTCTTTGTCTTCTCTCAGATGTAAAACTTTATCCAAGAAAAGCCTGGAAGTTCTTTCTGATATCCTGACCAATTTTTATCCCCCAAGTAGCATAGCATTACTGGAATTGGGATGGAAAATAAACCAGCCGTGATCAAATGGCAGAGCCAGCTCAATGAGCTGAATAACCTAATTCTGCTCCTATGTCTGATGTTCATCTTAAAGGGGTAAATTTCCTTAACATTTTTCAAGTTAGTGAAGCTGTAGGACCTCTTGCTGGCAAAGATGGTTCTTTCCCAGGTAAATGCAGTGATCCATGTTCCCCAGAGATTTTGGAGTGGTGGGAGGTGTGGCTGTGTGAGATTCCAGGAATGGGATGTCTAGATCAGTCTGGGACTGTGCAGAGCCTGGAGAACTATATGAATATCACATTTAGATTAGTTTCTTATCTTATCCACTAGTGATGCAAAGAAATTCCTTACTGGCCTGAAGCCCACAGAGTAACGGGGTGCAGATAACATGCCAATAAACAAATTCAACGTTTTTTGATTATCACAATTGATTTGAGAGTCAGCGATAATCACAAAACAAAGGAACAGAGCAAAGTGAGGCAGTATAAAATAGAGAGCAACCAAGAGAGATAGAATTAAAGGTTTGGAATGTTACAGTGCTAGCAGGAAGGGGAGGTCAAAGAGGTGACAGATTCACAAGCCTGATAGCAGTGGGGATGAAGCTGTTCTTAAACTAGAATATAGAACTTTACAGCACAGTACAGGCCCTTCAGCCTATGATGTTGTGCCAAACTTATACCTACTCTAAGATCAATCTCACTCTTCCCTACTACATAGCTCTCCATTTTGCGATCATCATATGCCTAAGAATTTCTTAAATGTACCTAATGTATCTGCCTCTTCCGCACACCCACATTTCTGTGAAAAAAACTACCTCTGACGGTTCCCTCCCCCTATACTTTCCTCCATTCACCTTAAAATTATGCCCTCGTATTATCCATGTCTGTCCTGGGAAAATGTCTCTGACTGTCCATTCTATCTTCTTGTACAACTTGTGCACTGCTATCAAGTCTCCTTTCATCCTTCTTCATTCCAGTTCTTGAGTTTGATCATCCAGGATTTCAAGTCCTACAACCTTTACATTGTAAAGCTTGAACTTACCTCCTTCTTACCTTATTTATGTGTTCATTTTACTGAGATACAGCATGGTAACAGGCTCTTCCGGTCCCACCAACCCCCGCTGCCCAATTATACTCATGCCTTTGGAATGTGGGAGGAAATGGAGCATGCGGAGAAACCCATATAGTCATGGGGAGAATGTATAAATCCTTTACAGGGAATTGAACCCAGGTCACTGGCACTAACCGCTACACTACCCCCTCTATCCTACAATTCCTCCTCAGGTTTTTAATGTTAATTGTGGCATTGCTTTTTTAGTAGTAAAGGTTTTAGCTCTTTCTGAGCTCAGTCTGTTTAGCCACGCTTTATATGTCCTGGTTCTGCATTCACTGGGAACCTCACTGGTGCTCAATAACATTTTATATGCATAACCAGTTTTTCAAAAACTGCTCCCTTGAGTACCTGCCAGCAACACTACATTAGCTGAGAACGTTTCAGCACGAGTGCCTTATGAAAGGATTGAAAGGCCCTACATCAGCAGCTGTATGCCAGTGAATTCCAAGTGCTCATCATCCTTCACTTAAAGAGGCTTAAAGATTTTCTGTTTATTTCATTACAAGGTTAGCTTACATTTTGCTTTGCCATTATTACTGGCAAACTGCAAGATAACCATGAAAGGAAATAAACAGAATATTTTTGTGTGGAAATATGATTTTTTTGTTTTGTATTGACATTGAACGGTCCATTCTCTTGTATACACACACAGCACAGAGAATGGACGCTAGGGAGAAAGGGGGAAGATTTGATAGAGGTATCTGAAATTATGAGGGTTATAGAGAGGGTAAATGCAAGCAGGCTACACCTAGAGGTCATGGGTTGTGGATGAGAAGTGAAATGTTTAAAGGCAACACAAGGGGTCTTCTTCACTCTGAGGTGGGTTCCATTTTAACATTTAAGAGAAGTTTGGATAAGTACATGGATGGAAGGGGTATGGAAGGCTACAGTCCAGATGTAGGTCAATGGGAGAAGGCAGAATAACAATCCGGCATGGACCAGATGGGCCAAAGGGCCTGTTCTGTGCTGCAGTGTTCTGTAACTCTGTGACTCCATAACACATTTGTGCTATTGAATTCCTTCGTAACTCTGAAGTGTTCTTGGGCAAATACAAACTTCTTGGCTTTAGTGAGAGATGAGCCCACGTCCATTCATAATTCAAGTTGCACCTTTACTGTTGCCTCGATAACTTCCATTTACTGTTCCTCAAAGCTACACAATAATACCAAAATCATACTTTATATTCTACACCTCTTGCAAGAGCTTTCCAACCTTTAATTAGAGATATTTCTAGCCAGTACATTTTTCACTTCATTTGTTTTTAAACTCTAGTTAGGCTGCATCTGGAGTATTGCATGCATTTCTGGTCACCCCAGTATAGGTGTTCACTCCATTATGGGAAGGATGTTGAGGCTTCCGAGAGAGAGAGGTTTACCAGGATATTAACTGGATTAGAGGGCATGTGCTATAAAGAAAGGTTGAAAAAGCTTGGGTTGTTTCCTCCGGAATGGCAGAAGCCGAGGGGGAGATCTGATAGAGGTTTATAAGAGGCATAGATCAAGGAGACAGGCAGTATCTTTTTCCCAGGGTAGTAATGTGTTAATAGCAGAGGGCATGCATTTAAGGTGAGATGGGTCATTTTGAAGGAGATGTGAGGGGCAAGGTTTTTACGCAGAGAATGGCAGGTGCCTGGGGTGATAGTAAAGGCAAGTATACCCGGGACTTTATTTATTTATGTAGTGATAGAACACAGAGTAGGCCTATTTGGTCCTTCGATCCACGCTGCCTCAGCAACCCCAGGACCCCAAATTAACCCTAATCTAATCACGGGACAATCTACAATGACCAATCAACCTACCAGGTATGTCTTTGGACTGTGGGATGAGGCCAGAGCAGCCAGAGAAAACCCATGCATTCCACAGGGTGGACTTGTCGAGAATGGTGCTGGAATTGAACTCTGAACTCTAATGCCCCAAGCTGTAATGGTGTTGCACTAACTGCTACATAAGAGATGCTTAGATAGGCACATGAATGCAAGGAAAATGGATACCGAGCAGACAGAGGGAATTAGTTTAGCTGGCCACTTGATCACCAATTTATTTGGTGCAGCACAATATTGTTGCCAAAAGGCCTGTTCCTGTGCTGTGCTGTACTTTAAGTGTTCTTAAAGTGTTAACAGTTTCATTTCCTGGCCCCATTCTTTCTTCTACAATGTCCTGCATTGCACTGTCCATTCTCTTGCCTGGCACAAATTATATATAACATCAGTGCCCTGCATTATAATGTATATAATCTGTGATGTTGTTTATTCTCATCGTAAGTTCCCTACACTAATATGTCCACAATAAATCAAAAGCTAAGTGGCTTTTGACAAGGTACTGCATTTCAATTTCTAAAGTGGCTGGAAAGTTAATGACTAGTGGGACTGGAGAACTACTGTAGGCTCCAAGAAAATCCAGGTATGGTTCCACTACACTTAGGGTGCAAAGGGACTTGGGAATCTTTGTGCAGGATTCCCTGAAAGCTAATTTGCAGGTTGAGTAGTTAGTAAGGAAGGCAAATGCACTGTTAGCATTCAGTTTGAAAGAACTAGAAAGCAAAAGCAAGGATGTGATGCTGAGGCTTTATAAGACATTGGTCGAACCACATTGGTGTATTGTGAGCAATTTTGAGTCCCATGTTTAAGAAAGGATTTATTGGCATTGGAAAGGATCCAGAGGAGGTTCTTGAGAATGATCCGAAGGATGAAAGGGTTAATATAAACAAGGCTTGAAGGCTCTGGGCCTGTAATCACTGGAGTTTAGAAGAATAAGGGAGGAGGGTCTCATTGAAACCTACTGAATATTGAAAAGCCTCGATAGATTTTAGGTCGATAGGAATAGGCAGAAGGCCAACACTAGATGGACTGAAGGGCCTGTTTCTGAGCTATAGTGCTGTATGATTCTATCACTATACTGGATCCTCAGGTAAAACTGGAGAATTGTATATGACCACAATCTTGTCTAATTCCGCAATATTACATTTACATGATTATTCTGATGAGTACTAATTTGTACAACTACTTCAAGAACATTCATTTGCAAAAGAAAACTCTTTTTCTTTATTTTCAGCTGCTCAGTACGGCTTCGAGCACTCTTTGGAAGGTGAGTTGATGGCAGTGTTTAAACTGCAAATGTTGGATGACAATGAGAAGGTTCAACAACAGATTAAGGCCAACAATCTAGGAATGGTTGTGAGGAAATACAAAATGGTTTGGATGGAGATTGGAGCTTTCTAAGATGGCACCAGGATCATACACTTCAGTTACTGGACTCAGAGTAAAGGCTCTCGGTACTGCTCTAGAACTACTTCTAGATCAGACAATTGACCAGCAGAACTTACCTTCCTTGTGATAGAGTCTAGAATCAGAGCTACTTAATGATGATGAGTCAATACAGAGAGGAGTTGATTTTTTAATCTCTCAGTGGATTGTGAGTCTATGGAATGCTCTTCCTCAAAGGGTGCTGGAACTTGATTCTTTTAATATATCTGAGAGAGGCAGAGATAGAGAGCAGGCAAGGGTAGAGAGAAATGCAGAGTTGATCTCCCAGGATCGGACTGAAAGGCAGATCAGGCTTAGAAGTCCAATTGCCCTACTCCTGTTCTCAACCAATGGAAATCTGGTGCTCATATCAAGGTCTCTCAAGACTGGTACAACATGACAATCAAGAGGAAAAACTGCAGATGCTGGAAATCATGTGTTTTGGCCCAAAACATCAACTGTTTACTCTTTTCCACAGTTGCTGGCTGGCCTGCTGAGTTCCTCCTGCATTTTCTTTTTGGTGCGTGTATGTGTTGATCAAAAAGTTGTGGATGAAAGAAATATTTTATTTCATTTAGAGGTTCAGCACAGTAACTGGCCCGTCCAGCCCATTGAGACTGCACCACCCAATTACACACAATTCATCCACTAGGTTCCCTCCCTTCAGGAAACCATGCTGACTTTGGACTATTTTATCATCTTCTTCCAAGTACCCTGAAACCTCATCCTTAATAATGGACTCCAACATCTACTCAACCACTGACGTTTGCTAATTGGCCAAAAATTTCCTTTATTTTGTCCCCTCCCTTCTTAAAGAGTAAAGTGACATCTGCAATTTTCCAGTCCTCCAGAACCATTCCAGAATCTAGTGATTCTTGAAAAAATCACTCCAAATGCTTCCACAATCTTCAACTGCCTCTTTTGGAACCATGGGAAGAAGCATGACTTGAGGGCTTGTTTGCTAGAGCTGTTGAGGAGAGTTTAAACTAACGACAAGGGGATGGAAACCGAATTGATAGGGCTGAGGATGGAACACTTGATATACAAGTAGATGCAATGTGTCTTGAGACTGTGAGGAAGAACAGGCAGATGACAGGAAACATTACAGTCAGTGGGATGATTTGAAGTGAAACAGGGGGGCAAAGTCAAAAGGGTGGTGAATACAGGACTGAACAAGTTATATTTGCAGTAACACAGTATACAGAACAAGGCAAATTATTTTCTAAATGGAGAGAACATTCAAAAACCTAAGGTGCAAAAGGACTTGGGAGTTCTCATGCAGCTTTCCATGAAGGTTAATTTGCAGGTTGAATTGGTAGTAAGGAAGGCAAATGCAATGTTAGCATTCACTTTGAGAGGAGTAGAATAGGAGAGCAAGGATGTGATACTGAGGTTTTATAAAGCACTGGTCAGACTGCACTTGGAGTATTGTGAGCAGTTTTAAGCCCTTTATCTAAGAAAAATGTGCTGGCATTGGAGAGGGTCCAATGGAAGATCACGAAAATGATTCCAGGTTGAAACATTTATCATTTGAGAAGTGTTTGATGGTTCTCACTGCAGTTTAGAAGAATAAGAGGGAATCTCATTGAAATCTATTGAATATTGAAAAGTCTAGACAGAGTGAATGTGGGGAGGACATTTCCTGTAGTCAGGGAGTCTAGGACCAGAGCGCACAGCTTCAGAATAGAGCGACGTCCATGTAGAACAGTGATGAGGAGGAATTTCTTTGGTCAGAGGATGGTGAATCTGTGGAATTTTTTGCAACAGATAGCTATGGAGGCCATCATTGTGTGTATATAAAGTGGAGATTGATAGTCAGGGTGTCAAAGTTTACAGGAAGAAGGCAAGACAACGGGGTTGAGAGGGATAATAAATCGGACATGTTCCAATGGTGGAGCAAAATCAATGGGCCAGATTGCTTAATTCTGCTGCTGTGCCCTGTGGTCTTATGGACTTCAGACGTTTCAGCTTCTCAAGAACCTTCTCCTTAGTAGTGTCTTCCACAATGAAAACTGACACAAAAAATCTAATTAAGTCCATCTGCTCTTTCATTGTCCCCCATTATTGCCACTCTAGTGTCATTTTCCAGTGGTCCAATATCCACTCTCAACCCTCTTCTACTCTTGATATATCTAAAAAATCTTTTTGTATCCTTGTTTATATTATTGACTAGTTTACCTTTATGTTTAAACTTTTTTCTCCTTATTGTTTTTTCTAGTTGGCTTCTGTTGGTTTCTAAAAGCTTCTCAATCCTCTAAATTCCCTTTTTTTTTGCTATGTTATATGTCCTCTTTTAGGCTTTTATGTTGGCTTTGACTTCTCTTGTTAGCTACGGTTACTTCATCTTCCCTTTAGAATACTTCATCTTTGGGATGTAACTATCCTGCGCCTTCCAGATTACTCCCAGAAACTCCAGCCATTGCTTTTGTGACATCATCCCTTCTAGTGTCCCCTTCCAATCAACTTTGGTCAGTTCCTCTCTTATGCCTCTGTAATTCCCCTTACTCCACTGTAATACTGATACATCTAATTTTAGCTTCTCCTTCTCAAACTACAGGTGAATTTTATCATATTATGACCACTTTCTCTTAAGAGTTCCTTTATCTTAAGCTCTCTAATTAAATTTGGTTATTTACATAACGTCCAATCCAGAATTGTCTTTCCCCTAGTGAACTCAACCACAAGCTGCTCTAAAAAGCATCTTGTTGGCATTCTAAAAATTACCTCCAACCTCATTTTTCCAATCTGCCTGCATATTGAAATCCCCGGTGATGATTGCAAAATTGTCCTTGTTCACTTGCCTTGTAATTTGTACCCCACATCTTGGCTATTGTTTGGAGATCTGTATATAACTCCCATTATGGTCTTCTTTCCTTTGCAGTTTCTTAACTCTACCCACAAGGATTCTACATCTTTCGATCCTATGTCACCTCTTCATAAGGATATGATTTAATTTTTTACTAACATCCATCCCAACCTGTCTGTCCTATCAACGAAATGTGTATCCTTGGATGTTAAGCTCCCAACTATGATCTTCTTTCACACAACTCAGTGATTCTCACATAATACTTTACAATCTCCTAACTGTGCTACAAGATCATCTACCTTATTCAGTATATCGTGTTTATTCGAATATAGTACCTTCAATCCTGTATGTATCACCCCATTTTCTTTTTACCCCCATGTTGCACTTGAACTCAGTGGTAACATGGTTGAGTTGGAAAGGAGCTAATGGTTTACTGGGTATTTAGCTAAGCGCAGACAAGACCTCGTTTTGATATACTTTCTGTGCGGAGTTGGGAAAACTGCTTGGCCATATGTGGTGCTTTTGTCCAACCAAATTGACAGAATAGAAAACCGGACAGTACATATATTGGTCAATATCTCCATTGGCTGATACTAGCAGAAAATAATATTAGTTAAATTCATTAAGGTTCAAGCATCTGCAGGATCTTGTGTTTATGTATCTTAAACAATTTTTTCTGTGAAAAGGGAAATAAAATAGCAAAGGACACTTAGAGAAAAACAGTCCTGAAGAAAGGTCCTGGCCCAAAATGTCCATTTCTGACCTGATGCTACCTGACCAGTCGAGTTCTTCCGGCATTTTGTGTGCATTGCAAAGGAGATGTGTACTTAAAGTCACACTGAGATCATCTTCCTTCAAAGTGAGAAGTGTCATATTCAGAGCTTGTTCATTAAAAAAGGCAATTTGACTGACAAAGAGGGGACTCAGCATCTTCAGGAAAAGAGGGAAGGAAAATCAGGGAGTTGGCAGGGCCATCACTGCATAGGCGTCGGGCTGAGGGAGCTTTAAGATAAAAAATTATTTTCCTGTTACCTCTTCCCACTCTCAGCAGCAGAGGCAGCTGCAGAAAGACCAATGGATGGTGGAAACATGGCTCTGGCAATATTCATCCCAATCCTCATCATCTCCATTTTGTTGGGAAGCACCTACATTTACGTCACCAGGTAAGCAACTGTAATCCTTTGGAACTCTCTAGAAAACGCAAACATGAATCCTTCTTGATCTTTTGAGAAACTGGCAAGGCCGAGGAGGACTGGAAAATTGCAAATGTCGCTCTGCTCTTAGAAGGGAGGAAGGCAAAAGAGAGGAAATTATAGGCCAGTTAGAGGTTGGGAAAGTATTAAGGATGAGGAAACTGTTAGAGTTCTTCAAGGAGGTAACAAGCAGGGTGGACAAAGGAGACACTGTGTATGTCACTTACTTAGATTTTCAGAAGGCATTTGGATAAAATGCCTCACATGAGACTACTTAATTAGATAAAATCCTATGGTGTTACAGGAAAGATACTGGCATGGATAGAGCAATGCCTGGCAGGTAGGAGGCAGTGACTACAAATAAAAGGGGCCTTTTTTGGTTGGTTGCCAGTGATCAGTGCTCAGGGGTCAGTATTGGGACCACTACTTTTCACATTATGTGTCACTGATTTAAATAGTAGAATCAGTGGCTTTGTGGCAAAGTTTATGGACGATACAAAGATAGGTGGAGGTGTAGGTACTGCGGAGGAAGCAATGTGTTTGTATCAGGATTTAGACAAATTGGAAGAATGGGCAGAAAAGTGGCAGATGGAATACAGTGTTAGGAAATGTACAATAATGCATTTTGGTAAAGAGAACAATAGTGCAGACTATTATCTAAATG
Organism: Hypanus sabinus; assembly: GCF_030144855.1. NCBI lineage: Eukaryota > Metazoa > Chordata > Chondrichthyes > Myliobatiformes > Dasyatidae > Hypanus > Hypanus sabinus. The sequence continues at coordinate 71,402,899 of NC_082718.1, read as the reverse complement.
GGAAGAAAATTCAAACATCAGAGGTGCAGAAGGACTTAGAAGTCTTTATGCAAGACTCTCAGAAAGTTAATTTACAGGTTGAGTCTGTGCTAAAGATGGCAAATGCAATGTGGGCATTTATTTCAAGGGGAATTGAATATAAAAACAGGGAGATAATGCTGAGACTTTATAGGACACTAGTCAGGCCATACTTGGCGTATTGGAGACAGTTTTGTGGTCCATATCTCAGAAGGAATGTGTTGACATTGGAGAGAGTCCAGAGGAGGTTCACAAGGATTATTCTGGGAATGAAGGGGTTAACATATGAGGAGCATTTGGCAGCTTTGGGCCTGTACTCACTGGAACTTAGAAGAATGCAGGGCGATCTCATTAAAACCTAATGAATATTGAAAAGACTAGGTAGGGTGGATGTGGAGAGGATGTTTCCTGTGTTGGAGGTATCCAGAACTAGAAGGCACTGCCTCAAATCTGAGAAGTGACCTTTTAAAACAGAGTTAAGGAAGGGTTTTTTTTCAGCCAGAGTAGTGAATCTGTGAAATGCTCTGCCACAGACTATGGTGGAGGCCAAGTCCATGGGTATATTTAAGGCGGAAGTTGATCGTTTCCTGGTTGGTCAGGGCATCAGATAAAGTGAGAAGGAAGGTGTATGGCAGTTTAGTGGGATCCAGGATCAGCCAAGATGGAAAGGTGGAGCAGACTCGATGGGCTGAATGGCCTAATTCTGCTCCTGTGTTTTATGGTCTAATGCATCCATTATTTCTTCAGCAACCTCTCTCAGGACTCTTGGATGTTGCCCATCTGATCCATGTGACTTATCAACCTTAAGACATTTGAGTTTGCCTAGTACTTTTTTCCTTTATAAAAGCAATGGCACTCACTCCTGCTCCCTGACACTCATGGACCTCTGGCACACTGTTAGTATCTTCCACAGTAAAGACAGATGCAAAGTACCTATTAAGTTCATATGCCATTTCCTTGTCCCCCATTACTACCTCACAAGCATCATTTTCCAGTGGTCCAATATCAATTCCCACCTCCCTTTTAGTCTTTATATAACTGAAAAAACCTTTGTTATCCTGCTCTATATTATTGGCTAGTCTGCCCTCATATTTCATCTTTTCCCTTCTTATAGTTTCTTTAGTTGCCTATGTTATATTTTAAAAGCTTCCCAATCATCCATTTTCCCACTCTTATATGCCCTTTCCTTGTCAGCCATGGTTGTCTCCCCCTGCCATTTGAGAATGAATTCTTCTGTGGGACATATCTATCCTGCATCTTGTGAGCTATTCTCAGAAACTTCACCAATCTCTACTCTGCCAGCATCCCCTCTCGGTATCCCCCTCCAATTCACCTACATGTGACTTATGCTTCTCCCTCTCAAATGCAGAGAGGGAGAACACTCAAACACTGCCTCTGAGGGGTTTCTTTACATTCAGCTCCTTATAGACATCCATTAATCTCTGGATCTGCACCTTGTAAAGTTTCCAGGGCGCAGGCCTGACAGGGTTGTATGGGAGACCGGCAGTTGCCCATGCTGCAAGTCTCCCCTCTCCATGCTACCGATGTTGTCCAAGGGAAGGGCAAGGACCGATACAGCTTAGCACTGGTATCGTCACAGAGCAATGTGTAGTTAAGTGCCTTCCTCAAGGACACAACACTCTGCCTTAGCTAAGGGTCGAATTAGCGACCTACAGATCACCAGATCACCAATGCCTTAACCACTTGGCCACACGCCAACACCTAATTAGATGTGCCTTATTCCACAACACCAAGGCTAAGATAACCTTTCCCCAAGTAGGCTCAAGCTGCTCTAAAAAGCCATCTCATAGGCACTCAGCAAATTCCTTCCCTTGAAATCTGATACCAACCTGATTTTTCTAATCCCATAATCAATTCATGAAGGATGAATGAATCATAATTGTTGTGAGATTGAGCATAAATCTGTCATAATGTTTACTGTAAAGACTGATGAGTACAGAATCATTTTTTTTTCATGCAGTCTGTGGTAACTTGTTCTCTGGAGAATGAAACTGCAAACAATGGTGCTCTCTCATACTGCTCTACACATCACCAAAGACCAGGCATATAGTTGCATTTACAACTATCATCATTCAACTTTTCTTTCTCTCACTCTATTCTAGGTGCAGATATCACTCGAACCTGCGTCTGCCTCTGATGTCCTCTCACCCCTACAGTCAAATTACTGTGGAAACGGCCTTTGACAATCCCATCTATGAGACAGGAGTATGTAACCTGTTTCTACCACTTACGTGGGGGAGGGGTTGGTTCAAGAATTGTTTGAGTCTATATTCTAAATGGGGAATGTGGAAGAAGATTTGGAGATGGAAAAGTTTGGTAGGCTGGCAATGGGCAAGTCAAGTGGCCAGATGTTGTATGTGTAGCATCCGTTTGTCTGGGGTGAACCGCCATCGCTCCGCCAATAGTGCAATACTTTGATGTAAATACAATGTAATGCCCCCCAGTACACGCTCGCAACACAAATATCAGACAATACACCAAAGGTGAGTAAACAATTGCAACTTTACAGTTATTCCTTAGTTATGTCTTAGTGATGGGTTAGTAGAAACAGATAACCTAACGGTGGCAAATCATTAAGTTTATCAGTTTGTGCACATAGTATTTTAATACGCTCATGCCTCCGGTTCCATCCACAACAACCTTCTGAGCCTTCAGCCACCATCCGAACCACTAAAATCCAGCATCTGCCACCCTGGAACCGCTGTCCGCTCCTCACACATCCGTCCTCCTTGCTCGCCTCCCGAAAAGGACCACAAACTCCCACTCAACTCACACATACAAGATAGCATAACAATTCTCCATCGGTTAGTTCCCCCCTTATCTGCAGTTATAACCCAAACATTCCAGATACAGAAACCCATTACAACATTAAGTAACGTTACAGAGATGCCATTTCATTATAACAATACAGAGAAGCCATTTTGTTAGCCTGAACAGTTAATACTACAGTTACTGGTACTGAGAAACCTACAAATGCAATTAAAGAAATTAAAACAATTATCTTAATAAAACAACAGGAATGGCCCAAATCGATTGCTTTTATGATGGACAGTTTCATAACAACATGTACAAATAAGTTAAGAAGTTTTTCCAAGAAAATAAGAGCCAGAAAAGTGGAGCAGTAAATCATAAACACAAGAAATTCTGCAGATGCTGGAAATGCAGCGTAACAAACACAAAATTCTGTCAGATCTCAGCACATCATGCAGTATCTTTAGTTGGAAATCTAGAGTAACACACACAAAATTCTGGACAATCTCAGCTCATTAGATAGTATCTATATAGCTGGAAATTCAGAGCAACAAATGCAAAGTACTGGAAGAACTCAGAAGGTCGGACAGTATCTATGTCACTGGAAATCCAGAGCAACACACATAAAATGCTGGAGGAACTCAGCAGGTCAGGCAGTATCTATGAAGAGGAACAAACAGTGAACATTTCAGGCTAGTCCTGATGAAGGACCTTGGCACAAAATGTCAACTGTATATTCCTGTAATAACAGTGGAGGCTCTGATTCATTCAAGAATGAACATGAACCAGTTGGTCAGTTGTCTACCAGTATTTCACAAGAAACGACAGCAGGAGATTATGGAGAGTAATTTATCTTTGGTCATTTTGCTGATGGATGCAGGATTATTCACCATCAGTTGCATTCAATGCCTCGTTTGATTTCACTGAAGTCCACAGAAATGAATATGACCATTGGCCAAAACTCTTGTGCCCATTTACAGCCAGCAGGCAAAGGTAAATCTTTCCACACAATTAATCAATGTCACTTTGATGCCAATGCCCAGGCATGAAAAAGTCAAGAGAAAGTGGTTGTTAGGGCCCAGTCCATCAAAGGCAAAGCCCTCCCTTCCAGTGTGCAAATCTACAAGGAACGCTGCCACAAGGAAGCAGCATCCATCATCAAGGAGCCCACAATTTAGGCCACGCTGTCTTCTCACTATACCATCAAGCAAGAGCCTTGGGTCACACAGCAATAGTTACAGGAGCAGAAATTACCCGTCAGCCTTCAGGCTCCTGAACTTCACTCACCTCAACAGATTCCAGAACCAATGGACTTTTTCAAGAATTCATGTTCTCAGTATTATTTATTTATTTTTGCATAATATCTTCTTTTCCATGTTGGCTGTTTGTCAGTCTTTGTTTACGTAGGTTTCCATTTGATTAAGGTGTCATCTCAAAGATATTGACCATAGTATTTAGTCTGCAGTCAGCAAGATATCCATCCCTTTACAAATCTGCGTAATGATAAATGGGTTATACGTACTTACACTGAGGTTAATTTCATTTGACTCTCTGTTTCCCAAAAAAGGGTTTGACCAAGTGCAGTGAGATGGTACTTTTCAATCCCATTCACTATCTACTGCTAATGACAAAGTTTTTTTTTGGTAATCAAATAATTGCAGCTTGGGAATAAACCTGTTGGAACATTGGCCATAACCCCTACTGTGTATTAGTACAAATAACAATTTGTGTGTGATCTTATGAATCAAATGATGAATTTTAAATGCAACTAGGATAAAATGGCATCCTTCTATAGTAGGGCTTCCCAACCCTTTCTATGTCTTGGACCAATACATTAACCAAAGGGTCTGTAAACCCCAGGATGGGAACCCCTGTCCTATAGCCAGGACCATGATTAGCAAGCCACATGTACAACTTTGTGTCTCGCTGTCTCCCAGTATTTGAGCCCAGAAGATTGATCAATCTCCTCTGTTTCCCTGTTCATTAATAGTAAAGATGCCCCTGTTGAAATTAGCCCTTTAAACCAATTTGATGCTTCAGAGAAAAGATAGAGTATAAAGAGATGTCTTTGTGTTTGAAAGCTGGTGATAAAGTCCATTCTGCACCGCTGCTGGCATTGTGGGACCAAAATTTTAAGGTGATTGTAAGAAAGTATAAAGAGGTGACAGAGATAAGCCTTTTTCACACAGAGTGGTGAACACATGGAACATACTGCCAGGAGTGGTGCTGGAAGCAGTTACATTAGGAGCATTTCAGAAACGCAGGCAGACACATGGATGATAAAGAAATGGGAGACTGTGTAGGAGGAAAGGCTTGATTGACCTTAGAGTAGGCTAAAAGATTGGCACAACATTATGGGCCAAAGGGCATGTGCTGTTCTATGTGTGGAGAGTTGATTGAACATTTAACATGAGGGTTAATTCCCAGGATCACTGAGTTAGTAATACTTTGTGATTATAAACAAACTGTTCTCTTGCCCACCTTCACTTAGTTTAGAGATGCAAGAGCCTGCAGATGCTGGATTCTGAAGCAATATCCAGGATGCTGGAGGAACTCAACAGGTCAGGCAGAATCTATGGAGTGAAAGGTGCAGTTGATAATTCAGGTCAGGATTGAAGGATGGACAGGGAGATAGCTCATATACAAATGCGAAAGAAAGGGGTGGAGCAAGATGAAATGAGTGATAGGGTGAACCCAGGTGAGAAGTAGTGACAGGCAGATGGAAAAAGAAAGAGTGGAAATGTCACCTCAAGTTGGGAGGTGATAGGGATTGGTGCCCATTACAAGCACCACAAGTCACTCGTGTATACAGATTCCTTTCCTTTAATTGACCATGGCAAGGTCAAGACTGGGCTCATTCCTATCTTAAGGGGAGGGGCTAAGCAGAGAGGCCAGCTTTCCCCCATTTTATTTAATATTGCATTGGACATTCTATGATGATCATTAGATAGGGATGGGTATGTTGTCTGCAGCATTTGCCTTTGACATCGTTGTGGTCCATGTGAGTGATTCTCATAAGGGCTTATCCCAGAAAGCTCAAGATCTTAAAACACTTTTGTAAGAAAAGTGGTCTTGGGGGAAGAAACATACTGATGGGGCTGGAGAGAGTGTAGGAAGAACTGGGTGGAACGGGAGGAGAAAGAAAAGGGTCAGGGGACAGCAGTCGTGTAACCCAACTGGGACATTAAAATGTTCCCACATAACATCATCAGCGGATACTTTGACTACACTTCTAACCCGTAATGTTGCAATGCCTTTGCAATATCTTTTGGTTGGCCAGATGATTTAAAACAGAGAAAAACATATTACTTCATGTAAAGATTAAAGATTAATATTGTTTGTCACATTTACATCGAACCCTACAGTAAAATGCATTGTTTCTGTCAGAAATGAGCTGGGGGCAGCCTGTAAGTACTACTATGCTTCTGGCTCCAAAATAGAATGCCCACAACTTATTAACACTACCCCTAACCCATGTCTTTTGGAACGTGGGAGGAAACCAGAGCACTGGATGGAACCCATGCAGTCATGCAGAGAATGTACAAAATCCTGGCAGACAGCGGCAGGAATTATACCCTGATTGCTGATGACTGGGACTTCCAAAGAATTGCACTAATTGCGATGGTGTCGGTCATATATTGCAGATAAAATAAGTTGACAATGCAATAAATTATAGTGGCACTGATTCTAAAGTGAGTCATCTTTGTCATTCAAACTCGTGGACTGCATGTGCCCAAACACTTCATAGGAAGTTGCTTCGGTAATCCTGCTGGTATCCATCTCAAATTATTTAATCAAGCACATTATGCGATTTTTTAAATCACAGCAAGAGGCGGAGAGGGAAGAGGTAAAAGAAGCTCGGAGAGAAGCTGTTTTCGGCAAAGAGGCTAGACTGTGCAGGCACGTGATGTAGCACGCCAAAGGTTTTTTAAAAAAGACCACCATATACAGCAGCCATCGTCGTAGTGGCCATTGTTGGAGTGGACTGAGGTAGAGTGGGACAGTTTTGGCTCGATCAGGCTTCGGTGAGAACAGGCAGAGGCGAGGTTTGAACAGGGCACGACTGCGCAAGCGTGTGAAAGTCGGCCTCTGAGATCAGCAGGGGAATTTAAAAAGCAAGCAGAGGCTGAGTACAAGCTTCACTCCAGGTGAGGTAAGGCCAGGTAAGCTCCTTTAATTAATTGAATTAGATTAGGAGTAGGTAATGGAGGCAGCAGTTAGGGCAGTTGAGTGCTCCGTTTGCAGTATGTGGGAAGTCAGGGCGAGCACAGCTGTCCCTGATGACTACACCTGCGAAAGGTGCATCCAGCTGCAGCTCCTGACAAATTGTGTTAGGGAACTGGAGCTGGATGAACTTCGGATCATTCGGGAGGCAAAGGCAGAAATAGACAGGAGTTTCAGGGAGATAGTCACCCCTAGGAGTCAGGAGACAGGTAGTTGGGTGACTGTCAGGAGAGGGAAGGGGAATAGACAGGAAGAGCAGAGCCGTTACCATCAACAATAAGTATACCGTTTTGGATACTGTTGGTGGGGACGACCTACCAGGGACAAGTTGCAGTGGTTGCGTCTCTGGCACCAAGACTGGACCCTCAGCTCAGAAGGGAAGGAGGGAAAAGAGGAGAGCAGTAGTGATAGGGGATTCGATAGTTAGGGGGACAGATAGGAGGTTCTGTGGAAGAGATCGAGAATCCCGGATGGTCTGTTGCCTCCCTGGTGCCAGGGTCCGCGATATCTCGGATCGAGTTCTCAATATTCTCAAGAGGGAGGGTGAGCAGCCGGATGTCGTGGTCCAATGACGTGGGTAAGAAGAGTGAGGAGGTCCTGAAAGGTGAGTTTAGGGAGCTAGGTGCCAAGTTAAAGGACAGAACCTCCAAGATAGCAATCTCAGGAATACTACCAGTGCCACGTGCAGGTGGGTTTAGAAATAGTAAGATAGTGCAGATCAACACGTGGCTGAAGACATGGTGCAGGAGGGAGGGCTTCAGATTTAAAGATAATTGGGCAGTTTTCTAGGGAAGGTGGGACCTGTTCCAGTGGGACAGTTTACATCTGAACTGGAGGGGGACAAATATTCTTGCAGGTAGATTTGCTAGAGAGGCTCCAGTGGATTTAAACTAGATACGAGTGGGGAGGGGAACCAGAGTGTAGGAACTGATGCATGGGAGAAGGAAGAAAAAGAAGACAGTAAAGTTCTTTGTACTCTTAGAGATAAACAGAGAGGAAGAGGTGGAGAATTTCTTAAATGCATTTATTTTAATGCTAGGAGCATTGTAAGAAAGGTGGATGAGCTTAGAGCATGGATTGATCCATGGAAATATGATGTTGTAGCTATTAGTGAAACATGGTTGCAAGAGGGGTGTGGTTGGCAACTAAATATTCCTGGATTTCATTGCTTCAGGTGTGATAGAATCAGAGGGACAAGAGGGGGAGGTGTTGCATTGCTTGAAAGAGAAAATATTACAGCGGTGCTCTGACAGGATAGATTAGAGGGCTCGTCTGAGAGACTATTTGGATGGAATTGAGGAATGGGAAATGTGTAGTAACACTTATAGGGGTGTATTATAGACCACCTAATGGGGAGCGAGAATTGGAGGGGCAAATTTGCAAGGAGATAGCAGATATTTGTAGTAAGCACAGGGTTGTGATTGTGGGAGATATTAATTTTCCACACGTAGGCTGGGAAACCCATACTGTACAAGGGATGGATGGTTTGGAGTTTGTAAAATGTGTGCAGGATAGTTTTTTTGCAGCAATACATAGAGGAACCAACTAGAGAAGGGGCAGTGTTGGATCTTCTGTTAGGGAATGAAATAGGTCAAGTGACGGAGGTATGGGTTGGGGAGTACTTCGGGTCCAGTGATCACAATGCCATTAGTTTCAATATAATTATGGAGAAGGATAGGACTGGACCCAGGGTTGAGATTTTTGATTGGAGAGAGGCTACCTCCGAGGAGATGCGAAAGGATTTAGAAGGAGTGGATTGGGACAATTTGTTTTATGGGAAGGATGTCATAGAAAAATGGCAGTCATTTAAAGGTGAAATTTTGAGGGTACAGAATCTTTATGTCCCGTTAGGTTGAAAGGAAAGGTTAAAAGTTTGAGAGAGCCATGGTTTTCAAGGGATATTGGAAACTTGGTTAGGAAAAAGAGAGATATCTACAATAAATATAGGCAGCATGGAGTAAACGAGGTGCTCAAGGAATATAAAGAATGTAAGAGGAATCTTAAGAAAGAATTTAGAAAAGCTAAAAGAAGATACGAGGTTGCTTTGGCAAGTAAGATGAAAATAAACCCGAAGGGTTTCTACAGTTATATTAATAGCAAAAGGATAGTGAGGGATAAAATTGGTCACTTTGAGAATCAGAGTGAACAGCTATGTGTGGAGCCGAAAGAGATGGGGGAGATTTTGAACAATTTCTTTTGTAAGGAGAAGGATATTGAATTGTGTAAGGTAAGGGAAACGAGTCAGGAAGTTATGGAAACTATGACGATTAAAGAGGAGGAAGTACTGGTGCTTTTAAGAAATATAAAAGTGGATAAATATCTGGATCATGACAGGATATTCCCCAGGACCTTGAGGGAAGTTAGTGTAGAAATAGCAGGGGCTCTGACAGAAATATTTCAAATGTCATTAGAAACGGGGATTGTGCCGGCGGATTGGTGTATTGCTCATGTGGTTCCATTGTTTAAAAAGGGTTCTAAGAGTAAACCTAGCAATTATAGGCCTGTCACTTTGACGTCAGTGGTGAGTAAATTATTGGAAAGTATTCTTAGAGATGGTATATATAATTATCTGGATAGACAGGGTCTGATTAGGAACAGTCAACATGGATTTGTGCGTGGAAGGTCATGTTTGACAAATCTTACTGAATTTTTTGAAGAGTTTGCGAGAAAAGTTGACGAGGGTAAAGCAGTGGATGTTGTCTATATGGACTTCAGTAAGGCCTTTGACAAGGTTCCGCATGGAAGGTTAGTTAGGAAGGTTCAATCATTAGGTATTAATATTGAAGTAGTAAAATGGATTCAACAGTGGCTGGATGGGAGATGCCAGAGAGTAGTGGTGGATAACTGTTTGTCAGGTTGGAGGCCGGTGACTAATGGTGTGCCTCAGGGATCTGTACTGGGTCCAATGTTGTTTGTCATATACATTAATGATCTGGATGATGGGGTGGTAAATTGGATTAGTGAGTATGCAGATGATATTAAGGTAGGTGGCGTTGTGGATAATGAAGTAGGTTTTCAAAGTTTGCAGAGAGATTTAGGCCAGTTAGAAGAGTGGGCTGAATGATGGCAGATGGAGTTTAATGCTGATAAGTATGTGGTGCTACATTTTGGTAGGAATAATCCAAATAGGACATACATGGGAAATGGTAGGGCATTGAAGAATGCAGTAGAACAGAGTGATCTAGGAGTAATGGTGCATAGTTCCCTGAAGGCGGAATCTCATATGGATAGCGTGGTGAAGAAAGCTTTTGTTATGTTGGCCTTTATAAATCAGAGTATCGGAGTTGGGATGTAATGTTAAAATTGTACAAGGCATTGATAAGGCCGAATTTGGAGTATTGTTTACAGTTCTGATCACCAAATTATAGGAAAGATATCAACAAAATAGAGAGAGTACAGAGAAGATTTACTATAATGTTACCTGGGTTTCAGCACCTAAATTACAGGGAAAGACTGAACAAGTTAAGTCTTGATTCTTTGGAGCGTAGATGGTTGAGGGGGGACTTGATAGAGGTATTTAAAATTATGAGGGAGATAGATAGAGTTGACGTGGATAGGCTTTTTCCATTGAGAGTAGGGGAGATTCAAACAAGAGGACATGAGTTGAGAGTTAGGGGGCAAAAATTTAAGGGTAACAGGAGGGGGAATTTCTTTACTCAGAGAGTGGTAGCTGTGTGGAACGAGCTTCCAGTAGAAGTGGTGGAGACAGGTTCGGTATTGTCATTTAAAGTAAAATTGTACAGCTATATGGACAGGAAAGGAATGGAGGGTTATGGGCTGAGTGCGGGTCAGTGGGACTAGGTGAGAGTAAGAGTTTGGCACAGACTAGAAGGGCCGAGATGGCCTGCTTCCATGCTGTAATTGTTATTTGGTTATATGACAGAGCTCCAGAAATTAATGTAGTGCAAAGCCACCTTTCTTTATCAGTATAATTTTTTTCATTATTTATTATCTCCAAGCAAGCTGTGGAAATTTTAACTCTTTCTATGAATGCTAGACATCATCAATTCCTCACTACAGGAAAGAGTATTTATGAGTGATTTTTACAGAGGTTAAGGGTGCTGACTATGGCAGATTTCACTGCCGAGACCATTGTCTATTCCCATCGACTATGGTGGACTTCACAGCAGAGACCACTGTCAATTCATGTGGATTATGGTGGATTTACTGCTGACTTTGTGGGATTTCACTGCCAAGACCATTCTCTATTCCTATTCACTATGGCAGATTTCATGCTGAGACAATTGTCTATTTTCTTTTACTATGGTGAATTTCACTGCTGAGACCATTGTCTATTCCCATTGACTATGGTGGATTTCATTGCTGAGAACATTGTGCATTCCAATTAACCATGGCAATTTTCTCTGCCAAAACCGTTGTCTATTCCCATTGATTATGGTGGATTTCACTGCCGAGACCATTGTCTACTCCTATTGACTGTGGTGGATTTCTGCCAAGGCCATTGTCTGTTCCCATTGACTTTGGCAGATTTCACTGCTGAGACCACTATCTATTCGTGTTGACTTTGGGGGAATTCACTACCGACACCATTCTCTATTCCTATTGATTATGGTGCATTTCACTGGTGAGACCATTGTCTCTTCCTTTTGACTATGGCAGATTTCACTGCAGACAGCACTGCCTTTTCATGTTGACTTTGTGGGATTTTACTGCTGAGACCATTGTCTATTCCTACTGACTATAGCGGATTTCAATGCCAAGACCATTGTCTATTCCTATTGACCGTGGCGGATTTCGCCGCTGAGACCATTCCATTTCTCAGGATCACATAGAGTAACAAAGAACAGAATTCCCCTCTCTGTTCTTGTTGGCTACACATCTCTGAACATCATGATCAGTTTGAGGGCAAATTTATGGCAAGTTACTTTAACAACACCCAAAAAGACATCTACGATTGTTAGGTTTTCATTCACCAACAAATCTGGGTCACAGGTCAGTCATGATCTCATCGCTACAATCTGCTTGAGGAACTCAGCAGGTTGAGTGGCAGATGTTGGAGGATGTGGGAACTATTGATATTTTGGATCGAGATCCTGTAGTTGGGACTGCAGACTGCAGCATCTGCCTGGATTCCCCTTTTCACCTGTCCATTACTCTGCTGGTATTTCGGACAGCAATGAAGGTCCTCTATCTCTGCCAATGCACACGTCTTCCTTCCTTATGTTTGTAGTTCCGTCTTGGTTTTCATCATTGTCAGTCATGCAAGTTCTGGATGATGGCTCATCGCCCTCAGAGGTTGAAGGATTTTTCATTGTTTTCTCCATAACTATTTTATTTTATGAGATGTGACTGATAGAGATGTATAAGATTATGAGAAGCATTGATCATGTTGATATTCAGAAGCTTTGTCCCAGGGCTGGAATGGTTAACATGAGGGGGCATAGTTTTAAGATGCTTGGAAGCAGGTACAGAGGAGATGTCAGAAGTATGTTTTTCACACAGAGTGGTAGGTGCGTGGAATGCACTTCCAGCGAAGGTGGTAGAGGCAGATACAATAGGGTCTTTTATGAGACTCTTAGATAAGTACATGGAGCTTAGAAAAATTGAGGCCTATGTGGTAGGGAAATTCCAGGTAGTTTCTAGAGTAGTTTACATGGTTAGTACAACATTGTGGGCTGAAGGGCCTGTAAAGTTCTGTAGGTTTCTATGCTCTGTGTTCTATGTTCAAAGATTCTGAACTGAAGCCTCTAAACATCCAACTAAGAACACAGAACATAGAATAGTACAGCACAGTACAGGCCCTTTGGCCCACAGTGTTATACTGGAGAAAAGATAACTGCTGTGGGAATGCCTTTTGTAACAATGAGATACAACAACTGACAAGACACATTAGGCTTGTATGTGGTAAAAAGAGGAGGGCCAGCTTTGTAGGATCATGATTGGCTGACAACTTGATTGGAGATCCATCATCATTTGCGTGCCACATCCTCTGCAATAGAGTCTATTGAAAGCAAATTAAGAAAGGTACTGGATAATGCCACAGTAGTGTTCAGGAATGACATTGGAAAACTCAAACATATCCAGGATAAAATTGCGTTAAATGAAAATGCTGCACCTAAGTTTCGCATTAAGTGATAAAGTAGCCAGTGAACTGGATTGCACAGAGGCTGAAAGAATTCTTTCCAAGGTTGAGTGGAGCCCATGGGCAATTACAGTGATCCCAGTAGCAAAGAAGAATGTGTCTGTCAGGATTTTAATGTCACCATCAACCCAGTACTGAAAGTAAAGCAACAACCTCTGCCCAGGATAGAGGATGTCTTTGGACACCTTTCTGGGCTGAATAATGGCAGATGGAGTTTAATGCTGATAAGTATGTGGTGCTACATTTTGGTAGGAATAATCCAAATAGGACATACATGGGAAATGGTAGGGCATTGAAGAATGCAGTAGAACAGAGTGATCTAGGAGTAATGGCGCATAGTTCCCTGAAGGCGGAATCTCATATGGATAGCGTGGTGAAGAAAGCTTTTGTTATGTTGGCCTTTATAAATCAAAGCATTGAGTATCGGAGTTGGGATGTAATGTTAAAATTGTACAAGGCATTGATAAGGCCAAATTTGGAGTATTGTTTACAGTTCTGATCACCAAATTGTGGGAAAGATATCAACAAAATAGAGAGAGTACAGAGAAGATTTACTATAATGTTACCTGGGTTTCAGCACCTAAATTACAGGGAAAGATTGAACAAGTTAGGTCTTGATTCTTTGGAGCATAGAAGGTTGAGGGGGGACGATAGAGGTATTTAAAATTATGAGGGAGATAGATAGAGTTGACGTGGATAGGCTTTTTCCATTGAGAGTAGGGGAGATTCAAACAAGAGGACATGAGTTGAGAGTTAGGGGGCAAAAATTTAAGGGTAACAGGAGGGGGAATTTCTTTACTCAGAGAGTGGTAGCTGTGTGGAACGAGCTTTCAGTAAAAGTGGTAGAGGTAGGTTTGATTTTGTCATTTAAAAAAAAAAATTGGATAGATATTTGGACAAGAAAGGAATGGAGCGTATGGGCTAAGTGCAGGTAGGTGGGACTAGGTGAGAGTAAACGTTCAGCATGGACTAGGCCAGGATGGCCTGTTTCCATGCTGTAATTGTTATATGGTTTTATATTCTATTGTATTTCTTTATTTTCCTGTAAATGTCTGTAAGAGAATTAATCTTAAAGTAGTATGTGGTGACATCTACATACTTTGACTTTGACAATGTTGCAAATTCATTTCATAAGGATCCTTTTCTTTCTTTTTCAATCTTTTTATTATTATTTTTATTATCAACAAAATAAAATTGATACATAGATAATGGGATTACAAACATACACATTTCAACTGAACATGAAAGAATACATAAGCAATGGTTACAGTATAAATGTGTTCCCAAATCATGGACCATACAATTTACAAATAAACAAGGCAAACCTAGGTATATCATAATATATATATATTTAAAAAAACAGGAAAAAAAAGAAAAAAATTATGCAAAAAAACTAATCTAATAACTAATAAGGAAAAAAACAAAAAAGAAAAAAGAGAAAAAGAACAAATGGAAAAAAAGGGCTGTTTATAATATCTCACAAAAATACAAAATCATCAGTGTCGTCAACTTCGATCCTCTCAACATATATAAAATCGAAACTGGAAAAACAAATAGGCTTGGAACAGGGTCATATTACATCATATGAAAATATTGAATAAATGGTCTCCATATCTTTTCAAATTTAATAGAAGTATCAAATACAACACTTCTAATTTTTTCTAAATTTAGACATAACATAGTTTGAGAAAACCAACAAAATACGGTAGGAGGATTAATTTATTTCCAATTCAACAAAATAGATCTTCTAGCCATTAATGTAAGAAATGCAATCATTCGACAAGCAGAAGATGATAAATGGATTGACTCCATCATTGGTAAATCAAAACTTGCAGTAATAGGATGAGGTTGTAAATCAATGTTCAGTACCGTAGAAATAATATCAAAAATGTCTTTCCAATATTTTTTCAAAAGCGGACACGACCAGAACATATGAGTTAAAGACGCTATCTCAGAATGACATCTGTCACAAATAGGATTTATATAGGAATAAAAATGAGCCAATTTATCCTTGGACATATGAACCCTATGCACAACCTTAAACTGTATTAATGAATGCTTAGCACATATAGATGATGTATAACTAATTGAAGAATTTTCCCCCAATTCTCAATAGGGATAGTAAGGTTAAGTTCTCTTTCCCAATCATTTTTAATCTTATAGAAGGGCTCTGAACATATCTTCATAATTATATTGTAAGGTTTTGATATTAGCCCTTTCTGAGAAGGATTCAGTTCAAACAAATTCATCAAAATACCTGAAGACACAAAATTTGGAAAAGTACAGTATTTAAGAAATTCCTAATCTGTAAATATCTAAAAAAAATGAAATCTAGGGAAATGATATTTATTAGATGATTGTTCAAAAGACATAAAACAATTATCCAACAATAAATCGGAAAATCATAGTAATCCTTTAGTCTTCCAAGCTGAATAAGCTTGGTCTATAACAGAAGAATAAAAAAAGCAATTGGATACAATAGGAATATTTAAAACAAACTGAGTCAACCCAAAAAATTTCCGAAATTGAAACCATATACATAAAGTATGTTTAACTATCGGGTTGTCAATTCGTTTCAGCAATTTAGAAAGAGAAAAGGGAAGAGAAGTCCCTAAAATAGAACCCAATGCAAATCCTTGTACAGATTTAATTTCCAGGTTCACCCAATGAGGGCTAAAAGATATATCCCAATCCTTTAACCAACATATCAAATATCGGATATTAACTGCCCAATAATAAAATCTAAAATTAGGCAATGCCAATCCACCTTCCTTCCTTCTGTAAATATTTTTTTACCTAATCTAGGATTTTTATTCTGCCATATATATGAGGAAATTTTTGAATCAACATTAGCAAAAAAGGATTTTGGAATAAAAATTGGTACTGCTTGAAATATATATAAAAACTTGGGTAAAATAACCATCTTAATAGCATTAATCAGACCTATCAGAGATAAAGATACTGGTGACCACTTCGTAAACAAACATTTAATCTGATCGATTAAGGGTAAAAAATTAACCTTAAATAAGTCCTTATAGTTTTTTGTGATTTTAATCCCTAAGTAAATAAAAGAGTCATTAACTAATTTAAAAGGTAAATTTCCATAAATTGGAACATGTCTATTTAAAGGAAACAATTCATTCTTATTAAGATTTAATTTATACCCGGAAAAATCACTAAATTGAGTCAACAATGATGTAACTGCAGGAATGGATTTCTCAGGATCAGAAATAAATTATAATAAATCAACTGCATATAATGATAGCTTATGTATATCTGTCCCGCGAGTAATGCCAAAAATGTTCTATGATTCTCTGATAGCAATTGCCAAAGGTTCTAAAGCAATATCAAATAATAATGGACTAAGAGGACAGCCTTGTTTAGTACCCCGAAATAAACGAAAAAAGGGAGATCTTTGATTGTTAGTAAGCACCGAGGCAACTGGAGAATGATCCAGTTTAATCCAGGAAATGACTGTTGGACTAAAATTAAACTTCTCAAGCACATTAAATAAGTATGGCCATTCAACTCTATCAAATGCTTTCTCCGCATCTAATGAAATGACACATTCTGAAGTGCTATGTGAAGGAGTATAAACAATATTCAATAATCTCCTAACATTGAAAAAAGAATAGCGATTTTTAATAAAACCAGTTTGATCTTTCGAAATAATTTGGGGTAATACCTTCTCCAGCCTGGATGCCGTTTTACTTGGAAAAGATCTTGGAATCTACATTCAATAAAGATATTGGTCTATAGGATGCACAGTCAGTAGGGTCTTTATCTTTCTTCAATATTAAAGAAATGGAAGCTCTATAAAAAGGTTCTGGCAGATTGCCCAATCTAATTGCTTCTTCAAAAACCCTGCAGAACCAAGGAGAAAGAGTAGCAGAAAACATTTTTAAAATTCTACTGTATACCCGTCTGGACCTGGTGCTTTCCCAGAATTCATAGAGGAAATAACCCCTTTAATTTCTGCATCCGTAATAGGAGTTTCTAATATTAAAAGAGCATCTGATGATAATTTTGGAAAATTCAATTTCCCAAGAAAATTACACATGGTATTATGCTCATGAGGGAATTCGGAATGATACAGGGAGGTATAAAAATCTTGAAATGATTTATTTATCTCATCATGGTTAACTGTCAGATCCCCATTCTGCTGACAGATCTTAGTAATTTGACGTTTAACCAAAGCATTCTTCAATTGACTAGCTAACAGTTTACCCAATTTATCACTATGTATATAAAAATCAGATCTGGTTTTCATTAACTGATTTTCAATCGAAGATGTAAGTAATAAACTATGTTCCGTTTGAAGTTCAACCCTTTGTTTGTAAAGCTCCTTACTAGGAGTAATCGAATATTTCTTGTCAATCTCTTTAATTTTATGAACCAATAAAAGAGTTTCCTTCTTAATGCGTTTTCTCAGACCAACAGAGTAGGAGATAATCTGTCCACGTATATATGCTTTGAAAATGTCCCAAAGTGTTCCGCAAGAAATATCATCCGTGGAATTAGTTGAAAAGAAGAAATCAATCTGTTCCTTCATAAATTTAATAAAATCCGGATCTTGCAGTAAGGTAGAATCAAATCGCCATTGTCTAGCACTAGAAGTTGTATCTGTAAATTTAATAGAAAGTTTTAATGGAGCAAGGTCAGAGATGGCTATAATATCATAATTACAACCAATTACTGTTGGAATAAAAGAAGAGTCAATAAAAAAATGATCAATTCTCGAGTAGGAATGATAAACATGTGAGAAAAATGAAAACTCTTTGTCCTTAGAATGCTGAAATCTCCAAATATCAAAAATTCCATTATCAGTCAAAAAAGAGTTAATACAAGTGGCAGACTTATTAGGTAAAGTCTGAGTAGATATAGATTTGTCCAACAAAGGATTTAAACAACAATTAAAGTCACCACCCATTATTAACTTATATTCATTTAGATTAGGCAGAGAAGTAAATAAGGACTTAAAAAAATCAGGACAATCCACATTTGGAGCATAAATATTAACCATAGCAACCTTTTTGTTAAAAAGTAAGCCAGTAATTAACAAAAATCTACCATTTGGATCCGAAAAGATATCGTGTTGGACAAATGCAATAGAGGAGTCAATAAAAATTGAAACTCCCTTTACTTTAGCATTTGAATTCGAATGGTACTGTTGACCCCACCAAAACCTAAAAAAATGATAATTGTCCTCTTTCCTCACATGAGTTTCTTGTACAAAATTATTATGAGCATTAAGTCTTTGGAATACTTTGAAAATCTTTTTCCGTTTAACCGGATGGTTTAAGCCATTAGTATTCCAAGAGACAAAATTAATGGTCTGAGCCATATTACTGAAATTAACCCTTTGATATATAAAGGGTTAACCAAATTATGAACTCATGCACCTGGAAGAGGAACAAAAATAAGGGGCGGACCCGGAAGTGATGACATCACGGACATTTTAGTAGTTTAAAATCAGCCCAAATGGAGAAACTAAAACAAAATGATATAAGGAACAAAAGATTTAGAAAAAAAAAACCACCCCCCATCAATGAGGAAAAAAGACCACCCCAGCCAGGAAACAGCTAGGAAAAAGGACAGATGAAACTAAATCTACCCCCATATCAGCAGAAGACAACTCCGTATATAAAGGATAAAAAAAGATCCACCCAAACTCTAAAGAAATAATAATCACTATACTAAAACCAAACCTCTTAATATAATTGATAGTAAGAAAAACAAAAAGAATATAAGCACTAGTAACTTATAAATCGGGTTAAAACCTAAACAAACCAAAAAAATTTAAACTGTGATAAGAAATGCATTATAGGAGGAAGACAAGAGAAATAAAAGTCAAAATCGAAAAAAAAGCCAAAAATATTTTAGAGAAGAAACCGCCATCTTAGTAAAAAAAATTCACCTTCGAAGGATTAATAATAATGACCAAAGATAAAATACAGTAGTTGAAGTAAGTAAAATAAAAAGACTAGTATGTTGAAAAAAAAACTTTAATTAGAGTATAAAATATAGAGTAAACCTACACCAATAGCCAGAAACAAAATCTGGTTTTGGAAACAAAAACCATCTTGCACGATCAAAATCACTCATTTATTAGAGATGAGAATCCGTAGCAGTAGGGAAGTTCTCATTCAGAAAGCTTCTCGCTTCAGATGTCGAAAGGAAAACACACCAAGGTGCATTGGGAGGCAAGATTCTGAGCTTCGCAGGGTATAAGAGCGCAGGTTTTAGATTTTTCCCATAGCATTCAGACATCAGAGGTTTAAAAAGAAGCCTTGCCTTCATTACTTCTGGACTAAAATCCTCCACTAATCGAAAATTGTGATCTTGAAATTTGACCATCCCAACACGCCGAGCCACACGAATAAGTTGCTCTTTAACATGCACATAATAAAATCGGACAATAACAACCGGTGGTTTAGCTGAAGCACTTGGTGATCGACTCATAATTCTGTGAGCGCAATCGAGTAACGGAGGACTGTCTGGGAATACAGAAGGGAACACATCCTTTAAAAGTTGAGCAAAGTTCTTCAAGTTGTTCAATACCTTCCGGGAGACCAAGTATGCGTAAGTTCTGTCTTCTGGACCGATTCTCAAAGTCGACACTCTTGGCTTTAAGTGTTTCCACCTGTTTAATAGTCGAAGGTAATTTCTGCTCCAGTTTTTCAATTATCAAGTCTCATTGCCGAGCGTCCTCTTGCAAAGTTGTGATTAAAACTTGCTGCTGGTTAACTACTGAATCCGTCTTATCCATATAATCTTTAAAAGCCTTTATATCTTGTTTGAAATTTTGTCATTG
Source organism: Hypanus sabinus (assembly GCF_030144855.1). Taxonomy (NCBI): domain Eukaryota; kingdom Metazoa; phylum Chordata; class Chondrichthyes; order Myliobatiformes; family Dasyatidae; genus Hypanus; species Hypanus sabinus. Next base: position 71,382,968 of record NC_082718.1, on the reverse strand, counting down.
TTCTTCAAATTTTTGATTTAAAACCTCCAATAATATTTCATAAGTCAATTCAGTGCACTTAGGATCAGTCTTTTTCTTCTTCCCATTCCCGTTAGGATCCTTCCCAGGTTCTCACCCTTTAGATCTAAGAGCCATTTCTGTATTAATTTCTTCAAAAATTCACAATAAACTCTTAAAGATAAATCCAGAAAAGTAGCAGGAATCTTTTGGTGTAGATAAAAGTAAGTTAAATAAGGGTGATCATAGGTTAAGAAAAGTAAAGGTTATGGAGCAAATCTGAAACAGTGCTCACTCCATGAGCGTTTCCTGCTGACCTCATTTCATAAGGATCCTTGAATGGCTTAGTGGTTAAATACAATTCCAAGGCCATTATCAATTATAAGGCTTGGAGAAAGTCCCCGTTCCAGCATCTGCTCTGAGCTAAGTGAAACAAGAAGATGATTTAGGGTCATCTATCATGATACTCTTAGCTAGAGAAAGAAAACACATTGCACCTGACTAGACTATGAGAACATGTACATTCTTCAACACTTTGAGAATGGGATTGTAGTCAGTCATGATAGACTTCAGCTTGAGAAGTGTCAGGATCAAAAGAGTCTCAAAATCGTGGGATACCTATGTAGGACTGGGCTAAGGAGGCATTGCTTGACACCAAGAGTTGGGGATGCTCAATCACTGAGTATTGGATGGTCTTGGGCATAATACAAAAGATGCAAAAGCAGTTCATTCCAATGAGAAAGAAGGATTCAAAGAGGGGGAAGGGGCCACAGTAGTTGACAAAGGAAGTCAGAGCTTGTATAGCATTAAAGAAAAAGAAGTATGACAGGGCTAAGATGAGTGGGAATACAGATGATTGGGAAAGTTTTAAGGAACAGCAGATCTTAACTAAAAAAGCAATATAGAGAGAAAAAATTAGGTATGAGCTCAGTCTAGCCAGGAATATAAAAGGGGATAGCAAAAGCTTTTTTAGCTATGTGAAGAGAAAGAAGATAGTTAAGAACAATGTTGGCCCCTTGAAGAATGAATTGGGAGAAATTGTTATGGGAAACAGGGAAATGGCAACAGAATTTAATGCATACTTTGGATCTGTCTTCACCAGGGAGGACACAAGCAATCTCCCAGATGTATGGATGGGTCAGGGTCATAAGATATCAGAGACAGATTGACATTAGGAAAGAAACTGTGATGAGTAGACTGGTAGGACTGAAGGCTAATAAATCCCCGGGTCCAGATGGTCTGCATCCGAGGGTTCTAAAAGAGGTGGCTCAGGAAATTGCGGATGCATTGGTAATCATTTTCCAATGTTCCTTAGATTCAGGATCAGTTCCTGAAGATTGGAGAGTGGCTAATGTTATCCCACTTTTCAAGAAGGGAGGGAAGGAGAAAACGGAGAACTATCGCCCTGTTAGCCTAACGTCAGTCGTGGGGAAGATGCTTGAGTCCATAATTAAGGATGAAATAGTGGCACATCTAGATGGCAGAAATAGGATTAGGCCGAGCCAGCATGGATTTACCAAGGGCAAATCATGCTTGACTAATCTATTGGAGTTTTTTGAGGGTGTAACAAGGATGTTAGACGAGGGTAAGCCAGTGGATGTTGTATACCTAGATTTTCAGAAGGCATTCGATAAGGTGCCACATAGGAGATTGGTGAGTAAAATCAGAGCTCTTGGCATTGGGGGCAGGGTTTCAACATGGATAGAAAACTGGTTGGCAGATAGAAAGCAAAGGGTAGCAATGAATGGGTGTTTCTCGGACTGGCTGGAGGTGACTAGTGGGGTACCACAGGGCTCTGTATTGGGACCACAGCTCTTTACGATTTATGTCAATGATTTAGATGAGGGCATTGAAAACTATATCAGCAAGTTTGCTGACGATACTAAACTGGGTGGCAGTGTGATATGCGAAGAGGACGTTAGGAGAATACAGGGAGACTTGGATAGGCTGGGTGAGTGGGCAGATACTTGGCAGATGTCATTCAATGTGAATAAATGTGAAGTTATCCACTTTGGAAGCAGAAACAAGAGGGCAGAGTATTGTCTGAACGGTGTAGAGTTAGGTAAGGGAGAAATGCAAAGAGACCTAGGAGTCCTAGTTCACCAGTCAATGAAGGTGAATGAGCAAGTGCAACAGGCAGTGAAGAGGGCAAATGGAATGTTGGCCTTTGTTACAAGGGGAATTGAATACAAGAGCAAGGATGTCCTTTTGCATTTGTACAGGGCCCTGGTGAGACTATTGTGTACAGTTTTGGTCTCCAGGTTTAAGGAAGGACATTCTGGCAATTGAGGAAGTGCAGCGTAGATTCACTAGGTTGATTCCTGGGATGGCAGGGCTGTCTTACACAGAGAGATTTAAGAGATTGGGCTTGTACACGCTGGAATTGAGGAGATTGAGAGGGGATCTGATTGAAATGTTTAAGATAATTAAAGGATTTGATAGGATTGAGGCAGGAAATATGTTCTAGATGTTGGGAGAGTCCAGTACCAGAGAGCATGGATTGAGAATAAGAGGTCAGTTATTTAAAACAGAGTTGAGGAAGAGCTTCTTCTCCCAGAGAGTTGTGGAGGTGTGGAATGCACTGCCTCGGAAGACGGTGGAGGCCAATTCTCTGGATGCTTTCAAGAAGGAGCTAGATAGATATCTGATGGATAGGGGAATCAAGGGATATGGGGACAAGGCAGGGACTGGGTATTGATAGTGAATGATCAGAATGGCGGTGCATACTCGAGGGGCCGAATGGTCTACTTCTGCATCTATTGTCTATTGTCTATATTTAAGACAGAGATTGACAGGATTTTGGATATTCAGGTAAATAGAAGATGTGATCTGACTGAATAATGAAACAGGTTCCAAACATTACTGCCAATGTTGTGCTCATAGATTCCCCAGGTTCTCATCAAACAATTTCAAACATGGAAGATTCCACCTGGACAAGCACCTTGATTAACCATTCTAAAAGGATGCCCACCTTCTACAATGTTACACATAGTACACGTAAAGGCACAGTAAGTTCCATTTCATTAATAACTCTGAATAACACTGGATACAGCACAGGAGCAAGTCATTTGGCTAATATGTCTGTGTCAGCTCTGTGTTGTAGCTACCCAATGATTTCCCCTGTTCCTTCCTCAGAGGTTAGAGAATCTCCCCACTTCATCCAGCTTGCTTTTGCCATACAGTGTTGAGCTGGATAGCACAGGAAAAGGCCTTTCAGCCCATCATTCCATGGTGCATCCTTTTCACCAATCTCCATTGATCCAATTTGCCTATATTAGATATGTATCCTTCCTTGTCCAAGTCCCACTCAATATGCCTCTTAAACACAGTGGTTGTATCTGACTTGAGCATATCCTCCAACATCAGCCACTGTGTAAAAAGTAAACTTCAAAAATTCCTTCCTCTCACTTTAAATCTTTGCACTCTTATTTTTAGTACCTCCACCATGGGAAAAAGACTCTGACTATCTATGCTTCACAATTTTTATAGATCTCAGTTAGATCACCCCTCAGCCTCCTTTGCTTCTCAAGTTCTTCAAATTTACCAGATGTTACTGAGAAAATCAAGTTTACTCTGTCACATCTCTTCATCTGACTAAAGTCCACTAATCCAGACAATATTATGGTAAATTTCATCTGCACAGTATACTTTCAAATCATTTTAAGGTCTGTTACCAACATTCATCTAACTAAAGTCCACTAATCCAGACAATATTTTGGTAAATTTCATCTGCACAGTATACTTTCAAATCATTTTAAGGTCTGTTACCAACATTCATCTAACTAAAGTTCACTAATCCAGACAATATTCTAGTAAATTTTCTCTGCACAGTATACTTTGAAATCATTTTAGAGTCTATTACCAAAACTCTTGTTCAGTGTATTCTAGATCAAAACAACTTGCCATGTAAAGTAAGATCTCTTTATTTCACCTCTGTTTTTCTTTGGCCATTGCCTTAACGGTAGTTACATCAATAGTTTGAGATTGGTATAACATTCTCTCAGGTGTGCTTGTATGGCTATCACTGGAAGAGAGAGTACCAGGGTGGACTTAAGCCAGATTAAACCAGGCTTTGTGCGTGGTAGCTCAGGTTTAACCAATCTATTAGAGTTTTTCAAGGAAGTTACCAGGAAAGTGGATGAAGAGAAGACAGTGGAAGTTGTATACATGGACTTCAGTAAGGCCTTTGACAAAGTCCCACATGGGAGGTTAGTTAGGAAGATTCATTCGCTAGGTATACAGGGAGAGGTAGTAAATTGGATTAGACATTGGCTGAATGGAAGAAGCCAGAGAGTGGTAGTGGAGTATTGCTACTCTGAGTGGAGGCCTGTGACTACTGGTGTGCCACAGGGATCAGTGCTGGGTCCATTGTTATTTGTCATCTATATCAATGATCTGGATGATAATGTGGCAAATTTGATCAGCAAATGTGCTGATGATACAAAGATTGGAGGTGAAGTGGACAGTGAGGAAGGTTTTCAAAGCTTGCAGAGGGATTTGGACCAGTTGGAGAAATGGGCTGAAAAATGGCAGATGGAGTTTAATGTGGACAAGTGTAAGGTATTGCACTTCGGAAGGTCAAACCAAGATAGAACATACAAGGTAAATGGTAGGACACTGAGGAGTGCAGTAGAACAGAGGGATCTGGGAGTACAGATACATAATTCCCTAAAAGTGGCTTCACAAGTAAAGAGAGCTTTTGGTACATTGGCCTTTATAAATCAAAGTATTGAGTATAAGAGTTGGAATATAATGGTGAGGTTGTATAAGACACTGGTGAGACCGAATTTGGAGTATAGTGTGCAGTTTTGGTCACCTAATTACTGAAAGGATATTAATAAGGTTGAGAGAGTGCAGAGAAGGTTTACAAGGATGTTGCCGGGGCTTGAAAAACTGAGTTACAGACAAAGGTTGAATAGGTTAAGACTTTATTCCCTGGAGCATAGGAGAATAAGGGGTGATTTGATAGAGGTGTATAAAATTATGATGGGTATAGATAGAGTGAATAGGCTTTTTCCATTGAGGCCAGGGGAGAAAAAAACCAGAGGTCATGGGTTAAGGGTGAAGGGGGAAAAATTTAAAGGGAACATTGGGGGGACTTCTTCACACAGAGAGTGGTGGCAGTGTGGAATGAGCTGCCAGATGAAGTAGTGAATGCGGGCTCACTTTTGACATTTAAGAAAAACTTGGACAGGTATATGGATGAGAGCGGTTTGGAGGGATATGGCCCAGGTGCAGGTCAGTGGGACTAGGCAGAAAAATGGTTTGGCACAGCCAAAAAGGGCCAAAAGGCTGTAATGTGCTGTAATGTTCTATGGTTCTAAAGTATCAAGGCCTGAGAGCAGAAAATAAACCAGTGCTCAGACCATTACTCCATGCCAGGCAAGATCATCCACCTGAGCTCATCCTGTCTGCCTGCATTTGACCCGTCTCCCTTTCATCTCACTACAACTGTCAGGAGAGAGCTCTTGGGTCCCCTGGCACCAGGTTCAGGAACAGTTGTGCCCTGCAACCATCAGGCTCCTGGACATGTGTAGGTGGCTTCTCTTGCCTCAGCACTGAACTGACTGTAGACTCACTGTCAGGGACTCTGCATTTGTCATGTATGCTTTTTCATAGATTCCAGTGTACTTCTTTACTTTCCTGTGGTGCCTGCAAGAAAATGAATCTCAATGTTGTATGTGGTACACATACTTTGACAACCTTGTTTACTTTGAACTTTGAACCTTTGAACCTTTGACAACTTTTGTCATTGTGGCTGAGAAAGATGAAAAAAGCACCATTCTCATTGTCCTATCCTTGTTCCTTCTTCTCATTCCAGGACACTAGAGAATATGAAGTTTCCATATGAACCAGAACGGGAGGCCAGAAGATGAGATTCTACAAAACTGCCAGAGCCTCACCAGTACTGACCCAGAGAATGGCACTTCTCCATGCTTTCCAATCCAGAGTAGCAATCATTGACCTTCTCGACCAGGATGCTCCCCTAAGCGTAATGTATCCATCTGTAAATAAGCCTTGCATCTCAGCGTGGGACAACTCCTCAAATTATTCAGAATCAAACCAGACTAGACCAAAATAATGTACAGCAATTTATTTTTGGACAAAGCAATTCCCTCCACGTCCACTTAAAATATCAGTTTCATTGATTTTGGTGTCTATTTGGTTGCAGTAAGCGCACTGTATAAGTAGCTTGGTATTCAGAACAGCACTGTAGCATTACGCCTTACAGTGCCGGTGACCCAGGTTCAATTCAGCTGCTGTCTGTAAGGAGTTTGTATGTCCTCCTCGTGACTGTCTGAGTCACATTCTAAGTCATATAGAGCACTAGGTTAATTGGTCCCATGGGTACAACTGGACACTGCGGGCTCATTGGTCCAAAAGGGCCAGTTACTGTGCTAAACCTCAACATAAATAAATAGCATTAATGCATTATACCTTGCCACTGAAGTTCATTACATTGACTTTAATTTTGGAAGCACAGTTCAACATATTGACACTTACTATATAACAAGGTTAGTGCTACCAAACGGCCACAGGTAATTTGTAAAAATACTGTGTGTGGCTCCTGTAGCTTTACTCTGTTGTGGAGAAGTTCTGTTGAGTTTAATAGCAATGATTGGAGATGTTGGAATCGAGATGGGGGTTGGGTGTGATGTGGAATGAATCTATACCAGGAGTTCCCAACCTTCTTTAAGCCATGGACCAATGCCATTAAGCAAAGGGTCCGTGGACCCAGTTTGGGAATCCTTGATCTATACAAACCAGCCTTTGGGTAATATGACACTCCAGACACATGGAAGCTGCACTTAATGTCAAAAGAGTGGCTTTGAATGGAGATGTAATGGTTCACCATTACAAAGGAAACTAGGAAATTTTAATCCATTTATTTCTTCCATGAATATTTTGATAACATATTCTGTTTCAGGTACTGGATGCGAACATTTGTCTCTATTAATGTTCAAATTGAGAACAGACATCTATTTGACTTTATTCAACACACACAAACGCTGGAGGAACTCAATAGGTCAGGCAGCATCTATAAACATTCAATCTTTCAGGCCAAGATCATTCATCAAGACCAAACCTTTGATTGCTAATTTCCTCTCCACAGATGCTGCCCAACTTGCTGTGTTCTTCCAGCACTGTGTGCATGTTGTACAAGGTTTCCAGCATCACAAAATCCCTTGTGCTTCCATTTGTCTTTGTTGATTGAATTGTTAAATCTGTGATTAAAGGCATTTTGCAAACCAAAGGCATTCAAGGAAAGGGGTTGGGGAAGACTGGTGTTATAGAGTTAGGTCACAGATCACGCATGATCAGATTAAATGACAAAAATAGGGGAACTGACTGAGGTATGTCAGCCCCTACATTGCTACATGGTCTTTCTAATGGGAGAATTGCTTGACAAATACTTTCCAGATGTCTCCTTTATGCCTAACTGTACACCATTGGTGTACGTAGTTTCCCTGTATATATATTTATGTATGTACAGGCACATACATGTGTACACATGCATGTACTGTATATCTGTGTATGTTTATTAATGAAAAGGCATCTGATGTGATGTGATGTGATGTGCATCTGTGCATGTATATTCTTGCTGTACATGCCCGTAGCGTTGCCATCTCTGTTTTCATACATTCTCCAAACATAAGCAACTCACATACCACCAGCAGACCTAAACAGGGAAAGATTTTTCAAACTTGCCTCCACTATTTGCTGTGGAAGAGTTTTATTCTGCATATAAAGTTTCACCTTGGAGAATTCTGCTCTGATAAAGTATTGTGGTCTGTTACAAAATGCATTGATAGTTCTTGTAATAAGATATAGAAGCAGAATTAAGCCATTCAGCCCATCGAGTCTACTCTGCCATTCCATCATGGCTGATTTATTTTCCAACTTAACCCTATTCTCCTGCCTTCTCCCCATAACCACTGATACCCTGAGTCGTCAAGAATCTATCAATCTCTGCATTAAATATACTCAATTACTTGGCCTCCAAAACCATCTGAGGCAATGAATTCCACTCAGCATCCTTTCACAAAAGAAATTTCTCCTCATATTGAGTGGTATTGGTATTAAAGCAATGCAGTTTGACATGCATTGTCGAGGAAGCAAGTTTATGCTGTAAGAGGAACGCACAGTTGAGAAACGGGTTTGATTTGGATCCAGGTTCAAATGAGCTGAGAGTAGGCATGAGTTAGGGTCTCTACACTGGGGAGGTGGAGTGGCATCAGCCCCATTCTCACTTGCAGACTGTGCCCATAAAGGTAGGTAGCTGAGGACTGGAACAGGCACAGCAGTATTGTCCAATTCATCCTGCTGACTAACACTTACAGGTTTTATTGTGAGATTAGACCTCTAGATGTTGTAACATGGCATGTAAGACTCCTCAAGAAATGTATAGTTAAAGAAGAATCAGAGAGCTCTGCTTAGAAAGATGGATTAACCTTCCACAACTGAATAAAACACCGGGATCAATATTGTTAAAATAATTACCTGTTAGAACCATAAAACCACAGAACATTACAGCACAGAAACAGGCGTTTTGGCCCTTCTTGGCTGTGGCAGACCATTTTTCTGCCTAGTCCCACAGACCTGCACCTAGACCATATCCATCCATACCCCTCTCATCCATGTACCTGCCCAAGTTTTACTTAAATGTTAAAAGTGAGCCTGCGTTCACCACTTCAACTGGCAGCTCATTCCACACTCCCACCACTCTCTGTGTGAAGAAGCTCCCCCAATGTTCCCTTTAAACTTTTCCCTTTTCACCCTTAACCCATGTCCTCTGTTTTTTTTCTCCTCTAGACTCAGTGGAAAAAGCCTGCATGCTTTATCTATACTGATCATAATTTTATACATCTCTATCAAATCTCCCCTCATTCTTCTACGCTAATAAAATCCTAACCTATTCAACCTTTCTCTGTATCTCAGTTTCTCAAGTCCCGGCAACATCCTTGTAAACCTCCTCTGCACTCGTTCAACCTTATTAATATCCTTCCTGTAACTAGGTGACCAAAACTGCACACAATACTCCAAATTCAGTCTCACCAATGTCGTATACAACCTCACCATTACATTCCAACTCTTATACTCAGTACTTTGATTTATAAAGGCCAATGTGCCAAAAGCTCTCTTTACAACTCTATCTACCTGTGACACCACTTTTAGGGAATTATATATTTGTACTCCCAGATCCCTCTGTTCTACTGCACTCCTCAGTGCCCTACCATTTACCTTGTATGTTCTACCTTGGTTTTTCCTTCCAAAGTGCAATACCTCACACTTGTCTGTATTAAACTCCATCTGCCATTTTTCAGCCTATTTTTCCAGCTGGTCCAGATCCCTCTGCAAGCTTTGAAAACCTTCCTCACTGTCCATTACACCTCCAACCTTTGTATCATCAGCAAATTTGCTGATCCAATTTACCACATTATCATCCAGATCATTCATGTAGATGACCAATAACAATGAACCCAGCACTGATCCCTGTGGCACACCACTAGTCACAGGCCTCCACTCAGAGAAGCAATCCTCCACTACCATTCTCTGACTTCTCCCATTGAGCCAGTGTCTAATCCAATTTACTACCTCTCCATGTATACCTAGCGACTGAATAACCTCCCATGCGGACTGAACTAACCTCCCATGCGGGACCTTGTCAAAGGCCTGACTGAAGTCCATGTAGACAACATCCACTGCCTTCCCTTCATCCACTTTCCAGGTAACCTCCTCGAAAAACTCTAATAGATTTGTTAAACATGACCAATCACGCACAAAGCCATGTTGACTTTCCCTAATAAGTCCCTGTCTATCCAAGTACTTGTGGATCCTATCTCGTAGTACTCCTTCCAATAATTTACCTACTACCGACGTCAAACTTAGTGGCCTTTAATTTCCCGGCTTACTTTTTGAGCCTTTTTTAAACAATGGAACAACATGAGCTATCCACCAATCCTCTGGCACTTCACCCATGGATACCGACAATTTAAATATATCTGCCAAGGCTGCAACACTACTCTCTTTCAAGGTCCGAGGGAATACTCTGTCAGGTCCTGGGGATTTATCTACTCTGATTTTCCTCAAGGCATCAAGCACCTCCTCCTCTTTAATCAGTATAGGTTCCATGACCTCACTACTTGTTTGCCTTATTTCCATAAACTCCTTGACAGTTTCCTTCGTAAATTCAGATGCAAAAAACCCATTTAAGATCTGCCCCATTTCTTTTGGTTCCATACGTAGCCTACCACTCTGATCTTCAAGAAGACCAATTTTATCCCTTACTATCCTTTTGCTCTTAATATACCTGTAGAAGCTCTTAGGCTTCACCTTGACTGCCAAAGCAACCTCATGTCTTCTTTTAGCCCTCCTGATTTCTTTCTTAAGTATTTTCTTGAACTTTTTATACTCCTCAAGCACCTTATTTGCTCCTTGTTGCCTATACCTGTCATACATATCTCTCTTCTTCTATATCAGATTTCCAATATCCCTCAAAAACCAAGGTTCCTTATTCTTATTCACTTTGCCTTTAATCCTGACAGGAACATACAAACTCTGCACTCTCAAAATTTCTCCTTTGAAGGCCTCCCACTTACCAATCACATCCTCGCCAGAGAACAACCCAATCCACGCTTTTTAGATCCTTTCTCATTTCTTCAAATTTGGCCTTTTTCCAGTTTAGTTCCTCAACCCAAGGACCAGATCTATCTTTATCCATGATCAAGTTGAAACTAATGGTGTTATGATCACCTACACACACTTCCATCACTTGTCCTAACCCATTCATTCTACAAGAATCACCTGGTATTACTTGGATCATCTGCAACATTATATTTCCTTATGATCAAATGCCTTAGGTGTGATTGGCCTGACTGAGGAGGGAAATTGAATAAACTTACTGAGCTGTGGTATTTCCCATGATCCAACATGTTCCAAGGGCAACTCTCCAGATGTATTTCATTGACTAAAGCATCATGGATCAATATATACTCAACAACGCAGGCTGAGTGTGTGGAAGTGAAAAAAAACCTGAGATCTATGTGGAACACTGCCTCGCCTTTCCACAGATGCTGCCTGACCTACTGAGTAGTTCTAGAATTTGCTGCTTTTATTTCAGATTTTTTTTTTGTTTAATTCTTGTGCTGAAGCAGATTTGCTGTTGCTTTGTTTAATTCCAAAACCAGAGTGACTGGTCTGCCTGAGCCTAATCCTGGAAGACTTCAACAGGTAGCCTCCAACTTGCTGGTAACTAATTTATACTTCTCAACATGGCCTTCTTTTATCTCCATCGATCACAATGGGCACCATTTCCACGGGCCACCAGGAACAGCAACAGAACAGTCAGATATGGCTTTTTCCCAGGACTGAAATGGCTAACACAAGAGAGCACAGGTTTAAGGTGCTTGGAAGTACATACAGAGGAGATGTCAGGGGTAAGTTTTTTACTCAGAGTAGTGAGTGTATGGAATGGGTTACCGGCAACAGTGGTTGAGGCGGATACAATAGGGTCTTTTAAGAGACTCCTGGACAGGTATATGGATCTCAGAAAAATAGAGGGCTGTGGGTAACCCTAGGTAATTTCTAAGGTATCAACATGTTCAACACAGCTTTGCGGGCTGAAGGGCCTGTATTGTGCTATAGGTTTTCTATGTTTCCATGTGGGCTCACCAGAAATGTTGACAGTTTAAACTGTCCTCAGTAGACTTTTTTGATTGGTCAGTTCTCTACTCTGAACTTTACCCCTTTCACTTTAAATGGCCTTTATTATTGGCCATTTCAACCATGGGAAAAAAAGATACTGCTTGTCTTAAAAAAGATATGCCTCCCATAATTGAATAACTTCACCACTCCAGATGAAACATCATAGTTTGTCCAATCCTAGCTCATTCCATTCGCCCTCTAATCCAGGTAGTGTCTTGCTGAACCTTTTCTGCATTCTCTCCAGAGCCCTCAAATCTTTCCTAAATAGGAAGACCAGAACTGAATGAATATTCCAAATGCAACCTAAACAGAGTTTTCACCTGCCTGGTCCTTAGTCCTTTAAAGAGTTAAAGAATCCTTTAAATGTGTATATTAACTTCTCAAGGAGTCATTAAGACCTAATCTCCATATTAACCATCAACAGAGTTGAGAAGTATTCCAAAATAGTTGCCATCAAGTTGGAGGGTATCTGATGAAGGCTTCCTGCTGAAGGGTTTTGGCCCGAAACATAAACTGCACTTTTTTCCATCGATATTGCCTGGCCTACTGAGTTACTGCAGCATTTTGTGTGTGTTGCCCAAAATAGTTTTCATTCCAGGACGAAGGAGATGTCTTCCTTTTTTAAACAAAGGGGCTTCCCTTCTTCCACCATCAACTTTGATCTCGAATGCATCTCTCCCCACACACATCTGCTCTCACCCCATCCACCCGCCCCCCCCACTCGGGATAGGAGTCACCTTGTCCTCACCTACCACCCCACCAGCCTCTGAGTCCAACATATAATTTTCCGTAACTTCCACCACCTCCAACGGGATCCCACTCCCAAGCACATCTTTCCCTTCCCCCCCTTCCTGCTTTCCACAGGGAAAGCTCCCTATGCGACCCCCTTGTCCATACGTCCCCCCCATCCCTTCCCACTGATCTTCCTCCTGGCACTTATCCTTGTAAGCAGAACAAGTGCTACACCTGCCCGTACACTTCCTCCCTCACCACCATTCAGGGCCCCAGACAGACCTTCCAGGTGAGGCGACATTTCACCTGTGAGTCGGCTGGTGTGGTATACTGCGTCCGGGGCTCCTAGTGTGGCCGTTTATATATTGGTGAGACCCGACGCAGACTGGGAGACCATTTCACTGAACACCTACACTCTGTCCACCAGAGAAAGCAGGATCTCCCGGTGGCCACACATTTTAATCCCACATCCTATTCCCATTCTGATATGTCTATCCATGGCCTCCTCTACCGTTAAGATGAAGCCACATTCAGGTTGGAGGAATAAAACCTTATATTCCGTCTGGGTAGCCTCCAACCTGATGGCATGAACATTGATTTCTCTAGCTTCTATTACTGCCCCTCCTTTCTTCTTATCCCATTCCTTATTTGCCCCCACCTCCTTTTTTCCCTCTCTCTGTTCGCCATCTCCCTCTGGTACTCCCCTCCCCCTTGCTTTCTCCCTAGGCCTCCCATCCCATGATCCTTTCCCTTCTCCAGCTCTGTATCCCTTTTGCCAATCACCTTTCCAGCTCTTAGCTTCACCCCACCCCCTCCTGTCTTCTCCTATCATTTCACATTTCCCCCTCCCCCTCCTACTTTCAAATCTCTTACTATCTTTTCTTTCAGTTAGTCCTGACGAAGGGTCTCGGCTCGAAACGTCAACAGTGCTTCTTCCTAGATGCTGCCTGGCCTGTTGCATTCCAACAGCATTTTGTGTGTGTTGCTTGAATTTCCAGCATCTGCAGATTTCCTCATGTTACAGTTTTGATTGTTGTTTTTTACTTTGTTACCAAAAGAATATTTGAAGAGTCAAAACCTATGAGCTAGGGACTAAAAGCTGGGAACTGGGATTATTAAGGTCCATTTTTGACCGTCACAGGTGCAATTGGCCCAACGTCCACCCTTGCCTGCCATACGTTCCAGTGACTCCGCATCTGGGGAGGGTCCAGATGCAGCAATAGCATTCCCACAATGTGTTCTCTGATCCTGAATCTCCCACCACTCACTTCACTTATGGGTGACTCTTTCCTAAAGCCCCCTCTTCTACAGCATACTGTACTTGAGTATAAAGGTTCCTCCTATCTGATACTAGGTCACTGCCCTTTATAAGCAGGAAAATAAATCCAGCCTCTATAATTGCCTAATATCAAGCAGCAGAGGTCAGGATGGTTATGATCCATCTATGTTCCAACATAATTCCCCACGTGTGAAAAATGGGTTAATTATCAAAGTGCTGCCAAGATGCATGTTGACCATGTTCATCCTGCTCTAATGCAGTAAAAAGACATATGGAGGTGCACACCTCTCAAAAAGATCTATGTGTTTCAGCACAATACAATTCCACATCTTAAAGTAACAGGAGTTTTGAATCCAACCATCCCACCTTGTACGGGAATGGCCAGAACTCTTGATGTAAAGAAAGTGAGTTGCTTAGATTTCTAGGAACCAGGAAGACCACAATATAACGTGGATTAGACCAACTATTGGTAACAGTTTACTCAAGCAGACTTTTACACACATGGGAGCCTGTGAAGTTCAATAAGTTTAAGAATGCCAAATTATTTCATAGAAGCAAATTCCTACACTCTTTCAAATTAGATTAACACATTGAAATCTGTGGGAGCTTGCTGTGTGCAAATCAGCTACTGTGTTTCCTACAGAGGATTATAAATACACTTTAAAAAGTACTTTGTTGTCTGTAAAGTGCTTTGATCTAATGTGAAAAGTGCCATATACAGTAAATGTAAGTTCTGTTTCATAATTGTTGTCTTGCTGTTGTAATTCATGCCTTCTGTTAACACGACCAGCCTCTCTCCTTTTACGGCTGCCACATTTTGCCATGATCATTTATAAAGTTCCGATAATTGACACTTTTCTAATTGGGCAATAAATTGTGTGATATCCTTGCCTGAGAGTGTTTCTTTTACTGAAACATAATTATTCAACCTTTGCTAGTTTATATTATATTCCTTACAGCATAAGAGCAAACATAAATTAAGATTGGATGAAAGTGGAACTTGAATTTCTGTACGAATGCGATTCACTTTCTGTGGGTATGACTTTCCATTCCTAGTGTAAGAATTTTACTGTGTGTTCCAGTACATGTGTTTTCTATAAATCCTAAAGGACTTAGCAGCAATTTAGCTTTATGCATTAATCGGAGTCAATGGATGTGTCATAGCAAGGGTTTCTCCATACATGGCCTGTAATATGGACGTATATATCGCTGATTGAATTAAAAAATAAAGCATACATTCACTGTACATCATGCTCCAAAACATGGAATGAATCCACGATTATCTATACATTATGGTAATACATGTAGGAACATGTTCGGCAGAACTTTGTGAGCCAAAAGGCCTGTATTATTGATGCACCATCAATAACTCACTGTGAGACATAAGGCGAGATATCGGCTTTTATTGACTGGAAGAAGGAACAAACAGTGAGTGACCACCATATTACATCCTGGAGACTGAGCGGCCGGGCCCAGGCCTTGATCGCCTTTATACCGGGGTCTGTGGAAGGAGCCACAGGAGCAGTCAGCAGGGGGCGTGTCCAGACAGGTATATGTAGTTCACCACAATTATACTATACGTTTTCTATGTTTCAAGCAATAGGGGTAGACTGGAAGCCCAATTAACCAATTGTCTTTAACAGATTTCTGCTCTCCCCGCCCTGTCTTTTCCTTAATTTCTCAAATCCTTGCAACTCAAAAAGCTCTTCTTATTGAAATTTCTCCAGAAATTACCTTTTCCTGGTAACATTGCGTCAGTTTGGATAGCATTTTACAGCTAAAACCTTTGGCTTTGTGATTTGCCATGGTTGACAGCAGGTGATGTACAATAGAATGAACTCATTTTACCCAGCATTTAGCTATTATCTTTGTTAGTGTTAGTGATAGACACAGGATGAGTTACATCCCATAACCACAAAGAGAGTTACATCCCACAACCACAAGAGAGTTACTGTCTTCATCGGTTAGTGATGGACACAAGGTGAGTTACATTCCACAACCACAGAGAGACCTACTGTCTTCATCAATGTTAGTAATGGGCACAAGGTGAGTTACATCCCACAACCACAGAGAGAGTTACTGTCTTCATCGGTTAGTGATGGACACAAGGTGAGTTACATTCCACAACCACAGAGAGACCTACTGTCTTCATCAATGTTAGTAATGGGCACAAGGTGAGTTACATCCCACAACCACAGAGAGAGTTAGTGTCTTCATCGGTTAGTGATGGGCACAAGGTGAATTACATTCCACAACCACAGAGAGACCTATTGTCTTCATCGATGTTAGTGATGGACACAGAGTGAATTACATCCAACAACCACAGAGAGAGTTATTGTCTTCATTGATGTTAGTGATTGACAAATGGTGAGTTACATCCCATAGTCACAGAGGGAGTTCTGTCTTCTGACGGACATGGACTGTGCCTTTAAAAGAGAGAGAGAGAAGCTGCCTACAGTACTGCTGCCTGCTTCTGGGTTGCTATGGTGAGAGAGGTGGAGTTATATGATGGGCAGTTGATGTTTACAGATGCTTCACAGCATGTTTATTTAAGCAAGGTCAGATGACTCTCGCGAGCACACAGAGTGGAACATCAATTAAGACAACTGGTCAATGAAAACGAAGCCAGTGATAGAAAAGTCACTGGGTGAAACTTTCGAGTGCCCACAAGGGTGGGTTGTGGATCGATCAGGGAAATCGATCAGTTGTTATCACTGTGTGTAGAAGTACTGACCCTGTAGAGGCTACAGGTGTGTTTACCCTTGCCTGGGTGGTACTTTTCCCTCGAAGACAATACTCTTATGTGACAAGCTACTTCTGGTTAATTTGAGAGTGGATTCGGAGTCCGAAGATGGAAGACCAACGACACTTGAGTCCTGACAAAGGGTCTCAGCCCGAAAAGTCAACAGTGCTTCTCCCTATAGATGCTGCCTGGCCTGCTGTGTTCTATCAGCATTTTGTGTGTGTTGTTGACACCTGTTTATTTGTCCTTTTCCTATTGTGGATTTCACCTTGCTTACAAATACCTCTCTCTCTCCCCCACCAACTCCTTGCATTGAACTGAACTTTCTTACAGAATCATCGTAAGACTTTAAATCTTACCACTTGAGCTTGAATGAGTTTGGGAATTATATTCACCCACATATATATACATAACCCTACTAACTTTTAACTTACCTGATTGAAGTCACTATATTAAGTAGTTACTAATAAACAGTGTTTTTTCTTTTTCAATATTTTTATTAGTTTCTTACATAAAAGAATACAGGGTACAGTAAGATATATAATATATATCGATTACAATATATTAAAATCACATATGAGGTGTAATTATTAAATTTAAACATAAAATTGAAAAGAAATAATTTTATTGCACAAAAAATCTAAAGTTCTAAACCCACTACCAGAAACAAAAAACAGCTGTCTGGTTAAAAAAAAAGAAAAGGAAAATATCATTAACATATAGTAAAACATATTATTAGCCAACATCTGTGCCTAATAGCAAATCAAAGATCTTGAAAGTAATTCAAAAATGGTCCCCATAATGTTAGAAAATCTTGTCCAGGTTCAGAAATTGAACAGCGAGACTTCTCTAAATTTAAACAAGACATAACATCATGTAACCAATGAGTATGAGTAGGTGAAGTGGCACCCAGCACCTTCTAGTAAATCTTCTCTGTACTCTCTCTACTTTGTTGACATCTTTCCTATAATTCGGTGACCAGAACTGTACACAATACTCCAAATTCGGCCTTACCAATGCCTTGTACAATTTTAACATTCTATACTCCTATACTCAACGCTCTGATTTATAAAGGCCAACATACCAAAAGCACCACCCTATCCACATGAGATTCCACCTTCAGGGAACTACGCACCATTATTCCTACATCACTCTGTTCTACTGCATTCTTCAATGCCCTACCATTTACCATGTATGTCCTATTTGGATTAGTCCTACCAAAATGTAACACCTCACACTTATCAGCATTAAACTCCATCTGCCATCGTACAGCCCACTCTTCTAACTGGCCTAAATCTCTCTGCAAACTTTGAAAACCTACTTCATTGTCCACAACACCACCTAGTATCATCTGCATACTTACTAATCCAATTTACCACCCCATCATCCAGATCATTAATGTATATGACAAACAACAGTGGACCCAGTACAGATCCCTGAGGCACACCATTAGTCACCGGCCTCCAACCTGACAAACAGTTATCCACCACTACTCTCTGGCATCTCCCATCCAGCCACTGTTGAATCCATTTTACTACTTCAATATTAATACCTAATGATTGAACCTTCCTAACTAACCTTCCATGCAGAACCTTGTCAAAGGACATACTGAAGTCCATATAGACAACATCCACTGCTTTACACTCGTCAACTTTCCTCGCAAACTCTTCAAAAAATTCAGTAATATTTGCCAAACATGACCTTCCACGCATAAATCCATGTTGGCTGTTCCTAATCAGACCCTGTCTATCCAGATAATTATATATACCATCTCTCAGAATACTTTCCATTAATTTACCCACCACTGATGTCAAACTGACAGGCCTATAATTGCTAGGTTTACTCTTCGAATCCTTTTTAAACAATGGAACCACATGAGCAATACGCCAATCCTCCAGCACCATCCCCGTTTCTAATGACATTTGAAATATTTCTGTCAGAGCCCCTGCTATTTCTACACTAACTTCCCTCAAGGTCCTGGGGAATATCCTGTCATGATTTAGATATTTATCCACTTTTATATTTCTTAAAAGCACCAGTACTTCCTCCTCTTTAATCCTCATAGTTTCCATAACTTCCCGACTCGTTTCCCTTACCTTACACAATTCAATATCCTTCTCCTTACAAAAGAAATTGTTCAAAATCTCCCCCATCTCTTTCGGCTCCACACATAGCTGTTCACTCTGATTCTCAAAGTGACCAATTTTATCCCTCACTATCCTTTTGCTATTAATATAACTGTAGAAACCCTTCGGGTTTATTTTCATCTTACTTGCTAAAGCAACCTCATATCTTCTTTTAGCTTTTCTAATTTCTTTCTTAAGATTCCTCTTACATTCTTTATATTCCTTGAGCACCTCGTTTACTCCATGCTGCCTATATTTATTGTAGATATCTCTCTTTTTCCTAACCAAGTTTCCAATATCCCTTGAAAACCATGGCTCTCTCAAACTTTTAACCTTTCCTTTCAACCTAACGGGAACATAAAGATTCTGTACCCTCAAAATTTCACCTTTAAATGACTGCCATTTTTCTATGACATCCTTCCCATAAAACAAATTGTCCCAATCCACTCTTTCTAAATCCTTCTACACCTCCTCAAAGTTAGTCTTTCTCCAATCAAAAATCTCAACCCTGGGTCCAGTCCTATCCTTCTCCATAATTATATTGAAACTAATGGCATTGTGATCACTGGTCCCGAAGTGCTCGCCAACACATACCTCCGTCACCTGATCTATTTCATTCCCTAACAGAAGATCCAACACTGCCCTTCTCTAGTTGGTACCTCTACGTATTGCTGCCAAAAACTATCCTGCACACATTTTTCAAACTCCAAACCATCCATCCCTTTTACAGTATGGACTTCCCAGTCTATGTGGAAAATTAATATCTCCCACAATCACAACCCTGTGCTTACTACAAATATCTGCTATTTCCTTGCAAATTTGCCCCTCCAATTCTCGCTCCCCATTAGGTGATTATAATGCACCCCTATAAGTGTTACTACACCCTTCCCATTCCTCAATTCCACCCAAATAGCCTCCCTAGACGACCACTCTAATCTATCCTGCCAGAGCACCACTGTAATATTTTCTCTGACAAGCAATGCAACACCTCCCCCTCTTATCCCTCTGATTCTATCAGACCTGAAGTTGCTTTCACTAATAGCTACAACATCATATTTCCAGGTATCAATCCATGCTCTAAGCTCATCCACCTTTCTTACAATGCTCCTAGCATTGCATTTAAGAATGCTAAGAATTAAGAATTTAAGTAAATGCATTTAAGAAATTCTTTACCTCTTCCTCTCTGTTTATCTCTAACAGAGCTTTACTGTCTTCTTTTTCTTCCTTCTCCCATATATCTGTTCCTACACCCTGGTTCCCCTCCCCCCCCTCATATCTAGTTTAAATCCACTGGAGCCTCTCCAGCAAATCTACCTGCAAGAATACTTGTCCCTCCTCCAATTCAGATGTAAACCATTCTGCTGGAACAGGTCCCACCTTCTCTGGAAAACTGCCCAATTATCTATAAATCTGAAGCCCTCATTCCTGCACCATGTCTTCAGCCATGAACAATTGGAAACAATTGAAAAGGTTACTTCTTGACTATGAGGATTTATTTCCCGATGTGCCCAAACAAACCACCGCCACCATGCATGATGTGGATGTAGTTCAAGCTGACCCAATTAAGCACACACCTACAGGATAAATTTAGAAAAGAGTAAATTGGCTGAGCAAGAGATTGAATACATGCTGGAAAACGGTATTATTAGGCCGTCAACATCTGATTGGGCCTCACCTTGTGTTATCATGCTCAAGTCTGACAGTAATGTGAGATTTTCTACCAATTATATGAAAGTAAATGCAGTGACAAATACCCTATCCCACGGGTGGATGATTATATTGATAACGTTAGAGACGCTAAATTCCTTACGAAAATTGACCAGTTAAAAGGGTATTGGTGTGTTCCATTGACTGAGAGAGCCCGAGGAATCTCTGTGTTTGTAACACCTTCTGGACTGTATGAATCCCTCAACCACAGAGACAGTTATTGTCTTCATCAATGTTACTGATGGACACAGGGTGAGTTACATCCCATGGTCACAGAGAGAGTTAGTGACTTCAGCAATATTAGTGATGGACACATGGTGAGTTATATTCCACAATCACAGAGAAAGTTACCGTCTTCTTCGATGTAGTGATGGACAGAGAGTGAGTTATATCCCTCAACCACAAAGACAGTTATTGTCTTCATCAATATTAGTAATGGACACAGGGTGAGTTATATCCCACAATCCCAGATGTTTACTGTCTTCATCGGTGTTAGTGGTGGTTACAGGGTGAGTTACCTCCCATGGTCACAGAGAGAGCTATTGTTGACATCGATGTAAGTGATGGACACAAGGTGAGTTATAAAACAAATTCACAGAAAGAGTGACTGTCTTCATCAATGTTCGTGATGGACACGAGTGAGTTACACCACGGTACGACTGAGACAGCGACTGTCTTCATCGACGTTAGTGATGGCCATACGGTGAGTTACATCCCAAAACCAGAGGGAGTTACTGTCTTTATCGATTTTGTGATAGATACAGTGTCTGGTACCTCCCATAGTCACAGAGAGAGCTACTGTCGACATCAATGTAAGTGATAGACACATGGTGAGTTACATCCCACAACCACAAAGAGAGTTACCGTCTTCATCGATATTAGTGATGGACAGAGAGTGATTTATATCCGACAACCACAGTGAGAGTTACTGTCGTCATCAAAGTTAGTGATAGCCACAGGGTGAGTTATATCTCACAACCAAAGAGAGTTATTGTCTTCACCGATATAAGTGATAGACACATGGTGAGTTACATCCCACAACTACAGATAGAGTTACTGTCTTATTCAACATTTGTGATGCACACAGGGTGAATTACACCCCACAACCTCAAAAAGAGTTAGTCTTCATCAGTGTTAGTGATGGACAGAGAGTGAGTGATATCCTACAACCACAGTGAAAGTTATTGCTATCATCAAAGTTAGTTGTAGACATAGGGTAAGTTACATCTCACAACCACACAGAGAGTGACTTTCTACATCAATGTTCATGATAGACACTGGGTGAGTTACACCACAGTACAACTGACAGAGCGACTGTCTTCATTGACATTAGTGATGGCCATACGGTGAGTTACATCCCACAATCAGAAAGAGAGTTACTGTCTTTATCGATATTTGTGATAGATACAGTGTGTGTTTCCTCCTATAGTCAAAGAGAGAGCTACTGTCCACTCCAATGTAAATGATGGACACAAAGTGAGTTACATCTCAAAATCACAGAGAGAGTGACTGTCTTCATCGATGTACGTGATAGACATTGGGTGAGTTACATCCCGTGGTTACAGAGAGATTTACTGTCTTCATCGACACTTGTGATGCACACAGAGTGGGTTACACCCCAGAACAACAAAAAGAGTTACAGTCTTCATCAATGTTAGTGATGGACAGAGAGTGAGTTATATCCTACAACCACAGTGAAAGTTACTGTCTTCATTGAAGTTATTTGTAGACACAGGGTGAGTTACATCTCACAACCAAAGAGAGAGATAGTGTCTTCATTGATGTTAGTGATGGACACAGGGTGAGTTAGCTCGCATAGTCACAGAGAGATCTACTGTTGACATCACTGTAAGTGATGGACACATGGTGAGTTACATCCCACAACCAGAGGGGAAGTTATTGTTTTCATTGATGTAAGTGATGGACACCCAGTGAGTTACATCCCACAACTACAGAGAGAGTTACTGTCTTAATCGACACTTGTGATGCACACAGGATGAGTTACACCCAATATCCACAGAGAAAGTTACATTCTTCATCGATGTTAATAATGGACACAGGATGAGTTGCACCCTAAAAACACATAGAGAGGTACAATCTTCATCGTTGTTACAGATGGACAGAGACTGAGTTATTTCCCACAACCACAGTGAGAGTTACTGTCTTCATCAATGTTAGTCATAGTCACAAAGGTGAGTTACATCTAAAAGTCACAGAGACAGTTATTGTCTTCATAGATGTTACTGATGGACACAGGGTGAGTTACATCTTTAGTCACAGAGAGAATGTTACCGTCTTCATCGATGTTAGTGATGGACACAGGGTGAGTTACATCTTTAGTCACAGAGAGAATGTTACCGTCTTCATCGATGTTAGTGATGGACACAGGGTGAGTTACATCTTTAGTCACAGAGAAAATGTTACCGTCTTCATCGATGTTAGTGATGGACACAGGGTGAGTTACCTCGCTAGTCACAGAGAGAGCTACTGTCGTCATTGATGTAACTGATGGACACAGGGTCAGTTACATCTCACAGCCACAGAGAGAGTGACTGTCTTCATCGATGTTCATGATGACACTGGGTGAGTTACACCACATTACGACTGAGAGAGCGGCTGTCTTCATCTCCACAATGATCAGCTATCAAAATTCAGTATACATTTTATTGGAAATTCATTACAAATTTAATATAGGTGTTTGGTCAAAAGGGCCTAATTGAATGAACTTCCACCTCTTTTCATCATTTCATGTTCATGACCTGGAGGTTTGGTGAGGAGTGTCTCTGGAGCCTTTACTAATGTTTTAGACAAGGTCTACTTGGTAGATGTTCTGAAAGTTGAGATCACACAGGATCCAGGGTGAGCTAGCCAGTTGGATATAGAATTGGTTTGGTGGAAAAAATCGATGGGGAATAATTTTTCAAATAGGAGGCCTGTGACTGTGGTGTGCCATAGGGATCTGTGCTGGGTTTCCTTCTGTCTGTCGCATATATTAACTATTTGGATAAGAAATTAGAGAGCATGATTAGTAATTTTGCAGATGACAACAAAAATGATGATGTGATAGAAGGTTGCCTAAGGCTACAAGAGTCAGTGTAGCTATGCTTAATTGAATGAGGCATCAGTACAAGAGCTGAGACATCACATTACAGCTGTATAGGATGCTGACAAGACCGTGCTTGAAGATCATGTGCTGTTGTGAAGAAATGTCATTAACTTGAGAAAGGATTCACAAGGCTCAGGGTGTTTTCCCAGGGCAAAAGCTGATGAGTACTCTTACATAGGTTTATAAAATCATGAGGGTCATAGAAATGTTAGACTGTCGGTATCATTTTCTCCAGCTAAGTGGAGTCTAAAACTTGGGGGCATAGGTTTAAGGTGGGAGGGAACAGATTTAAATGGGACCTAAGAGGTAAGTTTTTCCATGCAGATGGTGATGGGGATATGGAGTAGCTGACAGAGGTGGATACCTCGACAACATTTTAAAGACATGGGGCAGGAAAGGTTTAGAACAGGGGTTCCCAGCCTTTTATGGACCGATACCATTAAGCAAGAGGTCCATGGATCCCAGGTTGGGAACCCCTGGTTTAGAGAGAATAGGCCAAATGCAGGCAAATAATACAAGCTTAGGAATGCCCATTAATCAGCATGAATGAATTGGGCCGATGGTCTGTTTCCTTGCTGTAAAACTCTATGAGCAGACACCTTTTTTTATAATAAGTTCTCTCTCCCTTGCTTCTGAATCTGCACTTTGTATGTTCCCGTTTCAGAAGCTTGAGCACTGACACACAAATTCTGAGGCTGTGCTACAAGTTCAATTGAAATGTACGTGGGAGAGTGGGGCTGAGCATTTCCAGAATTTGCTGTTTCCTATTTCACACTTCCGGTGTCTGTGGTGTTGATTGGATTTGCAGAAAAGAGCTATCTCCAGCTCTTAACCTGCTATCAGGTGCTTACTGCATCAAAGGCAGCTGAGCTTCCTGATAGCAAGATATCCCCAGGACAGTTGGGGCAGATTTGGAGGATTTCTCTATCATTGTCAGCACTACCCTCACCATCACAAGTCAACTGTCAAGATAAGAATGAATAAAATATAACAGGAAAATGATAAGCATGAACCACTTCTCTCCTTATGTCCCTCCACCATAGTTTTAGAGGTGATACAGTAAAATTTGTACAGAACAGCTAGACATGTGTCAAAAAGATGGTTTCTTCATAAAATCCAATTCTCCAAATGTTCACCCTTGGACTTTGGCACTGGGCCACAATGTTTTAAACTCATTATCAAGTCAGGAGGTTGTGGCATTCTTGACAATGTCAGAATTTATTGACCATCGCTAATTGCCTCTGAACTGTATAGGCGATTAAGCGTGAACCATGTTGGGCGGTCTGAAGTCGCAAAGGGTTGGGCAAGGACAACAGGATCTCTTTCTCAATTCTGGTGATATTCATGCGAGATGCAAAAACAAGCCTGCTTACTCGGCAAAACATGTTGTCAGCCGGCCAGTTTAAGTCCTCTTGGCACCAGTGAACATTGACAACTCTCTGCGGGCGGCAGAAAATTGTACCAGTTTTCCTCTTAAGCATACTCCTTTCGAACTATTTTCATTGCAATCTGCAGTATGTAAATTTCCTCTTAACAACGGACTGCAAAATTACATCCAAACTGCTGGAGGGTCTCAGCAAGCTGGGCAGCATCAATGGAATAAAGTACAGTCGACATTTCAGGCTGAGTTGCTTCGGAAGGATTGGAGAAAAAAGGATGAGCAGATTTTAAAGGTGAGGGAGGGGAGAGAGAAACAAGATGATAGGTGAAACCAGGAAATGGAGGGGTGAAGTAAAGAGCTGGGAAATTGATTGGTGAAAGAGATACAGGGCTGGAGAAGGGGGAGTCTGATAGGAGAGAACAGAAGGCCATGGAAGAAAGATAAGTGGGGAGGCGATGGGCAGACAAGGAGATAAGGTGAAAGAGGGAAAAGGGGATGGAAAATGGTGAAGGAGGGCAGAGGGCATTACTGGAAGTTTGAGAAATCGATGTTCATGCCATCAGGATGAAGGCTACCCAGACAGAATGCAAGGTGTTGTTCCTCCATCCTGAGTGTTGCCTCATCACGACAATAGAGGAGGCCTTGGATTGACATATTGGAATGGGAATGGGAAGTGGAATTAAAATGGGAGGCCGCTGGGAGATCCCGCTTTTTCTGGTGCACAGAGTGTAGATGCTCAGCAAAGTGGTCTCCCAATCTATGTTGGGTCTCACCGACATACAACAGGATACACCATGAGCACTGGACACAGTATATGACCCCAACAGACTGACAGGTGAAGTGTCACCTCACCTGGAAGGACTGTTTGGGGCCCTTAGTGGAAGTGAGGGAGGAGGTGTAGGGGCAGGTGTAAGGGCATTTGTTCCACTTGCAACGGTAAGTGCCAACAGGGAGAGTAGGGAGGGACGAATGGTGCCACCAGCTTCCACATCCAGCAGATAATTCTCCAGAACTTCTGCCATCTGCAACGGGATCCCAACACCAAACACATCTTTCCCTTCCCCCCACTTTCTGCTCCCTATGTGACTCCCACATCCATTCATCCCTCCCCACTGATCTTCCTCCTGGCACTTATCACTGAGGAGGAACAAGTACTACACTTGCCCTGACACCTCGGCAATCTTCTATTGATGTGTGGTGGGAAAGTGTGCTGACTGGCTGCATTACAGCCTAGTATGGGAACACCAATACCTTTGAATGGAAAATCCTACAAAAGGTAGTGGAATCAGCTCAGTACATCACAGGTAAAACCCTCCCAATCTTTGAGCATATCCATATGAAACCTTGTCATAGAAGCTTAGCATCCATCATCAAAGATCCTCACCACCTAGATCATGCACTTTTCTCACTGCTGCCATCAGTTAGGAGGTACAGGTTCCTCAGAACTCACACCACCAGGTTCAAGAACAGTTATTATGCCTTAACAATCAGGTTCTTGAAAAAAGGGGTCATTTAAGTTCTCTGCTATATTGTTATTTCATTTTCATTATTTATTTATATCTGCATTTCCACAGTTTGTTCATAGTTCCTGATGTTTACAGTATACAGTTACTGTTCTATAAAATTTGCTAAGTATGCCAGCAGGAAAAGAATCTCTGATGTACTCTGATAATATATTTTACTTTGAACTATATTAATCAGTTGTCACTGTTGAAAACTATGAAGGTTCCCAATTGTCTGTGACATCTAGAAGCATTCCAAACTACTAAAATTAAACTCTTAAGAACATGTTATTAGAAAAATTAGAAATGTTACTCAACCAAAACTTTCACCGTTACCATAATGCTATGTTGACGCCGGAAAGAGAGCGACACTTATGGGTTGCCCCAGCACAAACCTCGGACTGTATTGGTCATTGACACAAATGACGCATTTCACTGTATGTCTTGATGTACATGTGACATATAAAGCTAATCTCACTGGTGGGAAAACCCCAATTAAAGATATTTAAAAGGACAACACAAAAAATGGCAGTCACTTCAGACCTATCTCTCGTGCAGCATTTTCTTTCCAAGTTCCAATGAGCAAAAATGTTTTACCTGCAGCACAATTACTCTTGGCAGAGTTTGTGTTGAACACCCCAACTGTTGGGAGATTTTCCCAACTCCTGGCCAACACTTGAGCACAATCGGGAGATTATTGCAATTCATGGATAGCATCGTCAAGACCTCTGTGCTTACAGAGCAATCCCAAGTCTAGTCATTTCTGTGGTCTAGTCATTTCTGTGGTCTAGTCATTTCTGTGTCATTTCTAGTCATTCTGCTGCTATTTCCCCACATAATGTGAGCAACAGTGGGGTTAGCTGAGAATAGGTAGGCTTTCTACACTAAATTATTGAACACCCTTCCAGAGCATTAGAATCCAGTCATTGGTGTAATAAGACCACAGGACACTGGAGCAGAATTGAGCCATTCAGCCCATCAACTCTGTTCCACCATTCCATTATGGCTAATTCATTATCCCTCTATATTGTAAGAAACAATATAGTCAATGGTTCACTACAAATTACTTTTGGATTCCTGATGTCACCCAAAGAAAAGTTTAATAGCTGTAAGTCTTTCAGCATGTGAGAACAAAGTGAAATTCCAATAGTTATTTATGTTACCTGTGAAACACAATTGACCAAGATTCAATTGAACTTATTCTTAAACACATTCATGGACTCTGTTTGGAATCTCAATACATATCAATGGTTCATGGGTTCAATTTATCAGAAAGTGCTCACGTGATACTACTCAGTGCATTATGAAGGCCAGGAGTCCAAAGAGGTATGAACGTTAATATCTGGTGAGATGGCTTCTTCCTCTAACCAGTTAAAAAAGATCATTCTAGACCCTGTGGGTGGAAGTTAGGAACAGGAAGGGGTTAATAACTCTACTGGGTGTCTTTTAATAGACCACCCAATAGTAACAGGGACATCAAGAAGCAGATAGGGAGACACATTCTGGAAAGGGGTAATAATAACAGGGTTGTCATGGTGGGAGACTTTAATTTCCCAAATATTGATTGGCATCTCCCTAGAGTGAGGAGTTTAGATGGGGTAGAGTTTGTTAGGTGTGTTCAGGAAGGTTTCCTTACACAATATGTAGATAAGTCTACAAGAGGAGAGGCTATACTTGATCTGGTATTGGGAAATGAACCTGGTCAGATGTCAAGTCTCAGTGGGAGAGCATTTTGGAGGTAGTGATCACAGTTCTATCTCCTTGACCATAGTATTGGAGAGGAATAGGAACAGACAAGTTAGGAAAATGTTTAATTGGAGTAAGGGGAAATATGAAGCTATCATGCAGGAACTTGGAAGCATAAATTGGGAACAGATGTTCTCGGGGAAATGTATGGCAGAAATGTGGCAAATGTTCAGGGAATATTTGTGTGGCGTACTGCATAGGTATGTTCCAATGAGGCAGGGAAAGGATGGTAAGGTACAGGAATTGTGGTGTACAAAGGCCTTTGAAAATCTAGTCAAGGAGAAAAGAAAAGCTTATAAAAGGTTCAAAAAACTAGTTAATGATAGAGATCTAGAAGATTATAAGGTTAGCAGGAAGGAGCTTAAAAATGAAATTAGGAGAGCCAGAAGGGGCCATGAGAAGGCCTTGGCGAACAGGATTAAGGAAAACCTCAAGGCGTTCTACAAGTATGTGAAAAGCAAGAGGATAAGACGTGACAGAATAGGACCAATCAAGTGTGACAGTGGAAAAGTGTGTATGAAACCAGAGGAGATAGCAGAGATACTTAATGAATACTTTGCTACAGAAAAGGACCTTGGCGATTGTAGGGATGATTTACAGCAGATTGAAAAGTTGAGCATTTTGACATTAAGAAAGAGGATGTGCTGGAACTTTTGGAAAATATCAAGTTGGATAAGTCACCAAAGCCAGATGAGATGTACCTTTGGCTACCCTGGGAGATGAGGGAGAAGATTGCTGAGCCTCTGACAGTAATCTTTGCATCATCAATGGGGATGGGAGAGGTTCCAGAGGATTAGAGGATTGCAGATGTTGTTCTGTTATTCAAGAAAGGAAGTAGAAATAGCCCAGGAAATTATAGACCAGTGAGTCGTACTTCAGTGGTTGGTAAGTTGATGGAAAAGTGTTGCACAGAACAGGCGAACACAAACGCAGGCACTGGCACAAAGATAGAGTTAGGATACACACGAGGGCATGAGTGTGGCTGGAGCTTGACACGAAGCTTTGATGGAGTTGAACGGCAAATGGAAAGGCAAACGGCAGGCAATAATTATCTTGACACGGAGAGACAGAGTTGCACAGGTAAACCTCGGTATAGAAGTAAAACTTAAAATACACAATCCTAAGCAGCAGGGAACGTGAATTACCATACTGGCTAAAACAACGCTCTGGCGATGAATGGATGCAAAGCTGGGAATTTATGCTGCAGGTTTAGATGAGAAGCAGGTGCCGCAATCAAAGGGAATTAGGAGAATATGGGGAATTAACAATCGGGAATGTGATAGTAACCCCCCATCCCAAACGGGAGCCTCCAGGCGAACCACCAGCCTTGCCCGGATTGTCGCGATGGAAATCTCCAATGATGGAAAAGTCCAAGATGGAGCTGAATCCGGGTGCGCTCCTCAGGATCGTATCCCTCAATCGACGAGGTACTGAAGACCCCTGCCTCGGCGGCGCACATCCAGTATTCACCGGATGGTGTAAGCTGAGTAATCGTCGATGACCCGGGCAGGTGGAGGAGGCTCAGCAGGAGGGCACAAAGTGCTGACAGATACAGGTTTCAGTTGGGAGACGTGAAACATGGGATGAACGTGCATGGATCTGGGTAGTTTGAGTTTGACCACCGAGGGGTTGATGATGCTCTCGAATTCAAATAGTCCAATGTAACAAGGGGTGAGTTTCTTGGTTTCAGTTAAAGAGACATCCCTCTATGTCTCTTTAAGAGAGCCAAACCTTCTGACCAGGCTGATAGTCAGGCACTGGAATGCGGTGGCGATCGGCAGTACTCTGGTTGTGGAGCAGGGCCGAGCATGCATCCTTCCAGACCTTGTGGCACCAGCGGAGATGGGCCTGAAATGAAGGCACAGTGATGTTGTCTTCATGGGCAGGAAACAGAGGGGGTTGATAGCCGAGGGAGCATTTGAATGGAGACATTCTGGTGGCGGCGCTGACCAGGGAATTGCAGGCATACTCCACCCAAGTGAGATGGGTGCTCCAGGATGACAGGTTACTGGTGGAAATGCAGCGCAGTGCTGCTTCCAAATACTGATTTGCTCACTTCGTTTGGCCATTAGTCTGCGGATGGAAACCGGAAGACGGACTTACTAAGCTCTGAGGGCTTGGGACTTGGGAGATGAATTGGGGGCCCCGGTCAGAAACAATGTCAGAGGGAATTCCATGAAGGCAGAAGACATGTTGGACAAGGAGGTCAACTGTTTCACAGGCTGTAGAGAGTTTGGGAAGGGCTATGAAGCGCAATGCTTTAGAGAAACGGTCCGCCACGGTGAGTACTGTGGTGAACTATGTGCCTGTCTGGACACGCCCCTTGCTGACTGCTCCTGTGGCTCCTCCCACAGGCCCCTGTATAAAGGCGATCTGAGGCCTGACGCTCGGCCTCAGTCTCCAGGACATAGTATGATGGACACTCACTCCTGGTTCCTTCTTCCAGTCAATAAAAGCCGATATCTCGCCTTACGTCTCAGTGTGAGTTATTGATGGTGCATCAAGTACAGCTGTGTTATCATGTGAAAGGGGTAGTCCAGTGACGAAATCCAGAGCAATGTGGGACCAAGCGCGGCCAGGGACAGGTACAGGATGAAGCAGCCCAGCAGGTAGCCGATGGGAGGCTTTTCCGTGGGCAGTACGGGCAGAGACGAAGGAGCAAGTGTCTGTATCCATGGTGGGCCACCAGAAATGTCACTTCAGAAGGGACAGAGTTCAACTGATTCCAGGTTGGCAGGCCAATCGAGAAGTATGCCCCCACTGGAGAACCTGAGAACGGAAAGAGTCAGGCACGAAGAGGCGACTGGGGTGTCCATTGCCTGGGTCAGATTGAGTCTGTTGGGCCTCTTTAACTATGGATTTGATCTCCCCAGGTGAGGGCAGCCACAACGCAGTATGGTAGAAGGATGGTATCAGGATTGGAAGGGTCCTCATCAGAGACGCATTGACAAGAGAAAGCATCTGACTTCACGTTCTTGGAACCAGGACAGTAGGCAAGGGTGAAATTGAAATGGTCAAAAAAAAGTGCCCAATGGGCTTGGCAAGAGTTAAGGCGTTGAGTTGTCTGGATGTATGCTAGGTTCTTATGGTCTGTCCAGACAATGAATGGGTGTTCTGCTCCCTCCAGACAGTGCCTCCACTCCTCCAAGGTGAGTTTGACAGCCAGCAACTCCCAGTTCCCAACATCGTAGTTCCGTTCAGCATGGGATTGACGGCGAGAGAAAGCGGCGCAGAGACGGAGCTTTCGGTCTGGGACGGAACGTTGAGAGAGAACTGCTCCCACCCCAGAGTCACAGTCTACCTCCACAATGAACTGGCAAGAGGGGTCAGGTTGGACCAGGATGGGAGCAGAGGTGAAACGCCTCTTCAGCTCCGAGAAGGCCGAGTCTGCTTCTGGGGTCCAGTGGAAGGGGGTCGCAGGAGAGGGGAGCTGAGTGAGGGGCTGTAGTCCTTAATGAAGCGGCAGTAGAAGCTGGCGAACCCCAGAAATCGCTGGAGTTGTTTAAGCATCGTGGGTTTGGGCCACTCTGCCACCACCCAGATCTTTTCGGGATCTGCCCTCACCTGCCCGCTCTGAATGATGTACCACAGGAAACTGACGGAACAAGCATGGAACTCGCACTTTTCTG
Organism: Hypanus sabinus; assembly: GCF_030144855.1. Classification (NCBI taxonomy): domain Eukaryota; kingdom Metazoa; phylum Chordata; class Chondrichthyes; order Myliobatiformes; family Dasyatidae; genus Hypanus; species Hypanus sabinus. The sequence goes on along the minus strand of NC_082718.1, from coordinate 71,351,314 downwards.
CCTTAACAAATAGCTTGTTCTTCAAAAGCCTCTGAAGAACCTGGCGGACATGATGGATGTGCTCCTGGAGATTATGGGAGATTAGGATGTCATCCAAATAAACAAAATCAAAATGGTTAATAAAGTCCCTAAGGACGTCATTGACCAGAGCCTGGAACACTGCGGAGCATTGGTCAGGCCAAAAGGCATCAACAGGTATTCAAAATGACTGAGGGGAGTGTTAAAAGCTGTTTTCCATTCATCTCCCTCTCTTATCCTGACCAAGTGATAAGCATTCCACAAGTCCAATTTAGTAAAAACTGTGGCTCCATGAAGGGGCTCGAATACAGAGTTGATAAGGGGCAGCGGATACTTACTCTTTATGGTAATGTTGTTCAGGCCACGATAGTCGATGCATGGGCACAGAGAGCCATCTTTCTTCTCCATAAAGAAGAAACCAGCACCTACAGGGGAAGATGAGGGTCGGATAATGCCAGCCGCGAGGGAGTCATTTATGTACTGTATGTCTCCATAGCTTCTATTGCGGGTAGGGACAGGTTGTACAGCCAACTGGTGGGTAATGAGGCTCCGGGAAGAAGGTCAATTGTGCAATCGTAAGGGCGATGTAGAGATAAAGGGCCCGTTGCTTGCTAAACACTTCTTCCAGAGCGTGATACCCTACGGGAACCGTGGATAAGTCAGGGGGCTCAGAGGCGGATGAGGTCACACTGGGGGAAGGGCTGATTGCAGGCAAGAGGAATGGAAGAACAAGCTCCAGCTGACCATCTTCCCGGTGGCCCAGTCCATGTGGGGGTTATGACGGCTTAACCAGAGGTGGCCAAGAACTATAGGGGCTTGAGGAGAGGAAATTAAATTGAATCATACTTGTTCCGGATGGTTTCTGGAGAGAAGGAGAAGCAGGGGTTCCATGCAGTGCGTGACTCGGGCCAGGAGTCTACAGTACAGTGCCCGGGTGTCCAGGGGGGTACACAATGGCTCACGAGGAATTCCGGCTTGGAAGGCTAAGTTTTAACCCAAGAAGTTTCCCTCTTTTCCAGAGTCCACTAGTGCTAACAGAGGCAAGGACTGTTGGTTGTAACAGAGTGGCTTGAAGCTGCATCCGGGGTCGGGGGAAGAAAGGGAATGTTGGTTGTCTGGCTCACCAGGGACCCCTGCTACTGGTGAACCTTCCCTTTTTGGCCGAAGGGGGCAGGTGGCCGGACTGGTTGCAATATAGACACTCACCCGTTCTCATTCTCCGGAGTTGTTCAGCGGGAGAAGGGCGGTTCCTTTCCCGAGGTGGTGGAAACGGCAGGGCTGGGAGCTACTCGGAGTGCAGGAGGAGAGAGGCTTGCCCTGGCGGCGATTGTCCAACCTGGTGGCTTGGGAGATCAGGGAATCCAGGCTGTCAGTGTCGTCTCTTGCCGCCAACTTGTCCTTCACCAGGTCACTGAGCCAATTCCCAAAAAACCACTGTAGTGCCTCATCGTTCCACACCGAGTCGGCCGCTAAAGTCTGGAACTCCACAGAATATTCGGTAACACTGCGGGAACCCTGGTGGAGAATGAGTAGGCGTTTGGTGGCATCTTTACCAGCGACTGGGTGGTCAAAGATCTTTCTCATTTCTGCGATAAAAGTGGCGAAAGAAGACCAGATACCCGGCTGGTTGTCTCAAACTGCTTTGGCCCACACTAATACACTTCCCCGCTGCAACTCCATGACATAAGCAATCTTTGACTTATCTGTGGAGTAGGTTGACAACTGCTGTTCAAACACTAGGGAGTACTGAAGGAGGAAAACCTGGCACTTCCCCAAATCTCCAGCGTAGTGCTCCGGCTCAAGTACGTGAGGCTCTTTGGGCGGGGGTGCTGGTGACACCTGGGGAGTTGCCGCTACGTCTGGGCTGGCTAGGCTGGGTTCCAGGAGTGGTTTCAGTGAAATGAGTGGAGACACGGTCCACCTGGTTACTGATCTGTGTGACGTGAGCAGACAGAGAACAGATTACCTCCCAGAGGAGTTTGTCATGCTGTCCCAGTAGAGTAACCTGGCTGACGAGGGTTTGTTGAAGGGTGTTTGCGTCCGCTGGGTCCATGGTGGCTAGATCGCTCTGTTACTCGGACCGGGCAAACCCAAACGCAGGACACTGGCACGGAGATAGAGTTAGGATGCAGACAAGGGCATGAGCATGGCTGGAACTTGACAGGAAGCATTGCTGGAGTTGAACAGCAACCTGAAAGGCAGGCAACACTTAGCTTGACACAGAGCGTTGTTGAACTGAACGGCAAATAGAAAGGCAAACGGCAGGCAATACTTATCTTGACACGGAGAGACTGAGTTACACAGGTAAACCTCGATACAGTATAGACAATCCTAAGGGGCCGGAAACATGAATTACTACACTGGCTAAAACAATGATCTGGTGATGAGTGGATGCAAAGCTGGGAAATTTATGCTGCAGGTTTAGATGAGAATCAGGTGTGCTGCAATCAAAGGGAATTAGGAGAATATGGGGAATTAATGGTCAGGACCATGACAGAAAAGATTCTGGGAGGCAGGATTTATGAACACTTGGAGAGGCATAACATGATTAGGAATAGTCAACATGGTTTTGTCAAAGGCAGGTCATACCTTATGAGCCCGATAGAATTTTTTGAGGATGTGACTCAACACATTGATGAAGTTAGAGCAGTAGATGTCGTGTATATGGCTTTTAGCAAGGCATTTGATAAGGTACCCCATGCAGGGCTTATTGAGAAAGTAAGGAGGCATAGGATCCAAGGGGACATTGCTTTGTGGATTCAGAACTGGCTTGCCCACAGAAGGCAAAGGGTGGTTATAGTCAGATCATATTCTGCATGGAGGTCGGTGACCAGTGGTGTGCCTCAAGGATCTGTTCTGGGACACCTTCTTTTCATGATTTTTTTTAATGACCTGGATGAGGAAGTGGAGGGATGTGTTAGTAAATTTGCTGATGACACAAAGGTTGGTGGTGTTGTGGATAGTGTCGAAGGCTGTCAGACGTTACAGTGGGACATTGATAGGATGCAAAAATGGGCTGAGAAGTAGCAGATTGAGTTCAACCCAGATAAGTGTGAGGTGGTTCATTTTGGTAGGTCAAATATGATGGCAGAATATATAGTATTAATGGTAAGACTCTTGGCAGTGTGGAGGATCAGAGTGATCTTGGGGTCTGAGTCCATAGGACACTCAAAGCTGCTACGCAGGTTGATTCTGTGGTTAAGAAGGCATATGGTGCATTGGCCTTCATCAATTGTGAGATTGAATTTAGGAGGCAAGAGATAATGTTACAGCTATATAGGACCCTGGTCAGACCCCACTTGGAATACTGTGCTCAATTCTGGTCACCTCACTACAGGAAGAATGTGGAAACTGCAGAAAGAGTACAGAGGAGATTTACAAGGATGTTACCTGGATTGGGGAGCATGCTTTATGAAAATAGGTTGAGTGTACTTGGCCTTTTTCCTTACAGAGGTGGAGGATGCCAGGTGACTTGATAGAGGTGTATAAGATGATGAGACGCATTGATCGCATGGATAGTCAGAGGCCTTTTCCCAGGGTGAAATGGCCAACATGAGAGGGTACAGTTTTAAGATGCTTGGAAGTAGGTACAGAGGAGACATCAGGGGTAAGGTTTTCTACAGAGAGTGGTGAGTGCGTGGAATGGGCTGCCAGCGACTGTGGTGGAAGCAGGTACGTTAGGCTCTTTTAAGACACTCCTGGATGGGTACATGGAGCTTAGAAAAATAGAGGTCTATGGGTAACCTAAAGTAATTTCTAAGATAAGTACATGTTTGACACAGCATTGTGGGCCGAAGGGCCTGTATTGTGCTGTAGGATTGCTATGTTTCTTCTGCTAATGGACTAAGATGGGCTGTGCCAAGTGGGGAACCTCCTTAAATATTATATTAGTGTATCACCACAGATGGCCACCTGAGTAGCAACAGTGATATTGGTTTTAATAATGTAAGTTTACACTGCTTAAAGCATTGCCTACAAATGAAAAGGCTTTGCATGATTTATTCTTGTATAACACACACAAAATGCTGAAAAAACTCAGCTGTTCAAGCATCTATGAAGGGAAACAGTCAAAATTCTAGGTTGAGACCCTTCATCAGGATTCTGTGCAGAAACAGTCAACATTTCAGGCCAAAGCTATGTTCCTCCAGTATTTTGTGTCTGTTTACTGGATTTCCAGCTTTTGCAGAATCTTTTACATTTATCTTGCCTATACAGTATTTTTGCTCTTTGTATGACTGGCAATTAACCTAAATTGCAGAGTTATGGAAAGCAAAGCAATTGGCAGTCCTGCAGCTGGATGTTATTCAGGATCCACTGCCAGAAGTGGATGTGGTGATGCTCTGGTGGAGAATTAATTTGCTGAGGTTGTGATATCTGACAGTCAGGGTAAAGGGCCATTCTCAAAATAGTATCATTTTGGCTGGATGCCACAGCAGCACATTCTCATGGAACCATTGCCTTACCAAGCACAAAAAAAAACAAATACTGAACACCTTTAAAATGGTGATAGTGAGAGGAGACTCACATGAAGCACAAATTTCAGCAAGGCATTTGAAAATGTACCCCATGCAAGGCTTATTGAGAAAGTAAGGAGGCATGGAATCCAAGGGGATCCAGGACTGGCTTGCCCACAGAAAGCAAAGAGTGGTTGTAGATGGGTCATATTCTGCATGGAGGTCAGTGACCAGTGGTGTGCCTCAGAGATCTGTTTTGCAACCCCTACTCATTGTGATTTTTATAAATGACCAAGATGAGGAAGTGGAAGGATGGGTTAGTAAATTTGCTGATGACCCAAAGGTTGGGAGTGTTGTGGATAGTGTGGAGGGTTGTCAAAGGTTACAGCAGGACATTGATAGGATGTAAAACTGGGCTGAGAAGTGGCAGATGGAGTTCAACCCAGATAAGAGTGAGGTGGTTCATTTTGGTAGATTAAATATGATGGTAGTGTTAATTGTAATAGTATTAATTGTAAGACTCTTAGCAGTGGTTAAGAAAGCATATGGAGCATTGGCCTTCATCAACCATGGGACTGAGTTTAAGAGCCAAGAGGTAATGTTACAGCTATATAGGACCCTGGTCAGACCCCACTTGGCATACTGTGCTCAGTTCTGGTCACCTCACTACAGGAAGGATGTAGAAATCATAGAAATGGTGCAGAGGAGACATACAAGGATGTTGCCTGGTTTGGGGAGCATGCTTTATGAGAGTAGGTTGAGTGGACCCGGCCTTTTCTCCTTGGAGCAACGGAGGATGAGAGGTGACCTGATTGAGGTGTATAAGATGATGAGAGGCATTGATCGTGTGGATAGTGAGAGGCTTTTTCCCAGGGCTGAAATGGCTAACACAAGACAAAACAGTTTTGAGGTGCTTAGAAGTAGGTACAGAAGAGGTGTCAGTGGTAAGTGTTACATGCAGAGAGTGGTGAGAGCGTGGAATTGGCTGCCGACAACGGTGGTGGAGGCAAAAATGATAGGGTCTTTTAAGAGTCTCCTGGATCCATACACGGAACTTAGAAAAATAGAGGGCTATGATTAACCCTAGGTAATTTCTAAGGTAAAGACATGTTCGTCACAGCTTTGTGGGCTGAAGGGCCTGTATTGTGCTGCAGGTTTTCTATCTTTCTATGTTTTTATAAGTATTAGTGTGGAGCAGCTGAGCAAAGTGGCCCACTTCTGTTTTGAATAAGATGTGCAATTGTGTTTTGTGATTGATAGCAATAATATCCTATAAAAAATATCCAATCATAAATCTTCCTGTAGTCTTTGCATTGATACTGAAAATAATGATCTCTGTGATAACTAGATATCATTCTCAGTATCAATGCAAAGACTAGTTTCTTAAGTGCATTTTAAGTGAATCAAAATTGTGCTGTTGCATTGGAAAAGCTTTGTTCATTATACCTGCTTGATATTGCCTGCACAGTCATATTTCAAAATGTAAATGAAATAAAAGGAAATTACAAGGTATGAAATTCAGAAAGCACATTGTCTAAAAATGGCATCCATCTAAATTATTTTTTTGCTGACAAGTCTCCCTCGATCCACCTACATGATATTTACCAGTGGAGTATTATTTTTGTCTGTGAATTTGATGTAATTTATCTCTGGAAGTAGGCAGAAGTTACACATCTATCATTTAAAGGGTGGGAGGTGGGTTAAGGTATCCTTTTCTCATGGAAGAGTGCAGAAAACAAACAAGTCACCCAGCCTTCTGCAGCCTCAACTGGTTCTCAATGTGAATGTGGACCAATAACCCGAGTTAGACCACACTCGTTGCCCCTTTTCAGGAAAAGTATGGAAGCCTTAGGGAACAAGCAAAGGAGATTTACCAGAATGCTGCCTAGGTTAGAGAGCATGTCTTATGAGGAAGGGTTGAGCTAGGGATTTTCTCTTTGGAGTGAAGGAGGATGAGAGGTGACTCAATAGAGGTGTACAACATAATGAGAAGCATAGACAGATTTGACAGCCAGCACCTTTCTCCCAGGGTGGGAATGGCTAATATGAAAGGACATAATTCTAAGGTGGCTGGAGGAAAGTATATGGTATGATACTAGCAGTACTGAATGTTATGTTATACAGAGATTGCAAGTGCACAGCCATGGATGGTGGAAGAGACAAATATATTAGGGACATTTAGGCACATGGATGAATGAAAAATAGAGGACCAGACAGGTGGGAAATATTAGATTGATCCTGGAGTAGGTTTAACGATCAGCACAACATGGTGGCTGAAGCATCTGTACTCTGCTGTACTGTTCTATGTTATTGGTGTGTTGTAGTTCTAGTCCACTGGAACCTAACTTACAGATCAGGTACCCCTCATGTGCATCAATCCTCCATTTGATTAAGGTGTCATCTCAAAGATATTGACCATAGTATTTAGTCTGCAGTCAGCAAGATATCCATCCCTTTACCATGAAGATATGCGTAATGATAAATGGGTTATACGTACTTACACTGAGATTAATTTCATTTGACTCTCTGTTTCCCAAAAAAGGGTTTGACCAAGTGCAGTGAGATGGTACTTTTCAATCCATTCACTATCTACTGCTAATGACAAAGTTTTTTTTTGGTAATCAAATAATTGCAGCTTGGGAATAAACCTGTTGGAACATTGGCCATAACCCCTACTGTGTATTAGTACAAATAACAATTTGTGTGTGATCTTATGAGTCAAATGATGAATTTTAAATGCAACTAGGATAAAATGGCATCCTTCTATAGTAGGGCTTCCCAACCCTTTCTATGTCATGGACCAATACATTAACCAAAGGGTCTGTAAACCCCAGGATGGGAACCCCTGTCCTATAGCCAGGACCATGATTAGCAAGCCACATGTACAACTTTGTGTCTCGCTGTCTCCCAGTATTTGAGCCCAGAAGATTGATCAATCTCCTCTGTTTCTCTGTTGTTTAATAGTAAAGATGCCCCTGTTGAAATTAGCCCTTTAAACCAATTTGATGCTTCAGAGAAAAGATAGAGTATAAAGAGATGTCTTTGTGTTTGAAAGCTGGTGATAAAGTCCATTCTGCACCGCTGCTGGCATTGTGGGACCAAAATTTTAAGGTGATTGTAAGAAAGTATAAAGAGGTGACAAAGATAAGCCTTTTTCACACAGAGTGGTGAACACATGGAACATACTGCCAGGAGTGGTGCTGGAAGCAGTTACATTAGGAGCATTTCAGAAACGCAGGCAGACACATGGATGATAAAGAAATGGGAGACTGTGTAGGAGGAAAGGCTTGATTGATCTTAGAGTAGGCTAAAAGATTGGCACAACATTATGGGCCAAAGGGCATGTGCTGTTCTATGTGTGGAGGGTTGATTGAACGTTTAACATGAGGGTTAATTCCCAGGATCACTGAGTTAGTAATACTTTGTGATTATAAACAAACTGTTCTCTTGCCCACCTTCACTTAGTTTAGAGATGCAAGAGCCTGCAGATGCTGGATTCTGAAGCAATATCCAGGATGCTGGAGGAACTCAACAGGTCAGGCAGAATCTATGGAGTGAAAGGTGCAGTTGATAATTCAGGTCAGGATTGAAGGATGGATAGGGAGATAGCTCATATACAAATGCGAAAGAAAGGGGTGGAGCAAGATGAAATGAGTGATAGGGTGAACCCAGGTGAGAAGTAGTGACAGGCAGATGGAAAAAGAAAGAGTGGAAATGTCACCTCAAGTTGGGAGGTGATAGGGATTGGTGCCCATTACAAGCACCACAAGTCACTCGTGTATACAGATTCCTTTCCTTTAATTGACCATGGCAAGGTCAAGACTGGGCTCATTCCTATCTTAAGGGGAGGGGCTAAGCAGAGAGGCCAGCTTTCCCCCATTTTATTTAATATTGCATTGGACATTCTATGATGATCATTAGATAGGGATGGGTATGTTGTCTGCAGCATTTGCCTTTGACATCGTTGTGGTCCATGTGAGTGATTCTCATAAGGGCTTATCCCAGAAAGCTCAAGATCTTAAAACACTTTTGTAAGAAAAGTGGTCTTGGGGGAAGAAACATACTGATGGGGCTGGAGAGAGTGTAGGAAGAACTGGGTGGAACGGGAGGAGAAAGAAAAGGGTCAGGGGACAGCAGTCGTGTAACCCAACTGGGACATTAAAATGTTCCCACATAACATCATCAGCGGATACTTTGACTACACTTCTAACCCGTAATGTTGCAATGCCTTTGCAATATCTTTTGGTTGGCCAGATGATTTAAAACAGAGAAAAACATATTACTTCATGTAAAGATTAAAGATTAATATTGTTTGTCACATTTACATCGAACCCTACAGTAAAATGCATTGTTTCTGTCAGAAATGAGCTGGGGGCAGCCTGTAAGTACTACTATGCTTCTGGCTCCAAAATAGAATGCCCACAACTTATTAACACTACCCCTAACCCATGTCTTTTGGAACGTGGGAGGAAACCAGAGCACTGGATGGAACCCATGCAGTCATGCAGAGAATGTACAAAATCCTGGCAGACAGCGGCAGGAATTATACCCTGATTGCTGATGACTGGGACTTCCAAAGAATTGCACTAATTGCGATGGTGTCGGTCATATATTGCAGATAAAATAAGTTGACAATGCAATAAATTATAGTGGCACTGATTCTAAAGTGAGTCATCTTTGTCATTCAAACTCGTGGACTGCATGTGCCCAAACACTTCATAGGAAGTTGCTTCGGTAATCCTGCTGGTATCCATCTCAAATTATTTAATCAAGCACATTATGCGATTTTTTAAATCACAGCAAGAGGCGGAGAGGGAAGAGGTAAAAGAAGCTCGGAGAGAAGCTGTTTTCGGCAAAGAGGCTAGACTGCAGGCGCGTGATGTAGCACGCCAAAGGTTTTTTAAAAAAGACCACCATATAAGGCAGCCATCGTTGTAGTGGCCATTGTTGGAGTGGACTGAGGTAGAGTGGGACAGCTTTGGCTCGATCAGGCTTCGGCGAGAACAGGCAGAGGCGAGGTTTGAACAGGGCACGACTGCGCAAGCGTGTGAAAGTCGGCCTCTGAGATCAGCAGGGGAATTTAAAAAGCAAGCAGAGGCTGAGTACAAGCTTCACTCCAGGTGAGGTAAGGCCAGGTAAGCTCCTTTAATTAATTGAATTAGATTAGGAGTAGGTAATGGAGGCAGCAGTTAGGGCAGTTGAGTGCTCCGTTTGCAGTATGTGGGAAGTCAGGGCGAGCACAGCTGTCCCTGATGACTACACCTGCGAAAGGTGCATCCAGCTGCAGCTCCTGACAAATTGTGTTAGGGAACTGGAGCTGGATGAACTTCGGATCATTCGGGAGGCAAAGGCAGAAATAGACAGGAGTTTCAGGGAGATAGTCACCCCTAGGAGTCAGGAGACAGGTAGTTGGGTGACTGTCAGGAGAGGGAAGGGGAATAGACAGGAAGAGCAGAGCCGTTACCATCAACAATAAGTATACCGTTTTGGATACTGTTGGTGGGGACGACCTACCAGGGACAAGTTGCAGTGGTTGCGTCTCTGGCACCAAGACTGGACCCTCAGCTCAGAAGGGAAGGAGGGAAAAGAGGAGAGCAGTAGTGATAGGGGATTCGATAGTTAGGGGGACAGATAGGAGGTTCTGTGGAAGAGATCGAGAATCCCAGATGGTCTGTTGCCTCCCTGGTGCCAGAGTCCGCGATATCTCGGATCGAGTTCTCAATATTCTCAAGAGGGAGGGTGAGCAGCCGGATGTCGTGGTCCAATGACGAGGGTAAGAAGAGTGAGGAGGTCCTGAAAGGTGAGTTTAGGGAGCTAGGTGCCAAGTTAAAGGACAGAACCTCCAAGATAGCAATCTCAGGAATACTACCAGTGCCACGTGCAGGTGGGTTTAGAAATAGTAAGATAGTGCAGATCAACACGTGGCTGAAGACATGGTGCAGGAGGGAGGGCTTCAGATTTATAGATAATTGGGCAGTTTTCTAGGGAAGGTGGGACCTGCTCCAGTGGGACAGTTTACATCTGAACTGGAGGGGGACAAATATTCTTGCAGGTAGATTTGCTAGAGAGGCTCCAGTGGATTTAAACTAGATACGAGTGGGGAGGGGAACCAGAGTGTAGGAACTGATGCATGGGAGAAGGAAGAAAAAGAAGACAGTAAAGTTCTTTGTACTCTTAGAGATAAACAGAGAGGAAGAGGTGGAGAATTTCTTAAATGCATTTATTTTAATGCTAGGAGCATTGTAAGAAAGGTGGATGAGCTTAGAGCATGGATTGATCCATGGAAATATGATGTTGTAGCTATTAGTGAAACATGGTTGCAAGAGGGGTGTGGTTGGCAACTAAATATTCCTGGATTTCATTGCTTCAGGTGTGATAGAATCAGAGGGACAAGAGGGGGAGGTGTTGCATTGCTTGAAAGAGAAAATATTACAGCGGTGCTCTGACAGGATAGATTAGAGGGCTTGTCTGAGAGACTATTTGGATGGAATTGAGGAATGGGAAATGTGTAGTAACACTTATAGGGGTGTATTATAGACCACCTAATGGGGAGCGAGAATTGGAGGGGCAAATTTGCAAGGAGATAGCAGATATTTGTAGTAAGCACAGGGTTGTGATTGTGGGAGATATTAATTTTCCACACGTAGGCTGGGAAACCCATACTGTACAAGGGATGGATGGTTTGGAGTTTGTAAAATGTGTGCAGGATAGTTTTTTTGCAGCAATACATAGAGGAACCAACTAGAGAAGGGGCAGTGTTGGATCTTCTGTTAGGGAATGAAATAGGTCAGGTGACAGAGGTATGGGTTGGGGAGCACTTCGGGTCCAGTGATCACAATGCCATTAGTTTCAATATAATTATGGAGAAGGATAGGACTGGACCCGGGGTTGAGATTTTTGATTGGAGAGAGGCTACCTCCGAGGAGATGCGAAAGGATTTAGAAGGAGTGGATTGGGACAATTTGTTTTATGGGAAGGATGTCATAGAAAAATGGCAGTCATTTAAAGGTGAAATTTTGAGGGTACAGAATCTTTATGTTCCCGTTAGGTTGAAAGGAAAGGTTAAAAGTTTGAGAGAGCCATGGTTTTCAAGGGATATTGGAAACTTGGTTAGGAAAAAGAGAGATATCTACAATAAATATAGGCAGCATGGAGTAAACGAGGCGCTCAAGGAATATAAAGAATGTAAGAGGAATCTTAAGAAAGAAATTAGAAAAGCTAAAAGAAGATACGAGGTTGCTTTGGCAAGTAAGATGAAAATAAACCTGAAGGGTTTCTACAGTTATATTAATAGCAAAAGGATAGTGAGGGATAAAATTGGTCACTTTGAGAATCAGAGTGGACAGCTATGTGTGGAGCCGAAAGAGATGGGGGAGATTTTGAACAATTTCTTTTGTAAGGAGAAGGATATTGAATTGTGTAAGGTAAGGGAAACGAGTCGGGAAGTTATGGAAACTATGACGATTAAAGAGGAGGAAGTACTGGTGCTTTTAAGAAATATAAAAGTGGATAAATATCTGGATCATGACAGGATATTCCCCAGGACCTTGAGGGAAGTTAATGTAGAAATAGCAGGGGCTCTGACAGAAATATTTCAAATGTCATTAGAAACGGGGATGGTGCCGGCGGATTGGTGTATTGCTCATGTGGTTCCATTGTTTAAAAAGGGTTCTAAGAGTAAACCTAGCAATTATAGGCCTGTCACTTTGACGTCAGTGGTGAGTAAATTATTGGAGAGTATTCTTAGAGATGGTATATATAATTATCTGGATAGACAGGGTCTGACTAGGAACAGTCAACATGGATTTGTGCGTGGAAGGTCATGTTTGACAAATCTTACTGAATTTTTTGAAGAGTTTGCGAGGAAAGTTGACGAGGGTAAAGCAGTGGATGTTGTCTATATGGACTTCAGTAAGGCCTTTGACAAGGTTCCGCATGGAAGGTTAGTTAGGAAGGTTCAATCATTAGGTATTAATATTGAAGTAGTAAAATGGATTCAACTGTGGCTGGATGGGAGATGCCAGAGAGTAGTGGTGGATAACTGTTTGTCAGGTTGGAGGCCGGTGACTAATGGTGTGCCTCAGGGATCTGTACTGGGTCCAATGTTGTTTGTCATATACATTAATGATCTGGATGATGGGGTGGTAAATTGGATTAGTGAGTATGCAGATGATATTAAGGTAGGTGGCGTTGTGGATAATGAAGTAGGTTTTCAAAGTTTGCAGAGAGATTTAGGCCAGTTAGAAGAGTGGGCTGAATGATGGCAGATGGAGTTTAATGCTGATAAGTATGTGGTGCTACATTTTGGTAGGAATAATCCAAATAGGACATACATGGGAAATGGTAGGGCATTGAAGAATGCAGTAGAACAGAGTGATCTAGGAGTAATGGTGCATAGTTCCCTGAAGGCGGAATCTCATATGGATAGCGTGGTGAAGAAAGTTTTTGTTATGTTGGCCTTTATAAATCAAAGCATTGAGTATCGGAGTTGGGATGTAATGTTAAAATTGTACAAGGCAATGATAAGGCCGAATTTGGAATATTGTTTACAGTTCTGATCACCAAATTATAGGAAAGATATCAACAAAATAGAGAGAGTACAGAGAAGATTTACTATAATGTTACCTGGGTTTCAGGACCTAAATTACAGAGAAAGACTGAACAAGTTAAGTCTTGATTCTTTGGAGCGTAGAAGGTTGAGGGGGGACTTGATAGAGGTATTTAAAATTATGAGGGGGATAGATAGAGTTGACGTGGATAGGCTTTTTCCATTGAGAGTAGGGGAGATTCAAACAAGAGGACATGAGTTGAGAGTTAGGGGGCAAAATTTTAAGGGTAACAGGAGGGGGAATTTCTTTACTCAGAGAGTGGTAGCTGTGTGGAACGAGCTTCCAGTAGAAGTGGTGGAGATAGGTTCGGTATTGTCATTTAAAGTAAAATTGTACAGCTATATGGACAGGAAAGGAATGGAGGGTTATGGGCTGAGTGCGGGTCAGTGGGACTAGGTGAGAGTAAGCGTTTGGCACAGACTAGAAGGGCCGAGATGGCCTGCTTCTATGCTGTAATTGTTATTTGGTTATATGACAGAGCTCCAGAAATTAATGTAGTGCAAAGCCACCTTTCTTTATCAGTATAATTTTTTTCATTATTTATTATCTCCAAGCAAGCTGTGGAAATTTTAACTCTTTCTATGAATGCTAGACATCATCAGTTCCTCACTACAGGAAAGAGTATTTATGAGTGATTTTTACAGAGGTTAAGGGTGCTGACTATGGCAGATTTCACTGCCGAGACCATTGTCTATTCCCATCGACTATGGTGGACTTCACAGCAGAGACCATTGTCAATTCATGTGGATTATGGTGGATTTACTGCTGACAGCACTGTCCATTCGTGTTGACTTTGTGGGATTTCACTGCCAAGACCATTCTCTATTCCTATTCACTATGGCAGATTTCATGCTGAGACAATTGTCTATTTTCTTTTACTATGGTGAATTTCACTGCTGAGACCATTGTCTATTCCCATTGACTATGGTGGATTTCATTGCTGAGAACATTGTGCATTCCAATTAACCATGGCAATTTTCTCTGCCAAAACCATTGTCTATTCCCATTGATTATGGTGGATTTCACTGCCGAGACCATTGTCTACTCCTATTGACTGTGGTGGATTTCTGCCAAGGCCATTGTCTGTTCCCATTGACTTTGGCAGATTTCACTGCTGAGACCACTATCTATTCGTGTTGACTTTGGGGGAATTCACTACCGACACCATTCTCTATTCCTATTGATTATGGTGCATTTCACTGGTGAGACCATTGTCTATTCCTTTTGACTATGGCAGATTTCACTGCAGACAGCGCTGCCTTTTCATGTTGACTTTGTGGGATTTTACTGCTGAGACCATTGTCTGTTCCTACTGACTATAGCGGATTTCAATGCCAAGACCATTGTCTATTCCTATTGACCGTGGCGGATTTCGCCGCTGAGACCATTCCATTTCTCAGGATCACATAGAGTAACAAAGAACAGAATTCCCCTCTCTGTTCTTGTTGGCTACACATCTCTGAACATCATGATCAGTTTGAGGGCAAATTTATGGCAAGTTACTTTAACAACACCCAAAAAGACATCTACGATTGTTAGGTTTTCATTCACCAACAAATCTGGGTCACAGGTCAGTCATGATCTCATCGCTACAATCTGCTTGAGGAACTCAGCAGGTTGAGTGGCAGATGTTGGAGGATGTGGGAACTATTGATATTTTGGATCGAGATCCTGTAGTTGGGACTGCAGACTGCAGCATCCGCCTGGATTCCCCTTTTCACCTGTCCATTACTCTGCTGGTATTTCGGACAGCAATGAAGGTCCTCTATCTCTGCCAATGCACACGTCTTCCTTCCTTATGTTTGTAGTTCCGTCTTGGTTTTCATTGTCAGTCATGCAAGTTCTGGATGATGGCTCATCGCCCTCAGAGGTTGAAGGATTCTTCATTGTTTTCTCCATAACTATTTTATTTTATGAGATGTGACTGATAGAGATGTATAAGATTATGAGAAGCATTGATCATGTTGATATTCAGAAGCTTTGTCCCAGGGCTGGAATGGTTAACATGAGGGGGCATAGTTTTAAGATGCTTGGAAGCAGGTACAGAGGAGATGTCAGAGGTATGTTTTTCACACAGAGTGGTAGGTGCGTGGAATGCACTTCCAGCGAAGGTGGTAGAGGCAGATACAATAGGGTCTTTTATGAGACTCTTAGATAAGTACATGGAGCTTAGAAAAATTGAGGCCTATGTGGTAGGGAAATTCCAGGTAGTTTCTAGAGTAGTTTACATGGTTAGTACAACATTGTGGGCTGAAGCGCCTGTAATGTTCTGTAGGTTTCTATGCTCTGTGTTCTATGTTCAAAGATTCTGAACTGAAGCCTCTAAACATCCAACTAAGAACACAGAACATAGAATAGTACAGCACAATACAGGCCCTTCGGCCCACAGTGTTATACTGGAGAAAAGATAACTGCTGTGGGAATGCCTTTTGTAACAATGAGATACAACAACTGACAAGACACATTAGGCTTGTATGTGGTAAAAAGAGGAGGGCCAGCTTTGTAGGATCATGATTGGCTGACAACTTGATTGGAGATCCATCATCATTTGCGTGCCTCATCCTCTGCAATAGAGTCTATTGAAAGCAAATTAAGAAAGGTACTGGATAATGCCACAGTAGTGTTCAGGAATGACATTGGAAAACTCAAACATATCCAGGATAAAATTGCGTTAAATGAAAATGCTGCACCTAAGTTTCGCATTAAGTGATAAAGTAGCCAGTGAACTGGATTGCACAGAGGCTGAAAGAATTCTTTCCAAGGTTGAGTGGAGCCCATGGGCAATTACAGTGATCCCAGTAGCAAAGAAGAATGTGTCTGTCAGGATTTTAATGTCACCATCAACCCAGTACTGAAAGTAAAGCAACAACCTCTGCCCAGGATAGAGGATGTCTTTGTACACCTTTCTGGAGGGAAACACTTCAGCAAAGTGGACTTAGCTGAGGCTTGCCTACAGATGGAGATGGAAGAAGAGTCTGAAGTGTTTCTCACCATAAACACTCACATAGGGCTTTAGCTCTATAACTGTCTTATTTTTGGAGTAGCGTCTTCGACTAATGACTAACTTAACCGGAACACGAGTGAATCTGCAGATGCTGGAAATAAATAAAAAACACAAAATGCTGGCAGAACTCAGCAGGCCAGACGGCATCTATGGGAGGAGGTAATAACGACGTTTCGGGCTGAAACCCTTCATCAGGACTGAAGTAACATGGGATGGTCGAAGGGGGAATAAGAAGTGGGGGGAGGGATGAAGTAGAGAGCTAGGAAGTGATAGGTTGGAGGGAAATGGGTTAGGGGGAAGGTGGAGAATTATGGGAAATAAAAGAGAGAGAAAGGTAGGGCTGGGGAAGAGATTATAGTGAGGGGGGAAAAGAGAGAGAAAGAGAACTATACAGAAATAATAGATAGGGATGGGGTAAGGGGAGGGGCAGGGGTATCAACGGAGGTCAGTGAGTTGGATGTTGATCAAAGGCAACACGAGTGAATCTGCAGATGCTGGAAATAAATAAAAACCCAAAACGTCGTTATTACCTCCTCCCATAGATGCTGTCTGGCCTGCTGAGTTCTGTCAGCAATTTGTGCTTTTTATTTATTTCCAGCATCTGCAGATTCACTCACGTTGCCTTTGAAACATCCAACTCACTGACCTCCGTTGATACCCCTGCCCCCCACCCTTACCCCCATCCCTATCTATTATTTTAGTCTGGTTCTCTTTCTCTCTCTTTTTCCCCCCTCACTATAATCTCCCCCCAGCCCTACTTTTCTTTCTCTTTTATTTCCCATAATTCTCCACCTTCCCCCCAGCCCATTTCCTTCCAGCCTATCACTTCCCAGCTCTCTACTTTATCCCTCTCCCCACTTCATATCCCCCTCGACCATCCCATGTTACTTCACTCCTGATGAAGGGTTTCGGCCCAAAATGTCGTTATTACCTCCTCCCATAGATGCTGTCTAGCCTGCTGAGTTCTGCCAGCATTTTGTGTTTTTTAACTTAACCGGAAGTCGGCTGCTGTGTGGCAGCTTGAACAGTTCTTAAAGCGAGAATGCGAAAACAGTTCTTAAAACGAGAATGCAAAAACAGTTCTTAGAAGTAGTAATGCAAATGTCCAAAGTTTTACCCAGTCGCTTAGGAGAGGCTTCTTGAAAATCATTTAAATTCTCTTTCATGGCGTTACTGCTGATTCCAACTGCAGTATGCTTTTCCCGGAGGTTTTATGAAGAAGAAAGTTAAACAGCTTAAAGGCACTGATCTTTCCTTGACAAAACTTTGTACCCAACCCTCTACTCTTCTGGCAAAGCAGGAGTTATCATGGATACTCGTTACTAATTCCTCGTGCGAAGATTAAACAAAGGTTGAATCTGTTTCACTGTCGACATTAACTTTTCCAATCCTTCAGGATTTCCAAACTCCTTTAAAATCTTCACTCTCCGCGGACTGGACTGGCAATATTATAGCGAAACTGCTGGCAATAACGTTTGAGACTTAAACAGAAAGTAAAACTCCACTTTTAAACAAAACTGCGTCATAATATCAGAATACGCAGCAGCATGGAGTCAGTGGTGAGTTCAGCTTCGAACTGCCCACATCACAGGGTGGGATTCTCCTTTTATACCCTGTTGAAAAAACTATCACATGACCTCCCACTGGCGGGAAAATGACATCACTCCCCCATCACAAGACCATTACCTCATGTCCAGCATTACATCACGGTCATGTGACAGGTACAAGATACCCATGGGTACATAACAAAAGGGAAACCAGAAACACTTTTACATCATCTTTGGTCCACGTGGCCACCCAAAATGGCTAGAATGAGCAGCAGAAACTCCTGTTCCTTTATTTTCATCAGCAGGATGCACTTGCTCTTGACAGAGATGGCCATTAGCAGCCATTGAGAGCTAGAGTTTGGGGGAACTCCATGCCAGTCGCCCAGGTGTGGTCAAAATGAAAGCATTGGCTCAAAATTTTGTGTGGTGGCCTGGGACAGATGAGCAGATCGAGCAGCTTGCCATGCACTGTTTGGGGTACCAACACATCCAGAACCACTTCCTGCAGTCAGAGTCAACTCTTACACCCATCACAGGGGAGGCCCCTGAACAGGAGACTGTTTCTCACCTGCCAAGCAGGGTGATCCCCTGTGTCAAAAAGACATTATCCCACAAGTGTGAAATCTTCTGCAGTGATTAAATGTTTAGGACTGAATGGGACACTTAAAATTTACTATGCTATATAGTAGTTGTATTTATTATATAGCAGACTTTACATACATATATAAGTTGGGATGCATTCTTTATCAATTTGGAGTTTATAGCTAAGCAGGGAGGAGTGTTGTGTATTTAATAGTTCAATAACATTTGAGTAATATTATAAATTGTTTAATTAAGCATTCTTGTTCATTAAAATAATTCATTATGCTTTATATGTAAAAGTATGTGAATAACGTACATTGTCACGCTATCATGTCATACGTGCTTGCCTTGCCAAAAGTGTAATGAATAGTAAGCCACGTTATACCATCTGTGTTTTTGTTTTCAATTAGTTTAATCATTTGCATTTGCAGTTACAAAACACAGCAGTTGTCACTTGAGTTTTGTTACAGTTTTAGCTTGCTCCACCTCAATGCACCTCTCTTCCATCACTCAGAGCATGTGACATGACTGCACCTAATGTATTGATCTATATGAACAGTTTACAAGACACGCTTTTCACTGTGTTTTGGTGTATCTGACAAAAATAAGCCAATTTAATTCAATTTGAAAATGCTGTTGGACCCATTGATAGTTTAGTGCCTTGTATATAATTTGCATTCTCACCGTGGATCCTATGTATTCTAACCTCTGGACCAGCATACCTTGTCGGAGCCTACCAAAAGTCTGCCTGGTCTACTGCCGCTACATATATTTTTATTTCTGTATAGTTATTTATCCTGCAATCGAGAAGTCCAATTCCTTTGTTTGGCACATCTGCCTTCACACTCTATCTAACCTACTCATAAACGGACTTTATATCATTCTTCCAGTTACTATGATTTTTGATATTTAGGCCTTAAAATCTACCTCATTATGTTTTTTGTTTAGCTGCACTGGATTCTTTTGGTAGCTTTTATATTTTATTCTGCATTGTTTTTGTTTTACCTTATTCTACCTCAATGTTCTGTATGATAATCTGATCTGTATGAACAGTACGCAAGACAAGCTTTTCACTGTATCTTGGAATATGTGACAGTAATAAAACAAAGGCAAAAAAAACCATCAGGTAGGAGGTACAGGAGCCTGAAGTCCCACACCTATGGGTTCAAGAACAGCTACTTCTCTTCAATCAGTTGGTCCTTGAACCAACTGGTACAACCCTAATCACTAGAGTTCAGTAATACCATGACTATTTTGCACTCAAAGTGGCCTTTATTTGTTCAAATTGTATTTTTTCTTGTAAAAACTGTAATAATGTGTGTTTAAATGTTTTATTAAAGCTGTTTGTATGGTGCTATACGTCTGCTCTGCTGCTGCAAGTAAGTTTTTCATTGCACCTGTGCATACGTGCGAATATCATACAATAAATAGAACGTAAATACTCCTACATTTTGAATACCGTACAGTAGCATGTAAGTTAGGATCAGGGCCAGTAGTTGAAGCTCTTACAATAACAACAAATCCTACAAAATCATAATCCTTTCCAGGATTTTCAAGCCAACTTCTTAAATTAACCTTTATTATAATTAAAAATCATTAACCTCTTACAGGAGAATAATTAAATCCAGAATGATTGAGCTAGCTTTAACCTGAATATCAGTTTAATGTTTTTTAATTAATTTTTATGAAGCATTTCATTTGCCAATCTCAGCCAGCCCTGTCCCTGATCCTGAGGGATCTCCGTGCTGGTGCACTTATTGATAATGAAACAGTGAATGATCTACAGTCTCAGTTGTCATCTTATTACCAGGGTTCAAAGGCCTGCAGCAAAAGGAAGTTGTGTTTCTGCTCTGTGTGTATCAAAGCTCCACAGTGCTTGTAACGGGAAAACTACATTTAAAAAGAGCTTTCTTTCCCCATTCACATTTCTCAGAAATTCCGTTACAATATAACAAACATAAAATTTTGAAATATAGACAGAAAAGAAATCTTTTACATAGGCCATTGTGGGTGTGGTAAACTATGTGTATACCTGTCTGGACACGCCCTTCTGCTGACTGCTTCTGTGGCTCCTCCCACAGACCCCTATATAAAGACGATTGGAGGCACTGCTCCTCCTGTTGTTGTCACTTTTGCTGCTAATAAAAGCCTATCATTTGCCTCCCTCTCCGAGAGTTATTGATGGTGCATCAATTTTATTAGCAGCAATTTTAAAACATGGAGAGCATTTTACGACCCGACAGATTGGATATTGACCCTCAATCTCCAGAAGCCGACATCGCTTTTGAACTCTGGCTTGCACGCTTCCATTCGTACCTGGAGGAGATTCGTGTGACCGAGCCGGCAACGATGCACAAAATTCTCCTCTCCAGGGTCAGTCCGCGGTTCTACTCCCTGATCAGGGACCTGCCGACCTACCAAGGGGCAGTGGACGCCCTCAAAAGACAATACCTGCGGCTGGTGAACACCGTCTACACAAGACATCGCTTAGCAACACGGCGGCAGCGGGCCAGAGAGTCGAGCGCTGAATTTGTCCGGGCCCTACAGACACTCGTGTGGGCCTGCGACTGCAGGGGACTGACGGTGGAACAACATGCGGAGCTGCTAGTAAGAGACGCCTTCGTTACGGGGATCAGGTCAGTGTACGTGCGCCAGTGGCTGCTGGAACACGACGATCTTACCTTACTTTCGGCAATCGAGCTGGCCGACACTCTGGAGGCTGCTTTGCACAACGTTGACGCTCTCCAGGTGCATGATCTCCCAACGGCCTCATGGACGCTGCAGAACCCGCAACCCGCCGACGAATCGACCTTGGCTGCTGCCAGTCGCAAGTCTGCGCAGTGTTACTTCTGCAGACTCGAAAAGCACCCCTGAAAATGCTGCCCAGCCCAAGAAGCTATTTGCTCCAGCTGTGGAAAGAAGGGCCACTTCACCAAGGCCTGTAAGTCCAAACCACGAGCGGGGTCGAGCAGCACCGCGTGCGAGGCATGGGGGTCGCCATCTTGGTCGCCGCTATCTTGCCTGCCTGCCGCATGCGGGGCATGGGGGCGGCCATCTTTGTCGGCGCCACCTCGCCCCACCTCCGACCCATGGGTGCTTACCAGGCACCAAGAGGGCGATACAACTCCAGCCTCCGTGACCCTCGACCAAAGTGCTCCACACCAGCTCGCAAGGTCAGTGATGGACATCCTGGTGGAAGGGCACAGGACTAACTGCCTGTTTGACATGGGCAGCACTGAGAGTTTTATTCACCCGGACACAGTGCAATGCTGTGGACTCGTGACCCAGCCGGTAAGCCAGAAGGTCACCATGGCTTCCGGGTGGGTTGTGTAGCAACATTGGTGGTGCAGGGCACAGAATATCGGAACTTTGCATTACTGGTCATGCTTCAACTGTGTGCCCCTGTGCTATTGGGGCTCGACTTCCAGAGCCACCTGAAAAGTGTGACAATGGAGTATGATGGGCCCCTCCCACCAATCACTGCCAGAAATCCTCAGTTTTATGGGTCTTCATCATATACCACACTACTGACCACACACACACACACACCAACCCACACATCCCACCCAACACCATCCCAACGGCCGTGCTACTGTCACCATTTGCAGCCTCTCCACCCTCAAGATCGCTCCCCTACAGTTGTTCGCCAACCTGACCCCTGACTGTAAACCTGTGACAACTAAAAGCAGAAGGTACAGCACGGGGGACAGGACCTTCATTAAGTTGGAGGTGCAGCGGCTGCTCAGGGAGGGGATCATTGAGCCAAGCACAAGTCTTTGGAGAGCCCAGGTTCGAACCGGGCAGAAAAATAGGATGGTCGTGAACTATAGCCAGACCTTCAATAGGTTCACACAGCTTGACGCGTACCCCCCACCCCGCATCACGGATATGGTCAATCAGATAGCTCAGTACAAGGTGTACTTTACCATAGACCTGAAATCCACTTACCATCAGCTCCCCATCCGCCCGGAGGACCGCCCCTACACCACCTTCCAGGCAGGCGGCAGGCTCTATCACTTCCCTTTGGTGTCACAAATGGTGTCTCTGTCTTCCAGAGGGAAATGGACTTTATAATGGACCAGTGCCAACTGAAGACCACATTTCCATATCTGGATAACATCACTGTCTGCGGTCATGACTGGCAGGATCATGACACCAACCTCCAATGACTTTTCCAAGCGGCCAAAGCTCTTAACCTCTCCTATAACAGGGGCAAGTGTGTGTTTGGAACCACCTGACTTGCTATCCTTGGGTATGTCGTGGAGAACGGGGTCATTGGCCCTGATTCCGACCGTATGCGCCCCCTGTTGGAACTCCCTCTTCCCACCACCCTCAGAGCCCTCAAACGGTGCCTGGGATTCTTTTCCTATTACGCCCAATGGGTCCCTCACTACGCAGACAAGGCCCGCCCCCTGGTCAAGTCCACTGCACTTCCGCTCTCAGCCGAGGCCCGCGTGGCCTTCAGCCGCATTAAAGGGGACATTGTCAAAGCAAAGATGCATGCAGTGGACGAGACCATTCCCTTCCAAGTAGAGAGTGACGCCTCCGACTTCGCGCTGGCTGCTACCCTCAATCAGGCAGGAAGCCCGGTAGCATTCTTCTCTCGTACCCTTCAGGGCCCTGAAATTTGACACTCCACGGTGGAGAAAGAAGCCCAGGCCATAGTGGAAGCTATTAGGCACTGGAGGCACTATCTCGCCGGCAGAAGGTTCACCTAGCTGACCGACCAGCGCTCAGTTGCATTCATGTTCAGCAACCAACAGCGGGGCAAAATCAAAAATGATAAAATTTTGAGGTGTTGAATTGAACTCTCCACCTACAACTATGACATCCTGTACCGGCCTGGAAGGCTCAATGAGCCCCCTGATGCCCTATCCCGGGGAGCGTGTGCCAGCGCGCAGCTCGACCTGCTGTACGCCTTCCATGCAGATCTTTGCCACCCGGGGGTCACCCGTCTTTACCATTTCGTGAAAGCCCAGAACCTGCCTTACTCCCTTGGGGAAATCAGGACGATGACCAGGGACTGTCAAGTCTGTGCTGAGTGCAAACCGCACTTCTACCGTCCTGAATAGGCACAACTTATCAAGGCCACCTGCCCCTTTGAGCGACTGAGTATCGACTTTAAGGGCCCCCTTCCCTCCACCAACCACAAAGTGTACTTTCTCAACATAATCGACGACTACTCCCAGTTCCCCTTTGCCATCCCCTTCCCCGGTACCACTGCCACATCCGTCATAAAAGCCCTGCACCAGCTCTTCACTCTGTTCGGATATCCCTGCTATATCCACAGCGACAGAGGGTCCTCGTCTATGAGTGACGAGCTGCGCCAATACCTGCTGGCTAGGGGTATTGCTACTAGTAGGACCACGAGCTATAATCCCTGGGGGAACGGACAGGTGGAGAGGGAGAATGCCACTGTGTGGAAGGCCACACTCTTAGCCCTTAGGTCAAAGGGACTGCCGGTCTCTCGCTGGCAGGAGGTCCTCCCGAGGCGCTCCACTCTATCCGCTCCCTGTTATGCACATCCACCAATGCCACCACTCAGGAGCGACTGTTTTCTTTTCTCAGGAAGTCTGCCACTGGGACCACCCTACCGGCTTGGCTGATGTCCCCAGGGCCAGTGCTCCTCCGGAAACATGCCAGGAGCAATAAATAAAGATGGTCGAGAGGGTTCACCTACTTCATGCAAACCCCCAGTATACCTACGTGGTCTTACCTGATGGGCGGGAGGACACGGTCTCCGTCCGCGACCTGGCACCCGCAGGAGCACCAGACCCCTACCTCCGAACACTCCACGGTGACTATGAACCCTGTACCCACCGATGTATATACCCACGAGACACCACGCATGTCAAGCCCTATACAGACACCTCACAACACTCCCATAGCGGGCGCCACGCACACGCATGAGGGATTACTGACGCCCAATGGGCTGGCACCTCAAGTCAGGCCGGAGCCAGCACAACCACTGTCACCGGTGCTATGTAGCTCGCAGCAACAGACTCAACCACCTGATAGACTTGACCTGTAAATATACTTGTGAGAAACTTCGCCCCTTGGGGACTCTCTTTTAAAACAAAGGGGGTGTGAATATGGTAAACTATGTATACCTGTCTGGACACGCCCCTCTGCTGACTGCTCCTGTGGCTCCTCCCACAGACCCCTGTATAAAGGCGATTGGAGGCACTGCTCCTCCCTCAGTGTCCAAGATGTTGTGGTCACTTTTGCTGCTAATAAAAGTCTATCGTTTGCCTCCCGTCTCCGAGAGTTATTGATGGTGCATCAGTGGGACAGTCAGAAATGCTTGATAGTCTTTGCATATCCTTAGAACCACAGTTGTAGTTCACAATAAAACATGGCAACTGAACAGCAGACAGCAAGTGCTTCCACAAGGTGAGAATGACCAGAGAATCAGAGTTCTATGGCATGGAATCAGGCCCTCCAGCCCAAATTGCCCATTTAGACCAGAAGACCACAAGATACAAGAGAAGAATTAGGCCACTCCCCCATTTCATTATGGCTGATCGATTTTCTACTCAGTTCCAATTTCCAGCCTTCTCCCTGTATCCCTTCATGCTCTGATCGATCAAGAATCTACCAACCTCTGCCTCAAATATACATGAAAACTTGGCCTCCACAGCTGCCTATGGCAACGAATTCCACAGATTCATCAGTCTCTGGCTAAAGAAATTTCCCCTCATCTCCGTTCTCTGTTCTGAGGCCGTGTCATCTGGTCCAGACTCTCCCACAATAGGAAACATCCACTCAATCAAGGCCTTTCACTATACGATATTTGCCCACATTTAGCCCATATCCCTCTAAGCATAAAACAGTACAGCTCAGTACGGACCCTGACTGCTCCCGCCCACATAGACTTCATTGCCATGCAGCTGGGAATTTCTTCTACATAATGTTTTATTAAAGTGCGGCACGGTTTTCAGACTGTGTAAAAATTGCCTACTCAAAGCAATAACTGATCCATGCAGCTGGAAAAAAATTAGAAGGTGCGTTGTTGACCTCTTAACCTACTTCAAAATCAGTCTAAAGCTATCCTCCCCACACAGCCCTCCATTTTTCTTTCACCAATACGCTTACCTAAGAGTCTCTTGAATGTTCCTAATATATCCACCTTCATCGCCACTCTTGGCAGCGTGCTCCACGCACCCACCACTCTCTGTGTAAAAGACAAACTTTTGACACCCCCTCTATACTCTCTTCCAAACACTTTAGAAGAATGCCCTCGATTAAAGTCTCTGGCTATCCACTCTATTTATGCCTCTTATTATCTTGTACACCTGTCATCCTCCTTTGCACCAAAGAGAAAAGTTCTAGATCACTCAACCTTTCCTGGTAGGACATGCTCTCTAGTCCAAACAGTATCCTGGTAAATCTCCTCTGCACCCTCTCTAGAGCTTCCAAATCCTTCTTATAATGAGGCAACTAGAAGCTAACAGTCCTTCAGGTCTAATCAGAGTCTTATAGAGCTGCAACATTACCTCATGGTCATTGAACTCAATTGCTGACTAATGCAAGCCAACTTTAATACCCTCCTTAACCACCCTATCAACTTGCACCACATGACAGCTTTGATTTATCTATAGACGTGGACCCCAAGATCTTTGTTATCCATGCACAAATCCAAGTGTCTGTTAAATGTTGTTAATAAACCAGCCTCTGGCAACTCCTTCCATGTACAGACCACTGTCTACGTGAAGAGGTTGCCCCTTCAGGTTCCCAGTAAATCTCTCCACTCTACCTCTCCAGTTCTTGAATCCTCAACCCTGGGGAAAAGCTGGTATGTATGCCCTTAATGATTTTTTACACCTCTTCAGCATTACCTCTTATTCTCCTACATGCCGATGAATAAAGTACAGCAATTATCACAAATTATTATAATGATACCCCTGGTTTGGTAATAAATATAGGACCAGGTGAAAAAATTGAACTCTTCTTCAAAGTAATGTCAGGGATCTTTTACGCCCCCCCCAAGGCAGTCCTCCAGCAGTGAAATGGAAATTCAGTCTATATGAACTAGCACCAAAAGGTAGCATTACCAAAGTCAAAGTAAATTTATTATCAGTGCCCAGATCAGTCAGGGCATAAATGGATATTTGAGAAGGCAGAGCCAAGATCAGCCATGATGAAATGGTGGAGCTGACTTGATGGGCTGAATGGCCTAATTTTCCTCCTATGTCTCATGGTCTTATGGTCTTAAACCCATATATGTCACTGCATACAACGTTGAGGTTTACTTTCTCGCAGGCACTTACAGAAAAATAAAGAACCCCATAAAATTCACAAAAACTTTACACAAACAACCAATGTGCAAAAGAAGACAAACTGTGCAAATAAAATAAAAATAATACAGAGAACATGAGAAAGTGAGTCTGTAGGTTGCGGAATCAGTTCAGTGTTTGGATAAGTGAAGTTTCATGCCTGATGGTTGTAGGATAATAACTGTTCCTGACCCTGGAGAAGAGAGCATTGTCTTCCCCTACACTATCCACAAACTATCAACCTTCGTGTCGTCTGCAAACTTCTTCTTTAGGGAGAACATGAGGGGGAACATCTTCACTTAGAGAGGGTTGAGAGTGATACACAAGCTGCCAGTGAAAGTGATGGATGAGGGTTTGATTGCAACATTTAAGATCTATTTAGGTCAGTACATGGATGGGAAGAGTATGTTCCGAGTGCCAATCAGTGGGACTAGGCAGCATAATAGTTCAACTTGGACTTGATGGGCCAAAAGGTCTGTTTCTGTATTGTAGTGCCCTGTCAGTGCAAACAGCTTCTGCCTACATAACTTATTTCAGTATTGCATTTCAATTTTCCAGGGGAAAGTAACTGCAGGTTCTCCACTCTAACCTCATGTCTAAGATCCTTCATCTCTGTGCATCCTCTGTAAGATCTTCAAACTCTTCCAGATGTTAGAAACTAGAACTGGACTTTATACTCCAAGTGTGGCTTATACAATATTGGATAATTGCGATGCAGTTCCTTTAATCTGATTGAAAATAGGATTAATAAGCATAGTGGTTAGTGTAACACCATTACAGTGTCAGCAACACAGGTTCAGTTCTGTTGCTCTCTGTCAGGACCAAGTGGCTTTCCTGTCACATTCCAAAGATGCACAAATTAGTGGGTTAATTGGTCACATGGGTGTAATTGTCCAGCACAGGCTCATTGGGCCAGAAGGGCCTCTTATCCTGTTTAATCTCTAATTAAATAAAAATAAAAAGTTATTATAAAGGTCCTCAGTCTCCACTAATGAGTGAGTCAACTTACTATCCCTGAATTCACTTTTAAATTGCATTGTGGCCTGTTTGTAAATAACTTGGAAAGATGTTCAAATAAAAACATTTGAGAATTGTCAGTGAATAGTGTAAACTCAGTAGTCTTCTGCAACCAGGAAAGAGGCAAAAGCTTTACAGGTTGGTGTTGACCTGTCTGTTGTGTGAAACTTGACAGGGAAAGACTTGAATCTGAAAACAGTACAAAAGATTATGAAAATATACAAACATAGCTAATTATAAACACGAGAGATTCTGCAGATGCTGGAAATCCAAAGTAACACACACTAAATGCTGGAGGAACGCAGCAGATCAGGCAGCATCTATGGGAATGAGTACAGTTGACATTTCAGGTAGAGACCCTTCATCAGGATTGAGAAGGAAGGGGAAAGACACCAGAATAAAAAGGTGAGGGTTGGGAAAGGAGGACAAACTAGAAGGTGAAAGGGGAGGCCAGGTAGGAGGGAAAGATCAAGGGCTGGAGAAGAAGGAATCTGATAGAGATTAGAGCAGACCAGAGGAGAAAGGGAAAGAGGATGGGACCCCAAGGGGAAGTGAGAAGAGGTAAAAGGCCAGAGTGGGAAATAGAAGAGGAGGGGGAGGGAAAAAAAATTACCGGAAGGAGAAAATGATATTCACGTCATCAGGTAAGAGGCTACCCAGACAGGATATAAAGTGTTGTTCTTCCATCCTGAAGGTAGCCTCATCCTGGCACGAGGGGAGGCCATGGACCAACAAGTTGGTACAGGAATGAGAATCAGAATTAAAATGTTTGGCCACCAAGAAGCTCCGCTTTTGGTGGATAGCATGGAGATACTCGACAAATTGGTCACCCAATTTATGGCAGGTCTCATTGGATGCCACATCAAGAGCACTGGACACAATATACAACCCAACAGATTCACTGGTGAAGTGCTGCTTCACCTGGAAGGACTGTTTGGATCCCTGAATGGAGGTGAGGGATCCCTGAAGCAGATGAATGGGCAGTGTAGCACTTGGGCTGCTCATGGGGATAAGTGCTGGGAGGGAGATAAGAACGTAAGAAATAGGAGCAGGAGTAGGTCATCTGGCCTGTTGCACCTGCTCTGCCATTCAATAAGATTATGGCTGATCTGGCCGTGGACTCATTTCCACCCACCTGCCTTTTCCCCATAACCCTTAATACTCCTACTATGCAAAAGTATATCCCCAATCTTGTCTGAAATATATTTACTGAGGTAGCCTCCACCACTTCATTGTGCAGAGAATTCCACAGATTCACCACTCTCTGGTGTTACGTATCCCGTAACTAGATAACTTACCAGCAAAGATAGAGGTCCATTGAAGTCTGATGTCACTATTTTCAAACGTTTTTATTTATAAAGGGGCACAAAAGTAAGGTTAATACAAACATTCAGATATTGCACGTCGTCAATACTCCATCTAAAACCTGGGTATAGTAATGTTCAGCATTAAGAAGTAATCTCGACTGTTGTCTAGGGGATAATATATTGTCCGTTGGAAATATAAAAGTCATTCAGAAGTCTGCAGACTTTAGCCTTTTGGGGAATCGCTGGGTTTCAATTGTTTTAGAGGGATCGGTGAAAAACGGAAAAACTTGCCCGGGTCTTTATGAAACCACTCCGTTAAATCAGGGGAGCGTTGTTTCCCCGTTGTTAGTTCGAAGTCCTTCTCGGTATTATCAGCCACCTGCTCCCCAGGCAAAGGAGTTAGGAGCGCACTTGGCGTTGAGTGGCTTCCAGCCACGGGAGCACTGAGCGAGAGTCTCCTTCGGGTGCGTTGCTGGGGTACTGCCTCCTGCAGTCCCCTTTTATCTTGACTTGCAGAGTTGTAGATGTCCATCAAAGTAAGGTGATGCAATCTCCACCCCCATATTGCCCGAAGGTGTCCATGTCCATGGTAGCTGTCACGTAGCAGGGACATGCACGTCACACAGGTGCCTCTAAGAACAATGGCCAAAACCGTTGCATTGTTTCTCACTTCCGAGACCCGAATTAATAGCGATCTTGCGATTCTCCGGAAGGAGGGGGCTGCTCCCGCCCCTTCGGCCCGTCAGAGCTGTGGTACATTCATAACACTGGGAAAAGCAATTCCTCCTCATCTCCATCCAAAATCTACTCCCATGAATCTTGGGGCTTTGTCCTCTAGTTCTAGCCTCACCTACCAGTGGAAACAACTTTCCTGCCTCAATCTTATCTATACCTTTTTGTAATTTTGTATGCTTCTATAAGATCTCCTCTCTCTGAGTACAGTCCCAGGCAACTTAATCTCTCGTCATAGTCTAACCCCTCATCTCTGGAATCAACCTGATGAACCTCCTCTGCACTGCATCCAAAGCCAGTATATCCTTCTTCAAGTAAGGAGACCAGAACTGCATGCAGTACTCCAGGTGTGGCCTCAGCAGTACCCTGTACAGTTGCAGCATAACCATTTAAATAATAATCTGATCTTCCATTTTTCCTTTCAAAGTAGATGATCTCGCATTTACCAACATTGTACTCCATTTGCCAGACCCTTGCTTAACCTATCTATATGTCTCTGCAAAATCTCCATATCTTCTGCTTGTCAATTTGCTTGTTCACTCAATTTAGTGTCATTAGCAAACTTAGATAAACTACACTCAGTTTCCTCTTCCAGATCATTAATGTATATCATGAACAGTTGCGGGCCCAGCACCAACCCCTGTGGCACACCACTCACCACTGATTGCCAACCAGAGTAACACCCATGTATCCCAACTCTCTGCTTTCTATTAGTTAACCAATCCTCTATCTGTGCTAATACATCATCCCCAACTCTATGCGTCCTTATCTCAAAGATAAGTCTTTTATGTACACCTCATCGAACGCCTTCTGGAAATCCAAGTAAATAACGTCCATCTGTTCCCCTCTATCCACTGCACTCGTTATATCCTCAAATAACTTCATTAAGTTTGTCAAACAGGACCTGCTTTTGCTGAACCCATGCTGTGTCTGCCTGATGGATCCATTTCTTTCCAGATGCCTCGCTATTTCTTCTTGTTACGTATCCCGTAACTGGATCACTTACCAGCAAAGATAGAGAGGTCCGTTGAAGTCTGATGGCACTATTTTCAAACGTTTTTATTTATAAAGGGGCATAAAAGTAAGGTTAATACAAACATTCAGATAATATACATCGTCAATACTCAATCTGAAGTGCGAGTATAGTAATAATCATCATTAAGAAATAAGCTCTACTGTTGTCTAGAGGATAATATATTGTCCGTTGGAAATATAAAAGACACTCAGAAGTCTGCAGACTTCAGCCTTTTGGGAATCGCTGCGTTTCACGTGTTTGAGAGAGAGAGAGAGAGAGAGAGAGAGAGAGATTGGTGAAAAAAGGAAAACTTGCCCGGGTCTTTATGAAGCAAATCCGTTGAATCAGGGGAACGTTGGTTCCCCGTTGTTAGTTCGAAGTCTTTTTCGGTGTTATCAAGCACCCGCTCCCCAGGCAAAGGAGAACGGAACACACGTGGCTTTGAATGGCTTCCCGCTATCATGGGAGCGATGAGCGATGGTGTCCTTCTGGTGCATCGCTAGGGTACCGCCTCCTGCAGTCCCCTTTATCTTGACTTGCAGAGTTGTAGATGTCCATCAAAGTAGGGTGATGCAATCCCCACCCCCACATTGCCCGAGGGTGTCCATGTCCCTGGTAGCTGGCACGTAGCAGGGAGTTGCAATTCACACAGGTGTCTCTAAGAACAATGGTCAAAACCGTTGCATTGTCTCTCATTTCCTGGGTCCGAGACCTGAATTAATAGCGATCTTGCGATTCTCCGGAAGGAGGGGGCTGCTCCTGCCCCTTCGGCCCCTCAGAGCTGTGGTACATTCATAACACCTCCCCTCTTAAAAAAACGTTTTTTACCAGCGGTTAAAAACGGAGTTGTACAGAGTCTTACAGGATTTTTAATCTAACACAATACCCAAGCTTTTTCTTTTAACTACAGAGCCATACAGTCATACATTTAATTCAGCATCTAGATAGTTAACGATTACAGTGGCGCTCCCTTTTAATATTGTAACATCTTGTCCCTGATTAAAGGCTGGTAGCATCAGACTTCATTTAACAGGCAGGGTTCCAAGGGATTTGTCTTTGTTATTCCCCTGCTTTGTCAAAATCCCGTACAGCCGGTGGTTCTATTTAAAACTGGCGCCTCCCATTAACCATCACCTCTTTTCCAGTGAGTTCCTTCGTGGGGGACCTGGGTAATTTGGCGAGGTACTCTCCCGCCTTTCATTCCCATTAGGGTTATTCTCTTAACTCCATGCCCCAAACCTAGACCATCGTGTGAATTCCCACCCAATTCTTTAATACTACACAGGTAGCTAACCCTTTTGTCAAGAGCAGGCTGATGGGTTTCAGTTCGAACCTTTCCCTCAGGCTGCATTTAAATTTCGGCTTCCTCACAGCGCCTTCTTGAATAACAATAGCGTGTGGGGCACCTTTACATTCCAAATCAACCTGTAATCGATGCGCAGGCATCAATCTAGACTTTAAATTTTCTTCACTCGATTTGGGAACTACAGATCTCCCGTTCCCCTCCACAACAACAGTTATCTCTCCATTTGTAAACTCCACATTAACTCTGAACACCCCCTTCAGCACGACCAACGGGGAACTCACACTTCCCACGTTTACCAAGGTTAACCCTTTCTTCCCCGAACCAGGTCTATCTGATCCAAAAGGACGGCCGTCTCGTCCAGCTGAATCAAATACCTCAGACTTTTTCTGAGCTCCGTGACTACGTTCAGGACCACGTGCATCCCCATCTTGGACACATTCAAACAGGACATGGACCTCTTCCAGGCTTTCAATATCCGTACACTTTCCAAATTCTAAATTCCCCCGATCCTCCCAGTTACTCTCGAGGCAGCTCCCATCCGGGGAAGGCGCAACCCTGCGAGCTGAAACAACCTCCTCGGCCACTCCAGCAGACTTCCTCAAGGCGAGGATACCCGTTCCCTCTAGGACTGCCCTCATCTCATTATCGGGAACACCTTTAGAACTCTCAACTTCTTCAAACAGGGCTGCCACCCCAAACAGATCATCCATGTCCAACTCTGGACCTTTTAACAGCTTTATCTGTTTCTCATCTTTATTTCCTACCTCTAGGACCTTTCTCTTCGCTAAGGGCAGATCTAACTCCTCTCCCTTACCGCCTTTCACTTTACTATTCTTCGTCTTTCCACCCTTTAAACCCTCATGGCACAGGGTCGGTAAAGATGTCTCGGCCAAATCAAAACTGGCCAATTTTAAACTGCTCCCGTCCTCAGGTGCCGCTCTCGACAGGCTGCAAGTGACCGCGCATGCGGTATAGATCTTAGGATCTGAGGGAGTGGCCTCAACCCTTGCAGGCTGGGTTGTCAGCTTCACGGCTGCTCCCACCTTCCCACCCGCTAGGTCGGTACCCAGAAGGACGTCCACGCCTTCCCCCGGCAACTCCGGCAGGACCCCCATTTACACTGGTCCCGACACCAACTCACAATCTAGAAGGACCCGATGCAAAGGCACCATTCCGGTCCATTTTCCTATTCCTCTCAGGGCTACCTCTCCCGTCTGAGGTCCGAATTTTAACACTTTTCGGCTAATCAATGATAGCTCCGCCCCCGTGTCTCTCCAAATCTGTACGGGAATTGGTGGGTCCCCCTCCCTCAAAGACACGGTGCCGTGTGACAGATAAATCTCAGACCCCTCACGCACTCTGCTTACCCGGCACCCTCTTGCTGATTCTCTGACTACCAATGCACGCCCGATAGGTGAGAGAAATGATTAAATTAAAGACGGTACTTAAGGAGTCCATTTAGAATGTGCTGACACAGAAAGAGCGTGCAAAGCAACTTGCAGGGCAACGTATAAACCAATTTGCAAAATGAGGATGAAACAATAGCTTGCTGATTAAAGAAGCGATACAGGTAACGGGAAGACATGCTTAACGGTTGAACAATAATGGTGTTAATGCGCTGAGGCTGATAAGTGGGCCAAAGGATAATCACATTTGTAATTTTGTAATGAGATTAAGGAAGAATGTCTGCACCTCACATGGGTGCA
Organism: Hypanus sabinus; assembly: GCF_030144855.1. NCBI lineage: Eukaryota > Metazoa > Chordata > Chondrichthyes > Myliobatiformes > Dasyatidae > Hypanus > Hypanus sabinus. The sequence goes on along the minus strand of NC_082718.1, from coordinate 71,317,741 downwards.
ACTCACAAAGTCGTAAACAAGTAGGGTATAAAAAACTGTGCAAAGTGTAATTCGGCACTCAATCTAGCAGGAGCTGGTTGGGTCCGACTCTGCAGACTCGAAAAATAAAGTTTACCGTTCTGCAAATTGCTGAGACTCAGTGTGTTTCTGACAACGTGGGGGCTCGTCCGGGATCCACACTCCGGCCGCGGTGGACACGAGGAAGGACATCGGAGACGGTGCACCCTGCCGAGTTTGGCGGTCCCTGACTCCTTGCTCGTCGCTCCGGCGCGGCTTGAGCGAGTGATATCCGGACAGCGCAGAGCGGTAAACGGGGAGAAGGGGACAGTACCTGGTACTGGAAGTCCCCAGGACGCACCGGGTAAGTGCCTACTATTATAGTAGAAGGGTGCGGGAATAAGTAAGGACGGAGAAGACCGGGATCGCTACCCGGGGGTCCTCCTGATAAAAGTCCTTGGGACGCACCGGGTAAAGTGCCTACTGTTGCAGTAGAAGGGTGCGGGATTAAGTAAGAGCAGAATAAGATGGGAGGGGGTGGCTCTAAAAAGAAAGAGGAAACGGAAAGACCGGGACCATACCCGGGGGTTCCTCCTGATAGCCCCCTTGGTAGAATGTTTGAGAATTGGGGATGTGGAAGACTAAAAGGGAAACAAAAGAAAAAAATGATACAGTACTGTTTAATTTGGTCGAAACAGCCGATAGAAAAACCTGCGGTCTGGTGGCCGCGGCTTGGGTCTGAGGAGGATTGGGTACGACAAGCCTTAAACATTTACGTTAATTCAAAACCAAATGTAAAACCGGAAGAAATTGCTTATGCTTTTTGTTGGGCTCCCTGGCCAGGAGTAACAACAAAGAGTTTTAAATTGGGCATTAAAGGGGAGCGGAAGTGGGACCCACTCGATCATTTACCCCCTCCCTATGTCCAGCCTTCTGCGCCCCTTGCGGGAGCAGAGGGAGGACGTGAAGAAAGTAAAAAAACAGAAGAAATAGACCCGGAGAGGGAGGAGAGGGATGTTAGGGAAAAAGCAAAGGCAAGGATCGAAACAAGGAGTGTGACAGGAGCAGATAAGAAAAAGAAGGATGAATCAAAAAGGGAAGAGGTATCGATGTATCCCCTTCGAGAGGTTCCAATGGGAGGAGCACGAGGAGGGACAGGATTTGTAAACATCCCTCTGACAAGTACCGAAGTACGAGGATTTAAGAAAGATATGAAAACTTTATTAGAAGATCCAATGGGACTGGCAGAACAGTTGGATCAATTCTTAGGACCTAATGTTTACACTTGGGAAGAAATGCATGCGATTATGGGAACGCTATTTTCTGCACAAGAGAGGCAAATGATACGACAAGCTGCAATATCAATTTGGGGAAGGGAACAGCCGAATGAGTTACCGGGGGACCAGAAATTTCCAGTAAACGACCCACAGTGGGACAAACAAGCAGAAGAGGGAAGACGCAATATGCGACAGTGGCGAGAGTACATCATTAAGGGAATAAGGGAGGCTGTGCCAAAAGGTCACAACTTTGCCAAGGCGTTTGGAAACCACCAAGGGAAAGATGAGAGCCCAACCGACTTCCTCGATAGGGTGCGGAAAAATGTGCAACAGTATGCGGGGGTGGACCCTAATTCGGCAGTAGGGGAATAATTCATACGAATTGAATTTGTATCAAAAGCATGGCAAGACATCCGGAAGAAGCAACTCCGGTGGACCGTCTTGCCCCAAGGGTTCACGGAGTCCCCAAACCTATTCGAACAGGTACTGGAGCAAGTATTGGCTGGATTCCATTGTACCGAAAAGAACCAACTATTACAGTATGTCGATGACCTACTACTATCGGGACCAGCAGAGGAGGTAGTGCGAGACGATACTATAAGACTCCTGAATTACCTAGGAGAAAAAGGATTGCGGGTGTCCAAGAAGAAACTGCAATTTGTCGAGAAGGAAATAACATATCTCGGACACAGAGTCAGTAAAGGGCACCGCCAAATAACCCCAGAAAGAATAGCGGGAATAACTAAAATACCGCTTCCCAGGACAAAGAAGGAAATAAGACCATTTCTGGGCTTAGTGGGCTATTGCCGGATTTGGATAGAGAATTATACCTCCCTGGTGAAGTTTATGTACGACAAATTGGCAAAGGAAGACCGGGGAATAATCAGCTGGACCGAAGAAGAAGAACAGAAGTTCAGGAAAATAAAAGGGCAACTAATTCGGGCCCCAGTATTAACACTGCCAGCACTGGAAAAGCCCTTTCAGCTGTATGCAACAAACAATGAAGGAACTGCGTTAGGAGTACTAACCCAAGAAAAAGGAGGAAAGCGGCAACCTGTGGCCTTTTTATCAAAAATGTTAGACCCGGTATCCCGGGGATGGCCGACGTGCATACAAGCCGTAGCGGCAGCAGCCGTACTAGTAGAAGAAGCACGGAAATTAACCTTTGGGGGAAGAATGACGGTGTATACCCCGCACTCTGTTAGCACCCTCTTAGCCCAAAAAGCTCAGCGGTGGTTGACGGACTCTCGCATACTGAAATACGAAACCATTCTGATGGTCGGGGATGATTTAAGCTTTGAAAAGAACAATAGTTGTAACCCGGCACAGTTCTTATACGGGGAATCAACAGGGGAGGAAACCGAGCATAACTGCGTGGAGCTAACAGACCTTCAGACAAAAAGTAGGGAAGATCTACAAGAAGTTCCCCTAATTGAAGGCGAGGAACTATATATCGACGGCTCCTCCAGATGCATCAATGGGGTACGACACAGTGGATATGCTATTATAAACGGGAGGACTAGGGAGACGGTGGAGTCCGGCCGGCTCCCGGGTAATTGGTCAGCCCAGTCTTGTGAACTATATGCCTTGCAGAGGGGACTGCAACTGTTAAGAAACAAAATAGGCACTATATACACCGATTCTAAGTATGCCTATGGAGTGGTACACACCTTCGGAAAGATTTGTAAAGAACGGGGGTTGATAACAGCCAGGGGAAGGGAATTAGCTCACGAACAAATGATAAGCATGACTCTGGAAGCCCTAACATTACCTCAAGAAATTGCAGTGGTTCACGTTCCAGGACATCAACGAGGAACAGCCCCGGAAGCAATAGGAAACCGGCTCGCAGATGAAGAAGCCAAACGGGCAGCAATGGAAAAAACGGTCCGACTTCTAACCCTGATACCAATAAGGGAAGGGCTTAACAAACTACCAGTCTTCACCCAAGTAGAAATAGACGCTATGAGCCAGCTGGGAGCCCGACAAACATCAGAAGGCGAGTGGAAGACCCCCGACGGACGGCAAGTACTGAATAAGGAAGTAACTCGTCATATACTGCAACAACTACACCAACAAAGCCATTGGGGAGTGCAAGCTATGTGCGACACTATCCTAAGGGACTATGTTTGTAAAGGGATATTCACACTAGCTCAACAGGAGGTGTGGGGCTGTTACACCTGCCAAAAGGTAAACAAGAAAATGATGCGTGCCACCCATAAGGGGGGACAAACACTAGCCGTCCGACCGTTCCATCGGATCCAAATAGACTTTACGGAACTACCACAAGTTCAGAGATGGAAGTACCTGTTAGTAATTGTGGATCACTTCACTCGGTGGGTGGAAGCATTCCCAACCACTAAAGCGGACGCCCCTACAGTGGCACGGATCCTATTAGAAAATATAGTCCCGAGATATGGAATAATGGGGTCTATTGATTCAGATAGGGGAACACACTTTGCCTCAAAAACACACCAGCTAATCTGTAACGCCTTAGGAATCCAGTGGAAGCTGCACACACCCTGGCACCCTCAGAGCTCAGGAAGGGTCGAGAGGATGAACAGCACTTTGAAGACGCAATTGACAAAACTGATGATGGAAACCAAGCTACCCTGGACCAAGTGTCTACCCCTGGCCCTACTGAGAATCCGCACGGCTCCTCGAAAAGATATAGGAGTATCCCCTTATGAAATGTTGTTTGGCCTTCCATATTGGAACAAGGTGGAGGGCTATCCTTCCCTGCAAGGGGGAGATGTCTTTGTAAGGGACTATTTACAGGCACTGTCTCGTTCTTTTGCAGAATTGCGCAGGAAGGGGTTACTCGCACAAACCCCACCTCTGGACTTCGCACTCCACCGAACTCAGCCCGGTGACTGGGTCCTGATTAAGACTTGGAAGCCAGAGAAGTTACAGCCGCAGTGGGAAGGCCCATTCCAGGTGCTACTGACCACCGAAGCCGCAGTAAGGACAAAAGAAAAAGGGTGGACCCACGCCGCGAGAATCAAGGGACCCGTAAAGCCCGAAGAAGGTGCAGAATGGACTTGCGTCCAGGGAGAAGACCCGATGGTGCTAAAGCTCAAAAGACGGACAGAATGAACTTTGGGACTGTAATGTATATACTGCTATTATTTGCTTGCGGCTGAAGGAGGAGTATGTGGAAAGTTTAATCTAACCAACTGCTGCTTAAAGATAGATGACAACGGAAAGGTGGTTCAAAAAAAATATCAGATAAAATAAGGAAACTGGCCCACGTGCCGGTACAGACCTGGAAGCCGCTGGGGTATTGGGACTGGCTGGACGGATGGTTGAAAGGAGGCTGGTGGCGAACCGCTTTAGGGGTTATAGGAGGGGGATTGATGGTCCTCCTTCTGCTACCATGTCTGATCCCCTGCTTGCGGGAGCTAGTAGCTCGGGTGGCAAGACAAGTCATGCAACCAGGGGCCCCAGCTGATCCTGTTCAGGTACTCCTACAAAGGGAAATAGAGCTAGAGGAAGAAGCCTATGTAAACCCGTGGCAAAAGCCCAACTGATAGCACATTCTAAAAAGAAAAAGGGTGGATTGAGAGAAATGATTAAATTAAAGACGGTACTTAAGGAGTCCATTTAGAATGTGCTGACACAGAAAGAGCGTGCAAAGCAACTTGCAGGGCAACGTATAAACCAATTTGCAAAATGAGGATGAAACAATAGCTTGCTGATTAAAGAAGCGATACAGGTAACGGGAAGACATGCTTAACGGTTGAACAATAACGGTGTTAATGTGCTGAGGCTGATAAGTGGGCCAAAGGGTAATCACATTTGTAATTTTGTAATGAGATTAAGGAAGAATGTCTGCACCTCACATGGGTGCAACTCACAAAGTCGTAAACAAGTAGGGTATAAAAAACTGTGCAAAGTGTAATTCGGCACTCAATCTAGCAGGAGCTGGTTGGGTCCGACTCTGCAGACTCGAAAAATAAAGTTTACCGTTCTGCAAATTGCTGAGACTCAGTGTGTTTCTGACAATAGGGACCGCTGCTTTCCCTTTTTCTGGCTCCTTTCTCGGAGCAAAGCACTGAGATGCAATATGTCCTCCCCTTCCACAATTAAAACAGGTCAAGCCTGGAAATCTCTGGCTGTCTTGCCTTTTCCCCTCAACCTTACCACTAGCTCCCAGCGGGACCTCTGTCTCACTCGGCGGACTTCCTCGATCGTTCCCACGGTCTCACTGGGAACTTTTATTCGAGGAAAACTTTGTCTTGTGGGTTAGGGCATATTCATCTGCGAACCTAGCAAATTCTGAGATGGACTTATTCGGCCTCTCAGTCAAATACATCCGGATCTCCTCCGGAACACAACCTTTAAATTCCTCAATCAAAAGTAACTCCCTGAGACGCCCATAATCCTCATCCACCCTTTCCGCGGTGCACCAACGGTCCAAGAGCACCCCCTTCTCATGGGCTAGCTCGGTATACGTTTGATTCCACCCTTTCCTTAAATTTCTAAACTTTTGTCTATACGCCTCAGGTACCAATTCGTAAATCCGGAGAATGGCCTCCTTTACTTCAGCATAATTCTCCGCTTCTCCCTCCTCCAGGGACAACGCCGCATATGCTCGTTGGGCCTTCCCTTTTAACACACTTTGTAACAACGCCACCCACTGCTCTTTTGGCCACTTCTGATTTACTGCCACCTTTTCAAAAAGCAAGAAATAACTATCAACATCCGTCTCCTCAAACGGAGGTACCAATCTCAACTCCCTACTAACATTAAACCGCTCCGCTCGGTCTAACCCTTGATCTCTTCGCTCGTTCCTTATCTTCTCCAACTCCAAGTAATGTTTCCTCTGTTTCTCTTTCTCCTCATACTCTCTTTGCTTTTCCACTCGTTCCTTCTCTTTCTCAGCTGCTTCTAGTTCTTTTAGCTGAATTTCATGCTGTCTTTGCCTCTCAGCTTGGTCCTGCTCCTTTTTCACCTCTAACCCCTTTAGTTGGAGCTCATGGTCCCGTTTCACCTCTAGCTCCTTTAGGTGGAACACCTGCTCCCTTTCTTTGTCTGCCCTTTCTTTCTCTCTCTCAGCTGCTTCCAGCTCTTTTAACTTAATTTTATGTTCCAACCTTAATTTCTCCACCTCTAACTGAGCCGTCCCACTTGATGGTACCTTTTCAGGGATATCTTCCAATACCTCAGCTTCAAACACATTCTTCCCAATGTAAAACTGAGTTATGGCCCTTCACACCTCCCGCTTTTTCATGGACGACCTCACTTCTGCAAGGTTCAACCCCTTCACCAAATTTAACTTGGTGGACACCTCTAGCCCCCACAGTCAGATTTTTCATAAATTCACCCACGTCCATCTTTGCTGGTTTCCCATCTGGCTACCTGTGTAACCAGATTCAAGTTTGGACTTTCAAGCCCGATTCACTGGCCTCCCAATTTGGTGTCAAATCCCGAGACGAGAAACCCCAAGTTGTTACGTATCCCGTAACTGGATCACTTACCAGCGAAGATAGAGAGGTCCGTTGAAGTCTGATGGCACTATTTTCAAACGTTTTTATTTATAAAGGGGCACAAAAGTAAGGTTAATACAAACATTCAGATAATATACATCGTCAATACTCAATCTGAAGCGCGAGTATAGTAATAATCATCATTAAGAAATAAGCTCTACTGTTGTCTAGGGGATAATATATTGTCCGTTGGAAATATAAAAGTCACTCAGAAGTCTGCAGGCTTCAGCCTTTTGGGAATCGCTGCGTTTCACGTGTTTGAGAGAGAGAGAGAGAGAGAGAGAGAGAGAGAGAGAGAGAGAGATTGGTGAAAAAAGGAAAACTTGCCCGGGTCTTTATGAAGCAAATCCGTTGAATCAGGGGAACGTTGGTTCCCCGTTGTTAGTTCGAAGTCTTTTTCGGTGTTATCAAGCACCCGCTCCCCAGGCAAAGGAGAACGGAACACACGTGGCTTTGAATGGCTTCCCGCTATCATGGGAGCGATGAGCGATGGTGTCCTTCTGGTGCATCGCTAGGGTACCGCCTCCTGCAGTCCCCTTTATCTTGACTTGCAGAGTTGTAGATGTCCATCAAAGTAGGGTGATGCAATCCCCACCCCCACATTGCCCGAGGGTGTCCATGTCCCTGGTAGCTGGCACGTAGCAGGGAGTTGCAATTCACACAGGTGTCTCTAAGAATAATGGTCAAAACCATTGCATTGTCTCTCATTTCCTGGGTCCGAGACCCGAATTAATAGTGATCTTGCAATTCTCTGGAAGGAGGGGGCTGCTCCCACCCCTTCGGCCCCTCAGAGCTATAGTACATTTATAACATTCTTTTATGATAGTTTCAAGTATTTTCCCAACTACAGATGTTAAACTAACTGGCCTATAGTTACCTGCCTTTTGCCTACATCCTTTTTGAACAGTGGCGTGATATTCACCATCTTTCAGTCTGCTGGGACCTGCCCAGAGTCCAGAGAATTTTTGTAAATTATCACCAAAGGCTCTACTATAACTTCTGCCATTTCTTTCATCCTGATGCATTCCATCAGAACCGGGGGACTTTCCTATCTTCAGACCCACAAGTCTGCTCAGCACTACCTCTTTAGTGTTAGATTAGTAGGGAGGGATGGATGTACAGCAGAATCATGGAGGGAGCAATCCTTGAGGAAAACAAATGGCAGAGGGGAAGAAGCTGTTCCTGAATCGCTGAGTGTGTGTCTTCAGGCTTCTGTATCTCCTACCTGATGGTAATAATCAGAAAAGGGCATGCCTTGGGTGCTGGAGGTCTTTAATAATGGATGCTGCCTATGTGAGACACCGCTCCTTGAAGATGTCCTGGGTACTTTGTAGCCTGGCACCCAAGATAGAGACAACTAAATTTACAATTCTCTGCAGCTTCCTTTGATTCTGTGCAGTAGCCCCCCCCCCCCCCATACCAGACAGTGATGCAGCCTGGCAGAATGCTCCACATTACATCTATAGAAATTTTTGGGTGAATTGTTGACATTCCAAATCTCTTCAAACTCCTAATGAAGTATAGCCGCTGTCTTGCCTTCTTTATGACTACATCAATATGTTGGGACCAGGTTAGGTCCTCAGAGATCTTGACACCCAGAAACTTGAAACTGTTCACTCTCTCCACTTCTGATCCCTCTATGAGGATTGGTGTGTGTTCCTTCATCTTACCCTTCCTGAAGTCCACAAGCAGCTCTTTCATCTTACTGACACTGAGTGCAAGGTTATTGCTGCGACACCACTCCACCAGTTGGCATATCTCACCTCCATCTGAGATTCTACCAACAATGGTTGTATCATCAGAAAATTTATACATGGTATTTGAGCTATGCCTAGCCATACAGTCACGGGTATAGAGAGTATAGGTATACAGTCACAGGTATAGGCAGTGGACTAATCACATATCCCTGAGGTGCGCCAGTGTTGATTATCAGTGAGGAGGAGGTATTATCACTAATCCCACAGATTGTAGTCTTCCAGTTAGGAAGTCGAGGATCCTATTGCAGAGGGAGGTACAGAGACCCAGTTTCTGTAACATTAATCAAGATTGTGGGAATGATGATGTTAAATGTTGAGCTATAGTTGATGAACAGCATCCTGACAGAGGTGCTTGTATTGTCCAGGTGGTCTAAAGCCACATGGAGAGCCATTGAGATTGCATCTGCTATTGACCTATTATGGTAATAGGTAAATTGCAATAGGTCCAGGTCCTTGCTGAGGCAGGAGTTCAGTCTAGTCATGACCAACCTCTCAAAGCATTTTATCACTGTAGATGTGAGTGCTACTGGGCAGTAGTCATTAAGGCAGCTCACATTATTCTTCTTAGGCGCTGGTATAATTGTTCCATTTTGAAGCAAATGGGAGCTTCTGCCCATAGCAGTGAGAGGTTGAAAATGTCCTTGAATACTCCCGTCAGTTGGTTGGTACAAGTTTTCAGCGCCTTACCAGGTACTCCATCGGGATCTTCTGTTTTGCGAGGGTTCACTCTCTTTAAAGACAGTCTGACATCAGCCTCTGAGTCAGAGATCACAGGGTCATCAGATGATTCTTGATGATGGTGTAGCAATGGTCCAGGGTGTTGTTTCCTCTGGTACTGTAAGTGATCTGTTGATGGTAATTGTTCAGTGATTTTTTTCAGACTGGCCTGGTTAAAATCCCCCAAAATAATGGTGAAGGCTGTTTCATGCATGTTGATCCCATTGCTCAGACAATCTAAAGCCTGATTGACATTGGCCTGCAGTGAAATGTATACTGCTACCAAAATGATCCCAGTAAACTCCCGTGGTAGGTAAAATTGAGGACAAGATATTCCAGGTCTGGTGAGCAGAATTGGGACAGCACTGATATATTTGTGCATCAAGAGGAGCTGATTATGAGGCATACTCCTCCACCTCTGCTTTTGAGAGCTTCTATAGATCTATCCTGACGGTGTTTAGTAAACCTGTCAATCTGGATTGCTGCATCTGGTATGGAAGGGATTTAATACAGAGAAAATTTACAAGGACAGTGCTCGGTCTAGAGACTTGAGTTATAAAGAAAGATTGAATAGATGAGGACTTTAATCCTTAGAATATAGAAAGTTCAGAGGAGATTTGATAGAGAAATACAAAATTATGAGAGATATAGATAGGGTAACTGCAAACAGACTTTTTCCAAGGAGGTTGGGTAGAATGACAACCAGAGGTCATGGATTAAGGATGAAAAGTAAAAACTTTTATATAAGGAGAAACTGCTTCACTCAAAGAGTCATGAGAGTGTGAAATGAGTTGCCAGCACAAGTGGTGCATGCGAGCTTGATTTCAATATTTAAGCAAAGTTTAGATAGGTACGTGGATAGTAGGGATATGGAGAGCTATGGTCCCCATGCAGGTTGATTGGAGTAGGCAATTTAAATGGTTTTGGCATATACTAAATGGGCCAAAGGGCCTGTTTTGTGCTGTACTTTTCTATGACTCTATAGAGGGAGGTTGGGTGGGCTAACCAGAATAATAGATAACAATAACTGCCTGGTTGAAGAAATTTTTCCCCATCTCAGTTAAAGGGATGTCCCTTTATTCTGCGGCCATTTCCTCAGACCCTGGACTCTACTCTCATGGTCGCAGAACACATCCTACATAATCAGGAAAGCTCACCAACACCTCTACTTTCTGAGAAGGCTGAGGAGAGCTGGGCTACGCATATCCATACTCACATCATTCTACAGATGTGCAGTAGAGAGCATCCTAACAAACTGCATAGTACGCAGACTGCTCTGCAGTGCACAGCAAAGCTCTACAACTGGTAGTCAAAATTGCCCAATGCATCACTGGCACCAGCCTACCTGCCATCAAGGACACATATAGAGAAAATTCCCAAATATGGGCCAATAGCATCATGAAGGTCCCACCCACACTGATCACAGACTGTTTGGCCCACTCCTACCAGGGAGGAGGCTATGTAGCATCTCTGCCAGGACCACTAATGTCTAGTGCCAGTTTATGGGCATACAATCAGGTTCAAGTTTAATTGTCATTGAACCATACATGAATACCGATGAATACAGCCAAACGGAACAGTGTTACTCTGGGGCTAAGGGGCAAAATAGAGTATCAACAGTCACGCACAGCATGAGGCACACATAGCACATTTAAGATAGCAAGTAAACATACAGTAACACACAAAAACACGTAAATAGCCCGTCCCTGATTGAAATGATGGAAGTTGATGGTTCATGTGTGTTATCAGCAAGAACCAGTAGTTCTCACTAGTCCATAGATGAATGTCTGTATGCATGCAATCCAAATTATTATTCCACCAATCAAACACAGGAGGGAAGCATCAATGGGAGGGGATTGCCCCCAACTCAGCATAAACACTGTGCTGCATCATCTCTGGCACCTCCTCTCCTGGCCTGCTACAACAGGCTTGAGGCCTAGTCCTAAGTACAACTGAGACCACACAGCTTCACCACTGTCTGTTTCACCAGTAAACAAGGGAAACAGGCTTACAGCATTTTACGTAATATAAAGGATCCGACAGGACCTTGCAGTCACGCACTCTACAGTGCCTTCCTATAGCAGGCAACAATATGGTCACACCAAGACCAGCTCTTCTAGTTCCTCTGCCAATGAGCAGTTCACTGATGGAGTAGACCTGCAGTTCTTGAAGTTCTTAATGTCCAGCATTATATATATGTGCGTGTTCATATTTATTGTGTTTTTTATTATGGTGATCCATTCCCCTTTACATTTGTGAACTGGAAATGGCATTAAATGATTGTGAAACTTCCTCTCCACATTCACTCTATCCAGGTGCTTCAGCATTGAGCAGTTGCAATCCCTCATCCTTCTGAACTACAGCAAGTACAATTCCAGAGACATCACTAGGTCACCAACTGCCTTCTACTCTCACCTTACTTAATAGCTCTTCAAATCACATCTGTAATCCCAGAAGCACACTTAGTAAATGTTCATCTTTAGGCAAGGTGATGGAAGCTCTGGGGTAAAATCCCAAGTGTGGTCTTACCATGACACTATGGAATTGCATCCCTATTCTTGTCTGCTTGTAGTAAAGCCAGCATTCCACTTGGCTTCCTGTCCCTGGATAGAATCATAGAAAGTTACAGCACAGAAACTGCCCCCTTGGCCCATCTAGTCAGTGCTGGACCATTTAAACTGCCTATTCCCATTGACCTGCAATGGAAACATAGCCCTCCATTCCCCTACCACCTCTGAAACACTGAAATTAAAATGGCATCCACCAATCATTCCACATTTTCACCACCCTCTGAGTGAAGAAGTTTCCTCTCATGTTTCCCTTAAATATTTCACCTTTCACTCTTAACCCATGACTTCTAGTTGTAGTCCCACCCAATCTCAGTGGAAAAAGCCTGCTTGCATTTACCTCATAATTTTGTATACCTCTTTCAAATCTCTTCTCACTCCTCTAATTCTAGGAAATTAAGTTCTAAACTATTCAATGTTTTCTTTTAACTCAGGTCCTCCAGACCTGGCAACATCCTTGAAAAATTTCTCTGTGCTCTTTCAACCATATTTACATCTTTCCTAAAATATACACAATACTCCAAATTAGCCCTCACCAATGTCTTATACAACTTCAACATAACATCCCAACTCTGTACTCAGTACTTTGATCTATGAAGGCCAATGTGCCTAAAGCTTTCTTTACAACCCTATCTACCTGTGACATCACTTTCAATAAATTATGAATGTGTATTCGCAGATCCTTTTGTTCGATCACACTCCTTAGTGGCCAACCACTCAGTGTAAAACCTATTCTGGTAGGTCTTCCCAAAATGCAACACTTCTCACTTGTCTGCATTAAATTCCATCCGACATTTTAAGCTCATTTTTTCAGCTGATCCAGATCCAGCTGCGAGCCCTGAGAGCCTTTCTTACTGTCCACTACACCCTCAATCTTGGTGTCATGTGCAGATTGGCTGATTCAGTTAACCACATCATCATCCACATCATTGATATAGATGTCAAACAACAAAGAGCCCAGCAACGATCCCTGCGGCACAGCACTTGTCACAGGCCTCCAATCAGAGAGGCAACCATCTAATGAGAATCCTAAGGGCTTCTGTGAGCAAAAGGATTGCAAGGGACAAAATTTGTCCTCTGGAAGATCAGAATGGTAATCCATGTGTGGAACTAAAAGCTCTTAAATACAGTTTTTTTTTTGCATCAGTATTGGACAGTGGACAGAGTATCTACAGAAGTAAGGCAAAACAGCATCAACTTCATGAACTCTGTACAGATTACAGCAGTGTTTGCTGTAAATTACCATGGATAAATCCCCAGAGCTTGACAAGTGAAGAAGTCGCCAGGGACCCAGACATCCCACCTCTCCCGGAAGTTCCGGGAGTCTCCCTCATATTGATAGTGGGCTCCCTGATGCCCACAAGTTATATAGAATATCCCAGAAATTGATTTTTTGAGAGCGAGTGAGCATGAAGGAGAGAGACAGTGACAGATGTAGCGAAAGGGTGACAGGGAGAGCATCCTAATTGGTCTCTCTTTGTGCTGAGTAGACCTATCAGTTTTCTCTGTGGCGGGCTTTACAGTCAACCTCTCGGTCTCTCTCCTTCATTGTCCATCAGTTCAGTTTAGTGTCCTGCAGTGCCATGGCAGAGTGTTCAAAACAAAGAAATTATAAAACGTACTTCACCCCAGACTACACTAAGGTGTACCCCTGCCTAATAGGGGTCAAAAATAATGACAGTGTTTGTAACTGTGACTTTTCTATTGCCCATGGTGGGTTAAATGACCGTAAAAGACATGTTGAGGTGAGTTTAACAGGCAAGTGTCATTTGTTCATTTGAGTATTGAGGGAACAGAACGTTCAGGAGATAGATGCAAGCAACTCTGAAATTCTGCCTAGATGAAGAGTTTTTTATTGGATACCTGGCAAAGAGGCAGTTGCTAAGCGAGGAAGCACAACAGATCCCCCCCTTACAATACAAAGCAGTTCTTCAAAGATGCCAGAACATTCTACGTCAGGAGCTTTCAAAAAATCTTGGAGAAGTTCCCAATGAGAGACCAGATCTTGAAAAATCTGTCAGTGATCAATACAGAGAGCCAAGATGAGGTGAATCCAGAGCAGACTTCGACTTTGACAGAGATTTCCAAATATGATCAAGGCAGATGCAAGAGAACAGCTCCACTTGGAAGTCCTTGCAAGCCACAGTACAAGGAAAGTTTGTAAAAGAAATAGAAAAGCAATTTGCATTAGCATTTAGCTATTAGCATTGAGACTGCCAAAATACTCAACAAGGAATGTGTGTGTGTGTGTAAATAGTTTCAATATCTGATCAAATAAATTGTTGTGTTCTTTCATAATTAAATGTCCTCTACAAATACACCCTTGGAGGTTGACCGGGCGGGGGGGGGGGGGGGGGGGGGGGGGGGGGGGGGGGGGGGGGGGTCAGGGGTGGTGGTGCTACTTCCCTGAAATTAAGTTTTGCAGGGTGGGATGTCTGGGGATCTAGCAGAGATATTAGCCACAGGTGAGGTGCCAGGCGATCAGATATCTGAAGTTGTTCTGCTGTTGAAAAAAGGCTTTAAAAATAAACCAGGAAATTATAGGCCAGTGAGCCTAACATCAGCAGTGGGAAGTTATAATAAGTTATTCTAAGGGAGTGGATAGACATGGACTGATTAGCACCGCTTGGTATCTAACCAAACTTGTAGAGGTTTTTGAGGGAAATCTGATAAATGGCTGCGGGAAAGAATCTCCAGGGAGGACTTCATCACGTAACCGAGGAAACCTGCCTGACGTCACCGCGTCAAGCGAAGCCGCTGGGTGGTGCGAGCGACGCGTTTACATCACGGGGATCTGGTCGGAGGGGCCGAGCGGCGCCGTGACGTCACGGCCGGCTGGCTGGCTGGCGAGAGGAAGCTGCAGATTAATGAATCGGGTCGTTGGCATTGTTCAGGTGGGCATCGTGTCTCTGCATCGGGGAGGGAAGGTGACCGGGACTTGTTGGAGACGTGTAGCGGCAGCCGAGCGATGACTGAGTTTGCTTTGATATTTGCTGCTCTGCTTGTGTCACGTTAATGCAGGGTCAGAGACTGCAAACTCGGGCCTGATCGGTCACCTCACCTGCAAAAGGGGAATGAGCATGACGTTGCGCTTTATTATTTTAATTCCCCGTGTATTATGAGTGTGTCAGAGGGAACCAGGTGTGTGTTTTATTCCCCCTTGGCAGTGTTTGGCTAGACTTGCTACTGGAGCAGGTGTAATGCTGCCAGCAGACCAGTGGGCCGTTAAAGCGTTGTGCAAATGAATAACAGTTTATTTATTTGCCGAAAAGCGTGTGATATTAATTTTCAAATTATCAAGCCTCTTTTGGAATGGCTTATTATGCAGGAATGAATTCAATTTGCAGATCTATTGTAGAGAGTTTTATAGATGTCGATATTAAATGTTGATATGTCTCTAGTGTTTTTTGTTGGGATCGCCTGTATCAGTGCATTCCTTGACGGGTAGTTGACGCAAAGGGGATTTCTGCCCAGGATTCTTGTTCCAGAACCCTCTTTAGTCATGCTTGAAAAGCATTAGGGTTGTGAATAACCCCTGCCCCACTTCCCCATCCCCACCACCTTGCTCTACCAAAATTAAAGGAAAATACTGCAGCTGGTGTATGCGGGGATAGGACGGTCAGTATCTAGAGAGAGATCATGTTTTTAGATCAATGACCTTTCATTCCTCAAAAGATGCAATTCTGATCAAAGGTCAAAACCAAGATACTGTGGATGTGTGAAATAAAACTTTTTTTTATAAAATCAGCGGGTCTCGGGTCTACAAATCTGATATATATTTAAAAAAGTCAGTGGCCAGAAAAGTGAACAGCCTTTCTGTCTGTTTATGATGCCTGGTTTGCGAACTAGTTCCAACTTGTGTTACTGAACTCTGTCAATATTATTTGTCTGAAATTACAGTTGAGGATTAGCCACATAGCTGAGATTCTAAGGGCTGTCAGGGTAAAATCTGAATCCAGTGGGGAGGAGAGAAAAAAATTAAAGGAAAGACAACGTGACAGCAAAATTACCACAGAAATGTGAATAGCAATGTATTATCCATTGAGTAATATTTAAACTTACACCGCTTAACTGGAATTTGATTTTTAAATTCGATCTTCATTGTTGAGTTGACTCTTGTCATGAACTATGATTTAAGTGGGTATCTGTCATGATGATCAGGTGCCCACGTGAACTGTGATTAAAGTGTGTATCTGTCATGGTCGAAGGCCCACGTGAACTGTGAATGGAATGTTTATCGGTCATCCATTTGTTTATTATCAGAATCAGGTTTGATATCACTGCCATATGCCGCGAAATATGTTGTTTTGTGGCAGCAGCACACTGCAATACACAATAAAAAGCTATAAATTATAATAAGAAATATATATTAAAAATAATAGTGCAAAAAGAGAAAAGAAGAAAAAAAATAAGTGAGATAGAAATCTGTTGGAGGGCAAGAAGTTGTTTTAAAATATTGAGAGTATGTCTGCAGGCTCCTGTACCACCTGCTTGATGGTATCAGTGAGAAACAGGGTATATCCTTGGTGGTGGGGTCCTTAATGATGGATTCTGCTTTTTTGAGACATTGCTTTCAATAGTGCAGGGGGATGGCTGGTGCCTGTGATGGAGCTAATTTTGCAATACTCTGCAGCTTTTACCAATCCTTGCAGTGCCCTCTGCTCCCCATTTAGATGATGCATCCTGTTAGATGTACCTTCACGGTACATCTGTAGAAATTTGCAAGAGTCTATGGTGACATCCCAAGTGCCCAGTGTACAGTAAAGAACTTTGCTTTGCATGCTATCCATAGGGATTATTTCAAAGTGCCCGTAAATTGGACAATGCACGCGGTGATTGACATTTCAAAGGCAGAGTTTTGCGGCAGCCTTTCTGAGATGAGGAGCGACCAATCAGCAAGAAGCATTGCATAAAAAGAGATACCTTTCAGTCAGGTCTACGCTTAAAATTTTAAAAAGCGCCAAAGGGTTTCAGCCCAAAGCATCAACTGTACACTTTTCCTAGATGCTGTCTGGTCTGCTGAGTTCCTCCAGCATTTTGTGTGTGCTGTTCGGATTTTCAGCATCTGCCCCTTCTCTCGTTCGTGAGCAAAAGGGATGGATTGATTAGAAAGGGGAAATACAAGTAATACAGGTGCAAGCGGAGTGGACATTTTTGTGAGTGTGCCAGTCTTTAGAGCGGCCTTGGCTCATCAGGTTGGATGAGGTAGATTGTCTTCTAAGTAGCTCTCTCTGTTCTTATTTGTTTATTCCTCATTGATCAGTGCAGAGTATAGTCAGAATGGTTCCAGGGGAGGTGTCCTGTACTGTGTGTGGGATGTGGGAAGTCTGGGACACTTCCAGTCTCTCAGATAAACAAGTCTGTTCCAAGTGCACTGAGCTACAGCTTCTGAGAGAAAGTATTAAGGAACTGGAGCTGCAGCTCAATAACCTTCAACTCATATGGGAGAATGAGGAGGTGATAGACAGGTGCTACAGGGAGGTAGTCACCCCTGGGTTATAGGAGATTGTTAACTGGGTGATTGTCAGGAGAAGGAGGGGAAATGCACAGGCAGTCCAGAGTACATCTGTGGCTGTTCCCCTCAATAAGTACACATGTTTAAATACTATTGAGGGGGATAACCTACCAGGGAGGAGCCACAGTGACTGGGTCTCTGGCACTGAGTCAGAGAGGTGAAGAGGACTGCAGTGTTGATAGATTATTTAATCAGAGGGACAGAGATGAGGTTCTGTGTGCAGGATAGAGACACCCGGAGGGTATGTTGTCTCTCAAGTGCCAGGATCAGGGATGCCTCTGATCCATGGCATTCTCAAGGGTGAGGGTGAGCAGCCAGAAGTTTTGGTACATATTGGCACCAATGACATTGGTGGACAGAGAAGAGAGATGTTAGGGAGCTAGGTAGAAAGCTGAGAAACAGGACCTCCAGGGTACAAGACCTCCATCCAAGGTAGTAATCTCTAGATTTCGGCTGGTTCCACCTGCCACTGAGAGTAAGAATAGGATGGTTCAGCAGGTGAATATGTGGCTGAGGAACTGGTGCAGGGGCAGGAGCTCAGATTTATGGATCATTTGGATCTCTTTTGGGGAAGGTATAACCTGTACAAAAGGGATGAGTTACAGCTGAACCCAAGGGGGTACAATATCCTTGTGGGCAGGTTGGCTGGACTTGTTTGGGTTGGTTTTAAACTAATTTGTCAGGGGGATGGGAACTGGAGTGATAGTGCTGAAGATCATGTACTTGGCTCACAAACAGAGGCAAACTAGACCACAAAACATAGGAGCAGAATTAGGCCATTCAGCCCATCAAGTCTGCCCCACCATTCGATCATGGCTAATCCTGGATGCCACTCTACTCCATACACCTGCCTTCTCGCCATATCTTTTGATGCTCTAACTGATCAGGAAATAGTTAACTTCCGCCTTAAATATACCCATGGACTTGATCTCCACTGCAGTCTGTAGCAGGGCATTCCACAGATTCACTACCCTCTGGCTAAAAACATTCCTCCTTACTTCTGTTCTAAAAGGTGACCCCTCAATTTTTTTTCTCTTATACTGCACCAACTGCCACCACTGGGCTATAAACATGCAGCAGCAGTGTGTGGTTAAGCGCTTTGTTCAAGGACACCCAAGCTGCCTTGGCTGAGGCTTGAACTAAAGACCTTCAGATCGCTAGTCGAAAGCCTTAACCACTTGGCCACGCCAATTTTGAAGCTGTAACTTCTAGTTCTGGATATCCCCACCAGAGGAAACATCCTCTCCACATCCACCCTATCTCATCCTTTTAACATTCAGTAGGTTTCAATGAATTCCAGTGAGTACAGGTCCAAAGCTGCTAAATGTTCCTCATATGTTAATCTCTTCATTCCCGCAATCATCCTCGTGAACCTTCTCTGGACTCTCTCCATTGACAACACTTACTTGACAGTACTCCAAGTGAGGCCTGACTAGTGTCTTATAAAGGCACAGCGTTATCTCCTCAGTTTTATATTCTATTGCCCTTGAAATAAATGCTAACATTGAATTTGCCTTTGTTACCACAGACTCAAAAAAGGCTGTTTTTATTCTTACTCACTACCTCGTGCCTGTCAGCCATCCTGCTGTCCTTGCCAGTATCTTTCCTGTAATGCCATAGGGTTTTGTCTTGTTAAGCAGCCTCACGTGTGGCACTTTATCAAATGCCTTCTGAAAATCCAAGTGAATGACATCCACTGCCTCTGCTTTGTCCACCCCGCTTGTTACTTCCTCAAAGAACTCTTAACAGATTTGTCAGGCAAGATTTCCCTTGACAGAAACCATGCTGACTTTGACATATTTTATCATTAGTCTCCAAGTACCCCAAAACCTCATCCTTTAAACAATAGACTCCAACAATTTCCCAACCACTGAGGTTAAGCTAACTGGCCTGTAATTTCCTTTCTTTTGCCTTCCTCCCCTAGAGTGGAGTGCAGTTTGCAATCTTCCAGTCCTCCATGACCATGTCAGAATCAAGTGGTTCTTGAAAGATTATGACTAATACATCCATTATCTCTTCAGCAACCTCTCTCAGGACGCTAGGATGTAGTTTATCTGGTCAAGGTGACTTATGTACCTTAAGATCTTTGAATTTGTCTAACACTTTTTGTTTGTAATAGCAAAGGCGCTCACTCCTGCTCCCTGACACTCATGGACCTTTGGCACACTGTTAGTGTCTTCTACAGTGAAAACTTAATAAATTCACCTGCCGTTTCTTTGTCCCCCATTACTACCTCATCAGCATCATCTTTCAGTGGTCCAATATCAACTGTCCTCCCTTTTACTCTTTATAGAACTGAAAAAAACTTTAGTTATCCTACTTTATATTATTGGCTAGTCTGCCTCATCTTTCATCTTTTCCCTTTTTAGAGCTTTCTTAGTTGCCTTTTGTTGGATTTTAAAAACTTTCAGATCATCCAACTTCCCACTCACCTTTGCTGCCTTATATGCCCTTTCCTTGTCTTTTATGCAGTCCTTAACTTTCCTTACGAGGACGTAGTTGAGATATTTCCTGTTGAGGGAGGCTCTGTTTTCGTATGTCCACAGTTTACCAGCTCGCTTCTTGAATTGAGTGTTGGCGGCAATGAGACTGTGTTCCAGGATGAAATCAACTAAGTATTGTCCATTTCTGTTGGTAAAGTCGTGGTATGAGTATGGAACATTTTCCAGTCCAACCTGGGCCTTAAAATTGCTGCGCACAGCCAGCAAGTTATTGGCCGCTATTGAAGTAACAGCTTCGTGAAGTTCTCCACCTCCTTCTCTTTGCTGCAGTTGTGCAGGGAGTAACAGATGATGACAGAGGTCACCAGGTTTCAGTCGAATTTCGCTGTTCAATTGAAATTATTAACCTGCTCAGTTGAGGAAAAACACCAGAGACACGAAATTACCTCTGAAGCGGTTTTTATTCAGAGAGGAGTTTGCAGCCACACGCACTTTGGGCGTAAGGTAGCCAACTCCCAATTTGTCGGTTTATAAAGGTCAAAAGCGGGGTACTACATTCGCCAATATGGTTACCGATTCAAATTCATCGATTAATTGGCTATTGCATAGCTAAGCACGCGAAATACTCGGAATGAGCATAGACGCAAGCAAAATACTTGGAATAAGTATAGACACAAGCAAAACACTTGAAATAGGTATATAGCTCAGATACTTTGCCAAGCACATTGTCTTGTGGTGGCAAGGTTCCCCTTTCCTTGTGGTTTCCATGTCCTGTCTGGCATTTTATTTTAGTTATCTGTTCTCTGTCCTGCTACACTTCCCCAGTGACGTATTCTCTCCCTGGTCCTGTCTACATATTTTGCTACATTTACCCCACATGTGGAGAGGGTAAGGGGTACGTATAGAAGGGGGGGGACGAGACTTTATTGAGTTACCTAAGGTGAATTGTTACAGGTACTGTTCAGTTATAATTGACATCTTCAGTAAATGGATTAAAGCCTTCCCCACAACGAACAACAAGGCTTCCACGGGAGTGTGAATACTGCTGAAAGAAGTTATTCCTCGTTTTGGTATCCCACAAAGACTCTCATCTGATAAAGGTCTGCACTTCATTGGGAAAGTAAACAAAGAACTTTGTGAAATACTAAAGATTGAACAACAATTCCACTGTGCCCGTCACCCCTGAGCCGCAGGAATCATGGAACATACAAACAGCACCCTGAAGGATAAATTAACTAAATTGACCCTTGAAACAGGACTAAATTGGCTTAAAGTCCTTCCCCTGGCACTGTATAGCATGCCCATTACACCTCAAGCCTGTACCGGGTTAACTGCTGCTGAGATAGTTTACGGACGCCCGAATGGAACCCCGTGGGGCAGTGACCAAAACCCCACCGCCAGTGCAAGTAGATTTACAAATGATGGGCCAGAAATTGCAGTGTTACCTTCAGCTTTTAACTTTGTCTCTTAAGTCTCTACACACTCAGGTGAAGGAAGCCTCAAGACCTGTCCCTGACAGAGAAGGCAAGTGGCAGGGAGCAGAACCAGGAGACTGGGTGCTAATAAGGAACTGGGATCAACCCAAGCTGGGACCCGATGGAAAGGACCGTACCAGGTCATCCTGCAGACCCCCTCTGATGTCAAAGTGAAAGGACAAGAACATTGGATTCATCTGAGCGACTGCAAGCGCTGGACCCCAGACCTGCTAGAAACCACAGATAAATGAAGGGACTGATAAACGGACTTGATTGAACTGTTGTGTGTTTAAATTCCTTTTCTTCCTTGTGGTGCCGCGTCCTTGAAATTGTACTCTGGTAATGGAAGGTAGGATGCTGTTGGTTATCTATATTCTTTTAGGGATAGTGGGGTATAAGGTAAAGGTCGAGGGACGGGTCTATTGATGCCGTTCGGGGAAGAACAGTAGAGTATACCATCTTTGCAGCCAGGATGTCCTGGTCTGTGACGATGGTGAAGGCCAATTGGAGAAATGGAATGTAACCAGGGTTAATTATTGTACTGGGAGACTTACACACTCAGACCGTCAACTGGTCCTAGGTGAAAGGAACTATGGGCCCTTCCCTGTTGGGACCAGAATTGCAGGTTCGACTTTACTTGCAAGAGAAATCGGGCAGAGGGTCGATTAAGGGGCCTGTTACACAAGGGGAAGTGTTTGCGGGACACTCTGGATGAGGAACAACACCCCCTAAAGAGATCGAAGGGGGACATTTCAAGGCGGAAAAGGGATTGGAGTTTCCCCAAAGGCCCCACCCTTGGAAGACCTCCCTCGGGATTTATAAGTGAGAACTATTTCCAAAACGTGCACAAACGACTGTATGGAACTACGACCATCGTTTGCTATCCCCACCCCACCAGTGTCTCCTCTCTCTTCACCATTTTCCCGCACTGGGATCATGCCGATCAACACTTCCGATGCGCCCCCGCCAATGAAACATTGCTTGTGGGAAAGAGGGTGGAACTCAGCTATATGATTTCCAAGGCCCCTGTCGCGGACTGCCTAGTTCCCCCGTCCATCATTAAGTGGTCAGATCATATAAGAGCCGTTCGACTCCTCCCGTGGATGAAAGAAGATCTCTGGTGGGAGGGGAATCCCAAACCCCCGAAGAGTGACGGAGTATATGAGAACTGCTACTTTGGAACAGGGTGAAGATGTTCAGACGTGTATGTCTCGAATAACGTCACCTGCCTCTCCAAGCCCTGTGGGAAAAGGGAGTGTCACCCTACCAAGGACCCTACCAAGGATCTTGCTCTTGTCATGAGACAAAGTGCCAGCCCCTGACCCAGGGGGTGCAACTCCTTTGTGGGGAGGAGAACCGCATCCACCTCCTGATCAATGATCATGTATTCCCACTACCTGACTATTGCAGGGGTACCAAATGAGTGTACCCCTCTGCCGGTGTTGGGCAGTGGAGCGACGACAAAAACCTAAAGGATAAAGGTTGCACTGAGACCATGTATACCTTCCCAGGGTATTTTTTTCTTCTATAACGGCATTGCTACCAACTTCCTGGAGTACCCTTACCCTTCCTCGGTGGCCTATGGCACCTTCCTCCCTACCTCGGTCCCTTGCCCTGGGACTTGGGGTCCCCTGTCCCGCCCATCTGGGAGGTACAAGAGAGAGATCTCCCAAGAATTTTATGCGGATTACCAAGTCCTGACTACCCTCATCGCAGGTCAGGTGGCCGGATACAGGGCAGCTGGCTTTTTCTCTTTGGGAGCATCAGGAGCCACTATGGCAGCCCACAATTGGAACTATCTGGCCTGTGGTCTCATGAGCCTTGGGAACGCCACCAGGAGAGCATTAAGACTCATAACTGACAGCCTTACCCAACTGCGGCTCTTCTCCATGCAAAACCGCTATGCACTTGATTACCTCCTCACCAGGGAGGGAGGGCTCTGTGCTATCATAGAGGACAAATGCATAATGGGGCTAGACGATACTACTGCCAACATAACACGGTGCATGAATAAAATAGATGAACAGTTAGGATCCATTAAGGAAGGAACAGGTTGGGCAAGATGGGGGGGATTGGGGACTAAGCGCGTGGAAGGACTGGTTGATCAATGGGGCTATCTACGCGCTGACGACCATTATAGCGATTTTTGTCTGTATTGCCATTGTCAAATGTATTCTGAACCGCATGATGGCCTCATTAGGAGACCTACTGCTGGCTAAGCCACTGATGGTAGTACAGGCAACCGTCAAGGCCACCGAATTCCTCAAACCTGCACCAGAGGATTTTCACGATATTGATTAAACCGCAATAAGGATTCTGTCACTGACTGAGACTATGCCCCTTAGTGCCTTCTTCGCCTTGCGGTTCAACATCAGCTCTACTCTGCCTTGTGCTGACATCATCGTTGACTCCCTCCATGCGGACAAGGTGATGAGGTGCATCCCCTCTACCTCTGCGAACCTTATCTCTTTGCCTGGGTGTACATGATGGTGTTTTTGGATCCCCAGGACTACATCCTCGTTAGAACAAAATGACGTAATTGTGTGATCAACATTGAAGCCTACAGCACCTTCAACTCAGTCAGTTCTGACCACAGAATAGTGTCAATGCAAGTGAGACTGAGCCTGCAGCAACCCAAAGCCACAGGTCCCAAGGAGAAGATAGACTGGAAGGCATTCTCCTCACAACCTATTCTTCAAGCCCAGTACACTGTGGAAGTGAGAATTTGCTTCTGCCCACTGGAGAGGGAGGAGGAAGAGACTGCCACCGACCGCTATCAACAGCTCATAGACGCACACACCGATGCAACAAAGAGTCTGTGTACTGTGAAGTGAATCAAAAAAAGCCGGATCTCGAAACATCCTGACGTCGTCGCAGCAAGGAGTGTGGTCAATGCTTGTCATGCTGAACTTAGAAGGAGCAAAACAGAAGAGCTAAGAGACCAGTTCAAAACAGCAAAGAAGAATCTTTTTGGCACCTACGACGGACTGAAGGAAGAGGAACTAGCTGAGAGGATTAGAGGGGTAGAAGCTGCTAATGAAGACAAGCAGCACAGAGAAGTATGGCGCCTGGTCAACGAGATCAGCGGATGGAAGAAGTCCCCATCAGGTCAAATAAGTGGTAAAGCAGTAGAGGACTGTGTCCAGACATGTTTTACCCACTTCAAGAACCTTCTGGGAAGCCCTCCAACAATCACGGAAGAAGAAGAGGATATACCCACGATACTAACGCAAGTCGACATCAATGATGGCCCATTCACCATTGACAAACTGAAGAAGGCCAAATATGCACTCAAACAGGGCGGAAGCACTGGACCAGATGGGGTAACACCAGATGTCCGTAAGAACTGTGACCTGGATGACATCTTGCTGGACATGTTTAATACGGCACTGATGAAAGGCGACAAACCAGAACTCTCAAGCATCGTCCCTGTCCCCAAATCCCTGTACCGTCATTGACCCTAAGCTAAGATTCAATCAGAATGGTTTTCGGCAGAAGCTCACAACAATAATGCAAATACTTGCTCTCCGCAGAATCATCAAGGAAGTCAAGAAGAACAACCTACCAGCCGTGCTTACTTTTATCGATTTTTGCAAAGCTTTTGACTCCATTCCCCGAGGTAAAATGCTGAAGATCCTGAAAGCTTACAGAGTGCCAGACCGTCTACTGAGAGCAATAGAGTCCTGCTATACCAAGACCATGGCGAAAGTTGTATCACCAGATGGAGAAAAAATAGTGTTCGAGCTCCCAGCTGGTGTGCTGCAAGGAGACACTCTGGCACCCTACATCTTTATAATCATCCTTGATTACGCTCTACGTCAAGCTACCAAAGATCATAACAAACTTGGTTTTACCATGAAACCAGGACAAACCAAAAGGATCAGACTAGTTATGCTCATAGATCTCAATTTTGCAGATGACATAGTCCTGCTCTCTGACCAGATGGAGGAAGCACAGCAGCTACTGACAAAAGTGGAAATTGAGTGCAATAAAGTTGGACTTCACCTAAACTCTAAGAAGACAGAGTACATGGCGTTCAACTACGACGAAGATATTCTCAAGACCGAAATGAATGATACCATTAAGAAAGTCTTAGACTTCAAGTACCTCAGATCAAGAATGATGAGTTTGGAGAAGGACGTAAAGATACAGAAGGCGCTGGTGTGGAGGGCTGTAAATGACATGAAGGAAGTCTGGAGGTCCAACCTGACCAGAGGGCTCAAAGAGATGATCTTCATAGCAGTCATAGAGTCCATTCTCACATACGGATGCGAGATGTGAACACTCACCAAGACCATGCGAAAGTCACTAGATGGTTGTTATAAACGAACGCTCTGGGTGGCTCTTGACATGAGTTGGCAACAGCACATGATGAACGACAAGCTCCATGACGACCTACCGATGCTCACTACTAAAATTGAGGCGAGAAGACTGCAATTAGCGGGGCACTGTCTACAGCACCCTGAGCTACCTGCCAACCTAGTCATCACATGGGAGCCCAAACATGGGAGGATGAACCCTGGGTGCCCTCCCAAGACCATGGTCAACACGTTCCTAGAAGATAGCAGCGCGGTTAATGCAGATGAACTTAACACACTGATGAGGGAGAGAGAGAGGGTCCATCATCATGCCCAACGCCGGCCCTCCAGGCCTGAGTCGACGTAGTTGTAACTTTCCTTATTAACCATAGTTGCCTATCCCTGCCATTTCAGAACAACTTCTTCTGTGGGACATATCTATCCTGTGTCTTGTGAACTATTCCAAGAAACTTCAGCCATCTCTATTCTGCCTTCATCCCTGCCAGTATCCTCCTCTAATCCACCCAGGCAAGCTCCTCTCTCATACCTCTGTAATTCCCTTTATCCCATTGCAATACTGATACGTGTGAGTTTTGCTTCTCCTTCTCAAATTGCAGTATGAATTTTATCATATTGTTGTCACTGTCTTAAGGTTCCTTTACATTAAGCTCCCTAATAAGATATGGGTTACTACACAACACCCAATCTAAGATATCCTTTCCCTGCATAGGCTCAAACAATAAACTGCTCTAAAAAGCCGTCTCATAGGCATTCAACACATTCCCTCGTTTGCGATCTGACACCAACTAGATTTTCCCAATCTGCTTCCATACTAAAGTCCCCCATTACAATTGTGTCATTACCCTTATTAAATGCCTTTTCCAGCTCGCTTTGCAATATCACCCCCACATAGTGGCTACTATTTGGAGGCCTATATATGAATCCCATAATGTTTTTCTCCCCCTTGCATTTTCTTAACTCCACCCATGAAGATTCAGCTTTCTCTGACACTATGTCACTTCTTTCTAAAGATGTAATTCCATCTCTTACCAACAGACCCACACCACCACCTAGGCCTTCCTGCCTGCCCTTTCGATACAAAGTATATTCTTTGATGTTAAATTCCCAACTATGGCCTTCTTTCAGTCACAACTCAGTGATGCCCAAATGTCATACTGACCAATCTGTAATTGTGCCACGAGTTTGTCCACCTTATTCCAAATATGATGTGCATTTAAATACATCACTTTCAGTCCTGCATTCTTTGCCCTTTTGAATTTTGCCTCTGTGGTACAATTTAACTCTGCTCTGTCTGCATTTATACCCAGTCATTGGTTTGTCCTTCCTTTCATCCATGTTATACCCATCATGTATTTGTAAACCTGCTGGCTCATCCTCAGCCCTATTCCCATCCATACCATATTAGTTTAAATCACTCCCAACAGCTCTAGTAAACCTGCCCACAAGAATATTGGTAACCCTCGGATTCAAGTGCAAATGATCCCTTTTGTACAGGTCCCACCTGCCCCAGAAGAGATCCCATTTATCAGGAATTCTGAATCACTGCCCCTGCTCCAATTCTTGAGCCACACATTTAACTGCCAGCTCATTCTATTCTTCCTCACTGTTGCATGGCACAGCAATCCCAAGATTACTACCTGTGAGGTCCTGCTTCTCAGCTTCTTTCCTAACTCCCTGGATTCCTTAATCAGGACCTCCTCCCCTTTTCTACCTGTGTCATCGGTACCAATGCGTACCACGACTTCTGGCTGCTCACCCTCCCTTTTCAGGATATTGTGGACGTGTCCGGAAACATCATGGACCCTGGCATCTAGGAGGCAAACTACCATCTGTGTTTCCTTTTTGCATCCGCAGAATTGCCTGTCTGCCACCCTGACTATAGACTTTCTGCTGCCATCCTCTTCTGTTCCCTCCCATTCTGAACCGCAGGGCCAGACACAGTGTGAGAGGCATGGTTGCTGTTGCTTCCCCCGGGTAGGTCGCTCGGCCCCCCCCCCCCCAACAGTACTCAAATTGGAGTACTTATTGTTCAGGGGGACGGCCATAAGGATGCTCTCCACTGTCTGATGTAGACATTCCCCCTATTCAAAGCCTTATTTTGCTGCCTCAGACAACACCGACAATGACTGCTCCACTAGGCAGTACCTCTCTTTTATAGAGACTGGGTTTTTAAATATCTTTGCTGGACCTGCCCGGGAATGCTTCTGTAATGCTCAGGGCGATCAGCTCATGTTTGTCTACTGGAAACCCTGTCCGCCCACCAAACCGGGTCTCACATTTGCGTAGAGGCTGTGTAATGCACACTGGTACAAACTCACACATAAAATATCAGACAGCACATAATGTATGATTTACAGATTACACTTTATAAATCTTAACTGGAACTATGTAATTAATAGAGATACAATATAAAAGGAAAGAAAAAGGCTCCAAACTTATCAGAGTTCAACCAATTTGTGCACGACCATTGGAGCTCAATTAACGGAGTCTTCTTTCCACCCTTCGATCTCCTCTGACCTCCTTGACCCGCCGCCTGGGACCAACCATGGTGGTCGACCAGGGTGCATCCAGCACGTCCTTCCTCTTCGGATCTCCTCCCGAAAAGCCCACGCACTGACTCAGGTTCCCACACATACAGAAAGAATAACATAGCTTCCATTGCTTAGTTCCTCAGTTATCTATAATTATAACCCAAACATTTCGGCTAAACAGAGCATTACTTCATCAGTTAACATACAGAGAAGCTATTTCATTATAAGCACTACAGGGAAGCCATTTTATATATGCAGTTGACAGTTAACATTACTGTTAATAATCTGAGACCCCTACTCTCCTATTGCGTCTGCGCAGTACTTGAATCAACATGTAGTGAGGCTCCTAGCAAGGAGAGGCTGATGATAGGGCAAAATTGCAGTCAATAGGATGATTTGCAATGTAAGATGCAGACAAAATTGAAAAGGGTAAGTACAAGACTGAAGGTGTTATATTTGAATGCATGCAGTATATAGAATAAGGTAGATGAACTTGTAGCACAGTTGCAGATTGACATGTGTGAAATAGGCATCACTGAATCATGGATGAAAGAAGATTATAGCTGGGACCTTTATGTCCAAGGGTACACATTGTATTGAAAGGATAGGCAGGAAGGCAGAGGGGTGGCGTGGCTTCAGTGGTTAAAAAAAATGAAATTAAATCATTAGAAAGAGGTGACTTATAGGTGAAATTGTTGTGGATAAAGCTAAAGAACTGCAAGTGTAAAGAACTCCCGATGGGAGTTGTATACAGACCCCCAAGCAATAGTATATACAGTCGCCCCTCCTTATCGGCGGATTCCGCATGCACGAATTCAACCAACTGCGAATCGCGAAAACCCGGAAGTGCTCTTGCAGCACTTGTTCAAGCATGTACAGACTTTTTTTTCTTGTCATTATTCCCTAAACAATGCAGTATAACAACCATTTTACATAGCATTTACATTGTATTGGGTATTATAAGTAATCTAGAGATGATTTAAAGTATATGAGAGGATGTGCGTGGGTTATTGTGCATTGGAATTGAAAAAATCGGAAGTTCTCTTACTAAAACAGGTACATTTGGTATTATTTAGCGTCAGTTAGTCAAACGTTTGTCTTAGTATATAGTATATATTTTATCTTTCTGTGCATATAAAGCACTTAAGAACGTATGTTTCAGCGCCGGGCTCAGGACCGGAAATTCTCAGGACTCGGGACAGATCGCTCCCTAGTGCACTCTCCACCGTGCTGGGTTGATGTGGATGGTCAAAAACTCAAAACCCTAAAACCTAATAATTAAACCACTGAGTTGCTTAGTAATAATTGTAGCTTTCATCGGGGCAGAGCCTTTCTCACTTTATCCTTTAAAATTGTTCCGATCGTTGACCAACCTAGCCTAACGCTTTTCCAATGACCGATGGCGTTTCACCTCTTGCCGATCGCTTTATTATTTCCACTTTATTTTCAATCGTGATCATGATTATTTTCGTGAACAGAAACAATGCACGTTCAGATCTCTGGCGCCGGGTCCTAATGTCCACCGCTCTGAGACAGGTTAAATAAGGTCTATGGTTCCGCTGGGTCCTAAGGTCCACCAGATTGAGACAGGTTGAATAAGGGACTTGAGCATCCGTGAATTTTGGTATCGACGAGGGGTCCCGGAACAAATCCCCCGCAGATAAGGAAGGCCGACTGTACTCTAAAGTTACAATGGGAAATAAATGCATGCCAAAAGGACAATATTGCAATGCTAATGGAGGATTTCAATATGCAGGTTGATTGGGCAAATCCAGTTGCTGGGAGATCCCAAGAGGGATAATTTCTAGAATTCCTACGAGATTGCTTTTTCGAGCAGCTTGTGGTTGAGCCCACTAGGGGATCAGCTGTTTTGGATTGGATGTTTTGCAATTAACCAGAATTGATTAGAGAGCATATGGTAAAAGAACCCTTAGGGGCAAGTGATCACATGATTTAATTCACCCTGAAATTTGTTAGATGTATCAGTATTACAGTAGAGTAAAGGGAATTACAGAGGCATGAGAGAGGAGTTGGCCAGAATTGATTGGAAAAGAACATTGGCAGAGATGATGGCAAAGCAGCAGTGACTGGAATTTATGGAAGCAATTCGGAAGGGACTGAATATATACATCCCAAAAAGGAAGAAGTATTCTGAAAGTAAGATGGCACAACCAGGGCTAACAAAGAAGTCAAAGCCAACATAAAAGCCTAAGAGAGGGCATAGAATAAAGGAAAAATTTGTGGGAAGTTAGAGGATTGGGAAGTTTTTAAATGCCAACAGAAGATAACTAAAAAAAT
The DNA here is from genome assembly GCF_030144855.1 of Hypanus sabinus. Classification (NCBI taxonomy): domain Eukaryota; kingdom Metazoa; phylum Chordata; class Chondrichthyes; order Myliobatiformes; family Dasyatidae; genus Hypanus; species Hypanus sabinus. The sequence continues at coordinate 71,287,361 of NC_082718.1, read as the reverse complement.
TCATTAAGAAGGTAAAGATGGAATATGAATGTAAGCTAACCAATAATATTAAAGATGATACCAATAGTTTCTTCAGATACATAAAGTGTAAAAGAGAGGCAAGAGTGGATATCAGACCGCTGGAAAATGATGCTGGACAGGTGGTAATGGGGGACAACGAAATGGCTGATGAACTGAATAAATATTTTGTATCAGTCTTCACTGTGGAAGACACTAGCAGTATGGTGGAAGTTCCAGGTGTCAGAGATCATGAAGGTTTGAAGTTACCATAACTAGAGACAAGATTCTTGTGAAGCTAAAAGGTCTGAAGGTACTTAAGTCACCTGGACCAGATGGTGAATGAGGTGGCTGATGACATTGTGGAGGCATTAGTAATGATCTTTCAAAAATCACTAGATTCTGGAATGGTTTAGGAAGACTAGAAAATTGCAAATGTCATTCCACTCTTCAAGAAGGGAGAGAAGCAGAAGAAATGAAATTGTAGGCCAGTTAGTCTGACCTCCACAGTTGGGAGGATGTTGGAGTCGATTATTAAGGATGTGGTTTCAGGTTACTTGGAGGCACATGCTAAAATAGGCCATGGTGAGCATGGTTTCCTCAAAGGAAAATCTTGCCTGACAAATCTGTTGGAATTCTTTGAAAAAATAACAAACAGGATAGACAAAGGGGAATTCGTTGATGTACACTTGGACAGTTCAGAAGGCCTTTGACAAGGTACCACATATTAAGCCTCTACGAGCCCATGGTATTACAGGGAAGATTCCAGCATGGATAAAGCAGTGGTCAATTGGCTGGAGATAAAGAGTGGGAATAAAGGGAGCTGCCAGGTGGATGCCAGTGTCTAGTGGTGTTCCATAGGTGTCTGTGTTGGGATTGACTCTTTTTATATTATATGCCAATGATTTGGGGAATAGAATTAATGGCTTTGTTGCAAAGTTTGCAGACGATATGAAGATGGGTTGAGGGGCAGGTATCTTTGAGGAAATAGGGAGGCTACAGAAGGACTTAGACAGATTAGGAAAATGGGCAAAGAAGTGGCAGATGGAATATAGTGTTGGGATGTTTATGGTCATGCACTTTGGTAGAAGAAATGAAGGGGTTGGTTTTTGTCTAAGTGGAAAGGAAATACAAAAATCTGAGACAAAAAGGGATTTGGGAGTCCTTGTGCAGGATTCCCTAAAGGTTAATTTGCAGTTTGAGTCAGTGGTGAGGAAGGCAAATGTGATGTTAGCATTCATTTCAAGAAGACTAAAATCTAAAAGCAAGGACAAAATATTGAGACTTTATAAAGCACTGTGAGATCTTACTTGGTATATTGTGAGCAGTTTTTGTCCCATTACCTTAGAAAGAATGTACTAAAACTGGAGGGGATTCAAAGGAGGTTCACAAAAATGATTAGAAGATTAAACGGCTTGTCATATGTTTGGTGGCTCTCATCCTGTATTCACTGGAATTTGGGAGAATGAGGGGTGTCCTAATTGAAACCTATCAAATGGTGAAAGGCCTTGATAGAGAGGATGTTTTCTATGGTGCGAGTGTCTATGAACAGAGGACACAGTCTCAGAACAGAGGGGTGTCCTTTTAGAATAGAACTGAGGAGGAATTTCTTTAGCCAGAGTGCAATATATCTGTGGAATTCATTGCCACAGGCAGCTGTGAAGGCCAAGTCTTAAGTATATTTAAGGGCGAGATGGATAGATCCTTGATTGGTCAGGGCATGAAGGGAATCATAGGGAGCACAGGAGATTGGGGCTGAGAGGAAAATTGGATCAGCCATGATGAAATGGTGGAGTAGACTTGATGAGCCAAAATAGCCTAATTCTGCTCCTATATCTTATGGTCTTATGGTGTTCATCAATGTTGTACAAAGGTAAAAGCAATAACAGATGCTACAGGTACAGAGAAAGTGCAGTGCAGGTAGATATGAGATCCAAGGGCAATGAAAATGTAGACTGTGAGATCAAAGGGTTGGCTTTATAAAATTGATAGGAAATCAGAGAATTCAATAAGTGAGACAATTTAGATTTAAGTGCATGGAACAATTATAATAGATGTACTCTAAGAATGGCTAATAGTTATAATGCTGCAGTACCAAGATGCCAGAGGAAGTGGTAGATGCACTCAGACCAAGCTTAATGCTGAGGAGATAAATGGACATAGGTGCCTGATTTTATAAAATCAAACCCAAGATGTATGATATTTTATGTATACACATTAATTTGTGGAGTAACCTGTACATCAGTGGAGCAACAACCCATCGTAGCATTAACACCGCAGCATCAGTGGAGGGAAGCAGATGGTGATTAAATCTTAGAGAGACCAACTATGAGAACTCTTTAGCCTTTGGCTTTTTCTTCAAGTGGACATCAAGATTTGTCTCCCTTTGCTCCTCTCGTGAAGCAGTTCTCGACAGCAGGAAATCATGTCAAGAACACCTCTCTTTGCTTCTAGTCAGGGCATTACTGATGAACTGGTCTGTGATCTGTGTGATGGTGGTGATGCCGTTGCATGGAGAGGAGAAGTCTGCTGCATGGGTAACAGCTTGCTCTCAATATTGTACTGTTCTGGCTTGCATACTGCCTTGTGACACTGCACCAACAATGGAGACAACCATGGTAACATCCATGGTTGACCCCAACCAACAGAAGGCTTCTGTTCTTATTGACAATTTTTTTTCAGCCTATTGACAATCAGGACCAAGCATATGCCTGTATCACATGAAACAGTTTGCTCAGGAGTCTTGAAAAACTGATGGAAGTAGACTGAAAACCAAAATGACAGCAGCCTCCATTAGTAAGAATAGGCTGACTTCTGCAGAAAATGCAGTGAGTGGAGGATAATTACATGCTGTTTGATTTTCATAAAGCCATGCAGGTTACAGGTTGTCACTAGGCTCAAGTTTAATGGTGGTAATTATATAAGTTGTTGTGCTCTGGCTAGGAATAACATTGACACCAAATGCAGCTACTTTAAAATAAGCAAGAAAGGGTATTCTGGATTGTCTTCTGATCAAAGTCAAGTTTATTGTCATCTGCACAAGTACATGAATGCACAGGTGCAATGAAAAACTAATTTGTCACAGCATCATAGCAACAAAACATCATGTAGGCAGTATTCACAAGAAAAGCGTAAACTATACACAAATAAATAATATAAATTTTTACAAGAAGATCACAATTAGAACAAAACTCGGAAGTCCATTTTAGTGCAATGTGATCAATGTTCATAACATTGCTAACCTGCTCAAAGTTTCAAAATAAAGGCTCAAGACTGCTGTGCAGGTTGACCCTGTGGTTAAGAAAGCATATGGTGCATTGGCCTTCATCAAACATGGGATTGAGTTTAAGGGCCAAGAGATAATGTTTCAGCTATGTAGGACCTTGGTCAGACCCCACTTGGAGTACTGTGCTCAGTCCTGGTCGCTTCACTATAGGAAGGATGTGGAAACCATAGAAAAGGTGTAGAGGAGATTTACAAGGATGTTGCTTGGATTGGGAAGCATGCCTTATGAGAATAGGTTGAGTGAACTCAGCCTTTTTTTTCCTTGGAGTGACAGAGGATAAGAGGTGACCTGATAGAGGTGTATAAGATGATGAGAGGCATTGATTGTGTGGATAGTCAGGCTTTTTCCCAGGGCTGAAATGGCTATCAAGAGAGGACACAGGCTTAAGGTGCTTGGAAGTAGGTACTACTTCAGGAGTAAGTTTTTTACGCAGAGTGGTGAGTGCTTGGAATGGGCTGCCAGCAACAGTGGTGGAGGCGGATAAGATAGGGTCTTTTAGGACTCCTGGACAGGTATATGGAGCTCAGAAAAATACAGGGCTATGGGTAACCCTAGGCAATTTCTCAGGTAAGGACATGTTCAGCACAGCTTTGTGAGCCAAAGGGCCTGTATTGTGCTGTAGGTTTTCTATGTTTGTATCTTCAATTCCAGGCATACCCTTTGATTCGGAAATGGGGGATTCAGTTTTTCCCCGGCAGTTTGTCATTTGGGGAACAATCAGAACCAGCTATGTTGTTTCCACGATCAATCTCAGTAGTACCTTTAGTGTGTGCAGGGTATTTAATAATGGTCAATTGTGAAGGAAGAAGGAAGACAAGAGGTTGTCGATGTAAATTGTTTAAGTCATGGCCGTACCAGAGGAGGTGACATAAGCCCTAGCTTTTCAAAGTTGCCTGAAGTCATGAGTGACTCCAAAGGCATATCTAGTCTGTTAAAATGTTGGCTGATTTCCCAGTAGCTAGGATGCATGCTCTAGTGAGTGCAAAGAGTTCAGTTTGCTGTGCTGAGTGAGGAGAAAGAAAGGAATCAGACTCCACGGTTTCTATGTCGGAAACAACAGCATAGCCTGTATAACACTGGCCTTGGTTGTCTATAAAGAAGCTCCCATCTACATAGAAGACTAAGTCTGGATTAGCAAGGGGGATGTCAGTCATGTCAGGTCAGACTTCTGTCAGTTGGTGATTAATTGTTGCACAATCATGGGGTGGTCAATCTAGACTCTCAGGAGGGCATTCTAAAAAGGTAGCTGGGTTCACAGTAGAACAGGGGAAAAAATGGAGAAGGGGGTTCTGAAGCAGGACCTCATGTAGTGTCCTTATATTTGTTCAGAATTGGACAAAATCAAAAATCAACCTTTCCTCACAAGTGAAAAAAACAAACATTTAAATATAGAAGATTGCTCTTGCCACCCACTGAAATGTTATGTACTAAAATTTAAGTGAACTTTTTCCCTTTAGATGACCTCGGTGGTTTGCTTTGAAAGACTGAATGAGACACTTCTTTCTGACAAGGCCACAAATTGTTCATACAGCTACAATGATAAATAACGTACTTCTTTATCTGATATACTGCTTTCTTAGAAATACTTTGTCTTTGCAAACTACAATCTAATTTAAAATGGCTTTATGAAGCTTAAGTGGATTCTGACCAGTTCATATTGTTGGATTTAACCTTGTCGGCCACCTTGCTGGGTGAGGCATGGAGGAGGAGAGCACTGTACTGTGGGGGCTGGTTCCCTGCTGCATACAGTGGATCTCCCGATCGTGCAGAATAAATGGCATTAAAGCGTTCTAGGAAATCATCGGGGTCTCATCTTTTCCCGGTTTACACTTACATCTGTGGAGGGGGCCAGAATGTGGGACAAGGCGTTCAATGTATTTTCAATCGTCCGCGGTTCGGTTTGCCTGGTCGCGATTAACTGGTCGTAGTTGCCTTGTCTAGGTCGAATGGTGAATTGTGTCTGATTAGTAGGAGTAAGGATGGCTATAGCCAAAGGGAATAAATCTCAGGAGTTAGCGGAATAAATAGTCAGGACAGTTCTTAAATAACTACAGAACCCTTGGGGGTTGACCTTCTTGTCAGTGCGGCATTCAGTGTACCACAGAGTTTGGAAGGGGTCCAGGGTTTATGGATTTGCATAGTAGGTTCTTGTTCCGCCATTCTGGCTTGTGGGTTAGGAGCAGTCCTCATGGGCAATTGATACTGAGTCTGTATTAGTCCCGGTAAAACCAATGACCCTTGCTCAGGGGTCCACTGCAAGAGAGGTCCAGTCTGACTGTGCGTGTGGTCAGAAACAGGTATTGGGTTTCCCAACTGTTCTGCAGGAACTGCATTGGTCAGTGGTGATGCAATGGCTGTTGAGATGGTGATTGAGGCACCAGGGCGAGAACCATATGGGGTTGGGGAACTGGACCGTGGTAAAACAGGTGCCGACACAGTTGTGGGTAGTACGGCGAGATTATTAGGTTGCCTTACCCATTACTAATTATCAGTATCGTTTAGGGAATCGGTTGTAATGTCTGGATAGAGGTGGGATACCCCAAAATTATTTTTATTTTCAGTTTCCATTTTCCCTTTATTTATACTTCCAGGACCAGTATGTTTTATCTCTGATACAGTTTCTTTCTCTGTCTCCTTTGTCTGTTTCTGTCCCTAATCCCATTCTTCACAAATCGGTCTCAACTCTTGCCAACTCCTGGGATTGCCTCTTTTATCATGTACGTCTAACCCTCTTTGCTTAGCGTTATCAGTCCAACAACTTAGTTTATGTCTATCTTTTATTTCTGCCTCTTGTTGCTGTAGGCCAATCAGCCGACCATACTCTTTCCCTGCCTTCCCTTTCCATATTCTCTCTTCCGCCTGCTGTATTAAATTTAAATCAAATGTACCTCCTGCAGGCCAGTAGTCTTTTCCCAAAAGTTTAGACAATAGTCTCAGTTTCTTTTCATTGTCTGGATATTCGTCTATTATTTTCTATAACGGTCTATTCCCCCCCACTTTGTCTAAGCACGCACCCATCATATTCTGGGGGATTCGAAACACCCATCTTCACTTACAAGAAGACTCAAACTTCCCAATTATTCCGGGAGACTCGAACCACCCATCTTGATTTACTGTTCTGGAGGACTCATACAGTCCGTCTTGATTCACTGTTCTGGGGGACTCGAACTGCCCGTCTTGATTTACTATTCTGGGGGACATGAACCACCCGTCTTGATTCACTATTCTGGGGGACTTGAACCGCCTGTCTTGATTCACCATTAACCATATAGCCATATAACAATTACAGCACGGAAACAGGCCATCTTAGCCTTTCTAGTCTGTACCGAATGCTTACTCTCACCTAGTCCCACTGACCTGCACTCAGCCCATAACCCTCCACTCCTTTCCTGTCCATATACCTATCCAATTTTACTTTAAATGACAATACCAAACCTGCCTCTACCACTTCTACTGGAAGCTCGTTCCACACAGCTACCACTCTCTGAGTAAAGAAATTCCCCCTCGTGTTACCCTTAAACTTTTGCCCCCTAACTCTCAACTCATGTCCTCTTGTTTGAATCTCCTCTACTCTCAATGGAAAAAGCCTATCCACGTCAACTCTATCTATCCCTCTCAAAATGTTAAATACCTCGATCAAATCCCCCCCTCAACCTTCTATGCTCCAATGAATAAAGACCTAACTTGTTCAACCTTTCTCTGTAACTTAAGTGCTGAAACCCAGGTAACATCCTAGTAAATCGTCTGTGCACTCTCTCTATTTTGTTGATATCTTTCCTATAATTCGGTGACCAGAACTGTACACAATACTCCAAATTTGGCCTTACCAATGTCTTATACAATTTCAACATTACATCCCAACTCCAATACTCAATGCTCTGATTTATAAAGGCCAGCATACCAAAAGCTTTCTTCACTACCCTATCCACATGAGATTCCACCTTCAGGGAACTATGCAACATTATTCCTAGATCATTCTGTTCTACTACATTCTTCAATGCTCTACCATTTACCATGTATGTCCTATTTTGATTATTCCTACCAAAATATAGCATCTCACACTTATCAGCATTAAACTCCATCTGCCATCTTTCAGCCAACTCTTCTAACTGGCCTAAATCTCACTGTAAGCTTTGAAAGCCTACTTCATTATCCACAACGCCACCTGTCTTAGTATTATCTGCATACTTACTAATCCAATTTACCACCCCATCATCCAGATCATTAATGTATATGACAAACAACATTGGACCCAGTACAGATCCCTGAGGCACATCACTAGTCACCGGCCTCCAACCTGACAAACAGGTATCCGCCACTACTTTCTGGCATCTCCCATCCAGCCACTGTTGAATCCATTTTACTACTTCAATATTAATACCCAACGATTGAACCTTCCTAACTAACCTTCCGTGCAGAACCTTATCAAAGGCCTTACTGAAGTCCATATAGACAATATCCACTGCTTTACCCTCGTCAACTTTCCTCATTACCTCTTCAAAAAATTCAATGATTTGTCAAACATGACCTTCCAAGCACAAATCCATGCTGACTGTTCCTAATCAGACCCTGTCTATCCAAATAATTATATATACCATCTCTAAGAATACTTTCCATTAATTTACCCACCACTGACGTCAAACTTACAGGCCTATAATTGCTAGGTTTACTCTTAGAACCCTTTTTAAATAATGGAACCACATGAACAATATGCCAATCTTCCGGCACCATCCCTGTTTCTAATGACATTTGAAATATTTCTGTCAGAGCCCCTGCTATTTCTACACTAACTTCACTCAAGGTCCTCGGGAATATCCTGTCAGGACCTGGTGATTTATTCACTTTTATATTCCTTAAAAGTGCTAGTACTTCCTCCTCTTTAATCGTCATAACTTCTCTACTTGTTTCCCTTACCTTACACAATTCAATATCCTTCTCCTTAGTGAATACTGAAGAAAATAAATTGTTCAAAATCTTTTTAATCTCTTTTGGGGGGGACATGAACCACCAGTCTTGATTTACTATTCTGGGGGACTCACACTGTCCGTCTTGATTCACTATTCTAGGGGACATGAACTGACTGTCTTGATTTGCTATTCCCTTTGGGTCCTGTTAGTGGTTGTTAACCGCCAAAATAAGAGAACAAACAGAGTCAGAGAGCAGAAAGGAACCAACGTTAAACCCTACCTTGTGGGCCTGTTCGTCTCTGATTCACCCTAACTTATTCAGTTTTGGCTAGGGGTCTACCATATATTGGGACCCTGCTCACAGCACCAAGATGTTAACCTGCCTCTCTACTGGAAACCATTTAGGTTCAGACCTAGAGAATAACTGTCAAACACAGTTTACTTAAAAGTACATGCTGTTTATTAGCAAGCTTGTGTTCTCAGTTGGCAACACAGAACCTCTGCTTACCGAGCCTGAGAAAATATGCAGTCAAGTGAGCCCAGAAGATGTTTGGAGCTATTGATGTACATTGTTACCACATACAGATAAGGGTAGACTCAGGCTACGTCCACACTACACTGGATAAATTCATAACCAAAGCTTTTTCTCTTTGTTTTTACCCTCCATCCACACTAAAACGGCGTTTTTGTCCCCCGAAACCGGAGATTTTCAGAAATGCTCTCCAGAGTGTGTAATTTTAAAAACACCGCTTGGCTGGAGCAGTGTGGACAGGGTAAGCGGAGAAATCTAAAAATGCTGTCATGACGTGCCGGAACAGATGGTGATAGCAGCGCACCATTTCATTGTTTTCTTGAACACAACCTAACAATTTCAGAACAGATGACAACAAGACTGAAGCCAGAAGAGTTAGAAACGTACTCACCAAATACTTTGACCCATAACTTACTGAATAAATAAGTATACTCACTTTGCCCTACTTTCTGTCCTTGCTCGTATGAGGGTGGTTTACCTATTTATGCAAGTACTTCTCTGACAATTGTGTGGAAATACAAGATAATACTGATGCAGACATGCTTTATACATTTAACAAGGGGCTTTATTAAATCAACAGAGTTCATCAGTTTTTCAGTGTTCGTTGTCAACCAGGTCATCCTGTCGGTTGCCTCCATACGCTCCAATATTTGTTTTTTTTTTACTTTTAAGTCCTCCTGCGCGATAGCCAACAGCTGTCTGTTGTTTAAGTTTTTCTAGTCTGTAACTGCACAAACGCGCACTTTCAGAGCAAGATTCGACACCAAACATCTGTTTTCGGTAGATGTGTCCTGCGCATGCACAGTCGGAGGAGATTCGCCGAAATATCCATTTTAATGTTGACAGAGATATTTTTTAAAACGCATAGTGTGGACGCCTATTGTTTTTATGCAAAACTGACATTTTCAAAATTATCCGATCTAGTGTGGACATAGCCTAAGAAACTTCTCATGGAACAAACACTTCTTTGTTTATACATTATTCTCACAGAACGACTTTTCAAGCTGCCAAGAAGTCAGTTAGGTTCTAGCCCTTTTAAGTCTGCATATAATTCCTCAGGTGGAGCTGAGGTGCATACAGGCAGTCCCCAGGTTACAAACGAGTTCTGTTCCTGAGTCCGTCTTTAAGTCGGATTTGTACGTAAGTCGGAACAGGTAATCCGGTATTTAGTGTCAGTTAGTCAAACGTTTGTCTTAGTATATAGTACATGTTTCACCTTTCTATGCATATAAAACACTTAAGAAATGTATGTATTTCAATAATTAAACCACTGCATTGCCTAGTAATAATTGTAGCTTTCAACAGGGCAGGGCCTTTCACATGCTCCATTATTCCCACTTTAACCTTTACCTATATCCTTTAATATTGTTCCAATCGTTGACGGACTGTAGCCTAACACTTTTCCAATGACTGATGGCGTTTCACCTCTTTCCGATCGCTTTATTATTTCCGCTTTATTTTCAATCACAATCGTTTTCCGTCAACGGAACAGAAAACTGCAGATTCAGCAGCAGCAGCAGCGGGCGGCAGGTCCTCTGCTGCCCTGGGTCCTAAAGTTCACCCACACTGAGACAGATTAAATGGGACAAGTAGGGGCTGTGCTGACTGGAAAGTGGGGAGGGGGGGGGAAATCAGAGTGAATCTTGCTAAGAAATATTTAAGCCAAATGCAAAGTTACACACTCAGCAGTGTTAACGGCAACGACTTAAAATGGTGGAAAGCGTCGTGATTGGACTTAAAATGGCAGATGGCCTCGTGATCTGACTTAAAATGGCGGATGATGTTCTCCTCCCTCCATTCGTAAGTACAAGTTGTTCGTAAGTCGGATGTTCATAACTCAGGGACTGCCTGTATAGATATATGGTCCAATATTTGTCTTAACAAAATAGAATGTTCGCCATTCAAGATGATCCTGTATTCACAGGACTTGCTAAGTATTCTTATGAACCAGTGATGCCCAGAGACCAGACAGTCTTTCTTTGTTCTCATAAGAGGTTATTAACTAGTCAGCAATCTGTATCTTTAAAGATGAGGTATCTTTTGTTTTTTTACCTTCGCAGATTACATGCTGCCATTATAAATACTGGGTATTGCAGTACTGCAAGACAAATTAGAACAGCCTGTCTTCATTCACAATAATTGATGTTTTAATTTGCACAAGCAGTCAGTGTTACGATCTTCAAAGTGTCATCCTGTTGTTAAATAGTATGTTTTTTTACAGTGCTGTTCAAGCCCTTCGGCCCATGATGTTGTGCCGACCTTTAAACCTCCCCGTGACTGTGGGTTTCCTCTGAATGTTTTGGTTTCCTCCCACATTTCAAGAGAAGTACGAGTTAGGATTAGTAAATTGAGGGCGTGTACTGTTGGTGCCAAAAGTGTGGTGAAGCTTGTGGGCTGCCCTGACACCTCATCAAACTGTTTTGGTCATTGAAGTAAACAATGCATTTCATTGTATATTCTGATGTATTGATGTACATGTGACAAATAAAGCCAATCTTTCTTCCTTTCTATTTCAAATTCAATTAAATGCCTTCCTTCCACATAGCTGTCCATTTTTCTGTGATCCATGTGACTATCTAAGAGTCTGTTAAACCTCCCTATTGTCTGTGCCTCTACCCCTTCAGAGCTTTCCGTGCACTCACCACTGTGCAGAACAAAAAAACCTCTAATGTCCACCCTGTACTTTACTCCAAACACTCAAAATTATGTCATCTCATATTTGCCAGTGCATCCTGGGAAAAAAGCACAGGCTCTACATTCCGTCAATGCCTCTTGTCTTCTGCACCTCTATCAAGTCATCTCTCCTTCCTTTGTCCTAGCTCGCTCAACTTTTTCTCATAAGACATGTTCTCTAATCCAGGCAGCATCCTGGTAAATCTCCTCTACACCCTCTCTAAAGCTTCCACTTCCTTCCTATAATGAGGAGACCTGTGAAGAAAATAAGCTTCAGTATGATCCATTTAGGTCCAATCACCTTAAGTTTTCAACTTTATTCTTTCAATAAATTTGAAGCTTATTAGCATATATCCTGTGAGGGCTGAAAAGAGATGTGCCTCGTTTCATGACAGTGAGTGGTGCCAAGTCAGAGTTTTTGGAAAGGCATCCTGTCATATTTTGTCAGGACATACCCTCTGCTGTTCTATGAACAAATAATGTGCTTGTAAGGTGGAAAATGCTCATCACATCAGTAACATCTGAGAACCAATAAAATGAGTGAATTGGAAGAGAAGAAATAGAAACAGGGGGTGGAGTTTCAAGATGGCGACGTAAACATCTGCCTTTTTAGGCGCTCTTCACTTTTCTAACTATAATCACCCTTTAATCAAATCTTTTCGAATTTAATCAAATGAGTTGATATTTTCGACTGACTTTTTTTTCCTTAAAACTATATTTGATCTAACTTTGCCGAACTTAAAATGGCTACAAGTAAGAAATCGTCTAAGGAGCCTTTATCTATCGATGCAATTTCTAATCTTCTGGACACTAAACTTGCAAGTTTGGAAAGCAAGCTGGAAAGTAAAATGGCAAGTTTGGAAGATAACCTGGAAAGTAAAATAGCAAGTTTGGAAAACAAGTTTACCACGAAAATGTCTGAACTTGAAGGAGCTGTTAAATCGCTTGATACTAAGTTTCAGTCGCAGGCAACGGATATTCAGCAGCATGAAGATAAGTTGGAGACTCTTGAAAAATTAATTGTTGAAAAAGCATGTACACTTGAGGAGTTGGATAAGAAGGTACAATCGACTCTTAAAGTTGTAAATCAGCATAAGTTTAAAATTACTGATCTCGAAAATCGATTTCGCAGACAGAATTTGCGAATTATTGGGTTTCCCGAAAGAGCTGAGTCCGGTGATTTAACTGAATTTTTCTCTAAATTACTGTGGGAAATTTTCGGTGATGAAGGTTTGCAAACTAAACCTGTTATTGACCGTGCTCACAGAGTTGCGAGGTTTTCGTCTATGACTGATAAACCACGAGCGGTGATTGTTCGCCTTTATTATCCTCGTGAGAAAGAGCTTTTAATTCGATTAGCTCGTAAAAAAGGTATGATTTCTTACAATAACTTCAAATTTCAAATTGTTGAGGATTATTCTTATGAGGTTATGAGAGCCAGAATCGCTTTTAAACCAGTGATGGCAGAGATTTATTCGATTGGACTTAAACAAGTTTTAATGTATCCAGCGAAGCTTAGAATTACGCTGAGCGACAACAGTCAGCAAATTTTTAACACTCCGGAAGAAGCGAAGAAATTTGTTGAAGAATTTCGATCTTCTACTGCAACTTGAACTATGTGTTATGTGGAAGATTTTTCGGAGAGAGGATATCTTTCTATTTTAAGTTTTAACCTATGAAGCTGGGTTATAACTTCTTATTTTGATCTATGGGTCTGGTTTTTTTTACTATCATCATTGTTTATAGATGTTCTTTTTAATTTTTATAGTATCTTTTTTTTTCTTTCTGTTTTGGTTATATACGTTTATATTTTGCAATAATGATTTACTTTTTTTTAAGATGTCGTTTCTTTTTCCCGTAAGATTCTGTTTTTTGTAAGCATTTATTTGTTTGCCTGTACTCAGATATGGGACGAATGTTTTGGATTTTTGGTTTTTTTTATATATATTGCACTGTTTATTACATCCCTTTTTTTAAAATCTTATTTTGTCTTTTAATAGATTGCTGAACTCACATTTGTATTTAGTAATATGGCTTTTTCAAAATGGCGTTTCTTCTTCCCATAAGTCGTTGCTTTTGAAACGTCATCTTGTATTTGAACACGGGATTTTTTTTTAAAGGTATATTACACTTTTAAATTTTGACGTTTATACTTTTTTTATTAATGATTGTTTTATTATATTAGTTTTCTTTTATTCTGATTGATATTTTTTTTTTGCAACTCTATATCTTAATTTGGGTGTTATATAGTTTTCTTTTAATCTTTTTATAGAGCTGCCATCTTGAAATGGGGGTAATATTAGTATTAGATTATGCGCCTGCCGCTTGGCTTTTTTTCGAAGGGTGGGGGGAGGGGGTAGGGATCTTTTTTCACGCTTTTGCTTTTTATTTTTTTGCTTTTAGTTTATGGGCCGACTTTAAATTATTAATATTGTTGAGGTGTCATGTTCTCCGGTTGCTCCTGAATCAATTTTCCTCCTTCCTGAATTGTGGGTTATGTGTCTTTCTAACCTTTTATGATACACACAACTAATATTAGTATGATGGATAAATCTGTTAACTTTATTTCCTGGAATACTAATGGTTTAAATCATCCGATTAAACGTAAAAAAATATTTAAAGTATTCCATAGACTGAATGCTAATATTATCTTTGCACAGGAGACCCATATCAGGAGGGAGGATAATCAATGTTTTTTTAGGTTCTGGAAGGGTCAACAATTTCACTCGAATTGTACCACTAAAATTAGGGGTGTGTCTATTTTTATAGACCCCTCAATATCGTTTACACATCATGAAATTATCTCTGACCCACAGGGTAGATTTTTGTTGATAACTGGTTTACTTTTCCATCGGAAAGTTGTTCTAGTTAATATTTATGCTCCAAACTTTGACTGCCCTGAATTTTTTAAACGTTTATTTACTTCCCTTCCTAATCTAAATGAATATATGTTGATAATGGGTGGAGATTTTAATTGTTGTTTGAATCCTTCGATGGATAGATCTAAACCTATTCGTACTCTTCCGAACAGATCAGCCCTACTTATTAATTCATTTATGGTTGACTCGGGAATTACAGAAATATGGCGGTTTTTGAACCCTAAAGATAAAGAATTTTCATTTTTTTTCACATGTATATCATAGCTATTCTAGAATTGACTATTTTCTTATTGATCATCAGTTATTAACGGATGTTATTGATTGTAAATATGATTCTATTACTATTTCGGATCATGCACCTTTGAAGTTATCTATTAAGATTTCGGACTATTTCCAATAATATCAGATCTTGGAGGCTTAACGCTACTTTGCTTCAAGACCCAGAATTTATCACCTATATAAAACAGCAAATTGACTTGTTCTTCTCAACAAACTGTACTGAAGAAATCGACAGAGGAATACTTTGGGACTCTTTTAAGGCTTTTATTCGTGGACAAATTATCTCATATTCTGCTGGTAAAAGAAAACAAAGATATTTAGATATTGCTTTATTAGTGGATAAAATCAAGGAAATTGATAAGATTTATTCCGTGACTCCTACCAAAGAACTTTATAAGAAGAGAGTTGAGCTTCAAATGGAACGTAGTTTACTATTATCTTCTTCAATTGAAAATCAATTAATTAGGACCAGGGCTCAATTCTATATTCACAGTGATCGTACTGGTAAACTGTTAGCTAATCAATTAAAGGCTATCTCGACTAAGCGACAAATTATTAAAATTCGCAAACAAGACGGTAATTTAACTACTGATCATAAAGAAATTAATAATACCTTTCAAGATTTTTATAAATCTTTATATCAATCAGAATTTGATGGTGACCAGTCCATGATAGATAATTTTTTTAACAATTTGAATATTCCTAAACTGATTGATGAAGATCATAGCCTGTTAGATGCTCCTATTTCTATGGTGGAAATAGGAGAGGCTATCTCATCAATGAATTCAGGGAAAGCTCCTGGTCCTGATGGTTATATAGTAGAATTTTTTAAAACTTTTTCTTCTTTGCTCTCTCCTTGGTTATGTGAAATTTTTAATGATGCGTTTGCTAAGAAGAGATTACCTCAATCTTTTTATGAAGCTAATATCTCTCTAATTCTTAAAAAAGATAAAGATCCTACTTTATGTACATCTTATCGCCCTATATCACTATTAAATGTAGATTCTAAGATTCTTACAAAAATTTTAGCTATTAGATTAGAAAAAGTACTATCACAGATTATTTCAGAAGATCAAACTGGTTTTATGAGGAATCGTATTCCTTTTTTAATGTTAGAAAATTATAATATAATTCATACTTCACCACCCACAATCCCAGAATGTGTTATTTCATTAGATGCTGAAAAAGCTTTTGATAGAGTTGAATGGATATATTTATTTAATACATTGAGAAATTTTAATTTTAGTCCTAACTTTATATCATGGATTAAATTAATATATCATAAACCTGTTGCTTCTGTTCTTACAAATAACTATAGATCCTCTTTTTTTCAATTATCTCGTGGTACGAGACAAGGCTGTCCCTTAAGTCCTTTATTATTTAATATTGCATTAGAACCTTTAGCTATTGCTATTCGTGAATCTCCTAATATTTTTGGTATTACCCGTAATGAGAAGTTATACAAATTATCACTTTATGCTGATGATTTGCTGTTATATATTTCTGACCCTGATAGGTCTATTCCCGTTATTTTATCCTTGTTGGTTCAATTTGGTACTTTTTCTGGTTATAAACTAAATTTAGATAAGAGTGAATTATTTCCTTTAAATGCTTTAATTTCCTTTAAATTTTCCTTTTATTGAGTGATAGGATACCATTTAAAGTTGTTACTGATAACTTTACCTATTTAGGTATAAAAATTACCAAGAAATATAAAGATTTATTTAGACTGAATTTTTTACCTATGCTTCATCAAATTCATCAACTTACTACAAGATGGTCTCCTCTGTTTTTATCATTAATTGGTCGGATTAATGCTATTAAAATGATGATTTTACCGAAATTTTTATACTTATTTCAAGCCCTACCAGTTTTTATTTCTAAATCTTTTTTTGATAACATTGATTCAAAAATTTCCTCATTTGTGTGGCAAAATAAAAACCCTAGGTTAAGTAAAAAGCAATTACAAAAATCTAAAAAAGATGGTGGTTTAGCTTTACCCAATTTTAGATTTTATTATTGGGCAAATAATATTCGTAATTTAATGTATTGGAAACTAGATTTGGATTCACCACTGTGCCCACAGTGGGTAAATTTGGAATGTAATGAGGTAAAGGGATATTCTCTATTCTCTGTTCTTGGTTCTTGTCTTCCTGCTGATTTAGTTAAATTTAATAAACAAATATCTAATCCTGTTATTAAACATACATTACGAATTTGGTTTCAATTTCGTAAGTTTTTTACTTTGAAAAACTTTGTTCTTGATAGCCCTATCTTACTTAATTTCTTTTTCAAACCCTCTTGGACAGATCAAGCTTTTAACATATGGAAAAGGAAAGGTATAAAATGTTTTCGTGATCTCTTTTTTGAAGATACTTTGATGTCATTTGACCGACTTTCCAACAAATTTGAATTACCTAAATCTAATTTTTTCAGTTATTTACAAATTAGAAATTTCTTACATAAAGTTTTACCATCTTTTCCTAATTCAACTTTGGTGGACTTTACAGATTTGATTTTTACCTTAAATCCTTGTCAGAAGGGATTAGTAGCTTTTATTTATAATATGATTATGAAGATACAACCAGAAATATCAGTTAGAATTAAACAAGAATGGGAAAAAGAACTTCGATATAATATATCAACAGATAAATTGGAAAAAATTTTGCAAATGGTTAATTCTTCTTCTATATGTGCTAAACATGCTTTAATACAATTTAAAATTGTACATAGAGCTCATATGTCTAAAGATAAACTTGCTCGATTCTATTCTCATATTAACCCTCAATGTGACAGATGTCATTCAGAAGTGGCCTCATTGACCCATATGTTTTGGTCATGTCCCACTTTACATAATTACTGGAAGGACATATTTACTACTATTTCCTCAATTTGGAATATAGATTTACAACCTCATTTTATTACTGCAATTTTTGGCATACCAAATGAAGATGGTAATCAGTTTTCCCCTTCAATCAGACGAATGATTGCTTTTGTAACATTAATGGCCAGAAGGTCTATATTACAAAATTGGAAAGAAGTAAATCCTCCTACCACGTTTCAATGGCTTTCTCAAACTATTTCTTATCTGAGCCTGGAAAAAATTAGAAGCACTACTTTTGATTCATCAATTAAATTTGAAGAAACTTGGAGACCATTTATTCGACATTTTCATATGAATTAATTTGGCCCTTTCCAGACCTTTTTTCTGCTTATTCATGTTCAGGTATGGAGTTCCGGAGTTTGTTGACACTATCATATACTTGTAAACTATTATTATTGCCCATGTTAGTTTAGTGTAGAGTTTTATTTTTCTTAATATATACTTTTTTTTCACATATTTTCAAATTTTTTTTTCTCTTTTTTAATGGTTATTTTTGGGTTTTTTTCATATATAATCATATGGACTTGATTGATTAAGGTATTTTCTTCTGTTGATGTTTAATAGGATATTGTTATCTTATTATCAACGTGATTTCAAGTCTATTGTATTCATAATTTACTCATTATTATGTTATGTTTTTTTTTGTGTATATATGAAAATCAATAAAAAGATTGAAAAAGAAAGAAAGAAATAGAAACAGGTTTAAGACATCAAACTCCTTGAGCCTGTTCCAGTGTTAAGTGAGAACAGTGCTTATCCTGTGAAGTTCATAACCTAACTCATTGCCAGAAGCCCTAGAAATTGCATATACTCAGAAGCATTTTATAGAAAGGAGCATAGGGTTGGGAGAGTGGAAAAGAGGCTTGTTGTTGCTGAATGTGTTGTTCTGCTGAACATTGTGGACATGTTATGTTGGCGCTGGAATGTGTGGAGACACTTGCAGCTGCTCCCAGCAGATCCTTAACACACACAATGCGTTTCACTATGTCTTTCAATGTACGTGTGGTAAATAAATGGGAATCTGAATCGGTATCTGAAGGAGAAGCAAAGGAAAGAATTGGGGATGATATAGGTATTAAAAACATGAAATGCAAAGCTATATAAAATGTTCAGACGGGAGACAAACTACTTCATTGGCTCAGTAAATATTTACAAATTATAGTGGTAGAAATTAAAATATGAAACAAGACAGTTCTTGAATCCAGTTTCCAACAGTTACTTGGGTTTCCAAACTGGGTGGAGATCTTGGAGTTTTCAGTCCTCTGTAATCAAAACATGATCAGTTGGTTCATCAAAGTTCAAAAACTGGATGAATAGTAGCTAGGTTTACATGGAATGCACTCTGCTGAACTAGACTATTGAACCCAACTAGTTATCTGGTGCTATTCTTTCCCCAGATCTCTTTAATCCCCTCTTTCTCAAGTGTGATTATCTTGTAAGCCTCCCTAAACAGATACATTTTGAGAATTCTGTTCTATAACTAATTTTTGAAGTCAGCGAGTGTACGGTTTTCAGATTCAGAATGTAAAGAATTAGGTATCTTTATTGATGTAACCTCAGGTATTTCCAACTGATTTTCCTGGAAAAGGTGTATCTTCTGACTCCTCAAATCCTGCCTGTTGTTTGAGGTATAAATCAGGTTATGAGTGCAGATTAAACAAATTCAAAGAAGCTTAAGGCTACCTGTGATAAAGCAGCTGTCATGATTGGAAGCCTAGCAAGGCTTGAAAAAAATACATCCCTTCCTTCAGTAGTACATCGAATTAGCAAGCTCTTACTGCAATTGTTTATCTTGCACCAAGCCCTAATCCAACAGTCTGCATTTCCCAGAAGACAACAAATGTCTGGGAATGTCACTATAAATGGGAACTTCTCCAAGTTGCACATTGTCCAAACTAGTGACGGCCATAGCCCAGTGGGTAATATTCTCAGAAGTTTGAGGGATCAATATTTTAAACTGACAGCCAAAAAAAACAAACGGCTAGAGCAGGAATTCCCAACCTTTTTTATGCCATGGACCAATAACATTAAGTAAGGGGACATGAAGGATTCCATGAAGACTATTTTGAAGTACTTCCCACCATCCTAGCCAATAATAGTCCTTGCCACACACACAAAATGCTGGAGGATCTTAGAAGCCCAGGCAGAATCTGTGGAAAAGAGTAGAGTTGATATTTCAGGCCAGAATCCTTCAGGGCTTGGCTCGAAACATCAACTATACTCCTTTTCATAAATGCTGCCGGGCCTGCTGGGTTGCTCCAGTATTTTGTGTGTGTTGCTTGAATTTCCAGCATCTGCAGATTTTCTCTTGTCAAGAATAGTCCTTATTGAACATTACCAAGACAGGGTTATGTGGATATCAAAACAGGCCAAGTTTGTTCTCAAGTGCCAATTGTAACTGGGGCAAGAATTATTCTTCTGATTTTTGAATGCTTATGTTGGGTTATTGTCTGCATAGTTTCATACTACACTTGCTGTCTATAAATTAGGAAAATTTTCTGGCGGACTGTAAGATTTTTCTGCTTTTAATAAAGGAAAGGGTCAAGTTCACAGGGTTCATTCTACTTAGCATAGTGTGATCTATGGCCTCTGATGAATTAACCCGTTTCATCAGGGTGTGAGGAGGATGGGATAGCATGTTGAAAAATAACATGCAGAGAGAAACAGATGCAGTGTTTCAGGTGACCTTTCAGAACTGAAAGTGACACTTCAAGTGATGCTCATGTAAATTAAACCAGGAAAATACTGGAATCATTGCCTGTAATAGTGCTGACTTGCTAAGCATTCCAGCACTTTCTGTTTTGATATTGTGTGTCCGACAGTTGATTTACACCTCAGGAACAGAAATTTAAAAATGGCTGTTATAAATCAATAAGTATAAACTCTGTTTATGCATCCAAGTATTTTCCTTTTGGGCTTCTTCAAAGATCTGATCCATTCCTTATATATCTGAAATGCTGCTTATCTATATCTAAAGAACAATTAGTTAAGGGCTTCAGGATTTTATCCCAGCAATTAAGGAAAAGCAACGTTATGAGGTTGTGACTTGGAATCTGTAGGTAATAGTGCTCCCTTCTAGATCACAGGTTTGAAAGACAGTGCGAAAGAAGCCATGCAAGTTCTGTTGTATTTTGCAGATTGTGTTCACTCGAGCTATACTGCAAAAGTGGTGGGAGGAGTGAATGTTTAGATTGGAGATGAAGTGATCTGTTTTGAGCTGGATGGGGCTTCCTGAGCATTGGGTGAGCTGTTAGTGACAAATTGGTATATAATCTCTTGAAAGGAGGGAGTGAGAAAACAGGAAACTTCAGGTTATTTAGCTTAATATTTGTCAAAGGGAAAATGTTAAAAGCTATTATTAAAAACATTATAACAGAGTAGTTGAAAAAAATTCAACCTATTCCAGCAGAGTTGACATTAATATGTGAAAGGAAAACTTCTGACTAATTCCCAAGAGTTTTGTGAAGAGATAACATGCTGTGCATAATGAGGTAAACACAAGAGATTCTGCAGATGCTAGAAATCTAGAGCAGCACACAAAATGCTGGAGGAACTCAGCAGGTCAGGAAAAGAATAAAGAGTTGTCATTTCGGGCCTAGACCCTTCATCAGGGCTGTGGATAAAGAGGGAACTGGTGGATGTACCATACCTAAATTTCAAGAAGCAATTTGATAAGATGCTCCAGCAGAGAATAACCTTTACTCAGTGGCATCTGAAATGAGCTTGTTGTCTCACAGGGAAGGTTTGGGCTTGTATCTATAGACTTTGGAAGAGTGAGAGCAGACTTAATCCTCAGTGATAGAGTGGAATTGGAGAGGATGTTTCCTCTAGTGGGAGAATATAGAACTTGGGAGTCAGTGTTTAAAATTAAGAGGGCATCCATTTTAGATAGACAAGGCATTGTTTGTCTCTCAACGTCGTGAGTCTTTAAAGCTCTCAAGTATGTAGAAACAACAGTATTTGAATGCTTTAAGACCATGGTGGATAAATTAATGTTAAGAAATTGTGATTGTGGGAGATTTTAATTTTAATTTTCCACACATAGACTGGGAAGCCCATACTGTAAAAGGGATGGATGGTTTGGAGTTTGTAAAATGCGTGCAGGATAGTATTTTGCAGCAATACATAGAGGTACCAACTAGAGAAGGGGCAGTGTTGGATCTTCTGTTAGGGAATGAAATAGGTCAGGTGACAGAAGTATGTGTTGGGGAGCACTTCGGATCCAGTGATCACAATGCCATTAGTTTCAATATAATCATGGAGAAGGATAGGACTGGACCCAGGGTTGAGATTTTTGATTGGAGAAAGGCTAACTTTGAGGAGTTGCGAAAGGATTTAGAAGGAGTGGATTGGGACAATTTGTTTTATGGGAAGGATGTAACAGAGAAATGGCAGTCATTTAAAGGTGAATTTTTGAGGGTACAGAATCTTTATGTTACTGTTAGGTTGAAAGTTTGAGAAAGCCATGGTTTTCAAGGGATATTGGAAACTTGGTTAGGAAAAAGAGAGATATCTGCAATAAATAGAGGCAGCATGGAGTAAATGAGGTGCTTGAGGAATATAAAGAATGTAAGAAGAATCTTAAGAAAGACATTAGACAAGCTAAAAGAAGATACGAGGTTGCTTTGGCAAGTAAGGTGAAAATAAATCTGAAGGGTTTCTATAGTTGTATTAATAGCAGAAGGATAGTGAGGGATAAAATTGGTCCCTTAGAGAATCAGAGTGGACAGCTATGTATGGAGCCAAAAGAGATGGGGGAGATTTTGAACAATTTCTTTTCTTCGGTATTCACAAAGGAGAAGGATATTGAATTGTGTAAGGTAAGGGAAACGAGTAGGGAAGTTATGGAAACTATGACGATTAAAGAGGAGGAAGTACTAGCACTTTTAAGGAATATAAAAGTGAATAAATCACCGGGTCCTAACCAGATATTCCCTAGGACCTTGAGGGAGGTTAGTGTAGAAATAGCAGGGGCTCTGACAGAAATATTTCAAATGTCATTAGAAATGGGGATGGTGCCGGAGGATTAGCATATTGTTCATGTGGTTCCATTGTTTAAAAAGGGTTCTAAGAGTAAACCTAGCAATTATAGGCCTGTAAGTTTGACGTCAGTGGTGGATAGATTAATGGGAAGTATTCTTAGAGATGGTATATATATTTATCTGGATAGACAGGGTCTGATTAAGAACAGTCAACATGGATTTGTGCGTGGAAGGTCATGCTTGACAGATCTTATTGAATTTTTGAAGAGGTTACGAGGAAAGTTGACAAGGGTAAAGCAGTGGATGTTGTCTATATGGACTTCAGTAAGGCCTTTGACAAGGTTCTGCATGGAAGGTTAGTTAGGAAGGTTCAATCGTTAGGTCAAACACGAGGAAATTTGCAGCTGCTGGAAATTCAAACAACAACACACACAAAATGCTGGTGGAACACAGCAGGCCAGGCAGCATCTATAGGGAGAAGGGCTGTCGATGTTTCAGGCCAAGACCCTTCGTCAGGACTAACCAAAAGGAAAGATAGTAAGAGATTTGAAAGTAGGAGGGGGAGGGGAAAATGTGAAATGATAGGAGAAGACCGGAGGAGGTAGGGATGAAGCTGAGAGCTGGAAAGGTGATTGGCAAAAGGGATACAGAGCTGGAGAAGGGAAAGGACGATGGGACAGGAGGCCTCGGGAGAAAGAAAGGGGGAGGGGGGCACCAGAGGGAGATGGAGAACAGGCAGAGTGATGGGCAGAGAGAGAAAAAAAGGAGGAAAGAAACTAAATATAACTAAAAAACTAAATATAACTAAAAAACTAAAAAGTATAACTAAAAAACTAAAACTAAATATATCAGGGATGGGGTAAGAAGGGGAGGAGGGGCATTAACGGAAGTCAATGTTCATGCCATCAGGTTGGAGCCGGTATATAAGGTGTTGTTCCTCCAACCTGAGTGTGGCTTCAACCTGACAGTAGAGGAGGCTCAATGCTCTGATTTGTAAAGGCCAACATACCAAAAACTTACATCACCACCCTATCCACATGAGATTCCACCTTCAGGGAACTATGCACCATTATTCCCAGATCACTCTGTTCTACTGCATTCTTCAATGTCCTAACCATTTACCATGTATGTCCTATTTTAATTAGTCCTACCAAAATGTAGGAACTCACACTTATCAGCATTAAACTCCATCTGTCATCTTTCAGCCCACTCTTCTAACTGGCCTAAATCTCTCTGCAAGCTTTGAAACCCTACTTCATTATCCACAACGCCACCTATCTTAGTATCATCTGTACACTTACTAATCCAATTTACCACCCCATCATCCAGATCATTAATGTATATGACAAACACATTGGACCCAGTACAGATCCCTGAGGCACACCACTAGTCACCGGCCTCCAACCTGACAGTTACCTACCACTACCCTCTTGCATCTCCTCCCATCCAGCCACTGTTGAATCCATTTTACTACTTCAATGTTAATACCTAACGATTGAACCTTCCTAGCTAAATTTCTGTGTGGAACCTTGTCAAAGGCCTTACTGAAGTCCATATAGACAACATCCACTGCTTTACCCTCGTTAACTTTCCTAGTAACCATCTTCAAAGAATTCAATAAGATTGGTCAAACATGACTTTCCACACACAAATCCATGTTGACTGTTCCTAATCAGACAACATGGATTTTTGGATTCCAGCCCTAACCAATTCCTCTCTACCACTACTCTCCTCCGTCTAGCGGAATTAGTTCTTACTCTCAATAATTTCTCCTTTGGCTCCTCCCACTTCCTCCAAACCAAGGGTGTAGCCATGGGCACCCATATGGGTCCCAGTTATGCCTGCCTTTTTGTTGGCTTTGTGGAGCAGTCCATGTTCCAAGTCTATACGGGTATCCAATCCTTCGCTACACCGATGACTGCATTGGCGCTGCTTCCTGCACGCATGCTGAGCTTGTCGACTTCATTAACTTTGCCGCCAACTTTCACCCTGCCCTCAAATTTACCTAGTCCATTTCCGACACCTCCCTCCCCTTTCTTGATCTTTCTGTCTCCATCTCTAGAGACGGCCTGTCTACTGATATCTACTATAAGCCTACAGACTCACACAGCTACCTGGACTATTCCTCTTCCCACCCTGTCTCTTGCAAAAATGCTATCCCCTTCTCACAATTCTCTGTCTCCGCCGCATCTGCTCTCAGGATGAGGCTTTTCATTCCAGGACGAAGGAGATGTCTTCCTTTTTTAAACAAAGGGGCTTCCCTTCATCCACCATCAACTCTGCTCTCAAACTCATCTCTCCCATTTCTCGCACTTCTGCCCTCATCCCATCTGCCCACCATCCCACTTGGGGAAAGGGTCCCCCTTGATCTTACCTACCATCCCACCAGCCTCCAGGTCCAACATATAATTCTCCGTAACTTCCGCCACCTCCAACGGGATCCCACTACCAAGCACATTTTTCCCTCCCCCCTCCCTTTCTGTTTTTCGCAGGGATTGCTTCCTACGCATCTCCCTTGTCCACTTGTCCCCCCCCCCCCCCCCCGTCCCTTCCCACCAACCTCCCTCCTGGCACTTAACCTTGTAAACTGAACAAGTGCTACTCCTGCCCTTACACTTCTTCCCTCACCACCATTCAGGGCCTCAGACAGTCCTTCCAGGTGACGCGACACTTCACCTGTGAGTCAGCTGGTGTGGTATACTGCATCCAGTGCTCCCAGTGTGGCCGTTGATATATTGGTGAGACCCGACGCAGACTGGGAGACCATTTCGCTGAACACCTACGCTCGGTCTGCCAGAAAAAGCAGGATCTCCCAGTGGCCATACATTTTAATTCCACGTCCCATTCCCATTCTGATATGTCTATCCATGGCCTTCTGTGCTGTCAAAATGAATCCAAACTCAGGTTGAAGGAACAGCACCTTATATACCGGCTGGGTAGCCTCCAACCTGATGGCATGAACATTGACTTCTCTAGCTTCCGTTAATGCCCCCTCCCCTTCTTACCCCATCCCTTACATATTTAGTTGTTTGCCTGTTCTCCGTCTCCCTCTGGAGTTTACTCCCCCCGCTCCTTTATTTCTCCCGAGGCCTCCCGTCCCATGATCCTTTCCCTTCTCCAGCTCTGTATCACTTTCGCCAATCACCTTTCCAGCTCTTAGCTTCATCCCACCTCTTCCGGTCTTCTCCTATCATTTTGCATTTCCCCCTCCCCCCACTTCTTTCAAATCTCTTACTATCTTTCCTTTTGGTTAGTCCTGACAAAGGGTTTCGGTCCGAAACGTCGACAGCACTTCTCCCTATAGATGCTGCCTGGCCTGCTGTGTTCCACCAGCATTTTGTGTGTGTCAATCGTTAGGTATTAATATTGAAGTAGTAAAATGGATTCAACATTGGCTGGATGGGAGATGCCAGAGAGTAGTGGTGGATAACTGTTTGTCAGGTTGGAGGCCGGTGACTAATGGTGTGCCTCCAGGATCTGTACTGGGTCCAATGTTGTTTGTCATATACATTAATGATCTGGATGATGGGGTGGTAAATTGGATTAGTAAGTATGCAGATGATACTAAGGTAGGTGGTGTTGTGGATGATGAAGTAGGTTTTCAAAGCTTGCAGAGAGATTTAGGCTAGTTAGAAGAGTGGGCTGAACGATGGCAGATGGAGTTTAATGCTGATAAGTGTGAGGTGCTACATTTTGGTAGGAATAATCCAAATAGGACATACATCCTAAATGGTAGGGCATTGAAGAATGCAGAAGAACAAAGTGGTCTAGGAATAATGGTGCGTAGTTCCCTGAAGGAGGAATCTCATGTGGATAGGGTGGTGCTTTTGGTATGTTGGCCTTTATAAATCAGAGCATTGAGTATACGAGTTGGGATGTAATGTTAAAATTGTACAAGGCATTGGTAAGGCCGAATTTGGAGTATTGTGTACAGTTCTGGTCACCAAATTATAGGAAAGATGTCAACAAAATAGAGAGAGTACAGAGAAGATTTACTAGCAGGTGCTGGGTTTCAGCACCTAAGTTACAGGGAAAGATTAAACAAGTTAGGTCTTTATTCTTTGGAGCGTAGAAGGCTGAGGGGGACTTGATAGAGGGATTTAAAATTATGAGGGGGATAGATAGAGTTGACGTGGATCGGCTTTTTCCATTGAGAGTAGGGGAGATCAAACAAGAGGACATGAGTTAAGTGTTGGGGGCAAAAGTTTAAGGATAACATGAGGGGGAACTTCTTTACTCAGAGAGTGGTAGCTGTGTGGAATGAGCTTCCAGTAGAAGTGGTAGAGGCAGGTTCGGTATTGTCATTTAAAGCAAAATTAGATAGGTATATGGACAGGAAAAGAATGGAGGGTTATGGGCTGAGTGCGGGTCAGTGGGATTACGTGAGAGTAAACATTGTTATATGGTTATAAAGGGGTGAAGGAGAGAATCTGGAGTTCGAGTTACAATCCTTCTAACTGCACATACAGTTACAAACAAAACTGCAGATGCTGCAGTCTGGAGTGGAAAACAGTCTGTAGCGTAAAAGAGAATGAAATAATTGTTACTTACTCCAGATCTGTTGCTGTACAAAAATAACACACTGCTATAGGAACTCAGTGGGTTGAGCACATATGTTTGTACATTCACTTCATTTGGGTTCACTCCTCCTTCCTAATTTTAAAGTTCTTGATATAAGGCATCTTTGTCATTCTTTAGAGAGGCTTTCTCTTGATGGTTATTTCACTGGTATATTTTTTTCTCATCAAAGTGTAACCCACCCCTCCACCACCCCCCCTCCATTACCACCACACCTCCACCCACTAACCCACCTCAGCATATCCCACCCCACCACCACTCCTCTTAGTCACTTTATGTACAGATACTCCTGTACCTAGCATCACTTTGTGTATGTAAGCTATTTCGTGTGTAACCCCCAGGTTTGATGCACTGTCTTAGTCTAGGGAAAGACACTCTCCGGCCCTCCAAACTTGTGAAATCTCTTTGTGTGGATGCTGTGTGATGTTTTCCCCTGTTACAAATCAGTACCACAAAATAACAAACAGTACATCTTATGCAATTAAACAGTTTAGCTTTATAGTTCTTAATTTGACTAGAGGGTTAGTAAAGAAAGCAAAAGAAAAGGGCCCAGTTTAATTAAATAGTCTATTGCGCATGTTGAAGCTCACAATTTCCTGTCCATTTGTTCTCCATCAATTTCCCCCTGGGCATAGTCAAGTCTCAACCCCATTCCACATCCACTCAGTCCTGCAGTCTACGACCTCTCCATTCTGGCATCTTCTCTCCATCTTCCGCTGACCAAAAGCCCCCGAAAACCTTCTCTCAGACGCACAAGAAAGAAGCAACATGTCTCTCATTTTGATGGCACGCATTCCAAAGCCCTGTTATCTCTAGTCATAACCTATACACTGCTGCTACAGAGAAACTATTACATTAGCAGGGAAACTTTACAGAGCGTTACATGTGCATTTATATTTATCATGTTTTTTAATTAGTGTGTTCTTTATTTTTTTAATGCTGCGTCCAATCCAGAGTAACAACTATTTTGTTCTCCTTTACATTTAAATGACACTTAACAAACTTGCGTCTTTAAGTTTAACATTAAGTTGTTAGAATGCAAATTATACAAGAATCTTTCTGAAAAAGTAATCTGATGCCTTTTGAAAAAACTGAATAGTATTGGAGTCTACTTGTGATTCATTGTCTTAACCTGTATACTAATGGTTTTTAAAATTGCCCTCTTGTGTTTGAAGCTTTCAGTTTTTAGTTAATATCAAACAAGACAAAATGAATTTGTTAATTCTTTACCTACAAACTATTTTAGCCAACTTTACATCCTTTCTTATACTTCATTTTCAAGATACTGCTTCACAAAGATGATTTTGTTTTACTGGGTTGTTCTGTTATTTATTTTCTCTTGCTCGGCATTCCATTTTTGCAAAATCATTCCAGACATGCACTGGCAAAAGGTTGACATAAAACAATGTTTAAATGCCAGAATTGTTTGTAATATTCTCGGAATCCAGTATATTACAGAACTAATGAGTACATGTCTTGTCTCTGTGCTCTTGTTTGTAGGACCTGAGGCTTTAGCAATGCTGATTTATATCCAGATGCTCCAATACAACAATCTAATTCGAGGCTAGCTGGTTCCTCTCCTATGCAGCAAGAGGATTGTGGTTATGTGTTTGTTCTGTGAGACGAGCAGACAGACTAAATGTGTCCAGGCTACCAATACAGTGCTTGGGAGCCAAAATGCCATCTTTGCCTGTCGATTAGACCACAGCTACTTTTCTTCCACTACCTAACACTGCATGGTGTGGGTGCCTGTGCACAAGTCGAAGGCTGACAACATTGCCTTGCTACACCGATCTAATACGAATCTTATGAACATGTTCGTTGAGTGGTTGACAGACTGGGACCTGACACTGGACCGCATTAAAGATTTGGTGCTGACAAGCTTGTATGCAGTGCGGGAGTGTGACGTAACGGCTGTGACCACCTTTGCCTGTGTTTTGGGGCTTTTTGTGTGGTATTGCTACCATGTAGGCAGCGAGCAGCCCCGCAGTCACACACCAGTGAATGCCATCATGCAGAATGCTGACATAAATGGGTTGCAGAATGGTTACACATGCTGTCAATCCGCCGATTGCATAAGGTGCACCCATAACGAGGGACGCAATCAGAAACTGTATCACAATCTACAGGAGTATGCCAAGCACTACTCGTGGTCAGGAATGGGACGGATCCACAAGGGAATTCGGGAGCAGAGCCGATACTTGAACACTAGACCTTCCATCCAGAAACCAGAAGTTTTCTTCCTGCCTGACCTACCCACGACTCCATATTTTTCACGAGACGCCCAGAAGCATGACGTAGAGTTACTGGAGCGGAACTACCAAACCATCCTGGCTGAATTTGAATTGATTTTCAAGGCATTCTCAAACTGCAGCCTTCCACAGGGCTGGAAGGTTAATACCACCCCAAGAGGCGATTGGTTCACCTTCTATCTGGTTAACCAGGGCATCTGCCTTCCCAGTAATTGCAGAAGGTGCCCTCGGACGTATCGATTACTAGGCAGTCTTCGCACTTTCATCAGTAATAATGTCTTTGGGAATGCATGTTTCTCTGTTTTGAGTCCAGAAACACTCATCACCGAACACTACGGACCCACAAACGTCCGGATCCGCTGCCATTTAGGTGTGTGAGTACTTGATTTTTGACGTAATTGTTGCTTTGTGTGGCGGGCATTACTGGTATGGCTTCTCTTTTCTCTTTAACGCCTTCTTCAATATCAAAGGGGGTGTCATGGAAGACAAGAGACTGCAGACGCTGAAATTTGGAACGAACGAAAACGTTGTTGGAGGAGTTTAGCAGGTCAGGCAGAATCCATGGAGGGACATTTTGGGTCAAGATCCTTCATCTGGACCAAAAGGTAGAGGGGAGATCATATTCTTCCACTCCAGGTCTTGCATCTGGATCAAAAGGTAGAACCAGATCATATGTTTTCACTCCAGGTGAAGGGTCCCACTTTGAAGTATCAGTCATCTATTTCCCTCTGCTTGACTTGCCTGTTTTCCTGACCCCCTTGTTATAAATTCTGGGCTGATGCATTGGGACTCATTCAGGATCAGTATTTATCTCGTCTGCTCATTACCAATTTCTGGTTGTGAGAACTTACCATGTACAAGCCAGCTACTATATAGTGTAGCAACTTCCTCACGTTAGTAAAGGTTAATTGAATTCAGGAGGCTAGTGGTCATGAAAGGAATTTGTAATAATGCAGCTCTGGTCTTCCTGTGAATAAAGTGTTGGAGTGATTTACCAGGGTCACCATCTAGTCCGGGTATTCTGAAGTGCCTTATGCTACCTATTACAAAGATATAGAACTACTTGCATTCATTTTAAGAGAATTAGAATATGAAAACAAGGATATAATACTGAGGCTTTATAAGGCATTGGTTCAGCCACACAGAGCATTGTTAACAGTTTTGGGCCCCTTATCTGAAAAATAGATGTGCTGGCATTGGAGAGGGTTCAGAGAAGGTGCACAAGAATGATCCTGGGAATGAAAGGGTTAATCTGTAGAGAGCTTGAGGCCCTGGGCCTTTACTCACTGGAGTTCAGAAAAATGAAGGCGGGATCTCATTGAAACCTATTAAGTATTGAAAGGCTCAGATAGGGGGGACATGAAGAGGATGTTTCCTATAGTGGAGGAGTCTGGGACCTGAGGTCATAATCTCAGAGGAACATCCACTTAGAACAGAGATGAGGAGGGATTTCTTTAGCCAGATGGTGGGGATTCTATAGAATTCATTGTCAGGGACAGCAGTGGAAGCCAAGTCATTGGGTATATTTAAAGCAGAGAAGGTTGATAGGTTCTTGATTAGTAAGAGTGTCAAAGGTTACGGAGTGTTAGGAGAATGGGGTTCAGAGGGATAATAAATCAGTCATGATGGAATGGATCAGACTCAATAGGTCGAATGGCCTAATTCAGCTCCCATGTCTTATGATCTCATGGGCTTTGTTTCTTGTTTGTTGATGTATGTTTATACCTTTGCTTAAAGATTAATGTTCGTAATGAAATTGTCACAATTTATAAAATAATAGTCTTGAAAATGAGTACCAAATAGTTATATCATTGGTAGACACGTTCAGAACAAAATATCAGGTGAAAGTCATTCAATGATTTGCATGACAGCAAATTTGAAGCACTTTATGCTAGAAACAAGAAGCTGGGGAGTTCAGTAGCTCACTGAGTTAATGGTTTATACAGTGATCTACTAAATAATAGCCATCAGGAGCTTAATCGACACTCCATCTTAAAGTTAACCTGTTCCACCATCCAGTACTTGGTGATGAACAACCTCGACCTGCTGCAGTTCATGCCATCGCCTCAGGGACGACTCAGGATAGCAGCTGGAACAACACTGCACCCTATAATCTTGTTTTTAAGAAGTACAAAGAACAAATGGATGACAGATGAAATCAAAAATCTAATGGAAGAAAGCAAACCCTATAGAATATGAGTCCTTAGATTAAAAAAAGTTAAAAGCTTATGTCAAAAAGCCAAAGAAGAATGGTTAAACCAGGAATATGAGCAACTAGAAAGAATCCCTATTACTGATTCAAAAAAGTTACATCAACAAATCAAGAATATCACTGGTAAAGAGCTCCTCTGTTCTTCAGGTGGATGTTTGAAAGCAAAGGACAGTACCATTATCATGGAAAAAGATGAGATTATGAACAGATGTACTGAGTATATTCAGGAATTTTTTTAAAGATGATCAAGGCGAAAAACCAGAAATTAAGAAAAACATTAAAGGTCCAAGTATTTTAAAATCTGAAGTTCGTAATGCAATAAATAAGATGAAGAAAGGAAAGGTCCTGATGAATTAGTAATAGAACAAATTATCACCCTTGAAGATTATGGAATTGAAAAACTTACTGATTTAATCAATGACATTTATGAGACTGGAATAATACCAGAAGAGATGAAAAAAATCTATATTTATCACTCTTCCTAAGAAAGCTGGAGCAATAGAATATGAATTACATAGGACCATAAGTTTAGTGAGTCATATCACCAAGATACTTCTAAGAATTTTGATGACAAGTGCTAAAAATAAGATACAAGCTGAAATAGGTGATGAACAATGTGGTTTTGTGAAAGACAAAGGTACAAGAAATAGGATACAGTTGGCCCCACTTATCCGTGGGGGACTGGTTCCAGGACACCTCCCCGCCCCGTGGATACCAAAAAATGCGGATGCACGTCCCTTATATAAAATGTCCCTTATTTGCATATAACCTATGCGCATCCTCCTGTATACTTTAAATCATCTCTAGATTACTTGTAATACCTAATACAATGTAAATGCTATGTAAATAGTTGTTATGCTGTATTGTTTAGGGAATAATGACAATAAAAAAAAAGCCTACACATGTTCAGTACAGACACAACCATTGTAGCTCTTCTGGGATTCTCCCGTGATCTTTAAGTTCTTGAGGCTGTAGCGCTTTCCATAGCTAGCCAGCCATCCCTTACTAGCCTTAAACTCCTTCCTCCTGCTCATAACACAAGACGCAAGGTGAACAATGCTCAAACGAGTGCTGGAGAGAGAACTTCCGGGTTTTCCCGATTCGCAGTTGGTTGAATGTATATAGTGAAATAATATTACAAAATATAAGAGTCATTGGGAATCAAAATTGGCTGTGAAAATATCAGTAATTTCAGATATGCTGGTGACACTGTGTTAATTGCAAGTATGGAGGAAGAATTACAAAACTTAATTGATATAGTTGTTGAAGAAAGTGCAAAAATGGGTCTGTCTATCAATTGCAAAAAGACAGATCCAAAAAGGAGAATCCTATCTGCAGGCTGAGAATAAATGGGGAAGACATAAAACAAGTACAGAACTTTTGCTACTTAGGAAGCTGGATGACATCAGATGGCAGGTGCGACATGGGCATCAAAAAAGAATAGGGATGATAAAAGAGAATGAAGAGAATACTGAGCAATGCTAAACTAGGCACAACAACCCGCTCAGAGTACCGAAATGTTACATTTATCCAGTTATGTTATATGGCTCAGAATATCTAGTAACATGAGGAAGCGAATTGAAGTAGCGGAGATGTGGTTCTTGAGGAGGATGCAAAGAATATCATGGACAAAATGAATATCGAGCGAGGATGTCATGAACAGAGCAAGCACAAAAAGAGAAATAATGTATGAGATTATGAAAAGGCAACGTAACTTCATTGGACATGTGATTAGGAAAGAGGAGTTAGAATGCACGGTAATTATGGGAAAGATTGAATGGAAGAAAGCAAGTGGAAGGCAAAGACAAATGATGATGGAGACCTCAGCCACAGAACTGGAAATGAATACCAATGAATTGACCCACTTGACCTGAAACAGGAGTGTGTGGGCCATGGTAGTCAAAGCTCATCTGATGATGACTCATGTTAGGGTGAAGAGGGCAACTTTGGCCAATATGGATTCTTGAAAGGAAATTAGTGATGTCAGACGAGTATAAGTTTGAAGTTAGTTGAAAGGACTGCTAAACTCTCTGATGTGGGTGAAGTAGCAAAAGGCAGTTCCTATGAGACCTGCTGTTCAGCACTCGAGTTGGAGGATATTGGCTAAAACGTGCTACTTGTTTATAGTTATTCACTTTCTGTGCCAGCAGTCCTATCACTGTTTAAGTGAAACACAAAGGAAGACATTGCAGCCAGACCTTGTGAAAATGCTGCTCATATCACAAACCTGCAGCAATCTGAATCTGTCCCTTCCTACTCTGAGAACTGCCAACAGGAAATGCATTCTGTAGTATTGGCTGTCCTGTTTAATTACACCAATGGGAAATGATCTGAGAGGTGAGTGGCAGTCCAATAATCTTAACCTGCCTAACCCCAGTTGAGCTTTCCCAGGAGATCATTACCAATATATTATTTAATTTTAGATACTGCCTGATAACAGGCCCTTCCAGTCCAACAAGCCCATGCTGCCCAATTACACACATGATCAATGACTTATCCGTTCGTCTTTGGACTATGGAAGGAAACCGGAGTACCTGGAGCCACGGAGAGAAAGTACGAACTCCTTACAGTGGTGGATTGCTGGCACTAATAGTTTTACATTAACCACTGCACTACCTGGGTTGTGACACTCTGCCTCTCTCTTTATCTTCCATATCCCACCTTATTTTGCATATCTGCTACTTTGTAACCCGTTTTTAACCTTTTCTATCTCTTTTATCAAATCTTCTTTGACTTAATCTTCCTAAACCTTTCTTATCCATCCTCGTGCATAGTCCTTTGTGCAGGTGCTGTGTCTGTCAGTAGGCTGTTACTATATGTTTATTTTCTTTCTGGACATTTTCTTTCCTCTCCGTCTTCAGTCTATATCATTCTATATCTTTCTTTTCTCATGATGTTTGAACTAGATGCAGTTGCTTCTTCATCTATGTGCACATTCCTGTGTCCCCCTCCCTTATTTTCTCATAACCTGTGCCACCTCAGCTCTTTTATCCTCTGGTGTCACCATCTTGCCTTCCTCTCTTTGTAGAAGAATTATGTCCATTTGTGTGCTCCTCTGTTTTTTCTTTTTTGCTCTCATCTTCTTGTATTCCTTCAGGGTTTTATTTTCTTTAAAGGTGCAGCACAATAACCAGCCCTTCCAGCTCGACATGCCCCTGTTGCTCAATTACAGCAAGTGACCAATTAACCCACCCTCCCGTATGGTGAAGGGGAGAATGTAGAAACTCCTTTCAGACAGCAGTAGGAATTGAACCTAGATCATTGGGCCTGTAATAGTGTTATGTTAAGCACTATGCATGAGGTTCTTTCTTTTGTTTTCCTCTTTATATTCACAGTGTATGTATCCTTCCATCCCCATTCATTCACCTACATTCCTTTTATCCTCTGTCTTTTACCCTCTTTCTACTCACATTCCATGTATCCTTCCATCCCATTCATTCACTTACATTCCTTTTATCCTCTGTCACTGGGTTTGGGGTTCTCATGTTTCTGTCATTCATTCTTTGGGGTTTCTTGTTTTGTGGATGTGCATGAACAGTAAGAATTTCGGGTTGTATAGTGGATACATTCTCTGATATTAAACTGAACCATTGATCTCTCTCATTCTCCTTTGCTCTTTGCTTTCTTCTCTGTTCAACCTCTAATTTATTTACTTCTCTTGTTGTCAGTAATAGTTAAAATTAACCTGGCCATTCTGCATCAACTGCGCAGTGGCAATAATTTATTGCCATTAGTTCAGCAAAAATGCTCGCATTTTATTCCACATATTTTCAAATGACAGAAGGAATCTGTTTGCCACATTGAGCAATGCCTGGTTACATAATCCTTCTTCTGCTGTTTGTTTTGCCTGTAACCGATTCCCTTTCTCGTGCCAGTCTGTGATTCTCTTGCCACCCACCTACACTAGATGCAATTTGCAGACACAGTTTTGGGATGTGGGAGGAAACGAAGCACGGATTCACAGAGAGAATGTGTAACCTCAATCTGAGTTGAATTTATTATCTTATACATAAGTCAGGTGAGGCCAAGGTGCAATGAAAAGCTTTACCCAGATAGTACAAGTATTTCTGGGGTTGTGTGATGACAGCACTAACTATGCCATCCTGTCAGACAGCCTGTCGAGTCTGTACTTCCATTCAATTGTGGCCGCTTGATTTTCCCTCTCAACCCCATTTTCCTGTCTCCTTCCCTTAATTTTTGACACCCTTATTAATCAAGATACTATCAACCTTCACTTAAAAATATACCCAATGACTTGGCCTCCACAGCTGTCTCTGGCAATGAATTCCACAGATTCATCACCCTCTGGCTAAAGAAATTCCTCCTCATCTAAATGGATGTTCCTCCATTCTGAGGTTGTGCCCACTGGTGCTAGATCCCCCCCCCCCCCACTATAGGAAACATCCACTCTATCTGGATCTTTCAATATTCAATAGGTTTCAGTGAGATCCCTCCTCATTTTTCCAAAATCCTGTGAGTACAGGCCCAGAGCCTCCAAACACTTCTCATATGTTAACCCTTTTCCTCTGGGATCATTCTCGTGATCCTCCGTTGGACCGTCTCCAGTGCCAACAGACCCTTTCTCAGATAAGGAGACAAAACCACTCATAAACCACTCAGCTTTGGAAAGCGGCCAGTGAAGGAGTGGAGATTTGAGGCTTTGACGAGAAGAGGCGGTGGACGAGCTTGTTCCCAGTTAGTCTTTACAATGCCTCCTGAGACGGTGATGTGCCTTTCCTGTGAGATGTGGCAGTCTTGGGGGAACTCCCCTCTCCCGCAGAGTCACATCTGCCAGAAGTGCATGCGGCTGGGCAATCTGGAAGACTGTGTGAGGAATCTGGAGCAGCAGCTGGATGACCTTCAACTCATAAGAATGAGGCAGTCGGGGGGGGCGTCACGCGATGACATAGGGTCGAGACGTTGGGAATCCAGCTCCCTCGTAAAAAGTAATGAAATAGGGTTTAAGTGAAGAAGAGTTAACAAATACCTACTAGAAACTATTTATAAGCAACTCAGGATTATTTTTAGATATGGCTCCTAAACGAAACAGAAGAAAGCTACTACTTCAAAGACTGCGCAAGTCAGCGGGGAAAAAGGCCTAACCGTCTCGGCGAAGCCTCGTACTCAAGTTGGATCTCCTCCCGGCGAAGTGCATGGCACTTCTGATGGTGCAGGGCAGAAAGTTGCGGCAATGCCGGCGGTCTCTAAGAAGAAACGGCAAGAACAACGCATGCGCGAAGAAACAAGTATGCATGAACAGATAATAACAAAACTACAAATCCCAACTACGGCTGGAAGTGAATCGGAAGTGGAATCAGATTCTTTGGGAAACACAGATGAAGAAGAAGAGGAAAAGGAGGAGATTAAAGGAGACATAAGAGATATCCTGATATATATGATGAATTAATTAAAAGATATAAGAAGGATGCAGATTACACTCGATAATGTGGTGGAAAAACAAAAGAAGATGGATAATAAAGTTAAAGAGATGGAAGGAAAAATGGAAGAAAACACTGAAAGAATAGATAAGATAGAAGACAATAATCTTGCCTGGACAACAGAAAGAAAACGGATGTTGGAAAAAATAGATGCGCTTGAAAACTCTAGTAGATGA
The DNA here is from genome assembly GCF_030144855.1 of Hypanus sabinus. Classification (NCBI taxonomy): domain Eukaryota; kingdom Metazoa; phylum Chordata; class Chondrichthyes; order Myliobatiformes; family Dasyatidae; genus Hypanus; species Hypanus sabinus. Next base: position 71,250,286 of record NC_082718.1, on the reverse strand, counting down.
AATAATATTAAAATTGTTGGTCTTATAGAAGGTACAGAGGGAGAAAATCCAATAAAATTCTTCTGAAAATTTTGGAAATGAAAGAAGGAAGTAATTGAAATTGAAAGAGCACACGGAGCTTTAAGACCAAAACCTCAACAAGATCAAAATCCAAAATCAATTTTGATAAAATGCTTAAGGTACCAAGATAAAGAAATGATCTTGAAGGCAGCTACTCAAGGTGCTAAAAAGAGAAATGGGCCATTGATGATAGAAGGGGAAAAGAGTTTTTTTTTAGTCCAGACATAAGTTATGATCTTCTGAAGAGGCGGAAGGAGTTTAATCCAGTGAAAAATTTTTTATGGGAAAAGGGCTATAAATTTTTATTGAGCTACCCAGCAAAATTGATAATTTTCCTGGATAATGAAGAAAGAAGATTTTTCGTTGACTACCGGAAAGCGGAGAAATTTGTACAAGAACTACCTGATATCCACGAGGGGGAGTAAAGAATTATAGAAATGAAGTGGACTAATGACGAAGACTGAAATAAGGTTGGACTTGATGCACATTTATAAGGAATAAGAAGAAAAAAAAATAGTTGAGTATTAATTGGGAGTAGAGACATTCATTATTTTCTTTTTTTTTCTTCACTAATATATTTTCTTTCTTTTTTTTGCGGGGGAGCTGGAGGAGCTCCTGATCGATGGCTGCAAGTTTCACGTGTACAATCATGGCGATTGCCATGACCCGTAAAATGGTGGGGGGTAATGTTGTGTTTCTTTTTATTCACAACATTAGTGGGGGGGTATTTTGTTTTTGTTTTTTTTCTTATTTATTAGTTACCTTTCTTCTATTTTTCTTCTTTTTTGCCTGGATGGCTGGGGAGAGACACATAGCAACATGGAGAATTTTAAAGAGTTCCCAAGGTATTATGAATGATTAATTTACTTAATTTTTTAAGTTTTAATGTTAATGGACTTAATGGACCTGTGAAAAGAAAAAGAGTTTTAACATATATTAAGAAAATGAAAGGAGATATAGCTTTTCTACAAGAAACACATTTAATAGAAACAGAACATAAGAAATTAAAGAGAGATTGGGTTGGAAATGTCATTGCAGCTTCATTTAATTCAAAATCGAGAGGAGTTGCAATTTTGGTTAATAAAACTTTACCAATTAAAATACAAAATGTAGTAATTGATTCTGTGGGGAGATATGTGATAATACATTGTCAAATTTTTTCAGAATTATGGACTTATGAACATTTATGCACCAAATGAAAATGATGCAAAATTCATACAAGAAGTTTTTTTGAACTTGGTTGATGCACATGATAAAATATTAATAGGTGGAGACTTTAATTTTTGTTTAGATCCAGTTTTGGATAGGTCAACTAAAGTTGCTACAAAATCAAAAGTAATAAAACTAACTTTATCATTAATGAAAGATTTAAACCTGATTGATATATGGAGAAAAATTAATACAAGAGAAAGAGACTAATCATTTTATTCAAATAAACATAATATTTACTCAAGGATTGATTTTTTTTTATTATCAAAAAATATTCAGGATAGAGTGAAAAGTGTGGAATATAAAGCAAGAATACTGTCAGATCATTCCCCCTTGATAATGACAATGATAATGATGGATAAGGAGGAATCGATCTATAGATGGAGATTTAATTCAATTTTATTAAAACATCAAGATTTTTGTGATTTTATGAAAAAACAGATTCAATTTTTTTTGGGTATAAATTTACATACAGTTGAGGATAAAATTGTATTATGGGAAGCGATGAAAGCATATTTAAGGGGTCAGATTATAAGTTATACATCTAAAGTTAAGAAGGAATACATGGCAGAAATAGATCAATTAGAAAAAGATATCATAAAGTTAGAAAAAGAATCTCAAAGATATATGACAGAAGAAAAATGAAGACAACTTGTTAATAAAAAATTACAATATAATACACTCCAGACATATCATACAGAAAAAGTAATTATGAGAACTAAACAGAAATATTATGAATTAGGTGAAAGATCACATAAGATTCTTGCTTGGCAGCTGAAAACAGAACAGGCTTCTAAAACAATAAATGCAATTAGAACAAGTGCAAATAAGGTTACTTATAAACCTTTAGAAATTAATGAGACTTTTAAAAAATTTTATACTGAACTATATCAATCAGAATCACGAAATAAGATTGCTGAGATAGATAAATTTTTATCACAAATAACCCTTCCAACATTAAATTTGGAAGAACAGAAAGGATTAGATATGCCTTTTACATTAAAAGAGGTTGAAGAAGCTCTAGGATCACTTCAGAGTAATAAATCCCCAGGAGAAGATGGTTTTCCTCCTGAATTTTATAAAAAATTTAAAGATTTATTAATTCCTCCTTTTATGGACTTAATATATCAAGTGGAAAGAATGCATAAACTCCCACAATCTTTTTTAACAGCGATTATAACTGTATTGCCAAAGAAAGATCCTTTAAAACCAACATCATATAGGCCTATTTCTTTGTTGAATACAGATTATAAAATAATAGCAAAAATTTTATCTAATAGAATATCTAAATATTTACCAAAATTAATACGTATGGATCAAACAGGTTTTGTTAAAAACAGACAATCAATGGATAATATAACTTAGTATAATTCATTTGGCACAAAAAAGAGAGGAAATGAGAGTGGCAGTTGCTTTAGATGCAGAAAAAGCATTTGATAGATTGGAATGGGATTTTTTATTTAAGGTATTGGAAAAATATGAGTTAGGAAAATCTTTTATACAATGGATTAAAACCTTAAATACTAATCCTCAAGCTAAAGTGGGTTACAAATGGTCAGATTTCAACACCATTTTGCTTAACGAGGTCAACTAGACAAGGCTGCCCATTATCACCTGCTTTATTTGTATTGGCAATAGAACCATTAGCTGAATTACCGTTGATTCCGGACTACAGAGCGCACCTGATTAAAAGCCGCACGCTCTAATTTTAGAAAGAAAATCAATTTTGTATTTGTACAAGCCGCACCGGATTTTAAGCCGCAGGTGTCCCACGTTGTAATATGAGATATTTACACAGAAAGGTATTACACTTGAGGATTTTTTAACTTTTAATTAAATCCATATGGTAACATAAACAAATATATATTGCAAATGCTTTTTTTCGAACAGTGCCTGTAACACAGCTACTTTTAAATTACATACGTATCGGTAACACACAAATTATGTTGCGTATACTTTTTTACTGAACAGTGCACGAACAACATTCCAATATCTCCTAACGACTGGTAAAAAAAATATATATACTGCAGCCTACCAGGAAAAGTTATTGATCGCCTTCTTCATCTTCCTCCTGCGCACTAAAACCATCAAAGTCCTTCAGTGTCCGAATTGAATAAGACCTAAGGATCTCGTCACCAGTCTCTTCGTTGTCGCTCTCACTTGAGCGCACGCGGTCCTCTTCATCACGCAGCAGTCCAGCCTTTCGAAACCCGCTGGTGATGGTGGAAGTTGTGATACGGCTCCACGCATTTAGGATCCACTGGCAGACTTGAGTTAAAGATGCTCTTCGCATGCGTCCTGTTTTGGTAAAGGATTTCTCGCCGCTCGTCATCCAAGACTCCCACTCAACGCGCAGCGCCACTTTAAATGCCCGGTTCACGCTGATGTCCAGTGGCTGCAAATACTTCGTGGTACCCCCAGGAATCACAGCTGGAATTGAGTTTGTACTCTTGATGGCAGCTTTCACTGAACTTTCATTGTCAGCCACTTAAAAAATCACCATCAGTGGAAGCTTTAGTCCGGATGCTGTGCAGCTCAGAACACAAGTAAAATGCGTTCTCTCATGGCCACTTGTTTTCAGTGTGATGGACGAGTCACCTTTTTTATTAACAGTCCGAGTGAGAGGCAGGTCAAACGTCAAAGGTACTTTATCCATATTTATGATATCATCTGGCCCGATGGAATTCTCTGCTATCTTTGTTTGACTGAATGTGCGGAAGTTAGCAAGTTGTTCCCCGTGGTCGGGAGGGAGCTGCTGACACAGAGTCGTGCGTACCCTGATGGACAGGCCTTTTCGTCTCATAAATCTAAAACACCACGATGGCCCACCTCTAAAATCTTCGATTTTCATTTTGGTGGCGATTGCTTTAGCCTTCAGTCTGATCTGCACGGTGGAAACACCGCGGCCGCCTGCTCTCTGTGTGTTAACCCAGTCTTCAAGAAAGTTTTCAAGTTCGGGCCATCTGCTATGATTACCTCTGAAAGCTTTTGTCGTCTTTTTGCATTGACTCAGTTCTTCACGCTGGTGTCTCCACCGTCTCAACATCGATTTATTTAAGCCAAGATTATGTGCAGCAGCTCGATTTCCTTCTTCAACTGCCAGATTGATCGCCTTTAACTTAAAAGCTGCATCATATGCTTTTCTTCGAGTGTTTTCCATGTTGATGAGGCTGAGTACAAATGACTGATTTACAATAATTTAATTGTGAAAGTGCGCTTGTTTTATCGTACAATTTCATTGGACCTCTGTGAACTACTCATCAATTTTATTGGTCTACTGTTACGAGGCAAAATGTTTTTGGCGGCATGAAAAAAAAAACATGCATTAGCCGCACCGTAGTATAGGCCGCAGTGTTCAAAGCGTGGGAAAAAAGTAGCGGCTTATAGTCCGGAATTTACGGTAATTAGAACAGATCCAGACATTGGGGGCTTTAGAGTTAATTGAGAAGAATATAAGATTAATTTATTTGCTAATGATGTTTTGATTTATTTAACAAACCCATTGCAATCTTTGCAAAGACTATCTTTTAGATTGGAAGAATATGGGAAAGTATCAGGATATAAAGTAAATTGGGATAAAAGTGAAATTTTACCCCTTACCAAAGGAAATTATAATCAATGTCGATTAGTAACTCAATTTCGATGGTCAATAAATGGGATAAAATATTTAGGTATTAGAGTTGATAATGATGTAAAAACTTTATATAAACAAAATTATTTGCCATTATTAAAAAAAATAAAAGAGGATCCTGATAAATGGATGATGTTACCAATAACATTAATAGGTAGAGTTAATGCTGTAAAAATGAATATATTTCCTAGATTGCAATATTTATTCCAAACTTTTACCAATATAATTGCCTCAGAAGTTTTTTCAAGAACTGAATAAATATGTAAGGAAATTTCTTTGGAAAGGAAAGATGTCAAGAATATCATTGGAAAAATTGACATGTAAATTTGATTTAGAAGGGTTACAACTTCCAAATTTTAAGAATTATTATAAAGCAAATCAACTTAGATTTATTGCGTTTTTTTTTGATGAAGAAAAACCGGCATGGATTAGAATAGAATTAAAAAAGATTGGAGAAAACATACCAGAAGATTTTATATATAACCATATAACAATCACAGCACGGAAACAGGCTATCTCGGACCTCCTAGTCCGTGCCGAACTCCTAATCTCACCTAATCCCACCTACCCGCACTCAGCCCATAATCCTCCACTCCTTTCCTGTCCATATACCTATACAATTTTACTTTAAATGACAATACCAAACCTGCCTCTACCACTTCTACTGGAAGCTCGTTCCACACAGCTACCACTCTCTGAGTAAAGAAATTCCCCCTCTTGTTCTTGAAGTGCTGTTGAAGCTTGGATGGCTTCAGATTTGAGTTGGAAAACACAACGCTACAAAGAATGCACTGGGGTTTTTGCAGGCCATCATTTCCTGTTGTGCAAGTGAAACCAAAGCACACATAGTCATCATTCTATTTCCTTCTTTTTGACATGATGAAGGGTTATGGGTAAAGAGAAAAATATGAGCTAATATGAGGAAAAACTATCTGACTAAGTCAGGGATGACCGCTTTACTCAATCAGATACGCCTATAGCAAAATATCACGAGAAGTACAATTTTGAATATTATGATATTATCTGCGGTTACGTCAAGATAAATCATCAGGTAGAAATGCTATGGGGACGTGACGCAACTTATTAGGCTACTCTCTACTGAATTTACACACCTATTTCCGATGATTACCGGAGATACGAACTCCGATCACACGATTCAAAGTCCTCGGTGCTAACAATGATACCTCCTCAACTAACACAATTCAAAATTATCAACGATTCAAGAAAAAAACCTTTTTAAGAGAAAAAAAAATCTTTGAAATTCAAAAACTTCTTTAGTGGATTGAGACAAATACGAATGAATAACTTCAGCTGCTTTTTATCAAAATGCTGCTTTTTAAAATGTTATAATTGAATAATTTACCTACTGTCTGTGGGTTTGGTTTTAACGTTACTCGATGGTTGATTTGGGATATATAAAGATTTTGGCATTATGAGATGATTTTTAACTCTGAGATGTAACCTTCCAGCTAACATTGATGAGACTCCTCAACTCTGAGGTATAACTTCCCAGGTAACACTGATGAGAATCCTCAACGCTGACTCAGGCAGCGGGAGATTGGAGTGTGCTTGGGACAAATGTTACTACCACTTCTCAAGGCACACTGGCAGCTGGCTGAGTGTGACTCGTGACTTGTCACTCAAGGTCACAAGCCACTCTTTGTCACACCCCCTGAAATTCTGTCTCGCACCCCCAGGGGGTGTAGGCACCCCAGGTTGGGAACCCCTGCTCTAGATTACATTCTTTTATAGTAGTTTTCCATATTTTAAGAGTCAATTTCACCCATGGGTTATCAATAGTATTTATGTACCTTTGGAGGTTGTTATCAGCCAAAATTTATTGTATGGGGATGGGAAGTACCTGCTCCTTAATGTTTTTCCATTGCAACATATCACAGCTCTCAACTGTGCTACAAAATAATAATCTCTATGAGAAGGCAAGCCCCATCCCCTCTTTTCCTTTGCTAATTGCAAAGTTTTGAGACGAACTCTAGGCCTTTTACCCTGCCAAATATACCTTGATAACATCTTGTTCCATTCATTGAATTGATTTTGATTAATCTCTATTGGTAGGGTCTGAAAGAGATATAACAGTCTGGGCAGTATATTCATTTTAATAGACTCAGTCCTTGAACTGAGACTGAAAAAAGGAATCAGGCTCCATCTTGCCATATCTTCCTTAATTTTTTTATATAAAGGCTGATAATTACATTCTGATAATTTTGCCAAATCTTTTGGCATAATGATGCCCAAATATTTGAAAGACTCTGTGTGCCATGCCCAGGGATATCTACTTTCAATTTCTCTTGGTGGGCTATAGTAATATGAAAGTAATTGGGTTTCATCTGTGTTGATCTTGTATCCTGATAATTGACCATATTGTTCAAAGTCTTGCATCAACTTGGGTAAAGAGTATGTTGGTTGCCCTAGATAGATCAAAATGTCATCCGCATAACAAGCCAATTTATGCTTTGTCCCTTTAATAGTCATTCCCCTGATATCTTTATTTTGTCTGATGTATTGAGCTAATGGTTCCAGATATAACGCGAAGAGTAGTGATGACCATGCACAACCCTGTCTCATGCCCCTTTCTAGGGTAAGACTATTTGATAAATATCCATTTATTTTAATCCTAGCAGTAGGATTGCATTTAGTGTCTGTATGGTTTTAATAATTGTGTCTTGGAAACCAAATCTATGTAAAACTCTGTAAAGAAAATTCCAATTAACCAAATCAAATGCTCTTTCAGCGTCCACGCTTATCACTATTGCTTCGATTTTATTTTTTTGTATATGATCCATAATGTGAAGTGTCCTTTGTATATTGTCTTGAGTCTGGCATTGTCGTATAAAACCTGTCACAAGGAGCAAGCTAAATGTTGTGTCAAACTTTCATCCAGTGGAAACTTTCTTTTTTTCACCTCATGGATTTAAATCCATATTCTTTAACAGAAGTCTAATATTGAACCAAACTGTTATCTGCATTTGTCAGGATCAATTGTGTCTACTTTGTGTATAAACCTGTTTGTGTCAATATTTTATCTTTGTGTTTATCTGCTTTTTTTGAACTATTGATTGAGGCTTGGTGTCCTCTGAATTTTCACTGCTGTGCTGGTATCAGCTATTGGCTGATCCCTGAAGCAATGAGGTATCATTCTGGATTACTGAATGGACAAGTAATTGTGAATCAGAGTTCATCAAGGACAAACAGTATACATCGGAATGTGCTGTTAAAAGCCAGCAAGGATCCCACACATCCTGCTTATGGACTGTTTGTCTGACTCCCATTAGTTAGGAGGCTACACAGCATCCACATCAGGACCACCAGACTCAAAACCAGTTACTTTCCCCAAGCAGTATCTCCACTTTCTAACCCACCACCACCTACATCATGAACAAAAGAAAAATCTGGAGATGTTGGAAATCCAAGTAACACACACAAAATGTTGGAGGTACTCAGCAGGCCAGGCAGCATCTGTTGAAAAGAGTAAACAGTCAATGTTTTGGGCCAAGACCCTTTGTCAGGACTGGAGAAAGAGATGAGAAGTTAGAGTAAGAAGGTGGGAGAAGGGGAGGAAGAAATACAAGATAGGTGAAACCGGGAGAGAGGGAGGAGTGAAGTGAACAACTGGGAAATTGATTGGTGAAAGAGATAAAGGGCTGGAGGAGGGGGAATCTGATAGGAGAGGATAGAAGTCCATGGAAGAAAAGTAAGGGGTAGGAGTGCCAGAGGGCTGGTAAGGAGATAAGATGAAAGAGGGAAATGGGAATGGGGAATGATGAAGGAGAGGGTGACACCAGACACTCCACTCCACACCTCGTACTACTCTGATACAGTCACTGTGCTATTTTCACATGCCCTGCTGCTGACTAGAAGAATTCCTCTTGCCAAGAGTCACTTTGTCATGTTATCATTTTTTTTATTACAAAATCCTTTATTACAAATTTCGGTGCTATACAATATATACAAAACAGTGGCAAACACAATTACTGCACTACAAATAGACAATAGACATTACACCAGAATGTTGCCATCCCTATCCACGATGGCATTTACACCCCACGGAGCCCAACGGTCTCGAAACTCCTCCAAGGCCGCTGTGGACTGCGCGTGTTCGTACAGATGCCCCTGCATCTACCATCAGTATATACATACAATCAGTCTGTGTACATAAGCCACACACACAAAGTACTGGAGGAACTCAGCAGGTCAGGCAGCATCTGTGGAAATGAACAAACAGTTGATGTTTCCAGCGGAGATCCTTTCTTCAGATCTGGAAAGGGAAGAGGAAGTTGCCAAAGTAAAAAGGTTGGGGGTGGGGGGAGAGGAAGGAAGACAGCCAGGAGGATAGGAAAGGTCAAGGGCTGAAGAAGAAAGAATCTGATAGGAGAGGAGAGTGGACCACTGGAGAACAGGAAGGAGGAGGGGACCCAGGGAGAGATGACAGGCCCGTGAGAAGAGGTTAGAGGCCAGAGCAGGGAATAGGTTTCAATCGGTACATTTAATGTCAGAGAAATTTATGCAATATACATCCTAAAATTCTTTTTCTTTGCAGACATCCATAAAAAAAGAGTGCCCCAAAGAATGAATGACAGATAAAATGTTAGAGTCCCAAAACTTCCCCCAACATTCCCCCTCCTCACACAAGCAGCAGCAAAGCAATAACCCCCCAGCAAAAAAGCATCAGCACCCTCCACTGAGCACTCAAGCATGCAGCAAAGCATCAATAAAGACACAGACGCAGTACACCAAACACTACTCATTCACCCAATAACATACCTAATAAGGGAAAAAGAGGTGTCCCTGTTTCACAGTGAAAGGGGAGACATAACAAACAACTCACTGAATTACGATGTTAAAAGTCTGTTGCGTCACTTATTCTGAGCTCTGCACCCAGAGAGTCGGCACCAAAAAGGCACAGCTCTCTGGTCACACAATCCCCAGCAGCAGCTAACTCACTGATGTTCTGTGTTCTCCCGCGATATGTCAGTCAGGGGCACTGGCCTAGAATCACCACATCTTCCGAGCCACCAAATCCCAGAACCCTGAAGGCATGCTAGTCTTCTAGGCCATGTCCTTGGGATATCAAAAAGCAGCCAATCGTGAGGCCCTGAGAGCAGGTCCTATTTCCACAAAAAACCAAAGTCAGAGTGAAACTCCAGGTCAGGTACTTCAAAAGGACCCCCACACCCTGAAAAGGAAGAGAAGAGATATTAAAGATAGAAATAAAGCTGTCTCCAAAGATGTTAGCAATGGCATCATTTAGTGCCATCTTAACTTTGCCCCAAAGATGGGAAGGAGAGGGAATTTTCTTTTACCAGAAGGAGAAATCAATATTTGTGACATCAGGTTGGAGGCTACCCAGACAGAATATAAGGTGTTACTCCTTCACCCTGAGGGTGGCACAAGAGGAGGCCATGGACCAACATGTTGGAATCGGAATCGAAATTAAAATGTTTGGCTACCAGCAAGTCCCACTTGCAGAGGATGGAACGAAGGTGTTCAGCAATGTAGAGCAGGCCACACTGGGGGCAGTGGGTACAATCAGCGATGCTTGCAGATTCACAGCCAGAAGTGTTGCTTCACCTGGAAGGACTGTTTAGGGTCCTAAACACAAAATACTCTGTAGATGCTGGGGTCAAAGCAACATGTACCTGCTGGAGGAACTCAGCAGGTCGGGCAGCATCCGTGGAAACAAACAGTCAACGTTTCAGGCCGAGACCCTTCATCAGGACGTTTAGGGCCCTGAATGGAGTTGAACGGGCAGGTGTAATACAGGTCAACCTTCTATAATCCGGCACCATTGGGACCTGATGAGTGCTAGATTAGTGAAAATGCTGAATTACGGAAGGATTACATTAAGCAATAGCTAACTGCCTCATCATACCTATAAAATATCATGTAAATCAGTACAAGTTAGATAATAATGAAATAGAAATATTAAATCAATAGCAAGTGGAATTTTAATAAAGTAAAATACTGTACAGCACAGATAAAATAAAAGGTACAGGTAAATGTACAGGAATTAACTTACACAGAACAGTAGAGCACTTCTGCTTCTAAAGTGAGATGTTTAATATACCTTCAGGCAAAGTTTCATATCTGCAAGTGTAGGGTTGTCAGGATCATCAACATCTTCATCGTGAAAAATGAGTGAAGCATCAGGAACTGGTGCTGAAACTGGCTCAACAAGAACTTCAAGAACAGTTGATGGTGGCAGCACAGCTGGGTGAGCAGAAGCAGAAGTCAGAAAAAGGAGGTCTTCTATATGCCACAGTTCACGCAGATGCCAGGCGGCCGGGGATCTGGCACTGGGCTCTTCCCTGTTCACTTGCAGTTGCTGAGGAAATCCTCATTAGTTTATTTACCTCCGCTTAGTAATATGCTTAAATTCAGCGAGTCGCCGTATCTGATCTGAGATCGTAGGCAGAAGAGAACAGAGTGCTGGCCAGGCAACACTGAAGGGAAGTGCACAACTGCCGGCATGCAGGCGAGAAGGCGGACCGACCCAGTGTGTGACAGTTCCCCCGCCACTGGCGGGTGAGATGGGCAGGTGCCGGGCAGCCGCGCCTCACAAAAATGATATTAATAAACGCAGGAAAACAAGCAGGAATCGCATGGAATCTGTGCTTACAAGAACGTGCCAACATGTGAACAGATCTTGCAGGAATCGCAGGAATCTGTGCTTACAGGAATCTGTGCTTACAAGAACGTGCCAACATGTGAACAGATCTTGCACAACCAAAACAATGAGCAACAGATTGGTACGGTGGCCTGGGAAATTTGAAATCAGTGCCGGATTATCGAAGGAACTGGATTAGTCAGAACCGGAACAGGTAGTCGGATTAGTGAAGGTCAACCTGTACTTTGGTTGCTTGCAGGAATATGTACCAGGAAGGACGAACAGATAAGGGAATCGCGGAGGGAGTGATCTCTGCAGAAAGCATTGAGTGGAGATGGGGATGTAAAGATGTGTTTGGTAGTAGGATTCTTTCAGAGACGATGAAAGTTACAGAGAATAATATACTGGATGCGGAGGCTCATAGGGTGGTAGTAAGGACAAAGGAAACTCTATTGCTGGCTATGGCATGGCAGGGGGAAGATGGGGTGAGTGCTGATGTCCAGGAAATTGAGGAGATGTGGGTGAGGGCAGCATCAACAGTGGAGGAAGGGAAATCCTGTTCTTTGAAGAAGGAGGACATCTCTGATGTCATGGTAAGGAAAGCCTCATCCTGGGAACAGATGTGGAGAAGAAGGAACTGCAAAAACAGAATAACATTTTTACAGGAGACAGGGTGGGAAGAGGTATAGACCAGGGTGGGAAGAGGAGTAGAATTAGGCCATTTGGCGCTTTGAGTCTGCTCCGCCATTCAATCATGGCTGATCCTTTTTTTCCACTCCTCAGCCCCACTCCCCACCTTCTCCCCAGATAGGATCTATGCCCAATTAAGAACCTATCAAGCTCTGCCTTAAATTCATCCAACAGCCTGGCCTCCACAGCTGCTTCTGTTAATAAATTCCATAAGTTCACCACCCTCTGGATAAAGCAATTTCTCCACATCTCTATCTTAAATGGAAGCTCCTTTATCCTGATGACATGCCCTCTTGTCCCCCACCATAGGAAACATCCTTTCCATACTTACTCTGTCTAGGCTTTTCAACATTAAAAAGCTTTCAGTAAGTCCTCCCTCATCCTTCTAAATTCCAGCGAGTACATACACAGAGCTATCAAACATTCCTCGTGTGATAAACCTTTCCATTCCAGAATCATCCTTGTGAACGCCCTCTGACACTTTGCAAGCCAGCACATCTTTTCTTAGTTGAGGAGCCCAGAACTGATCACAGTACTCAAGGTGAGGCCTCACCAGTGCTTTATAAAGCCTCAACATCACATCCCTGCTCTTGTATTCTAGACCTCTTGAAATAAACACTATCATTGCATTTTCCTTCCTCACCACTGACTCTACCTGCAGGTTAGCCTCTAGGGTGTTCTGCACAAGGATTCCCAAGTCTCTTTGCACCTCAAATTTTTGGATTTTCTCCCCATTAAGAAAATACTTTGTACATTTATTTCTTCTACCAAAATGCATGAGCAAGTATTTTCCAACATTGCATTTCATTTGCCATTTTCTTGCCCATTCTCCTAATCTATCTGAGTCCTTCTGCAGCCTACCTGTATCCTCAATTCCAGCTGCCCCTCCATCAGTCTTCACATCATTTGAAAGCTTGGCACCAAAGCCATCTATTCCATCATCTAAATCATTTATGTACAGTATAAAAACCAGTCCCAACCTCTGTGGAACACTACTAGTCACTGGCAGCCAATCAGAAAGGGATCCTTTTATTCCCACTCGCTGCCTCCTACTAATCAGCCAATGCTCTAACCAGACTTGAGAGGTGACTTTCCTGTAATACCATGGGCTCTTAACTTGGTAAGCAACCTCATGTGTGGCACCTTGTCAAAGGCCTTCTGAAAGTCCAATTATACAAAATCCACTACTCCTCCTTTATCTGTCCTCTGTGTAATCTCCTCAAACAATTCCAGCAGGTTTGTCAGACAAGATTTTCCTTTAAGGAAACCATGCTGACTTTGTCCTATCTTGTCTTGTATCAACAATATTCCATAACCTCATCCTTAACAACTGACTCCAACATATTCCCAACCACTGAAGTCAGGCTAACTGGTGTTTAATTTCCTTTCTGCTGTCTTCCTCCTTTCTTAAAAGGTGGAGTGACGTTTGCAATTTTCTAGTCCTCTGGCACCAAGCCAGAGTCCAATGATTTTTGAAAGATTATTCCTAATGCCACCATAATTTCTACCGCTATCTTGCTCAGGTATAGTCAAGATAGCTGTAGGAATGGGTAGATTTATAAATAACTTCAGGTGAAAGTTTGTCTCCAGAGATGGATACAGAGAGATTGAGAAAGGGGATGGAGGTGTCAGGAGTGGATCAAAATTTTAAGCACAGGGCAGAAGTTAGGGGCAAAGTTGATGAAATTAATGAGCTGCACCAGTGCAGTTGTTGATGTAATGGAGAAATAGTGGAGGAGCATTACCAGGAAAGGCTTGGAACATGGACTGTTCTACATAGCCAATGAAAAGGTAGGCATATGGGTGCCCATGTCTACCCCTGAAATCTGGAGAAAGTGGGAGGAGCTGAAGGAGAGATTATTGAGGGTGAGGACTAGTTTTGCCAGATGGAAGAGGGGTGGTGGAGGGAACTGGTTGGTTGTTTTTATTGAGAAAGAAATGGCGAGCTTTAAGGCCTTCTTGATGGGGGATAGAGGTATATAGGGACTGGACATCCAGAGTGAAAATAAGGCAGTCAGGGGCAGGGAATTAAAAGTTCGTGAGGAGATTGAGAATATGAGAAGTGTTGTGGATATAAATGGGAAGGGACAGAACCAAGAGAAATAGAAAGGAATTGAGATATGAGGACACAAGTTCAGGGGAGCAAGGAGCAGTCAGACAATGGGTTTACCCAGCAAGTCTATTTTATGGATCTTTGGTACGAGGTAATGTTACGTGACCATGGTTTCGTACTGTGGGTGTCACTTTAAAATGCTTGGATGAGGCGGTACTATGATGCCAGTATAACAAGCTGCGACAGACTGCTGAGATTTTCAGTTGAGAGAGAGAGTGGAAGTTTGGACTGCAAGCTGCTGGCAGTAGTTTGCTGCAACAATGGGTAAAGTCTGATACTTCCCCATGCCCAAGATTGGGTTGATTAACTGCACATGGTGCACATTGGATGTGTGACTGTCACTTCGTATGATTCATACATGGATTTTGTTGGAGTATGATGCCAAACCTATAAAACAGCATCCATAATGCATGAATATAGAAAAATGTAGACTCGTTGAACAAGAAATTGAGTATATGTTGGAAAATGGTATTATTAAGCATTCTACTTCAGGTTGGAGCTCACCTTGTGTTATAGTGCCTAAACCAGATGGTAGTATCAGGTTTTGCACTGATTACAGGAAGGTGAATGCTATAACAAAAACAGATGCTTAACCCATCCCTAGAGTGGATGATCGTGTAGACGAAGTTGGAAAGGCTTAAGTTTCTTACAAAGATTGATCTGTTAAAAGGATATTGGTGTGTTCCATTAACAGATAGAGGTAGAGAAATTTCTGCATTTGTAACGTCTTCTGGATTATATGAATACAATGTTTTGCCACTTGGAATGAAAAATGCTGCCGGAACATTCCAGAGAATGTTTAATTCTATAATTCAAGGGTTCGAACACACAGATGTCTATGTTGATGATTTGGTCAAAGGAAATGACACTTGGGAAACCCATGGGAAAACCTATTTGACAGGCTTTTAAAGGCCAGCCTTACAGTTAACTTAGCTAAGAGTGAATTTGGCCATGCTACTGTGACATGTCTTGATTATGTTGTAGGTCAGGGCATGGTTAAGGAAACTCCAATTCAACAATAGGGCTTGATTTTTCAGGAGTACGATCGCATGATAGCTCATATTAAAGGCAATCATTGCCAATTGTCATTCCAGATGTTAAGCTTGCTATGCATTTTTTTAATAGTGCGGTGGAATTTACTATTTGTATACGCTTCTGCAATATGTTGTATTAGTTTGTAGTATGCTGTGTGGTAACTGTATATGTGTTATTCCACATACTGTAGTTTGCAGTTAAATTTTTGCTCTTACAGATCAAAATTTTCCCTTTTGGGGGGATGTGTTACGTGACCACGGTTTCGTACTGTGGGTGTCACTTTAAGACACTTGGATGAAGCGAGACTATGATATCAGTATAACATGCTGTGACAGACCACTGATATTTTCAGTGGAGAGAGTGAGAGGGAGAATGGAAGTTTGAACTGCAAGCTGCTGGCAGTAGTTTGCTGCAACAATGGGTAAAGTCTGATACTTCCCCATGCCCAAGATTGGGTTGATTAACAGCACATGGTGCACATTGGATGTATGACTGTCACTTCATATGATCCATACGTGGATTTTGTTGGAGTATCCTGTGGTGGACACTTTCATTAAGTCTTACCTGAATTTGGATGTGTTAAGTGGTAACCACTTGTGCGAAGGGATATTCCATGACTGTCACTGTTGGGATAGTTCCAGCGTGGAATCTGTACAGTTCTTCGTAATTGCCTCCTCTCTACATTTTAATGTGGATTTACAAATCTCTCCCTTCATTTATTCTGTGGATTACTGGACTTTTTCTAGTTTGCTATCTTATGACTTTAAGAACTATTCCTAAGCTTAACTGTTTGGGAGACGCGCGCACACACACACAACTTCTGTTTATTTTGTTTAATTTTCTATATTATGAGTAGATACTAATAAAGATACTGGTATTAACATTAAAACCTGACTCATTTTGTGATCTGTTGCTGCTGGTACATAACAGTAAAAGTAAGCAGTGTGGGGTAAGGGAACTATAAGTTTGATGGCAATCAGTGGGAGTTCTCCAGAGTTGATGTGGTCAGTAATGGTGTCGTAGACAGTTTTCTGATGGTCTTCAGTTTTCTTTGAGGGGTAAGTATGAGGAGGTGTCAGAGAGTAAGATAAAGCAAGGTAGAGGTCAGTCTGCCACACTGCAGCAGCATCCCCTTTGTCTGTGGGTTCGATAGAGAGGTGAGATTGGTGCAGAGAGAATGGAAGGCCGTGCATACAGAGAGAGTAAAGTTCGAGAAGAGAGGAGTACTAAAGTTGAGCCATTTGATGTCTCATTTGCAATTAGAGATGAAAAGATCCAGGGCAGGCAGGGAATCAGCACGGGATATCCAAAAGAGGAGGAGGGTTGGAGACGGGAAAAGGGATAACTGGTGCAGGGTGGGGAATTCTTGCCGAAGAAGTGGGCTCAGTATGTATATAAGCTAGTCTTATTTAAATATGGCCACACTCAATGCATAGTGTTTTACAGGATTGCTTTTATATTTATTGTGAACTTTATGCTTATTGTGTTTTACTTTCTGCTGAATTAGATCTGGACTAACAATCATTTTGTTCTCCTTTATACCTGTGTACTGAAGAAAGACCATAAACAACCTTGTATCTTGGATTAAGAAGTTGTAATTTAAATGTGCAGTGACGAAAAGCCTTATCAATTGTGACTTGTTGGTCTGCACATTCTCCATGTAATATTGAGAGGGAATGGGATGCTTTCCTTCACAAAGATAACTAAGATGGCATCCAACTATTTTCACCATTCATTTCAAGCATTTTGACTTTATCATTTCAATTAAGTCTTTTTAACTGACCACCAAGCACATTTCTAACCAATTATGTAAGTCATTATGGAGAATAAAAAATCTTTTTGCTTTGTGACCCTGCTGTTCAGGTTCTCCACCGGGTGCTGTTTTATCAACATCCTCAGAGTGAGCATGGTGACCAGTATCACAGACAGGCTGTCTAATGCTTTTGGTACTTCAAGCCTAGCATTTCCCCTCTCAACTCTTGTTGGTTGAGATAGAGCATGCAAGTATCTGCTTTAGCCTTGTCTTGCAAGGATGTGTAAGCTTGTACATCAATGATCCTCTCTTCATTTAGATTTCTGAGTGACCTGGCATTTATTGTGTGTTCCTTTGCTTTGTTGCTATCTCTAAATGTGTGACCTTGCACTGTTGTTTGCCACTTGTGTGCCTGCTACACCCTCTTCCTCTTCACAGTTAACCACACTGCAGCTTTTGTTATCAGTGACAACCTTCTTAATTCTAATCTTGTATTTCAATTTAAAACATTCATATACTAAGTTCAAACTTCTGAACCCCACTCCTTATAGCTTTCCAGTCAATAAAATTCTTTTCAACCAGTATTTTTGATTTTCATCCCTGAGTCCAGTTTTAACCCAACTTCTGTTTTCCCTTGAATCCTATGGCCAGTTACTTTTTGATATGTTTGGACAAAAGCCTTTGCTAAAATTCCTCTAAGCACAACCCTCATTAAAACTCTTCTTAAAAATAATCTTTTAGCTAGTCAGGCCCAACTTTCTGTTAATTAAATCATACTGACTTCCCTAGGTCAATTTGTGCCTTTCTGAATACTACTAATAACTTTTATGACCATAAGACCATATAACAATTACTGCACGGAAACAGGCCATCTCAGCCCTTCTAGTCTGTGCCGAATGCTTACTCTCACCTAGTCCCACTGGCCCGCACTCAGCCCATAACCCTCCATTCCTTTCCTGTCCATATACCTATCCAATTTTACTTTAAATGACAATACGAAACCTGCTTCTACCACTTCTACTGGAAGCTCGTTCCACACAGCTACCACTCTCTGAGTAAAGAAATTCCCCCTCGTGTTACTCTTAAACTTTTGCCCCCTAACTCTCAACTCATGTCCTCTTGTTTGAATCTCCTCTACTCTCAATGGAAAAAGCCTATTCACGCCAACTATATCTATCCCCTTCATAATTTTAAATACCTCTATCAAGTCCCCCTTCAACCTTCTACACTTCAAAGAATAAAGACCTAACTTGTTCAACCTTTCCCTGTAGCTTAGGTGCGGAAACCCAGGTAACATTCTAGTAAATCTCCTCTGTACTCTCTCTATTTTGTTGACATCTTTCCTATAATTCAGTGACCAGAACTGTACACAATACTCCAAATTCAGCCTTACCAATGGCTTGTACAATTTTAACATTACATCCCAGCTCCTGTACTCAATGCTCTGATTTATAAAGGCCTGCATACCAAAAGCTTTCTCCACCACCCTATCCAGATGAGATTCCACCTTCAGGGAACTATGCACCATTATTCCTAGATCACTCTTTTCTACTGCGTTCTTCAGTCCCCTACCATTTACCATGTATATGATAGGAGTGAACTGGATCATTTGGCCCATCAAGTCTGTTCTGCCATTCAATCATGGCTGATACATTTTCTCTCACACCCCATTCTCCTGTCTTCTCCCTGTAACCTTTGATTAATCAAGAACTAATCAACCTCCACTTTAAGTATGTACAATGACTTAATCTCTGCAACTGTCAGTAACATACTGTCCACACCAACAAGGTAAAAATGGGATGGGGAAAAGTATCTAGATATGGGCACTTCTCTGGAATTTATGTAGTTCTCCAAGGATTGATGGAAACCAAGTGAGTTGGCATATGACTGGTGAGAATTTCTGTAGAACTGCTCTGAGAAATCAAGATAGGCCTTTAGAAAATCTCCCGGACTTGGCCCAATATTTGGTCATACTTCAAACAGGAGTTCAACCCAAAGATTTGGCAGAGGAGTATAAAAACCAGACTGCAGAGTATTCAGATGAGAGACAGGATTAGAATGGAGATTTTTGGAGCAATTCTGGAGATGTTGAGTGAGGGGTTAAATATTTTCACCAGGGTTGGTGGGAGATTAAATCACACTGCTTTGGGTGCAGGGTGGGCCAGGTACCCTCACAACTTCTAAATCAGCATTTAAAGTGCTATGTTAAGTGAGCATGTTACATTGGCACTAGAAGCGTGCTGACGCTGGCAGACAGCCCTTTATACAATCCTCACTGATTTGATGCAACCAACACACTTTAATGTCCAGTTGAATACTTTGATGTACACGTGACAAAAAGAGCTAACCTTTGAATCATTTTTAAAAATGTTATGGAATGCTGGAAATAAAGCAGAGTGGTTAGTGTGAAGGTGAAGGGACAAAAGGCCTGCAGAATGAACCAGAATCAAGTTTAATACCACTGACAGCATGAGTAAAGCTGCAGATGCTAGAAATAAATAAAAACACAAAATGCTGGCAGAACTTAGCAGGCCAGACGGCATCAATGGGAGGAGGTAGTGACAATGTTTTGGGCCGAAACCCTTCATCAGGAGTGAAGTAATATAGGATGGTCAAGGGGGGATAAGAAGTCGGGGGAAGGATAAAGTAGAGAGCTGGGAAGTGATAGGTTGGAGGGAAATGGGCTGGGGGGAAGGTGGAGAATTATGGGAAATAAAAGAGAAAGAAAGGTAGGGCTGGGGGAGATTATAGTGAGGGGGGAGAAAAGAGAGAGAAAGAGAACTATAGAGAAATAATAGATAGGGATGGGGGTAAGAGGAGGGGCAGGGGTATCAACAGAGGTCTGTGAGTTGAATGTTCATGCCGGCAGGTAGGAGGCTACCCAGGCGGGAGATAAGGTATTGCTCCATCGACCTGCGTGTGACCTCATCTTGACGGTAGAGGAGGCCATGGACAGACATGTCGGAGTGGGAATGGTATGTGGAATTGAAGTGTGTGGCCACAGGGAGATCCCGCCACTGCTGGAGGACTGAAGGCTGGTGTTCGGCGAAATGGTCTCCCAGTCTGCGGCGGGTCTCCCCAATGTATAAGTGGCCACATCGGGAGCACCAGATACAGTATATCACCCCAGTTGACTCACAGGTGAAGTGGTGCCTCACCTGAAAGGACTGTCGGGGGCCTGGGATGGTAGTGAGGGAAGAAGTGTGGGGGGCAGGTGTAGCTCCCATCCCAGCCCCCCCGACAGTCCTTGCAGGTGAGGCACCACTTCACCTGCAAGTCAACTGGGGTGATATACTGTATCCGGTGCTCCCGATGTGGCCATTTATACATTGGGAAGACCTGCCGCAGACTGGGAGACCATTTCGCCGAACACCAGCGCTCATTCCTCCAGCAGTGGCGGGATCTCCCTGTGGCCACACACTTCAATTCCACAGACCACTCCCACTCCGACATGTCTGTCCATGGCCTCCTCTACCGTCAAGCTGAGGCCACACGCAGGTCGATGGAGCAATACCTTATCTCCCGCCTGGGTAGCCTCCTACCTGCCGGCATGAACATCCAACTCACAGACCTCCGTTGATACCCCTGCCCCCCTTACCCCCATCCCTATTTATTACTTTAATCTGGTTCTCTTTGTCTCTCTTTTTCCCCCCTCATTATAATCTCCCCCCCAGCCCTACCTTTCTTTCTCTTTTATTTCCCTCCAGCCTATCACTTCCTAGCTCTCTACTTTATCCCTCCCCTCACTTCTTATCCCCCCTTGACCATCCAATGTTACTTCACTCCTGATGAAGGGTTTCGGCCCAAAACGTCGTCACTACCTCCTCCCATAGATGCTGTCTGGCCTGCTGAGTTCTGCCAACATTTTGTGCTTTTATTTAATACCACTGACATATGTTGTGAAATTTGTTGTTTTGAGACAGCAGTACAATGCAATACGTAACAAAAAAACTATAAATTACAATAAGAAATGCTGCAAAAAATAAAGAAATAATGCAATAAGAGAGCAGAAATACTGAAATAGTATTAATGGATAGACTCACTGTCCATTCAGAAATCTGATGGCAGGGGAGCAGAAGCTGTTGCTGAAACATTGAATTTGTGTCTTCAGGCAGTATAAGAGTCCTAGGTCCCAGACTACCAGGTTCAGGAACAGATATTACCCCTTAACCATCAGGCCTCTGAACCGTTGTGAATAACTTCACACCTTGTCCTGAACTGGCTCCACAACCTATAGCCTCGCTTTCAAAGATTTTGCAACTCATGTTCTCAGTATTATTTTTTTTCTCATATAGCCAAGCACACTCATTTTTCAGTTGCTAAGGACTTTCTGACTGTTCTGGTGCTGTTTAATTGTGACTTTCTCAAGATTTACATAAATATTGCTCTATAGGCCCAATGTATACCCTGTTCATGTTCCAGAGTCTTTCAAAATCCTCCTTTAATTCAGCATACTTCTGGTATTTTTCACATCAATTTCTGTATGTTATGTGTGTTTGGAATGGCAATATCTATTAATTAAGCTGTATCCTCGTATACTCGTTTATCCTGTATTATTATATCTGTGCAGTTATTATGGATTGTCCTATCTGTAATAATGGATGTTGTAATATAATTTGTGGGATTCTGACTCTAAAACTGCATCAGGCTTGTATTTATAATAAGTATGGTGTCTTTAAGAGTACAAACAAGTACAAAAAAGAAAAAATCTGGTGATGCTGGAAATTGAGCAATATAAAAATCTACTCTTCAGCTTTTTTTCTGCAGTCTTGCTGAAGGGTTTCAGCCCAAAATGTCAACTGTACTCTTTTCCATAGATACTCCCTGGCCTGCTGAGTTCCTCCAGCATTTTGTGTGTGTTGTCTTTTATGAGTTTTGCTTTAAAGCAAGATTTTGGTGAATGGAAAACCTATAGCACAATGCAGGCCCTTCAGTGCTTGCTACTTGATTGTGCCTGTGTAAGTGATCAGATTAAGTTAAACCGCTGCAGGAGCCTGTAATGTGTTGGATTGTTTCTGGTTTCTCTTGGCATTTTCTGCATTTATTGTATTGAATTTGTTGGTCTTTTATTATTTATTTTTGATAATTTTTTGTGTTAACCGCTTGGCCCTATATTGCCACAAGGAACCTCTCTGTTTCTTGGAAGAAGTCTTCAACTCTGAGCCAGGCGTTTGACGCTTCCTTGTTAACATCTGCTCAGATTGTGGGGGTGTCTTACATGGAGGGTCATACTCTTCCATTGGTTAACTTTTCCTTCCATAGTGATAATTTCTTCATTTTTCTGGGTTCGGCTTTCAGTTAAGTTTGGTGGTGTGAACTTCTTATCAGAATTGCATATGATCACATGTCATGGTAAATTCTATTTTCGTTGATGAAAATATATTCTTAGAAGTTTTATCTGACTGTTTGTAATTTTATATCTATTATTGCTCTTCCTTCTGTCCTAGGTAGTGTTAATCGAAGTGTTTTTGAGTGTACGCAGTATTTTCTAAAATTTGTCGTATTAGAATAATATCAATAGTTTTTTTCATATTTGCACAGTTTGTCTTTTCCACATTGGTTGTGTTGTGGCGACCCATTTCCTGGCGCATCCGAACCGACTCACAATTAGATAGCCTACGGGGGTTTGCGAGCACAGAGCTTTGGAGCCTCTGCGCCATGGGGGGCCGGTTGAGGGAGGCTTAAAAGTGAGGCTGAAGTTTTCGAATAAAGTTTTTTCCTTCGACTGCAGTTACCGACTCCGTGTCGTAATTTTAGCGCTGCGTGTAGCACACCGCTACAATTGGTGACCCCGACGGTCCAAACGATTTTTGGACCAGAAATGACCGACACCACCTCTGTTCATGCGGTTTTGTTGAAACTGCCGGGTTTCTGGACCAGCGCCCAGACCTATGGTTCCAGCAAGCCGAAGCCCAATTCCACGTTCGCCAGATCACCTCAGAAGACACCCGCTACTACTACGTGGTGAGCTCCCTCGACCAGGACACAGCGGCCCAGGTCGCGGAGTTCGTACAGTCGCCCCCGGCAGACGGCAAGTACACGGAATTCAAAGCCCTGCTCCTCAGGACTTTCGGACTCTCACGGCGCGAGCGGGCTGCCCGTTTACTGCACCTGGATGGCTTGGGCGACAGACCTCCATCGGCTTTAATGAATGAGATGTTGTCTCTGGCCGACGGACACACATGCCTCATGTTTGAGCAGGCATTCCTGGAGCAGCTGCCCGAGGACATACGCCTGCTGCTATCCGACGCGGATTTCAGTGACCCCCGGAAGGTGGCAGCCCGGGCGGACTTGCTGTGGAACGCCAAAAAGATCTCCCAGCCACGCTTCCGGCAGCAAACCAGTCCAGGCCCGGCCGCAGAGTCCGCCTCAAACCGGCCCATGTGGACCTGGCGCAACCGGCCGAGTTTCCGGCACCTCGGCGCAGAGGCCGACCTCCCAAGCAGGTTCTGGCCCAGACTCTGGACATTGGGGGGTGTATCGCCGGTTCTGGGGGGGGGTTATGTGGCGACCCATTTCCTGGCGCATCCGAACCGACTCACAATTAGATAGCCTACGGGGGTTTGCGAGCACAGAGCTTTGGAGCCTCTGCGCCACGGGGGGCAGGTTGAGGGAGGCTTAAAAGTGAGGCTGAGGATTTCGAATAAAGTTTTTTCCTTCGACTACAGTTACCGACTCCGTGTCGTAATTTTAGCGCTGCGTGTAGCACTCCGCTACAGTGTGTAGTTTTTCATTGATTTTCTTGTATTTCTACATTCTACTGTGAAAACCTGCGAAAAAAATTAACCTCAGGGTAGTATAAGGTGACATAAAGTGGTGCAAGAAAGTTTGTGAACACTAGAGTTTTCTCTATTTCTGCATAAATATGACCTAAAATGTCATCAGATCTTCTGTTAAATCCTAAAACTAGATAAAGAGAAAAAATAAGTGATAAATATTGAGAACTTGAGATGAAGAGTGCTTGAAAGTGAGTCTATAGCTTATGGGAATAGTTCAGTGATGCAGCGAGTGAAGTTATCCCCTTTGGTTCAGGAGCCTGATGGTTGAAGGGTCGTAACTGTTCCTGAACTTGATGATATGGGTCTCGAGGCTCCTGTACCTCCTTCCTGATGACAGTGAAAAGAGAGCATTGTCTGGATAGTTGGGGTCCTTGATGATGGGTGCTGTTTTCCTGTGACAACGCTCCATGTAGGTGTGATAGTAGAGAAGAAGAAGAAGAAAGCCCTTAACTCCGAGTGGAGTTATCGGGGTGCCATCATGACGGCATATTTTTAGCAGGCTTTCTTGTTTTTACGAGGCTGAGTTGCTAGCTCGATGCTCAACCCAGCATGGATGGAAAGCATGCAGGGGAGCCAGCTGGATTCGAACTTGGGAGCCTTCACTTCAGTCCGGCGCTGATGCCACTATGCCACCAGCCAGCTATGGAAGAGAGGGCTTCATCCATAATGGACTGAGCCGTATAGTGTTGTGTATTTTAATAGTTCACTAATATTTGAGTAATATTGTACGTGTGTGTGTGTGTGTGTGTGTGTGTGTGTGTGTGTGTGTGTGTGTGTCTATATTATACAGTTTGATTCAGCATTCTTCATTTGTTTACATAATCCGTTATGGGTTATATGTAAGTGCATGAATAGCTTACATCAATATTCCACCACATATTTTTGCACCTCACTAAATGGTATAAATACGTTTATCCCTGGGGTCCCATGCTTTTTTTACATTTAGTTTTATGTTTTGGAGTTACAAAACATACCAGTAGTGAAGAGTAAGTTTTAAAATGAACCCTACTTGTTGAAGCACTGTGATGATGTTTAAGTTTTTTAAAAAAAGCACAGTATGTTGTTTTTCTTCAGAAGGAGGAAAGAGATGGTTGAGTTTAAAAGGAAGGCAGAAAATGGATGAAATTCAAGGGTTCAAAACTTTATTAATTTGTTAAATCAAGCAAAACAGCCTAGCACAGTGATCACCCCATCCATGTCCCTGATGGGCCGAATCAATGTTGTCAAAATGAACATCCTTCCTAAGATTTTATACTTTTTTCAATCCATACCAATTTTCATTCCTAAAGCCTTTTTTTGACTCGCTAGACTCAGTCATATCATCCTACCTATGGAAAGGCAAGCGTCCTTGACTGAATAAAGTTCATCTTCAAAAATTTAAAAGTGTTGGGGGCATGGTTCTGCCCAATTTCCACCTATACTACTGGGAGGCTAACATTCATTGTCTCATCTTTTTGTCTCATTTTTATAATCAATCCGACTACCCAATATGGGTGACAATGGAGCTAAACTCTACTAAGAATGTTTCCATCTCTGCACTTCTTGGATCTGCACTCCCTTTTCGCACGTCTGAACCAATTGTTAATCCTGTTATCAGGCACACCCAGAGAGTGTGGGCTCAGTTAAGAAAGCATAGTGGCCTCCATGGCTTCTCTCTTTCAAGTCCTATTCTACATAATCATTTCTTCCAGCCTTCTATACATGATTCAACATTTCAAGACTAGTACAGAAAGGGCATCAGACACTTTAAAGATTTTTTTTAGACAACTGTTTTGCATCATTTGAACAACTGTCTGCAAAGTTTAATCTACCCAACACACATTTCTTTAGATATTTTATCCTCCCTCTGATACCAAACTTCCCTGAGACACCCAGCACAAACGTCATTGGTATGTTTCTCTGTATGAATCCATTGCACAAAGGTCTAATATCTTTTATCTGCGACAAGCTGGTGGCTCTGAAGTGAGCCTCTCTTGACAAATTAAAACTGCTTGGGAGCAAGATTTAAACTTTTCAGTGTCAGTTGAGGTCTGGGATGAAGTCCTCAAATTAGTTAACTCAACCTCTTTATGTGCCCGCCACTGCCTGTTACAGTTCAAAGTCGTACACATATGTCTAAAACTAAATTATTTCGCATTTACCCAGATGTTAATCTCTGTTGCGACAAATGCAAAAGGGGCGAGGCTTCCCTTATTCATATGTACTGGACATGCCCTAGTTTGGAAAAATACTGGAAAGATTTTTTCCAAACTCTATCCCAAATACTTAATTATAATTTGGAACCCAGCACTTTGATTGCTCTTTTCGGCACCTCCGGAGAGGGGGACATGCACCTAGGTCCAACTAAACGTCACACACTGTCTTTTGCTTCTCTGCTGGCCAGGCGCGCAGTTTTGCGGAGGTGGAGGGATGCTGCCCCGCCCACCCACGCTCAGTGGCTCAGGGACATCATGTCCAGTCTACACCTTGAGAAGATCCACTATTCAATCCTCAATTTGGAAATGAAGTTCCAAAAGGTGAGGGAACCCCTTCTTAAATATTTCCAAAATTCCCAGCCAGACTAAAGGTCCATTCTTTCTCCCTTTCCCCAGTACATAAATCCCTGACTTTAAGCATTTTCCGGTAAAACTCTTCAGACTCAAATTTGTTATCATACAACAGCCTATGTATTAGTAAAATACACCTTCTCCATACCAATGCAGCTTTGTGGGAACACAAAGGTTCTGTTTAAACCTTTTTGCCAGTGCATTGATGGCTTGGAGTTGGGGACTGGGAGTGGTGGGGCAATAAAGCATGTTTGTACTATGGGTGCATCTCTTTCATAAATGTGAACTGTACATTTGATACATTTGTTATATACTGTACAATCCTCTGTTATACCATGCTCTGTTTATTTTAAAAAATAAAAATATTGTTGAAAAAAATTCACGGGTTCATAAACAGTGAGTTCTGAGTGACAATAATGATAATAAATAACAAAACAAAGCAGAAGTGGCTGACTACATCAGGAAGATAGACACATTTGATTGCACAAGGGATAACTGTTTATGTATACTGAACAAACTGAGCAGTATTTTGAAATAGCTAATGCGAAGTAAGTGCCAGTGTTGTTAAGTGTAATTAGTGAGAAAATATATAGTTTGTGTTTCAACCAAAACAGCTGAAATAAACTTTGCTGATATCATGAAAGTAATGCACAAACAGTTAGAACTGAAACCATTGTTGATTGCAGAATGCTTTAGGTTTCCTAAGTAGAATCAAAAGGAAAGGGAGTCCTTTTGTTTATGTGGCTGAATTAAAGAGATTGTCCAAGCATTGCTAGTTCAGTAACGGGCTTATTAATGTTGCACTGTGAGATTATTTAGTTTGTGAAATCCTACAGGAGTACATTCAAAAATGTCTCCTAACTGAAGCACTTCTGATATACAACAGAGAACTTATACTGGAGAAAAGATAACTGCTGTGGGAATGACATTCATAACAGCAACTGACAGGGCACATTGAGTTTGTACGTGGTAAAAACAAGAGGGCCAGCATTGTGGGGTCACGATTGGCTGAGACAACTACAACTTGTTTGGAGATCCATCCATCATTTGCATGCCACAAATAGAATCAACTGGAAGTGAATTAAGAAAGATACTGGATAATGCCACAACAGTATTCAAGGATGCCATCATAAAACTCAAATATTATCAAGGATAAAATAGTGATAAAGGAAAATGCCAAACCAAAGTTTTACAAAGCCAGTTCAGTTCCTTATACCATTTATGATAAAGTAGCCAGTGAATTAGATTGCATGGAGGCTGAAGGAATTCTTTCCAAGGTTGTGGTCTCAGTAGCCAAAAGAAATGTATCTGTCAGGATCTGTGGTGATTTTACTGGAAGTAGATCAATGCCTACTGCCCAAGGTAGAGGATACCTTTGCAAACCTTTCTGGAGGGACGCACCTCAGCACAGTAGACTTAGTGGAGGCCTACCTACAGATGGAGATGGAAGAAGAATCCAAAGTGTTTCTCACCATAATCACTCACAAAGGCCTTTATCACTATAACAGGCTTATTTTTGGAGTATCCACTACTTGTAGGATTTTCCATTCAAGTGCTTTGGTGTTTCTCTACTGGCCCATGATGCAACCATTCAGTATATCTTACACACATCTGTAGATGTTTGTCATGCTGAATTCACAAACTTCTAAGGAAGTACAGGTGCCACCGTGCTAAGCCCAGTTCAAATCTTCTGAAATGATAACACCAAGGAATTTAAAGCTGATGACACTCTCTACCTCTGAATGCTCAGTGAGGACTGGCTAATTGTCCTCCAGTTTCCTCCTCCTGAAACCAATAGATCAGCTCAGTGGTGTCGTCGGCACACTTAAATATGGTATTGGAGCTGTGCTTTAACTGCACAGTCATAAATATAAAGTGAGTAGAGGATGGGGCTAAGCACACAGCCTTGTGATGCTCATTACTGATGTAGATTATGGAGGAGATAATGTTCCCAATCCGTCTTGAAGCTTATCAATTGGTTTTGAGGGGATGATGGTATTGAACGCCAAATTGTAGTTAATAAAAAGCATCCTGATCTGCGCTGTCCAGGTGTTCTAGGGTTGAGTGAAGATCCAATGAAATGGCATCTGCTGTGCTAATAGGCAAATAGGAGCAGATCCAAGTCACTTCTTAGACAGGAGTTGATGTGTTTTCGCCAACCTCTCAAAGCACTTCTTCACAGTGGATGTAAGTGCTACTGGGCAATAGTCATTGAGGCAGGTTACCACGTTCTTCACAGGCACCTGTATAACTGAAGCTTGCTTGAAGCAGGAAGGTACCTCAGACTACTAAAGTAAGAGGTTAAAGATACTAGTAAGCACTCCAGCCAGTTGATTAGCACAGTTCTTTAGTACTCAGCCAGGTACCCCATGTGAGCTGATTGCTTTCTATGGGTTCACCCTCCTGAATGAAGGATGCTCACATGTTAGCCTTGAATACTGAAATCACCGGGTCATCGGGGGCTGAGGAAGTTCATGAAGGTTCCTCCATGTTTTGGCAGTCAAAGCAAGCTTAGGAGGTATTGAGCTCATCTGGGAGTGAAGACTTGTCATCTATTTTGCTTGATGTTACTTTGTAAGAGGTAATAGCGTTCAAGCTCTGGGGGTGAGTATCCCCCAGTGACTCATGTTTGGTCTGGAATTACTACTTTGGGTGTGAAATGAGTTTCTGGAGGTCACACTTTGACCTCTTTTACCTTACTTAAGTCACCAGACCTGAATGTCACTGGTCTGGCCCTCAGCAGATTGTGAATTTCATGGTTCATCCACGGCTTCTGGTTGAGGAAGACTGAATGATTTTGTGGGGTCACACTCATCTATGACCATTTTAATGAAATCAGTGACAATCATGGGGTATTTCTTAAGGTCCTCTGGGTGCTTGAACACAACCCAGTCCACTGACGCAAGGCAATCCTGTAGCCGCTCCTCTGCCTCCTGTGAGCACCTCATTGTTGTCCTCAACTTTAGAGCCTTGCTCTTTAGCCTCTCCCTATACTGTATGCAGCTAGGAAAAGGACAGCCAAGTGATCAGATTTACTAAATTGCAGTCCAAGCATGGAACGGTAGTATGCAGTCTAGCATGTTGGGACCTCTGGTACTGCAGGTGATAATAACTGATGATAATTACTGATGATAACTGGGCGGAGATTTCTTCAAACAAGCTTGATTGAAGTGGCGGACTATGATTTAAAATGCATTAGGTAGGCTGTTTCTAGTTTGGTGATGGCAACATTCAATGTCTCGAGTACCTAGTTAACATCACCATATGTAAGCTGCAATCAGGATCACTGAGGAGAACTCTGTTGGTAAGTAGAACGGTCAGTACTTAATCATTAGATTTCCAGTTGGGAGAAGAAGACTGTGACAAGACCAAGACCACTGTGTCCGAGCACCACTGAGACTTTATCATGAAACGCAAACCCCCACCTTTTGCCTTCTCCAAATCACCAGTCCAGTCTATCTGATCTATTGAGAAGCCCTCGAGTCTGATCGCCAAATCCAGCATGTTTGGAGTTTTTCTCTGCAAAACATCAAACACAGCAATTTCTCATTTCTCTGTGATACAGCAATCTTGTTGTTAGGCCTTCAGTCTTGTTCTCCAGCGACTGTACATTTGCTAATAAGATGCTGGGTAGAAGGAGTCTCAGTCCTCTGCGTCTCAGCCTAGCTTGGAGTCCTCCCCTCCTCCTTTCTTCTAGCCATGGAGATGTACCTTTGTCTGCTTAAAGTTCCCATACCTGCATGCTTAAGAGTTACATCTGCCAAGTTCTTCAGAAGGTCTTGAAATCACTAGTTCATTAACAGTTCATTAGTTAAAGGGAAATTACAGGCTGCAGATTACAGTGGCAGTAATTCAGAACAGGTATATTTAGAAGTTTTGAAGTAGACACAATACTTTGCCATGGATCACTGCTGTAAATCTTGGTTTTTGGTAAACTATCTGACTGAGAATTCTAATCACGGTACAGACTTAAAAGCTATTGATGCTGGAAATTTGAAATAAAGACAAACAATACTGGAGGCACAGGTAATAAGTGCCCCCTACCCATGAACAAGCGCCTGGGACACCATGGAATAGATCGGAATGGATTTGACAACTGCTTGTGGCAGAACCTTGTGCTGGGTGAGAACAGGGCATTTCTTCCTTGCCCTCCCTCCACACCAGCTCCCCAGAGTCACAGCAATCAAGGGCTGGATGAGGCCATGTGGAGCTGAGCCATTCGCTCATGCACTGAGTCAGTGAGACCGGCTAGTGATCTCTCTTGCTGGACTCGTGTTCTCTCCCTTCACCACAGTTTCCACAATCATCTCCTTCACACTGTGTTTGTTCATTTCCAACTGGCTGACTCTTCATATTATGAACAATACTCAGGAACAGTATTGTTATAACCTGGGACTTACTGTACACAGTTTCTGCAGGGAAACAGAAGAAAATCATTCAAGGACCTTGGGTGTTTGATGATGCTCATGTGCCAAGCATTACACATTTCCTGGTTTTAAATTTGATTATTTTGCTCTGTATGTCACAAACACAGATTCTATTAAGAACCTAATGGTACTGGTTTATTCTTGTCACATGTCCCAAATTACAATGAACTGCTTGTCTTGCCCACTGTTCATGCAGATCAAATCATTACTCAGTGCATTGAGATAGAATAAATCTAAGTCACATTACAGGAAAGTAAGTTTATTAAAGTACATATACTCATGTTTTTGCTGTTATTTCTCCATGTGGGTGATTTTTTAGTTTTTGTGTGAGACAGGGATGGGGGGGGCAGGTGGGGGAAGGTTGCATGTTTCTGTTTCTTTTTCTTTTCATGTGGCGCTGGGATTTGTCTTTCTTTCAGCTACTTCTATGGTTTTCTGTATTTTTATGGCTATCTGGAGAAGACAAATCTCAGAGTTATATTGTGCATACACACTACGATAATAAAATGAACCTTTGAACACTACCTTCAGATTCATTTTCTTGCAGCATGTTCACGAATTAATGAAACACTGTAGAATTAATAAAGTGTACCAATAAGTACAGTGCATGTAAGCAATAAAGCAATATGTATATTCAGGTATAGTGTTGGTTAGCAGGCAGCACCTGCTATACTTAACAGATTTAAGATTATGTCTTGTTTTCCTTGGCAATGCTTGTCTGAATGTTCATTGTAAGTGTGGTCTCCTGCTGTTCCAGGTTTGAAGGTTCCCAGCAACTGTGAACTGGTGGTAGGGGGAGAGCCCCAGTGCTGGGCAGAAGGGCGATGTTTGCTATTTGATGATTCCTTCCTTCACACAGCATTCCATGGAGGTAAGACTCTAGTTAAAGATCACAGTTTCACTAACTTCTCATACTTAAATTCACCCTCTCGTATTTCAAACCCACTAGAGTCTCTGTGCTGACGGCTGTTGAGTGCCAGTTCCATGTTGGAGTGAGTGAGAAGTGGGATTTAGTCATCATCTGGCTCTTATCCCACAGGGACAATCTATGCAAAGAGCCTTTGGAGTACAGTGTAGAATTAGTATTTTTCTTGTAGTTTAATTTTCTTGTGTCTACTTATAATTTTTATAATCACCTGCATGTGTGTAATTGTTCAGTGAATTTTCAGTAAATTTAGTATCGTTGAGTTTTTTATATACAGAGAACTGTGGGTGCTTGGATGCCAGGGTGATTGTAGCAGCAGGTACATTAGGGACATTTAAGACAGTCTTCAGATAGGCACATGGATGATAGAAAAATGGAGGGCTATGTAGGAGGGAGGGTTAGAGTGATCTTAAAGCAGGGTAGAAGGACAGCATAACATCATGAGCCGAAGGATCTGTACTGTAATGTTTTATGTTCTTAATCCATCTGACAGAGTTGGAGGAATCTCAGGTGAAATATAATTGGTAAATGGGTTGTTTCTTTGCTCTATGTTATAAATAATTAAGATAAAGACATAAAGGACAAGAGGACTTTCCAAACTTCAATCCAGAAAAAAAGTGTTTAAATGGGATATGGAATAAATCTGAATTATTGAATGTCTTTACCTTTACCCCTTGAGATTCATTTGAGAAATATACCAGGGTCCACCTATATAGTAAGAGACTTTCCTCATTATATACGTTCTCTGATCCTCTCCTGCCTCCTCATTAACACAAGCATACTTCCCAATACAAGTTTCTGGGTAATGATTGGAAGTGGGATCCTGTTTACTGTAGCTGCTTGGGTCATTAAAGCATTGGTCAGACCACTCTTGGAGCAGTGTGAGCAGTTTTGAGCCCTTTGTCTAACAAAGGATGTGCTGGCATTGGAGAAGATCCAGAGGAGATTCAGGAGAATGAATCCAGGAGTGAAAGGGTTGCCATATGAAGAACATTTGATGGCTTTGGGCTTGTACTTGCTGGAGTTTAGAAGAATGAGAGGGTGTCTCAATGAAACTAATTGAATATTGAAAGTCGTAGGCAGAGTGGACCAGAGGGTACAGTCTCACAATATAGGGATGTCCCTTTACAATAGAGATGAAGAAGATTTCTTTAGCCAAAGGGTGGTGAATCTACAGAACTCATTGTCACAGATGCCTGTGGAGGCCAAGCCACTGGGTATATTTTGTTACAAGAATCACTCCTTGTAATAATGATCAGTGAAGCACAGAGAGAATCTGTACTTACCAATGGAAGAACACCTGAACTTACACAACCAATACCTGTGTGATGACCTTCCACGAACAATCAAAGAACAGATGGAGTTCAACCCAGATAAGTGTGAAGTGGTTCATTTTGGTAGGTCAAATATGATGACAGAATATAGTATTAATGGTAAGACTCATGGCAGTGTGGGGGATCAGAGGGATCTTGGGGTCCGAGTCCATAGGACGCTCAAAGCAGCTGCGCAGGTTGACTCTGTGGTTAAGGAAGCATATGGTGTATTGGCCTTCATCAATCATAGAATTGAATTTAGGAGCTGAGAGGTAATATTGCAGCTATATAGGACCCTGGTCAGACCCCACTTGGAGTACTGTGCTCAGTTCTGGTCGCCTCAGTACAGGAAGGATATGGAAACCATAGAAAGGGTGCAGAGGAGATTTACAAGAATGTTGCCTGAATTGGGGAGCATGCCTTATGAGAATAGGTTGAGTGAACTCGGCCTTTTCTCCTTGGAGCGAAGGAGGATGAGAGGTGACCCGATAGAGGTGTATAAGATGATGAGAGGCATTGATTGTGCGGTTAGTCAGAGGCTTTTTCCCAGGGCTGAAATGGCTGCCATAAGAGGGCACAGGTTTAAGGTGCTTGGGAGTAGGTACAGAGGAAATGTCAGGCGTAAGTTTTTTATGCACAGAGTGGTGAATGCGCAGAATGGGCTGCCGGCAACAGTGGTGGAGGCGGATACGATAGGGTCTTTTAAGAGACTTTTGGATAGATACATAGAGCTTAGAAAAATAGAGGGCTATGGAGAAGTCTAGTAATTTCTAAGGTAGGGACATGTTTGGTACAACTTTGTGGGCCATAGGGCCGTTATTGTGTTGTAGGTTTTCTATGTTTCTAACAGAAAATATAATACAAGTTAAAAAGGGATTCCTGCTGCTGGTCACATGTTCCTTATAGTTCATTTTTGAATCTCCATATATCTGTGGGGCACCTCACATCCACAATAGTTGGTCTCCTACAGAGTTACTGCTGCCAGCACACTTGAAGCATCTACTTTTATATTTAATTTCAAGAAGTGCATAGTAGTGTCATTGGCTACAGGTCAATTGTCTGACCATTAACACCTTTTTATTGGCACTGGTCCAGGCCAGCATCCAGTTATTACCTTCTTCCCAGCAAATGATAATCTGTAATTCATGGCTCTTTGTTCTCACTTACCAACCAGCTTGAATCACAGAGACCAGCATTCATAAACCTGAATGTTACATCCAATCAAAGAACACCTCATAAATAACTTCTTAATTGGAAATGATCCCAAGTTCAGTAGATTATTTGAGGCATCACTGTGTCAGATTTCAAACACTGATCAAGCCAAGTGACTGACTCACAAAATGGAGAACACAGTATCTTCATAAAATGGCAGCCTCCATCTCCTCCCTCATGGCAATAATAAAGACAATTGGTCTATCTGCTTCCACTGTCCTTGACTCATTTGAATTCACTAATTTGTAGACTGTAGTTCTTTCTCGCCAACAATTTAAAGTGGAGATTAATAGATTCTTGAGCAGTCAGGGTGTCGAAGGTTACTGGGAGATGGCAGGAGAATGGAGTTGTCAGGGATAATAAAATCATCCAAGATGGGATGGAGGGCCGTACTCAATGTGCCAAATGGCCTGATTCTGCTTCTTTATCTATGTATATGGTCTTTTGGTTGTACAAAATGAGAACTCATTGGACAGCCGCCATACTTTATCTTCTGACAAACCAAGAAATGTCAGACCTAGTCCTGACAGCGTTCTTTGTGGTTGCAGGTTCAGCTGAAGATGGTCCACGGGTTGTCTTCATGATTGACTTGTGGCACCCAAATGTTGCAGCCACCGAGCGCCAAGCTCTAGACTTCATCTTCTCTCCAGCCCGCTGACTCCACTCAACCCTGTTTTATTCTTCCTCCTAAGTGGCAGACCTCGGAAGGAACGGAGCGCTGGACAGAATGAGGGCTTTTGGATCATTGGACCTGCTGCCCCTTCTCATTTCATTAGAAAGAAATAAGTGGGCAAAATAAGGAAAAATAAGCTTTATTTGCTGAAATTGCACGCATTGTCGTGTTAATGGTTAGATGGAGAAACAAAAGTCCAAGATTTATTTGTGTATTGCTTCGGATTTATTTTTTTTTAACAAAGTAGATCACCCTCAAATTCCTTTTCTTTCCACCAGTCAGTGAGGTAGAGTGTGCAGCCGATTTGATTTCTGTCACACTGGGTTGCAGCCAGTAAGACGGTTTTTTCTGAGCTGTGTATTATCTTGATTTTAAGCTGTCTCCTCTAACAGACATAATCCAGGTTAGGCACTGTGAAGGGTTTTCTGGCCCAATTCGTCTGGTTGTCAGTGTTCATTTTGGCAGGGTTGGGTGGGAGTGGGTGGGTATTGAGTTGGAAAAACACAACAGCTGTACAAGAATTTTCCAAAGTAATTCCTGGGATTGTGGGTCCATGTACAGGTTGAGTGGATTAGAAACCTTATCGAGCATGTTAAAAACTCCTCTGATTCAGAGTTTCTAGATCAGTTTGCCATTTCTCACAGACTGCTTACTGTCTCGCTTCTGTACCTCAGCAATTTTAATGTATTTTGCAGTGAAAAACAACATATAAATTATAAAATATTAGTTTTATATTCAAAAAAGATTGAATGGATTAAAGGAAAATAACACACAAAACTGTTTTCATCAGGGAAAATGACAGATGGATAGGTCATACAGAGAATCCTAGGTATAAAAGAAGGGACGTCATTAGAAAGTATTGTGATTATCACAATTATTTTTGCAATGCAAATGCTTCATGAGAAAATAACTATATTCTCATTGACCTATTTATTGATTGAAAAATTATTAAATGCATTGGCCACAGTAATAGGAAAGAACAAAAAGATCATCATTGAGTTTCAAAAATTCAACAGGTTTACATTTATTTTTTTAACTAATTAATTAATGAAACAGAACTTGCTTCTTGGATCTGAAGAATACTCATTTGGGGCCATTATATTTTTATTTATCAATGTACGTTGGGATTAAATGAGTAATCCAGAATTATGTTTTTATTCCTTTGGTATAATCAAAGGAGCTAAATGGTTTACAGAGTTTGGAAGATTACTTTTCCACTTGTGAGCAGTGCGCGAAGAAGTTGAGACTGTAGTGAAAAGAGCTTGATGTCAGCTTCAGGTTTCACACTATCACTGTAAAGCACAGAACCCTGTGCAAGTATAGAGAAGAACTGCAAACAACTTCCCATCACCATGTCCGTGTTAAATACTTAGAGCTTTGCCTGTCCTAGTGAACTCTGAACAAGATTGTCCCATCAAAAGATAGTAAAGAGGTCAACTGCTGTACTGAATTTTTGGCAGCTGTGAATGGGAGATTTATGCTTGAATGAAACTTAATTGAATTTGATTGGAACTTTAAAGAGCTGCCTGATAAGGAGAAACTATCTTCTTAATTCAGCTGTAACCAAGCCTAGGCTCTTTGTACCACGTGAACTTAACTTGTAGTGCTGCAGTTATCTACTTCGATTACAAATGTAGTAAAGTATTACTTTTCTATTTGTGCCACCAGTGAATTAGCATTATGTGAACTTGCGTCTAAAAGGAATTAATGCAATGCCACAGAATTCAGTTTAACATCTGTGCTCTTCACGATGCAATGTGATGCTTGCCTATTCCTGTGAGTCTGACATTTCCATATGACGAACTGTTATTTTCGTAAGTATGCTTACCTCCGCTGGCCTAGTCATTTTGGTTGTTCAATCTGGCCATAAGATTGCCCCAAACCTTGGGGTAAATTACTTCTATTGATGCACTTTACTATATATGATAGCTAATGTGTTGCATGTGTACACATGGAATTGTGCTGGTGCAAGATCTGAAGAAATAAATCGGACATTAAGTTTTATTGCTGTGTCTTTCTTTCTCTCAGTCAAGGTTTACCTTAACCTAAGGTTAATATTCCTCTGTCTTAGGGATGAAAGTTATACTTGCTGTCCAGTTTTGTGTTGGTCAGTTGAGCTTTCACTGTTATAGGGAACTTCCCCCTACCCATCTCCTTTCAAATTTTCTCCTTTCACTTTAAGTGCATACCCACATCACCCTCCCCCCACCATCTTAGACATTTTGAAAAGATGGCTCCTACATATCTCTGTCTTCAATAAGTTTATAAACTTCTCTCAAGTCTCCCCTTAGCTCCACTACTTCAGTGAAAACAATCCTAGTTTGTGCAATCTCTTCGAGCACATGCCCTTTTCTCCAGGCAGCATCTTTCTGTGCCTTGCCCAAAGCCTCCACATCCTTTCTAGAATGCGATGGCCTGAAATTAATGCAGATGTACTCTAACCAAAGTTTCACAAAGTTGTAACGTAACTTCCTGACTCTTGCCTTGGCAAGCATCCCATTCATTGTTGCTTGTG
Source organism: Hypanus sabinus (assembly GCF_030144855.1). Classification (NCBI taxonomy): domain Eukaryota; kingdom Metazoa; phylum Chordata; class Chondrichthyes; order Myliobatiformes; family Dasyatidae; genus Hypanus; species Hypanus sabinus. Next base: position 71,212,783 of record NC_082718.1, on the reverse strand, counting down.
TGGACAGTTCATTGTTTTCACTTGTTCCCAAGATGCAGGGACAAAAGTAATGATTACGATAACAATTTACAATAAGAAATGGTAGTACCGAACATCAGAGCTAGAAGGTCAATCGAAGTCCGATGACCAAAGCCTGGAGTCTTGGAGGCTGGACACTGAACAACTGACCATTTATGTGGGAGGGAGGGAGGAAAGGGGCTTATTTTGTTGTTGTTTGGGGTGTTCTGTGTTGTTCAGCTGAGCATTGTGGCTATGCTGTTGACACAGAATGTGTGATGACACTTGAGGGCTGCCCCCTTTCTGTTGGTTGTTTACATAAACTAACACATTTCAATGTACATCTGAAAACTAATCTGAATCTGAAACAACTCACAGGAGGAAAACGAAAGTGTTTTTCTGATTGAGAGAGTATGAGATTTACTGACTCACAAGTTAGAAACGGGTTTTGTGAGAGCGGATCACACTTTAGAATGAGGAGAATGGAGAATATCTTGAGATGTTTCAAAGATGCAACCTTCACAAAGGAATGATATACAAGATGTGGTCTTCATTTACTTGTGTCATTTCAAAGGTAGGTGTTTTGTCCCACATTCACACTTCTGAAATATTTATTCTGAAATTAATTGTATGCATTAAAAAGTTTCTGAAAAAGAACTAGCAAGTTTTTATGGAGCCAATTTCAACTTTTAGAATCAGTCAAGTTTATTATCAGTGACTCAACTTGAAACTTCTTGGTTTGCAGCAGCAGTACAATGTAACATTTTGTAACAATGCAACAGTTTACAATGTAAACACATATCGTTATTAAAAATTGCCAAATAAATAGAACAAGAAAAAGGAATAATGAGGAAATGTTCATCAAATCTGATGGCAGAGGGGAAGAAGCTGTATTTGAATCATTGGGTGTAGGTCTTCAGGCTCCTGCCTAATGGTGGTAACAACAAAAGGACATGCCCCAGATGATGAGAGAGTTAGTAATGGATGCCATATTTTTGAGATACCATCTCTTGAAGTTCTCAATAGTGGAGAGAGATGTGCCCATGATGGAGCTGGCTGAGTCCACAACCCTCTGCAGCCCGTTGAGAGCCTGTGTACTGGAGTTTTCTTCCCTGGCATAAAGCAGATGAGCAGTTCTAGAAGACTTGGCATGTCAATGTTCTGGGTGTCCCCTCCACCTGTGCAAAAGCTATTTGAGTTGTAGTTTTCTAATTCTGTTAACTTATGGCACAGAGGTGAGTTCATTTAGCCAAACATTTTATGCAGCCAAAAAAAAACTAATTAGATTAAACCTGTTTCCAAGTTCTCCATTCAGAGACCTGTAAGTTATGGCTCATAAAGCTACTCTGCATCTACTATCCTTTCATACTGGTCTTAGATTTTGGATTGGAAAAAAATTCCATGCATTCCTTTTAGTCATACTAATTGACCTAGTGTCACTCTCATAGCTAGTCTGTTGAGGGAAGCAGGTCCTTTCTGTTTGCCTTGTCTAGGTCTCTTGTATATCTTCTATACCTTAGCTCAGTCTTCCCTTCGGCTCCTTTTGCTAAGAAGAAAACAACACTGGCCTGTTTTCAGTGGTGTGCCACAGGGATTGGAACTTGGTGATAAGTTTGGAGGGAATGATATTTTTGAAAGACAAGCTGTGGTCAAAGTCGAGGTTAGTACATCAGAAGATGGCATGAAGGTCGCAGGGGTTGTGGATATTGCAGCTGGTCGTTAGACACTTGGTGGCTACTTTATGAGCTATCTCCTAAGTGGCTACTGAATTCCTGGTGTCCTGTTGCTGTAGCGCATCCACTTCAAGGTTTGATGTGTTGTGTGATGCTCTTCTGCACACCACTGTTGTAATGTGATTAATCCGGGTTGCAGACACTTTTCCTGTCCGCTTGAACCAGACTAGCCATTCTCCTCTGGTCTTTCTCATTCACAAGGAATTTTTATCCACTGAACTGCACTCACTGGACTTTTTTTTTTGTTCTCTCATCATTCTTCGTAAAGTCTAGAGACTTTTATGCATGAAAATCCCAGAGGATCAGCAGTATCTGAGATGCTCAAACCACCCCTTTTCACACTGGAGCAGAATTAGGCCATCCAGCCCATCAAATCTGCCGCAGCATTCCGTCATGACTAATCCCGGATCCCACTCAACCTCATGCACCTCCCTTCTCACCATATCCTTTGATTCCCTGACCGATCAGCTTCCACTTTAAATATACCTGCAGACTTGGTCTCCACTGCAGTCTGTGGTGGAGCATTCCACAGATTAACTACTCTCTGGCTAAAAATATTCCTCCTTACCTCTCACAAACAAGAGAAAATTTGCAGATGCTGGACATCCAAGCAACACGCACAAAATACGGCAGGAACTCAGCAAGCCAAGCATCATCTATGGAAAAAAGTACAGTTAAAGTCCCAGCTCGAAACGCTGACTGTACGTTTTTCCACAGATACTGCCTGGTCAGCTGAGTTCCTCTAGTGTTTCATGTGTGAGCCTCTTTACCTCTGTTCTAAAAGGTCGCCCTTCAATTTTGAGGCTGTGCCCTCTAGTTCTGGATACCCCACCATAGGAAACATCCTCTCCACATCCACCCTATCTAGTCCTTTCAACATTTGGTAGGTTTCAATGAGATCTGCCTGCATTCTTCTAAATTCCAGTGAGAACAGGCCCAAAGCTGCAAAATGCTCCTCATATCTTAACCCCTTCATTCCTAAAATCATCTTTGTGAACCTCCTCTGGACTCTCTCCAATGACAACACATCCTTTCTGAGATATGGAGCCCAAAACTATTGACAATACTCCAAGTGCAGCCTGACTAGTGTCTTATAAAGCCTCAAAATTATCTCCTTGCTTTTGTATTTTATTCACCTTGAAATAAATGCTAACATTCCATTTGCCTTCTTTACAACAGACTCAACCTGTAAATTAACCTTCTGGGAGACATGTACGAGGGCTCGCAAGTCCCTCTGCACCTCTAATGTTTGAATTTTCTCCCCATTCAGATAATAGTTTACACTATTGTTTCTTTTACCAGAATGTATTATACATTTCCCAACTCTATATTCCATCTGCCAGTTTTTCACCCATTCTTCCAATTTGTCTCAGTCCTGCTGCAAATGCATTGCCTCCTCAGCCCCTTCACCTATCTTTGTATCATTTGTAAACTTTGCCACGAACTCATCAATCCCATTACCTAAATCATTGACAAACAATGTGAAAAGTAGCAGTCCCAATACTGACCCCTGAGGAACACCACTAGTCACTGGCAGCCAAACAGAAAAGGCCCCTTTTATTCCCACTCACTGCCTCCTGCCTATCAGCCATTCCGCTATCTATACCAGTATCTTTCCTATAACGCCATAGGATTTCACCTTGTTAAGCAGCCTCATGTATGGCACCTTATCAAACGCCTTCTGAAAATCCAAATAAATGACAATCACTGCCTCTCCCTTGTCCACCCTGTTTGGTATTTTCTCGAATAACTCTAATAGATTTAACAGGCAAAATTTCCCTTCACTGAAACCATGCTGACTTTGATTTATTTTATCATTAGTCTCCAAGCACCCCAAAATCTCATCCTTCATAATAGACTCCAACACTTTCCCAACTACTGAGGTTACATTAACTGGCCTATAATTTCCTTTCTGTTGCCTTCCTTCCTTCTTAAAGAGTGGAGTGACATTTGCAATTTTCCAGTCCTCTGAGAACATGCCAGAATCAAGTGATTCTTGAAAGTTCATGACCAATGCAAAAGTTATCTCTTCAGTAACCTCTGTCTGGACTCTGGGATGTTGTCCATCTGGTCCAGGTGACTTATCCACTTCAAGACCTTTTGAGCTTGCCTAGCACCTTTTCCTTTGTAATAGCAAAGGCACTCACTCCTGCCCCCTGACACTCACGGACCTCTGGCACACTGCTAGTGTCTTCCACAGTGAAGACAGATGCAAAGTACCCATGAAGGTAATCTGCCATTTCTTCGTCCCCAATTACTACCTCACCATCATCATTTTCCAGTGGTTCAATATCAACTCTCACCTCCCTCTTACTCTTTATATAACTGAAAAAACTTTTAGTATCCTACTTTATATTATTGGCTGATTTGCCCTCATATTTCATCTTTTCCCTTCTTATAGCTATTTTAGTGGCCATTTGTTGGAATTTTAAAGCTTCCCCATCATCCAACTTCCCACTCACTTTTGCTATCTTATATGCCCTCTCCTTGGCTTTTATGTCGTCTTTAACTTCCCTAGACAGCCACAGTTGCCTATCCCTGCCATTTGAGAACAACCTATTTCCATATATCTTCCAAGGGAAGAGGTCCTGAAACGAGAGTATAGGGAGTTAGGAAGGCAGTTAAGAAGAAGGACCGCAAAGGTAGTAATCTCGGGATTACTGCCTGTGCCACGCGACAGTGAGAGTAGAAATGGAATTGGGTGGAGGATGAATGCGTGGCTGTGGGATTGGAGCAGGGGGCAGGGATTCAAGTTTCTGGATCATTGGGACCTCTTCTGGGGCAGGCGTGATCTGTTCAAGAAGGACGGGTTACACTTGAATCCTGGGGGGAGCCAATATCCTAGCGGGGACGTTTGCTAGGGCTACAGGGCAGACTTTAAACTTGTAAGATGGGGGGGGGGGGGCGGGAATCAATTTGAGGAAACTATGGGAGAGGAGGTTAGTTCACCAGTAGAGCAAGTAAAGAGACAGTGTGTGAGGGAGGAAAGGCAGGTGATGGAGAAGGGATGCGCTCAGCCCGAAGATGTAGGGGAGAAGAAAGAAAAGGATAATAAATTTGAATGCATTGTTAGGGATGAAAAGAGAGGAGGAGGTGGAGAGTATCTTAAATGTATCTATTTTAATGCTAGGAGCATTGTAAGAAAGGTGGATGAGCTTAAAGCGTGGATTGATACCTGGAATTATGATGTTGTAGCTATTAGTGAAACATGGTTGCAGGAAGGCTGTGATTGGCAACTAAATATTCCTGGATTTAGTTGCTTCAGTTGTGATAGAGTAGGAGGGGCCAGAGGAGGAGGTGTTGCATTGCTTGTCCGAGAAAATCTTATGGCGGTGCTTTGGAAGAATAGATTAGAGAGCTCCTCTAAGGAGGCTATTTGGGTGGAATTGAGGAATGGGAAAGGTGTAGTAACACTGATAGGAGTGTATAATAGGCCATCTAATGGGGAGCATGAGTTGGAAGACCAAATGTGTAAGGAGATATCAGATATTTGTAGTAAACACAAGGTGGTGATTGAGGAATTTTCCACACGTAGACTGGGAAGCTCATTCTGTAAAAGGGCTGGATGGTTTAGAGTTTGTGAAATGTGTGCAGGATAGTTTTTTGCAACAATACATAGAAGTACCGACTAGAGATGGGGCAGAGTTGGATCTCCTGTTAGGGAATGCGATAGGTCAGCAGACAGATGTATGTGTTGGGGAGCACTTCGGGTCCAGTGATCACAATAGCATTAGCTTCAATATAATTATGGAGAAGGACAGGACAGGACCTAGAGTTGAGATTTTTGATTGGAGAAAGGCTAACTTTGAGGAGATGCAAAGGGATTTAGAGAGAGTGGATTGGGTCAAGTTGTTTTATGGGAAGGATGTAATAGAGAAATGGAGGTCATTTAAGGGTGAAATTATGAGGGTACAGAATCTTTATGTTCCTGTTAGGTTGAAAGGAAAGGTTAAAGGTTTGAAAGCACCATAGTTTTCAAGGGATATTAGAAATTTGGTTCGGAAAAAGAGGGATGTCTACAATAGATATAGGCAGCATGGAGTAAAGGAATTGCTCGAGGAATATAATGAATGTAAAAGGAATCTTAAGAAAGAGATTAGAAAAGCTAAAAGAAGATATGAGGTTGGTTTGGCAAATAAGGTGAAAGTAAATCCGAAAGGTTTCTACAGTTATATTAAAAGCAAGAGGATAGTGAGGGATAAAATTGGCCCCTTAGAGAATCAGAGTGGTCAGCTATGTGTGGAGCCGAGGGAGATGGGAGAGATTTTGAACGATTTCTTCTCTTCGGTATTCACTAAGGAGAAGGATATTGAATTGTGTAAGGTGTGGGAAACAAGTAAGGAAGTTATGGAATCTATGACAATTAAAGAGGTGGAAGTACTGGCACTTTTAAGAAATTTAAAAGTGGATAAATCTCCGGGTCCTGACAGGATATTCCCCAGGACCTTGAGGGAAGTTTGTGTAGAAATAGCAGGAGCTCTGACGGAGATCTTTAAGATGTCTTTAGAAACGGGGATTGTGCCGGAGGATTGGCGTATTGCTCATGTGGTTCCATTGTTTAAAAAGGGTTCTAGAAGTAAGCCTAGCAATTATAGACCTGTCAGTTTGACATCAGTGGTGGGTAAATTAATGGAAAGTATTCATAGAGATAGTATTAATAATTATCTGGATAGACAGGATCTGATTAGGAGTAGCCAGCATGGATTTGTGCGTGGAAGGTCATGTTTGACAAACCTTATTGAATTTTTTGAAGAAGTTACGAGGGTAAGGCAGTGGATGTAGTCTATATGGACTTCAGCAAAGCCTTTGACAAAGTTCCACATGGCAGGTTAGTTAAGAAGGTTCAGTCGTTAGGTATTAATGCTGGAGTAATAAAATGGATTCAACAGTGGCTAGATGGGAGATGCCAGAGAGTAGTGGTGGATAATTGTTTATCGGGATGGAGGCCGGTGACTAGCGGGGTGCCTCAAGGATCTGTTTTGGGCCCAATGTTGTTTGTAATATACATAAATGATCCGGATGATGGGGTGGTAAATTGGATTAGTAAGTATGCCGATGATACTAAGGTAGGAGGTGTTGTGGATAATGAGGTGGGTTTTCAAAGCTTGCAGGGAGCGCTGGCCTTTATAAATCAAAGCATTGAGTACAGAAGTTGGGATGTAATGTTAAAATTGTACAAGGTATTGGTAAGGCCAAATTTGGAATATTGCGTGCAGTTCTGGTCACCAAATTATAGGAAAGATATCAATAAATTAGAGAGAGTGCAGAGACGATTTACTAGGATGTTACCTGGGTTTCAGCACTTAAGTTACAGAGAAAGGTTGAACAAGTTAGGTCTCTATTCATTGGAGCGTAGAAGGTTGAGGGGGGATTTGATCGAGGTATTTAAAATTTTGAGAGGGATAGATAGAGTTGACGTGAATAGGCTGTTTCCATTGAGAGTAGGGGAGATTCAAATGAGAGGACATGATTTGAGAGTTGGGGACAGAAGTTTAAGGGAAACACGAGGGGGTATTTCTTTACTCAGAGAGTGATAGCTGTGTGGAATGAGCTTCCTGTAGAAGTAGTAGAGGCCAGTTCAATTGTGTCATTTAAGGTAAAATTGGATAGGTATATGGACAGGAAAGGAGTGGAGGGTTATGGGCTGTGCTGGTAGGTGGGACTAGGTGAGATTAAGAGTTCGGCACGGACTAGGAGGGCCGAGATGGCCTGTTTCCGTGCTGTGATTGTTATATGGTTATATGTGGAGAAGGCAGGAGATTAGGGCTGAGAGGAGAAATGTTTCAGCCATGATGAAATAATGGAGCAGACTCAATGGGCCAGATTATTCCCTATGTCTTATGGTCTTATGATAAATTTGCTGTGAACTTTGAACAGGTTTATATAGGCATACATAATATTGAGGGCCGAAGGGCCTGTATTCTGCTTAATGTTCTAATATCAGCCTGAGACAGGAAGGCCAGTGCACTGACCCAGCAAGGAATATATGTCTACATGACAAGTCAGAAAATAATATGAATGTGTTGAGCTCCAATTGGAGTGTTTCCACTGCACAGTCAGGTGGGCAGAAGTATGGTATTATTAGCAACTGTTAACAAGGAATCCTCATTGTAGTCACGAAACAGTTCAGGATTTTCACATCTGTTGATGGGAAAGTATTGAATGAAGCAGTCAGCGGTAGAATAAGAATGTCTTTGCTGATTAACTGGACTTTGAAAGCTTGGACTCATTCCTCAATCACACTTTATTTTACTTCTGCACAAGAATAGCCTGACCCAATCACCCAATTGTTTTGGAGTCTGAACAGAGAAATGAAATGCCATTTTTGTACAGAATTGACAAGCAGGTACAGATATTGACTATTTAACAAACTGAGTATGTTTGAATTCCTTACTTGCAATATCAATTGCCATTCATAATACAGGCTTTAAAAGTCAAGGAAACTACAAGCTGACAGGCAATGAGACATTGAATTTAGCAAACAAATTGTCCTGCATTTGGTGTGTATTCCCTGGATATTTCCATTACATCTCAAAATTGTTTTGGATACTTGCTGTGCAGAGGGAGGCTCTGCACCTTGGAAATGTGCAGAGCGGGAGGAAGCTATGGCTTTGGATACCTGCTGTGCGTCAGACAGCAGCCTTATACTTCGAAAACCTGTGCAGAGGAAACCTATACACTTCACAAACAAGCTGTGTGAGGGCTGCCGTGCACTTCAGAACCCTGCTATGCAGAGGGCAGCCATGTGCTTGGGAAACCTTCTGCGCAGAGGGAAGCCATGTGCTTTGGAAACCTGTACAGGAGGAATCTATGTGCCTTGGAAACCTGCTGAGCAGAGCAAAGCTATGCGCTTTGAAAAACTGCTGTGCAGACAGAAGTCATGTGCTTTGGAAATCTGTGCGAGGGATGTCTTGCAATTCAGAAATGCCTTGTGCAGAGGGAATCTATGCACTTCAGAAGAAACCAATGCACATTGGAAACCTGCTGTGTAGAAAGAAGCTCTGTGCTTTAGAAACCTGTGCAGAGGGAATCTACGTACTTCAGCGAACTCCTCTGCAGAGGGAAGCTATGTACTTCAACAAGCTCTGATGCAGAGGGAAACAATGGACTTCAGCAACCTCCTGTGCAGAGAGAAGACATGCTCTTCAAAACTTGCTCTGCAGAGGGAAACAATAAGCTTTGGAAAATGGTGCTGATGGAAGCATTGTGCTTCAGAAACCTGTAGAGGAAAGGTATGTGCTTTGAATAGCTGTTGTGCAGAGAGAAGCTATGTGGTTCAGTAAACTCCAGTGCAGAGGGAACAATGCGCTTCAGAAAACTATGCTGAGGGAAGCTGTGTGCTTCAGAAACCTGCAGAGGGAAACCGTGCACTTCAGAAACCTGCTGTGCAGAGGGAGCTATTTGTTTCAGCAATTTCCTGTGCAGAGGAAACTCTATGCCCTTGGGAAAACTGTGCTGAGAGAAGCTGTGCCTTTCAGAAACCTGCTGTGCAGAGGGAAGCTATGTACTTTGGAAAACTGTGCAGAAAGAAGCTATGTGCTTCAGAAATATGTGCAGAGTGAAATGAAGCATTTTGGAAACCTGTTCAGAAAAAAGCTGTGTGCTTCAGAACCCTATGCAGAGGGAGCTATGCGTTTTGGAAACCTTTGCAGAGGGAAGAAGCTCTGTGCCTCAGAAACCTGTGCAGAGGGAAGACATACACTTTGGACACACAAATTGCTGGAGGAACTCAGCAGGCCAGACAGCATCTATATAAAGGAGTACAGTCCTGCTGAAGGGTCTCGGCCTGAAACATTGACTGTTCTCTTTCTTAAGTACTAGCCTACTAAGTACCCAGGACATCTTCAAGTAGCAGTGTCTCAGAAAGGCAGCGTCCATTATTAAGGACTTCCAGCACCCAGAGCATGCCCTTTTCTCACTGTTACCATCAGGTAGGAGGTACAGAAGCCTGAAGGCGCACACTCAGCGATTCAGGAGCAGCTTCTTCCCCTCTGCCATCCAATTCCTAAATGGACATTGAACCCATGAACACTGCCTCACTTTTTAAATATATATTATTTCTGTTTTTGCATGACTTTTAATCTATTCAATATACATCAAATGATTTATTTATTTATTTTCATCTCTATTATGTATTGCATTGAACTGCTGCTGTAACAAATTTCACAACACAATTTGGTGATAATAAATCTGATTCTGAGTTGTTGCCTGGCCTGCTGTGTTCCTCAGGCATTCTGTGTGTGTTACTCTGAATTTGCAGCATCTGCAGAATCTCTTGCGTTAATAAAATCTATCTGTTGCTTGCAGGAATGTGGCCTTCCGATTTGATTGACAGTGAAATTAGCCAATCACCCCCAGGTTTGTAGAGGCAGTTCCGCCTACACGAACAATAGACAATAGACAATAGGTGCAGAAGTAGACCATTCGGCCCCTCCAATCTGCACCGCCATTCTGAGATCATGGCTGATCATTCACTATCAATACCCAGTCCCTGCCTTGTCCCCATATCCCTTGATTCCCCTATCCATCAGATATCTATCCAGCTCCTTCTTGAAAGCATCCAGAGAATTGGCCTCCACCGTCTTCCAAGGCAGTGCATTCCACACCTCCACAACTCTCTGGGAGAAGAAGCTCTTCCTCAACTCTGTTTTAAATAACTGACCTCTTATTCTCAATCCATGCTCTCTGGTACTGGACTCTCCCAACATCTGGAACATATTTCCTGCCTCAATCCTATCAAATCCTTTAATTATCTTAAACGTTTCAATCAGATCCCCTCTCAATCTCCTCAATTCCAGCGTGTACAAGCCCAATCTCTCCAATCTCTCTGCGTAAGACAGCCCTGCCATCCCAGGAATCAACCTAGTGAATCTACGCTGCACTTCCTCAATTGCCAGAATGTCCTTCCTTAAACCTGGAGACCAAAACTGTACACAATAGTCTCACCAGGGCCCTGTACAAATGCAAAAGGACATCCTTGCTCTTGTATTCAATTCCCCTTGTAACAAAGGCCAACATTCCATTTGCCCTCTTCACTGCCTGTTGCACTTGCTCATTCACCTTCATTGACTGGTGAACTAGGACTCCTAGGTCTCTTTGCATTTCTCCCTTACCTAACTCTACACCGCTCAGACAATACTCTGCCCTCTTGTTCCTGCTTCCAAAATGGATAACTTCACATTTATTCACATTGAATGACATCTGCCAAGTATCTGCCCACTCACTCAGCCTATCCAAGTCTCCCTGTATTCTCTTAACGTCCTCTTCGCATGTCACACTGCCACCCAGTTTAGTATCATCAGCAAACTTGCTGATATAGTTTTCAATGCCCTCATCTAAATCATTGACATAAATCGTAAAGAGCTGTGGTCCCAATACAGAGCCCTGTGGTACCCCACTAGTCACCTCCAGCCAGTCTGAGAAACACCCATTCACTGCTACCCTTTGCTTTCTATCTGCCAACCAGTTTTCTATCCATGTTGAAACCCTGCCCCCAATGCCATGAGCTCTGATTTTACTCACCAATCTCCTATGTGGCACCTTATCGAATGCCTTCTGAAAATCTAGGTACACAACATCTACTGGCTTACCCTCGTCTAACATCCTTGTTACACCCTCAAAAAACTCCAACAGATTAGTCAAGCATGATTTGCCCTTGGTAAATCCATGCTGGCTCGGCCTAATCCTATTTCTGCCATCTAGATGTGCCACTATTTCGTCCTTAATAATGGACTCAAGCATCTTCCCCACGACTGACGTTAGGCTAACAGGGCGATAGTTCTCCGTTTTCTCCTTCCCTCCCTTCTTGAAAAGTGGGATAACATTAGCCACTCTCCAATCTTCAGGAACTGATCCTGAATCTAAGGAACTTTGGAAAATGATTACCAATGCATCCGCAATTTCCTGAGCCACCTCTTTTAGAACCCTCGGATGCAGACCATCTGGACCCGGGGATTTATTAGCCTTCAGTCCTACCCGTCTACTCATCACAGTTTCTTTCCTAATGTCAATCTGTCTCAATTCTTCTGATATCTTATGACCCTGGCCCATCCATACATCTGGGAGATTGCTTGTGTCCTCCCTGGTGAAGACAGATCTAAAGTATGCATTAAATTCTGTTGCCATTTCCCTGTTTCCCATAACAATTTCTCCCAATTCATTCTTCAAGGGGCCAACATTGTTCTTAACTATCTTCTTTCTCTTCACATAGCTAAAAAAGCTTTTGCTATCCCCTTTTATATTCCTGGCTAGACTGAGCTCATACCTGATTTTTTCTCTCCGTATTGCTTTTTTAGTTAAGATCTGCTGTTCCTTAAAACTTTCCCAATCATCTGTATTCCCACTCATCTTAGCCCTGTCATACTTCTTTTTCTTTAATGCTATACAATCTCTGACTTCCTTTGTCAACCACTGTGGCCCCTTCCCCCTCTTTGAATCCTTCCTTCTCATTGGAATGAACTGCATTTGCATCTTTTGTATTATGCCCAAGAATATCTGCCACTGCTGATCCACTGTCTTTCCTGCCAGGGCATCCACCCATTTAACTTTTGATTAACCTTTGATTAACCTATCTGCAGCTATATTTTCCTTTCATCAGTCTATTTAAGCTCCCCTGAATGTTTCTCCCCATAGTTTATCTGGATCTAATTTTGTTATCATTTAGTTTTATTTTTGTTTAGCAGGGAATAGGGTCTACACATTGAGATGGGTGAAGTTATGTATAAATTTCAAAGACAGTAAAGGTGATCAGTTGGAATCCTGATGAAGGGTTTCAACCTGAAATGTCAACTGTTTACTCCTTTGCATAGATGATATCTGACCTGCAGAGTTCCTCCAGCATCTCTTCAAACTCCTATTCAAATATAACCGTTGATGTAAGTACATCAATATGTTGGTCCCAGGATAGATCTTAAGAGATGTTGACACCCAGGAACTTGAAACTGCTCACCCTTTCCTCTTCCGATCCCTCCATGAGGACTGGTGTGTGTTCCTTCATCTTCCCCTTCCTGAATCAATTCTTTGGTCTTGTAGGTTTTTTGCAAATAAAACAAAGTGAGGTATTTTTTGTTTGATGAAACCTTTTGTTTTATTGAACTCCAAAACCTAAACACAAAAATGTACTAAAACTGTTTATGTAATAATGTCATCACATAGACCAGCCTCTTAGAGTGACACCCCAATTCAATGTCGATGTCTGTAAATTATGTACATTTCTCCTGATTACATTACCCTACACAGCCCCCTCTCCCCCAGCATTCACTAAGACTGGCAATGTGAGCCTGTCAAGAGCCTGGCTCGGCTCCTGTGTTCCATGGTTGGAGAAACAGCAGGTGTCTCTGGCTTGTCCAGAGGTATATTGACATACTTGTGGTCACGTCATGACAGCAGTAGAATACTTCAAATCTTGGTGGGCTGGTTCCCTTTTATCTATGATAAAAGCTTTTTCTCCCCATTTCAAAATATGGAATGGGCTTTCGTAAGGGCGCCTAAGGGGATGTTGCTGTGTGTCATGGCGGACAAAAACAAATGAGCAGAATGTCGGTCAAAAGTGCTGTACACCATGATGGGCTATAGGAATAGGTAAAAAGGATTTGAATTTACTGAGGAGGTTGAAACACTGTTGAGAGGTGGATGAGATGTTCGTGGCATTAGGCACTTGTAACAGCTGCCCATATATCAACTCTGCCACGGATGACTGCAGGTCCTCTTTTGGATCAGTGCTGAGCCCCAGCAGGACCCATGCGAGACAATCATGCTAGCACTTGTCCGTTGAAGCTGTCAGAGCAGCCTTTAAGGAGTGGTGAAACTGCTTGCATAGGCCATGGGATATGCCATGGTGTGATGTAGCCTAATGCCAAGGTTCTGGGCCACCACATCCCGGAGGTCTGAAATTAATTGTGACCATGGTCAGACAAAATTTCAGATAGGGTGCTGAACCAAACAACCCAGGTGCTGATGAACTGCCCAAGATTGTCGAAGCTAGAGGGATGACCTCTGGCCACCTGGTGCTACGGTCCACTGTGGTAAGAAGGTGTGTGATACTGCAGGAGAGGGAAAGAGGGCCACCAATGTCCACATTGACATGGTCAAACTGGTACTCAGGGACATCAAAAGGTGCAAATGGTGCCAGAACATGATGGTTAATCTTAGCCAACTGGCACTCCACACAAGTTGCAGTCCAATCACATACGCCCTTTCTAAGGTCGTGTCACACAAACTTTAATGCAATCAGTTTCTGTGAGGCCTTTCAGCCCAATGCAAGAGGCCATGTATGGAGTTGAAAACTGTCCTTCTCCAGGTTGTGAGCATGATGGGGAGTGGACAACTAGTTGATACATCACACAGGAGAGAGATCCCAACTAGCCAGAACTTAATGTCAGCCAACTGCAGGCCCATGACTGCTGTTTGGTAAGCCTGTCAGCTGACATGTCAACCCCCATGTGTCCGGCCTCAATGGCTGGCCATGAGAGGCAATCAGCCACATTATTTTTCCCCTTGCTATGTTGTATATCAGTTGTGAACTTGAATATGTAGGCCAGGTGGCATTGCTGAAATGTAGACCAAGGGTCTGACATCTTGGCCATCAGGTGTACGGGGGGGGGTTGTGGTCAACAAACACTGTGAAATGGCGACCCCCTAGAAGAAAACAAAAATGGTGGACAGATAGATAAAGACCAAGAAGCTCACGATCAAACATGCTGTTCTATCTTTCGATGGGGGGCTAGTGGTGTTGGAACTGCCGGCACTCAGACTGCCACATGCCTCCAACCAACTGTTCATGCACAGCACCCACCTCATAGTCTGAAGCATCAGGAGTAATGGCTATGGATGTGTTGGGGAGCAGGTGCATCAGTAGGTTGCATTAGAAAGAGTTCATCTGGTATCATCAAATGCCCTGGTCATGTCCACTGACCAGTCAAGCATATGATTAGTGGTATTATCTTTAAGCACACTAAATGGGGGAGCATAAGGACAGCAGCTTGCAGATAAGAAATTTACCATCCCTAAAATCTCCTGTTGTTTTTTAGTAGAGTGGGGCGGTGGTAAACCACAATAACGGCTACTTTTGATGGGAGGGGTTTTGCACCTTCTGCAGAAATGCGATGGCTGAGAAAGTCAATGGTTGACAACCCAAACTGACATTTAGCTGGATTAATAAGCTGTGTTGGCTTTGGCACTCAAAGTGAGCAGAGGTGAGATCCGTGTTTGGATTTGATGCACTGGCGACATGCATGTCATCCAGGTAAACAAAAAGAAAACCTGAGACTTTTAATACTGAGTCTGTCAGCCATTGGAAAGTCTGTGCTGAGTTCTTCAGTCCAAATAACATGTGCAATATAAAACATAATAAAACTGAAAATGCCAAACAGGGTTATCACAAGCTGTTTTGGGAAGTCCCCCAAGCACACAGGCACATGATGTTATTCCCTAACGAGATCGACTTCGGAAAAAATTAACTTTCCAGCTAAATATGTCGAAAAGTCTTGAAATGTTTGGGATAGGATAACAATCAGTGGTGGTGATCTCATTAGGTAATCACCACATGGGCGGCAACCATGTGGTTGGACTTAGAGAGCCTATTGAAGGGCCATTCTGAATCTTTCCATGTTGGTAAACTCAGCCTTCGCGGTTTTCTGAGTCCAGTCTACACACGCAGGCATGGAACTGTGAGAATGTGGTGCTTGATTGTTTATGATTGTATTGGAGAATGTTGGCTTGGGAATTCACTCAGCAGTCGAGTAAGCTCACATGTTGTGGTGCATGCACTTGACAGAGTCATTGTGGGCAACTTACTGGGGAGGCAGGGTAACGACCCAAAGTCCTTGACATCCACAAGCCAGCAAGTCTTAAGATCGACTCACGGTCCTTGGGCACACAGGAAGTCTTCACTGAGCAGAGCTCTAGCCACTTTAGCCAGGATGAAGTCCCATGTGTAACATCGCCCACTGAAGCAGAGTGTAACCCATCATGTCCCTAAGTCTGGATCCTGCTGCCATTGGCAACTTCCAGTGAGGCTTTGTCACTCTCTACTTTTTCATCAATAGGTGATGCTGGTAGCACACTCATTTGAGCACCTGTGTTACATGGGAAATGTCGCCCTGAAAGGGTGTCTGTAATGAACAGTAGACGACCCTGGCAGCTGGAACCCATGGTGTTCACAGACCTCTGATGTCTTAATACCCTGGCACGGTCAAAGTTGCAAGACAGTTGGCATTTCCTAGCGTTCATATCAAAGCAAGCGTGGTAAAATCTGACCCAGTACTGTCTGTTCCGCAGCTGCATGTGGCCTTATGGTGAGGGCCTTGCTGACCAGGCTTATTGAGGTAGAGAAAAGAGGAAGAATTATGCACTGCTCCCTGGCTAACTATGAGTCATTTTAGCAAACTCCCCATAGTACTTCATAGGTGCATTAGTGAAGGCTATGTGAACTTGATCAGACTTTTGCAATATGAAGAGTAAAAATAAAACAAGGATGGTGATTTCCCAGAAGAGACTGCATGTGGTCCATTAGTTCTGAAGACCTAGCATCGCCAATGACATGTAAGGAGAGCAACTATTTGACACACTCAGACTCTGATAGTCCAACTGTCTGTAAAAGGTGACTTTTCAGCAATCGGTAGGTGGGTGTTCAAGCAGACTCACCACCCTCACAGCCATGGAATTGCCAACCAACGTTACCACATAGTAGAATTTGGTATCACCAGTAGTGATTCCTCGCAGAGCAAACTGGCCCTCAGCTTGTACAAACCAAGGGACGGCATTTTGTTCCCCAAATTCCAGCAGTTTCAAAGCAACTGCGTTGGCCAATATGTTCAATAACTCAGGAATCGTCCTGAAGAACCAGGGTCACCAGTGTAAGTTTTAGCAAATAAAATTAAGTGAGGCGTTTTATATTTAATGAAACCCGTAACAGTTTATTGAACTCCAAAACCTACACAACAAAAACATACTAAAACCCTTTATGTAATAACGTCATCACATCAGGCAGCCTCTTAAAGTGAAACCCTAACTCATTGTCAGTGGTTGTGAATTATGTACATTTCTCCCAGTTACATTACCCTCCAGTCTACTTAACACTGAGAGCAAGGTTACTGTGTGACTCCATTCAACCAGCTGATCTGCCTCACTCCTGTATGTCTCCTCATCACTACCTAAATTCTGACAATAGTTGTGTCATCGGTGAACTTATAGATGGCGTGAAATTTGTTGTGTCAGCATTACAGCGCAAGACATAAAAATTATTATTCAAAATAGGATTAACAGGGTAGTGTTCATGGACCATTCAGAATGGTGGAGCTGTCCTGTCCTTAAATTTTGAGTGTGTGTCCTCAGGCTCCTGGACCCCTGGACCATTTTTTAATTAAAATGCTATAGATTTGAAACTGCATCTTCTCTCCAAACACAAATTCACACTGAACATTCAGAATCAAAACCCAACCTAACCAAATTCTGGATTAGATCAACTCCTCCCACTTCATTCAAGTTTCTGCCTTTTCACCCAAAGCATTGGTAAAACTTCTCCTCTCCGAAATGCTGCTTGACCTGTTAATTTCCTCCAGCAGATTGGTTGTTGCTCCAGATTCCAGCATCTGAACTCTCTTGTGTCTGTAATCAAGGTAGTGAGTAACTCGAGATCACGTTATCCACTCATGACTCATCATTACAATCTCAATACAGCAGAAGAAAGCAAAATTGTCTGAATAAGAAATACAAAATCGATTCTATTTGCAAATTAAAGTGGTGCTTATTAAAACATAGAAAAAAGACAATACTGAATGTACCAAGGCTAAAGGCTTAACTTTCCCACTTTACTAAGATCTGTCTCAAATGATTTTACTTTGCCAAGTTTGCAATTTCAGGTTTAACTTGCTCTATTCACTTCATACCTGGCATTGCTCATCTGTCAAACCATGAAGCCATAAGACATGGCAGCCGAATTAGGCCATTCAGCCCATCAAGTTTTAAACAAGAGGACATGAGTTGAGAGTTAGGGGGCAAAATTTTAAGGGTAGCACGAGGGGGATTTTCTTTACTCAGTGAGTGGTAGCTGTGTGGAATGTGGAATGAGCTTCCAGTAGAAGTGGTAGAGGCAGGTTCGGTATTGTCATTTAAAGAAAAATGGGATAGGTATATGGACAGGAAAGGAATGGAGGGTTATGGGCTGAGTGCGGGTCAGTGGAACTAGGTGAGAGTAAGCATTCGGCATAGACTAGAAGGGCCAGGATGGCTTGTTTCCATGCTGTAGTTGTTATATGGTTATATAAGTCTGCTCGACCATTTGATTATCCCTCTCAACACCATCCCTCTACCTTCTTCCCTTGATTTTTGACTCTCTGACTGATCAAGAACCTATCAACCTCCATTTTAAATATATCCAATGGCTTGGCCTCCATGGCTGTCTGTGTCAATGAATTCCACAGAATTCCACATGAATTCCACCTCTGTTCTAAATGGACATCTTTTTATTATGAGGCTGTGCACCCTGATCCTAGACCACTGTCCCACTATAGTAAATATTGTCTCCACACATTCTATCAAGGCCTTTCAATACTTGATAGGTTTCAATGAGATTCCCCCCTCTTCTCCTTCGAAACTCCAATAAGTACATAGCCAGAACCATCAGATGCTCCTCATACATTAACCCTTTCATTCCTGCGATCAATCTTGTGCCAGCACATCCTTTCTTAGATAAGGCAGCCAGAGCCACACACAATATTGCAAATACGAGGGGTGGTTGATTCGTGGCCTATGGTCCATTTTCTCAGACAGTGCTTACTTGCAATTTTCAATTATCTGAAACAGAAATACCACAAAAGTTATTAACTTCAAACTTTCTGCATAATCACTCAAAGAGTTGAGCTGCACGTGCATATAACGAGAGCTGTATAACATCTCCTTTTATGCTAGGCCACAAACTTATCAATCACGCATCATATGTTCAATTTTGCTCAGAACGGTAAATGTCTAACTTTGCTCTTTCATGAACTATGAACACAAGTGACAGCTAGAGGGATAACAGTCCATGGATTCATATCTGAATTAGGAAGCAGTGCCCTCAGGAAAGGGGAGAAAATTGTTATGATATTTTCAGTAAAGTAGTGATTAGAGGTTGAAACTGATAACCACTGCCCAGTTAATTTTGCATTTCCCCTCCCCCTACTACTTTCAAATCTCTTACTATCTTTCCTTTCAGTTAGTCCTGACGAAGGGTCTCGGCCTGAAACTTTGACAGTGCTTCTCCTTATAGATGCTTTCTGACCTGCTGTGTTCCACCAGTATTTTGTGTGTGTTGCTTGCATTTCCAGCATCTGCAGATTTCCTCGTGTTTGCCCAGTTAATTTAGGCCTTTTGCACTGTTTAGGAATTTGTGAATGGACAGACCATGGGGAGCAATGGTTCATGAAGGTGGCATCTATCATGAGGAGCCCTCACCACCCAGGTCATGCCCTCTTCTCGTTCCTACCATTGGGGGGAGGTTCCTTACCCTTTGCCATCAGATTACTGAATGGACAATAAACAACACTAAATCACTATTTTGTTCTCTTTATGCACTATTTATTTATTTGGTTGTTTGCTTGTCTATTTATTCATTTACATTAATTTTGTGACAATTTATATTACTATATTTAATACAAAAATTCAATAGTGCTATATTAACTTATACTAATTTTATACGCATTGCACTGTACTGCTGCTGAAAAGAACACAACAAATTTCACAACATATGTCAGTGACAATAAATTGATTCTGATTCTTGGAATCTGAGCAGGTATTTAAGGGAAGTTTTCTGTGCATTCCTCTTTTCAAACCTGCTGGTGAGAATTCCAGTCTTTGTGACTCTGTGATCAGTGACAACTCTCTGCCCCACCCAAAAATACAAGGCTAGTTGGATTCTTTTCTTAGATACAATTAATTTAAAATGCTTTTGAAGACTTTTTATTTTGTGTTAATAGATGCTATTAGTTTTAAACTGCATTCTTGCTTGCCATCTAGTCTAATGTCACTGGACTCAGCTCAGTTTCCAATTCTCTTCTGCGTACATTTGGGAGTCATCCTTTGAAGTAAGAGTAGAAATTATAACTTACTTTCTTCCCACACATTTCTGTTATGTTAATTGCTAGGAGCATTTTTTCACTGTGATCATTTTTTTAAATATTGAAAATTGTGCGTAATCTGCAAATCATTTCCCAGATTCAGCACACACAAAACCCTGAAGGAACTCACCAAGTTAGGTAGCATTGATAGAGCGATATAAACAGTTGACGTTTCAGGTCAACACCTTTCATCAGGTTCAGGAGTATCGGCAGTTCTTTTTTACCGCTCCATCACTGTTGTGTTCCTTCGGCATTTAGTCTGTGTTGCTCAAGATTGTATATTTTACATGGACTAGATAGGCTGAAGGGCCTGTTTCTGTGCCTTTGTGTTCTATAACTCTGCATTTAGCTTCTACAGAATCCCCTGTGTTTATGGCTTCCAGGATTTTCTCTTTCTCTAGAAATGTGAGTACCTTTGTATTTAATTTTAGTTTTTTTCTCTTTGGTCACAGTGAACAAGGGAAAAATAATCTGCAGCATTACTACAGAATGCACCAGATAAACTTTTTTTCTTATTGGGCCTGTTGACTTCTACAGAGCTGCCTTTACCCTGTGGGTTGAGGGATTTAATGTGATCTTGGTGCAACTTTGCAAGAAGCATTCTGTAAGTACATACCATTGCCTTTGCTGTTGAAATTGCAGCACAATACCAGGTTATTCAAACAGACACTGGTGTGAATGGCCCATTAGGCCTCAAACAGAGTGCGAATGACTACTTAGACAACAATACCACACACCAGGAGCCTTCTAATGAGTATGCTTACGTTCTTGACAAAAAAATGTATAGGAAATTTTTCCAACAACCTCCTTTTCCTTCCGACATTCTGTGGTCATTTTCAATGTAATGCCAAGGACGTTGCAGAGAGTTGTAGACACAGCCAGCTCTATCCTGGGAACACCCCACCACATCAGTGAGGCAAACCTCAAGAGATGGTGCCCCCAGAAGGACCATCACCATCTGAGACATAAAACATAGAACAATACAGCACAGTACAGGCCCTTCGGCCCACAATGTTGTACCGACACTTAAACCCTGCCTCCCATATAACCCCCCACCTTAAATTCCTCCATTTACCTGTCTAGTAGTCTCTTAAATTTCACTAGGGTATCTGCCTCCACCAGTGACTCAGGCAGTGCATTCCATGCACCAACCACGCTCTGAGTGAAAAGCCTTCCTCTAATATCCCCCTTGAACCTCCCTCCCCTTACCTTAAAGCCATGTCCTCTTGTATTGAGCAGTGGTACCCTGGGGAAGAGGCGCTGGCTGTTCACACTTTCTTTTCCTCTTAATATCTTATATACCTCTATCATGTCTCCTCCTCTCCAAAGAGTAAAGCCCTAGCTCCCTTAATCTCTGATGTTAATGCATACTCTCTGAACCAGGCAGCATCCTAGTAAATCTCCTCTGTACCCCTTCCAAAGCTTCCACTTCCTTCCTATAGTGAGGTGACCAGAAATTGACTCAGTACTCCAAGTGTGGCCTAACTAGAGTTTTATAGAGCTGCATCATTACCTCGCAACTCTTAAACTCTATCCCTCGACTTATGAAAGCTAACACCCCATAAGCTTTCTTAACTACCCTATCTACCTGTGAGGACATGTACCCCCAGATCCCTCTGCTCCTCCACGTTACCGAGTACTTTGTACTCTGCCATGGAGTTTGTCCATCCAAAGTGTACCACCTCACACTTCTCTGGGTTGAACTTCATCTGCCACTTCTCAGCCCACTTCTTCATCCTATCAATGTCTCTCTGCAATCTTTGACAATCCTCAACACCACCAACCTTTGTGTTGTCTGCAAACTTGCCAACCCACCCTTCTATCCCCACATCCAGGTCATTAATAAAAATCACAAAAAGTAGAGGTCCCAGATCCGATCCTTGTGGATCACCAGTAGTCACAACCGTCCCATCCATATAACCATACAACCATATAACAATTACAGCACGGAAACAGGCCATCTCAGCCCTTCTAGTCCGTGCTGAACTCTTACTCTCACCTAGGCCCACCGACCTGCACTCACCCCATAACCCTCCATTCCTTTCCTGTCCATATACCTATCCAATTTTACTGACTCTACCACTTCTACTGGAAGCTCGTTCCACACGTCTACCACTCAATGAGTAAAGAAGTTCCCCCTCGTGTTACCCTTAAACTTTTGCCCCTTAACTCTGAACTCATGTCCTCTTGTTTGAATCTCCCCTTCTCTCAATGGAAAAAGCCTATCCATGACAACTCTATCTATCCCCTTCATAATTTTAAATATCTCTATCAAGTCCCCCCTCAACCTTCTACGCTCCAAAGAATAAAGACCTAACTTGTTCAACCTTTCTCTGTAACTTAGGTGCTGAAACCCAGGTAACATTCTAGTAAATCTTCTCTGTACTCTCTCTATTTTGTTGGCATCTTTCCTATAATTCGGTGCCCAGAACTGTACACAATACTCCAAATTCAGCCTTACCAATGGCTTATACAATTTTAACATTACATCCCAACTCCTGTACTCAATGCTCTGATTTATAAAGGCCAGCATATCAAAAGCTTTCTTCACCACCCTATCCACATGAGGTTCCACCTTCGGGAACTATGCACCATTATTCCTAGATCACTCTGTTCTACTGCATTCCTCAATGCCCTACTTCTTTGTACTATGTACTACTTTGATTAGCCCTACCAAAATGTAGCACCTTACAGCATTAAACTCCATCTGCCATCTTTCAGCCCACTCTTCTAACTGGCCTAAATGTACTCCCTCCACCATGATCCTCTGCCTTCTGCAGGCAAGCCAATTCTGAATCCACCTGGCCAAACTTCCCTGGATCCCATGCCTTCTGACTTTCTGAATAAGCCTACCGTGTGGAACCTTGTCAAATGCCTTACTAAAATCCATGTAGATCACATCCATTGCACTACCCTCATCTATCTGCCTGGTCACCTCCTCAAAGAATTCTATCAGGCTTGTTAGGCATGATCTGCCCTTCACAAAGCCATGCTGACTGTCCCTGATCAGACCATGATTCTCTGAATGCCCATAGATCCTATCTCTAAGAATCTTTTCCAACAGCTTTCCCACCACAGACGTAAGGCTCACTGGTCTATAATTACCTGGACTGTCACTACAACCTTTTTTGAACAAGGGGCAACATTTGCTTCCCTCCAATCCTCCGGTACCATTCCCATGGACAACGAGGACATAAAGATCCCAGTCAGAGGCTCAGCAATCTCTTCCCTCACTTCATGGAGCAGCCTGAGGAATATTCTATAAGGGGATTATCTGTCTTAATGTATTTTAACACCTCTTTTCCCTTAATATCAACATGCTCTAGAACATCAACCTCACTCATATTGTCCTCACGTGGCTAGTGATAGTGCTGAGGATGGGGTAGTTGGTTTACAGAGGGAGTGTGTAGTGAGACTGCCAGCAAGGAGAGGCTGACAACAGGGCAAAACTGCAGTCAACAGCATGAGTTGCAATGGAAAAGGTGGACAAAATCAAAAGGAGCACATACAGGACTGAAAGTATTATATTTGAATGTGCACAGTATATGGAACAAGGTAGATGTAGCACAGTTACAGTATGACATTGTGGACAACACTGTATTGTGGCTGAAAGAAGATTATTGTTGGGAGCTTAATGTACATTGTATCGAAAGGACATGCAGAGGGGGTTGGTAAAATTGAAATCAAATCTTTAGAAAGAGGTGACATAGGGTTGGAAGATATTGAGTTGTTGTGGGTAGTGCTAAAGGTAAAAAGAGTCTGATGAGTTACATACAGACTCCAAAACAGTGCTCTACAAATTACAACAAAAGATAGAACATGCATGCCAAAAGCACAATGTTATGACAGTCGTAGGAGATGTCAGTGTGTGGGTAGGGTGAGAAAATAAGGTTGGTGCTGGATCACAAGAGGGGGAATTTCTAGAATGCTTAGGAACTGGCTTTTTAGAGCAGCTCATGGACGAGCCCACTAGGGGATCAGCTATTCTGGATTTGTTGTTGTGCAATGAACCAGAATTGGTGAATGAGTAATCATAATATGACTGACTTCACCCTGAAATTTGAGAAGGAGTTAAAGTCAGATGTATCAGTACTAGAGTGGAGTAAAGATAATAAAAACATAGAAACACAGAAAACCTACAGCATAATACAATGTTGTGCCGAACATGTACTTACTTTAGAAATTAACTAGGATTCCATATAGTAATTACAGAGGAATGAGAGTGGAGCTGGTAAAAATTGATTGGAAAAGAACACTGGCAGGAATGATGGCAGAGTAGTAATGGCTTCTGGGAGTTTCTGGGAGTAATTTGGAAGGCACAGGATATATCTATCCCAAAGAGGAAGAAGCATTCCAAAGGCAGGATGACACAACTGTGGCTGACTAGAGAAATCAACTTCATAAAAGCCAAAGAGAGGGCTTACAACAGAGCAAAAATTAGTGGGAAGTTGGAGTTTTGGGAAGCTTTTAAAAACCAACAGAAGGCAACTAATAAAGTAATTAAGAAGGAAAAGAGGTAATTTAGCCAATGATATTAAAGAGGATACCTAGAGTGTAAGAGGTAAGAGGAGACATTGGACAGCTGGAAAACAATGCTGTTGGGACAAACGGTGGAAAAAGTGAATAATTAATTTGCACCAATCTTCACTATGGAAGACACTAACTGTATGCCAGAGGTTCAAGAGTGTCGGGGTCGGAAATGTATGATGTTGCCATTACAATGGAGAAGTTGCTTGAGAACCTAACAGGTCTGAAGGTAGATAAGTCACCTGGGCCAGATAGACTACACCTCAGGGTTCTGAAGAGCTGACTGAAGAGATCATGGAGACATTAATAGTGATCTTTCAAGAATCACTAGATTCTGGAATGGTTCTGGAAGACTGGAAAATTGCAAATGTCCCTTCACTCTTCAAGAAGGGAGAGAGGCAGAAGAAAGGAAATTATAGGCCAGTTAGTCTGACCTCAGTGGTTGGGAAGATGTTGGAGTCGATAATGAAGGATGAGGTCACAGGTACTTGGAGGCACATGATAAAGTAGGCTGTAGTCTCAGTGTCAGCAACACCAACAAACTGATTGTAGACTTCAGAAGAAGGAAACCGGAGGACCACAAGAGAGTCCTCATCAGAGGATCAGAGGTGGAGAGGGTCGGCAACTTTAAATTCCTATGTGTTATTACTTCAGAGGATCTGTCCTGGACCCAGCACATATGAGCTATTACAAAGAAAGCACAGGAGCACCTCTACTTCTTTAGGAGTTTGTGCAGATTCGGCATGACATCTAAAACTTTGACAAACTTCTATATTGGAGGGTAAATTAGCTGGCTTTATCATAGCCTGCTACAGAAGAACCAATGCCCTTGAACAGAAAATCCTGCAAAAAGTAGTGGATACAACCCAGTCCATCATGCTTAAAGCCCTCCGAACCACTGAGCACATCTGCATGAAACTATGTTGCAGGAAAGCATCCATCATCAGGAACTCCACCACCCAGGATATGCTCTCTTCTAGCTGCTGCCATCAGGAAAAAGGTACAAGCTCTTGACCCAAAGGAAATAACCTCACTGAACTTCACTTTGAAATGCTCCCACAACCAATTGACTCACTTTCAAGGACTCTTCATCTCTTTTTATTAAGTACAAAGAAAATTTTTTATCAAAGTATGCATACTTTATACAACCTTGTGATTCATCTTACAGGCAGCACAAAACAAAGAAACACAATAGAATCTGCTAAAAAAGACTGTCAAACAGCAAAAATGCTGGGAAAAAACATCATTCAAACAATAAAAGCAAGCAAATTATCTTTTTTTGCCTTCTTTTGAACATTTTTGTTTATCCATCTTTGTGTTTATTTTATCATTGACTATATTCTGTTGTGTTGCCATCAGGAAGAAGTTGCAGGGGCCTCCAGACTCAGACAGGAACAGGAACAGGTTCAGGAACAGTTACCCCTCAACCATCAGGCTCTTGTTCAGAGGGGATAATTCCACTCAACCAGTCCCCATCACTGAACTGTCCTCACACCTTATGGACTCGCTATCAAGGAATTTTAATCTCATGTTCTCAATATTTATTGCTTATCTTATTTTAAATTATTATTTTGTACTTTTCTTCCTGTTTTATTTGCACAGTTTGTTGACTTTTCTACATTGGTTGTTTGTCTGTCCTGTTGCATGGCCTTTTATTGATTTTATTGTGTTTCTTGTATTTACTGTGAATGCCCACATGAAAATGAGTCTCATAGAAACATAGAACATAGAAAACCTACAGCACAAATAGGCCCTTTGGCCCACAAAGTTGTGCCGAACATGTCTCTACCTTAGAAATTACTAGGCTAACCCATAGCCCTCTGTTTCTCTAAGCTCCATGTACCTATCCAAAAATCTGTTAAAAGACCCTATCGTATCCGCCTCCACCACCGTTGCCAGCAGCCTATTTCACGCACTTACCACTCTCCGAGTAAAATACTTACCCCTGACATCTCCTCTGCACCTACTCCCCAGCACCTTAAACCCATGTCCTCTTGTGGCAGCCACTTCAGCCCTGGGGAAAAGCCTCTGACTATCCACACGATCAATGCCTCTCATCATCTTATGCATGAGGAAATGTGTCTCGGGGTTGTACATGGTGACATGTATGTACTTTGATAATAAATTTAGTTTGAACGTTGAACTTCCTTGTATCTACTGTGAATGTCTGGAAGAAAATCAATCTCAGGGTTGTATATATGACATATATACTATGATAGACCTGAGGGGGTCCAATATCCTCACGGGCAGGTTGACTAGAATTGTTCAGGTAGGTTTAAACTAATTCAGCAGGGGGATGGGAACCAGAGTGATAGTGCTGAAAATGTTGTAGTTGGGTTACAAACAGAGGCATATGTAGTGAAACTCCTAGCAAGGAGATGTGGAAGACACTAGCGGTATGATGGGAGTGCCAGGTGTCAGGGGTCATGAACTGTGTGAAGTTAACTTTACTAGAGAGAAGGTTCTTGGGAAACTGAAAGATCTGAAGGTAGGTAGTCAACTGGACCAGATGGTGTACACCCTAGGGTTCTGATTGAAGTGGCTGAAGAGATTGTGGAGGCATTAGTAATGATCTTTCAAGAAACATTTGATTCTGGAATGGTTCCGGAAGACCGGAAAATTGCAAATGTCACTCCACTCTTCAAGAAGGGAGAAAAGTAGAGGAAAGGAAATTATAGGCCAATTAGTCTGACCTCAGTGGTTGGGAAGATGCTGGAGTCAATTGTTAAGGATGTAGTTTTAGGATACTGGGAGACACATGGTAAAATAGGCAGTAGTCAGCATGGTTTCCTCAAGGCAAAATCTTCCCTGACAAGTTTGTTGGAATTCTTTGAAGAAATAACAAGCAGGATAGACAAAGGCTAATGTTGTGTACTTGGATTTTCAGAAGGCCGTTGACAAGGTGACACACATGAGGCTGCTTAACCCATGGTTTTACAGGAAAGATCTAGCATGGATAAAGCAGTGGCTGATTGGCAGGAGGTAAAAAGTGGGAATAAAGGGAGCTTTTTCTGATTGGCTGCTGGTGACTAATGGTGTTCCAGAGGGGCTTGTGTTGGGACGGATTCTTTTTACATTGTATGTCGATGATTTGGATGATGAAATTGATGGCTTTGTTGCCAAGATTGCAGACAATATGAAGATAGGTAGAGGACAGGTAGTTTTGAGGAAGTAGAAAGGCTGCAAAAGGACTTAGACTGATTAGGAGAATGGGCAAAGAAGAGGCAGACTGATACAGTGTCAAGAAGTACATAGTCATGCACCTTTCTAAATGGAGAGAAAATTCAAAAATCTGAGGTACAAATCCAGGATTCTCTAAAGATTAATTTGCAGATTCAGTCAGTGGTGGGAAGGCTAAAATATTATTTACTAAATTAAATTATTAAATTAAATTAAATCAAATTATTTATTAAATTATTTCAGAGGACTAGAATAAAAAAGTAAAGATATCATGTTGAAGCTTTATAAAGCACTGGTGAGGCCTCACTTGAAGTATTGTGAGCAGTTTGGGGCCCCTTATCTAAGAAGGGATGATGCTGACATTGGAGAGAGTACAAAGAAGGTTCACGAAATTGATTCCATATTGAAAGATTTGTATAGAAAGAGCGTTTGATGGCTCTGGGACTGAATTCGCTAGAATTCAGAAGAATGAGGTGTGACCTCATTGAAACCTATCAAATGTTGAAAAGCCTTGACAGAGTGGATGTGAAGAGGATGCTTCCGAGGGTGGGAGAGACCAAGACCAAAGGACACAGCCACAGAACAGAGGAACATCCTTTTAGAATGGAGATAAGGAGAATGTCTGCAAAGAATAAGAATTTCAGGATTTATATTGTATACATTCTTATGATATTAAATGAAACTCTTGAAACTATTGAATTTATTTAGCCAGAGAGTGGAATTTGTTGCCACAGGTGGCAGTAGAGGTCAAGTCAGTGGGTATATTTAAGGCAGAGGTTGATAGATTCTCGATTAGTTAGGGCATGAAGGGAATATGGGGAGAAGGCAGAAGACTGGGGCTGAGAGGGAAATGGATCAGCCATGGAGCAGACTTGATGGGACAAATGGCCTAATTCTGCTCCTACATCTTATGGACTTACCTAGGGTGGAGGTACAGCAGCTTGAAGATCCACACTCAGTGCCTCAGAAACAGCTTCTTCCCCTCCACCCTCAGATTCATGAATGTCTGAACACACTACTATTAATCCAAGCATCCAGGACATCTTCAAAGCACAATGCCTCAAAAAGGTGGACCCCCATCACCCAGGACATGCCCTCTTCTCATTGCTACCATCAAAGAGGAGGTACAGGAGCCTGAAGGCGCACACTCAATGATTCAGGAACAGCTTCTTCCCCTCTGTCATCCGATTCCTAAATGGACATTGAATCCATGAACATTACCTCACTACCTTTTGTTTTCTTTTTTCTCTTTTTGCACTACTTATTTAATTTAATATATATATTTACTGTAACTTACATTTTTTATTATTATGCTTTGCAAGTACTGCTGTCTGATATTAAATCTGATTTGGATTATTTTTATTGCATGATTTATTTTTGTTTATTTATTGTAATTTATGGTAATTTTATGTTTTTGTACTGTATTGCTGCTGCAAAACAAAATTTTCATCAAGTTCATTATCATCAACCACATACATGTATACTGCCAAATGAAACAATATTCCTTCGGAGCAAGATGCACAACACCATACATATAACTCACACACAACATGAAGTAATATTCCCACAAATAAATTAACATATAATCAAATAAATTCCAGAAGATTGATTTTCATGTCACCCAATTGAGTGATTTGATTCTGAGAAGTAATGCACAGAAAACCAATCTTCAACGTGATGGGATGGATAAGCCTGCTCCCTTTGAATCATCAATGGGAGAGGTTCCGGAGGATTGGAGGGTTGCAGATGTTGTTCCTTTATTCAAGAAAGTGTGTAGAGATAGCCCAGGAAATTATAGACCAGTGAGTCTTACTTCAGTGGTTGGTAAGTTTATGGAGAAGATCCTGAGAGGCAGGATTTATGAACATTTGGAGAGGTATAATATGATTTAGAATAGTCAGCATGGCTCTTTCAAGAGCAGGTCGTGCCTTACGAGCCTGATAGAATTTTTTTGAGGATGTGACTAAACACATTGATGAAGGTAGATGTAGTGTATATGGATTTCAGCAAGCATTTGATAAGGTACTCCATGCAAGGCTTATTGAGAAAGTAAGGAGGCATGGGATCCAAGGAGACATTGCTTTGTGGATCCAGAAATGGCTTGCCCACAGAAGGCAAAGAGTGGTTGTAGACAGGTCATATTCTGCATTGAGGTCGGTGACCAGTGGAGTGCCTCAGGGATCTCTTCTGGGACCCTTACTCTTTGTGATTTTTATAAATGACCTGGATGAGGAAGTGAAGGGATGGGTTAGTTAGTTTGCTGATGACACAAAGGGTGGCGGTGTTGTGAATAGTGTGGAGGGCTGTCAGAGGTTACAGTGGGACATTGATAGGATGCAAAACTGGGCTGAGAAGTGGCAGAAGGAGTTCAACCCAGTTAAGTGTGAAGTGGTTCATTTTGGTAGGTCAAATATGATGACAGAATATAGTATTAATGGTAAGACTCTTGGCAGTGTGGAGGGATCTCGGGGTCCGAGTCCATAGGATGTTCAAAGCAGCAGCACAGGTTGACTCTGTGGTTAAGAAGGTGTACGGTGTATTGGCCTTCATCAATCGTGGAATTGAATTTAGGAGCCAAGATGTAATGTTGCAGCTATATAGGACCCTGGTCAGACCCCACTTGGAGTACTGTGCTCAGTTCTGGTCATTTCACTACAGGAAGGATGTAGAAGCCATAGAAAGGGTGCAGAGGAAATTTACAAGGATGTTGCCTGGATTGGGGAGCATGCCTTATGAAAACAGGTTGAGTGAACTCAGCCTTTTATCCTTGGAGTGATGGAAGATGAGAGGTGACTTGATAGAGGTGTATAAGATGATGAGAGGCATTGATCATGTGGATAGTCAGAGGCTTTTTCCCAGGGCTAAAATGGTTGCCACAAGTGGACACAGGTTTAAGGTGCTGGGGAGTAGGTACAGAGGAGATGTCAGGGGTAAGTTTTTTACTCAGAGAGTGGTAAATGCGTGGAATGGGCTGCCGGCAACGGTGGTGGAGGCGGATATGATAGGGTCTTCTAAGGGACTTTTGGATAGGTACATGGAGCTTAGAAAAATAGAGGGCTATGGGTTAGCCTAGTGATTTCTAAGGTAGGGACATGTTCGGCACAGCTTTCGGCACAATACAGAATGACCTGTATTGCTGTAAGTTTTTTATCTTTCTATACTACAGAGGCTAGTGCACATGGTGGTGCTGACTGAGTTTACTACTCTCTGTAGTTTATTCCAATCCCATGTAGTAGCCCCACCCCCACCCATACCAGAAGGTGATGCAGACAGTTAGAATGCTCTCCACGGTACATCTGCAGAAGTTTGAGAGTGTCTTTGGTGACATATCAAACTCCTCAAACTCCTAATGAAATATAGCCACTGCCGTGCCTTCTTTGGAGCTGCTTCAAAATGTTGAGTCCAGGATAGATCCCTCTGAGATATTATCACCCAGGAACTTGAAACTGCTCACTGCTTATTCATTTCCATAGAGGCTGCCTGACCACATGAGTTCTTCCAGCATTTTGTGTGTTTTGCTTTGGATTTTCAGCACCTGCAGACTTTCTTGAGTTTATCACAAGGATGTAGCCTGGATGGGAAGGCTGGTGTTATGAGTGTTAAAAAAGAAAAAAGAACCAGCAAAAATGGACACACCTGGAGTCTGAGTCTTCCATTATATATGTATATATATATATATAGTTCAGTTCTGGAATGTGGTTTGAGTAGAGTTGGAGAGTTAGAATGTTGGTTTATCTTCCAATGCCAATGTCGATGCTGATGCCGATCCTCCATGTCATCCTCCTGTTCTCAAAACTTACAGTCACCAACTGTAAGAGGACAGTTCTTCCATGGTGTAATTATCAACCCAGGTGAGGGTTGGACACACAACAAACTCCCCACTGGTCACACCCTTTCACACTGCGAGACCCACTGATCAATCTGCCTGATCGATCCACCAAAACTCACCTTTTCTGTGGGCACAACAAAGGTCATTCAGTGTCTAAAACCATATGTCTGTAGGTCCATCAGCTGACCTATTTATCTCACCGTGCTGAACACCAGCTGTCCAATGAACAGTTCCTCCCTTCTCTCTCTGTAAGAATACAGAAGCTGACAGTGTCCTTGCAAAAGTGTAAACATGCTTGCAGAGAAACCACAACACCATCTCAGAGAAGTCTTCACTTCTCTCTCTCTTAATAACAAGGTGTCTGGTGTTGAACAACTCCCTCTCTCTTTTCAGAAGCACAGTTCATAGGGGTAATTCAGTACCCTGTCACAGGAGAAATTTGATAAGCTGGATCGGATTGAATGGTGGAGCAGACTCAATGGACCAGATGGCCTGATTCTGCTCCTATGTTTTATGGTCTTAGTTTTTGAGGACGGCCTGCTCTCGGCAGATTTACAGCTGCGCCATATTCTTTCCATTTCTTGATAATTAACTTAACTGTGCTTCTAAGGGATATTCAGTGACTTGGAAATTTTCTTGTACCATCTCCTGACTTGTGATTTCCAATAACCTTTTTGTTGAGTTGTTCGGAGTGTTCTTTTGTCTTCATGGTGTAGTTTTTGGTAGGATATTGACTCAAGCAGTTGGACCTTCCAGGTACAGGCGTATTTTTACTACAATCAATTGAAACACCGTGACTGCACACAGGTGATCTCCATTTAAATAATTAAGTGACTTTTAATACCAATTGAATTTGAATTTATTTATTTAAATCTCATATCCATCCCACAACATAAAGGGGTAAAATTCTTTCTGTTATGACTGTACAGACATGTGAATTTATGTCTACTGGCTTGTAGAAAGAAGCTGAGCCATAGCCTGTTGGTCCTGGCTTTAATGCTGTGGTACTATTTGCCAGACAGAAGCAGATGAAACAGTTGATTGTTGGGGTGACTGGTGTCCCCAATGATCTTCCAGGCCCTCTTTAAGTACCTGCTGCTGTAAATGTCCTCAATAGAGGGAAGTTCACATCCACAGATGCACTGAGCTGTCTGTACCACTTTTTGCAGTGTCCAGCGATCAAGGTTGGTGCAGTTCTTGTATCAGGCAGTCAGGATGCTCTCAGTGGTGGCCCTGTTGAAGGTCTGCAGGGTTTGGGGGCTCATGCTGAAATTCTTCAGTACCTCAGGTGGAACAGACACTGTTGTTGCCACAAAGCCAGTGTGTACAGTCCAGGTGAGATCATCGGCAATGTGTGTACCAAGGAACTTCCTTGATGTTGATCGGGGAGGACCTGTCTCCAATCCTCCTGTAATCCACAATCGGCTCTTTTGTTTTTTGGACACTGAGGGAGAGGTTGTTATCTTGGCACCACTGTGTCAGGCTGTCAACCTCTCCTCTGTAGGCTGTCTCATCACTGCTAGAAATAAGGCTGATCAAAGTCATGTCTTCTGCAAATTTGATCAGCAGATTGGAGCTGTGTGTGGCAGTACAGTTGTGGGTGTAAAGGGAGTAGAGGAGGGGACTCAAAACTCAACCCTGGGGAGGGAGCCCATCCTGACCACCTGTTGGCAATCCTATAGGAAGTCTAGGATGGCTGCACCAATGATGATGATTTGCTGTGTCATATTAAGGGGGGGGGGGGAGGTGGAGGTGAATACTTATGCGATCAATTGTATTGTGTTTTATGTTTGTAATTAATTTAGATCACTTTATAGAGATCTGGTTTCACTTTGTCACGAAAGAATCTGTTGCTCAGTGTCAAAAAAGCCAAATTAAATCCACTGTGATTCGATGTGGGAAAACAATAAAACAAGTAAACCACCAAGGTGGGCAAATACTTTTTATAGGTGCTGTAGCTGTATGACTCTAACCCTATGTGTTATTAGCATAGAAGTGATGGACTGAAGGGCCTGTTTCTATGCTATTTGCTATATAACTGTAACCCTATAGCACAAAATTCTTGGATGCTGAAAACATGCGAGTTTTAAAGCACTACAGCACGTAAACAGGCGTTTTGGCCCATCTAGTCCATGCTGAACTGTTATTCTGCCTAATTCCACCAACCCATACCTGGACCATATTCCTCCCATCTGTGTACTCATGCAAACCTCTCTTAAATGTTGCAATCAAACCCGCATCGACCTCTTCCACTAGCCTGTTCCATGCTCTCTCAATCTTTCAGATCCCTTTAATTATTCACTTCTCACCCTTAACCCATGACCTCTAGTTGTAGTCTCACTCAGCCTCGGTGGAAAAAGGCTGTTTCCATTTACCCTATCTATACCCATCATAATTTTGTCTACTTTTGTCAAATTTCTCCTCTTTTTCTTGTTTTTTTGTTTCTCTGCAGATTTCCAGTACCTGCCTAACTATCTCCAAGAGAGAATGACTTACATTAACTAGCAACTGGCTGGCCTCTGTATTTTTTGGAGTGCATTGACATACTTGAGAAGCACAGTTTCTGCTGCACTGTGCTAAATGGAAGCAAAAAAGCTGCTAGAACACTGAATTTAATGTTAAAAAATGTTCTCAGCAGGTCAGGAGGTTACTGGGGGAGGGGGGGGGGAGGGAGAGAGAAAGAGAGAAATATTTCACATCAATGAGTTTTCCCTCACCAGAACTAGTTAAAAACATAGAAAACCTACAGCACAGTGCAGGCCCTTCAGCCCACAATGCTGTGCCGAACATGTCCTTACATTAGAAATTACCTAGGGTTACCCATAGCCCTCTATTTTTCTGAGCTCCATGTACCTATTGTGGTGAACTACATATACCTGTCTGGACACGCCCCCTGCTGACTGCTCCTGTGGCTCCTCCCACAGATCCCGGTATAAAGGCGATTGAGGCCTCTCAGTCTCCAGGATGTAGTATGGTGGTCAACCACTGCTTGTTCCTTCTTCCAGTCAATAAAAGCCGATATCTCGCCTTTACGTCTCAGAGAGAGTTATTGATGGTGCATCACCTATCCAGGAGCCTCTTAAAAGACCCTATTGTATCTGCCTACACCACCATCGCCAGCAGCTCATTTCACGCACTCACCACTCTCTGCGTAAAGAAACATACCCCTGACATCTGCTCTGTACCTACTTCCAAGCACCTTAAAACTATGCCCCCTCATGTTAGCCATTTCAGCCCTGGGAAAAAGCCTCTGGCTATCCACATGATCAATGCCTCTGAACATCTTATACAATACACCTCTATCAGATCACTTCTTATCCTCCACTGCTTAAAGAAAAAAAGGCCAAGTTCACTCAATCTATTCTCATAAGGCATGCTCCCCAATCCAGGCAACATCCATGTAAATCTCCTTTGAACCCTTTCTATGGTTTCCATGTCCTTCCTGTAGTGAGGCGACCAGAACTGAGAACAGTACTCCAAGTGGGGTCTGACCAGGGTCCTATATAGCTGCAACATTACCTCTCGGCTCCTAAGCTCAGACCCATGGTTGATGAAGGCCAATGCACTGTATGCCTTCTTAACCTCAGGGTCAACCTGCTTTCAGCATCCTATGGACTCAGACCCCAAGATCCCTCTGATCCTCCGCAGGAATAGGGGATCCCTACAGATGCTACTTAACCATCCTACTGTGGCGACCCACTTCCTAGCGCACTTGAACCGGCTCACAAATAGCGCGCCTGCATAAAGGCCAATCCCAAAAGGGCGACAGGTCTGCTTCACTAACAAAAAGAAAAGCTTGCGCAGGACTGTGAATACGTGCCTCCTACAGCATCCGTGCCCGGGAAGGGTGGGATCAGGGAGGCTTTAAAGTGAAGCTGCGAAGTTCGAATAAAATCTTCTTTCACTGCAGTTTACCGACTCTGTGTCGTTATTTCAGCGCTGCGTGTAGCACACCGCTACAATTGGTGACCCCGACAGTCCAAACGATATTTGGACCGGAGATGAACGACGCCGCATCTGTTCATGCGGTTTCGTTGAAACTGCCAGCTTCTGGACGCTGCGACCTCACCTGTGGTTCCAGGAAGCAGAAGCCCAATTCCACGTTCGGCAGATAACCTCAGAGGACACACGTTACTACTACGTGGTGAGCTGCCTCGACCAGGACACAGCGGCCCAGGTTGAGGAGTTCATACAGTCTCCCCCAGCAGACGGCAAGTACACGGAATTCAAAGCCCTGCTCATAAGGACTTTCGGACTCTCACGGCGCGAGCGGGCTGCCCGTTTACTGCACCTGGATGGTTTGGGGGACAGACCTCCATCGGCTTTAATGAATGAGATGTTGTCTCTGGCCGGAGGACACAAGCCCTCCCTCATGTTTGAGCAGGCATTCCTGGAGCAGCTGTCTGAGGACATACGCCTGCTGCTGTCCGACGCGGTTTTCAGTGACCCCCGGAAGGTGGCAGCCCGGGAGGACTTGCTGTAGAATGCCAAGAAGGTGAGTGGGGCGTCTGTCGCACAGATCACCAGGCCACGCTCCCAGCAGCAAACCAGACCCGGCCTGGCCACAGAGCCCGCTAACCCCAGAGGCAGGGGTGGGGAGCCCAACGAACAATGGTGCTTCTACCACCAGCAGTGGGGCGCAGAAGCCCACTGCTGTAGCCCACCCTGCAAGTTCCCAGGAAACGCCAGGGCCAGCCGCCGCTGATGGCTACGGCGGCTGGCCATTGGGATAGCCTCCTGTATGTGTGGGACAAGCGGTCGGGATGTCGTTTTTTGGTCGACACCAGTGCCGAGATCAGCGTCTTACCTCCGACGAGTTACGACACCCGCAACAGGGCACCGGGTCCCCCCCTGAGGGCCGTGAATAGCAGCACAGTAAGGACCTATGGCACCCGTATGGTGCAGCTACAGTTCGGCTCCAGCCGGTTCACGTGGGACTTCACACTGGCCGCCATAGCCCAACCGCTTCTGGGTGCGGATTTTTTGCGGGCTCAGCCTACTGATCGACCTGCCCAGGAAGAGACTGGTCTATGCCGAGACCTTTCAGACGTTCTCCCTGGGTGCAGCCCAGTTGCCAGCCCCTCACCTCGACTCCATCACGCTGTCCGACAACGACTTCACCAGGGTCCTGGCGGATTTCCCATCGGTTCTGGCACCACAGTTCACGGCAGCCATGCCCTGACACGGCATACAGCACCACATCCCGACCCAGGGACCACCCCTCCACACCCATGCTCGAAGGCTTCCCCCGGACAAGCTCCGAATGGCGAAGGAGGAGTTCAAGAGGATGGAGGAATTGGGGATTATACAGAGGTCCGACAGCCCATGGGCCTCCCCCCTGCACATGGTGCCCAAAGCGACAGGGGGCTGGAGACCATGCGGTGACTACCGCAGGCTGAACGAGGCTACAACACCAGACAGCTACCCTGTGCTGCACATTCAGGATTTTGCAGCAAACCTGCACGGCGCACGGATCTTCTCCAAGGTAGTCCTCGTCCGGGGATACCATCAAATCCCGATGCGTCCGGACGACGTCCCCAAAATGGCACTCATCACCCCGTTCGGCCTTTTCGGGTTCCTCCGCATGCCGTTCGGCCTGAAGAATGCCGCACAGACGTTCCAGCGGTTAATGGACACGGTGGACTTCGCTTTCATCTATTTGGACGACATCAACATAGCAAGCAGCAGTCGTCAGGAGCATCTGTCCCACCTCCGTCAACTCTACGCCCGATTGAGTGAATACGGTCTAACAATCAACCCGGCCAAATGCCAGTTCGGGCTCGACACCATCGACTTCCTGGGCCACAGGATTACTAAAGACGGGGCAACCCCTCTGCCCGCTACGGTAGACACAGTCTGCCATTTTCCCCGACCCACCACAATCATAGGCCTTTAGGAATTCGTGGGTATGGTAAATTTCTACCACCGCTTTCTCCCTTTAGCTGCCCGAATCATGCGCCCCCTGTTCCCCCTGATGTCGGGTCCGGGCAAGGACATTACCTGGGATGAGGAGTCCGCCACCGCTTTCATTAAAACGAAAGAAGCCTTGGCAAACGCCGCGATACTAGTTCACCCCAGAATGGACGTCCCTACCGCCCTCACAGTGGACGCATCTAATATGGCAGTCGGTGGGGTGCTGGAGCAGCTCATCGCGGGTCGCTGGCAACCCCTGGCATTTTTCAGCAAACACCTGCGACCGCCCGAGCTCAAATACAGTGCTTTCGACCGGGAACTGTTGGCGCTATACTTGGCAATCTGGCATTTCAGGTACTTCTTGGAAGGTAGGCCCTTCACCGCGTTCACGGACCACAAGCCGCTTACCTTTACATTCACGAAGGTGTCCGGCCCCTGATCGTCCCGCCAGCAGCGCCATCTGTCCTACATCTCTGAATACAGGACGGATGTCTGGCACGTCTCGGGTAAGGACAATGTCGTGGCAGACGCGGTCTCTCGCCCTAACTTTCATGCCCTTTCCCAAGG
The DNA here is from genome assembly GCF_030144855.1 of Hypanus sabinus. Classification (NCBI taxonomy): domain Eukaryota; kingdom Metazoa; phylum Chordata; class Chondrichthyes; order Myliobatiformes; family Dasyatidae; genus Hypanus; species Hypanus sabinus. The sequence goes on along the minus strand of NC_082718.1, from coordinate 71,174,942 downwards.
GGTAGACTTTGAGGCGCTGGCAGAGGTGCAGCAGGCAGACAAGGAGATCCCTAGCTACAGGACTGCAGTCTCCGGTTTGCAGCTCCAGGACCTCCCCGTAGGCCCAGGTGAGAGGACCCTACTCTGTGACGTCACCACCGGCCAACCCCACCCCATCGTCCCAGCAGCCTGGTGGCGCCATGTTTTCGACTCCATTCATAACTTAGCGCACCCCTCCATCAGGACAACCATCCGGATGGTCTCCAGCAGGTTCGTTTGGCACGGTCTCCGCAAGCAAGTCAATGAATGGGCCAAAACGTGCATGCACTGCCAGACAGCCAAGGTGCAGTGGCACACCAAAGCTCTATCGCAGCAGTTCCACCCCACCCACTAGCGTTTCGACCACATTCATGTGGATATTGTGGGCCCCCTGCCAGTGTCGCGCAGAGCAAGACACCTCCTGACTATCATGGACCGGTTCACAAGATGGTCAGAGGCGATCCCGCTCACCGACACCACCTCCGAATCTTGCGCCCGGGCACTGATCACCACCTGGATGTCCCGCTTTGGTGTACCAGCCCACATTACCTCCGACAGAGGTGCCCAGTTCACCTCCAGCCTGTGGTCAGCTATGGCCAGCCTTTTGGGGACACAGCTGCACCACACAAATGGCCTGGTGGAGCGTTTCCACCATCACCTAAAGTCGGCTCTCATGGCCCGCCCGCGAGGAGCTAACTGGGTGGACGAGCTTCCCTGGGTCCTACTCGGAATCTGCACGGCGCCCAAAGACGATCTGCACACCTCGTCGGCCGAGTTGGTGTACAGCGCACCCCTGGTCATCCCCGGGGAGTTCATACCAGCCCCAAGGGGGCAAGAGGAAGAACCCGCAGCAGTCCTGGGCAGACTATGCGAGAGGCTCGGCAACCTGGCCCCCATACCCACTTCGCAGCATGGGCGGCACCCGACCTGCGTACCCAAAGACCTACGGAACTGTAAGTTTGTGTTTGTACGAAGGGGCGGGCATCGGCCACCGCTGCAACGGCCCTACGAGGGGCCGTTTCTGGTGCTCAGGAACAAGGGGTCCACGTTCGTGCTGGACGTTGGAGGGAGAGAGGAGGTTTTCACGGTGGACCGCCTCAAACCGGTCCATGTGGACGTGGCGCAGCCGGTCAAGTTCCCAGCACCGCGGCACAGAGGCCGACCTCCCAAACAGGGTCTGGCCCAGACTGTGGACATTGGGGAGGTGTATCGCCGGTTCTGGGGGGGGGGGGGGGTTATGTGGCGACCCACTTCCTAGCGCACTTGAACCGGCTCACAAATAGCCAGCGCACCGGCATAAAGGCCAGTCCCAAAAGGGCGCCAGGTCTGCTTCACTAACAAAGGGAAAAGCTTGCTTGGGACTGTGAATACGTGCCTCCTACAGCATCCGCGCGCAGGACAGGACTGTGAATACGTGCCTCTACAGCATCCGCGCGCAGGACAGGACTGTGAATACGTGCCTCCTACAGCATCTGCGCCCGGGGAGGGCGGGATCAGGGAGGCTTTAAAGCGAAGCCGCGAAATTCGAATAAAATCTTCTTTAACTGCAGTTTACCGACTGCGTGTCGTTATTTCAGCGCTGCGTGTAGCACACAGCTACACTACCATATTTGCTTTACTTGCACTGATGCTGGGTTTACCACTTAAGGGCAAAACATCTTCTCAACTCAGTGACCACTTTATTAGACATCTCCCATACCTCTCATACCCCCCCCCCCCCCGTACCTCCCCGTACCCCTTGTACCACATAAATCCTGCCTCTCAGGATCTCCTCCATCAAGTTACCAACCACTGAGGTAAGACTCGCTGGCCTATCATTTCCTGGGCTATCTCTACTCCCTTTCTTGATGCTGCCTAATCTGCTGAGTATTTCCAATATTTTCTTTTTATTTTCTAATTTCCAGCATCTGCATTTAAGAACATATTTTAAAGGTAAGCAAGAGCTAAATATTGGTTTTGAAGACTCTTTCTTATCCTGGTCAATATGAACATGCAGAACTCATCCCATATCAGCCAGTTCCCTTTGACTGTCAAAATCCCTTGGATTCTAGCCAGGACTGGCTCACCTACCTGCAATTTATGGAGGAGCTTGACAGCCTTCAGAAATAAAACATCAATGAAGGTTCCTAATTCTGGATTAATATCTCATTAGCCCTTTCAAAACTTGTCTAAACTGCCTTGAGGGTGCATCTAAGTCCAAAATCGGGTTTATTATTATATTTACAAGCTTGGGCGTAATGAAAAATTCACAGGACACAATCCCAGGAAACAACATTCATAATAAAAACATAAATCAAAAACTATAAAATCAGAACTATTAGAAAAAATCAAAGTCCATTGTAGTGCAAAGTGGTCATGATGTTAACATTCTGAGGAAATAATTAGGATTATGCAGTTTGATTCAAGAACCAAATGGTTCTTTTCTTGAAACAATAACGCACACAAAATGCTGGTAGAACACAGCAGGCTAGGAAGCATCTATAGGGAGAATCACTGTCGACGTTTCAGCCCGAAACGTCAACAGCGCTTCTCCTTATAGATGCTGCCTGGTCTGCTGTGTTCTACCAGCATTTTATGTGTGTTGTTGTTTGAATTTCCAGCATCTGCAGATTTCCTCATGTTAGTTCTTTTCTTGAGCCTGACTGCGTGGAACTTAAGGCTTCTGTACCTCCCACCCAATGCTAACCACAAGAAGATGGCATGGTCCGGGTGTGGGGATCTTTCAGGACAGATGTAGCCTTCTGAGCCAGCACATCCTCTAGACCAGGCATGGGCAAACTACAGCCCACGGGCCATATGCGGCCCGTTAAGCTTTTTAATCCTGTCCGCAGAACTTGATGAAATTATATTAATAAACCTTGTTAACGTTTTTTCCCCGCAATTCTGGCGTTTTCCCAATAGATGACGCACTCTATATACATTGACCTTTGTTGAGGTGCAGCGTATTACTCCACATTTGCGCTTTACTTTGTGACCTTGTGGCGACCCATTTCCTGGCATATCCGAACCGGCTCACAATTAGCCAGCGTTCCGGCTAAGGGAGATAGCCTGCGGGGATTTGCGAGCACAGAGCTCCGCATACTGGCGCGCTCTCACTGTTCTGTCATTGTGCGGGTCGTTGTTGAGTTTTGGCACAGGGGACAATTGAATAAGAAGGAGCAGGACAAGTAGACCTGCATCTCCTACTGTTTTTGAAATAAAGACAGTCAGGAGGAGAGTGATGATGATAATATCTTGAAGGATAACAGAATTTTCAGTGCTTTAAAACAATAACTGTTACTATTAAAAAAAGCTGTATTTTATTCATTTAATTTTCAGTGTTTTAAAAGTCATTTCAATAAATAGCTAAATACCATGGGACTTCAAAGACAGATATTTTGTTGTAATGCATTTGTTCATTTTCAATTGAAATTAAAGCACATGTTTTCTACATATCCCATGATATTTTATTTTCTCTTATGAGGTGTATTACCAAAACACTCTGTCCATCTGCTCCTGGTCTGGCCCCCCTGTCAAATTTTAGAACCCTTTGTGGCCCTCAAGTCAAAAAGTTTGCCCACCCCTGCTCTGGCCATTCTCCTCTGACCTCTGTCATTAACAAGGCATTTTTGCCTGCAGATCTGCCACTCACTGGATGTTTTTGTTTCTTACACCATTGTCGGTAAACTCTAAACACTGTTGTGTGGAAAAACCCAGGAAACCAGCAGTTTCTGGCACCAACTATCATTCCATGATCAAAGTCACTTAGATCACATTTCTTCCCCATTCTGATGTTTGGCCTGAACCTTTTGTCTACATGCTTTTATGCATTGAGTTGCTACCACATGATTGGTTAATTAGATACTTGCATTAATGTACAGGTGTACGTAATAAAGTGGCCAGCATGGACTGATTGGGTGAATGGCCTCCTCCACATTCAGTGTTTGTCTATGTTTCAACAGCAAGGCCAGGGTCAGATTTCACTCAGTCACTGCACATGTGGACTTTTATTCTGAAGTGTGCTTGATAAAATAATTAGAATGGGATCCAGGATATCTCGAGCTGGGACGTATTGTGGACAAGGCTCCAAAACATGATTGAGACCTTCAAATGTGATACTGTACAAACCTGTTCTTAGAAGTAACTGAGGTGTATTACTGTGACTGAAGAGGCAATTAGTTTAACAGCTCTCAATTACATGACATTAAGTCCTGTAGGGTTATTGTTCATCATACTTCATTCTTGTTTCATTTGAAAAGGTGGGACCATACAATCCACTCAATTAGCATCACAGTAGTCTCTTTTTAAACAGCAAGTAAAGTGACAGAAGGTGTCACTGGCAGGATGGTCAGCTGACACCTAAACCTAATGTTCATTCTGGGCTTCACCAGGATATAACAGAATACAGATCCTATTAATGTACTTCAGGATCAATCTAACACTTCACTCCCACATAATGCCCCATTTTTCTTTCATCCACGTACCCCTCTTAGTCTTTTAATTGTCCCCAATGCATCCATTTCTAACAGCACCCCCAGTAGTGCATCTGTGTAAAAACATTCAGTGCAATTGCTTTACTGCCCCAGTGCTCAGCAATCTCTGGAACACACGCAGTGCTGAAGGAACTCAGCAGGCCAGGCAGCATCTATGGGAAAAAGTAAGCAGTCAATGTTTTGTGCCGAGACCATTCATCAGGACTGTAAGTAAAACATGAGAGGTTTTTTCCCAGTCCTGATGAAGGGTCTGGACCCCAAAAAGTCGACTGCTTACTCCTTTCCACAGATGCTGCCTGACCTGCTGAGTTCCTGCATAATTTTGTCTGCATTCCTTGTTTGCCAGCAGCTGCAGATTTTCTTGTGTATCAGAAATACTATGAAAATGAGTTTTCAAAGTTCAAAAAGATCCAAGTAAATTTATATTAAAAGTTTGCATATGTAAGCATATACTACCCTGAGATTCATTTTCTTGCAGGCATTCACAGAAGAATAAAGAAATATAACAGAATCAATGAAAAACTACACACATCAAAATACTGACAAACACTGTGCAAAAGACAACAAACTGCAAACAAAAAAGCAAATAATAATTATCGTTATATGCCATGTCGTATGACGCAGGCGATCATGGTCTCGTGACCATGATCATTCTTGGCAAATTTTTCTACAGAAGTGGTTTGCCATTGCCTTCTTCTGGGCAGTGTCTTTACAAGATGGGTGACCCCAGCCATTATCAATACACTTCAGAGATTGTCTGCCTGGCATTAGTGGTTACGTAACCAGGACTTGCGATGTCTACCACTAGCTCCCATGGCTCCGCATGACCCTGAACAGGTGATGAGGATAAGAATAAGCAGGTGCTACACCTTGCCCAAGCATGACCTGCAGGTTAGTGAAGGGGAAGAGTGCCTTACAACTCCTTTGGTAGAGACACATCTCCACGCCAACATCAGTAATAACATAAATAATACTGAGAACATGAGCTGTAAGGTCCTTGAATGGGAGTTGATAGGTTATAGAACCAGTTCAGTGTTGAGTTGAGTGAGACTATTCATTTATTTTTGCAGCAGCAGGAGCACAGAACAATACTGACTGCCAGAGAGAGAGACCTTCACTCCACAATCACATCTAACCCTGTGTTTTGCAGCAGAAGTACAGTGCAATAAATAAAACCATTACTATACGTTACAATGAGACATATAAAAAGTAAGTAGTAGTGAAAAAGAGAGCAGCATAGTGAGGTAGCATTCATGAGCTTCTGATCTATTTAGAAATCTGATAGCAAAGGGGGAAACCTGTTCCTCAAATGTTGAATGTGTCTCTTCAGACTCTTGCACCTCCTCCCTGATGGTAGTAATGAGAAGAGGGCATGTCCTGGATGGTGAGGGTCCTTAAGAATGGACGCCCACCTTCATGAGGCCAGTAGGCACATGGCAGTAGTGGCCTTTCGGACCTAGTGCTACTTTAATTTAGTTTTTTAAATTTAATTTTAAGGTACAATTAGGGTTTAGGGCAGTGGATAACAGAGTGACTATCTACCATCGCCAGATACTGGTACAATACAGAGATCGCCCAAAAACAAACCTTCATGAAAATCTGCTGGTTAGATTGCATGACCTCGGCTTGCTGAAGGAATCCAGCCTGCAGTCCTCGGAGTTGCCTGATGCTGGTAGCCGGAGTTGGGGACATTGTAAGCGGACTGCGAGGAAGCAGAAGCGCAGCAAGTGAGCAGGAGTCCGTGCCAGGAAAAAAGCAAGCCCCAGCCGGCCGGCTCTCCCGTCCATTCTGTTCTCAAATGGACATTAAGTTGGACTACATCTGTGGCAACGAAATACTCGGCGGGAGTACAGAAACCGACGGAATCCTGGACACCGCCATTCAGCTGTTTATTTATGTAATAGATTTTTCCCCAAGCCATCGGACTACCAAACTCTGCTGTGCCTATTGTCTTGTTTATTAGTTATTGTAATGCCTGCACTGTTCTGTGTACTTTATGCAGTCCTGGGTAGATCTGTAGTCTAGTGTAGTTTTTGTGTTGGTTTACATAGTTCAGTGTAGTTTTTGTGTTGGTTTACATAGTTCAGTGTAGTTTTTGGATTGTTCATGTAGCATCATGGTCCTGAAAAACATTATCTTGTTTTTACTGTGTACTGTACCAGCAGTTATGGTTGAAATGACAATAAAAAGTGACTTGATGAGACATCGCCCTTTGACGATGTCTTCAATTGTGGGGTCGCTCATAGCCATGATGGAGCTGACTGATTTTACAACTTTCTGTAGCTTTTGCTGATTCTGCATTCCTCGTTTACCAGCAGCTGCAGATTTTCTTGTGTATCAGCTCTGTACCAGATAGTGATGCAACTCCAAGAGTGATACATCGTACATCTGCAGAAATGTGCAAGTCTTTGGTGACATACCAAATCTCCTCAAACTCCAAATGAAATACAGCTGCTGGCATGGCCTCTTCATGACGGCTTCAATATGTTGGGCTCAGGATGGATCTTCAGAGATGCTGACACCCAGGAATTTGAAGTTAGTGATATAGTACCAAAACAGGATCTTCCACCCAGTTACATCCATGTGACTTAATGACCGGCTAACCCATACATCTTTAGAATGTGGGAGGAAACCAGAGTACACAATGATGGGGAGAACATACAAACAGGCAGCTGTGAGAATTGAACCCAGATCGCTGGCATCGAATGTTATGCTACACTACCATGTTACTCATCCTTTTGCTGACTGCTTGATGAGGACTGATGAGTGTTTCTGAAGCACTAAATATCCCAGCATAATAGCAGCAGCAACATCCCACCCTGTACATCCATCCCACCAGCCACTTTTAAGGGAGATTCTGACATTCAATGTTAGGATGGCAGGTGGGGGGATGGAGGTAGGTGAACACAATGCTGTCCTCATTAACAGTACTGCTGTAGACATGGTCAACAGCATCAAGTTCCCACATCGCCAGCAGCCTCTCCTGCTCCCTCCACACTGATGTGACACCTTCTCAGACTGCTTATCTCTCAAACCTCGACAGGTGCACTATAGGAAGTATCCTGTTGGGCTCTATCTCTGCCTGGTGTGGCAACTGGAAAGCAAAACATGCTGGTAAACACAGCCCAGTCCATCACATGTTAACAAGTTTCTTCCATCCAGTCAACCTGCACCAGGAAGGACAAGATAAGATAAAACTATTTATACCAAAGGAAATTATTGTTGCAAGGTTGCTCAGTCAGAAATATACACTTTAAAATACAACGTGAAAGCATTGCTGTATGAAAAAATACACAATGTGCATTACAAAGAAATAGTGCAAAATACATTTGTGCAATAAAACCAGATATTTCTATACTCAATGAGGAGGAATTGTAGAGTCTTATGGATCTCCTGTGGCGTTCAGTGGTGCCCCATGGATAATGGTATCATAAAGAATGCCAACACCCTGGCCCTTTTTCATGTTCTCTCATGAAGCCTGGATGACCAGAATCAAGGACAGCTTCATCCTCACTGCTAATCAGATTCCTGAACCAACTATCTCTTTCACGCTATTACTGGGGCAGACTCGATGGGCTGAATGGTCAGATAACGTAGAGGAGGTCTGACCCAAGTGCAGAACAGTAGCGACAATATATCAGTGAGCGATAACTTTATTAACAATGTGTCAGGAGGAGCCACAGAACAGGGAGAGTACAGATACTTAACTGAACATAGAACAAGGTAACTGGTTCAATGGGAGAACAAGGACCGTGGGTGAGATCTGGGTTTAAATAGACCTGACACAAATGGCCTAATTCTGCTCCTATCGCCTTCCCAGTGGCGCTGCCACACTTGGGAACCTTAAATTCGGATTCATTTCTTTAGTTCTACCTCATCCATTATTGCCTCCTTAACATTTCTATTTGCAATACCTCAAACTATATGCTTCCTGCGGTTTGGTTGCTTTTGGTTCGTTGCAGGGGGTATTTATTACCATGAATTCACACGAATAGGGGATTTCATTGCAGCCGGTGTATGTGGTGGCAATAAACTAACCTCAGTCGGAACCGAATCAGCTCCTCAGAGTCTTCCTCAAATCCTAAAAGTCAAGAAAATTATTCCTTAACTGCCCAGTTTATTTATAAAGACCCGTTTTAAGGAGGCCCGATGGCTCATGTTGGACCTGCCTCATGTCCGTGTCATTGTGGCGCTTTAATCTCATTGGAGTTTTCTCTTCCCATTCATAGGCAAATCTCTTTTCACAAGGGTGAATAAAGCACAAAGCGAAGCATACCCTCGGAGCCCCAGCTGGCACCAGAATTAATGTGCTGCTGGAAGACCGCAGACGGCAGCCTGCCCCTTAAGACTCAAGGACCACACAAAGGCTTCAGTTCCAGGAGCGGCTCCGGACCGATTTACCACCATGCACCGATCTACCATCACCCTCTGTCTCCTGTTTACCCTCCTACATGTCCTCTGTGCGCTCCCCCGCAGCTCCAGAAGGCATTCCAGATCCTCCTCGTTGGAAGACGAGGACATATTCTACAATTTCCTCAGCGGCAGCCTGGAGATGGACGTGGAGGAAGGCAAGCGGATTGGTAGGCGGGAGACCGTCGTCGGTCGGAGTCACCTTCACTGCTTCAAGCCAAGTGAGACGTGGTCGGCGGCGCCCAGAACCTATACGCCGTTCTCCGGAAGCGTGCAGTACCGGGTCACTGTTACCACCGCCCCCACCGAGCCCCCTTGGAAAGTTTTCCCACTCTGGCACCTGATGATGTTCATGAAACGCTTTTACAGCTGCTGCAAGCTTGGGTATCCCTGCAAGAAAATCAAAGGTTACCAAGGACGCTTGCTCGGACGTGAGTAGTTCTCTCAATGCCTAGTGAGTTGTGAACCTTTTTTTGTTGTTTGGGGCAGAGGAGTGAGTTGAGAAGTGGGGGGAAAATTCTGAGGGTCTTGGCCCGAAAGGTCAATTGTTTAAATCCTCTCCATAAATGCTGCCTGACCAAATGAGTTCCTTCAGCATTTTGAGTGTGATAGGCTGGCTTTCCAGCATCTGCAGAATCTCGGGTGTTCATGGTAAATAAATATTTATTCTCTCTCCACTAAATCTGCCCCGTTGAGTGTTTCTAACGTTTTCTTCTTTTATTTAAGATTTCCAGCTTCGGCAGATTTTTAAAACGTTGTATTGTGTGAAGTGATAGTAGCTCCAGTTTCATCATCTGGGCTGAGGGACCCGACGGGAGCTAGGGCTTTACTCTTTGGAGAGAAGGAGGATGAGAGGAGACATGATAGAGGTGTACAAGATATTAAGAGGAGATATTAAGTGGACAGCCAGTGCCTTTTCCCCAGGGCACCACTGCTCAGGACAAGAGGACATGACCTTAAGGGGAGGGAAGTTCAAGGGGGATATTAGAGGAAGGTTTTCCACTCAGAGAGTGGTTGGTGCGTGGAATGCACTGCCTGAGTCAGTGGTGGAGGCAGATACACTAGTGAAGTTTTAAGAGACCACTAGACAGGTATATGGAGAAATTTAAGGTGGGGGGTTATATGGGAGGCAGGGTTTGAGGGCCGGCACAACATTATGGGCCGAAGGGCCTGTACTGTGCTGTACTATTCTATGTTCTATGTTTTAATGAGGAGAGGAGTGGTGGGTTGGTTTGAGCTGGGATCAGAGACCAGAGACTGTGAATGTGGGGCACGCAGTGAGTTCTCAGCCACATTACTAATATGCATTTATGAGTCACGGGATAGTTGATAAATTTCGCTTTCATAGTGTGTTATATTTAATTTAACTACTTCTGTTTTTTAAAGAGAGGTGGGAACTTTTGTCTTAAGTGATAACATATGACCATAAGACAAGGTCTGCACAAGATATTCTGCAGATGATAGAAATCAGGAATAACATACATTGCTAGAGGAACTTAGCAAGTCAGACAGCATCTAAGGAAGACATAGAAGCAAGATCAGGCAACTTGGCCCATCGAGTTGAGTCTGCTCCGCCATTCCATGTTGGCTGATTTATTTTCCCTTTCAACCCCATTCTCCAGTCCTCTCCCCATAACCTTTGACTCTCTTACTAATCAAGAACCTATCAACCTCCGTATTAAATATACCAAATGATGGCCTCCAACTGTCTGTGGCAATGAATTCCACAGATTCACTACCCTCAGGCTGAAGAAATCCCTCCCTATCTCTGTTCTAAAGGGACCTCCCTTCAATACTGAAGTTGAGCTCTCTGATCCGCAAGGTATCCATACAGGATATCATGAACAGAATCCGAATGGACGTTCCAGGATTTGGGGGGGGGGGGGGGGATTTGGGTCATGGAGCAATGTTGGACTGTTCCAGGAGTCTGAAGGTCTCCTGACTATATCTGCTATCTCCCTTCAGAGCTGTGAAACGTGGGGACATGGTCCAAAAATTCACTGTTCACATTGCAGGAAGAGGTTCTCTCTGCATTAGGAAACTAGTGCCTCAGAATCTCAGGGTTAAGAATCTCACTTCACTCCTTATTCTGGTTTCTTACCACTTTCTTTGAAGTCCTGAAGAAAAGGTCACTGCCCGAAAAGCCAACTGTTCATTCTCCTCCATAATGCTGGAGGAGCTCGGCCTGACCCGTCAAGTGGCTCAAGCTTTCCTAACATCAGAATGGGAGTGGTAGACCAAGATGGCATAATGTCAGAATGGGAGTAGTAGACCAAGATGGCATAATATCAGAATGGGAGTAGTAGACCAAGACAACAGAATGTCAGAAAGGGAGTGGTAGACCAATGATGTGCATTTGAAGATAAAAGTGATTCTGGCACACAGTTTATTTTAGCACATGGGAGATTCAGCAAACTGTGAAGATGGAATTAGTTAGAATGGCTCCTGTAATTGCTCCTTACAGAGCATGAGAAATATCGAGCTTTTCCGTCTTACCCCACACAGTACTTTGATAGATCTACATATAATTGACCTGATGTAGTTGATGCTGCAATTCTACTTATTTTGGTCAAGTAAAGTGCATACCCTCAGTCCTGAACCAGATCGCAGGTTAGTCCTGGGAAATCTCACCCATTGTTTCACAGTTACTTTGCAGCACATTTTTAGACTGAGTTGCAATGAAATGGGTCTGCTTTATTCTAGGTCCTGACATTAAGTAAATTAATTTGTATAGATTTATAGAATTTTTATGCAATTATACAGACTGCTACTAACCAAATGGTGGAGAGGTATTTCATAAAAGTATTGTTGTTCCTCAGCTGGAAATGAGATGGAGTTTTTCCTGAGACCCGAGTACCTGTTTGTGAACGTGCTTAGGGCACAGCTGCACGTGAACATTGCCAATCCTGACAGAGTGGTACTTGAGGCGGAGATCAGAGTCAAGACGCAGGGGATGACTGTCGTTGCGAGGACACGGTAAGGAGATATCAGTGCTATGAGTGAACCTCTGCCCAAGTGCAACACCAGCAGGTGTCTTGCACATTGGGACTGGAGAAACCAAATGTTGATCACCTACAGTCAGACACAGTCCAGAGTAGCCCAGCAAGGAATAGGTTAATCACATTTCCCCAGGGATGGAGGCAATCCAGAGACCACACTAGATTGGAGTTTCCCTAGGCAGAAAGTGGTGAAACTGCGGAATTCATTGCCACAGACAGCTGTGGAGGCCAAGACATTAAAGATATTTAAAGTGGTGCTTGATTAGTAAGCTTGTGGGGAAGGTAGGAGAATGGGGTTGAGAGGGATAATAAATCAGCCACGATGGAATAGCAGAGGGACTTGATGGGCTAGATGACCTAATTCTGCTCCTGTTTATGGTCACTCTTTGAATTCTAATACTGTGATGCTTCTAATAGTCTGTTGGTTTTCCTTATCAATAGACGCTGGGTGCAACAGGGTCAGTCACTCCCAGTCAAGCTGTAGTCATGGAAGGAAAAGATAAAGTTCCAAATACTGACTGATAATAATGCCATCTCTGATCTGCAGCAATTTAGAACCAGACAGCATAGAAAGAGATGCTATCACTATGTCCTTGCTAGCCAATAATAATTATAGTACGTATATCTAGGGTACATAGATTACATAGAACAGTACATCTCCTATCTGACTACCCCTCCAGCCTTTACCTTTCCATGCATTATGGTGTTTTCCATCACCTTCCACCCTCCCCCTTCCCCCCACCCCCAACCTTACCTTCTTATTTTTGTTTCTTCCCCGTTTCCAGTTCTGATGAAGGGTCACAGCTCGAAACATTGACTGTTTAATTCCCCTGTTCATAGATGCTGCCTATCCTGTTGAGTTCCTTCAACATTTTTATATGTTGCTTTTGATTTCCAGCATCTGCAGAATCTCCTGTATTTATGTATCTTAAAGGTATGATTTCCCTAAAACTGGAAGCACAGGCAGATAAGGTGATGAAGGTGTATGGCATGCTTGCTTTATTCTGACAGGGCACTGAGTGCAAGAGTTGGGATGTTATGTTACAGCTGTGTAGACATCAACTAGACATCAATCTGGGGTATTGTGTTGTACAGACACCTGGAGTATTGTGTGTGTTCTGGTCACTACGGTATAGATAGTAACACACACTGGAGGAAGTCCGGCCAGGCAGCATCTATGGAAAAGAGTTTTGGGCTGGAGAAAAAAGGACTGGAGAAAAAAAGATGAGGTCAGAGTAAGAAGTAGGGGGAGGAGAGGAAGAAATGCAAGGTAGTAGGTAATGGTGATACCGGAGGTGGGGTGTAGGTGGGTGGTGGTTGTTGAAATAAAGAGCTGAGACATCGATTGGTGAGATAAAGGGCTGGAGAAAGGGGAATCCGATCGGAGAAGAAGGCCATGCCAGAAAGGGGAGGGGGAGGACAACCATAAGGTGATAAGGTGAGAGAGGGAAATGGGGAATGGTCAAGAGGGGGCCATTACAAGAAATTTGAGAAATTGATGTTCATGGCATCAGGCTGGAGACTACCCAAACAGAATATAATGTGTTGCTCCTACAACCTGAGTGTGGCTTCATCGCAGCACCAGAGGAGGCTGTGGACTGACACTTTGGAATGGGAATGGGAAGTAAAATTAAAATGGGTGGTCTCTGGGAGGCCCCACATTTTTTGGTGGAGTTCAGCAAAGTGAACTCCCAAACTACATTGGTTCTCACCAATATACAGGAGGCCACACCGTGAGTGCCGGGCACGGTATATTACCCCAGTAGACTAACAGGTGAAGTGTCTCCTCACCTGGAAGGACTGTTTGGTGCCCTGGAGGAGGTGTAGAGGCAGTTGTAGCACTTGTTCCACTCTCAAGGATAAGTGCTAGGAGGGAGATCACAGGTCTCCCAACCTGATGGTAGATCTCCTGCACCTTCTCCAGTGCAATTTTATCGCTAAACTGGTTTTGGATCTAATTTGCCAAATTCCTTGTGGCCCATGATTCTTAACTTACAGATCAGTGGGACCTTGTCTGAAGCTTTACTGAAGTTTGTGTAGTCTACATCAACATACTGAGCCACATTCATTCAAAGTACTCAGATAAGATTTCCTTTTGACAAGGCCTATCTGATTCCAATCTCTCCAACTGTAGATTAATCCCATTGCTCAGAATTTTTCCCAATATCTTTCCAGCCACTCATTAGATCTACATGCCTGCTTACCCCTGCTGCTCTTCTTGAATAAATATTCCATATTATCAGTCTTTCAGATATCTGCAGATGATTTGAAATTTTCTATTCATGCTACAGGAATCCCCTCCCTTGCCTGCCATAACATCAGAGATGTTTCACCAGGCTCTGGGATCTGATTTTCTCGGAGTATCTTTTACATCTTCCATTTCAGTGATGACGTCTGTAGCTTAACAGTCATCATTCCTGAGTTCTCCCAGTACAAAGTCCTTTTCTGTACTGAATGTAAGTTACGTGGCCATGTAGATACACAAAGAAAGGTACACGAATTTGTGACTTACAGATTTTCTTTCCTTTCTGAAAATTTCTTGCATCAGCTGACTTAACAGGACGCTTATGATCACCATTGCCTGATAGTGACAGGGCAGTCAGATTCCTGATGGTTTCCATATTCCAGCACGAGTAGCCTTCATGCTCTTGAGCGTTGCCCTCCTGTGACTGTCTCCACTGTCACCCTCACCTTCCCCCATTTACCTCGCTATGCTCTTCACCCCCTCCCCCCAGTATATGCTGTTTGCCACACTGAGTTTCTCACAACACTTTGTTGCTCCATTTTGCAGTGTTTGCAGGTCTTGATAATAGATTTCTCTCCCTGATGATAGACGTTGGAATTGGATGTAAGACAGACAGAGAGTGGGTTGGAGGAGAATTTGGAGATTGTCAGAATGGTGAGAAAAGGAAGGATTGTCATATTTCTGTGGTGCGGAGGAAGGAGTCATGGAGAGGTGAGCATGGAAACAGGTCCCTCGGGCGCCAATTTCTAGTCAACATTAAACCCCCTTTCACAGTAAACCCGTATTTTATTCTGGCAACACTCAAGATGCTGGAGGAACTCAGCAGGCCAGGCAGCATCTATGGAAAAGAGTTCAGTCGATGTTTCGGGCTGAGTCCCTTCGGCAGGATATTTTATTCTCCTCACTTTCTCCGCAACTGCCCCCCGGATTCGACCGCACACCTACAGACTCCTGGTTATTTACACCCTCAAATTAACCTACCAACTTTGAGGAAACTGGACCGTCTGAGAAACTAACATTTACAAGCAGTACATGCAAACTCCACATAGTCAGGGTTAAACCTTGGTTTCCTAGTACAGTGAGTCAGCGATTCTTGGCTGACCTGCAGAAGCCTGAAAATTGTTTGGTGGTAAACAGTAAATAAAGGCTGGTTGGATATGAGATGGCATGGAAGTCCAAATTCCTATTCACTACTCGAAAGAGCGCTGTGTCACTGCAAGGGTGACGGATGACTGGAAGTGTCATACAGAGACACAGCACAGAAACAACCCCTCATCCCCATCAAGTCTAAAATGCTCAGCGTCCTGGTAAATATCTTCATCCTCTCAATAGCTTCTACATCCTTCCCATAATGCAGTGACTGGAGGTTCCACTCTGTTCACTCCACCTGTGTAAAGCGTCTAACTCCAGTTGTCTAGTTGACTACGGAGATAAGTCCCAGGAAAATCCTACTGATTGTTTTGCTGGATCCTTACACAGCCCTTATTCCATTCTGTTGCAGGAACACCCTCTCACAAGCCATGGCTGAGTCCGAATTGGCCTTTGACACACTCTTCCTCTTCAAGATGATGAAGGAGGAACTTGTTAAGGAAGAAAGTGGGACAGTCCAGTTCCTGCTGATACTGAGGTGTTTTCAGAACCATCACCAGCTGAACTGTCACGACCATGGTGTCATCGTGTTGCGCGCCCCATTTATAGTCATCGGTTACGTTTAGAGCACCATCAGGGTCGCTGCCAAACCCCACTGTACTCATTCTTGCACTGTGTTGGAATTAATAGTTTGTGAGCGCTATTGGAAATGTGATTGACCAAGCTCACAGAACATCTACTAGAGCTGACAGGGAGACAGTGTATATAAGGAATAAATAGACCTCTTCCTGAAGGTGACCCTCTTTTAGCAAAGAGTCATGGTGAGGATCACTCTGTGTGGGTTTCATTGTTTCACAGGGGTCCTACTGGTAGATTGTGCTTTTTAATACGAAGACACTCTGAGTGACAGGCTCAGTCAGTAACCATTGTCTTGACAGAGAGGCTACTTGTTGACAGAGATCCCAGTTCATAAGACTAACTCACAGAGACTCAACTTTGAGATATAGTCTTCAACTGGGAATACAGGGCATGAAATGTGTATCAGAATCCTGAAGTTCAGATTCATTCACTGTTGAAGGTGGTGAGGTGTTTGTTTTACAATCAAGTATGGCATAGCTCTTCAATCGAAGCATCTAGCTTCAGTGGCTTAGAAAGAAATGGATAACTCAAAGTTGACAGTGATACCTGGGATCACTAGATGTACACAGGCAAACTGTGAGGGAGGCTGGGTAACGGGTACCTTGTGAGCGTTATTGGAAATGGAGATTTTCTTCTACCAGAGCTGACAGAGCAAGTGGCTTCCTTGCTGATTGTTAGCTAAAAGGTCTTAAGTGCCAACGGTAGAATGTGTCTAAAATGATGGTTAAACCTCACCAAATCATTGGCATAATGGCAGCTTACCTGAGTGACACTTAGTTTATTGGAGCCAAATAGAACCATCTTAATGATTAATTTGAATAGTTGGTTATTTAGTTCATGTCACACACTGCCAAGTGTCATCCATTTTATATCAATATTGGCCCAGACATTGGACTGTGTTACATTTAAATATTAAATTAGATTTGCTGAGGTCCTGTTTATAATTTAGTGACCTTTAAAATATAAATATAGCGGAGTATGATCTCTGGGGTTGAAACTAAGGTAATGGTGGACTCATTACCTGCAGTCTTGTGCACTTTAGAATGCAAATATTGTACAGAACTTGTGGACATAAATAACTTGTAAATATAGATTGAATTTATTTATATCTAAAACTGATGTTCTTTTGTTAATAAATTTGAGAAATGTTGAAATTGTTTTTTATTGTGTCATATTATATAACCACTATTTAAAATGCATTTGTAAACTAATGATTTGACGCTTTGTCCTAGTAGGGTACAACAAAGCAAGTAAGGTAACATTTTTAATTGAAAACTAAGCCTTTGGTACTGTCCTGAGACAGTTTTGGGGTGATCTGTTGCCCCACGTTGGAATAGTGGACACAATGTTGGGTGGGTGGGTTCAACAATTGAGAAGTGAATGCCTAAGATCATGTGCTAATGAGAAACAACAGCACTTCCACTTTCTTAGAAGTTTAATTAGGTTCAACATGTCACCAAAACACTAACAAACTTCTGTAAGTGTGTGGTGCTTTGGTATGTAAACACCAAAGTCCTCCCCACAACAGCACATTTACAGAAAGTGCTGCCACAAGAACACAGACAATAGACATAGGTGCAGGAGTAGGCCATTTGGCCCTCAGAGCCAATACCACCCTTCAATGTGATCATGGCTGATAAATCCACAATCAGTACCCGGTTCCTGCCTTCTCCCTATATCCCTTGACTCCGCTATCTTTAATAGACAATAGGTGCAGAAGTAGACCATTCGGCCCCTCGAGTCTGCACCGCCATTCTGAGATCATGGCTGATCATTCACTATCAATACCCAGTCCCTGCCTTGTCCCCATATCCCTTGATTCCCCCATCCATCAGATATCTATCTAGCTCCTTCTTGAAAGCATCCAGAGAATTGGCCTCCACCGTCTTCCGAGGCAGTGCATTCCACACCTCCACAACTCTCTGGGAGAAGTTTTTCCTCAACTCTGTTTTAAATAACTGACCTCTTATTCTCAATCCATGCCCTCTGGTACTGGACTCTCCCAACATCTGGAACATATTTCCTGCCTTAATCCTATCAAATCCTTTAATTATCTTAAACGTTTCAATCAGATCCCCTCTCAATCTCAATTCCAGTGTGTACAAGCCCAATCTCTCCAATCTCTGCGTAAGACAGCCCTGCCATCCCAGGAATCAACCTAGTGAATCTACGCTGCACTTCCTCAATTGCCAGAGTGTCCTTCCTTAAACCTGGAGACCAAAACTGTACACAATATTCCAGGTGTGGTCTCACCAGGGCCCTGTACAAATGCAAAAGGACATCCTTGCTCTTGTACTCAATTCCCCTTGTAATAAAGGCCAACATTCCATTTGCCCTCTTCACTGCCTGTTGCACTTGCTCATTCACCTTCATTGACTGATGAACTAGGACCCCCAGGTCTCTTTGCATTTCTCCCTTACCTAACTCTACACCGTTCAGACAATACTCTGCCCTCTTGTTCCTGCTTTCAAAGTGGATAACTTCACATTTATTCACATCGAATGACATCTGCCAAGTATCTGCCCACGCACCCAACCTATCCAAGTCTCCCTGTATTCTCTTAACGTCCTCTTCGCATGTCACACTGCCACCCAGTTTAGTATCGTCAGCAAACTTGCTGATATAGTTTTCAATGCCCTCATCTAAATCGTTAACATAAATCGTAAAGAGCTGTGGTCCCAATACAGAGCCCTGAGGTACCCCACTAGTCACCTCCAGCCAGTCCGAGAAACACCCATTCACTGCTACCTTTTGCTCTATCTAACTCTTTCTTGAAAGCACCCAGAGAAATTACCTCCACTGCCTTCTGAGGCAGAGCATTCCATAGATCCACAACTCTCTGGGTGAAGGGTCCAAGCATCCAGCATCCAGTCCAAGCACTCTTCTTACTACTACCATCAGGCAGGAGGTACAGAAACCTGAGGTCTCACATCACCAAATTCAGGAACAGTTATTACCCTTCAACCATCAGGCTCCTGGACCACCATGAATAGTTTCACTCACGTCAACACTGAACTGATCTCTCAACCTACAGACTCACTTTTAAGGGCTTTTTTAACAACCCATGTTTCAATAGGTTTCAAAGGTATATTCAATGTCAAAGAAATATATACAATATACATCTTGAAATTCTTTTTCTTTGCAAACATCCACAAAAACAGAGGAGTGCCCCAAAGAATGAGTGACAGTTAAATGTTAGCCCCCCCATGCATAAGCAGCAGCAAAGCAATGATCCTTCCTCCTCCACCAGCAGAAAAGCAACTGCACCCCCCCCACCCCACTGAGCACTCAAGCATGCAGCAAAGCATCAAAAAAGACATAGGCTTGCAGAACCCAAAAAGACTACTCTTTCACCTGGTAATTCACGCAGGTTCTCTCCCTAATAATGGAAAAAGAGTCCTGGTTTCACAGCGAGAGGGGAGACATAACAAATCAACTTGGCGATTTATGGTATTAAAAGTCTGTTGTGTCGCTTTTTTTCAAGCTCTGTGCCCAAAGAGCTCGCTGCTTACAATCTTCTGTATCTCACAAATGCACCAGGCGGAGGCACCGACCTCGAACCCGCCCACCTCCGAAGCCACAAAAGCCCAGCACTCTGAAGGTACACTCGTCTTCTAGGCCACATCCTCGGCATATCAAAAAGCGACCAGTCGTGAGACCCTGAGAGGGGGTTGCATTTCCATAAAGAACCAAAGTTAGCATGTATCTCCAAGTCAGGTTCTTCAAAAGAACCCTGAAAGGGAAAATAGAGATAGCAAAGATAGAAATAGAGCTGTTTCCAAAGATGCAAGCAAAGGAGTTAGGCGCCATTATCCTCCAATCAGTATTATTTTTTATTTGCACAGTGGTTGTTGTTTGCTTATGTGTGGGTTTTCATATATTCAATTATATTTGAATTTTTCTTGTAGGTGTCTGCTAGAAAATGAATATCCATGTAGTATTGATAACATATAGGTACTTTGAATGAGCAAGGGTAAATAGTTGACTTACCAGATGTTGGTTACTGCAGTGAGTTCAGTGCAATGTCAGAAATGAGACCTGGACTGTGAATCAGCTAATCTCAGCCAAGTGGCTGTGAAAGGCGGCTCCTCATTCCAGCCATAGACCTTCAATAGAAAAAGAGAATTGCACTCACTTCACTTTGAGCACAGACAGACAGGTTCAGCCAAAATCCCTGTTTGCATATATCTTCAACTAAGATGGAAACTGGCACAAAATTACATTTAAAAGTGTATTTTAAATTATAAAGGAGCTTATGAAAGTACTCTACCCTGTCATTCATGACATTGCTCACATTAACTTTAAAGAGTTTCATTCCTTATAAATTTCTTGAAAATTGACTTTCAACAAACTGCTGTTCTTGCTGGCATTTGTCTTCTCTTAATTCTTACACAAGTTAAGAACCCTTTGAATGAAGCCCAATTGCCAGAATGTGACAATGGCAAGAGGCATATTGATACACTTTGAGAGTTTCTGACAGTTCTCATAATTTCATCAAAACATCGAGGGAGGCAACTTGATCCACTGAGTCCATGCCACCTCTCAGAACATTTCTATTAGATCTAAGGGACCAGATACATATATATTTGGATAGACATGGACTGATTTAGGATAGTCAGTACGACTTAGTGAGTGGTAGGTCATGCTAACCAATCTTAGTTTTTTGAGGAAGTTACCAGGAAAGTGGACAGAGGCAGGGCAGTGGATGTTGACTACATAGACTTTAGTAAGGCATTTGACAAGGTCCTGCATGGAAGGCTGGTCAAGGTTCAGTCGCTCGGCATTCAGGATGAGGTAGTAAGTTCGATTAGGCATTGGCTTTGTGGGAGAAGCCAGAGAGTGGTAGTAGAGGGTTGCCTCTCTGACTGGAGGTCGGTGTCTCGAGGAGTGCTGCAGGGATTGGTGCTGGGTCCATTGTTGCTTGTCATCTATATCAATGATCTGGATGGTAACATGGTTAACTGGATCAGCAAATTAGTGGATGACACCAAGGTTGGGGGTGTAGTGGAGAGTGAGGAAGACTATCACGGCTTGCAGAGGGATCTGCATCAGCTAGAAAAATGACAGATAGACTTTAATACAGACAAGTGCAAAGTTTTGTACTTGGTTAAGACCAACTAAGGTAGGTCTTACACAGTAAACAGTAGAGCACTGAGGAGCATTGTAGAATAAAGAAGTCTGTGAATACAGGCACATAATCCATTTAAAGTGCCATCACAGGTAGATAGGGTTGTCAAGAAAGCTTTTGGCATATTGGCCTTCATAAATCAAATATTGAATACAGGAGACAGAATGTTATGTTGTATAAGGTGGTGTTGAGGCCTAATTTGGAGTATTGTGTGCAGTTCTGGTTACCTATCTACAGGAAAGATGTAAAGAAGGTTGAAAGAGTACAGAGAACATTTACAAGGACATTCCCAGGACTGGAGGATCTGAGTTATGAGGAAAGATTGAATAGGTTAGAACTGTATTCTTTGTAACTGTAAAAGATTGAGAGGACATTTGATAGAGGTATACAAAATTATGAGGGGTATAGATAGGGAAAATGCGAGAAGGCATTTCCACTAAGTTTGGGTGGGACTACAACCAGAGGTCATGGGTTAAGGGTAAAAGGTGAAAAGGGGAACATGAGGGGAAACTTCTTCACTCAGAGGGTCATGAGAGTGTGGAACGAGCTGCCAGCACGTGGTGCATGCAAACTCAATTTCAATATTTCAGAGAAGTTTGGATAGGCACGTGGATGGTAGGGATATGGAGGGCTATGGTCCCAGTGCTGGAGAAAGGATAGGCAGTTTAAATGGTTTTGGCATGAAATAGATGGGCTGAAGGGCATATTTCTGTACTGTACTTCCCTATAACTATCCATTCCCCAATTTCCCTGTAACATTTTTTCTCACATGCCTTTTAATTCCCCCCGCCCCACCCCACCAGTTCTCCAACCAGGAATCTACATAGACCAGATTGGGTAAAGATAAAAATTTTATTTTATAAAAGGCATCAGTAAACCACCTCCCTCATCCCAACATAATCAGTTTTTCATCTCACTACTGAATCTTTGATTTTCTATATCCTTTATGACTTGGTAGGAAGCCATTTGGCCTATTGAGCCTAAGCAAGCTCAATCCAACCTCTCACTAACTTTACTTTTCAATTTTTACCAAAGTAACTTATCTTTGTGATTTGGGAGAAAACTGCAGCACCTGGAGGAAGCCCATGCAGGGACAGCATGCAAACTCCACATGTACATCACCAGAAGTCAGGGTTAAATCTGGGTCATTGAAGCTGTACATCAGCATTTCCAGATACATCCCAATGATTTACTTATTTCTCCGACTGTTCTAGAATTGGAAAATGTGACAGGGGCTCTGGTAACGTCGCACCCAAGGTACAAATTGTGACTCTGATGCAGGGTTTCAACACAAAATGTCAACCATTCCTTCCCCCTACAGATGCCCCTATTGATCGACAGCACCTATAGGCTGCTGCAGCCTGTATCCTCTTACCCCACCACCACACAAAATGCCATGTCTCTCAGGTTCCACTGCCAGCTCTTGAGTCGTCAGAGAATCCATCTTCCTCTCACGCCCTCCCCATCCCTGAATACCCCAAACTTCCTTTCCCCTCACTACCAACCCTCTTCCTCCCTCCGATCCCAGCTCTCATCTATGGCAGGTCATCACCATCTCCTCCGACATTTCCCTCTCTGAGGCAGAACATTCTGACCTCAGTAAGGGCCTCACTTTTGTCCCCCTGGGCCCACACCTCAGTGAGTTACACACCCACCAAGACACAATCAGTGCGCCAGACGTTGAAGAGTGAGAGGGAAGCAAAATGCATGCAATTACTATTACAAGAGAGAAGGTGCTCAAAAAGTTAAAGGACCTAAGGGTACATAAGTCACACAGACCAGATGAACTGCACCCTAGGGTTCTGAAAGAGGTAGTGTTAGAGTTTGTGGAGACATTAGTAATGATTCTTTCACCGCCTCTATCTCTGTGCCTACTTTAGCAAGAACTCCCCACCCCGCACCAATGACCCCTCCCATCTTCAACCCTCCTCCTCTTCCTGGACACCCAGTCTGGTCTTCTGCCTGCTCTGGACCTTTTCATTGCCAACTGCTGACAAGACATCAGCAGTCCAGACTTCAACACTCCCCTCTCCAATTCCAACTTCACTATTTCTGAACGTTCCTCTGTCCACTCCCTCTGCACTAATCCTAACCTCACCATTAAACCTGCAGTTAAGGGAGGTGCTGTAGTAGTCTGGTGGACTGACCTCTACCTTGCTGAGGCCCAGTGACAACTCTCAGACACCTCTTACTTACCCCTCAAACAGGACCCCACTAAGGAACACCAGGCCATTGTCTCCCACACCATCACAAATCTTATCTATTCTTGGGATTTCCCATCTAGTGCCACCAACCTCATAGTTGCCGGACCTTGCTCCTCCCATTTCTACCTTCTACCCAAGATCCACAAAGCAATCTATCCATGTAAACCCATTGATTCTACTTGTTCCTGCACCACTGGACTCATATCTGCATACCTCGACTTAACTCTTATCTCTATCTTTGGAGTCAGCTTATCTACCGATATCTTTTACAAACCCACCGATTCTCATAGCTACCTGGATACCCATCCTATTATTTGTAAAGGTGCCACCTCTTTCTCTCAATTCCTTTCTCTCTGCCATATCTGCTCTCAGGATGAGGACTTCCATTTCAGAACTAGAGTTATCCCCTCCTTCAAAGAAAAGGTCTTACCTTCCTCCCATATCAATGCTGCATCTCTTCCATTTCACACGTCTGCCCGCACCCGATCCTCTTACCACTCCAACAGGGATAGGGTTCCTCTTATCCTCACCTACCACCCCACCAGCCTCTGCGTCCTGCACATAATTCTCCGAAACTAACTCCACCTCCAAAGGGATCCCACCACCAAGCACATCTTTTCTTTCCCACCACTTTCTGCTTTCCGCAGGGATCGCTCCCTTTGTGACTCCCTTGTCCATCCGTCCCTCCCCACTGATCTTCCTCCAGATCTTTGCAAGCAGAACAAGTGCTACACCTGCCCCTACACCTCCTCCCTCACTACCATTCTATGCCCTAAAGAGTCCTTCCAAGTGAGGTGACACTTCACCTGTGAGTCTGTTGTGGTCATATACTGTGCTCGGTACCCCTGATGTGGCCTCCTGTACATTAGTGAGATTCAACGTAGATTGTGAGACTACTTCACTGAACGCCTATGTTCCGTCTGCCAGAAAAATCAGGATCTCCCAGTGCCAATACATTTTAATTCTAGTTTCCATTCCCATTCCGACAAGTCAGTCCATGGCATCCTCTGCTGCTCTGATGAGGCTACACTTAGGTTGAAGGAGCAACACTTTATAATTCCATCTGGGTGGATCCAACCTTACAGCATGAACGTCAATTTTTTTCTAGTAACGCCCTCCTCCCCACCTTTCCTTCACCACTCCCCATTCCCATTTCCCTCTTTAACCTACCCTCTGGTGCTCTTCCCCCTTCCCTTTCTTCCATGACCTTCTGTCCTCTCCAAACAGATTTCCTTTTCTCCATCCCTTTATCTCTTTAACCAATCAACTTCCCATCTCTTTACTTCACCCCCTCCCCTCCCAGTTCTACCTATCACCTTGAGTTTCTCCACCCACCTTCTTACTTTGACTCCTCATCTTTTTTCCTCCAGTCCTGATAAAAGGTGTCAGCTCTAAACGTTGACTGTACTCTTTTCCCTAGATGCAACCTGGTCTACTGAGTCCCTCAAGCATTTTGTGTATGTTTCTCCTCAAACCATTGACTTCCTCTAGTGGTTTGGCTGCTGATACAAATTGTGAGACAGTTCACAGTGAGAGGGGGTGGGAGGTGAAGAAACTTTAGTTAAATCTTTAAGTAGGTGTTAAGTAGAAGCAGAATTGTTCATCTCTGGGAGAGCAGAGTAGTGTTTTTTATTAAGAGAATATGTATTTTCTCAATGGTATAAATGACCCAAGCAGCTTCAAAAGAATAAAAAAATAGACCATGTAATCTGTCAAAAGTTCAAAGACTCCTTGCAGTCAACCTGGAGTTCCTAAACTTTTTAGATAAAAGCAGAGAATGCAAAAAGCACTCAGCAGGCCAGCTACCTTATGGGGGGCAGTTGTAGGATTCCCACTGCTATTCGTCTGTAAGAAGTTTGTATGTTCTACCCAAGATTGCGTGTTTCCTCCAGGTACTCCAGCTTCGTCCATATTCCAAAAACGTGAGAGTTAGGGTTTGGGTCAGTAAGTTGGGGCCTGCTATGTTGCCGTTGGAAGCATGGTGACACCTGTGGGCTGCTCAGCACAATCCCCACCGATCTGATTTGACACAAATGACACATTTCACTCTATGTTTTGATGTACATGTGACACAAATAAAGTTAAAGTACATCTTTCTTCTTACCATAAGGACAAGAAATATGATTAACATTTCACATTAAAAATGTTTTCTTGGATTGACCTTTGATCATTTTGAGGATAAATATTTTGAATTTATCTTCCAAGGTATAACTTGTCACCCGAAGTTCAATCCCCCATGTTTAGTTTTCCCTTATGTATTGAATTAGCCTTTTCCTCAATTCCACTTCTGGAAGGCTTTGGTGAACCATAAGAAAGGCAGGTTAACAAGATGACATGAGTTTGGGTGGGAAAATACTTACCCCTCAGCTCCTTTCTAAATCCTTCCCATATCACTTTAAAATTATGTCTCTAGTTTTTGACTTCTCAACCCAGAAGAAAGACTGATCTATAATAAAGTTTCTTTCATTTCACCTGTGCATGCATGAATGTATTTGAACATACATGTATTTGTGCATGCTTGCATCTGTACATACATGACTTTATCTTTGTCCCTCATGAATTTATAAACTTTTGAGATCTCCCTTCAGCCTCCTTTGCCTAGGCTATTGGATTGCTTCTTATAACTCAAGCCTTCAGTCCCAGCAACATTTTGACTGTTAGAACCTGCTCCAACCCATGTTAGGTCAAAGACCAGGAGAAACTGCTTTACCCATACAATAATGAATCTGTGGATTTTGTTTTGCCTGGCAAAGGAATAGAAATGATCTCATTAAATATATTTAAGAAACAGTGAGATAGATTTTTGCAGAACAGGGGAAGTAAGGGTTATGGAGAAGGTGGAGCTGAGTCCATGATCAGCCTTGATCATATTGAATGGTGGAGCAGGCTAAATGGGCCAGATGCCATCTCCTTCTAATTCTTATGCACTGTTTCTCCATCCACTCCCTCTCCCTTGTTTGACCCCTCTCCATTGTCAAATTCTATGTTCCACACCTCATCTCAGGTGAGATATAACCTCCCCAATTTTGTCCCCTCCTTGGCTTGAATCAGACTGTTCATGACCTCTATCTGTTGGACCCTAGATGAGTTTTCAAACCTGCTCTCATCTGTCAACAAGACATTGGTTATACTGTGTATTTCTGGGCATTGCTCTGCAGAGAAGGTGAGGTTCTACTGAAAGGAGAGCACAAGAGATTCCCTGGAGTGGAGGTCTTTACTTCCAAGAGGAGATTAGACAGGTTGGAATTGTTCTCACTAGAGTGCTGCAGGCTGCACAGGTGTGGGAAGTGTTGGCATCAGAGGCCGACCGAAGCTAGGAGTGTGAGTATAAATAAGAGCAGACTCAGGCAAAGCTGGTCGTTTTCTGACAGCTCAGGCAAGAGGAGTGTGTGTCGGTGTCAAAGCCCTATGGAATTTGGGGGAGAGAGCCGATAAAAGGAATAGGTTCATTTTGGGCTGCACATGTGTGGAAAGAGTCGGCAGTCAGAGGCTTACCAAAGCAAAGAATGTGAGTGTAACAAGTGCAGTCTCAGGTACAGCTGGTCTTTTTGGCAGCTCAGGCGAGAGGGGTGATAGAGCCCAATGGAAGTAGGGAGAGAAAGGATAAAAGGAGCAAATTTGGGCAAGGCCGATCTTTTTTGGGCTGCAGAGGCACAGACTGTGTCGGCATCAGAGGCCTAACCTCAGCTGAAAGTTAAAGGAGGGTAGACTCAAGGGGAGCGGCCACTGTTTAAGTGGCCAGTGATAGAGTGGGAAGGCTCTGGTTTAACAGACTTTGGTGTGAACAGGCGAAGGCACCGTTAAGAAGAGGTAAGCCTTTTTTCTCTTTTGGTACAGAGTCAGGATGGAATGCTCCTCCTGTCAGGTGTGGGAATTCAGGATACCTGATGGTTTCCCTGATGACTACATCTGCAGGAAGTGCTTCCAGCTTCAGTGTCTGACTGAACAGGTCAAGGAGATGAAGCTGGAGTCAGATGTACTCAGGGTCATTCGGGAGGCTGAAGATATTGTAGACAAGATGTTTGAAGAGGTGATTACACCCAGAGTACAGGCTTCAGATGGAAGGTGGGTGACCACCAAGAGAGGTAAGGGGATTAGGAAGTCAGTGCAGGGTTTCCCTGTGGCCATTCCCCTCTGCAACAAGCATATCCCTTTGGATACTGCTGGGGGGATGACCCATGGGTCACAGTAGCAGCAGCCAGGCTGGTGGCACTGTGGCCAGCTCTGAGGCTTGATAGGGAAGGGTAAAGTCAGGCAGTTATAGGGGACTCAGTAGTTAGGGGGACAGAAAGGAAATTCTGTCACTGCAAAAGAAACACTAGGATGGTATGTTTCCTCCCGGGTGTTAGGGTTCAGGATATATTGCAGTGACTGCAGGATATTCTCGGGGGGGGGGAGTGGAGCAGCTGCATTGTGGCACCAATGACATAATCAGAAAAGGGGAAGAGTTAGGAAAAAAACTGAAGAGAAGGGCCTCTAAGGTAGCAATCTACAGATTACTTCCTGTGTCATGGGCATGTCAAAAGGGCAATGTCATGAAGGACATGAGAAATTTCAACATGCAGGTCAATTGGGAAAATCAGGTTGGTGATGGATTTCAAGAGAGTGACTTTGTTGAATGCCTACAAGATGGCTTTTTTAGAGAAGCTTGTCATTGAGCCTACTAGGGGATCAGCTATACAGGATTGGGTGTAATGTAATGAAACGGAGGTGATTAGGGAGCTTAAGGTAAAAGAACCCTAAGGAGACAGTGATCACAATATGATTGAGTTCAACTTGAAATCTGATAGGGAGAAAGTAAAGTGTGACATAGCACTATTACAGTGAAATAAAGGAAATTACAATGGTATGAGAGAAGAGTTGGCCAAAGTAAATTGGAACGAGATGCTGGCACTGATGACAGCAGAGCAGCAATGGCGTGAGTTTCTGGGAAAAATTAGGAGGAAGGTGCAGGATAGATGTATTCCAAAAATGAAGAATATACAAATGGTGAAATAGTACGACTGTGGCTGTACAACTGTAAAAGCAAAAGAGAGGGCATACAACAAAGCAAAAATTAGTGGGAAGATAGTGGTTGGGAAGCTTTTAAAAACCTACAGAGAGTAACTAAGAGAATCATTGGGGGGGTGAAGCTGAAATATGAAAGTGAGCTAGCAAACAATATCAAAGTGGATAGTAAAAGCTTTTTGAGGTCCATAAAAAGTAAAAGAGAGATCAGAGGGGATATAGGATATAGGGGATATAGGCCTATTAGAAAATGAGGCTGGAGAAATAATAGCGAGGAACAAGGAGATGGAAGATGAACTAAATGAGTATTTTGCATTAGTCTTCACTGTGGAAGGCACAATCAGTGCGCCAGACGTTGAAGAGTGAGAGGGAAGCAAAATGCATGCAATTACTATTACAAGAGAGAAGGTGCTCAAAAAGTTAAAGGACCTAAGGGTACATAAGTCACACAGACCAGATGAACTGCACCCTAGGGTTCTGAAAGAGGTAGTGTTAGAGATTGTGGAGACATTAGTAATGATCTTTCAAAAATCATTGACTCTGGCATTGTGCCAGCGGACTAGAAAATTGCAAATATCTCTCCAACTTTTTTATTTATTTATTTATTTATTTATTTATTTATTAAAGTTTTAGAAAATTACAAAGAATAAATGTAATGATAAGATAGTAAGAGAGAGAAAAAATAATATCAACCCCCCCCCCCCCTTAACCCTTATCTAAAGAAAGAAAAAAAAGAAAGAAAGAAGAGAAAGATTGCCTGGATATCGGAGGATCCCCACATGCTCCATGGAGTTCAAAATAATTTTTATTTTTATTTTTACTTTCCCCAATTACTTTATAATTTTATCTTCAAAGGACCTATGTATTTAAACCTATCTTTTGTAGGTATGGGAGCCAAATTTTCAAAAATATATCATATTCATTTCTTAGATTGTATGTAATTTTTTCAAGTGGAATACAACTATATATTTCATTATTCCAATGATCCATAGCTAAATATAAATCAGATTTCCAAGTAACTGCGATAACTTTTTTGGCTACTGCCAATGCAATTTTTATAAATTTTTTCTGATACTTATTCACTTTACGTTTCAGTATTGTCCCTTCAATGTCTCCTAATAAAAATAATATTGGACTTTGTGGGAGTTGTACTCCAGTAATTTGTTCCAATAAAAGTCTTAGATTTATCTAAAATGATTGAATTTTAAAACAAGACCAAGTAGAATGTAAAAAAGTACCAATTTCTTGATTACATTGAAAACATTGGTCAGACATATTTGAATTTAATCTAATTATTTTTTGTGGTGTTATATATAATTGATGTAAAAAGTTATATTGTACTAATCTAAGTCGAACATTTATTGTATTTATCATACTATCAGAACATAATCTTGACCAGCTTTTTCCATCAATTTTAATATTCAAATCAGATTCCCATTTTCATCTTGATTTATGAATTCCTGATTTAATTATCTGTTTTTGAATCAAATTGTACATACAAGATGTAAATTTTTTAATTTTTCCTTTTTGAATTAATATTTCTGTTTCACTAGGTTTTGGCATCAACATTGTTTGACCCAGCTTTTCTCGTAAATAAGCCTTTAATTGAAAATAACAGAAAAGAGTGTCGTTTGATATTTTATATTTATTTTTTAATTGATCAAACGACATCAATATACCTCCTTCAAAACAATCTCCTATATATTTAATCCCCTTTTGGAACCAATTATGTAAAAGTTTATTATCCATTGTAAAAGGAATAAGCCTATTTTGAATTAAAGTTCTTTTTGCTAATAAAGATTTCTTTATCTCATCGTCCATATTTACCTTATTCCATAAATCAATCAAGTGTCTTAATATAGGAGATTCTTTTTTTTCCCGTATCCATTTGGATTCCCATTTATATATAAAATCTTCTGGTATGTTTTCTCCTATCTTATCTAATTCTATTCTAATCCATGCCGGTTTTTCTTCATCAAAAAAAGACGCAATAAATCTAAGTTGATTTGCTTTATAATAATTCTTAAAATTTGGAAGTTGTAACCCTCCTAAATCAAATTTACATGTCAATTTTTCCATTCATATTCTTGACATCTTTCCTTTCCAAAGAAATTTCCTTACATATTTATTCAGTTCTTGAAAAAACTTCTGAGGCAATTGTATTGGTAAAGTTTGGAATAAATATTGCAATCTAGGAAATATATTCATTTTTACAGCATTAACTCTACCTATTAATGTTATTGGTAACATCATCCATTTATCAAGATCCTCTTTTTTTTTAATAATGGCAAATAATTTTGTTTATATAAATTTTTTACATCATTATCAACTCTAATACCTAAATATTTTATCCCATTTATTGACCATTGAAATTGAGTTACTAATCGACATTGATTATAATTTCCTTTGGTAAGGGGTAAAATTTCACTTTTATCCCAATTTACTTTATAGCCTGATACTTTCTCATATTCTTAAAAGATAGTCTTTGCAAAGATTGCAATGGGTTTATTAAATAAATCAAAACATCATCAGCAAATAAATTAATCTTATATTCTTCTCGATTAACTCTAAAGCCCCCAGTGTCTGGATCTGTTCTAATTAATTCAGCTAATGGTTCTATTGCCAATACAAATAAAGCAGGTGATAATGGGTAGCCTTGTCTAGTTGACCTCGTTAAGCAAAATGGTGTTGAAATCTGACCATTTGTAACCCACTTTAGCTTGAGGATTAGAATTTAAGGTTTTAATCCATTGTATAAAAGATTTTCCTAACTCATATTTTTTCAATACCTTAAATAAAAAATCCCATTCCAATCTATCAAATGCTTTTTCTGCATCCAAAGCAACTGCCACACTCATTTCCTCTCTTTTTTGTGCCAAATGAATTATATTAAGTAATCGGGTTATATTATCCATTGATTGTCTGTTTTTAATAAAACCTGTTTGATCCATATGTATTAATTTTGGTAAATATTTAGATATTCTATTAGATAAAATTTTTTGCTATTATTTTATAATCTGTATTCAACAAAGAAATAGGCCTACATGATGTTGGTTTTAAAGGATCTCTATCTTTTTTTGGCAAACAGTTATAATCGCTGTTAAAAAAGATTGTGGGAGTTTATGCATTCTTTCCACTTGATATATTAAGTCCATAAAAGGAGGAATTAATAAATCTTTAAATTTTTTATAAAATTCAGGAGGAAAATCATCTCCTGGGGACTTATTACTCTGAAGTGATCCTAGAGCTTCTTCAACCTCCTTTAATGTAAAGGGCATATCTAATCCTTTCTGTTCTTCTAAATTTAATTTTGGAAG
Organism: Hypanus sabinus; assembly: GCF_030144855.1. Lineage (NCBI taxonomy): Eukaryota > Metazoa > Chordata > Chondrichthyes > Myliobatiformes > Dasyatidae > Hypanus > Hypanus sabinus. The sequence goes on along the minus strand of NC_082718.1, from coordinate 71,143,414 downwards.
GGTTATTTGTGATAAAAATTTATCTCAGCAATCTTATTTCGTGATTCTGATTGATATAGTTCAGTATAAAATTTTTTTAAAGTTTCATTAATTTCTAAAGGTTTATAAGTAACCTTATTTGCACTTGTTCTAATTGCATTTATTGTTTTAGAAGCCTGTTATGTTTTCAGCTGCCAAGCAAGAATCTTATGTGATCTTTCACCTAATTCATAATATTTCTGTTTAGTTCTCATAATTACTTTTTCTGTACGATATGTCTGGAGTGTATTATATTGTAATTTTTTATTAACAAGTTGTCTTCGTTTTTCTTCTGTCATATATCTTTGAGATTCTTTTTCTAACTTTATGATATCTTTTTCCAATTGATCTGTTTCTGCCATGTATTCCTTCTTAATTTTAGATGTATAACTTATAATCTGACCCCTTAAATATGCTTTCATCACTTCCCATAATACAATTTTATCCTCAACTGAATGTAAATTTGTATCCAAAAAAAATTGAATCTGTTTTTTCATAAAATCACAAAAATCTTGACGTTTTAATAAAATTGAATTAAATCTCCATCTATACATTGATTCCTCCTTATCCATCATTATCATTGTCATTATTAAGGGGGAATGATCTGACAGTATTCTTGCTTTATATTCCACACTTTTCACTCTATCCTGAATATTTTTTGATAATAAAAAAAAGATCAATCCTTGAGTAAGTTTTATGTTTATTTGAATAAAATGAATAGTCTCTTTCTCTTGTATTAATTTTTCTCCATATATCAATCAGGTTTAAATCTTTCATTAATGATAAAGTTAGTTTTATTACTTTTGATTTTGTAGCAACTTTAGTTGACCTATCCAAAACTGGATCTAAACAAAATTTAAAGTCTCCACCTATTAATATTTTAACATGCGCATCAGCCAAATTCAAAAAAACTTCTTGTATGAATTTTGCATCATTTTCATTTGGTGCATAAATGTTCATAAGATTCCATAATTCTGAAAAAATTTGACAATGTATAATCACATATCTCCCCCCAGAATCAATTACTACATTTTGTATTTTAATTGGTAAAGTTTTATTAACCAAAATTGTAATTCCTCTCAATTTTGAATTAAATGAAGCTGCAATGACATTTTCAACCCAATCTCTCTTTAATTTCTTATGTTCTGTTTCTGTTAAATGTGTTTCTTGTAGAAAAGCTATATCTCCTTTCATTTTCTTAATATATGTTAAAACTCTTTCTTTTTTCACAGGTCCATTAAGTCCATTAACATTAAAACTTAAAAAATTAAGTAAATTAATCATTCATAATACCTTGGGAACTCTTTAAAATTCTCCATGTTGCTATGTGTCTCTCCCCAGCCATCCAGGCAAAAAAGAAGAAAAATAGAAGAAAGGTAACTAATAAATAAGAAAAAAAACAAAAACAAAATACCCCCCCACTAATGTTGTGAATAAAAAGAAACACAACATTACCCCCCACCATTTTACGGGTCATGGCAATCGCCATGATTGTACACGTGAAACTTGCAGCCATCGATCAGGAGCTCCTCCAGCTCCCCCGCAAAAAAAAGAAAGAAAATATATTAGTGAAGAAAAAAAAAGAAAATAATGAATGTCTCTACTCCCAATTAATACTCAACTATTTTTTTTTCTTCTTATTCCTTATAAATGTGCATCAAGTCCAACCTTATTTCAGTCTTCGTCATTAGTCCACTTCATTTCTATAATTCTTTACTCCCCCTCGTGGATATCAGGTAGTTCTTGTACAAATTTCTCCGCTTTCCGGTAGTCAACGAAAAATCTTCTTTCTTCATTATCCAGGAAAATTATCAATTTTGCTGGGTAGCTCAATAAAAATTTATAGCCCTTTTCCCATAAAAAATTTTTCACTGGATTAAACTCCTTCCGCCTCTTCAGAAGATCATAACTTATGTCTGGACTAAAAAAAAACTCTTTTCCCCTTCTATCATCAATGGCCCATTTCTCTTTTTAGCACCTTGAGTAGCTGCCTTCAAGATCATTTCTTTATCTTGGTACCTTAAGCATTTTATCAAAATTGATTTTGGATTTTGATCTTGTTGAGGTTTTGGTCTTAAAGCTCCGTGTGCTCTTTCAATTTCAATTACTTCCTTCTTTCATTTCCAAAATTTTCAGAAGAATTTTATTGGATTTTCTCCCTCTGTACCTTCTATAAGACCAACAATTTTAATATTATTTCATCTACTAGAGTTTTCAAGCGCATCTATTTTTTCCAACATCCGTTTTCTTTCTGTTGTCCAGGCAAGATTATTGTCTTCTATCTTATCTATTCTTTCAGTGTTTTCTTCCATTTTTCCTTCCATCTCTTTAACTTTATTATCCATCTTCTTTTGTTTTTCCACCACATTATCGAGTGTAATCTGCATCCTTCTTATATCTTTTAATTAATTCATCATATATATCAGGATATCTCTTATGTCTCCTTTAATCTCCTCCTTTTCCTCTTCTTCATCTGTGTTTCCCAAAGAATCTGATTCCACTTCCGATTCACCTCCAGCCGTAGTTGGGATTTGTAGTTTTGTTAATATCTGTTCATGCATACTTGTTTCTTCACGCATGCATTGTTCTTGCCGTTTCTTCTTAGAGACCGCCGGCATTGCCGCAACTTTCTGCCCTGCACCATCAGAAGTGCCATGCACTTCTCTGGGAGGAGATCCAACTTGAGTCCGAGGCTTCGCCGAGACGGTTAGGCCTTTCTCCCCGCCGACTTGCGCAGTCTTTGAAGTAGTAGCTTTCTTCTGTTTCAGTTTAGGAGCCATATCTAAAAATAATCCTGAGTTGCTTATAAATAGTTACTAGTAGGTATTTGTTAACTCTTCTTCACTTAAACCCAATTTCATTACTTTTTAAGAGGGAGCTGGATTCCCAACGTCTCGATCCTACGTCATCACGTGATGCCCCCAACTCCACTCTTTAAGAAAGGAGCAGAAAGGAAATGTTAGACCAGTTAGCCTGACCTCAGTAGTTGGGAAGATTTGGGGTCAATTGTTAAGGAGTACTTGGTGACACAGGACAAGATAGGGCACAGTCAGCATGGTTTCCTTAAGGGAAAATCTTGCCTGATAAACCTGTTGGAATTCTTTGAGAGATTACAAGTAGGATAGATAAATGGGGTGCAGTGGATGTTGTATATTTGGACTTTCAGAAGGCCTTGACAAGGTGCCATACATGAGGCTGCTTACCAAGTTAAGAGCCCATGGTATAAAAGGAAAGTTACTGGCATGGTTAGAGCATTGATTGGCTGTTAGGAGGCAACGAGTTGGAATAATAAGATTCCTGTTGGGTTAGCTGCCAGTGACCAGTGGTGTTCCACAGGGATCGATGTTAGGACCATTTCTTTTTATGCTATATATTAATGATTTAGATGAAGGAATAGGTGGCTTTGTTGCCAACTTTACAGATTGGTGGAGAGGCAGGTAGTGTTGGGGAAGAGATAGGCTGTAGAAGGACTTAGACAGATTAGGAGGCTGGACAAGAAAGTGGCAAATGAAACACAATGTTGGAAAATGCAAGGAAATAAATGTGCAGACTATTTTCTAAACGGGGAGAAAACCCAGAAATCTGAGATGCAAAGGGACTTGGGAGTTCTTGTGCAGAACACCCTAAAGGTTAACTTGCAGGTTGAATTGGTGGTGAGAAAGCACATGTAGTGTTAGCATTCATTTCAAGGCCAGAGGGACGTCCATTTAAAAGAGAGGCTTAAATCTGCTCCTATATTTTATGGTCTAAGATTGGTGGAGTTGTGAATAATGAAGAATATGTCATGATATAGATCATTCGCAGATATGGGCTGGGAAATTGCAGATGAAGTTTAACCCAGATAAATATGAAGTGTTGCACTTCGGTAGGGCAGATGTAAGGAGATTAAGGGCAAGATCCTTAATATTGTTGCTGAGCAGAGACCTTGGGATCCAAGTTCATAGTTCCTTGAAAGTGGATACTCATGTTGATAAGGGGGTAAAGAAAGTTTATGGAATGCTTGTCTTTATTAGTCAAGCCATTGAGTTCAAAAGTCAGGAAGTTATGTTGCAACTTATTAAAACTCTGTTCAGGCCACATCTGGAGTACAGCACACAGTTCTGGTCACCCCTCGATAGGAAGGATGTTGAGGCTTTGGAGAGGGTGTAGAAAAGATTTAGCAGAATGCTGCCTGGTTTCAAGGGCATGTGCCATCATAAGAGGCTTGATAAACTTTGGGTGATTTCTCTGGAGCATCAGAGGCTAGGGGAAGATATGATAGAGGTTTACAAGATTCTGAGAGACATAGATAGTTTGGATAGTGAGTATCTGTTTCCCAGGATTCCAATGTCTAATACCAGAGGGCATGCAGTGAAGGTGAGGGGTTTACATTCAAGAGGCATGTGAGGTGTAGATTCTTTACTCAGAGAGAGATGGATGCCTGGAATGCACTGCCTGGTATGGTGGTAGAGCCTTTTAAGAGACTTTTGGATAGGCACATGGATGTAACGAAGATGGAGGGATATGGACATAGTGTAGGTAAGAGGGAATAGTGATTGGGTGGTTTTGATTTGCTTTTTGGCTGGTTCAGTACAACATTGTGGGCCAAATGGCCTGTTCCTGTGCTGTACTCTTGTATGTTCTATGCTCTGTGCTGGAGACTGAGGGGTGAGGGGTGACCTTATAAAATGTAGAGGACATAGGGGAGTCTAAAACTAGAGGACATAGGCTTTATTTATCACCTGAAGATCAAAACATATGGTGAAATGAGTCATCTGCATCAGCAACAAACAGAGTCCAAGGATGTGCTGGGGGCAGCCCGCAAGTATCACCATATTTCCAGTGCCAACATAGCATACCTAGGACTTACTAACCCTAACTCATATATCTTTGGAATGTGGGAGGAAACCCACGTGGTCACTGGGAGAACATTCAAACTCCTTACAGAGAGTAGTGTGAATCAAACCCCAATCTCTGATCGCTGGAATTATGCTAACTGCTACACTACTGTCAGAGGGGAAATATTTAAAGAAGATCTTGGGATGGAGAGGGCAGATTTTTCACACAGAGGGTAGTGGGTACAAGTAATGTGGTGGCAGAGGAGATGGTAGAGACAGGTATACAGTAGTCTGTACAATCTCAGACACACAAATTGCTGGAGGAACTCAGCAGGTCAGGCAGCATCTATGGACATGAATAAAGTATTGATGTTTCAGGCTGAGACCCTCCATCAAAACTGATACTATGTGAACTGCTATTTGTTACTCTGACTTTCCAGCTATATAGGTGCTACCTGACCTGCTGAGATCCCCCAGCATTTTGTGTGTGTTACTCTGGATTTCCAACATCTGAAGAATCTCTTGTGTTTAGAGTTCAACCCCTGATGAAGATGGCGAATTTGTTTTCGAAACATGGGTTAAAATCGATACCTGTACCCAGCTAGAAGAGCTTATTCGTCATTTGCACTGTTTCCAAACCACTTGGATATGCAGTCGGATAGGAAAGATGCAGAGCAATATGGTTCAAATGCAGGACAATGGAATTAGCAGCTATCAGCATGAACAAGCCTGGTTGAGTAGCTTGATACTGTACTGTAAACCGTGACTCTAGGCCCTCCTGACTCTGCCTCTCCCACTGCTGAAACCCTCCTAACTTGTCTTTTCTGAAAAAACTGTGCCCAGCCTTCTTTCTCACACACTCCATTACCCCTGGCTTGTCTAAAGTTCTTAACTAGCTGTAATCAAAACCCTCGGCCTCAAATCTAAATCAGTTGTTTACCTGGTTCAAATCTTCTTTGAACATGACTAATTTCTTACATAAGGGTGGCACAAGGGCACAGCATGCAGATTCACCACCTCACAGGTCCAGTGACCCAATCCTCACCCCCTGTGCTGTCTCTACATTCTCCACAACACTGTGTAAACTTCCGCTCACATTATTGAAACATGTGCTTAATTGCCCACTGTGAATTGCCCCTGGTGTGCAGGCACATGATAGAACTTCAGAAAGACACCAAGAAGGTGCAGAGGATTCATGGAAAACTGAATGCTGGGTGGTCAGTACAAACCTGATGGAGAGACTGGTTCATTCCTGACCTGTATATATGTAAGTCTTCATTGCTACATCAGCAGATCAGAAGTACATTTATATATTTCTATGTACAGTATATATATATTTTTTAGTTTAGAGCTACAGCACAGTAACAGGTCCTTTCATCCCAACAAACCCACACTGTCCAATTACACCCTTGTGACCAATTATCCCAGTAACTTATACATCTTTGGAACATGGGAGGAAATCAGAGCACCCAGAGGGAACCCATGTAGTCACAGGGAGAACATACAAACTCCTTTCAGATTGAACCCAGGTTGCTGGCACGGTAACAGCTGTACATTAACCATTATGCCACTGTGCCACTCTCTAGTTGTTTATAAACAATATTATTGCAGAATAAGTTGCAGGGACAAGGGAAGAAAGGGAAGAGACAAATGAGAATAATGGCATCACTCCCCAGCATGGTCCTGCATTCCAGCATGAGCCAGCATACATTCATTCAGTGTTGTAATGATAAGCAATTAATGAATATCAATGTAGAAATGACTTGTTTATAGTCATGGGTAAATTTATAAAATATTCTCACTGTGGGTCTATAATTATTCTTATATTCAATACTATTCTAGTTCTCAATTCATTTAAAATGTTAACAGCTGATCAGTAAGGCAAAAAATGGGATGTTGGCCTTCATTGCTATAGGGATTGAGTTTCAGAGCAGGGAGGTTATGCTGCGACTGTACAGGGTACTGGTGAGGCCGCACCTGGAGTACTGTGTGCAATTCTGGTCTCCTTATTGAGGAAGGATATATACTGGCTTTGGAGGCAATGCAGTGGAGGTTGATTTCAGAGATGTGGTGGGATGGTGTGGGTGGGGGTAGTTTATGGGGAGAGACTGTACTCACTGGAATTCAGAATGGGTGTGGATCTTATTGAAACATATGAATGGGATCAATAAGATTGAGGCAGGAAAGTTTCTTCCACTGGTAAGTGAGACTAGAATGATGGGACGGAGCCTCAGGATTTGTGGGAATAGATCTAGAGGGAGATGAAGAGAAATTGCATGCCCCAGTGAGTAGTGGTTCTGTGGAGTTCTTTGCAGTGGAGGCTACATCATTAAGTATATTTAAGAGACAGTTAAGACTTCTGCATCACAGGGGTTATAGGGAAAAGGCCATAAGGAAAAGGAACAGAATTAGGCCATTTGGCCCATCATGTCTGCTCCACCATTCCATCATGGCTTACATTATCCCTCTCAACCCTGTTATGCTTTTGATGCCCTTAGTAATCAACCTATCAACCTCCACTTTAATTATACACAATAACTTAGCCCCCACAGGAGTCCGTGACAATGAACCCCACAGATTTGCTAGCCTCTGGCTAGATGAAAAGACAAGTAGGTGGAGCTGAGTCCACATACAGATCAGTATTCATCTTATAGAATGACAGAACAGATTTGACAGGCCAGACTGTCTACTCAAGATTCAAGAGTATTTAATGTCATTTCCAGTTCATAAATGTAAAGGAGAAGGAAATAATTGTTAATCCAGATCTGATGCAGCACAAAAAAAACAGAATAAGATAGTGAACACAAAAAATTTAAAAAACACAATAAATATAAATACATAAGAAAGTTGTTACATACAGATTGATTGTATGCCAATAAAGTGACGCTAGGCACGGGAGTGTCTATACATATGGTGACTGACAGGAAATGATAGAATCGTGGTGGTTGGGGGTGTGGAGTGGCGGGATTAGTGTGTGGAGGTGCTGATCAGCCTTACTGCTTGGGGAGAGTTACTGTTTTTGACTCAGATGTTCCTGGCATGGATGCTATGTAGACTTCTCCCTGATGGGAGTGGGACAAACAGCCCAGGATCAGTGTGTGCAGGATCCTTCATGATGTCACTGGCTCTTTTCCTGCCCCTTTCAGTATATCTGTCCTTGATGGTGGGTGGGCTGACGCCGGTGATGCACTGGGCAGTTCTGACAATCTATTGTAGAGCCTTCCTGTCTGTAGCAGTGCAGGTTCTGTACCAAGCAGTGATGCAGCTTGTGAGGATTGTTTTCTGGTGTGCATCTTGTCACGTACCCCATGACTAGGTTACCAAACCAGCAGAAATGGAATGATACGTTGGAGTCTGGTGGTACTGTAACTGAAAGTGTTTATTAGTAAACTAAGTAATACAGTACTATAAAATGCAAATATACATATAAAACAGGTTAGCAATGATATATACAGAAGTGTGGAAATATAAATCAAAACCAAGCTCTTTCAAATTGTAGGGGTAAATGAATAGTCTTAGGATGATGCAGAGTTCAGTTCAGTTTAAGCAGAGATAGTTGTTGTGGTACCATTGGAGAGAGGGAGCGAGCAAGAGGAGAGCAGTTGCAGCTGGCAAACCTTCTGTTATCTTCTTGTCTTGTTGCGCTGTTGTGGTCACTGACTGTGACCCCTCCGTTCCCGGCCAGACCGTTCTTCAGTGGTGAACTTGTTGCCCAGGCGAGGGTGAACACACACACAAGCCCCCACTGGTCTGCCTTTACACACTGTGAGCCTCTGATCAATTTCCCCCGAATCGATCCTCCAAACCCCCACCTTCCTGTGGGTGCACAATGCTCCTTCAGTGTCCAGTGGTGTGTCTGTGTCTGTGTCTGTCTGTGTCTGAGCCTTTTATCTCCCCTGCCGGGGTACCAGCCATCCATCAACTGTCCATGTCCATCAAACTGGGCCACTCCTTGCTGTCTCAGCAAGAATGTTAATGAGCAAAGAAGAGTGTCCTTGTAGCAAAGGTAAATAGTCAGTGAAGAAGCCATAATACTAAATTATGTGTGTGTGTCTCTCTCTCATCTGTGTAGGATGCCTCCCCCACCTTCTCTCTCTCTCGTTAGCAGCACAAACAGTGTCCAAAAGCCAGACTCATTCTCCCGACATTTTAAAGTGTTTGTCCACAGAAAATATGAACCCTAGAGGTACATTACGATGAATGACTCGAGTATCGATGTGCTCTCCTCAGCCTCCTCAGACAGCAGAGGCAGTGGTGAGCTTTCCTGATTGTATAGGATGTATTCTGCAACCATGAGAGGTTGTGTGAGATGTGCACTCCAGGAGTTTGAAACCCCACACACTTTCCACTGCTCTGTTGCTAATGCAAAGTGGGGGTTGAAGGTGCGAGTTCTTTTGAAGACAGTATCATTGAAGACATTGAGGAAAAGGTTATTTACCTGAAACCAGGCCTCGAGCACTTCCACCTCTTCTCTGTAGGACATCTTGTCATCGTTGTGATGAGCCACACCACTGCTTTATCATCGGTGAACTTGACAATGTGATTACTCGGGTGTTTGGCTGTTCAGCCATGTGTGAACAGAGTGTACAGCTGTGGGCTCAGCACACAGCCCTGGGGTGGGGGCACTGTGTTGAGGGTGATGGGGAGAGAGGAGAAATTGTGCATCTTGATACCTGAGGTCTGTTGTTTGGGAAGTCCAACACCCAGTTACACGATGGTGTATTTAGACTGAGGAGTGGGAGTTTGTTCACCAAGGTCTGTTGGACAATAATGTTGAATGCCAAACTGAAATCCAGAAACAGAATTCTGATGTCCTTGTTTTCAAGGTGTGTCAGTGTCAAGTGCAAGACAGATGCCATAGCGGTTCTGCTGGCAAGCATATTGGTGAGTGTCCGGTGTGGCAGGAATGGAGTTGTTAATATGTGCCATTTCCAGCCATTCAAAGCTCTGGATGATCATTGGCATCAGTGCCACTGGGTGGTAGTCATTTAGTTCTGAATGTGTAGAGTTGCTTGTTACAGTGATGTTGGGGGCTGATTTGAAGCACGTAGGGACAGCAGCCTGGAGGAATGACATGTTGCAAGAGTCCGAGAAGTCATCAGTGAGTTAGTGTGCACACTCCAATTACTCAGCCAAGGATGTTGTCTGGCCCAGTTACTTTCCAGGGGTCGACTCTCTTGCTGTGTCCATCTCACATCTGCTGCAGTTACAGTGACTGCTCGCTTGGGTGGGGGCAGCTTTTGTGACCAGTGTTGTGTTACATGCTTCGAAGTGTGTATAAAAATTGTTTCGAGTATCAGGGAGGAAAGAATCTCCGGTATAGTCGACTCCTATTGACAATGTGATTACTTGAGTGTGTGAACAGAGTGTTCAGCTGTGCCCTGGGGTGGGGGCACTGTGTTGAGGGTGATGGGGAGAGAGGAGAAATTGTGCATCTTGATGCCTGAGGTCTGTTGTTTGGGAAGTCCAACACCCAGTTACACAGTGGTGTATTTAGACTGAGAAGTGTGAGTTTATTCTTTTTTGTTTGTTTTTTTATCAACTCCTATTTCTGTTTCAATGGTTGATGAGTGTGCATTCACACATACAGTAAGAATGTTTTGCATTGATAAAGCCAATGCATTAAATACTTCAAAACTTCTGTGGCTGTTTAGAAAGCTGTGATTTTTATCTGGGAATACTGTACAGATCAGGCCCTTCTGGCCCAACAAGTCACATCACCCAGAAACCCACCTATTTAACCATAGCCTAATCCAGGACAATTTACAATGACCAGCTAATCTACTAACTGGTACAGCTCAGCAAGATGGTGTCGGTGAACATCAGCGACTCTCTGTGCACTGCAAAAGAATCTCAGGGTTGTATGTGGTAATGTGTATAATAAATTTTACTTTGAATGTAGAATATCTTTGGCCTGTGGGAGGAAACTGGAAGAAAGGCACACAGTCACAGGTTGAACATACAAACTCCTTACAGATGGAACTGAACTGCAGACTCTGATGTCCTGAGCTGTAATATCATCGTTGTAACCACTAGGTTACCCAGGCGCTGCTATTGCAGAATAAGTTGCAGGACAAGGGAAGTAAGGAAAGGGAGAAGTGGAAATAATGGCATCACTCTACAAAGACCCAGCATAGTCCCAATGGGCTGAATGGCATCCTCCCTAGAGTCTCCTCCAATCACCTTGAAATGATCCACCTTGTGTTGGTTATTTTCAGCCCTGGCAAACTGTTTCTGGTTGTCCACTCTGTCAATGCCTCTTATCATCTTGTCAAGTCACTTCTCATTGCCCTTCGCTCCAAAGAGAAGAGCCCCAAACCAAAAGTTTGTGATGTAAGGTCATAACCTGAAGTGTTATTCACTCCTTCCTCCCCACAGTATTTACAGCATTTCTCGTTTTTGAACGTCCCTTTCTGTGAAAAAATAACTACACAGAGACACTGGTTTTGAACAAGAGCTGGTAAAACTCTTTGGCCAGAGAAATGGAGGCAAAAAGTCAAGCCACCATTCAGATGCAGATACAGAGCCCAACCCTCATCTTCTGAATATAATGAGGTGATAATGTTTTAAGCCTTAAATCCTACAAGAATCCTACTGCTCTTTATAAAACAGCAAAGCTTCATTGTTATGCAGAAACTGCATTCATTTGGATCCTTAATGCAAAGTGCAGGGATTATAGTGCTTAATGTGAAAACATCAGAGTCAATACTGCAAATAAAAACACAAAATGCTGGCAGAACTGAGTGGGCCAGACAGCATCTATGGGAGGAGGTAGTGACGACTTTTCGGGCCGAAACCCTTCATCAGGAGACTCATACTACATTGTCCATCAGCCGCGATTCTCATTGGTGGACAGCAGGACCTTCTGTCTGTGTACTCATTTAAAAGGATGGACAAACTTCTTCATCATGAGAATAATATGAGGACCCAGCTGAAACAGACTGCTAATCCAAATAATTTACAAATTAAACTAGAAGGGTCTAGTTTGTAACTCTGCACAACATTAGCTGATATAAGACCATAAGACAGAGGAGCAGAATTAGACTACTTGGCCCATTGAGAGTGCTCTGCCTTGGCTGCTTTATTTTCTATCCCAACCACATTCTTCTCATAACCTTTGGTGCCTTTACTAATTAAGAACCTATCAACCTGTTTTAAATAACCCCAGGACCTTAGCCTCCACAGCCATCTGTGACAATGAATTCCACAGACTCACTACCGCCTGGATAAATAAATCCCTCTGTTGTATTCTGAGGCTGTGCCCTTCGGTCCTAGACTCCCCCACTATTGGAAGCATCCTATACACACCCACTCTATCAAGGGCTTTCAATATTCAGTAGGTTTCAATGAGATCAGCCCTCATTTTTCTAAACTCCAGAAAGTACAGGCCCAGAGCCATCAAACACTCCTCATACCGTTCTTTTCTAGGATTGTTTTCATAAAGCTCCTCTCGACTTTCCCCAACATCCTTCCTTAGATAAGGGGCCCAAACCAGCTTACAATACTGCAAATGCAGTCAGAATCATAATCAGGTTTATTATGAGCAGTTTAATGCAATACATAGCCAATGCCTCGGCATTACATCAGGAAGATGCTGCAGAAGGGCAGTAATGAGATGGGAGGGAACACACAACAGGTGCATAGCCATGTGGTTCCTCGATCCAGTGTAGCCATTCCAGTCATTAAAATAGCTTCAACGGTTCCAGTGACATCATCGTCCAGAATGGCAGCTTAAGTCAATAGCTCCTCCAGAAAAACGCATATTTTGCCCCGCTAATCCATCAAATATAAGATCTTTAGAAAATATCTGAATTGATGGGGGGGGGGCAAGAATGGGGAAAAAAGAATGGAGATAAAAAAAGCATCACTGCGGAGACTGTGGACAAGAGGCTTGCAGTGAGTGGCTCTCCTACCTGAAAGTGTAGTAGTGAGGCTGACGATAGGCCTCGTTCAGGCGAAGCAGCAAATATGATAAAAATTCTGGAAGAGATAGGGGAGTTCCAAAAAGATATAAAACAGCAAATAAATGATATCAAGTCAGAGCTTGCCAATGTCAATCAAAAAATAGCGGTGGCGGAGACACGAATTGAGAAGGTGGAAGATCGCATGCAAAACATGGAACAGATACCAAGTAAGACAATAAAAATATTAAATCAACAAGAAAGTAAATTGATTGACCTGGAGGGAAGAACACAGCGGAAAAATATCAGGATATACAATGTTCCCGGAGGAGCGGAGGAGTTTGTACGAAAGTTGCCGCGGGACTATGGAGCTTAAGGTTGAGAGGGCGCATTGTGCGCTTGCCCCGCAGCCTACTAGAGACAGAGAAGATAAGCCACACTCAATGGTAATCAGATTCCTTCGATACCATACCAAGGCAGAGATTCTACGAAGGGCCTGGGGTAAGAAGAAGGTGTTTTTGGATGGTAAATTAAAATATTTCAATCAAGATTACCCCCCGGCGGTCCTACAGAGCCATAAAGAATACACTGAAGTAAAGCGAATATTAAAGCAACGAAGATTAAATTCCAAACCCCGTACCCTGCAAAACTGCGGGTGTTTTATGACGATGGGATGCAACTGTATCAGACAGTGGAAGAGGTGACTACAGGCATGAAGACCAGAGGGTTGACTGTCAGTGGGATCAAACCAAGGGAAAGCCTGGCTGAGTAGTTATCCCACTCTGCTTGGGAAATATTGTGAAAATCAAGGAAGCAGGGAACGGGAGGAGGGCGACAGAAGTTCAGTATGTCAAGAAGAGACTGTGAGTTTTCCAAAGACAGCACTCACCCCCTTCAGAAGAGCCATAAGGTTTGGCTAACTTTAAAAGTGTTGAGAAGCTAAACGGAAGCAAAAATAGACGGTGATATACCTATCTCAAGAAATACTTATTATAATGTGGATTTTATATTACTCAATTATTCTTTTTATTCATTCATTCACTCCTTTTTCCCCACCTAAATGAGAATATGTATATGGGAGGAATACACAGGGAAATCTTTACTACGTAATGGATATGGATTTGTTTACTTACTTTTATGGATACTGCGATGGGGGCCCTCAACTCACAGGTAGGAGGGGCTATCCCCCACAGCTGGGCGTTTCTCTAACTCAAGCTAGGGTCATCTACTAGAGAATCTTGGAATCAGACCTTTATTGCCTTATTAAAAATTATTATTCACGTTTCTTGGTTCTTAATTGTTCAGGGAGTAGATCGATTAAGCTTTATTCTGCTAATTTCAATGATATATTAACAGATAAATACACATGGCTAAGGACAAAATAAAATTAATTTCTTTTAATGTCAATGGGCTGTTAAATCCAAACAAATGTAATAGAATTCTATCCAAAATGAAAAAAGAACAAGCCCATGTAGTATATTTACAGGAAACTCACTTAAGTGATAATGAGCATAGAAAACTAAAGAAAATGAGCAATAATTTGTTTTACTCCTCATATAAATCAGGACATATTCTTATCTCAAACAAGCTAAAATTTGAAAAAAGTATTTGAAATGAGAGAGGAGGGTGGACATATTCTGGTAAGGGGGAATATAGACGGCAATTCAGTTACTCTATTGAATATATACACACACACCTAGGAAGTGATATTGGTTTCTTTCAGAAAATTACTAATATTATGGTAACGGAAACAGAAGGTCTCCTGATATGTGGGGGAGACTTAAATTTACAATTACAACCAAAGTTAGACTCTTCCAATAGAAAAACCTATGAAACAAAATCCTTACATAAGAAAGTTAACACACTTTTTGAGGATGTTGGTCTAATTGATATATTGCGAGACCTTCTCCCCAACAGAAGGGATTACACTCATTATTCTGTCCCCCATTCTGTATATGCAAGAATAGACTATTTCATAACATTTGGAAAAGACAAAGACAAAATAATCACCTGTGGAATTGGGACGATAGATGTAAGTGACCATGCACCTAGATATTTATCTGTTGATTTTGACCTACAACCAAAGAATACTACTTGGAAAAAAAATTCAAGTCTACTCAATGATCCATACTTCAAGGAACAAATTAAAAAAGAAATTGGTCTTTATTTAAAATTCAATGATAATGGAGAGGTTTCACCTCCCATTCTATGGGATACTCTGAAGGCTGTTTTAAGAGGGAAAATTATAGCGATATCTTCATATAAGAAAAAATAAGAAATAAAACATTAGAGGAATTACAAAATAGGCTGAAGGAACTAGAAAAAACATAAATTGAATTTGGTACAGGATAGATTAGAGTAAGTTTAGGAATTAAATTAATAATTTTACTATGCAAGAAATCAGGAAAAATTGAATGTTTCTGAAACAGAGACATTATGAAAGTGGATCTAAGTCTGTGAAAATATTGGTGTGGAAACGGAAAAAAAAGCAGAAAATACAATTCATAGAATTAGGAATCCAAGAATTTGGAGAAGGAAATCTGAGAATCAGAACAGGACTGTGGTGGGAAGCATTTTGATTTTTTCTTAGTCTCATCGGAGGTGGGACTGTGCAGGCACTGGACGTCGGGCAGTGAGGCACGGAAGATTTAAAAGGAACAGAGCCTTATACAGCAGGCAGTGTCGTTTGCAGGCAGCGAGTGAGCCGGGAGCAGAGTGAGGGCTTAAGGGCTTTGGCGGAAACAGGCGAGGCAAAAAAAGTTTAGTTTTAAATTTTTCCTGTTATTTGAGGAAAGGGGGAATCATGAGCGTGAGGGCAGATTGTTGTTCTCGGTGTCGGATGTGGGAGGTCCTGGAGTTGCATAGCCTCCCGGATGTCCACATCTGCGCCAGGTGCGCCGAGCTGCAGCTTCTCAGGGACCGTGTTAGGGAACTGGAGCTGCAGCTCGATGACCTTCATCTGGTCAGGGAGAGTGAGGAGTTGATAGAGAGGAGTTACAGGCAGGTGGTCACACCGGGGCCACGGGAGGCAGACAAGTGGGTCATGGTTAGAAGAGGGAAGGGGAAGAGTCAGGTACTAGAGAGTACTCCAGTGGCTGTACCCCTTGACAATGAGTACTTCTGTTTGAGTACTGTTGGGGTGGGGGGGAGACAGCCTACCAGGGGGAAGCAACAGTGGCCATGCCTCTGGCATGGAGTCCAGCCCTGTAGCTCAGAACGGTAGGGAAATGAAGAGGAAGGCAGTAGTAATAGGGGACTCGATAGTTAGGGGGTCAGATAGGCAATTCTGTGGACACAGTCAGGAGACCTGGATGGTAGTTTGCCTCCCTGGTATCAGGGTCCGGGATGTTTCTGTTCGTGTCCAAGATATCCTGAAGTGGGAGGGTAAGGAGCCAGAGGTCGTGGTACATATAGGTACCACTGACATAGGTAGGAAAAGGGAAGAAGTCCTGAAAGGAGAATATAGGGAGTTAGGAAGGGAGTTGAGAAGAAGGACCGCAAAGGTAGTAATCTTGGGATTACTGCCTGCGCCACATGACAGTGAGAGTAGGAATGGAATGAGGAGGATGAAAAATACATGGCTGAGGGATTGGAGCAGGGGGCAGGGATTCAAGTTTCTGGATCATTGGGACCTCTTTTGGGGCAGGTGTGACCTGTTTAAAAAAGACAGGTTGCACTTGAATCCTAGGGGGACCAATATCCTGGTGAGGAGATTTGCTAAGGATACTGTGGAGACTTTAAACTAGAATGGTTGGGGGGTGGGAATCAAATTGAAGAGACTAGGGGAGAGGAGGTTAGTTCACAAATAGAGAAAGTGTGTGAGGGAGGATAGGCAGGTGATAGAGAAGGGGAGCGCTCAGACCGAAGATGTAGGAGAGAAGAAAGAAAAAGTTGTTTGCACCATTAGGGATAAGCAGAGAGTAAGAGGTGGAGAATTTCTTAAATGCATTTATTTTAATCCTAGGAGCATTGTAAGAAAGGTGGATGAGCTTAGAGCATGGATTGATAACTGGAAATATGATGTTGTAGCTATTAGTGAAACATGGTTGCAGGATGGGTGTGATTGGCAACTAACTATTCCTGGATTTTGTTGCTTCAGGTGTGATAGAATCGGAGGGGCAAGAGGAGGAAGTGTTGCATTGCTTGTCAGAGAAAACATTACAGTGTTGCTTTGGCAGGATAGATTAGAGGGCTCGTCTGGGAGGCTATTTGGGTGGAATTGAGGAATGGGAAAGGTGTAGTAACACTTATAGGAGTGTATTATAGACCACCTAATGGGAAGAGAGAATTGTAAGGAACAAATTTATAAGGAGATAGCAGATATCTTTAGTAAGCACAAGGTTGTGATTGTGAGTGATTTTAATTTTCCATACATAGACTGGGAAGCCCATTCTGTAAAAGGGCTGGATGGTTTGGTAAATAGAGGTACCAACTAGAGAAGGGACAGTGTTGGATCTCCTGTTAGGGAATGAGATAGGTCATGTGACGGATGTATCTGTTGGGGAGCACTTCGGGTCTAGTGATCACAATACCATTAGTTTCAATATAATTATGGAGAAGGATAGGTCTGGACCCAGGGTTGATATTTTTGATTGGAGAAAGGCTAACTTTGAGGAGATGTGAAAGGATTTAGAAGGAGTGGATTGAGACAAGTTGTTTTATGGGAAGGATGGAATAGAGAAATGGAGGTTATTTAAAGGTGAAATTTTGAGGGTACAGAATCTTTATGTTCCTGTTAGGTTGAAAGGAAAGGTTAAAAGTTTGAGAGATCCATGGTTTTCAAGGGATATTAGAAACATGGTTCAGAAAAAGAGAGAGATCTACAATAAATATAGGCTGCATGGAGTAAATGAGGTGCTCGAGGAATATAAAATATGCAAAAAGAATCTTAAAGAAATTAGAAAAGCTAAAAGAAGACACGAGGTTGCTTTGGCGAGTAAGATGAAAATAAATCCGAAGGGTTTCTACAGTTATATTGATAGCAAAAGGATAGTGAGGGATAAAATTGGTCCCTTAGAGAATCAGAGTGGACAGCTACGTGTGGAGCCAAAAGAGATGGGGGAGATTTTGAACGATTTTTTTTCACTAAGGAGAAGGATATTGAATTGTGTAAGGTAAGGGAAACAAGTAGGGTAGTTATGGAAACTATGATGATTAAAGAAGAGGAACTACTGGCGCTTTTAAAGAAGATAAAAGTGGATAAATCTCCAGATCCTGACAGGATAATCCCTAGGACCTTGAGGGAAGTTATTGTAGAAATATTTCAAATGTCATTAGAAACGGGGATGGTGATGGAGGATTGGTGTATTGCTCATGTGGTTCCATTGTTTAAAAAGAGTTCTAAGAGTAAACCTAGCAATTATCTAGGTTTAAACCTATTATTAAGTTTGACATCAATGGTGGGTAAATTAATGGAAAGTATTCTTAGAGATGGTATATATAACTATCTGGATAGACAGGGTCTGATTAGGGACAGTCAACATGGATTTGTGTGTGGAAGATCATGCTGACAAATCTTATTGAATTTTTTGAGGAGGTTACTAGGAAATTTGACTGGGGTAAAGCAGTGGATATTGTCTATATGGACTTCAGTAAGGCCTCTGACAAGGTTCCACATGGAAGGTTAGTTAGGAAGGTTCAATCGTTAGGTATTAATATTGAAGTAGAAGTAGTAAAATGGATTCACCAGTGGCTGGATGGGAGATGCCAGAGAGTAGTGGTGGATAACTGTTTGTCAGGTTGGAGGCCGGAGACTACTGGTGTGCCTCAGGGATCTGTACTGGGTTCACTATTGTTTGTCAAATGCATTAATGATCTGGATGATGGGGTGGTAAATTGGATTAGTAAGTATGCAGATGATACTAAGATAGGTGGCGTTGTGGATAATGAAGTAGGTTTTCAAAACTTGCAGAGAGATTTAGGAGAGTGGGCTGACGATGGCAGATGGAGTTTAATGCTGATAAGTGTGAGGTGCTACATTTTGGCAGAACTAATCAAAGTAGGACATACATGGGAAATGGTAGGGCATTGAGGAATGCAATAGAGCAGAGTGATCTAGGAATAATGGTGCATAGCTCCCTGAAGGTGGAATCTCATGTGGATAGGGTGGTGAAGAAAGCTTTTGGTATGCTGGCCTTTATAAATCAGAGCACTGAGTATAAGAGTTGGGATGTAATGTTAATATTGTCCAAGGCATTGGTGAGGCCAAATTTGGAGTGTTGTGTACAATTCTGGTCACTGAATTATAGGAAAGATGTCAACAAAGTAGAGAGAGTACACAGGAGATTTACTGAAATGTTACCTGGGTTTCAGCACCTAAGTTACAGAGAAAGGTTGAACAAGGTTGAAGCGTAGAAGGTTGAGAGGGGACTTGATAGAGGTATTTAAAATTTTGAGGGGGATAGATAGAGTTGACGTGGTAAGGCTTTTTCCATTGAGAGTAGGGAAGATTCAAACAAGAGGACATGAGTTGAGAGTTAAGGGGCAAAAGTTTAGGGCTAACACGAAGGGGAATTTCTTTACTTAGAGAGTGGTAGCTGTAAGGAACAAGCTTCCAGTAGAAGTGGTAGAGGCAGGTTTGATATTGTCATTTAAAAAAAAATTTGGATTGGTATATGACAAGAAGGGAATGGAGGGTTATGAGCTGATTGAGGTTGGTTCGACGTGGTGAGAGTAAGCATTCGGCATGGAGTAGAAGGGCCGAGATGGCCTGTTCCTGTGCTGTAATTGTTATATTGTTATATGGTTATTTAAGAACAAAACTGATAAAAAAAAATTAGCTAAGTGAAATTCAGGAAGCTTTTAAAGTGTTTTACGAAATTCTATATTCCAAAGTTCCAGGGGGAAGCATAACCCAAATCGACATCTTCCTAAATTCTCTAGGGTTACCCACTTTAAGCGAAGAACGAAATAGAACGATGACTGCTGACATAACTGAAGTTGAACTAAAAGCTGCAATTAGTAGACTTAAATTAAGCAAGTCACCAGGATCAGATGGGTATACAGCAGAGTGGTACAAAGAATTTGAAAATGAGTTAATTCCTGTTTTACTCCCCACACTGAACTGGGCTCTAAAAAAGGCACAAATGCCACCCAGTTGGAAGGAAGCGATAATCTCAGCTATACTGAAAGAAGGCAAGGATAAATGGAATGTGGGTCATTTAGACCAATATCTGTTCTTAATGTAGATTATAGGTTATTTACCTCCATCATGGCTAAACGATTAGAAGAGTTTCTACCCATACTGATACATAACGATCAGACAGGTTTTATACAACAATGCCAAACACAAGACAATATACGAAGGACACTTCACATTATGGATCATATACAAAAAAATAAAATCAAAGCAATAGTGATAAGCATGGACGCTGAAAAGGCATTTGGTTTGGTTAATTGTAATTTTCTTTACAGAGTTTTACATAGATTTGGTTTCCATGACACAACTATTAAAACTACACGGACACTATATGACAACTATAGGATTAAAATCAATGGATATTTATCAAATAGTCTTACCCTAGAAAGGGGCACAAGACAGGGTTTTGTGCATGGTCATCGCTACTCCGCGTTATATCTGGAACCATTAGCTCAATACATCAGACAAAATGAAGATATCGGGTATTACTATTAAAGGGACAGAGCAACTTTTATCAGTATTTACAGATATGACAATATGTTAATAGGATGGTTAAAAATGTAATCAAGGCAAGACCATGTTTGATAGAACTATTTAGAAAAGTATATAATTCAGGTAACGGTAGTAGAATCATTTCAAGCATGTATAAGGGTTTGTCCAATCTCAAAACACATTTGACCTCATACATTAAAACAAAGTGGGAGAAGGAAGGAGGGACAATTATATCTGAAGAAGAATGGCCAATAATGGAGATATCAATGGAAGTGTACCAGTTCACAGAAATGGAGGGAGTTTGGATGGAAAAACTTGATAATATATTTTATTACACCCTCTCAGAAATCCCATTATGATAGTAACTTCCCTGTTTGCTGGAAAAATTGTGGAAATCAAAATGCACACCTTTATCATATTTTCTGGGAATGCCCCGTTATCAAAGACTATTGGAGGGGGATACACAATGCCCTACAAGACATCTTTAAATGTGAAATACCCTTAGAGAGTAAGACCATATATTTTGGATATATACCTCAAGAATGGTTGAAAGGAGATAAAAATGAATATACTGTTGGTGGCTGGTAAAAAGACTCTTACTAGGAAATGGTTATCACAGGAGAGCCCAACTTTAAATACATGGATGGAAATTACAATGGACATTTACAAAATGGAGAAGATAACAGCATCTGTTAATCATAGGTTGGAATAATTTGATTCATACTGGGGAAAATGGTTTAACTATTTATCAGACTATAGTCTGACTCAGACTCAGTCTGATAACTATTTATCAGACCTCATAGGCCTGATTTTATCCTCACAAATCAATGAATATGTTGTTAAAAAAATCTCTCCCTAATTGTACATAGTTTTCTCCTTTCACTTGTTCTTTCTTTCCTCACTTTTCTATAAGTGTATACCTTAGATAAATATTATGTGGAGATTTGTGGCATATATGACTATATGACATATATGTAGAATATCTGAAATACATCTTATGGAAATGTTTGTTTGATGATGAACTTCAATAAAAAATAAATTACAAAAAAATAAGCTTCAACAGAGGCCTCCTAAGAAGACCAACCGGCAATCTATTGAAGGAACCCCGCAGGTCAAACAGCATCTCTGTGGGGAAGGTGGGTGAACTGATGGAAGCGTTGATGTTTCAGGTCAAAATCCTACTTCGGTGTAACTGGAGCAGAAAGAGTGATAATTGCTCTCCTCCTGCACGTGCTGCTCACCCTGCTGAGTTCCCTCAGCAGATTCCTTCTTAAATGTCTGTGGATGTGGAGACTTTGGAAAGGGTACAGAAGGTGTTTGGGCAGGTTATTATTTGGATTAGAGGGCATGAACTAAATGGTGAGGATCTGTGATGATAGACACTGGCTTCTTGAGGCAGCACTTCATCTAGATTCTGTCCATTGTGGGGACAGCTGTGTCCAGGATGGACTGGGCTGCTTCCAGTACTCTGCAACCTCTTGATCCAAACAGTCACACACAAATCTGTTAAACTCCAGGATCCCTGGAGTGAATGAGTAGAAATTCTGCTTCCCTGACATACTGTGTTCTTGCTATGCTTGCATACTGAGTACTGATCTTTCTCAGAAGCACTGGATAGTACTGGCTTCATCTGGCTGCCCAGTTTCAGAATCCATCCAATAAATTGTCATTGCCAAGTCGATGCAATGTTGGCCACATGTTCTAAAGCACACTTTTTAAAGAAGACACTCAATAACTTTGAGCGGATCCACCACTTTGTTGCACCTTCTCTATCTACATCAAGTTAAGTGCCAATTCATTGAACACATCACTGTAACCTGATGCTTCAGCTCTAAAACAGATAATGCTCATCACACACAAAGCCCTCAACAAGTCTCATTCAGATTTTGTGATTAGCTTTATCACATGTACATTGAGACATACAGTGAATTGTGTCACTTGTGTCAATGACCAACACAGTCTGAATAAGTGCTGGGGGCTGCCCGCAAGTGTAGCCACACTTCCGGTGCCAATATAGCCTGCTCACAGGTGTGTCTTTTGGAACGTGGGAGGAAAGCTGAGCACCCGGAGGAAACATATGTGTCATGGGCAGAATGTACAAACTCCTTACGTCCAGCAGGGACCGAACAATGATAGCTGACACTGCAAAGTGTTATGCTAACTGTGATGCAGCTCCAGAGGGGAAGCCGGTACTAATGCAACTGAGGTATTGCTTCTGGGAAGGATCAGTAATCTATATGCAATTGTGATGGAGATCTAAAATCCAAGCCTCTGGATGAGCAAACCATGGTGAACATGGTCTTGTACCTCCCCATCTCTACAACCACCTCTGTTCTTAAATATCTCTGCTGTCTTCCCATTCTGGACTATACATTTCCTATTCGAAACCCACTCTCTTTGGTAACAATGGTTCCAACTGCTGAAGGCCTGAATTCTTTTTCTGGAAACCTTCTCTGAGACGTTTCTTCAGACCTGTGTTTTTAATCAAGGTTTTGATCATCTCTACCAACGGCCCCAAATTTTGTTTGATATATTAAAACTGCCACGGAATTGCAATTTGGCACTGATGACGGAAGGTGTTCATCAGGAGCTTAAAGAAAACCCAACTCCACAGGATGTAATAAAGGATTTAGCAAGCAGTTCACTGGAATTACTTGTGTCTTCAATACTTGAATTAAAGGAGGCTACAAAGATTTGTTCCATTTGTCACATCCACATTAAGACATACTATGAAATTTATGTCAACGGCCAATGCAGTGTGAAGGTGATGCCTGGAGCAGCCTACCAGTGTTAACATTACACGACCACAATTTACTAATCTTTACTTTGGAATGTGGGAGGAAACTAGAGCCCCAGAATGAACCCACACAGTCACTGGGAGAACATAAAAACTCCTTGCAGACAGCAGCCCGAATAGGTGATTGCTTTTGGTGATTGTTGGCACTGTAACCACTATGCCACCATGCTGCAGTGAGCAGAGCTCATTCAATGTACAGAAACACAAATTCATTATATGGAATAAACCCAGTTACTCATATGTGTGTACAGTACATTTTCTAAGTCTCCCCAGAGAATCCTGTATTTGATCAGGAGGACATCCCAGTGGTTCAGTATCTGGCTCACTCTGTCGTCAGTGTGCAAAGTGTGAAGAGATGGGGTGTCAGGAATACCAGAAAATGGGTGATTTGTGGAGAGTGTTGGGGTCTGGAGTGGTGGTACAACCAGCTGAAACTCACCGGTTCTTAGAGTCATGAGAGTGAGAATCAGGCCCTTCGGCCCACCCTCTCCATCTTGACCATCAAGTACCTAGGGCTTCTGCATCCTGCTCTCTTTACACTGTACACTGATTTCCCAGTGCAGCACCACCAGCTATCGAGTTACACCGAATACCAACAGGCCCTTCAGCCCAGTTTATCTCTGCTGACCATGAGATCTCTGCCAATCCCATTTGCCTGTGTTTGGTCTATATCTCACTAACCTGAGAGGGTCAGATTTTCAGAGGGTTACTGTATCTTTAAAACAAAGATCCATCACTATCGATAATGTGTATTTTTAATTACTAAATAAATAGTTAGTCAGTCAGCAGCTGAAGCAGCAAGGAATTTTAAAGAAGCTGCCAAGGGAAGTGGATGGTCAGCATTTCAACTCAAGATTCTGCTGAGTCCCTCTGGTAACTTCCTTTTTTTAATTTCAGGTTTTAGCATCTGTAGTCCCCATGAGACTGAAAGGTCTTGCTATCAAAATGCTCTGGTTTCCACCCCCTTCCTTCTTAGTTCTGATGTCGATGAAGTAAGAAACTGGGAGGTGATAGGTGGAAGAGGTAAAGGGCTGAAGCACAAGGAACCTAATATAAGAGGAGAACCGACCATGGCAGAAAGGGAAAGGCACCAGAGGGGATGGGCAGGGGAAGAGAAGGGAAAGGATAAGAGGGAAGCCAGAATGGGAAATGGAAAAAAGATTGAAGGAGGATGTGGGAGAAATTTGCAGAGATTAGAGATATTGATGTTCATGCTACAAGGTAGGAGGCTACCCAGACAAGTATAAGGTGTTGCTCCTACACCCTGACTTTAGCCTCATCATGGCAGTGAAGAAGGCCATGTACAGATCTGGGGAGCCCCCCGAAGATCTGGCCTTTTGCAGCGGACAGAGCAAGGATGGTCAACAAAATTGGCCCTCCAATCTGTGTTGGGTCTTTCCGATATAAAGGAGGCTGACCTGCGAGCACCAGATGACCCTGACGGAATTGCAGGTGAAGTGATGCCTCACGTGGAAGGACTGAGTGAGGCTCCGAATGACAGTGGGGGTTTGAGGTAGTTGTTGCAATTGTCATACACGAGCCGGGAGGGACGAGTCATGTGGCAAACGATCCCTACAGAAAGTGGGGAGGGCAAGAGGTTTGCTATACACTCACAGGGATACAAGTTTTTCAACAAAGTAGGCAAACACCAACATTGCTTATAAATCATTTCATATAATTTTCACCAAAATCATTATAAAATAGGAATGGGCTAATCTTCCTCTGATTCATAGTCAAAAGTAGAGGTTCTCTCTTGGGAATAAGAAAGATCACACTTTACAACGCATCTTAACACCACTTAGCCATATGTCTCATTACAAGACCACCAGTCACTAATGCCTCTAGAGCTATTGTTTAAAAGGTGGCTTAAGCGAGCTCTTTTGTTAATTTATTTCTCCACTTTATCAGCCTTTGTTTAAATAATAATAACTATTATTAATAATAATATTAATAATAACTCCTTTCTGTTGTAAGGGTAAGTGATGTGTCAGTGCATATATTGAATTTACATTTTAATGTAGATGTATGGCTCCTCTCCCTGGGCAGGCCCACCAACTGAGTGTCTGTCTCCCTCACAAGGCCCACCAGCTGAGTGTCTGTCTCCCTCACAAGGCCCACTGGTTGAGCGTCTCACTGGGCAGACCCGCTAGCTGAGTGTTTGTCTCCCTGGGCAGACTCACTAGCTGAGTGTTTGCCTCCCTGGGCAGACTCACTAGCTGAGTGACTGTCCCCCTGGGCAGACCCACCAGCTGAATGCTTGTCATGAGAACTAGGGTTTGAGCAGGTCTGCCCCCACCCCACCCCACCCCACCATCTGACTCCCTCCATTCTGTCTTGTCATCACAGAGATCAGGACTTCACAGCTGCAAGTCAAACAAATTTTAACCTCCCGGTTGCTCAAACGTTCAGCAACATATCAAAAATACAAGGAAAGAATTGTGAAGTAGTGTTAAAAGTGGAGGTGTTTATTGTTCAGCATGTACAAAGGAAAGGTGTTGACAGCAAATGGGCCCTTAACATTCTCATTCCTCCCTCTCCCCCCATTTAAACCTCTCAGATTTGTTCAAATGCTCTGGACTAAGCTTCATTATATGGTTTGTGGCAAATCTTCAAAAGTTAAGAACTACTAATAACTATCAATAATCTTAAAGTTACTTGTTTCTGTGTAAAGTTTCCTACACCTAGGAAAACATCACATGCTCCTGCATATTAAATAACCATGAAAAAAAACATTAATATCAAGAGGTTTTCATAGTCACTATAAAAATACTATCAGAGTTCCACAGGAAAAACTCATCTATGAAACTCAGAGGCCACTTTATTAGGACCTCCTGTATCTAATAAAGTGGCCACTGAGTGTATGCATGTAATCTTTTGCTACTGTAGCCCATCCACTTCAAGGTTCCACGTGTTATGTGTTCAGAGATGCTTTTCTGCACACCACTGTTGTAACCTGTGGTTATTTGAGTTACTGTCTCCTTCCTGTCAGCTTGAACCAGTCTGGCCATTCTCTTCTGACCTCCCTCATTAACGAGACATTTTCACCACAGGACTACCACTCACTGGATGTTTTTTTTTGTTTTTCACACCATTCTCTGTAAACCCTAGAGAGGGTTATGTGTGAAAATCCCAGGAGATCAGTAGTTTCTGAGATACTCAAACCACCTCATCTGGCACCAACAATCATTCCACGGTCAGAGTCACTTAGATCATATTTTTCCTCATTCTGATGTTTGGTCTGAACAATAACTGAATCTCCTGACCACGTCTACATGCTTTTATGCATTAGCAAGCATTATGCATTAGATATTTACATTAACAAGCAGACATACAGGTGTGTACTATATATATTGGACTGTTACATCAGCCTGTTCACCTCTACCCAGGTAGGGTACACATCAAAGTAGGTGGAGAGAGTCATTGTTTAAAAAACCTGCCTCCCAGGAAGTGTCTAACTCTGCATTATGTGGTTAGAATTAGTCTTGGTGCCTTTTGGATAGAGAGACAAGGTAAAAAGACCAGGGTCGACATCCCAGAAAAAGCATACTTATCACTGAATATAAGTGTTTGCAAACACGAACACAAGGGATTCTGCCAACAGCATCCCTGGAGAGGAATAAACAGTCAACGTTTCAGGTTGAGACCCTTCATCAGGACTGGAAGGAAGGAGGAGAAAGCCAGAATAAGAGTAAAGGTGGGGAGAAGGGGAAGGAGGACAAGCTGGCAGGTGATAAGTGAAACCAGGTGAGGGGCAGGTGGGTGAAGTAAGAAGCTGGGAGATGATAGGTGGAAAATGCAAGGGCTGAATAAGGAGGAATCTAATAGGAAAGTGGACTATGGGAGAAAGGGAAGGAAGAAGGGCACCAGGGGAAGGTGATAGGCAGGTGAGGAGGGGGGCAGGATGAGGGATGGTAAAAAGAGAGAAGGGGAGAGGGAAATTGCCATAAGTTCCAGAAATTCATGTTCATTCCATCAGGTTGGAAGCTCCCCAGACAGAATATGAGGTATTGCTCCTCCACTCTGAGAGAGGCTTCATCGTGACTACAGAGGAGGTTATTGCAATGTCCTTCAGGGCTACACTGTCTGAGAGCTGGAATTTGAAAGTGATAGCATTCATTTTCGTCAACCCCAGCGTCTGAAGATCCCCCTGTAAATCCATCTGCTTTACAATCTCCTGGCAGATATTCCTTAAAGGTTTATCTGACCAAACTTTAGGTAAGATGTCCCAGTACCCCCCACATGGCCAACATTAAATTCTACGTGACCATCCATTGGAGAGACTGGAACAATTTTACTGTATCTAGAATGAGGCAGACTTGATAAAGGTGTACAAAATTACGAGTATAAATAGCATAAATGCAAGCAGGCTTTTTCACTGAGAACAGAACTAGAGGCCATTGGTTTAGGGTGAAAGGTGAAATATTTAAGGAGAACCTGAGGGGGGAACTTCTTCACTTAGAAGGTGGTGTGAGTGTGCAACGAGCTGTCAGTGGAAGCAGTGGATCCAGGTTAAATTTCAACATTCAAGCAAAGTTTGGATAAACACATCGATGGGACGGGTATGAGGGCTATGGTCCAAGTGGGATTAGGCAGAATTACAGTTTGGCACAAACTAGATGGGCCAAAGGGTTTGTCTCTGTGCTATAGTGTTCTACAACTCTATTATATAAATACAGTGAAATTTCACCAGAACACTTAGAAGCATTTTACCAATATGAAAACTTATTCTGCTGGACCTGACACTATGGTTAACTTCATGAAAGGTTTCCAATCAGCATCTGTTAATTATTTTGCAAAATGTCAGAAACCTTATTGAGCCCTGCAAGTTACCTGGGATCACTCTTCGCTCCACAGTACGAGAAAAAAACAAAAGAAGCCATTATGGTGATCCAGATATCACTCAAGTTAAGCAGAGGAATGATAAGGCAGTCCCTCTGACATAAGTAATAACTGTAACTAGAATATGACTTTAAAATGTTATAGCTTTTCTGTAAAATATAAATGCAAATGTTTCTGAAGTACTGCAGTCCAATCTTGGAGAACAATGCTGATCAGAGCAGGTTCACTCCGTACTTGAGCAGTTTCTGTTTGGCTCTTCCGGGTAAAGCAAAGGCACTGTCGTGAGGATTTGGGACCCCGGAGTTGTGGATGGGAGTTGCAAGATGTTGGAAATGGGTTTCCTGGGCAGAGTTACGGCAGCTATAAACAGCAGTGGAGGCATTTCTGCTGAAGAAAGTGGCAATAATTAGAAAAGGCAGACCTTCAGATTTGCACATACAAATGACACTTCTTGGCAGTAGCAAGGGAGTACTGCTTTGTCCACAAGAGCAGAATTAGGCTATTTGGCCCATCAAGTCTGTTATGTCATTTGATCAAGGCTGATTTATTTTCCCTCTCAACCCTACTTTCCTGGCTTCTTCCCATAACCTTTGACATCCTGACTAATCAACAACCTATCAACCTCTGTGTTAAATATGCCCAAAGACTTGGCTTCTATAGTTGTCTATAGCAATGAATTCCACAAATTCACCACCTTGTCTCAGCAATGGCACCTTGTAGATAGGTAGAACATAGCACTGTACAGGCTCTTTGGCCCATGGTATTGGGTCAGCCTACTCACAATCAGTCTAAACCTTCCCTCCTATACAGCACATAATCCTCCATATTTCTAACATCCATGTGCTGTTGAAATGTCTTTTAAGTGTCCCTATTGTTTCACACCTGGCAGGTACCTATCCCTCCATGTAAAACACCTGCCTCTGACACCACTCCTCAGATATCAGAGTGACAGCCTTCAGAGCTCCCAGGATCTGCATTCAATTCTGACCTTGGGTTATTGAGTGCTAAGACCAAAAGACCTTAAGATATAAGTAGGCCACTCGGCCAATCGAGTCTGCTCCACCATTTGATCAAGGTTGATCCAATTTTCCTCTCAGCCCCAATCTCCTGCCTTCTCCCCCTATCCCTTCATGCCATGATCTATCAAGAATCTGTCAACCTCTGCTGTAAATATGCTTAAAGACTTGGCCTCCACAGCTGCCTGCGGCAACAAATTCCATAGATTCACCACTTTCTGGCAAAAGAAATTCCTCCTCAACTCCATTCAAAAAGGATTCCACTCTATTCTGAGGCTGTATCCTCTGGTCCTAGACTCTACCATCCTCTCCACATCCACTTTATCAAGATCTTTCACCACTCAATAGGTTTCAATTAGGTCACCCTTTATTCTTCAGAATTCTAGTTAATAGAAGCCCAGTGCCATTAAATGCTCTTCATTTGACAAGTAGGTCAATCCTGGAATCATTTTTGATTCTCTCCATTCTCTCCATTTCCAGTGATTCTTAAAAGGTCATTACTAATGCCTCCAGAATCTCTTCAGTCACCATGTAGTAACTGGATTTTGTCTGATATTGGCCATTCCCACGTTGGCTGTCCATTCTATCTATGCTTCTCTTAATCTTATACACTTCTACCAAATTGTCTTTGTCCTCTTTCACTCCAAAATGAAAAGCCATTGCTCACTCAATATATCTTCATAAAACATGCTCTCTAATCCAGGCAGCGTCCTGGTAAATCTCCTCTACACCCTCTCTAAAGCTTCCACATCTTCCCTGTAATAAGATGACCAGAAATGAACACAATTTAGAAAATATTTGGACAGGTGCATGGTTAGGAAGGTTTAAACAGAAATGGACCAACCAGAGGCCTGTTGCATTAGCTTAGAGAGGCATCTTGGACAGGTTGGGTGGAAACGCCTGTTTCTGTGCTGTGTGAATTGATGACGTTCAGACATCTCACAGATAGTTCAAGTGATGTAACATGGTCCCATGTACCAGATGTGAATTCACCCCTGCCCTGAAAACCATGATTGCACTGCTCTTTACCCAATGAATAAATCCATCAAGATTATCCAAGTTTGATTTGTGGTCATTTCCTGCTGACTCCAAGCCCGTTTAGCTCAGGGAAAAACTCATTCTTTGCTATTGCACAGAAAGAGGCCTCTTGGCCAATCAGTCTGTGCTGGCTCCCAATGCAATTCCTTCAGTTCCCTTCCCCTTCAGCTTGTTCCCTTCTTGGTAGTGCAGTGGTTTGTGCAAGATGCCAGCTGCAAGGTCAGGATCCACTTTCTGCCTCTGCCTGTAATGAGTCTGTACATTCTCCCCGTGACCACATGGGTTTCCTCTGGGTACTCCGGTTTTCTCCCACAGTCCAAGGACGTACAGGTCAAGGTTAGGATTAGTCATTTGTGGACATGTTGTGTTGGGGCCAGAAGCATGGCGACCCTTGTGGGCTGCCCAAAACAATCCTCACTGATTTGATCAAACCAAACAATGTATTTCACTGATTGTTTTATTGTTTTTACTGACATGTGATTTATAAAGGTAATCTTTATATCTTTCTAACTCTGCAATTTATTCTCTTTCACCTGTCCACCATATCTCGTTTGGTTCATTTGCTACCTATCTAGCCTGGGGGGTGGTATTTACAATGGGCAATTATGATGAGCGATGAACCAGGCACATCTGTCAGCAGCCCATGAACTGGGGAGAATGGCCAAATAGCCAAGGTCAGGATGGAACCCAGGTCCTGGGAGCTCTCATGGCTGGCACTCTGAATCAAACTGCATTCTTACTCTCCCTGTAGTCAAATAACCTAGCAAGTGTTGTAGGTGATTCACGGAAAGTATAGGAGGAAGTCAGAGGTAGGTATTTTTACACAGAGTGCTAAGCACATGGAGTGTGCTGCCAGGGGTGGTGGGAGAGGCTGATACACTTTGGATATTTAAGAGACTCTTAGATAGGCATGTGGATGAAAGGAAAGTGGAGGGAAGAGCTAGATTAATCTTGGATTAGGTTAAAGGGTTAGCACAATGCTGTGGGCAAAAAGATCTGTACTGTGTGGTATTGTTTTGTGTAGCTGGAGCCATATGGACAAATTGAAGGAGCTGGTATTCATTAATTCATAAAGAAAAGAAGTTATTTTGAGCTGATGAAGGCTCCTCAACCTGAAATTGTAATCCAAATTCCTTTGCAACAGTTGCAGCCTGACCTGTTGAGTATTCCCAACAATTTCCTGTTTTTACATAATTCCAACAGTCATGGGTGGGATCATCAAATGTGCTCTCACCTTCTCTCCAATTTCTCTCTAGCTGCCAGTCAGATCATTTTAAACCTGAAGTCCCACAGACCCGCAAACCCCAAGATCAAGCAAAGTGCATCCAGCCCAACCAAACTTAGGCATACAGATGATAGAGAAATGGAACACAACGTAGGACAAAGCAGGTTTTAGAGGTTAAGCCTGTGGGCTGAAGGGCCTGGAATGCACTATACTGTACTGTTCTTTGCTCTAGGTGCAGCAGTATTCTACGTACCTGACTGTCGCCTCACGAAGGTCACTGTTGCGGTTCAGGTCAGTGTGCATTAAGGAAGTGGCTCGGAGAAAGTGATCCCTTTGGGCTCCAGGAGAGAGGTGAGCTGTAAGTAAAAAGAGTGGCAGTGATTATTCAATCGAGAAATAGAAGAATTACTTTGTTGCTCCTGTTTTCACTGGTGTATATCTTGTTCTACTGAACCACGTTAGATGTAATGACTGGTATCACTGACCAATTCCATACCCATACCTGCCTATTGCTTATAGAATCTTTCAGAGATACAGCACAGAAATAGGCCATTCAGCCCATCATGTTTACACCAACCCCCAACACTGATCCAACATCAATCTCAATTTTTATCCCTTGATTCTGAAGCTTACATACACACTAGGGACATTACAGCAGGTGTTCCCAACCTTTTTTATGCCATTAACCTGTGCTTCCTGAATGGTGGGAGGAAACTGGAGCATCTCAAGGAAACCCACACTACGATAGGGAGAATGTGTAAACTCCACATAGACAGCACCTAAACTCAGAATTGAACCCATGTCCCGGCAAGGTGAGGCAGGCATTTACCAACTATGCCATCATACCACCCAACTGTGCGGGTATCCTGCCACCCTACTGCATGGGCACCGTACCGCCCTACTGCACAGGCACCATACCTGCTTGGGCTGTATTCACACCCCACTCTCTGTCACCTTCTTGTCCAAAGTCCACTCACTGAAAATGGCTCTTCATTTCTCAGCCATTCTATTTCTAGACATTAATCTTCATTTATTAACCTTCTAAAACCCTACTTTTCATCTTCTGACCATTTGTGAATTCATGAGTGGACAACCACACCGTGATCACTGACTGGGGTTTGATTCCAGTCTGTAACGAGTTTGTCTGTTCTGCTTGTGACTGTGTTAGCTTTCTCTAGGTGCTCTGGTTTCCTCCCACGTTCTAAAGGCGCTCGGGACTTGGTTAGTGATTGTGGGTTTGTTTATGTATTTGTTCATCTATTTTATTTATTGAGACACATGCGGAATAGGCCCTTCTAGCCCTTTGAGCTGTGCCAGCTACTATCCTAGCCTAATCGCAGGACAATTTACAATAACTCACCAACTTACCCAACCAGTACACTTTGGACGGTGGGAAGAAACATGAGCATTTAGAGGAAATACACACAGTCACGGGGAGAACATACAAACTCCTTACAGCAGCGGGAATTGAAGCCAGGTCACTGGTTCTGTAAAGCGTAGTGCTAAACACTACACTACCGTACATCCCCAAGTAAGTATCATGACATATGCTAGCGATATTAAACCTGATTCTAATCCTGATTCAAATTGCACATCCTCGTGATGGGGATGGATGCTGCTTACACAAAGACAGAACGTGCCAACTCCAGACCTGAGGTTCGGACTGAACCTGGGTCTTTGGTGCTGAGAGGCAGTGGCTCTACCCATCGTGTTGGCACAAGCCTCAGCCTGTACCGGTCACAGACACAAAATGACATTTTTCACTATAGATTTGGATGTTTTGATGTACATATGCCACACAAAGCTAATGTTATCTTAAAATCACACACAAACGCTGGAGGAATTCAGCAAGTGAGGCAACATCAATGGAGGAAAATAAAAAGTCAAAATTTGGAGGTCAGTCTGAAGTATTGACTGTTTAATTCTCTTCATGGATGCTGCCTGACTTGTTGAGAACCTCACAACCAAGAGATAATCTGTAGACACCGAAAATCCAAGCGACACACAAAATGCTGGAAAAATTCAGCAGGGCAGGCAGCACCTATGGAAAAGAGTACAGTTCTGGTAAAGGGTTTCGGACCAAAACGTCAACTGTATTTGTTTCCATAGATGCTGCCTGGCCTGCTGAGTTCCTCCAGCATTTTGTGTGTGTTGTTTAGAACCTCCAACATTTTATTTGTGCTATTTAAGATACCCAGTATCTGCAGAATATCTTGTGAGACAACCCTGGACAGTGTCCTCAGCAAAACAATCCAAGCAGCCAATTCTCTCCCCACTTTAGAAGTTTGTCCAAATACTCAGACTGTGCTTTGGGCAACTCCCTTAATCTCATTCCCACTCAGGCTACATCCACACTACGCCGGATAAATCCATAACCAAAGCTTTATCTCTTCGTTTTTACCTTCCGTTCACACTAGAACAGTGTTTTTGTCCCCCAAAACCAGAGCTTTTCAGAAACATTTTCCAGGCTGGGTAATTTTGAAAACGCTGCTCAGGCAGATCAGTGTGGATGGAGTAACCGGAGATTTCTGAAAATGCTGTCAGAGGGCAGCGCACCATTCCACTGTTTTCTTGATCGCAACCTAACTATTTCAGAACAGACGGCAACAAGACTGAAGCCAGAAGAGTTAGAAATGTATTCACCAAATACAAACCCCATTTCCAGAAAAGTTGGGATATTTTCCAAAATGCAATAAAAACAAAAATCTGTGATATGTTAATTCATGTGAACCTTTATTTAACTGACAAAAGTACAAAGAAAGATTTTCAATAGTTTTACTGATCAACTTAATTGTATTTTGTAAATATACATAAATTTAGAATTTGATGGCTGCAACACACTCAACAAAAGTTGGGACAGAGTTAAAATAAGATTGAAAAGTGCACAGACTATTCAAGTAACACCAGTTTGGAAGACTCCACATTAAGCAGGCTAATTGGTAGGAGGTCAGTTCAAAAGGAACATTTCCCAACGCAAGATTGCAGAGAATTTAGGTCTTTCAACATCTACAGTACATAATATTGTGAAAAGATTCAGAGAATTCAGAGACATCTCAGTGCGTAAAGGGCAAGGTCGGAAACCACTATTGAATGTGCATGATCTTTGAGCCCTCAGGCGGCACTGCCTAAGAAACCGTCATGCAACTGTGACAACTGTAGCCACCTGGGCTTGGGAGTACTTCAGAAAGCCATTGTCAGTTAACACAGTCCATCGCTACATTCAGAAAAGCAACTTGAAACTGTATTACGCAAGGAGGAAGCCATACATCAACTCTATGCAGAAATGCCGATGAGTTCACTGGGCCCGAGCTCATCTCAGATGGACCGAAAGACTGTGGAACCATGTGCTGTGGTCAGATGAGTCCACATTTCAGCTAGGTTTCGGAAAAAACGGGCGTCGAGTTCTCAGGGCCAAAGATGAAAACGACCATCCTGATTGTTATCAGCGAAAGGTGAAAAAGCCAGCATCTGTGATGGCATGGGTGAGTTGCATGTATGTGAAGGTACCATTGACTCTGAGACATATATTAGGATTTTAGAGAGACATATGTTGCCATCAAGGGGATGTCTCTTCCTGGGACGTCCATGCTTACTTTAGCAGGACAATACCAGACCACATTCTGCACGGGCTACAACAGCGTGGCTTTGTAGACACAGAGTGCATGTGCTTGACTGGCCTGCTGCCAGTCCAGATCTTTCTCCTATTGAAAATGTATGGTGCATCATGAAGAGGAGAATCAGACAACGGAGACCACAGACTATTGAGCAACTTAAGTCTTATATCAAGCAAGAATGGACAAAATTTCCAATTGCAAATCTACTACAATTAACATCCTCAGTTCCAAAACGATTAAAGTGTTATTAAACGGAAAGGTGATGTAACACAATGGTAAACATGCCTCTGTCCCAACTTTTGTCAAGTGTGTTGCAGCCATCAAATTCTAAATTTGTGTATATTTACAAAATACAATTAAGTTGGTCAGTAAAACTATTGAAAATCTTTTCTTTGTACTTTTGTCAGTTAAGTAAAGGTTCACGTGAACTAACATATTACAGATTTTTGTTTTTATTGCATTTTGGAAAATATCCCAACTTTTCTGGAAATGAGGTTTGTACTTTGACCCATAACTTACTGAATAAATAAGTATACTCACTTTGCCCTGTTTTCTGTCCTTGCTCGTATGAAGGTGGTTTGCTCGTATGCAAGTACTTCCCTAACAATAGATGTGTAATAGCCTAATGTAACATTGTATGGAAATACAAGATAACACTGATGCAGCATGTTTTATACATTTAACAAGGTGCTTTATTAATGCAAGAGTTAGTTAGTTTTTCAATGTTCATCATCAGCCAGATCAATCTGTCCGTGAACTAACTCCCTGTCAGTTGCCTCCGTACGCTCCAGTGTTTGTTTTTTTTTAGTTTTAAGTTCTCCTGCGCGAAGGCCAACAGCCATCCATCGTTTTAAGTTTTTCTAGTCTGTAACTACACAAACGCGCACTTTCACAGCGAGAATCGACACCAAACATGTCGCTTGTTTTCGGTAGATGTGTCCTGCGCATGCCCAATAGGAGGACATTCGCCAAAATCTCCATTTCAATGTGGATAGAGTTATTTTCAAAAACGCATAGTGTGGACACCTATCGTTTTTACACAAAACCAGCATTTTCAAAATTATCCAGTCTAGTGTGGATGTAGCCTCAGAATTCAACCCTCTGCCTGAATAACACCAGTCTCGAGCATTTACCAAAGCAGGGAGCGCTGGGGACACCTGCTGGTTCCTTTCTAGATTGCACATGTCCTCGGTGCCTTTTCCAACTCGAGTTCAACGACAAGTGACTCTGTACAACATTTGTGCTGTTTGTGATCAAGTGTTCATCCTAAGGGATAGGATGTTTCCCACACAAACAAGCAGCCCTCAGGCAACTATCAACTCTAGGACTAGAACCTAAAGAGCTACACACACAGAATCCTGGAGGAGCTCAGCAGGTCAGGCGTCATATATGAAGGGGAATAAACAGTCAATGTTTTGGGCCGAGACCCTTCATCAGGATTGAAAAGGTGGTGCGTGCAAATGCAACAGCCTCTCAGGAGCCAACTAAAGGTATTTTTTCCTTTGAAAATTTGTTTTTTACAATCCAAAGACAATTCTACTCCAAGAACTTCAAGTACTACAGGGCTACTCCATCAGTGAGCTGCTTGTGGATTGGAGTAGCTGAACTGGTGTTGGCGGTGGAGCCGGACAAGGTGTCAAAGAGGTTGGCCGAGATGTTGGAGAAGGAGCCGACTGAGGCGTCAAAGGGGCTGGCCAGGAAGTTGGAGAAGGAACCGGCCGATCTTCAAGTTCAAGTTGCTTTTATTGTCATTTCAACCATAAACTGCTGGTACAGAACACAGTAAAAACGAAACAACATTCCTCCAGGACCCTGGTGCTACATGAAACAACACTAGACTCTGTGAGCCAGCACGAGGTTACACTAGACTACTTAAAACAACATAAAAACTGCACTAGATTACAGTGAGTATTGAGGAGTCTGATGGCTTGGGGGAAGAAACTGTTGCACAGTCTGATCGTGAGAGCCCAAATGCTTCGGTACCTTTTGCCAGATAGCAGGAGGGAGAAGAGTTTGTGTGAGGGACCAGACAGGATTGTTGTGTGATGTGTCAGAGGGACCAGCCAGGATGCTGGAGAAAGAGCTGAATGATGTATTGGAGGGGCTGGATGAAGTGTTGGAGCAGCTGGCTGATGTTTGGAGAAGGAACCAGCCAGGATGTTGGAGAAGGAACTGGCTGATGTGTTGAGGGGACCAGCCAGGATGTTGGAGTTAAGAACTCGATGGGATATCAGAGGAGCCCGCCGGGATGTTGGAACAACTGGTTTGGGTACAAAACAGCTAATCTGGCTGCAGACCGTGTTACTGCTTGCTACTTGGAAACATTTAAGTAGGCACACAACTGTGGGAGATTGTCTCAGATGTTTCACTTGTGATTGCAAGACTCTGTTGGACAGTAACAATGGAAATTCCCTCAGGCCTGTTATTCTTGTCTGGCAGAGGGACAATCGACAATGGAGCTGTGTAACCTTGTAGCAAAGACTAGGCCTTGGCTGTGTACAATGTCCTGTGTATGTTACTCAAAATGGCTTCTTTGGTTTGTTACGAGTAGGAATGCTTCTTTGTCTGATAAGTGTTTCTCTCGCCATGGTTTCACTTTAAAATGGCTGATATGGTAATTGTATTCATTTGTTAATCAATGGGGAATGTTATTGTGTCTTGTGAGGCTGGGAACTTGGGGGAGGGGTTTTCGTGGGTTTTTGGTGTGAGGGGAGTCGGGAGGAAGACGCCGAGGAAGGTGGATGTGCGCTGGACTGCTCGTAAGACAACCGGGTGGTCCCAGGTGCGACGGCGTAGTGGTCGGATGGGTCGTTGGTTCGTTGATTGAGCTCCTACGATGTGCACTACACTGACTGAACTTTGATAAGTTGGCGACTTTTGTTTTTTTGTTCCTTGTATATATATATTGTATTGCCTAATCCTTCTTTAGTTAACGTTAGTAAACTCTTTAAAGTGTATTTCATAATGGTATTTGGTGTGAAGTTGATACTGTGGGTGGCGCGAGGCATAAACTCGATTCTCACAGCACCTGCGTGTACGGGAGTTGGGGTTGGTGTGTGGCTGGATCTCCTTTTCCCCTAGACATATACCAGCCTTTTGGGTAAGTGTTACAGTTGATAGATTCTTGATTAGTCAGGGCATGAAGGGAAATGGAGAGAAGTCAGGAGGTTGGGGCTGAGAGGAAAATTGGATCAGCCATGATGAAATGGCGGAGAAGACTTGATGGGCCAAATAGCCTAATTCTGCTCCTATATCTTTTGGTCTTATGGTCTAAGCTTCGGGCTTGCTTGCTGCTACAGACCAGGTGAGAGCATTATAGTGTAGCGTCCGTGGTGGGCTAGGGCTGGGCTCGCCCGTTGGTGTTGCCCTCCCTGGTCCAGCGGTGCAACAACAAGCTGGATTGTGTGCATCTGCACACTGCTGGGAGACATAGAAACATAGAAAACCTACAGCACAATACAGGCTCTTCAGCCCACAAAGTTGTGCCGAACATGTGCCTACTTTAGAAATCACTAGGCTTACCTATAGCTCTCTATTTTTCTAAGCTCCATGTACCTATCTAAAAGTCTCTTAGAAGACCCTATTGTTTCCACCTCCACCACCGTTACCGGCATCCCATTCCACACACTCACCACTCTCTGAGTAAAAAAACTTACCCCGACATCTCGCCTGTACCTACTCCCAAGCACCTTAAACCTGTGCCCTCTTGTGGCAACCATTTCAGCCCTGGGAAAAAGCCTCCGACTATCCACATGATCAATGCCTCTCATCATCTTGTACACTTCTATCAGGTCACCTCTCATCCTCCTCCTCTCCAAGGAGAAAAGGTCGAGTTCACTCAACCTATTCTGATAAGGCCTGCTCCCCAATCCAGGCAACATCCCTATAAATCTCCTCCGCACCTTTTCTATGGCTTCCACATCCTTCCTGTAGTGAAATGACCAGAACTGAGCACAGTACTCCAAGTGGGGTCTGACCAGGGTCCTATATAGCTGCAACATTACCTCTCGGCTCCTAAATTCAATTCCACGATTGATGAAGGCCAATACACCGTACGCCTTCTTAACCACAGAGTCAACCTGCACAGCTGCTTTGAACGTCCTATGCACTCACACTCCAAGATCCCTCTGATCCTCCACACTGCTAAGAGTCTTATCATTAATACTATATTCTGCCATCATATTTGACCTACCAAAGTGAAACATTTCACAGTTATCTGGGTTGAACTCCATCTGCCACTTCCCAGCCTAGATTTGCATCCTATTAATGTCCCGCTGTAACCTCTGACAGTCCTCAACAACCCTAACCTTTGTGTCATCAGCAAACTTACGAACCCATCCCTCCACTTCCTCATCCAGGTCATTTATAAAAATCACGAACAGTAAGGGTCCCAGGACAGATCCCTGAGGCACTCCACTGGTGACTAACCTCCATTCAGAATATGACCCGTCAACAACCACTCTTTGCCTTCTGTGGGCAAGCCAGTTCTGGATCCACAAAGCAATGTCCCCTTGGACCCCATGCCTCATTAATTTCTCAATAAGCATGGAACACCTTATCAAATGCCTTGCTGAAATCCATATACACCACATCTACTGCTCTTCCTTCATCAAGGTGTTTAGTCACATCCTCAAAAAATTCAATCAGGCTCGTAAGGCACGACCTGCCCTTTACAAAGCCATGCCGACTACTCCTAATCATATTAAACCTCTCCAAATGTTTATAAATCCTGCCTCTCAGGATCTTCTACATCAACTTACCAACCACTGAAGTAAGATTCATAATTTCCTGGGCTACTCCCTTTCTAGAATAAAGGAACATCAGCAACCCTCCAAACCTCAGGAATCTCTCCCGTCCCCATTGATGATGCAAAGATCATTGCCAGAGGCTCAGCAATCTCCTCCCTCACCTCCAACAATAGCCTGGGGTACATTTTGTCCGGTCTCGGCAACTTATCCAACTTGATGCTTTCCAAAAGCTCCAACATATCCTCTTTCTTAATATCTACATGCTCAAGCTTTTCACTCTGCTGCAAGTCATCACTACAATCACTAAGATCCTTTTCCAAAGTGAATACTGAAGTGAAGCATTCATTAAGTACCTGTTATTTCCTCCGGTTCCATACACACTTTCTCACTGCCACATTTGATAGGTCCTATTCTTTCACGTCTTATCCTCTTGTTCTTCACATACTTGTACACACCTAACAAACTCCACCCCATCTAAACCCCTTGCTCTAGGGAGATGCCAATTGATATTTGGAAAATTAAAATCTCCCATCACAACAACTCTTTTATTATTATACCTTTCCAGGATCTGTTTCCCAATCTACTCCTCGATATCCTTGTTACTATTAGGTGGCCTATAAAAAAACACCCAGTAAAGTTATTGACCCCTTTCTGTTCCTAACCTCCACCCACAGAGACTCTGTAGACAATCCCTCCATGATGTCTACCTTTTCTGCAGCTGTGACACTATCTCTGATCAACAGTGCCACGCCCCCACCTCTTTTGCCTCCTTCCCTGTCCTTCCTAAAACATCTAAAACCTGGCACTTGAAGTAAGCAATCCTGTCTCTGAGCCATCCAAGTTTCTGTAATGGCCACCACATCATATCTCCAAGTACTGATCCATGCTCTAAGCTAATCTGCTTTGTTCACAACACTCCTAGCTTTGAAATAGACAAATCTCAAACTATCAGTCTGAGCATATCCCTTCTCTATCACCTGCCTATCCTCCCTCTCACACTGTCTACAAG
This sequence comes from Hypanus sabinus, assembly GCF_030144855.1. Classification (NCBI taxonomy): domain Eukaryota; kingdom Metazoa; phylum Chordata; class Chondrichthyes; order Myliobatiformes; family Dasyatidae; genus Hypanus; species Hypanus sabinus. The sequence continues at coordinate 71,102,762 of NC_082718.1, read as the reverse complement.
CTTTCTCTATTTGTGAGCCAATTTTCTCTTCCCCAGACTCTTCAGTTCAGTTCCCACCTCCCAACAATTCTAGTTTAAACTCTCCCCAGGAGCCTTAGCAAACCTCCCTGCCAGAATATTGGTCCCCCCGGGATTCAAGTGCAATCCGTCCTTTTTGTACAGGTCACACCTGCCATAAAAGAAGTCCCAATGATCCAGAAATCTGAATCCCTGCCCCCTACTCTAATCCCTCAGACACGCATTTATCCTCCACCTCATCCTATTCCTATTCTCACTGTTGCGTGGCACAGGCAGTAATCCCAAGATTACTACCTTTGTGGTCCTGCTTCTCAACTTCCTTCCTAACTCTCTGTAGACTTTTTGCAGGACCTCTTCTCTCTTCCCACCTATGTCATTGGTACCAATATGTACCACAACCTCTGCCTGTTCTCCCTCCCACTGTAGGATATCTTGGACGCGATCTGAAACATCCCGGACTCTGGCACTGGGAGGCAAACTACCATAGAAGTTTCTTTCCTGCGTACACAGAATCACCTGTCTGACCCCCTAACTATAGAGTGTCTGGTCACTACTTCTTTCCTCTTCCCTTCCCTACCCTTCTGAGCCAGAGCCAGAATCTGTGCCAGAGGCATGGCCACTGCCGCTTCCCCAAGTAGGCTGTCGTTTCCCCCCAACCAAAAGTACTCGAACAGGAGTACTTACTATCAAGGGGTACAGCCACAGCGGTACTCTCCAGTACCTGACTGTTTCCCTTCCACCCCCCCCCCCCCGACTGTGACCCACTTGTCTGTCTCCCAAGGCCCTGGTGTGACCACCTGCCTATAATTCCTCTCTATCTCCTCCTCACTTTCCCTAGCCAGACGAAGGGCATTCAGCTACATCTCCAGTTCCCTAACATGGTCCCTCAGGAGATGCAGCTCAATACACTTGGTGCAGATATGGCCATCCGGAAGGCTGGGAGACTCCAGGACCTCCCACATCTGACACCGAGCACAGAAAACTGGCCTCACACACATACTTCCTACCTCGCCTCGTCCTGTTACCGCCTAAGCCTGTTGAGCCAAAGCCCTATCACTCTTCTGTCTCTCACTTCACTGCCTGCTGGATATGGCTGCCTTCTTTTTAAACCTTTCGCGCTCTACTGGCTGACGTCACACGCCTATGCAGTTTCGTCTCTCTTTAACCCGAGTAGTAAAAAAAACTCCCTTTGCTCCGAAAAATCAGCGGTTCATTCGCAGCCGCCTTGCTCCAAAGACTGTACCATTGATTGCTGGACATTGTCAGTCAGGGTCTTGAATTATAAATGTGTTCTTTTTTGAGTGAAAATGCTTCTTTGCTTGCTGTTTTGAATTATGTTACTTGCTACTTTTGAATATTTGCTTGCTATTCTGAATGTTTTTGCACCTTGGCCCCACAGGAACACTGTCTCATTCAGCTGTACTTATGTACAGTTTGAATGATAATGAAACTTGACTTCATTTGAAGTGCTAAAGGTGGGTGAAGTGAGGATGTGGAAGGTGATAGGTGGAAGATGTAAAGGAAGAAAAAGAAACCTAACCTGCTGATTTCTCTTGTTTTTAAATTCTTTTCTGATTGAAGCATGAATATCTCAGCATTGGAGTTTCATACCAATTGAACTATGCAAAATGTAACAGCGGAATTTCCACTTTACCAAACATTGTTACTGGAGAATGGACACATTGTGATAATGGTGCAAGAGGAGAGCTTCTCCATGGTTACCCAGAACTAGTTCCAGTTGACCCATGTGCAGCTTTCATAGAAACACAGAAAACCTACAGCACAATACAGGCTCTTCGGCCCACAAAGTTGTGCCGAACACGTGCTTACCTTAGAAATTACTAGGCTTACCTGTAGCCCTCTATTTTTCTAAGCTCCATGTACCTATCTAAAAGTCTCTTAGAAGACCCTATTGTTTCCGCCTCCACCACCATTACCGGCAGCCCATTCCATGCACTCACCACTCTCTGAGTAAAAAATTTACCCCTGACATCTCCCCTGTACCTACTCCCCAGCACCTTAAGCCTGTGCCCTCTTGTGGCAACCATTTCAGCCCTGGGAAAAAGCCTCTGACTATCCACATGATCAATGCCTCTCATCATCTTGTACACCTCTGTTAGGTTACCTCTCATCCTCCTTCTCTCCAAGGAGAAAGGCTGAGTTCACTCAACCTATTCTCAAAAGACATGCTGCCCAATCCAGGCAACATCCTTGTAAATCTCCTCTGCACCCTTTCTATGGCTTCCACATCCTTCCTGTAGTGAGGCGACCAGAACTGAGCACAGTACTCCAAGTGGGGTCTGACCAGGGTCCTATATAGCTGCAACATTACCTCTTGGCTCCTAAATTCAATTCCATGATTGATGAAGGCCAATACACCATACGCCTTCTTAACCACAGTCAACCTGCGCAGCTGCTTTGAACGTCCCATGCACTCGGACCCCGAAATTCCTCTGATCCTCCACACTGCCAAGAGTCTTACCATTAATACTATATTCTGCCATCATATTTGACCAACCAAAATGAACCACTTCACACTTATCTGGGTTGAACTCAATCTGCCACTTCTCAGCCCAGTTTTGCATCCTATCAATGTCCCACTGTAACCTCTGACAGCCCTCCACACTATCCACAACACCTCCAACCTTTGTGTCATCAGCAAACTTACTAACCTATCCCTCCACTTCCTCATCCAGGTCACTTATAAAAATCACGAAGAGTAAGGGTCTCAGAACAGATCCCTGAGGTACTTCACTGGTGACCAACCTCCATGCAGAATATGACCTGTCTGCAATCACTCTTTGCCTTCTGTGGACAAGTCATTTCTGGATCCACAAAGCAATGTCCCCTTGGATCCCATGTCTCCTTACTTTCTCAATAAGCCTTGCATAGGGTACCTTATCAAATGCTTGCTGCAATCCCTATACACTGCATCTACTGCTCTTCCTTCATCAATGTGTTTAGTCACATCCTCAAAAAATTCAATCAGGTTCGTAAGGCATGATCTGCCCTTGACAAAGCCATGCTGACTACTCCTAATCATATTATACTCCTCTAAATATTCATAAATCCAGCCTCTCAGGATCTTCTCCATCAACTTACCAACCACTGAGTTAAGACTCATTGGTCTATAATTTCATGTATATGAGAATGAACATGTGAACACACACAGACCCACACAACTATATATTGACCCGTGAATGAACACACACACACAAACACACAAAAAACCATATACTGACCTGTGAGTATATGTTGAATGCAGTCGTAATGAGCAAAGTTAAAGCCAAGTAAGTTGCAGGTATTCCTACTGAGTAAAGTCTCACTTAGGTGCACCTCTAAACCGTTTAAGGAGGCCAGGGAACTGTGGTACTGTAGAAGAAGTGAAAGTGGTTAGAAATACAGAATATAATCAGCAGGCTCTATGTAAATTCAGGAGATACTGGCTCAACCCAGAGATACTAGTGTACCTGAAATATGGAGACTCGCTCATGAATACTGAGATACTGTTGGAGAGACTAACAGAGGGAATGGTGAGATTGATCTTTAAAGGTTGGCATAACTTCGAAGGCTGAAGGGCCTGTACTTTACCATTGTGCTTGTGTTCCAAGAACACTGCATTTGATATCGTGTGCTATTCAGGAATTGGGGCAATGGCTGCAGGCAAAGTTGCCAGTGGAATGGTTTGATTTCTACATTTGGATAAATACATGGATCAGAGGGAATGAAAGGCAGAATACATAACAGGAGGAAGTCTGCAGATAATGGAAATCCAGAGCAACACACAGAAGATGCTGGAGGAAATCAGCAGGTCAGGCAGTGTCTATGGAATAGAGTAAATAGTCGATGTTTGACTGATACCGAGCCTCCTTCGGAACTGAGAAGGAAGGGGGAGATGCCAGAATAAAAAAGCAGGGGTAGGGGAAAGAGGCCATCTAGCTAGAAGGTGATAGCTGAAGCCAGGTGAATGGGAAAGGTCAAAGGCTGGAGAGGAAAGAATCTGATAGGAGAGCAGAGTAGACCGAAGGAGAAAGGGAAGGAGGAAGGGATTCAAGGGGAAGTAATAGGCAGGTGAGATGAAGTAAAAGGTCAGAGTGAGAAATGGGGGAAAGGGAATTTGTCTACCAGGAAAAATTGATAGTCATGCCATCAGGTTGGAGGCTACCCAGATGTTAGGCATGAGTTAGTTACTTACAACATCTTCAATAGCTCTGTGATTGACTTGAAATCCTTCTTCAGCCAGAAGGGACATTACCAACCCTTTCACTGTGTGAACATACAGACTCAATTTCACCAAGTTCCCGTGGTCTGTGAGTTCATGGTTCAAGGATGCATTCTCCTTAACATCTGCACCATCTGCTTTGTACCCTGCAGGAGTGTCTCCATCTGTGGCACCATCGGTCTGCTGAGTATTAATGGGTAGAGAGGTCTGATGTTGCTGTGAGGGCAATTGATGATCATCAGTAGATGTGACAGGAGCCTCCTTCTGCTCTTCCCCACGAATGTTTTCAGAATGAGATGCAAGGCGTGCAGTTGCAGTATCATTCCTATTATCTAATCTGTCCTCTATCAGTTCCATGTAGAGATCAACAAAGTGCAAGGAGTCTCCCTCAGAATGCTCTTCATCTAACTGTAGTGACGACCAAGAGTGTCCAGGGGAGGAAAGCAATGAGGCTTTGCTCTGTGGCTGAGAATTTGCACTCCCTAAAGAACTGCAGTCAAAGTCTATTGGATGAGATTGCCTGATATGTTTTCCTTGATAATTCTGGGCTGGGTCCACAGAGCCTGATGGTGTGCTACTGTCTTTGGAGCTTGGATATGAGGTCTCAAACTCTGTGTAGTTTCCACACTCCACCTCACTCAGTTCCTCGGGGTCTGGACAGTCTGACAGTGTTCTGGAGGGCAGTGGTTTCTGAGTCCTTTCCTCGAATAAACATGGCTTTGGGCTCTTGGATGATCTGCACAATGATCAGAAAAATGCACACACACACACAGAGTTATTTATTTATCTATCCAGATTTATCTTGTATTGTTTTGTAATGCTGCTGCAAGAAAGCTTTTCATTACACGGTGCATACGCACATTGTGCATTTGACAATAAACTCAACTTTGACATCTGGATTTGCATGCTGATTGTGAACAGGGCTCTACAATGAACCACACCCAGTCCCCTCCATAACTCACCCATAAACCCATTCAATCGAATACTGCCGCAGAGCAGCAAATTCCTCTTCAGTAACAAATACAGTCAAAATGGTCACATCCTGAGGTAACGGGACATCATCTGTAAACGAGAGAGGTGAAGTCTCTGAGGAGTGGCTCTGCCCGTAATATTGTTAGAAAGAGTGTCCTAGCACTCAACAGCAATGTATCTCCAGGTTGGGCTTGGAGAGTAACATGCAAGTACTGTGCAACAGCTGCCCTTGTCCTTCTAGCTGGCAGCAGTCAACAGTTTGTACCTGTGAGTGAAATGTGTGGGTGCATGAAAAGGAGCCAAGGAGCTTGTTGTTTTTGTTGCTGTCTGTGTGGTTCTGCTGAACATTGTGGACACGCTATGCTGGTGCTGGAATGGGTGGAGACACTTGTGGTGACGTTGTCCATAGCACGTCCTTGGACTGTGTCCACAACACATTTCACTGGATGTTTTGATGCCCATGTGAATCTGAATCAGGATCAGAGTTTGAGGAATCCTGGTGAATTACAACAATGCATCCTGTCGCTTGTACAAACTTCTGTGAATGTACGTTGGTGTTGGAGTATGTATTCTCAACACCATGATCTGTTTTATCCTACACTAAACACATGAAAGACAAACCTGGTTCGTTCTGTTTACGTTTGAAACTAGTTCTCGGCAGACTGTGACCAAGAAAATATGGAAAATCATGGTAATGAAAATGGGTAACAACTTCCAGTGAAACCAGAGCAATTTTCTACAGGAATTTTGTACTGACAGTGCATCTGTGGCTGTTATTACTCCACTGATTCTACAGCACCTTAATTAGAACCAAATTTGTTAACAGGAAAGAACATATACAAGGATGTTGCCAGGACTCGAGGACTCCAGTTATAGGGAAAGTTGAATAGGTTAGTATTTTATTTCCTGGAACGTAGGAGATTTGATAGAGGTATACAAAATTATGAGGGGTTTAGATGGGGTAAATGCAAGCAGGCCTTTTCCACCGAGGTTGGGTGGGACTACAACTGGAGGTCATGGGTTAAGGGTGAAAAGTGAAATGTTTAAGGGGAACAAGAGGGGGAGCTTCTTCACTCAGAGGGTGATGAGAGTGTGGAATGAGCTGCCAGTGTATGTAGTGGATGTGGGTTCAACTTCAACATTTAAGAGAAGTTTGGATAGGAACATGGATGGTAGGGATAAGGTAGGGTCCCAGTGCTGGTAGATGGGATAGGCAGTTTAAATGGTTTTAGCATGGCCTAGATGGGCTGAAGGGCCTGTTTCTGCTTTAGTGATCTATGACTCTAATAAGTCTGTACAGAAATGTTTCAATCATATGAAACTCTGATGATATGCTGATGAGTGTGCAGGGAGAATATGAGGAATATATTAAAAGTCACCAATTAATTACCATCAACAAATCACCTGTAGTACCACAGGAAACAACACACTGGACCACTGTTACACCACCATCAAGAGTGTTTACCGTGCTATTCCATGCCCTCACTTCGGAAAGTCTGATCACTTGGCTGTACTTCTACTCCCTGAAACTGAAGACTGCAGCACCAGATATGAGGACCAAGAAGATATGGACAAGGGAGGCCCAGGAGCGCCTACAGGACTGTTTTGAATCGGTGGGCTGGACTGTATTCAGAAATTCACCTTTGAATCTGGACGAGTATGCCTCAGTTGTGGCTGACTTCATTTAAACCTGTGTGGATGAATGTGTGCCTATGAAAACTTGCTGTACATTCCCAAACCAAAAGCCATTGATGAGCCAGGAGGTTCGTTGTATGGTGCGGGCTACAGCTGTGGCATTTAAGTCTAGTGACCCAAATCTGTACCAGAAAACCAGGTAAGGCTTGTAGAGGGCTATCTCAAGAGTAAAGAAACAATTCGGAGTGAGCTTAGAGGTGAAATTGGATGCACGTCAACGCTGGCAGAGTTTGCAGGACATTACTTACTACAAAGCAAAACCCAACCAAATGAATGGCAGTGATGCTTCACTACCAGACGAGCTCCATGCCTTCTATGCCCACTTTGAAAGGGAGAATATAACTACAGCTGTGAAGATCCCTGCTGCACCTGGTGACCCCGTGATCTCTGACTCGGAGGCCGATGTCAGATTGTCAGGGTGAACCCTTACAAGGCGGAAGGCCCTGATGGAGTACCCGGTAAGGCTCTCAAAACCTGTGCCAACCAATTGGCGGGAGTATTCAAGGACATCTCAACCTCTCACTGCAACGGGCAGAAGATTCCAACTTCTTCAAGAAGGCAACAATTATACCAGTGCCGGACAACAGTGTGAGCTGTCTTAATGATTATCATCCAGTTATAGCACTCACATCTACGGTAATAAATTGCTTTGAGAGGTTGGTCATGACTAGACTGAACTCCTGCCTCAGCAAGGACCTGGACTCACTGCAATTTGCCTTTCACCACAATAGGTCAATGGCAGACGCAATCTCAATGGCTCTTCAGAATCAGAATCAGGTTTATTATCACTGGCATGTGACATGAAATTGTTAACTTAGCAACAGCAGTTCAATGCAATACATAATCTTGCAGAGAAAATAATAATAACAAATAAACAAACAAGAAAATCAATTACATATATTGAATAGATTTAAAAAAGTGTAAAAACAGGAATACTGTATATTTAAAAAAGTAAGGTAGTGTCCAAAGATTCAATGTCCATTTAGGAATTGGATGGCAGAGGGGAAGAAGCAGATCCTGAATCAGTGAGTGTGTGCCTTCAGGTTTCTGTACCTCCTACCTGATGGTAACAGTGAGAAAAGGGCATGTCCTGTGTGCTGGTCCTTAATAATGGGCATTGCCTTTCTGAGACACCGCCTCCTTAAGATTTCCTGGGTACTTTGTAGGCTAGTACAGAGTTCGGCCCTGTAGCTCAGAACGGTAGGGAAAGGAAGAGGAAGGCAGTAATAATAGGGGACTCGGTAGTTAGGGGGTCAGATAGGTGATTCTGTGGACACAATCGGGAGACCTGGATGGTAGTTTGCCTCCCTGGTGCCAGGGTCCGGGATGTTCCTGATCGCGTCCAAGATATCCTGAAGTGGGAGGGTGATGAGCCAGAGGTCTTGGTACATATAGGTGCCAATGACATAGGTAGAAAAAGGGAAGAGGTCCTGAAAGGAGAATATAGGGAGTTAGGAAGGCAGTTGAGAAGGACCACAAAGGTAGTAATCTCAGGATTACTGCCTGTGCCACGCGACAGTGAGAGTAGGAATGGAATGAGGTGGAGGATATATGTGTGGCTGAGGGATTGGAGCAAGGGGAGGGGATTCAAGTTTCTGGATCATTGAGACCTCTTTTGGGGCAGGTGTGATCTGTACAAAAAGGACGGGTTACACTTGAATACTAGGAGGACCAATATCCTGGTGGGAAGGTTTAAAAGAGCTGTTAGGGAGGGTTTAAACTAATTTGGCAGGGGGATGGGAACCAGAATGATGGAGCAGAGGAGAGGGAAAACAGAAATAGATCTAAGGTAGTGAGCAGTAAGGATGTCAGGAAGGACAGGCAGGTGATGGAGCAAATTTTCAGCCATTGGGATGAGGTGCAGTGCAATAAAGTGCAATCAAAGCAAAAAGTACCAAATACTGGACTTAAGGTGTTATACTTAAATGCACACAGCATAAAGAATAAGGTGGATGATCTTGTTGTACAGTTACAGATTGGCAGGTATGATATTGTGGCCATCACAGAGACGTGGCTAAAGGATGCAGGTCTCTGGGAGCTGAACGTCCAAGGATACACGGTGTATCAGAAGTATAGGCAGGTAGGCAGAGGGGGTGGCATGGCTTTAATGGTAAGAAATGATATTAAATCATTAGAAAGAGTTGACATAGGGTCAGAAGGTACAGAATCTTTAAGGGTTGAGCTAAAAAATTGCAGGGGTAAAAGGACCCTGATGGCAGTTATATACAGGACTCCAAACAGCTGCAGTGATGTGGACTACAAATTACAACAGGAAATAGAAAAGGCTTGCCAGAAGGGCAATATTCCAATATTATGATAATTGTGGGGATTTTAACATGCAAGTGGATTGGGAAAATCAGGTCGGCACTGGATCTCAAGTGAGAGAATTTGTAGAATGTCTACGAGATTGCTTTTTAGAACAGCTTGTTGTTGAGCCCACTAGGTATTGGCTGTACTGGATTGGGTATTGTGTAATGAACCAGAGGATTTAGAGAGATGGAAGTGAAGGAACCCTTAGGAGGCAGTGATCACAACATGATTGAGTTCACTGTGAAATTTGAGAAAGAAAAGCCGAAATCCGATGTGTTGGTATTTCAGTGGAGTAAGGAAAATTACAGTGGCATGAAAGAGGAACTGGCGAAGGTTGACTGGAAAGGGACACTAGCGGGAAGGACAGTAGCAGAGCAGCAGTGGCTGGAGTTTATGCGAGAAGTGAGGAAGGTGCAAAACAGATATATTCCAAAGAAGAAGAAATTTTCGAATGGAAAAAGGATGTAACCATGGCTGACAAGAGAAGTCAAAGCCAAAGTAAAAGCAAAGCAGAGGGCATACAAGGAAGCAAAAATTAGTGGGAAGACAGAGGATTGGGAAGTTTTTAAAAGCTTACAAAAGGAAACTAAGGACATCATTAAGAGGGAAAAGATGAACTATGAAAGGAAGCTAGCAAATAATATCAAAGAGGATACTAAAAGCTTTTTCAAGTATATAAAGAGTAAAAGACAGGTGAGAGTAGATATAGGACCGATAGAAAATGATGCTGGAGAAATTGTAATGGGAGATAAGGAGATGGCAGAGGAACTGAACGAGTATTTTTCATCAGTCTTCACTGAGGAAGACATCAGCAATATACTGGACATTCAAGGATGCCAGGGAAGAGAAATATGTGCAGTCACAATTACGACAGAGAAAGTACTCAGGAAGCTGAATAGTCTAAGGGTAGATAAGTCTCCTGGACCAGATGGAATGCACCCTCGTGTTCTGAAGGAAGTAGCAGTGGAGATTGCGGAGGCATTAGCAATGATCTTTCGAAAGTCAATAGATTCTGACCTGGTTCCGGAGGACTGGAAGATTGCAAATGTCACTCCACTATTTAAGAAGGGGGCAAGGAAGCAAGAAGGAAATTATAGACCTGTTAGCTTAACATCGGTGGTTGGGAAGTTGTTGGAGTCAACTGTCAAGGATGAGGTTACGGAGTACCTGGAGGTATATGACAAGATAGGCAGAATTCAGCATGGTTTCCTTAAAGAAAAATCCTGCCTGACAAACCTAGTGCAATTTTTTTGGGAAATTACAAGTAGGCTAGACAAGGGAGATGCAGTGGATGTTGTGTATTTGGATTTTCAGAAGGCTTTTGACAAGGTGCCGTACATGAGGCTGCTAAACAAGATAAGAGCCCATGGAATTACGGGAAAGTTACATATGTGGATAGAGCATTGGTTAATTGGCAGGAAACAGAGAGTGAGAATAAAGGGATCCCATTCTGGTTGGCTGTCGTTTACCAGTGGTGTTCCACAGGGGTCCATGTTGGGGCCACTTCTTTTTATGTTGTATATCAACGATTTGGATTATGGAATAGATGGCTTTGTGGCTAAGTTTGCTGATGATACAAAGATAGGTGGAGGGGCCGGTAGTGCAGAGGAAACAAAGAGTCTGCAGAGAGACTTGGATAGATTGGGGGAATGGCAAAGAAGTAGCAAATGAATTACAATGTCGGGAAGTGTATGGTCATGCACTTTAGTAGAAGAAATAAACGGGCAGACTATTATTTAAATGGGGAGAGAATTCAAAGTTCTGAGATGCAACGGGACTTGGGAGTCCTTGTGCAGGATACCCTTAAGGTTAAACTCCAGGTTGAGTCGGTGGTGAAAAAGGCAAATGCAATGTTGGCATTCATTTATAGAGGAATAGAGTATAGGAGCAGGGATATGATGTTGAGGCTCTATAAGGCACTGTTAAGACCTCACTTGGAATACTGTGTGCAGTTTTGGGCTCCTTATTTAAGAAAGGACGTGCTGACATTGGAGAGGGTTCAGAGAAGATTCACTAGAATGATTCCGGGAATGAGAGGATTAACGTATGAGGAACGTTTGACCGCTTTTGGACTGTACTCCTTGGAGTTTAGAAGAATGAGGGGGGATCTCATAGAAACATTCTGAATGTTGAAAGGCATGGACAGAGTGGATGTGGCAAAGTTGTTTCCCATGGTGGGGGAGTCTAGTACGAGAGGACATGACTTGAGGATTGCAGGGCACCCATTCAGAACAGAGATATGAAAATTTTTTTAGCCAGAGGGTGGTGAATCTGTGGAATTTGTTGCCACGGGCGGCAGTGGAGGCCAAGTCATTGGGTGTACTTAAGGTAGAGATTGATAGGTATCTAAGTAGCCAGGGCATCAAAGGTTATGGTGAGAAGGCGGGGGAATGAGACTAAAGGGGAGATTGGATCAGCTCATGATGAAATGGCGGAGCAGACTCGATGGGCCAAATGGCCGACTTCTGCTCCTTTGTCTTATGGTCTTAGTACCCAAGATGGAACTGATTTACAACCTTCTGCAGCTTCTTTTGGTCCTGTGTAGTAGCCCCTCCATACCAGACAGTGATGCAGCCTGTCAGAATGCTCTCCATGGTACAACTATAGAACTTTTTGAGTGTATTTGCTGACATGCCAAATCTCTTCAAACTCCTAATAAAGTATAGCCACTATCTTGCCTTCTTCACACAGCCATTAGATCACCTGGACAATACAAACACCAATGCTGTTCATTGACTATAGATCAGCGTTTAACAACATCATTCCTACAGTCCTGATTGCTAACCTATAGAACCTGGGCCCCTGTACCTCGCTGTGCAATTGGATCCTTGACTTCCTAACCGGAAGAATACAATCTCTATGGATTGGTGAAAACATCTCCTCCTTGCTGACGATCAACACTGGTGCACCTCAGGGGTGTGTGCTTAGCTCACTGCTCTACTATCTATACACATGACTATGTAGCAAGGCATACCGCAAACATCATCTATTAATTTGCTGGTAGAATCTCAGGTGGTGACGAGAGACGGCACAGGAGCCAGATATTCCAGCTAGTTGAGTAGTGTCACAGCAACAACCTGGCAGTCAACATCAGAAAAACAAAAAGAGCTGATTGTGGACTTTGTAAGACAAAGGAACACATACCAATCCTCTTGAGAAGGGGCGGTCATCTCTTCGGCAATCTGAACAGGGCACGACTGCGCAAGCGCATGAAAGTCAGCCCGTGAGGCAATGGGAGAATTTAAAAAGCGAGCAGATTAACGGAGCGGGCGACGGAATAGTGGGAAACAGAGTAGGAAGGCTTTGGCTCGAGAGGCTGAGGGCGAGCTTGCTCCCAGTGAGGTAAGGCCGGGTAAGCTCCTTTAATAACTCTAATTAACTTAGGAGTAGGTAATGGAGGCAGCAGTTAGGGCAGTCAAGTGCTCTGTTTGCAGTATGTGGGAAGTCAGGGCGAGCACAATTCTCCCTGACGACTACACTTGCAAAAGGTTCATCCAGCTGCAGCTCCTGACAAACCATGTTAAGGAACTGGAGCTGGAGCTGGATGAACTTCGGATCATTCGTGAGGCAGAGGCAGAAATAGACAGGAGTTACAGGGAGGTAACCACCCCTAAGGGTCAGGAGACAGATAGTTGGGTGACTGCCAGGAGAGGGGAGGGGAATAGACAGAATGAGCAGAGCACCCCTATGGCCGTTCCCATCAACAATAAGTATACTGTTTTGGATACTGTTGGTGGGGTCGACCTACCAGGGACAAATTGCAGTGGTTGTGTCTCTGGCACCGAGACTGGACCCTCAGCTCAGAAGGGAAGGAGGGAAAAGAGGAGAGTGATAGGGGATTCAATAGTTAGGGGGACAGATAGGAGGTTCTGTGGAAGAGATCGAGAATCCTGGATGGTCTGTTGCCTCCCTGGTGCCAGGGTCGCGATATCTCGGATCGAGTCCTCAGTATTCTCAAGAGGGAGGGTGAGCAGCCGGATGTCGTGGTCCATATAGGGACGAATGACATGGGTAGGAAGAGTGAGGAGATCCTGAACGGTGAGTTTAGGGAGTTAGGCGCCAAGTTAAAGGTCAGGATCTCAGGATAGCAATCTCAGAATTGCTACCAGTGCCACGTGCAGGTGGGTTCAGAAATAGTAAGATAGTGCAGATCAACACATGGCTGAAGACATGGTGCAGGAAGGAGGGCTTCAGATTTATAGATAATTGGGCAGTTTTCCAGGGAAGGTGGGACCTGTTCCAGCGGGACGGTTTCCATCTGAACTGGAGGGGGACAAATATCCTTGCAGGTAGGTTTGCTAGTGAGACTCCAGTGGAACCAGAGTGTAGAACAGATGTATGGGAGAAGGAAGAAAAAGAAAATAATAAAGTTGTTTGCACCGTTAGTGATAAACAGAGAGTAAGAGGTGGAGAATTTCTTAAATGCATCTATTTTAATGCTAGGAGCATTGTAAGAAAGGTGGATGAGCTGAGATTGATACCTGGAAATATGATGTTGTAGCTATTAGTGAAATGTAGTTGCAGGAGGGGTGTGATTGGCAACTAAATATCCTTGGATTTCGTTGCTTCAGGTGTGATAGAATTGGAGGTACAAGAGGGGGAGGTGTTGCATGGCTTGTCAGAGAAAATATTACAGAGGTGCTCTGGCAGAATAGATTAGAGGGCTCGTCTACTGAGGCTATTTGGATGGAATTGAGGAATGGGAAAGGTGTAGTAACACATAGGAGTGTATTATAGACCACCTAATGGGGAATGAGAATCGGAGGACCAAATTTGTAAGGAAATTGCAGATATCTGTAATAAGCACAGGGTTGTGATTGTGGGAGATTTTAATTTTCCACACATCGACTGGGAAGCCCAGTCTGTAAAGGGGCTGGATGGTTTGGAGTTTGTAAAATGTGTGCAGGAGTTTTTTGCAGCAATATATAGAGGTACCAACTAGAGAAGGGGCAGTGTTGGATCTCCTGTTAGGGAATGAGATAGGTCAAGTGACGGATGTATCTGTTGGGGAGCACTTCAGGTCCAGTGATCACAATGCCATTAGTTTCAATCTAATTATGGAGAAGGATAGGACTGGACCCAGGGTTGAGATTTTTGATTGGAGAAAGGCTAACTTTGAGGAGATGCGAAAGAATTTAGAAGGAGTGGATTGGGACAGTTTGTTTTATGGGAAGGATGGAATAGAGAAATGGAAGTTAGTTAAAGGTGAAATTTTGAGGGTACAGAATCTTTATGTTCCTGTTAGGTTGAAAGGAAAGGTTAAAAGTTTGAGAGATCCATGGTTTTCAAGGGATATTAGAAACATGGTTCAGAAAAAGAGAGAGATCTACAATAAATATAGGCTGCATGGAGTAAATGAGGTGCTCGAGGAATATAAAATATGTAAAAAGAATCTTAAAGAAATTAGAAAAGCTAAAAGAAGACACGAGGTTGCTTTGGTGAGTAAGGTGAAAATAAATCCGAAGGGTTTCTACAGTTATATTGATAGCAAAAGGATAGTGAGGGATAAAATTGGTCCCTTAGAGAATCAGAGTGGACAGCTACGTGTGGAGCCAAAAGAGATGGGGGAGATTTTGAACGATTTTTTTTCACTAAGGAGAAGGATATTGAATTGTGTAAGGTAAGGGAAACAAGTAGGGTAGTTATGGAAACTATGATGATTAAAGAAGAGGAACTACTGGCGCTTTTAAAGAAGATAAAAGTGGATAAATCTCCAGGTCCTGACAGGATAATCCCTAGGACCTTGAGGGAAGTTATTGTAGAAATAGCAGGGGCTCTGAAAGAAATATTTCAAATGTCATTAGAAACGGGGATGGTGATGGAGGATTGGTGTATTGCTCATGTGGTTCCATTGTTTAAAAAGAGTTCTAAGAGTATACCTAGCAATTATAGGCCTGTAAGTTTGACATCAGTGGTGGATAATTAATGGAAAATATTCTTAGAGATGGTATATATAATTATCTGGACAGACAGGGTCTGATTAGGGACAGTCAACATGGATTTGTGCGTGGAAGGTCATGTTTGACAAATCTTATTGAACTTTTTGAAGAGGTTATGAGTAAAGTTGATGAGGGTAAAGCAGTGGATGTTGTCTATATGGACTTCAGTAAGGCCTTTGACAAGGTTCCACCCGGAAGGTTAGTTAGGAAGGTTCAATCATTAGGTATTAATATTGAAATAGTAAAATGGATTCAACAGTGGCTGGATGGGAGCTGCCAGACAGTAGTGGTGGATAACTGTTTGTCAGGTTGGAGGCCGCTGACTAGTGTTGTGCCTCAGAGATCTGTACTGGGTCCAATGTTGATTGTCATATACATTAATGATCTGGATGATGTGGTGGTAAATTGGATTAGTAAGTATGCAGATTATACTAAGATAGGTGGCATTGTGGATAATGAAGTAGGTTTTCAAAGCATGCAGAGAGATTTAGGCCAGTTAGAAGAGTGGGCTGAACGATGGCAGACGGAGTTTAATGCTGATAAGTGTGAGGTGCTACGTTTTGGTAGGAATAATCAAAATAGTACATACATGGTAAATTGTAGGGCATTGAAGAATGCAGTAGAACAGAGTGATCTAGAAATAATGATGCATAGTTCCCTGAAGGTGGAATCTCATGTGGATAAGGTGGTGAAGAAAGCTTTTTGTATGCTGGTCTTTATAAATCAGAGCATTGAGTATAGGAGTTGGGATGTAATGTTAAAATTGTACAAGGCCAAATTTGGAGTATTGTGTACAGTTCTAGTCACCGAATTATAGGAAAGATGTCAACAAAATAGAGAGAATACAGAGAAGATTTACTAGAATGTTACCTGGGTTTCAGCACCGAAGTTACAGAGAAAGGATTGAACAAGTTAGGGCTTTATTGTTTGGAGCATAGAAGATTGAGGGGGGACTTGCTAGTGGTATTTAAAATTATGAGGGGGGACTTGTTAGAGGTATTTAAAATTATGAGGGGGATAGATAGAGTTGATGTGGATAGGCTTTTTCCATTGAGAGTAGGGGAGATTCAAACAAGAGGACATGAGTTGAGAGTTAGGGGCCAAAAGTTTAGGGGTAACACGAGGGGGAATTTCTTTACTCAGAGAGTGGTAGCTGTGTGGAACGAGCTTCCAATAGTAGTGGTAGAGGCAGGTTCGATATTGTCATTTAAAGTAAAATTGTATAGGTATAAGGACAGGAAAGGAATGGAGGGTTATGGGCTGAGTGCAGGTCGGTGGGACTAGGTGTGAGTAAGCATTCGGCAGGGACTAGAAGGGCTGGGATGGCCTGTTTCCGTGCTGTAATTGCTATATGGTTATAAGTAGAGAGTGAGCAGTTTCAAGTTCCTGGGTGTCAAGATCTCTGAGGATCTAACCTAGTCCCAACCTATCAATGAAGCGCTAAAAAAGGCAAGTCAGGAGGTGTATTGCATTAGGACTTTGAAGAGATTTGGTTCATTACCTAAAGCACTTGAAAACTTCTATAGATGTACCATAGAGAGCATTCTGACCGGCTGCATCACTGTCTGGTCTGTGGGGGAGGGTGGGGGCTATTGTACAGGACCGAGAGAAGCTACAGAACATTGTAAAATTATTCAGCTCTATCACGGGTACTAGCCTCCGTAGTATCCAAGACACCTTCAAGGAGCTGTGTCTCAGAAAGGCGGTGTCCATTATTATGGTGTTATGAATGTACCACAGCTCTGAGGGGCCGAAGGGGCGGGAGCAGCCCCCTCCTTCCGGAGAATCGCAAGATCACTATTAATTCGGGTCTTGGACCCAGGAAATGAGAGACAATGCAACAGTTTTGGCCATTGGTCTTAGAGACACCTGTGTGAAGTGCATGTCCCTGCTACGTGACAGCTACCATGGATATGGACACCCTCGGGCAATGTTGGGGTGGGGATTGCATCACCCTACGTTGATGGACATCTACAACTCTGCAAGTCCAGATAAAAGGACTGCAGGAGGCGGTACCCCAGTGACGCACCAGAAGGACACCATCCCTCAGCGCTCCTGTGCTAGCGGGAAGCCATACAAAGCCACGTGCGTTCCGCCTCTCCTTTGCCTGGGGAGCGGGTGGCTGATAACACCGAAAAGGACTTCGAACTAACAACGGGGAACCAACGCTCCCCTGATTCAACGGAGTTGCTTCAAAAAGACCCGGGCAAGTTTTTTCCTTTTCTCACCAATCTCTCTAAAACACGTGAAACCCAGCGATTCCCCAAAAGGCTGAAGCCCGCAGACTTCTGAGTGACTTTTATATCCCCTAGACAACAGTTGAGATTATTTCTTAAGGATGCTTATTACTATACCCGCGCTTTAGATTGAGTATTGATGACGTGCATTATCTGAATGTTTGTATTAACCTTACTTTTGTGCCCCTTTTTAAATAAAAACGTTTGAAAATAGTGCCACCAGACTTCAACGGACCTCTCTATCTTTGCTGGTAAGTTATCCAGTTACGGGATACGTAACAATGGACCCCCATCACCCAGGATATATCCTCTTCCTGTTGTTACTAGCAGAAATCAGGGACAGCTGCTAAGTTAACAAATTTCATGACACATGCTGGTGATAATGAACCTGAATTCTGAGATTAAAATGTGTAAATGGATACTTGGTCAGTACAGACCTGGTGGGCTGAATGGCTTGTTTCCCTGCTGTGTGACTCTGTGACATTACCACCAAGAAGACTGAGAGCAGTTGGTGCAAGAGGACACCCCCTGCATCACGTACTATGCTAATGTGAAAAAGCATTGCCAGTCCTGATTATCATTCAGTAAACCCCTGAGTCACCCATGTCTGGAGCACTGTGACAACAGCTTCACCAGAAGGACTGCAGTGGTTCAGTAAATATCTTCCTGCCACCTTCAGGAAGGAAATAAATGGATTTACCTTCTACGAGATCTCCACAGCATGTTAACTACAATGAATTTTATTTCCAAGTTAAGCTGGAATAATCTTATTTTTCTTACATTCAAACAGGCAAACATTTGTTTAATGGGCATGTTTTGGTTCTGTACTTCAGCTCTACGGTC
This sequence comes from Hypanus sabinus, assembly GCF_030144855.1. Lineage (NCBI taxonomy): Eukaryota > Metazoa > Chordata > Chondrichthyes > Myliobatiformes > Dasyatidae > Hypanus > Hypanus sabinus. Next base: position 71,084,526 of record NC_082718.1, on the reverse strand, counting down.
TTTGTTCAGCTCTTTGTTGGCAGACCAACGAGACGGTAACAGCCCAGATAGATTTGTCCTGACTTTTGGGAACAGATCTACCCAAGTAATTTTCCCTTTACATGTATAACTCCATCAGGCGACTGAGAAAAAGGGCAGCACAGCTGCTGAGCAGATATCATTCACACTGTTACAGTGTCAGGGACCCGGGTACAATTCCCACCACTATCTGTAAGGTTAGCACTCACACTTTGACAGGGACAGTGACTGGGGTGCAATTCTCACCGCTTTCTATAAGGTTATCATTTAGATATTGACAGTGTCACTGACTTGGGTACCATTCCCACCGCTGTCTATAAGGATATCATTCACACTGTTACAGTGTCAGTGACCCAGGTACAATTCCACCACTATCTGTAAGGTTAGCACTCACACTTTGACAGTGTCAGGGACCCGGGTACAATTCCCACCACTATCTGTAAGGTTAGCACTCACACTTTGACAGGGACAGTGACCGGGGTGCAATTCTCACCGCTTTCTATAAGGTTATCATTCGCACTTTGACAGTGTCAGTGACCCAGGTACAATTCCACCACTATCTGTAAGGTTAGCACTCACACTTTGACAGTGGCAGTGACCCGGGTACAATTCCCACCGCAACACACACAAAATGCTGATAGAACGCAGCAGGCCAGGTAGCATCTATAGGAAGAAGAACAGTCACCGTTTCAGGCTGAGACCTTTCGTCAGAACTAACTGAAAGAACAGATAGAGATTTGAAAGTGGGGGGAAAGGGGAGATCTGAAACAATAAGAGGAGACAGGAGGGGGAGAGATGAAGCTAAGAGGTGGAAAGCTGATTGGCAAAAGGGATACAGAGCTGGAGAAAGGGGAGGATCATGGGATGGGAGGCCTAGGGAGAAAGAAAGGGGGAGGGGAATGCCAGAGAAAGATGGAGAGCAGGCAAGGAATTATTGTGAGAGGGACAGAGAGAGAAAAGAGAAAAAAGGGGAAAAATAAATTTCTTCTGTTTTTTTCTCTTCTCTCTTTTCTCTCTTTTCTCTCTCTGGCTCTCTCACAATAACTCCTTGCCTGCTCTCCATCTTACTCTGGTGCTCCCCTCCCCCTTTCTTTCTCCCTTGGTACAGAAGGCCTGCTGTTGACCTCTATGACCCTGTGCTTGATGGTCATTCCTCCAATATTTTCTAAGCTCATGTGTAAAGACTATGCCCTTGAGTGAAGTATTGCCACAGGTCTGAATACCTGGATCCTACTACAGCAAGGAGTTTACAGCTGGAAGACACACAACATTTAAGAATTAAGTAAAAGTGAAATCATACCTGATCTCTCTGTCGGATTCTAGAAAGAGAAAGGCAGTGATCCAATTAAACCTTGTAAACACTATACAAAAATATCAACTAACACTTCAGAACACTTAGCTTCTGGTGAATATCTGTATAATCCAGATAGCCAAAAGAAAATATGGAATATTATCAAATGAATTCACACGAGTGCTTCTCTGAAAATATTAGGTCTACATTTCTGATACAGCAGAAAGCAACCTTCCTAAAGGTAGAGTGACAAAGAAACAGAAGGGACAAAGAGTTGGGGAGGTAATCTGGAAGCATAGCTTGTAATTTAATAGCCACGACCATAAGACATACAAGCAGAATTAGGCCATTTGGCTCACCAAGACTGTTCCATCATTCAAGAACTGAGGAATGAGAATCAGAAAGGTTCTGGATCAACAAAAATATTTAGAGGAAATCTGTGGATCTAGCAGCATCTGTGAGAGGAAAGGAATTGATGATATTTCTGGACAAAACCCTGCATCAGAGTTTCACTTTTACATTTCACTGTATGTTTTGATACACATGTGACAGATAAACAAATCTGAATCTAAATCAGCATCTGCAGATTCTTCTGTCCCGAATAAGCTATGGAGTTCTAACCACGTGCAGTTTTGGTACATAAGGTGGGAAGGTTTAATAGAGCTGTTAGGGAGGGTATAAACTAATTTGGCAGGGGGATGGGAACCAGAATGTTAGAGCGGAGGGGGGGAGAAAACAGAAATAAATTTAAGATAGTGAGCAGTAAAGAAGCCAGGAAGGACAGGCAGGTGATGGGGCAAATTTGCAGCCATTGGGATGAGTTGCAGTGCAATAAAGTTGCAGTGAAATCAAAGCAAGAAGTACCAAATACTCCACTTAAGGTGTTATACATAAATGCACACAGCAAAAGGAATAAGGTGGATGATCTTGTTGTACAGCTACAGATTGGCAGGTATGATATTGTGGCCATCACTGAGGTGTGGCTAAAGGATGCAGGTCTCTAGGAGCTGAACGTCGAAGGATGCATGGTGTATCAGAAGTATAGGCAGGTAGGCAGAGGGGGTGGCATGGCTTTATTGGTAAGAAATGATATTAAATCATTAGATGGAGGTGACATAGGGTCGAAAGGTGCAAAATCTTTATGGGTTGAGCTAAGAAATCGCAGGGGTAAAAGGACCCTGATGGCAGGACTCCAAACAGCTGCAGTGATGTGGACTACAAATTACAACAGGAAATAGAAAAAGCTTGCCAGAAGGGCAATATTACAATATTATGATAATTGTGGGGATTTTAACATGCGAGTGGATTGGGAAAATCAGGTCGGCACTGGATCTCAAGTGAGAGAATTTGTAGAATTTCTACGAGATAGCTTTTTAGAACAGCTTGTTGTTGAGCTCACTAGGGGATCGGCTGTACTGGGTTGGGTACCGTGTAATGAACCAGAAGTGATAAAAGAGATTGAGTTGAAGGAACCCTTAGGAGGCAGTGATCATAACATGATTGAGTTCACTGTGAAAGTGAAGAGAAGCCGAAATCTGACGTGTCGGTATTTCAGTGGAGTAAAGAAAAATTACAGTTGGATGAAAGAGGAACTAGCCAAAGTTGAATGGAAAGGGACACCAGCGAGAAGGACGGCAGAGCAGCAGTGGTTGGAGTTTATGTGAGAAGTGAGAAAGGTGTATGACAGATATATTCCAAAAAAGAAGAAATTTTCAAATGGAAACAGGATGTAACCGTGGCTGACAAGAGAAGTCAAAGCCAAAGTAAAAGCAAAGCAGAGGGCATACAAGGAAGAAAAAATTAGCAGGAAGACAGAGGATTGGGAAGTTTTTAAAAGCTTACAAAAGGAAACTAAGAAGGTCATTAAGAGGGAAAAGATGAACTATGAAAGGAAGCTAGCAAATAATATTGAAGAGGATATTAAAAGCTTTTTCAAGTATATACAGAGTAAAAGACAGGTGAGAGTAGATACAGGACCAATAGAAAATGATGCTGGAGAAATTGTAATAGGAGATAAGGAGATGGTGGAGGAACTGAACGAGTATTTTGCATCAGTCTTCACTGAGGAAGACATCAGCAGTATACTGGACACTCAAGGGTGTCATGAAAGAGAAGTGTGTGCAGTTACAATTACGACAGAGAAAGTATTCAGGAAGCTGAATAGTCTACGGGCAGATAAATCTCCCGGACCAGATGGAATGCACTCTCGTGTTCTGAAGGAGATTGCAGAGGCATTAGCAATGATCTTTCAAAAGTCAATAGATTCTGGCATGGTTCCAGAGGACTGGAAGATTGCAAATGCCACTCCGCAATTTAAGAAGGGGGCAAGGAAGCAAAAGGAAATTATAGACCTGTTAACTTGACATCAATGGTTGGGAAGTTGTTGGAATTGACTGTCAAGGATGAGGTTATGGAGTACCTGGAGGCATATGACAAGATAGGCAGAACTCAGCATGGTTTCCTTAAAGGAAAATCCTGCCTGACAAACCTAGCGCAATTTTTTAAGGAAATTACAAGTAGGCTAGACAAGGGAGATGCAGTGGATGTTGTGTATTTGGATTTTCAGAAGGTCTTTGACAAGATGCCACACATGAAGCTGCTAAACAAGATAAGAGCCCATGGAATTACGGGAAAGTTACATATGTGGATAGAGCATTGGTTAATTGGCAGGAAACAGAGAGTGAGAATAAAGGGATCCCATTCTGGTTGGCTGTCGTTTACCAGTGGTGTTCCACAGGGGTCCATGTTGGGGCCGCTTCTTTTTACATCGTATATCAATGATTTGGATTATGGAATAGATGGCTTTGTGGCTAAGTTTGCTGATGATACAAAGATAGGTGGAGGGGTCGGTAGTGCAGAGGAAACAAAGAGTCTGCAGAGAGACTTGGATAGATTGGGAGAATGGGCAAAGAAGTGGCAAATGAAATACAACGTTGGAAAGTGTATGGTCATGCACTTTGGTAGAGGAAATAAACGGGCAGACTGTTACTTAAATGGGGAGAGAATTCAAAGTTCTGAGATGCAACAGGACTTGGGAGTCCTCATGCAGGATACCCTTAAGGTGAACCTCCAGGTTGAGTCGGTGGTGAAGAAGGCGAATGCAATGTTGGCATTCATTTCTAGAGGAATAGAGTATAGGAGCAGGGATGTGATGTTGAGGATATAAGGCACTGGTAAGACCTCACTTGGAGTACTGTGTGCAGTTTTGAGCTCCTTATTTAAGAAAGGATGTGCTGGTGTTGGAAAGGGTTCGGAGAGGATTCATTAGAATGATTCCAGGAATGAGCGGATTAACATATGAGGAATGTTTGACCGCTCTTGGACTGTACTCCTTGAAGTTTAGAAGAATGAGGGGGGACCTCATAGAAACATTTTGAATGTTGAAAGGCATGGACAGAATGGATGCGGCAACATTATTTCCCATGGTGGGGGTCTGGTATGAGAGGGCATGACTTAAGGATCGAAGGGTGCCCATTCAGAACAGAGATGAAAAAAAATTTTTTTAGCCAGAGGGTGATGAATCTGTGGAATTTGTTGCCACGGGAGGCAGTAGAGGCCAAGTCATTTGGTGTATTTAAGGCAGAGATTGATAGGTATCTGAGTAGCCAGGGCATCAAAGGTTATGGTAAGAAGGCGGGGGAGTGGGACTAAAGGGGAGAATGGATCAGCTCATGATAAAATGGTGGAGCAGACTTGATGGGCGACTTCTGCTCCTTTGTCTTATGGTCTTATAATTAATTTGGGACTGAGAGACGCTGCCACGTTTGCAACTTTGAGAAGATTGAGTTCCCAGAAACTGTGAGCACGTTACAGCCCATTGGATGAAAAGATAAGGATTACAAAATGGGAGATACACATTCCAAATATAAGGATTTCCCCAAGCCTGATAATATTATTCAAACCTTAGATAAGCTCAAACTTCATGTCTTAAGAATAATAAGGACAGAAAGATACGTTAGTGAAAAAAAACTAGAAGTACCTTGGAGGCAGCAAGGCCAGAGGAGCTGATAACACTCAACAGAAATGTAGCCCAATAAGAAAGGGGAACCCTATGAGGAAAAGGAACCATCCATGCTTAACAAGGAAATCGGGAAGTACTAAATCAGAAACTAAAACCTAGAGCATGGCAAAAGTTGGAGATCAGCCAGAGTTCTGGGGCCTTTTTAAAACTAACAGTGGGCTGATTAGCTAATAAGGAAGCAGAAAACCAATGTTGAGAAACTGGCAAGTGATATTAAAACAAACAGAAGTGTTCTAACGTATATATGTAAAAAGGAAGGGGGGGGGAGAGAGGGAGAGAGAGAGAGGGAGAGAGAGGGAGAGAGAGAGAGGGGGAGAGAGGGGGAGAGAGAGAGAGGGGGAGAGAGAGAGAGGGGGAGAGAGAGAGAACTAACAGTGGGCTGATTAGCTAATAAGGAAGCAGAAAACCAATGTTGAGAAACTGGCAAGTGATATTAAAACAAACAGAAGTGTTCTAATGTATATATGTAAAAAGGGGGGGGAGAGAGAGAGAGAGAGAGGGAGAGAGAGAGGGGGACAGGGGGGGAGAGGGGGAGAGGGGAGAGAGGGAGAGAGGGGGAGAGAGGGAGAGGGAGAGAGGGAGGGAGGGGGAGAGAGGGAGGGAGGGGGAGAGAGGGAGGGAGGGGGAGAGAGGGGGAGAGAGGGGGAGAGAGGGGGAGGGGGAGAGGGGGAGAGGGGGAGAGGGAGAGAGGGAGAGAGAGATTGAGAGAGAGAGAGAGAGAGAGAGAGAGGAATTAGTAACAGGAACAGTAATAGCTTAAGCAAATGTGAGTCCGTAAGTTCACTGAAGGCTGGAGGCCTAGAGGCCGACTGACCTGAGATTGGGGAGCTGTGAGTGGCAGGGCGAAATGAGGCTTGTTTTACTCTTGTTCAGTTGAACGTTGTGGGCTTGATAAGTTGGCACTGCATGTATGGGCTCTTAAAGCTCATCTTTAGGCTGTGCTGGCTATTAATGCAAATGTTGCATTTCACTAGCCCATGACAACATTTCGGGCCGAAACCCTTCATCAGGATTCCTGACTCCTAATAAAGGGTTTTGGCCCAAAACGTCCTCACTACCTCCTCCCATAGATGCTGTCTGGCCTGCTGAGTTCTGCCAGCATTTTGTGTTTTTATTTATTTCCAGCATCTGCAGATTCACTCATGTTGCTGTTGCATTTCACTGTATGTTTCAAAGTAATTGTGATAGATAAACCCGAATCTAAATCCACCATGCAACAATTTTCATTGTTGAGGACACTGCAAATATCTCAAGAATAACATATGGGCTAGTTTCAAACAGGAAGGATGAACTATCACAAGGAATAAAGCACCGGGAAAACAAAATGAAACTAAATGCAGGCAAGTTGTCAGGAACACATGGCCTGTACTCAAGAATTTTAAAAGAAGTGGTTGCAGAGATAAAAGAAACAAAAGGTTAGTCTCTATCCCTCAGCTGTGTGCAATTTATATGAATAAGTTGGAGGAGGAAACAAAATGCAAGGTTTCTAAGTTTGCTGATGAACCAAAAAATGGGTGGAAGAGCTTGTTGGAATGAGGACATTGTGATTCTGTGACAGGTTATAAATAGAATGAGTGATTGGATGCAAACCTGGCAAATGGAGGCTGATATGGGGAGGTATGAGGTCATGCACTTTGGTCAGAGGAATTGAAATGCAGCTTTATTATTTAAATAGACAGCAACTGCATATGAGATAAATCCAGAGGGACCTAGGTGTTGTCGTGCATGAGTCACCCAAATATCACACATTTGGAGTTGTGAGAGCAGTTTTGGGCCTTGTATCTAAGAAAGGGTGATCTGGCATTGGAGAGGGTCCAGAGGAGATTTACAAGAACGATTGTGGGAATGAAAGGGTTGTTGTATGAGGAGAATTTGATGGCTTTGGGCATGTACACTCTGCAGTGACCCAGATTCAATTCCTTCACTGTCTGTAAGGAGTTTACACCTTCTCCCTGTGACTGCCTGTGTTTCTTCGGGGTACTGAAGTTTTCTCTCACATTCAAAGATACATGGGCTAGTAGGTTAATTGACCATGTGGGTGTACTTTGATGGTGTGATCAATTAACCTACTAATCCATACTTCTTTGCAATATGGAAGGAAACTGAAGCACCTAAAGAACATAAAAATCAGTGGCATAGTAAAACCTAGGCCGTTGGCACTGTAATAGTGTTACACTAACCGCTACACTACCATGACAGCATAATGGGAAACTGGCACAGAGGAGTTGAAGCCAACTTGGATCAACTATGATCATATTGAATGGTGGGGGAAGGCTTGAGGGTCAACTCCTCAACTTGACCTCAAAGCAGTCAAGTTGACTGTGGTCAACTCCTGCTCTGAGTTTCTTGCATTCTTGCAAGTTCCAAATGGGTAGCAACGGTTTGTAAAACTGTCAATGTGATGACCTTATTAAAGAAAGGAGACAAAAATCAGTGAACTATGGACATTTGTTATTTAACAAAGGTACACTGGATTAGGAGGAAGTCTAAAAGAGCTTTTGCATAGCTAATTCCTGTAATGAGAGAACTGTCCATAAGACCATAAGATATAGGAGCAGAAGTAGGCCATTCAAGTCTGCTCTGCCATTCAATCCTGGGCTGAACCAATTTTTTTCAGTCATCCCCACTCCCCTGCTTTCACCCCATACCCTTTGATGCCCTGACTAATCAAGAACCTATCTATCTCTGCCTTAAATACCCAATGACTTGGCCTCCTCAGCCGCTCATGGCAACAAATTCCACAGATTTACCACCCTCTGACTAAAGTAATTTTTCCACATCTCAGTTCTAAAAGGACATCCTTCAATCCTGAAGTCATGCCCTAATAAATTTGCATGCAACTAATACATCTGGAATGATATTTTTTGGAGTTTAGATGGGGGTAATCAAAGTTCAAAGTAAAATTTATATCATATTGAAACATACATTATAAAGTCATAAAGGGACAAGACAGGTAGATGCTGAGAATGTTTCACTAAGGGAGAATCTCGAATGAAGGGGCAAAGTTGCAAGATAAATGGGTAGTCATTTTAGACTTAGATGTGCTTGAATTTCATCTCACAGAGGGTTCGAATCTCTGGAAATTTCTACCTCAGAGGACACTTGAAGAGGATGTAGATAGACTTTTGATAAATCAAGGAACTAGAGGCTGTGGGGAACTGGTACAAAGACAAGCCTGGGGCAGGTGTTTATATTGAAATTGGTGGGGCAGGTTTTAAGGACTATAGCCTTCTTCCCCCCCTCCCCCCCCCCAGTTTCTTGAAAGAACTCTTATGCAAGTCAGGGAAGCCAAGGATGATTGACAGTGTGTAAACAGACATTAAACCTCAGCTATATTCCAAATGAGAGCTTTACCCTGATAAAATTTGTGGATAGCAAAGGCTGATTGGTGAGAAAGAGAAGTGAACCATTCTTACACATCTAAGGGCTGTATGAATTTAGCACAGGCTTTTCAGCGCTTCATCAAAGTCCTCTGGATGACAAGAGGACTCAATTTCTATAAGTACCAAAGCCTTCCACTAGACTTTGTTTCAATCACCAATCGATAAGGCACTTGCTTCTCAATGAGGCAAATTTATTGAGCTCTCCAGCACTGCAGAAACCTTAAGAGAGTGTCTTAAGAGAACCTTCATTGTGCACAGAAGCTAAGGAATAAAGGTAAATACTACTGTGGAATACAGCAGTACAAATGCCTGCATCACAGTTTGGTTTGCCACACAGTGACCGAAGACAGATCGAAAAAAACATTCAAGGAAGGTGCAAGCAGATATTATGGTGGAATTACTTAACTCTTTCATCACTGAAAAATGCTTTATATGCAAAAATATTTTGTATTCTCTCAGAGAACAGTTTAAAATTTTCACCAAGTGTGGTGAACTATGTGCCTGTCGGGACACGCCCCTGCTGACTGCTCCTGTGGCTCCTCCCACAGGCCCCTGTATAAAGGAGACCTGCGGCCTGAAGATCGGCCTCAGTCTCCAAGACCTTGTATGATAGACACTCACTCCTGGTTCCTTCTTCCAGTCAATAAAAGCCGATATCTCGCCTACGTCTCAGTGTGAGTTATTGATGGTGCATCACCAAGTAAATCACAGCTCTGCATAGAGTTGTTCTTTAAACATTTACAGGGCTTCTCTGTGTAAACAATGATTCATTGACTCACCTGACCACAGATGCCAGGCTGGTAAGCCAGTATCTTGGCTGTTATTTCAGGCAGGAGTTGAGAGCTCACTATTCTGTGGAAATTTAAGCACAGCATATACAAACGTATTAACACGTTGACCATAATAACTTTGGGGCTTTTATCCCCCCCCCATCTGAAATCACTGAGTTTGACTTCCGCGATCTCCAACTGTCTTCTGTCTGTTCCCTGAGCAACCTTCATTCTCATGAAAACCTGGAGAGGAATGTCCACAGGCAATGAGAAGCCTGATCCTTGGCTCACCTCTGTGTATACAGCATCAAAGTGACAGCTACATCCACAACCCTAATCCAAGGATGTTGAAATCATTCTGACTCTCCAACTCTAACCTTACGGACCACAGTTAACTCAAGATGAAGTCCTGTTCAGTTAAGGTGCACAATCTTCAAGGGGCTATATTTGAGACTGTGTCTATATGCTCTGGAGTGTAGAAGGTTACCGAGAGGTACAGTCGACACAGGGTAATACGAAAGATAATGCAAGAATGCAGATGTCTAGTAACCACGGTGACAGGTTGTCCATGGTGACTGTGATTACACCTCAGAGTCTAGCCCAAATTGTGTTTGGATCTTCTGCACCAAGTAAATCAAGCATCTGGCCAGGTGTCAGATTCATTAATTTATCACGTGTATGTTGGAATGTTTCATTTGTGTTAACAACCTAATAATGTACTGCAGTCACATGTTTCAGCGTGCCCACAATGATCAGCACAACAACAGGAATACAAGCCTCCTTTCTCCATCCCATCCACCCACTCATACCCACATTCAGACCTCAAATACCGGGACAGGCTGCTTCCAGGCCTCCAACCTCCAGACTTGGCCTGTACTCACAGACCTTGGGCTTCTGACTTCCAGATGCACCAACATAGGGGTTTTGACTTTAGGGCCTTGAGTTCCAGACTCGCTGACTTTGGTCTCTGATCTTCAGTCTTTGACTTTCGGTATCAAGCCCAGGTCCTGCCAAGTCACAGTACTTTGAATCTTTGGATCTTGAGCTTCAACCCTAGACCTCCTGACCTGGGGGGAGGGGAGAGGGGTCATCACTGGCCTGGACGCCCTCTCAGCTAAAAGATACAGTATGCCCTCAAATATTTGAAACTTCCACCTTGTCTGTCTCTAATTATTTTACAAATAATGAATTTCCTTTTGGACTGTCCCTCAGACTCTGATGCCCCAGAGGAAATAATCTAAATTTGTCGAACAGTAACACAAAGCACTGGAGCAAATCTGTGGGTTAGGCAGCATTAATGTGGGAAGTGGACAGTCAATTATACTACCTGACCCAGAGTTCTTCTAGCACTTTATTCATTTCTCCAGATTCCCAGTGTCTGCAGTCTCTTGTTTGTCTAACCTCTCCTAATAGCCAATGCTCTTTAATTCAGGCAGCATCCTGGTACACCTCTTCTGCACCCTGCCCAAAGCCTCCACATCCTTCTTGAAATGTGGCAACCAGAACTGCACACAATATTCACAAAATGCTGGCAAACTCAGCGGGTCAGGCAGTTTCTATGCAAAGGCATAAAGAGACAATATTTCCAGTTGACACCCTTCATGCAGTCCTGTTGAAGGGTCTCTGGCCAAAACATTGACTGTTTATCCCTTTCTAAAGATGCTGCCTGACCTACTGTGTTCATCCAGAATTTTGTGTGTGCTACCCCAGATTTCCAGCATCTGCAGAATCCAGAATGTTTATGATTTGCTGTTCACACTATCGTTAGTGTGTCCTAATCAAAATTCTTTTTGCAAGTGCAATACGACTTCCTGACTTGCATAGTTAAATCAACTGCATATGTATTAAAGCAGATTTTCCTCAATAAATCCATACATCCTTAAACAAAACCTGTTAATGGAGATTAATGTGCTGTCTATGGCCAAGCAAGTGGTATGTAGACTTACAGTTTTCTATAGAGGATGCATCCGGCCAGGATCTCTGGGCAACGCTGGCAGTTCTGTAAAATGAGAGCAGCTTTCAACAGCAGGAGGGGATCCACCTGGTGGAGACAGACAGCAAAGAACTGGTCAGCACCTTCCATGACAGACCAATGTACAGTTAAGTGAAGCAGAGACTGTGAGAATGGGAAGAGAAGGACAGAGTTCAGGTCATTTGGCAGAACGGTCACCGAGACTACACTTTGCATTGATAAATCCATGTAGGTTCAGACCAATGTACAGGCAAGTGAAGCAGAGACAGTGTGAGAATGGGAATAGAAGGACAGAGTTCAGGTGCTTGGCAAAGCGGTGACCTGGACTACACTTGGTATTGATAAAGTAGAGGAGGACACAATAACAGATTGGATGCATATTGAGCAATAAATAGCTATGGCAAGGATTTCCATCCATTCCATAATCTCTTTGACCCCCTACCATCAGGCAGGAGGTACAGTAGAATTAGGACAAGGACTTTTAGGAGGGGAAGCAGCTTCTTCCCCCAAGCCATAGGACTACTGAACTCCCTGCCACCACCCTGGTCTCATCTCATGCGAACTGCTGGTAGTGTTATCCTGTTTACTTTTTAACATGTCATAAATGCACCAGATGTTAAATGTTAGTCTTCTAGAATATATTTTATAATTGTTAATTTATTGACGGTAATATTACTTTATGTGTGATTTATTCAGTCTGTACTGTGTTGTGCACCTTATTCTAGAGGAACATTGTTCTCTTTGCGATTTACATGCATGTGGCTGAATGACAATAAACTGGAACTTGAGATGGAAACAAAAATGAATAGAAGATTGATGTAAGATGGGACTGATGCATGGTGGCTCATTTCAAACTACTCATACAGATCTACTTACATTTCATCGTTCCCCTCTTTTCAATGCATTGTGTAATGCTCTGATCTGTATGTACAGTGTGCAAGGTAAGCCTTTCTCTGTATCTCAGTAAATGTGACAATAATAAACCCATTCCAAAGCAAGTGGTAAAGGTGCACAAGATGATGAGAAACAGATACCGTGGACAGCCACTGACTTTTTCCTAGTGCAACAATGGCTAATATCAGAGGGCATAATTTTAAGGTGATTGGAAGAAATGTCAGAGGTAAGGTCTTTTTTTTACACAGGCTGTGGTAGGTGTATAGAACATGTTGCCAGGGGTGGTGGTAGAGGGAGATACATTAAAAACATTGAAGAGACTCTTAGGAACATGGATGAAGGAAAAATGGAGGACTATGTGGGAGGGAAGGGTTAGGTTTATCTTGGAGGAGGTTAAAAGGTCGGCACAACATTATGGGCTAAAGGGCCTGTACTGTGTTGCATCGTTCTATGTTCTATGATCAAGCATCAAATGCAATAAGCAGAGTTTGTTCAAGGAAAGCATTAGCAGTGCACCCAGTGACCTAGAACTGGTTCTATTTCACCAGTACTTGAAGCAAACATTAAATTTCCCCAAATTTAGTTGGCTTTTGCCAGTCTGGGCATAGTTCAGGTAATAATCCAGATATTCACAGTAACACATGCAAAATGCTGACCTCAGCAGGACAGGATTTAAAGAGTCAATGTTTTGGGCTGAGATCTTCATAAGGGCTAAGAGTAGCGATTCCATTTTCTTCACCTGCAGAATCTCTTGAGTTTACAATCTAGAGATTATTACCGTTCAGGCTCTGGTTCTTAATCTGGGGCCGAGCTGTTTATAGTGACTCATTAGAGGCTTTCTTGGTCCTGTAGATTTATACCGTCAGTTTGCTTTTGCAGCATTTGGCTTCTTGCAGGCCACGCACCCAGGCTTCATACAAATGATGGACAGCTGCATGCAGGAGGCAATAATGGCTGCAACAAGTCACCCAGTCCTTCTAGACCAAGTGCCTTAATATACTGGTAATGTGAAATAGATTTTAGAATAAGGAGGTGTGAAACTCTGTCTGATCAATCCAATCACAGTGCTCTATTGTATCAGTGCTGTTTGATAAGATTTACTGTACACCATTAGAACAAAACATCAAGACATACAGTGAAATTTATATCAGTGCTTTTCTACCAGTGTTGTTTGATTAGATTTACTGTACACCAAAACAGTGAAATTTGTTTGAGTTAACGACTAACACAGTCCGAGAACTTGCTGGATAAGGGCAGCCCGCAAGTGTTGCCATACTTTCGGTGCCAACATAGCAGGTCCACAACTTATGAACCCTGACCCTTACTTTCATTTGCTGACACTGCATTAGGTCATGCAACAGACTCAGAAAAATTCTCAAACAGGCTGGTGAATGAGAGAAAAAAATCCCCAAATTTTGGTTCATGTTGATAATGTCTGATGTCTCACCATGAATTTAAGTTCCTGCTGGCCATCCTCCATCTAGATGTAACCACACATTACAACAGTGCTGTGCAGAGGAGCACCTTTGGAATGTGTGAGGAAACCCACAGGGTCACGAGGAGAAGATACAAACTCCTTACACAGTACAGTGGGAATTGAATCCTGATCTGACAGCTGGGTCTGTAAAGTGTTACACTAACCACTACACTACCATAGCGTCCCGCCGTGGATGTTATTAGTGGCAGTTGCAACTGTGGACAGAGTTACTGAATCTCACCAAGGTTCAATGGCCCCTCTAACTTGTAATGACCACTGCACAAAAATCTTGTACAGTGCAATTTTTTGCCCAGTGACACACCATGTGCACACTCAATATCATATTAATTTTAACAGCTAGCAAACCACTGTCAATAAGTACTTTGATTTCCTCTGGGTTTGCTCATTTTCACTCTCGTTCATCTGCAATCTCACAAAACACAAATAGCAGGCCTGTAGTGGGTAATGAGGGATTTTTTTTGCCGAAGGTTTGCACACCTTCCATATGTGATTTGCTTTCTAAATGACACTTTAAAACATCAAGTTTCCAAATAATCACTCCACCTTTTCCCACTTGCAAATTCTCCAGCAATGCTTGCATCGTGACAATACACACAGGTAACACCAGTTTCTGTATTGTACATAAATATTACTCGTAGCTGCATAATCCTGACCTTGTAAGCTTTCAGTGTAGCAATTTCTATCGTTTCATAGTCTATTGCACTTTAAATGAACTAGCAGTTGTTTTGCATTTCATGTCCTTAGCTTCTTTAGAATACGACATAGTGAATCAATAATTTCTTCAATAAAAGCAGTATAAATAAGCCAACTCTAAAATCTGCAGACAAATCACGTTGTCAACACAGTCTGTATCGGAAACTGGAAATTGAAATGTGATTGTGTACAATCGTGAATATATCTAACAAGCCTACGAGGAAGAGGGTGACAATCTTTTGTGTGCAGTTTAAATTCCTTTGTGTGCTCATATCAAAAGATATGTGGGCTTGCACATGTACGCATGTTACAGGGAACACTGACTAAATTGTTTACTAGGTACTTCCAAACATGTTCTGGCTGATGAAAGACTAAGTTGTACTTTCACAGTTGTGTTAACGAAGTTTTAAGAAATAATTCCATATATGTTGTTATAGTCTGCCACCCATTTCCAGAAAAATTGATAGAAGGAAAGCCAACAGTGAAAAATGGAGGAAATAAATTATAGACAACCAAGGCTAATCAGACAGCTCTTTCAAAGAGCTAGTATGGGACAATGGACTGAATGAATTTATCCACCAAATTAAGTACAACTACTTCAGTGAATAACCCTGGCATGAATGGTGCCAAGCCCAGTTGTGGAAGGAGAAGGGTTTGGAGTGAGGCTACCAACCCCATCCCGTTAAAAACCCAGAGCTGCAGAAACACCATCTCTGGGAGAGGACGGATCTGACACCAAGAAGATGGGCTACATCTGGGAAAACTTGAATGACTGGCCCAGGACAGAGGATTCTGGCGAGCTGCTGTCAGTGACCTATGCCCAGTAGGGTGTCAGGATGAAGAAGGACTTCAGTGAATAATCTGATTGCTTTTGTTATTGCTTTGACCATGAGGAGTTACTGATATAAAATAAATCCCCAAATGCAAGGTGCAAAAAAGGGACATCTCTCTGGATTTACATCAGTCCTGTCCAGGTTCCAAAGGGAATTGAAAGTGTGATGCAGGCCACTGTTGGCTTGCTGGATATGCTCCATGTACAGATCCCACTGGCAGGCCAGCTCTCTCCGATCCCGCACCTGTGAAGAAATAAATGAAAATGTCAAGGATTTGGTAAACGACAAACTGCATTCAGGCAGGTTCAGGAGAGCAAAGTGTTGCTCTTAACTGAATTTGGTTTGGAGCAGTCGTCCAGTAACCTTCACCTTTGACCTTCTACATCAGGTCATGCAACTGGCTCAGTGGAATTCTCACGCAGGCTAGAGAACTAGATTAAAAAAATGCTAAAATTTGGTTCAAGTTGACAATCTCTTGCGTCTCACAATGAATTTATGTTCCTGTTTACCACCTTGAGCAGCTCTGTGCACCTAAATGTGACACCGTATTCTGCATTTCCTTGGGAAACAAACAAGTGATCCAGTAAAGGGGAAAAAAACTCATCCAGGAATATAAAATTGTGCAGAAACACAAGAGACTGCAGACACTGGAACCTATAAGTATTATTCATTTATCTCAGTGTTATTTATTTATTTATTATTACTACTTTTTTTGCGTTTGCACAGTTTGTCAGTCTTTGTTCAACTGTGAATGCCTGCAAGAAAATGAATCTCAGGGTAGTATTTTGTGACATATACATACTTTGATAATAAAGTTATTTTGAACTTTTGAGCTTTGAACTGGAACAGCAAACACAGCCAGAGGAACCCAACAGGTCAAGCAGCATCTGAGGAAGCAACGGGACAGTCGATGTTTCAGGTTGGGATGTTGCTGATCTTGATGAGGGAAATATACACGGGGATGCTATACAGTCACTGATAGTGTCTTTTAGTTATTCCTTTATGGGTGACTGTCATGTCCATCCCTTATTGTTCATGTCTAATCCCACTCGGTGGCCAGCAGACTGGACCTGAACACCACAGCGGGTTTCCAATACCACATCGTTGAACTAAATGCCACCAATTGTTCAACCTAATTCTAAATGTATTTAATTATTTGAATCTAAATTCTTCAACAGTAGTTTTGAGATTGGAACTTGCATTTCTGGATACCTCTGCAACAAATTAATCACTGCAAAGAGAAAATCCGCAGACGCTGGAAATCTGAGCAACACACACACAATGCTGAAGGAACTCAGCCAGTCAGGCAGCAACCATGGAAAAGAGTACAGTCAACATTTCGGGCCTAAACCTCGATTGTGTTGCTGCCTGGCCTACTGCAAAGTGAATGCAGTTTTGTGCAGACTTTCAAACCAGGAAACAAATCAAAAGTATTACCTGGTATATATGTTTACTGAATCCATTGTAAAATGTAAAGATGCCGATGAGTTGATCCAGAAACTGCTTACAGCTCTCATCAGGGACATCTAGGGCACATCCAAGAGCCTTTAATAGACCACAGCAAACATATACATTTAATAGAAATGATAAACGATGGGGTAGAAATTCTTAGCATAGATTTCTGATACAAATATAAAAAGAACATAGAACAGTACAGCACGGTACTGGCCCTTCAGCCCACAAAGTTGTGCCAACCTTTTAACCTACTCCAGGGTCAATCTAATCCTTCCCTCCCACATAGCCTCCATTTTTGTTTTATGCATGTGTCTTAAAAGTTTTGCCCCCTCATGTTCGCCACTTCTGCCCTGGGAAAAAGTCATTGCTGTCCACTGTATGCTTGATACATGATACCTACCCAAAGATATTCCCCATCCACCTGTATAGCAAACTTCAGCTTTCGCAAGCGTATTAGCCTGGGTGGAGTTCCTGAGATCTCAGCAATGCAGCAGACTACTCCAGCGATCTGCCCACAGAGTAACTCCTGTTGGTCAACACTGGTCTGCTCAAGAGATAGGAGAGAACGATTTGTATTTCCATAGCTTCCTCAGAATGCTGTATAATGCATGAAGTATCCTCAGCAACTTCTCAGGATGCAATAATGAACAAGTATTTATCATCCCCAAGTTAAAAATATTCACCATCATTCTGGGAAAAATCTCTTGGCTGTGGTTTGGAATAGTAAGAAGAGATTTTTTCCACTTTCATTCCAGAAAGCAACATTAAGTAGAATCGTACAGAATGGGACAGGCCCTTTGGCCCATCTCATCCATGGTTATCATGGTGCCACCAAGCTAGCTCCATTTGTTTGGGCTTGGCCCTTTTTGTTCCAGACTGCTGCTCTCCAAATGTCTTTTAAGTACAGTTATTGTACCTGGCTCAGCCACCTTCCCTGACAGCTTATTCCGTATACTCACCATTGAGTGTGAAAAATTTGCTCCTCAGTTCCCTTTTCAGTCTTTCCCCTCTCACTCTAAGTCTATATCCCATAGTTTTGAACTCTCTTACACAGGGGAAATGACTGTAAGGGAGTTCACACTTTTGCAGAATTCTATCTGGTGTTATCTCCTGATCATGCCACCTATATATCATCCAAATCATTAAAGTATTTGACAAACTAGAGAACAATCCCCGAGGCTTCTAACCTGAAAAGCAAGACCCTGCCCAAACCCAACTGGCAAACTCACTCTGGATCCATGCGTTCTAACCTTGCAGACCATCTAGAAGCCTTGCTAAAGAAATGTAGTCAACTAGTTGTAAAGTTTGTAAAACTTTCTTCTAAAGACATTCACAAATCTCAATAACAATGCAAAACACTTAATAACAAATAATGTTCGATGCATCTGAAATAAGAATCAGCCTCTTTACCCTCCTTGCCCACATCCTCTTTCCTTGAAACACAGATCTCACCTGTGAGGGAAAAAAGTAATATATCCCAGAACTTGTTGGGTCACCCTCTTCTCTAACCTTTGACGAATCATAAAGGAACAAATATCTGCACCTGAAATAAATGGAAAAATTAAATGGACAAAGGACATTAGATATTTGAGGAGGTTTGATTTCTTAACTAAATAACTCGGAAACTTCTACAAAGGTACCATGCAGAGCTTTCTGACCAGCTGCATCAACGTCTGGTATTAGGGGTGGTGGGGGGGCTACTGCACAGGATCAAAATAAGTTGAAGAAAGTTGTAAAATTAGTCAGGTCCATCATGGGTACCAGCTTCCATAGGATCCATGACACCTGGCTGACAGATTAGGGTGGAACACCAACACAGAGGCTATGTACAAGAAGGGCCAGAGTCACCTCTACTTCCTGAGGAGACTGAGGTCCTTCGGAGTTTGCAGGTCTCTCCTTCAAATGTTCTACCAGTCTGTTGTCACCAGTACAATTTTCTTTGCGGTGGTCTGCTGGGGTAATATCATCAACACGGGTTTTGCTATCAGGGCTCAATAAACTGATTAGAAAGCCTGGCTCTGTTATAGGAGTCAAACTGGACACACTGGAGGCTATGATAGAACAAGGGACCCTACGGAAAATCGTGGCAATTCTGGACAATGTTTCTCACCCTCTGCATGCCACCTTGGCTGAACAGGGGAGCACTTTTAGTGCTAGACTAAGACAACTGCGCTGCTTTAAAGCGTGAAGTATGAGGTCATTCTTACTCTCGGCCATTAGACTCTCTAATGAGTCTGCCTATAGCCAGGGAAGTGATGATCCCTTCCTGTTAGAGGCAACTTTTTTAAAATATTTCTTACTTCTCTTCTATTATTTGTATATCTGTGCACTTGTAATGCTATGGTGACATTGTTTCTTTTGGGATCCATCTATCTACCTTCAAGGAGCAGTTCCTTAGGAAGGCAGTATTCATCATTATGGATCCCCACCACCCAGACATGCCCTCTTCACATTGTTACCATTGGGAAGGAGGTACAGAAGCCTGAAAGCATACACTCAATGCTTCAGGAAAAGCCTCTTCCCTACTGCCATCTGAATGGACATTGAACCCATAAACACTATCTCACTACTTTTTATGTCTGTTATTTTGCACTACTTATTTTAACTTAATTATTTAATAGACATAGAAACACAGAAACATAGAAAACCTACAGCACATAAAGGCCTTTCGGCCCACGATGCTGTGTGGAACATGTCCTTACTTTAGAAATTACGTAGGGATACCCATAACCCTCTATTTTTCTAAGCTCCATGTACCCATCCAGGAGTCTCTTACCTCCACCATTGTCGCCATAGGCCTATTCCATGCACTCACCACCCTCTGCGTAACTTAACCCGACATTTCATCTGTACCTACTTCCAAGCACCTTAAGATTGTGCTCTCTTTTGTTAGCCATTTCAGCCCAGGGAAAAGCCTCTGACTAGCCACATGATCAATGCCTCTCACCATCTTATACACCTCTATTAGGTCATCTCTCATCCTCTGTCGCTCCAAGGCCAAGTTCACTCAACCTATTCTCATAGGGCATGCTCCCCAATCCAGGCAGCATCCTTGTAAATGTCTACTGCACCCTTTCGATAGTTTCCACATCCTTCTTGTAGTGAGGTGACCAGAACTGAGCACAGTACTCCAAGTTGGATCTTACCAGGGTCCTGTATAGCTGTAATATTACCTCTCGGCTATTAAACTCAATCCCACAATTGATGAAGGCCAATGCACTGTATGCCTTCTTAACCACTGTGTCAACCTGTGCAAATATGAGGAAATCTGCAGATGCTGGAAATTCAAACAACAACACACACAAAATGCTGGTGGAACACATCAGGCCAGGCAGCATCTATAGGGAGAAGCGCTGTTGACGTCAGGAGGAAGGGTCTCAGCCCGAAACGTCGACAGTGTTTCTCCCTATAGATGCTGCCTAGCCTGCGGTATTCCACCAACATTTTGTGTGTGTGTTGTTGTCAACCTGTGCAGCAGCTTTGAGTGTCCTATGAACTCATACCCCAAGATCCCTCTGATCCTCCACACTGCCAAGAGTCTTACCATTAATACTCTATTCTGTCATCATATTTGACCTACCAAAATGAACGACTTCACACTTAATTGGGTTGAACTCCATCTGCCACTTCTCAGCCCAGTTTTGCATCCTTTCAATGTCCTTTTGTAACCTCTGACAGCCCTCCACACTATCCACAACACCTCCAACCCTTGTGTCATCAGCAAATTTACTAACCCATCCCTCCATCCAGGTCATGTATAAAAATTATGAAGAGAAGGTGTCCTAGAACAGATCCCTGAGGCACACCACTAATCATTGACCACCATGCAGAACATGACGCATCTACAACCACTCTTTGCCTTCTGTGGGCAAGCTAATTCTGGATCCACAAAGCAAGGTCCCCTTGGATCCCATGCCCCCTTATGTTCTCAATAAGCCTTGCATGAGGTACCTTATCAAATGCCTTGCGAAATCCATATATGCTACTTCTAATGCTCTTCCTTCATCGATGTGTTTTGTCACATCCTCAAAAAATTCAAACAGGCTTGTAAGGCGTGACTTGCCTTTGACAAAGCCATGCTGACTATTCCTAATCATATGCCTCTCCAAATGTTCATAAATCCTGCCTCTCAGGTTCTTCTCCATCAACTTATCAACCACTGATGTAAAACTCACTGGTCTATAATTTCCTGGGCTTTCTCTACTCCCTTTCTCAAATAAGGGAATAACAGCCACAACCCTCCAATCCTCTGGAACCTTTTCCATCCCCATTGATGATGAAAAGATCATTGCCAGAGGATCAGCTATCTGCTCCCTCGCCTCCCACAGTAGCCTGGGGTATATTTTGTCCGGTCTCGGTATCTTATCCAACTTCATGCTTTCCAAAAGCATGAAGCACATCATCTTTTTTAATGCCTAACAAGCAGAGTGGACAAAGGAAAGGCAGTGGATGTCATTTACTTGGATTTCCAGAAGGCATTTGATAAGGTGCTTCACATGATCTACTTTACAAGATAAAATCCTATGGCATTACAGGAAAGATACTGGTGTAGGGCTCAGTACCATTAACTGTGCTGTTAACTGTTTAGGCTAACATAATGGCTTCTCTGTAATGTTATTTAATGCTGTAATGGGTTTCTGCAGCTGGAATGTTTGGGTTATAACTGCAGTTAAGGGGGGAACTAACCAATGGAGAATTGTTATGCTATCTTGTATGTGTGAGCTGAGCAGGAGTTCACGGTCTTTTACGGGAGATGAGTTGGACAGACATGACAGGAGCGGTTCCAGGGCGGCAGATACCAGACGTCGGCAGTTCGGACAGTGGCCAAATGCTCGGAAGATCATTGTGAATGGAACCTGAGGCATGAACTCCAACGTATTAAAATATTAGGTGCACAAACTGATAAACTTACTGATTTGGTGCCTTTAGGTTATCTGTTTCTACTAACCCATCACTAAGAAATAACTATAAAGTTGTGATCATTTACTCGCCTTTGGTGTATTGTCTGATATTTGTGTTGTGAGTGTGTACTTGGGGAGCATTACACCGTATTTACACCAAAGTATTACACTATTGGTGGGGCGACAGCGGTTCACCCTGGGTGAACAGGGGTAAATTGGGGGCACAGATGCTACACTGGCATGGAATACAGAATGGCTGACAGACTGGAGGCAGTGAGAGGGAATAAAAGCGGCCTTTTCTGGCTGGCTGCAGTGACCAATGGTGTTTCTCAGGGGTCAGTATTGGGACTGCTACTTTTCACATTGTTAGTCAATGATTTAGATAGTGGAATTGATGGCTTTGTGGCAAAGTTTGTGGATGATACGAAGATAGGTGGAAGGGTAGATGATGTTGAGAAAGCAATGTGATTGCAACAAACAAATTGGAAGAATGGGCAAAAAAGTGGCAGATGGAATATAGTGTTGGGAAATATATGAAAATGCATTTTGGTAAAAGGAACAATAGTGTGGACTATTGTCTAAATGGGGAGAAGGTTCAAACATCAAAGGTGCAGAAGGACTTAGGAGTCTTCGTGCCAGACTCCCAGAAGGTTAATTCACAGGTTGAGTCTGTGGTAAAGAAGGCAAATGCAATATTGACAATTATTTCAAGGGGAAGAGAATATAAAAACAAGGAGATAATGCTGAGGCTTTACAAGACACTAGTCAGGCCGCACTTGGAGTATTGGCAACAGTTTTGAGCTCCTTATCTCAGAAAGGATGTGCTGTCATTGAAGAGAGTCCAGAGGAGGTTCACGAGAATGATTTTGGGAATGAGGAGTGTTTGGCAGTTTTGGGCCTGTACTTACTGGAATTTAGAAGAATGCATGGGTATCTCATTGTTGAAAGGACGAGATAAGGTGGATGTGGAAAGGATGTTTCCTGTGGTGGGGGGTATCCAGAACTAGAGGGCACAGCCTCAAAATTGAGGGGTGACCTTTTAGAACAGAAGTAAGGAGGAATTTTTTTAGCCAAAGACTGGAGAATCTGAAGAATGCTCTGCCACAGACTGCAGTGAAGGCCATCCATGGGTATATTCAAAGCAGTAGTTGATAGATTCCTGATTGATTGGGCATCAAGGGAAATGGTGAGAGGGCAGATGTATGGGTTTGAATGGGGTTCAGGATCAGCCATGATGAAAAGGTGGAGCGGACTCAATGAGCTGAATGATATAATTCTGATCCTATGGCTTATGGTCCTAAGCAATTCAGTAGTTTCTCAGATACTCAAAGCACCCCATTTGTACTAACAATCATTCGGTGAGCAAAGTGACTTAGACCCCCATTAGATATTTGCATTAATGGACAGGTGTATCAGTGTACCTAATAAAGTGGCAGCAGAGGTCACACTTCTGTCTGGAGCCGGAGTGTTTGTGCTATCACAGGAAAGCAAAGCATATTGCAATAAGATGGATTATTACATTTGCACTGGGAGTTCTTGGACTCCTGGATGGTAAATCTGACTTCATGTAGACATTTGTAGAAGTGGCATGGCAGTATAGCAATTAGCCAAATACTTTACAACACCAATATTCGGGAGATTGAGGTTCAATTCTTGCCGCTGTACATAAGGAGTTTATATGTTCTCCCCAATGACCTTGTGGGTTTCTTCCGGGTGCTCCAGTTTCCTTGCATATGCCAAAAATGTATAGGTTAGGGTTTGTAAATTATGGGCATGCTATAAGACCATATAACCATAAGATACAGGAACAGAGTTAGGCCATTTGGCCTATCGAGTCTGATCCCCCATTTCATCATGGCCGATCCATTTTCCCTCTCAGCCCCAATCTCCTGCCTTCTCCCCATTCCCTTCATGTCCTGACCAATCAAGAATCCACCTCTGTCTTAAATATACTTAAAGACTTGGCCTCCACAGCTGCTGTGGCAACAAATTACACAAACTCACCACTCTCTGGCTAAAGAAATTCCTCATCTCTGTTCTATATAGATGATCCTCTATTCTGAGGCTGTGTCCTCTGGTCTTAGATTCTCCCACCATAGGAAACATCCTCTCCACATCCACTCTATCAAGGCCTTTCATATTTGATAAGTTTCAATCAAGTCACTGCTCATTCTTCTGAATTCTAGTGAATACTGGCCCAGGGCCATCAAACGCTCTTCATCTGACAATCCGTTCAAATCTGGAATCATTTTTGTGAACCTCCTTTAAACCCTCTCCATTTCAGCACATCCTTTCTTAGACAAGGGGCTCAAACCTGCTCACAATACTCCAAATGAGGCCTCACCAGTGCTTTATATAGTCTCAACATTACATCCTTGCTTTTATATTTTAGTCCTCTTGAATAAGTGGCAACGTTGCATTTGCTTTCCTCTCTCCAAACTCAACCTTCAAATTAACCTTTAGAGAATCCTGCACAAGCACTCTCAAGTCCTTTTGCATCTCATGTTTTTTGTATTTTGTCTCCACTTAGTCAACCCTTTCATTTCTTCTACCAAAATGCATGATCATACACTTCCTGTCACTGTATTCCATCTGCCATTTCTTTGCCCATTCTCCTAATTTGTTCTGCTGTAGCTTCTCTACTTCCTCAAAACTACCTGCCCCTCCACCTGTTTTCATATTGTTTGCAAACCTTGCAACAAAGTCATCAATTCCATCATCCAAAACATTAGTATTTAATGTAAAAAGAACCAGTCCCAACACAGACCTCTGTGGAACACCACTAGTCACTGGCAGCCAACCAGAAAAAGCTCTCTTTATTGCCACTCTTTGCCTCCTGCCAAACAGCCACTGCTTTATCCATGCTAGAATCTTTCCTGTAATACCATGGATTCATAGCTTTTAAGTAGCCTCATGTGTGGCATCTTGTCAAAGGCCTTCTGAACGTTGTCTATTCTGCTTATTATTTCTTCATAGAATTCCAACTGATCGGTCAGTCAAGATTTCCCCTTGAGGAAACCATGTTGACTACAGCCTATTTTATCATTGCCTCCAAGTACCCCAAAATCACATGCTTAACAATCATCTCCAACATCTTCCTTACCACTGAGGTCAGACTAACTAGCCTATAAGTTCCTTTCTTCTGCCTCTCTCCCTTCTTGAAGATTGGAGTGACATTTGCAATTTTTCAGTCTTCTGGAACCATTCCAGAATCTGGTGATTCTTGAAAGATCATTACAAATGCATCCACATTTCCTTCAGTCTCCTCTTTCAGAACACCAGGGTGTATACTATCTTGCCAAGGTGACTAATCTACCTTAATACCTTTCAGTTTCCCAAGGACCTCCCTATTAACAGTAACCTGACACAGTTCATGCCCCCTGACACCTGGAACTTCCACCATACAGCTAGTGTCTTCCATAGTGAAGACTGATGCAAAACACTCATTCAGTTCAACTGCCATTTGCTTGTCCCCCCAGTAGTACCTCTCCAGCATTGCTTTCCAGTGGTCTGATATCCACTCTCACCTTATATTCTTATCTTTACCCTTCACATATCTGAAGAAACTTTTCATATCCTGTTTAATAATATTATATTATTAATATAGCTTATTTTTGCATTCCATCTTTACCTTCTTAGTGACTTTTTTCATTGCATTATGTTGATTTTTAAAAGCTTCCAATCCTCTAACTTCCCACTAATTTTTGTTCTACCAAATGCCCTCTCTTTGGCTTTTATGTTTGTTTTAACTTCCCTTGTTAGCCATGGTTGTGGCATCTTGCTTTTAGAATACTTCTCCCTCTTGAGGAAGTATATATCCCATGCCTTCCAAATTGCTTCCAGAAATTCCAGCCACTGCTGCTCTGCCATCATCCCTGCCAGTGTACTTTTCCAGTCAATTCTGGCCAATTCCTCTCTCATGCCTCTTTAATTCCTTTTACTCCACTGTAATACTGATACATCTGACTTTAGCTTCTCCTTATCAAATTTCAGGATGAATTCAATCATATTATAATCACTTTCCCCTCAGGATTCTTTTACTTTATGCTCTCTAATAAATTCTGGTTCATTGCACAACACCAAATCCAGAATAGCTAATCCTCTAGTGGGCTCAATCACGAGCTGCTCTAAAAAGCAAACTTGTAGGCACTCTAGAAATCTCCCCTCCTGAATTCCAGCACCAACCTGACTTTCCCCATTGAAAATACTGAAACGTATTGAAACCCCCTTGACTATTGTAACATTGCTATTTTGGCATGCATTTGCTATCTCCTGTGAACTACAGCCTTACTACTGTTTGGGGGTTTGTATATAATCCCCATCAGGGTCTATTTGCCTTTGAAGTTCCTTAGATTTATCCAATGATTCAACACCTATGACTCCTCTTTCTAATGATTTAATTTCATTTTTTACCAATAAAGCAATGCCAGCCACTCTGCCTTCCTGCCTGTCCTTTCGATACAATGTGTATCCTTGAGGATTAAGCTCCCAGTTAGTATTGTACAGCTACGATTCAGTGATGCCTACATCATCATACCTGCTAATCTGTAACTGTGCTACAAGTTAATTTACCTTATTCCATATTCTGCGCGTATTTAAATATCACACCAGTCCTGTATTGGTCCTTTTTGATTTTGTTCAACTTTTACATTGCAACTCATCCTGTTGACTGCAATCTTCGCCTATCAACAGCCTCTCCTTGCTAGGAGTCTCATTACAGATTAACTCTGTAAACTGACTACCTCATCTTCAGTATTGTCTCCCTGCCAAATTTGTTTAAACCCACCTAAACAACTCTCGAAAACGTGCCCTCCAGGATACTGGACCCCCTTGGGTTCAGGTGTAACCCATCCCTTTTGTACAGGTCATACCTTCCCCAGAGAGATCCCAGTGATCCATAATTCTGAACTCTTGCCCTTTGCACCAATTCTTCAGCTACATATTCACCCACCAAATCATCTTATTCTTACCCTCACTGGTACATGGCACAGGCAGTAATCTAGAGATTGCTACCCTTTCTACTTAGCTCCCTAAAATCTGTCTTCAGAACTTCCTTACTTTGTCTACCCATGTCATTGGTGCCAATATATACCAAGACTTCTGACTTTTTCCTTTGAGAACACCATGGACCTGATCGGAGTTATCCCTGATCCTGACACCAGGGAGGCAATATATCATCTGGATGTTAGCCAGAAGCATGCCAACAATTGTGAGCATCCATGTACCCAGCACGTCCATGTACTGTGTTGGTCTTTGATGCAAATGACGCATTTCAAGATTCAAGATTCAAAAACTTTATTGTCATTCTAACCATACATCAGCTCTGCAGGGCAGAATGAGACAGCGTTTCCCAGAAGCAGTGCAATCATAACGTAACAAACGCAACACTAAATAATAAACATAACAATAAATAGCAAATAATAAATAGTAAAACACAACAGCCACATGTCAGTTAAAAACAAGTTAAAAGTGTCCAAAACAGAGTCAGGTAGAGCAGCTATTTATCAGTCTGACTGCCTGTGGGAGGAAGCTGTTTGGTAGCCTTGTGGTTTTAGTTTTGATGCTCCCGTAACGTTTACCTGATGGCAGAAGAACAAACAGTTCATGGAGAGGGTGTGAGGGGTCTTTAATGATGTACCATGTCTTCTGGAGGCATCGACTCTGAAAGAGGTCTTGGATAGAAGGTAGGGAGACCCCAATAACCTTCTCTGCTCCCCTAACCAGCCTCTGCAAGGCTTTTTTGTTGGCAGCACCGCAGCTGGAGTACCAGGTTGTGATGCAAAAGGTCAGCACACACTCAACCATGCCTCTGTAGAATGTATGTTTCAATGTACACATGACAAATAAAGCTCTTCTTTTTTTTAAATCAGCATCCATGTGGGCTGCATCAGAAGCCAGGTCATCTCCCTAAGTCATGTACAAATGTCTATTTGGGTTCACTACCACAGGCTGAGTACCCCTTATCTAAAATTCCAAAATCCGAAAACTGAGCACTGACATGACGTCACAAATGTAAAATTCCACAAAACACTGGGAAAGATTCCCCATGTGAATCTGGGAAGATGCAGGTGTCTGCACATCACAGACAGATATGAGAAGTGACATCACAAATGTAAAATTCCACAAAACACTGGGAAAGATTCCCCATGTGAATCTGGGAAGATGCAGGTGTCTGCACATCACAGACAGATATGAGAAGTGGCCTCACTGAAGAATAAAAAAAACTGCATGGTGAAAAATGAAGATCTCGATTGTGTATTGAAAGAGTGGATTCATCAGCATCAGAGTGAGCATATGCTGCTTTACGGCATGCTGATCATAAAATGATGAGCTGAAAATTGAAGGCAATTGGTCAGCTGGCTAGTTACTGAAATTTAAGAAAAAGCATGGCATTAAATTTTTAAAGTCTCTGTTGATCATGAAAATCTAGCTCTGGAACAAGTCTGCAATGCTGATTGTTTTAATACCTTGCACAAGACCTAAAAAAAGTAAAATACAAATACAGTGTACTGTAACCTTTGAATCAAAACTCAGCATGGAGACTGAAAGCTTGCTGTTGTTTGTTGTTCTACAACTGATTCAAGTATTCGCTGTACTGCTTTTGTTACTCTGATCACATTACACTTTCATTATGTTAATGATATGGAATAACTTTTACTGTTTAGTACTGTACATATGTGCAATGAACAACTGTATGACAAAGACTGCTTACTGCTAGTCAGAGTCAGAAATGACGACGATCCCAAGCTGTCTCTGAAATCTGAAACACTTCGGCCCTATGCATTTCAGATAAGAGATACTCAACCTGAATAATTAATTGTGTTCAGCTTTTGCTGTTAGTTCCCCTAGTTTCATTGAGCCATCAGTTTCTATTAGGATTGAAAAGGATAAGCAATATGAGAAAAAGGATTGCATGCCCTAATACAGAGAGAAAAGACATTCTATAACCTTGCCTGTCAGCTTGTACTCCTTCCCCTCCCCTCACTTTCTTATTCTGGCTTTTCCCCCTTCCATTCCAGTCCTCATGAAGGATCTTGGCCCAAAATGTCTACTGTTTATTCCTCTCTATAGATGCTGCCCGATTTGCTGAGTTACTCCAGCATTTTGTGTGTTATTCTGGATTTGCTATGTGTGATTCCAACTCATTTTTCAAGAAACAGATTTTAAAAAATCATTATCAGAGAAGACTTTACTGTTGTTTGCCAGCCATTTGCTCCATGTACCAAGAAGAATAGATTTTTTATGTCCTGGAAACTAATTCTGAGACAAGTGGCCACATGGCATCTCAACAAAGTTAAAACAAGGAGAGGAATAAACAGTCAACGTATCGTGCTGATTGATGAAGGGTCTCATCCAGAGACATTGACTGTTTATTCCTTTCCATAGAGGCTGCTTGACCTGCTGAGTTCCTCCAGTGTTTTGTATGTCTTTACTCTGGATTTCCAGCATCTGCAGAACCTCTGTGTTAAGGTAAAACCCCTTTGGATTACACTTCTGTGAACAATTTCAATATAATGATGTTATTTTGAAAACAAATATATTGTAGCTCACTCAATGGCTAAATAAGCATATCTCATTGAAATCTCATCACATATTTCCTTACAACACTGAAGGCCATTTGGCCAACTGCACCAATACTGAGTCTCAGAACAGTCCCATCAATCCTATTCTGCCCCTCACTCACCTGCAACCTATCTCTTTCTGGTGCCCATTCATTCTTCCACCATACTGATAACTCACAAAAATTTGCTAAAATACGTTAAGGCACACAAGGACATCTATACACATAATCCTGTTAAATGATTTTGGGAGATATTATAAAGAGTTCACATCAAGGCAGATTTTTTTTGTAGGAGGTGGAAACAGTCAGTATCGAGCACAATTGGGGTTGTGAGCCACAGGTATTTCAGGAGAGGTTAGCCAGAAGCCAGACCATCTTCTCTCTACACTCTAATCTCATGACCACTGTAATGCAAAAGACTTAAGGAAACAATGGGCTGTCTCTGTTCCACCACAGACTGGTTTCTGAACAGTTTTTCAGGCTCCAAGTCCCATGGGGTATTCAGGGAACAAGCCTGGGAGCGGAGTATGTGCTACAGTGACTTAGCGTGCATGCATACACACTCTTTGCAAACACAGATGTATTCTGACCTCTATGCACACAAACACAGTCTTCTCCACACTCATCTTGCTTACATCACTCTCATCCCCTCTCCAAATCTCCTCATCTCTGACTCCTTTCTCCTAAATACCCCCTCAGTCTCCAGGCCTCCCCACTCTCAAACTAAATTACTTATTGCCAAGACTACACAAAGATGAACAACCAGTGTCCAAAAGAAGACAAACTACAAATATAAAAAAAAACACAAATAATAATAATAAAATCTTCAGAAAGCCACAATACTAAACACCCTGAGAATAGACCAAAAGTTCTTGGCAATTGAGAACTGAGTGTGCTTGTCTATGCCCGTACCTCAGGTTTTACCAGCCTGAGCTGAGAAATAATAAGTAATCATAATAATCAGTAGCACAGCCTTTTGAAGATGTCCTCAATGGCAGAGGGTTGTATCAGTGATGGAACTGCCTGCCTCTACAAACCTCTGCAGTCTCTTTTGATCCTGCTCCTTGGAGCCCTCTTCCTTCATAGTCTTGATGAAGGGTCTCGGCCTGAAACTTCGACTGTTTATTCCTCTCCATAGATGCTGCCTGGCCTGCTGAGTTCCTCCAGCATTTTGTGCGTGTTGCTCTGGATTTCCAGAATCTGCACAATCTCTTGTTTTTAAAATCAGAATTAGATTTATTACCACTGACATATGATGTATAATTTGTTTCTTTGCAGCAGTGATACAGTGCAAGGACAGAAAAACCCGACAATTACAAAAATAAGCAAACAGTGCCAAAGTAAAGGAATGATGAGGTAGTGTTCATGGGTTCACGGGCTGTTCACTTTAATGATGGGGAGGAAGGAGCTTGTTGAGTGTATGTCTTCAAGCTTCCCTACCACCTTCAATATCCATTCCAATACTGACTGTTGATGTCAGAAGTCAGTGAGGCCCATCATAGTAAATACCCATTATCCAGCTCTTACAGTTAAAATCCTGAGGGGACTTGGCAAGGTGAATGGAGAAATACGGTTTGCTCATTTGTGGGAGAACCCTGCAAGGTCGTAGGATATTTCAGAATGGTCATGGAGGTAGGGGAAGGATAACTCACTTCCTCAAAGGGCAAAAGGAGGAAATATTTGACTAATTTTAGAGATGGAGAGATTACTGATGGGCAAGAAGATAAAGGATTACAGTGGGATACCAGAATGCAGAGTTGAGGTTGCAATTGGATCAGTTATGACAATATAAAGCAGGTTTAAGAGATTGAGTGGCAAATTCTTGTAATTTGGAAATTCTGCTGTTCAACCCTATACATAGCAGCCTTTCCTGTGTTCCAAAGTCAACCCTGAATTCACCGTCATACACACGAGTATACATGTGTACAGTTGCAATGAAAAACTTACTTGCAGCAGCATCACAGGCACAAAGCATTCACAAGAAGAACAAACACAAGTTAAACATGATTTTTGCAAGAACGCACATAAATTGAACAAACAATACCTAGAGCAAGATGGTAAAAGTGCTCATAGTGTTGCCAAACTGTAGAGATTAGGGTGTTGCTGGTGCATTAGATTTACTATTTCTCAAGTTTATTAACTATAAGACATTACTAAAGTATGCACTTTCAGATAAGACGCTAAGCCAGCCTCCTTGCCTTCTCAGATGGATGTAAGTGATTGGCATTATTCTGAGGAAGTGAATGGGAAATACTCCAGTGTGCAGATCGAGGCTTATCCTCAGCAGCAAGAGAAATGATGACCTGCTCTCAATTGTAGTCTTGTTCCTGTAAACAAATCCACTGCTGTCTTTATCCCATTAAACTAATGAAGCCACATCAGGAAGGCACTTCATTAAACCTAATGCAATTTGGAAGGAAACGAACTTCATATATTTGTCTTTTTTTTCCTTTCATGATTATCATTTTTTTTTGGCCTTCTTCAAAACACCACACCTCGAAGTCTGCTAACGGTTGCCTATCCCTGCCATTTGAGAACAACCTATTTACATATAACAATTACAGCACTAAAACAGGCCATCTCGGGCCTTCTAGTCCATGCCGAACGCTTATTCTCACCTAGTCCCACCAACCTGCACTCAGCTCATAACCCTCCATTCCTTTCCTGTCATATACCGATCCAAATTTTTTTCAAATGACAATATTAAACCTGCCTCTACCACTTCTACTGGAAGCTCGTTCCTCACAGCTACCACTCTCTAAGTAAAGAAATTCCCCCTCGTGTTAGCCCTAAACTTTTGCCCCTTAACTCTCAACTCATGTCCTCTTGGTTGAATCTCCCCTACTCTCAATGAAAAAGCCTTACGTCAACTCTATCTATCCCCCTCAAAATCTATCTATCCCCCTCAAAATACCTCTATCAAGTTCCCTCTCAACCTTCTACGCTCCAAAGAATAAAGACCTAACTTGTTCAACCTTTCTCTGTAACTTAGGTGCTGAAACCCAGGTAACATTCTAGTAAATCTCCTCTGTACTCTCTCTACTTCGTTGACATCTTTCCTATAATTCAGTGACCAGAACTATACACAATACTCCAAACTTGGCCTCACCAATGCCTTGTACAATTTTAACATTACATCCCAACTCCTATAACCATCTCACAATTACAGCACGGAAACAGGCCATCTCAGCCCTTTTAGTCCATGCCGAACGCTTACTCTCACCTAGTCTCACCTACCTGCACTCAGCCCATAACCCTCCATTCCTTTCCTGTCCATATACCTATCCAATTTTTTTAAATGCTCAATGCTCTGATTTATAAAGGCCAGCATACCAAAAGCTTTCTTCACCACCCTACCAACATGAGATTCTACCTTCAGAGAACTATGCACCATTACTCCTAGATCACTCTTTTCTACTGCATACCTCAATGCCCTATCATTAACCATGTATGCCCTATTTTGATTATTCCTACCAAAATGTAGCACCTCACGCTTATCAGCATTAAACTCCATCTGCCATCTTTCAGCCCACTCTTCTAACTGGCCTAAATCTCTCTGCAAGCTTTGAAAACCTACTTCATTATCCACAACACCATCTATCTTGGTATCATCTGCATACTTACTAATCCCATTTACCACCCCATCATCTAGATCATTCATGTATATAACAAACAACATTGGACCCAGTACAGATCCCTGAGGCACACTACTAGTCACCAACAAACAGTTATCCACCACTACTCTCTGTCATCTCCCATCCAGCCACTGTGGAATCCATTTTACTACTTCAATATTAATATCTAACAATTGAACTTTCCTAACTAACCTTCCATGTGGAACCTTGTCAAAAGCCTTACTGAAGTCCATATAGACAACATCCACTGCCTTACCCTCGTCAACTTTCCTAGTAACCTCTTCAAAAAAATTCAAAAATATTTGTCAAACATGACCTTCCACACACAAATCCATGTTGACTGTTCCTAATCAGACCCTGTCTATCCAGATGATTATATATACCATCTCTCAGAATACTTTCTATTAATTTACCCACCACTGACGTCAAACTTAGAACCCTTTTTAAACAATGGAACCACATGAGCAATACGCCAATCCTCCGGCACCATCCCTGTTTCTAATGACATTTGAAATATTTCTGTCAGAGCCCCTGCTATTTCTATAACTTCCCTCAAGATCCTAGGGAATATCCTGTCAGGACCCAGAGACTTATCCACTTTTATATTCTTTAAAAGCGCCAGTCCCTCCTCTTCTTTAATCATCATAGTTTCCATAACTACCCTACTTTTTTGCCTTACCTTACACAATTCAATATCCTTCTCCTTAGTGAATACCGAAGAAAAGAAATTGTTCAAAATCTCCCCCATCTCTTTTGGCTCCACACACAGCTGTCCACTCTGATGCTCTAAGGGACCAATTTTATCCCTCACTATCTTTTTGCTATTAATATCATTGTAGAAACCTTTTGGATTTATTTTCACCTTACTTGCCAAAGCAACCTCATATCTCCTTTTAGCTTTTCTAATTTCTTTCTTAAGATTCTTTTTACATTCTTTATATTCCTCGAGCACCTCATTTACTCCAGTCAATGAGGGCTGGAGGAGTTATTGCACTGGCACTGGTAAGAACCCAGTTTCTGCAGTCAATGGAGGCTGGAAGATCCCACTGGCAATGAGGCCAATAGAGGCTCAGGGGATCCCCCAGATGTTCCACCCCCTCATGGTGCAGAGTGGGAGGAGCAGGTTAAGGCCACCAGCCACTCACTGCCCTCCCAGGCCATGCTATCAGGTAAACCCCAGTACACATTGGCACTGAGACCTCCCAGAATGGAGGGTCCTTGTCTGGCACCAGCTGGCTCTGAGGAGCATCTGCCCACTGGTTCCTCCAAATGCTGCCAGCTACTGTTGGTGTGTCCTTCACCAGGGTAAATATCATGTTCTCTGGTGGTACCTGGACCCCGGTGTCCAGTTGGCCCCAACTCATTTGGAGGAATAAGTCCTCTTGGGCCCTGCCCCACTCAGGGGCCCCCGTCTTGTGGGGAGGGCAGTGATAGGTCTCAATTGGCCTTTTATGGGACTCTATCATCTACAACATGAATCCACCTGTATCTACTTTCCACAGTCTGGGTTCATAGGGCTAGCATACCTAGGGAGGGTGTACGGGCCCCATAGGCACCTTCTCCTGAGTGGTGAGGGCTCACATCAGGTCGAACTCCTTCAGCCCCTGTAATCGTGAGCTTGGAGCTAGATAGCCGCCCTCATTCCTGTTCCTAGGGATTCCCTTTCAACCTTCCCTCCCTGTCGGTTAACCCATACGGAATCTTCTCAGAGCCCTTTATCTTCAGTGGGAGTTTGAGGTGGTCACGAGCTCTTGTCGTTTCGGCTGATGCACTGAACACAAGGGCAACCAGAGTCTGTAAGTCCCTCCATTCATCCTCTGATCAGCCCTCTGGTAGCTCAGGTCTTGCAGGTGAGTTAAGGTGGCAACTGCTGCCAGAGTGGGGACCCCTTTCTGAGAGCATCTACTGCGACAGCCTCAGGGAAGGAGCTTGATCTCTTGTCCTCACCAGCACTTCACTTGCCCTTCTGCCTCAGGGCCTCTTCCAGCAGCAGAACCTTCAGGAGATCCCTCACTGGCACTCAAGGAGTGGGGATACAGTTCACTCGTAGCTTTCACTGCAGCCTTCCCTGACCACGGCCACTCTCGGAGGCTGTGCCCAGACTTCAATATCCATTGTATCATGCTGGTCTGTCATTCCGGATTGGCTATGAGGGCCCACCTTTGAAAACAAGTCACCTCCGAGGCCCTGTTCAGATCCACCTTCCCAAGCAATGATCCTGCCTTGAGCAGGTGGAGTGGGCCACTGCCAGGCATCCCGAAAGGAAGTACTAGGGGAGGCTCAGTCCAGTGCTCGGGTCCAGAAGAGGTCCTGAGCCCCACCATGTTGCTCATAATTTGGGTTGGTTTGACCCCAAGTGGGACCCTCTACTGGTGGACACACCAAAGGTCATGAGACTAACCATCCACATCCAGGTAGAGGCATCCCGAAGCCTCGGGATGCCCCTCCCTCTTAGGAATGGGTCCATGGATCTCCTGTCTTTGCAGAACCTGAGCCTAGGTTCCAGGTGTCCAGCCTTCTCTAGGCTCGTTGCTTTGGCCCTCAAGCTCCAGATGCTTCAGCACATGGGAGGAGGCCACATTCACAAGCATTAGACCACTGGACTTGGATATATCCACAGGCTTGGAGAGTGGATATTGTCCAGTTCTGGACTCAGGGGGGATTAGGCCAGTCACACAGTTTATCCACCGTCTGGGACTCTGCAGATAGACTTGGAACCCTTCTTGGGTCTCCCTGTCTCAGGGACTCATTATTTCCCATTGGTGCCTGAGCCATGGGGTTGGACAACCCTTAGTTGCTCTGAGCGCCACCCTCACGAGTGGATGATCCACAGAAGGCCGACCAGAGCCCATCTGAACTCGGGAAGGGTTACCAGGCCGAGGAAACTGCTCGCATCTCTGGACAACACCATTCAGAGTGGAGGCTCCACAGTCTGGGGTTCTTTTCCAGCTCCTGTTTATCAGGGTTGCCTGATCTCCAGGATGTTTAGAAGTTGCAATGGAAGGTGATTCAGGTTAACCCTTTCCTAGCGTCACAAACCATCCCCAATACACCCTTGTGTTTTACTACTGTTTACTCAGGAGCCTCAGAAGAATACCAAATTACCTGATTATTAAAGACAAGCCCATCCTCTGTGGGGAACCTCTTCATTCCAACAAAGTCCACACACTGCGATACACTGTCCAACTGGACCTCAGAATGAGTAGGGCAGACCCTGTTAGGACACAGATTCTGGGATCCTGAGACAAATTGATCCAAGTGAAGGCTATCCCTGGATGCCATTGCCAGACACAATCAGTAGCAGAATGGTCGAGACGAGGACCTGAACCTTCCAGCTTCTGACTGATAAGATGGAGCACCATCAGATTTGAGAATTCCAGCCACGTGGAAAATGCTGACTTTGATCATGTCTGTCCAGGACACTTTCAGCCTCTCTTCCCAGCCAGGTTGCTCCTCCCTCTTCATCCACTGGTCTACTTTGCTAGTCATCAGCAGTGTGTGGCAAATACCTGGGGTGAAAGTGAGCTCCCTTGTAAGCTGATCCTTTGCTAGCTGTTTTCTTATAAGCTCTTCTTCACTCTTTAGGTGACGAGGCATTTTCCACTCACCTAGTTGCCCCTTGGGTATTGTAGATAGGGTGGCTCAGTTTGTTTCTCCTTCTGGGTTGTCTTTGGGTGTCAACAGGCTGAGGTCTGGAGAGTGCTCAAAGGTCCCCCAGCACAGGAGCTGGGGAAAAGCACCAGGGAGTGGCCTCTAAAGGAAGAGCATCCAAAATACATCTTCATATGGAGGTCAAACCTGAAGATATTACCCCCAAACTGTGTTGATCCTCCATTCCCCCACCACCCACTAATCACTGGGAGCTGATGCTTTATCCAATCACTGCTTGCTCTGAAATTCAGCCCAATCAGCACAGACCACCCTAAAGAAATGGCATCAGCTCCTAGTCAATCAGCAGCTGTCACTTAGCACTGTGGGATAGGGTGTAGGGGAGGGTCTTGGGCCATCAATTTGAGTAGGGGTTCTTTCTGTCTGGCTTCAGGTTGAGGAACAGGACTGGAGACAACTGAGACCAGGCTCTGAACTCAGACAGAAAGACTCGACATGGAATGCGTCACTTGTAATATTGTTTCAATGGTTAAACCAGCCACTCAGCCCATCGAGTCTGTTGCACCATTCCGTCATGGCTGATCCTGAATCTCACTCAACCCCATACACCTGCCCTCTCGCCATATCCTCTGATACCCTGACCAACAAGGAAACTATCAGCTTCCGCCTTAAATATACCCACTGACTTGGCTTCCACTGCAGTCTATGGCAGAGCATTCCACAGATTCACCACTCCCTGGCTAAAAAAATTCCTCTTTGCCTCTGTTCTAAAAGGTCAAACCCTCAATTTTGAGGTTGTGCCCTCTAGTTGTGGATACCCCCAACATGGGAAACATCCTCTCTACATCCACCCCATCTTGTCCTGTCAACATTCAGTAGGTTTCAATGAGATCCCCACACATTCTTCTAAATTCTTCCAAAGCTGCCAAATGTTCTTCATATGTTAACCCCTTCATTCCCAGAATCATCCTCTGGACTCTCTCCAATAACACATTTTTTCTGAGATATGGGGCCCAAAACTGTTGACAATACTCCAAATGAGGAGTGACTAGTGTCTGATCAAGGTTCAGCATTATCTCCTTACTTTAATATCCTATTCCCCTTGAAATAAATGGCAACTTTGCGTTTGCATTCTTTACCACAGACTCAACCTGTAAATTAACCTGGGAGTCTTGCACAAGGACTCCTAAGTCACTCTGCACCTCTGATGGTTCACTGTAATTTGAACATAAAATGGAATTGACCATTTCTGCATAGTTGTAGGCAGCAGGACAGTGCGCACACGCACAACACACACGCACGCACTACACAAACAGAAACACATCCAAAAACACTGACATCACACACAGACATACACACAGAAACACATACCACACGCACACCCAAAGATACAAGACAGACAGACAGACACAGGTACAGATCCACCCACAAACACACACACAGCCAGAGACATATACAGACACACACACACCACACACCATATACAGACACGTGCACATAGGCACACCCACACAAACATGCAGAAACTCACCCACATACACTCACAAACGTGCTCACATCACAGAGACCAACACAAACACAAACACAGAGAAACACACAGACACAGACACGTACACATAGATATACACATTCACACTCACACAATCACTAAGACTGGATACCCATCGTATATATGCCATGAAAATTATGTTTTTGCAGGAGCAACACAGTAAGTTACAAGAAGACAACAAATATAATTTAACAAACTTAAATTAAGAAATTATACAAAACACAGATATGCACAAAATATACAGAAAAATATTGGTATTGTTTTAATATTGACTCACGTACCAAGGTACAATAAAGAGCTCGTCTTTCATACTATCCATACAGATCAGATTGTTACACAGTGCATTGAGGAAGAACAAGGCAAAACAATAACAGTGTAGAATAACAATAAAGGGCTATGCAGTAGGAACATTCTGGGCAGCTTCTAGAGGAGGTTAAATGGTCCGCACAACATTGTTGGCCGAAGGGCCTGTAATGTACTGTAGATTTCTACATTTCAGAGTAAAGTGTAACAGCCACAGAGAAAATGCAGTGCAGGTAAACAATGTACAAAATCATAATGAGGTAGATTGTAAGGTCAAGAGTCCATCTTGTCATACAAGAGGTCCAATCAAGAGTCTGCTAACAGCGATGGAGAAGCTGTCCTCGAGCCTGGTAGGAGCTTTCAGGTTTTTTCTACTATTACCCAATATTGGAGGGCAGAAGCCACAATTTCTGGGGTGGGTAGGGTCTTTGATTATACTGCCTGCTTTACTGATGCAGTGAGAAGTGTAGACCGAGTCCATAGAAAGGAGCCTGGTTTCCACGATGTGCTGAGTCCACAACTCTCTGCAGTTTCTTGTCACATTCAAAGTGGTTGCCATACAACTGGTTTTGCTTCCTAACAGAATGCTCTTGTTGGTGCATCAATGACATGTTGTGACGGTCAAAGACAAAGAGAAAATAATATAGTCTAAGGGTTCATCAAGTCTGCTCAGAAACACTACAGCATTGGAAAATAAACTGTTGGTGAAGCTTGAGGCGTGTGTATTCAGGCCCCTGTAGCTCCTGCCTGATGACAGCATGGAGAAGACACATGGCCCTGATGGGGGGTCCTGATACCAGACAGCATCTAAGGAGACCACATGGTCTACCATGATTGTCCTGACATTGGAAAGAGCCAGGCATTTTGCCCCAATCCCTGCTCCCTCCCATTCAGTCCTGAACTATTCCCAGTGGAGCGATGCCATCTGGACCATTCCTTTCCTTCCTATCTCAATGCAGCCCAACAACATATCCTCCCTCAAACCTCCCTGCATTCCACTTTGATCTTTTTTATACTTGCCATCACAAAGGATTCATTTGCGGCGACAGAGGAATGATTTATGGTGGCCATGCTTTTGGATGTAGGAGGAGATGATCAAGGAATGTACAAACTGGCCTGGACGCAGCTCAGGTGCCTGGAGCTGTGAAGCAGAGGTGGTAACAGCACGGTTGCGAGCAGGCACAGTGATGCACAGAGCACATCCTGGATAGGTGCAACAGGTTAGAACCATAGATAGTGTGCAAAATATCTGGGTATGAGTCACAAGTGATAATGATAGTGGCAAAATAGAGAGTAAAGGGAAAAGTTACTTCGGGGTAAACTTTGGGAAGGAGCTGTCAGATGTCAAGCCTTTTGTGTATTCTGCCCAAGACTGAGGCAGTTGAACATGTTGCAATATTTATGTGATCATTTAAACCAACCCGAGGATCTCAGAGGCACTGAGTGGAAAAATCAGGACTTTGCACTGGAACTAATTTCATTTCTGAAAATGAATGAAAGAGACACTCACAGCTATTCTCAAAGTACTTATTTCCATGTAATTATTCCTATTTTCACAGTACAATGCATAATTTCCGTAATCCCTCGAACCCACCACACTCTGAAAGAACGCTCCGATTTGCCGAACCTCAGATGAATTTAGTCAGTGTGCTCTGTTAAACTCATCGGCAATTGATTGGAATTGCCCTGCAGAGTTAGCTGGTGTGGCTGTAATGAGAACCCTTTGTTCCGGATTTTACTAGAGGGCTATGGGTAAACCTAGTAATTTCTAAGGTAGGGACATGATCGGCACAACTTTGTGGACCGAAGGGCCTGTATTGTGCTGTAGGTTTTCTATGTTTCTATGTTAATCCCAAATCTGCATCACTGCTATCTTCTCAGACCCTCTCCCACCTCTGCAAACTACATATACAAAGAACTTGAGAAAATCTGCAGATGCTGGGAACCCAGAGCAAAGCACACAAAATGCTAGAGGAACTCAGCATCTATGGAAAAGAGTAAACAGTTGATGTTTTGGGCCCAGACCCTTCAGTGTGCTAAAAATTGAATAAGGCCTGGCTCCGAACTGTAGTTAACGGTAAAAAAAGAACAGAATTCTTCATTCTTTGCCATCATGAGGCTGATAACAGTAAACAACGTAATGACTGACACACAGATACATCTCTCGTTCTCTTCACATCTACTCTATAAACTGGACTCTGTGTATGCTGTGAACATCAAAAGAAAGCTGCACATGCTGCAATTTACTTTTGAAGTTCACAGCATACATACGTTTCATTCCAGAGAATGAAAGGGTTAATATACGAGGAGCACCTGGTGGCTCTGGGCCTGTACTCTTAGATTAAAGATTTAAAAGTTAGCTTGAATTGAAACATAATTACTGCAGTTTAGAATAATGGGGGGGGGGTATATCTCATTGAAACTTAGCAAATATAGTATTGAAATGCTGAGATGCGTAGTGTACACAGAGAGGATATCTCTGATGGTGGGAGTGTGTAGGAGCTGAGGGCACAACCTCAAAGTTAGGACAGAGATGAGGTGGAATTTCTTTAGCCAGAGGGTAACGAATCTATGGAATTCATTACCACAGATGGCTGTGGAGGCAAAGTTATATTTAAGGCAAAGGTTGATAGGTTCTTGATTAGTAAGGGCATCAAAGGTTATGGAGAAAAGGAAAGAAAATGGGATTGAGAGGGAAAATCAGCGATGATCGAATGGTGGAGCAGACTCAATGGGCTGGACGGCTGAATTCTGCTCCTATGTCTTTTGGTCTTACAGAATTTTAAAACAAACAAACAAAATGTAATAAAAATGCCTGAAATATTCAATAGGTCGAGCAGCATCTATGTGAAGCAAATTAGAGTTAATGTTTCATGTTGGAACAGAGGATGGAGTGCTGGAGGCTGAGGCAGAGACAGATACAATTACAACATCTGAAAGGCATCTGATAGACTTACAGAGGAAGGTGCACCTACCGCAGTACAATGAAGTTACATTGATAAGCATCATGGTGGTCATGCTTGGTGAACTGTAGGAACCTGTTTCTGTGCTATACAGTTCTGTGTTGTTCAAAGTTAGAACAAGTTCAGCCAAGCAGATGAGTATGCTGGTGGAGAGTCTAAAACAAGAGGCCAAAGGCTAATGTGAGTGGGGAAAAAACTTCAAGAGCACCTGGGAGGTAACTTTTTCACACAGAGGGTTGTGAGCATATGGAATAAGCTGCTGGAGGAAGTGGTAGAGGTGGATTTAATGTTTAAAATACATTTTGGGAAAGTACATGGTTAAAGGGTCTAAATTAATCTGGTTTAATATTGTCACTTGCACAGAAAGTATTGTGAAAACTATTGCATTGTGAAAGCCCTTGTTTTGCATGCTTAGCTACACAGATCATTTGATCACGTCAGTACATCCAGTACCACTAGGGAAAGGCAAATAAAGATGTGGGCCAGATGGAGGGAGATGGCATTAGCTTTCGAGAGCATTTTGATCAGCACAGACAAGATGGGCCTGACTCGATGACTAAAATCTCCCAGTACAAAAAGATGCCTCTCTGCCAACCCAACAAAGACAACAAACACATTTTCAGCATTTCCTCCTGAGGTTAATTGCGAGCGTAACTAGAGGTCATGGGTTAAAGGTGAAATATTTAAGGGGAACCAGAGGGTGATCTTCTTCAGTCAGAAGGAGGTGTGTACATGGAAGGAGCTGCCGGCAGAAGAGGTAGATGTAGGTTCAATTGTAACATTTCAGAGAAGTTTGTATAGGTACATGGATGAGAGAGATATAGAGGGATATGGTCTAGCTGCAGGGATATGGGGCTAGGCAAAAAAACCAGACTGGCATGGACTAGATGGGCCAAAGGGCCTGGTTCTGCACTGTCATACTCTCTGACTCTATGACAGGAAGAGACAGGCAGTACAGTTAACACTGGATTAGGTTAATTGGTCATTGTCTCATGATTAGGTTATTTAATTGTGGTTGCTGGGTGG
The DNA here is from genome assembly GCF_030144855.1 of Hypanus sabinus. Classification (NCBI taxonomy): domain Eukaryota; kingdom Metazoa; phylum Chordata; class Chondrichthyes; order Myliobatiformes; family Dasyatidae; genus Hypanus; species Hypanus sabinus. The sequence goes on along the minus strand of NC_082718.1, from coordinate 71,042,151 downwards.
CACAGCTCTGAGGGCTGGAAAGGCCGATTCTGTGCTGTACTTCTAAATAAAATAAATAAATCTTCAAACACAAAGAGTCACAAGGTAGAGTCTGGCTCAGACCAAATCGAATTTTGTGATTTTATGTCAGATTTTCAACATTTGTGAACTTGTTTTTTTCACAATCAGACTAAGCTTCTGTGTCAAGCAACACACACAAAATGCCAGAGGAACTCAGCAGGTCAGGTACCACCTATGGAAAACTGTACAGTCAACACTTCAGGCCAAGAAGCTTCAGCAGGACTGAAGAAAAAAAAGGAGGACTGAGAGAAATACAAGGCAATAGGTGAATGTGCTTCTCTCTCCCTTCCCCCACCTTTTAAATCTAACTTCTCAGCATTTTTTTCTCCAGTCCTGCCGAAGGGTCTCGGCCCAAAACGTCAACTGTGCTCTTTTCCATAGACGCTGCCTGACCTGTGGAGCTCCCACAGCATTTTGTGTGTGTTGCTTGGATTTCCAGCATCTGCAGGTTTTCTCTTGTTTGTGATTTGAACTTTCTATGTCTACATTACTGACAGTGAGGCTATGGTATGCTCTGCACAGCAGTCTACCAATAGAAAAAAATGCTTGTAAGATTATTACTAAAGCCTCCACAATCTCTTCAGCAACCTCTCTCAATATTCTGGGGTGTACACCATCTGGTCCAGGTGATTTATTTACCATTCACTCTGTCAAATCTATGCTGATCACCCCTACGACGGTTAACATTCACTCTGTCCACTCTTTCCAAATCACACTAACCCACAGTTAACAGTCACTCGGTCCATTCTATCCCCATTATTTTCAACCACTTTCCTGATAGTTCTAAAGCACTGACATTCACCCTGTACACTCTATCCCGATCACTGTAAACCACTGTTAACATTCACACTGTCCACTCTATTCCGATCACTGTAAACCACTGTTAACATTCACTCTGTCCACTCTATCCCGAACACTTTAAACCACTGTTAACATTCACTCTGTCCACTCTATCCCGATCACTCTGAACAACTGTTAACAGTCTGTACACTCTATCCCGATCACTGTAAACCACTGCTAACATTCACACTGTCCACTCTATCCCGATCACTGTAAACCACTGTTAACATTCACTCTGTCCACTCTATCCCGAACACTTTAAACCACTGTTAACATTCACTCTGTCCACTCTATCCCGAACACTTTAAACCACTGTTAACATTCACTGTCCACTCTATCCCGAACACTCTGAACAACCGTTAACAGTCGGTCCACTCTATCCCGATCACTTTAAACCACTGTTAACATTCACACTGTCCACTCTATCCCAAACACTTTAAACCACTGTTAACATTCACTCTATCCACTCTATCCCGAACACTTTAAACCACTGTTAACATTCACTCTGTCCACTCTATCCCGATCACTGTAAACCACTGTTAACATTCACTCTGTCCACTCTATCCCGAACACTTTAAACCACTGTTAACATTCACTCTATCCACTCTATCCCGAACACTTTAAACCACTGTTAACATTCACACTGTCCACTCTATCCCAAACACTTTAAACCACTGATAACATTCACTCTATCCACTCTATCCCGAACACTTTAAACCACTGTTAACATTCACTCTGTCCACTCTATCCCGAACACTTTAAACCACTGTTAACATTCACTCTGTCCACTCTATCCCAAACACTTTAAACCACTGTTAACATTCACTCTATCCACTCTATCCCGAACACTTTAAACCACTGTTAACATTCACTCTGTCCACTCTATCCCGAACACTTTAAACCACTGTTAACATTCACTCTGTCCACTCTATCCCAAACACTTTAAACCACTGTTAACATTCACTGTCCACTCTATCCCGAACACTCTGAACAACCGTTAACAGTCGGTCCACTCTATCCCGATCACTTTAAACCACTGTTAACATTCACACTGTCCACTCTATCCCAAACACTTTAAACCACTGTTAACATTCACTCTGTCCACTCTATCCCGAATACTTTAAACCACTGTTAACATTCACTCTGTCCACTCTATTCCAATCACTGTAAACCACTGTTAACATTCACTCTGTCCACTCTATCCCAATCACTGTAAACCACTGTTAACATTCACTTTGTCCACTCTTTCCAGATCACTCCTACATCTGTTAACATTCACTATGTCCACTCTATCGAAGCAACTCAATTATGTTTTACTGCTTGCAAAATCTTGGATAACTCATGCTCTGGTCTAAATTGTAGCAGCTTTGCACCAAAGTTGATGTTTTCAATTTGAAAAGTGTTTGGATTGATGATCACATGAAGGTGTCAGGAAGGCCAAGGGGATTCTTTTGATATATTCTTCTCTAGGTCCTTTCAGTACAGAGACTTAGCTCTGAGCTTTGCAAGGTCTTTATCTGCACATCCTTATCCGGCTTTTCATATCTCTCAAAGTTCAAAGTGAATTATTATCAAGGTACATATATGTCAGCAAATACCACCCTGAGATTTATTTTCATGTCGGATGCACAGTAAATACAAAGAAATATAATGGAATCAATGAAAAACTACACACAATGATGGACAGTGTGTGACAAACTGTGCAAATACTAAACAAAAATAATAATAATAAATAAGTAGTAAATAGCATTAAGAACATGAGTTGTATCCTTTAAAGTGAGTCCATAGATTGCGGAAACAGTTTGGTATTGAGGTGAGTGACGCTTTCCACACTGGTTCAAGAGCCTAATGTATGAACCTGATGGTGTGGAGCTTGGGTTCTACAGCTTGGGTCAAGTGTATCATCGAGTCAAAGATTAAAAAAAGCACAGAATCAGATCCTTCAGCCCAACTCTTTACTGCCGTCCACGCTGTCCACCTTCAGCTAGTCCCACTTGCCTGCAGCCTCAACCTTTTCTGCCATGTTCCTGTCTTTCAAATGTTGCTTTATATGCCTCAACTACTTTTTCTAGCACCTCCACTCCACAGCCATTGCAAAGCAGATTTTCAATGCTGTCCCAACGAAGGGCATTTATTTACCTACACCCTAGGATTCTCCTTCCTCCCGCACACTTTTTAGAACCAACCATAAAATAAACTAAAATACTGGCCAGTTTATAGTTTGCATTTGTCAAAAATACTACATCACCTGGTTTGCACCGTAAGATGTTTCTATTCAGTGCCGAATAACCATAGATGACTTTGCAGACCAACACACTAACACGTAAACACTTACCATGCTGTTGTTTTCTGGTCTTTGGCAATCGCGGTGGCCATTTACTGTCACCAACAGGTCCCCCGGAAAATGAAAATCAATAGAGTAAAAACACTGGACCCAGCGAGGAATATCAGTAAAAGAGGGACGCTGACTAGCGTTTATTCACTCCTGGCCGACTGCATCTTGTTTAAACTTGTTCGGCGTCGATCTCCAAGAGCGACTCTGTCAAAAGAAAACTTCCTGTTTTCGTAGAAGAGACTGGTGGTTCTCCTCTCGCCTTCCACGCCCCGGCACTCCTTCCAGATGAGAGCATTGGCTTTAGTTTCGCTGAACTGTGATGCAACAGGAGAAGGAAGTTAAGGATTTTCAACCTAACTTACTTGGTCTCCATGAAGATTCCCCGATTTGTCCTTTGAACATTCTGTGCGCTTCCAAACCTCTGACAAGGATCGCTCTTCCTCGCAAGTTAAAGGTAAATAGGACTCATATCAACGCACCGCAGATTTATAAACAGAAAATCCTTTAAACACAGTAAATCACGTGTTTCACATCTCCCATCAACCCTGCTCGTTGCTGAGACCTGGCGGGTTTCACACCCGGAACAGTTATCTGTTTGCCGTGACTTTCAGTTTTAACTGGGATCAGAGTCACGTTTAATATCCCGACATATGTTGTGAAATTTGTTATCTTTGCGGTAGCAGTACATTGCAATACATAAAAATAAAAATTTATGAATTACAGTATATATTGCAGTGTTGTATGATTCTAAGTGCAAGGAGCTCGATCAAAGATTAGTATTATTTGAAACGTACATCGAAACATTCACTAATATGTACAAACAAGCTGGGTGAGCTCAGCAGGTCGGGTAGCATCCGTTGAAATGATCAGTCATCGCGTCGGGCTGAGACCTTTCGTCAGGACTGAAGAAAGAGAGGGCAGGGGCCCTATAAAGAAGGTGGGGAGAGGGTGAAAAACCAACAGAGGAAAGATCAAAGGGTGGGGGAGGGGAAGCAGGGAGGGGATAGGCTGGAGAGGTGAAGAAGGGATGTAAGGGGAAAGTACTGTGGGTAGTAGAAGAAGGCAGAATCATGAGAGAGGTGATAGGCAGCTAGAAGAGGAGGCAGAGTGACAGTGGGATGGGGGAAGGGAGAGGGAGGGAATTACCGGAAGTTGGAGAATTCGATGTTTGTACCAAAGGGCTGAAGACTACCCAGAACCTGAGTTTGGTCTCATCATGGCAGTAGAGGAGACCGTGTAAGGACATATCCGAATGGGAATGTGAAGCAGAATTGAAGTGGGTGTGTGGTGAACTACATATACCTGTCTGAACACGCCCCCCGCTGACAGCTCCTGTGGCTCCGCCCACTGACCCCGGTATAAAGGCGATTGAGGCCTGAGCCCTGCCCTCAGTCTCCAGGATGTAGTATGGAGGTCAACTACTGCTTGTTCTTTCTTCCAGTCAATAAAAGCCGATATCTTGCCTCCCATCTCAGAGAGTTATTGATGGTGCATCAGGGTGGCAACCGGGAGATCCTGTCTGTTGTGGCAGACAGAGTGGAGGTGCTCAACGAAGCGGTCCCCCAATCTGCGTTGGGTCTCGCCGATGTAGAGGAGGCTGCACTGGGAGCACCGGATGCAATAGATGATCCCAACAGACTCACAAGTGAAGTGTTGCCTCACCTGGAGGACTGTTTGGGGCCCTGAATGTTGGTAAGAGAGGAGGTGTAGGGACAGGTGTAACAATTACGCTTGCAGGGATGAGTGCCAGGTGGGAGATCCGTGGGGAGGAATGTGTGGACCAGGGAGTCGTGGAGGGAATGATCCCTGCGGAAAGCGGAGAGGGGTGGAGAGGGAAAGATGTGTTTAGTGGTGGAGACCTGTTGAAGATGGCAGAAGTTGCGGAAGATAATATGCTGGATCCGGAGTCTGGTGGGGTGGTAGCTGAGGACAAGGGGAGTTTGGTCCCTGTTGTGGTGACAGGAGGATGGGGTGAGTGCCGAAGTGAGGGAAATAGAGGAGATGTGGCCCCAAACAGTCCTTCCAGGTGAGGCAACACTTCACTTGTGAGTCTGTTGGGATCATCTATTGCATCCGGTGCTCCCAGTGCAGCCTCCTCTACATCGGCAAGACCCAACACGGATTGGGGGACCCCTTCGTTGAGCACCTCCGCTCCATCTGCCACAACCGACAGGATCTCCCGGTTGCCACCCACTTCAACTCTGCTTCACATTCCCATTCAGATATGTCCATACATAGCCTCCTCTACTGCCATGATGAGGCCAAACTCAGGTTGGAGGAGCAACACCTCATATACCAGCTGGGTAGTCTCCAGCCCCTTGGCATGAACATTGAATTCTCCAGCTTCCAGTAATTCCCTCCCTCTTCCTTCACCCATCCCAGTTTCACTCTGCCTCCTCCTCCAGCTGCCTATCACCTCTCTCATGATCCTGTCTTCTTCTAGTACACAGTGCTTTCACCTTACATTCCTGGTTTGACTGGTTCAGTCATTCCACAGAATGAATTTGAGAGGCATTTCAAAGGTACTGGACTAAAGCCTGTAGATATTGAACTAAGAAGTTATACTGGAGAAAATATACCTAACTCCCATGGGAATGACATTCGTAACAGTGAAATGCAACAACCAACAAGCCACATTGAGCTGGTATGTGATAAAAACAGGAGGGCCAGCATGGTGGGGATCTGATTGAGACAACTGCAACTCGATTAGAGATCCATTCATCATATGCATGTCACATCCTCTGCAATGAAGCCATCTGAAAGCGAAGAAAGGTAGTGGATGATGCCATGAATGCTTCCATGCTGAACATGATGAAACATAGCTCAACAGAGGACAAACAGGTGTGCCTGTGGTTGGAAAGCACTTTGGACCGAGGAAGGACAATGCTGCTCAGAGGAATCGTGAAAGAGATGAAAGCACTGGTCTGACTACAACAGTTTTTGCAGGTAACATACCTGAGAAAGCCTCTGATATGTTAATCAGGTAATTACTTGCTCAAACAAGAAAACCTGCAGATGCTGGAGATAGAAAGTAACACACACAAAGTGCTTCAGGGACTCAGCAGGCCAGGCAGCATTTATGGAAAAAAGTACAGTCGACATTTCAGGTCAAGACCATTCATCAGGACCGGCAAGGTAAGACTAAGAAGTCAGGATAAGAAGGTGGGGAGAGGGGAGGAAGAAGTACAAGGAGTCAGGTGATAGGTGATACTGGGAGAGGGGGAGAGGGTGAAGTAAAGAGCTGGAAAGCTGATTCATGAACAAGATAAAGATATGGAAGAGGGAGAATCTGATAGGAGAGGACTGAAGGTCATGAAAGAAAGGGAAGGAGGAGGAGCACCAAAGGGAGGAGATGGGCAGGTAAGGAGATAAAGTGAGAGGGGGAAACAGGAATGGGGAATGGTGAAGGGGGGGGGGGGTCGGCATTACCGAAGTTTGAGAAATTGATGTTTATGCTTATGTTTATGTTTATGGAAGCTACCCAGATGGAATAAGGTGATAAGGTGTTGCTCCTCCAAGCTGAGTGTGACTTCATCGCAGCAGTAGAGGAGGCTATGGACTGACATGTCGGAATGGGAATGGGAAGTAGAATCAGGAAGATCCTGATTTTTCTGGCAGACGAAGCTCGGCAAAGTGGTCTCTCAATCTATGTCAGGTCTCACTGAGAAACAGGACACACCAGGAGCACCAGATACACTCAATGATCCCAATAGACTCACAGGTGAAGTGTCACCTCTCCAGGAAGCACAGTGAGAGAGGAGGTGTAGGTGTAGGTGTGGCACTTGTTCCACTTGCAAAGATAAGTACCAGGAGAGAGATCAGTGAGGGGGAACGTGTGGACGAGGGAGTCGCATAAGGAAAGCAGAAAGCAGAAAGCAGAAAGTGGGGGAGGGAAAGATGTGCTTGGTGGCCATTGGAGATGGCAGAGGTTCTGGACACAAAGGCTGGTGAAGTGGAAGGTGAGGATGAGAGGAACCCTATCTCTGGTGTGGCAGCAGGAGGATGGGGTGAGGGCAGACAAGCATAAAATGGAAGAAATATGGGTGAGGGCAGTGTTGATGGTGGAGGAAAGAAAGCCTCTTTATTTGCAGACCTCATTGGTACTGGATTGAAACACCTCATCCTGAGAGCAGATGTGGCAGAGACCAAGGAACTGAGAAAAGGGGATGGCATTTTTACAGTGTCAGGGTGGGACGATGTATAATTCAAGTAGCTGTGAGAATCAATGGGTTTATAAAAGATATCAGCAGATAAACAGAGATAGAGACAGAGAGATCGAGAAAGGGGAGGGAGGTGTCAGAAATGGACTAGGTAAATTAATAAGAGAATACTCCAGTGAACTAAATGGATCTTCCCAAGATCAAGATGTACAAGTGAGAAGAAAAAATGAAAGGTGGCTACCACTATCAGAGACACTTCCTGCAGTCTCAAAGCTAATTCCTACAACCATAATGGAGGAGGCCCCAGAACGTGAAATTATTTCACAGCCATGTCTCACCTGCCAAGCAGAGTGATCCCGCTCATCAAGAAAGACATTATCCCATGAGACTAAGAAATTCCCCACAGCAATTAAATCTTTAGGACAGAATGGGACAATTTAAAACTTACTATGCTTTGGATGTCCGTAAAGATGATAAGAGCTTAAGACATAGGAGCAGAATTAGGCCATTTGGCCCAACGAGTCTGCTCCGCCATCCAGTCATGGCTGATCCCTTTCTCCCCTCCTTAGTCCCACTTGCCTGCCTTCTCTCCATAACCTTTGCTGCCATGTCCAATCAAGAACCTATCAAGCTCTGCCTTAAATTCACCCAGTACCTGGCTTCCACAGCTGCCCGTGATAATAAATTCCACAAATTCACCAGCTTCTAGCTAAAGACATTTCTCTGTTTAAATAGACACTCCTCTATCCAGAGGCTGTACTTTCTTGTCCTAGACTCTTCCACCATTTTAAACATCCTTTCCACATCTACTCTGTTTAGGCCTTTTAACATACAAAAGGTTTCAATGAGATCCCCCCCCCCCCCATCCTTCTAAATTCCAGTGAGTACAGACCCAAAGCCATCGTATGGTAACTGTCATACAGTAGTTGTATAATATAGTATACTGTGTCTGTAGTTGAAATGCATTCTTAATGAGTTGGAGTTTATGGCTAAGCAGTGTTATGTATTTCATATTTGGATTATCTTTAAAATAGATTGTTTTCTTATTAGTTTAAATAATTCATTGCAGGTTATATGTATACATACGTCATCACTTGGCTGACTTGGCTGGCACCAGGGCAGGAATGGATTCTCAATATTCCTGGATTTCAGTGCTTTAAAAGGGATAGAGAGAGGGAAAAAGGGGAGGAGGGGTGGCATTACTGGTCAGGGATACTATTACAGCTACAGAAAGTGTGGGTAATGTAGCAGGATCCTCTTTTGAGTCAGTATGGGTGGAAGTCAGGAACAGGAAGGGAGCAGTTACTCTATAGACCCCCTGGTAGCAGCAGGGAGCAGATTGGGAGGCAGATTTTGGAAAGGTGCAAAAATAACAGGGTTGTTAACGTGGGTGACTTTAACTTCCCTAATATTGATTGGCACCTGATTAGTTCCAAGGGTTTGTTATGTCAGAGTTTGTTAAGTGTGTCCAGGATGGATTCCTGTCACAGTATGTTGACAGGCCGACTGGGGGAATGCCATACTAGATCTAGTATTAGGTAACGAATCGGGTCAGGTCATAGATCTCTCAGTGGGAGTACATTCAGATTGGAGGGTTGTGACTAGTGGTGTCCCACAAGGATCTGTTCTGGGACCTCTACTTTTCATGATTTTTATTAATGACCTGGATGTGGGGGTAGAAGGGTGGGTTGGCAAGTTTGCAGACGACACAAAGGTTGGTGGTGGTGTAGAGGATTGTCAAAGATTTCAGAAAGACATTGATAGGATACAGAAGTGGGTTGAGAAGTGGCAGATGGAGTTCAACCCAGAGAAGTGTGAGGTGGTACACTTTGAAAGGACAAACTCCAAGGCAGAGAACAAAGTAAATGGCAGGATACTGGTAGTGTGGAGGAGCAGAGGGATCTGGGGGTAAATGTCCACAGATCCCTGAAAGTTGCCTCACAGGTAGATAGGGTAGTTAAGAAAGCTTATGGGGTGTTAGCTTTCACAAGTTGAGGGTTAGAGTTTAAGAGTCGCGATGTAATGATGCAGCTCTGTAAAACTCTGGTTAGACCACAATTGGAATACTGTGTCCGGTTCTGGTCATCTCACGATAGGAAAAGGATGTGGAAGCATTGGAAAGGGTACAGAGGAGATTTACCAGGATGCTGCCTGGTTTAGAGAGTATGCATTATGATCAGAGATTAAGGGAGAAGGAAGATGAGAGGAGACAACATAGAGGTATACAAGATGTTAAGAGGAATCAATAGAGTAGATAGCCAGCACCTCGTCCCCAGGGCACCACTGCTCAGTACAAGAAGACATGGCTTTAATGTAAGGGAAGGGAAGTTCGAGGGGGATATTAGAGGAAGGTTTTGTACTCAGAGAGTGGAATGCACTGCCTGAGTCAGTGGTGGAGGCAGATACATTAGTGAAGTTTATGAGACTACTAGACAGGTATATGGAGGAATTTAAGGTTGGGGGTTATATGGGAGGCAGGGTTTGAGGGTCAGTACAACATTGTGCGCCGAAGGGCCTGTAATGTGCTGTACTATTCTATGTTCTATGTTCAATGATCATGCTACCGTGTGATATGCACAAAGTTAAACTGACATTTCAGACTCCGTGTCTTCCTTTGAATTAATATTTTTAAGTTACAAAACATAACACAACACACATCTCTGGAGCATCTGGACAATACAAAACCTATGTTGGACTATGGTTTGGTAGTTATTGCTCTTTCTTCAGTAGTATAATTTCAATAAATTCATCTCCCAACTGCCCGACCTGGGGCTCGCAGACTCCATTTGGAATTGGATCGTTGACTTCCTGACGAACAGAACAGACCAAATCAGTAAGGTCAGGCATCCTCCAGCATGATTTTCCTCAATACTGACGCACCAGAAGGCTGAAAAATCAGCCCCATAAACACTTGGACTGCATGGCCACATTCCGCTCTAACTCCATCTACGAGTTCAAAGTTGATGCACCATCAATAACTCTCGAAGACAGGAGGTGAACGATAGGCTTTTATTAGCAGCAAAAGGGACCACAACATCTTGGAGACTGAGAGAGGAGCAGTGCCTCCAATCGCCTTTATACAGTGGTCTGTGGGAGGAGCCACAGGAGCAGTCAGCAGAGGGGAGTGTCCAGACAGGTATACATAGTTTACCACCAAAGTAAATTTATTATTAAAATACATATATGACATAATTTTCTTGCTGGCATTCACATTCACAGGAAATACAAAGAGCATGATAGCATCAATGAAAAAAAAACACAAAACAAAGACAACCAACCAGTGTGCAAAAGACAACAAATTGTGCAATTGCAAAAATAAATAAGCAATAATTATTGACAGCATTAGATGTAGAGTCCCTATAAATCAGTCTGGAGGTTGTGCAATCAGTTCGGTGTTGAGATGAGTGAAGTTATCCTCTCTGGTTAAAGGGCCTGATGGTTAAGGGGCAATAACTCTTCCTGAACCCAGTGCTTGGGACTTGAAGCTCCTTCCTGATGGAGGCAGTGAGAAGAGATCATAGACTGGTTGGTGGGGCTCCTTGATGAATGTTGCTTTGCTGTGACAGTGCTCCATGAAAATGTGCTCAGTTGTGGGGAGGACTTTACTTGGGATGCACTATGCTATATCCACAATGTTTTGTAGTTTGAAGACCTTACCTACCCCAATCATTCTCTCTTCTCTCCTCTCCTACTGGGCAGACATACAATAGTCTCAAAGCACATCCCGCCAAGCTCAAGGACAGCTTTTATCCTGGTGTTGTAAGGTTATTGAACAACCCTTAAGTATGACACATTTGACTCTTGACAAGCAAAGAAAATCCACATATGTTGGAAATCCAAGCAATAGACACAAAATGCTGGAGGAATTCAGCAGGCCAGGCAGTATCTATGGGAAAAAGTACAGTTGATGTTTGAGGCAGAAAACCTTCGGTGAAGGGTTTCAGCCTGAAACATCAACTGAATTTTTTTCCATCGATGCTGCCTAGCCTGCTGAGTTCCTCCAGCATATTGTGTGTGTTGCAATCGACTCTTGAACTCATAATCCACCTTGTTATGAGCTTATTGTCTAACAATAGTGCACTTTTATTCTGCATTGTTGTTTTACTTTGTACTATCACAATGCTCTGTGTAATGAATTGACCTGTATGATCAGAATGCAAGACAGTTTTTCACTGTACAATAATTTACCGAAGTTTTATACAACTGTAACCCAACCTATCAACTTTTACGCTCAATGACCCAACCAACGAAGGCAAAGCATGTCATATGCCTCTCTACCACGCTATCCACGTGTCGACACTTTCACGGAACTATAGATTTACACTCCAAAATCCAATATCCTGACATATAAATTTTTAAAAAATAGAAAATCTTCGAAATAGACAAGACAGTATCCTTGGAAAAATTCCAGGCCAATGGCATCATCACACTCAACACCGCCGACGTGAGGTGAGGATGCCACACACAAGATGGCGATGAGACAAGCCCACGGCTGCGCGGTGACGTCATCCCATTAATCACGTGAGGAGGCTACTCACGGCGCTACAGGCGTCAAGCTTCGAATGACGTCGCCTGAAACGCGGTTCTTCACATCGGACGCCACACTGAAGATGAGGTAATTGGGATGGGTGCGCTGCGTCCCGGTGTTTATTTTGGACGTAGATTTGCTTTTTAAAGTGGAATTTTAAAATCTATGTCTAAAACGGCATTGTCTTCTTTTACTGCCTGGCGTGGTTCTGAAGTTGCTGAAGCTTAACAGTTTGCAGCTTCCAATCCCGAAGCAGAAGCACTGGACCCGACATCTCACCCCGAGTTAGAGCTGTTAGCTTCCCGACAGTTCTGTTGTTCTATTTTGTTCCGGCGTAGGACACCTTTTAAAAAAGTGTATTTTGACTTTTGTTTTTGCTACTTGGTTCATTTCTGGTGAGAAGGGGGCGAGGTATGAAAGGCTGGATGAGATAGGATAGTTTGGGGTAGATGCTCCAGGACGGGAGGGAGGTGAAGGTGAAACTCGAACAGGAATTTCCCATTTGCCCTTCGTATGAAGCCCATTCTTGAGTCAATATAGCCCCCGAGCTCCTCCAGTCCAGTAATGTGTTGTAAAATACTCTAGTGATGAGGAAAGGATTTCAATTTTGTACAGTACTTTGGTGACTTCAGCACTTTTTACTTTTTCAAGTACAGTGAATGAAGTGGATTCTTTTGAAATAGAAGAAAGTAGCAGTCGGAACACAACATGCTTAAATTTCTGTATCGTTGGTTGTCATGTGTTTAAAGAGTTAATTTCACGGGGAAACCAAGCCCGATATTCTGCCAAAGCAAACCTCCAAAAAGCAGCCATATATTACCTTGAGATTCATTTTCCTGCTGGCACTTACAGGAAAGAAATTCATGAGCAACAGTGCATAAAAAGGCAAAAACTGAAAAATAACCTATGTGCAAAGGAAAGCAAATAAAAAAAATTCTGAAAACGAGTTGTAGAGTCCTTGAAAGTGAGTCTGGAGGTGGTTGTATCAATTGAGGGTAGTGACGATTGAAGATATCCACACTGGTGCAGGAGCTGATGGTTGTTGGGTGATAACTGTTCCTGAACCTGCAGGTGTGGGACCTAATGCCTGATGGTTGTAGCAGTAACGGCATGGCCTGAATGATACGGGTCACTGACAATGGAGGCTGCTTTCTTGTAGCAGCACTCCGTGTAAATATAAGCATTGGTGCGGTGAGATTTGCCTGTAATGACTGGGCTGTACCTACCACTTTCTGTTGTCTTTGGGCACTGTTGTTTCCATAAAGGTCATGATGCAAACAAATAGGATCCTGTGTATCTGTAGAAGTTTACAAGCTTGTATAATAAATGTATTCTTTGCTTTAGATAAGATATAGGAGCAGAATCAGGCTATTTGGCCCATCGAGTCTGCTCTGCCATTCCATCATGGCTGATATATTATCCCTCTCAACCCCATTCTCCTGCCTTCTCCCTGCAACCTTTGGTGCCCTGACTATCGACCTCTACTTTAAGTATACTCAATGACTTGGCCTTCACAGACACCCGTGACAATAAATTCCATAAGCACCACCCTTCGGCTAAAGAAATTCGTCCTCATCTCTGTTCTAAATGGACATCCTTTTAGTCTGAGGCTGTGCCCTCAGGTCCTAGACTCCCTCGCTATAGGAAACATCCTCCCCACATCTATTCTGTTGCTGGAAATAGTAGTACTTAGCACTTATTGGGTTGCAAGTTTTCCTGAGGCAGTCACTGAGGAAATAGTTAGAAGATGATAGAGCCAAGAGTGATTGCTTAAACAACTTGTTTCCAAATGCAAACAGATCATATTCCACTTGCCTTTGGTGACTTCTGTTTCCCACATAGATCCCACACCACCAAGTTCAGGAACAGTTATTACCCTTGAAACAGCAGGCTTTTAAACCAGAGTGGATAACTTCATTCACCCCAACACTGATGTAATTCCACAACTTGCTTTCAAGGACTATATAGCTCATCTTCTCCAAATTATTTATTTATTATTTTGTTTTTTTTTGTATTTCCACAATGTGTTGTCTTTTATTCATTGGTTGTTTGCCCATTTTTGTTGTGTGTGGTTTTTCATTGATTCAATTGTGTTTCTGTGTATTTATTGTGAATGCTTGCAAAAATGAATCTCAGGGTGATATAATATGTATCTTCATAAATTTATTTTGAACTTTGAGGTTCAAAATAAATAATTTTGAATGTTGCTTTGATGGCAAACCAAGGGACCCTTTAATTTCACCCTGCACTTTTTTATCCATTTATGGGAAGTGAAAATGGAATCAACCGATGCTTAGATGCCATGTACCTTGAGTGATGATGCAATGACCAATTATGCAATTGAAAAGTGGTCATTTTAAGAGCTTTGCATAAAACGTAAGATGCTTTAAACTATTAGGAAGTGTCTCCTTTCCTTTCTAGTCCTAAAGAAGGGTCTCAGCCTGAAACGTTGACAGATTATTCATTTCCATGGATGCTGAGTTCCTCGAGCATTTTGTGTGTGTGCCTTGGATTTCTAGCATCTGCAGATGTTTTCCCTTTGTTTGTGTGCATCACATGGTGACCTATAGTTTTTCACGCCAAGACACGGAAGTAGATTGCCAATTTTTGGATCCGGCTGGATTTGAACTCAGGACCATCTGCCTCGAAGTCCAGTGTTGATGCCGCTACACCACCAGTGAGCCCACTAAGATAGGTACAGAATCCAAATCAAAGCACCATAGCAATAGAAAAATATAAAACACCTATTAGATGAAGGGTGTGTAGCCATATTATAGTTGGTACTAAAATGTATTACATTTTTCACTGTTAATTTACTTTTAAAGCTATTGTATTTGACTTTTAGGAAAGGAGGCTTAAATTTGAAAGTTCAAGTATTGTGAGACTTCCAAGCTGAACATGAACAAAAACACTGGGGTATATGAAGATCCAGTAGACATTGCCAAACAGCAGGAGCAGCATTACTATCTTCTTTCTCAACTGCAAAGTCTGGTCAAAGACTTATCAAGGTAGTCAAGTGATGAATTCAGACTTTGCAAGTTTTTGTTGTTTTGCTATTTAGAGAATAGAGAATCTTGCTTCACGGTTTTGCACATGAATGCCTTGTGCTTTAAATTGGCACTTTGTGTATCTTTTTATTGTACTAAATTGAGTTTCAGTGGAGAAGAACATCAAATTTGTACAAAAAAAATCCAAACATTTAGGAATGTAACAGATTCATTGCACTTTGGCATAAATCAAGATTTTGAATGCGGTTTCATTCATGAGTCCTGATGAAGGGTTTTGGCCATAAATGCTGAATGTTTTTTTCTGTCCATGGATGCTGCCTGACCTGAGTTCCTCCAGCATTTTGTGTGTGTTACTCTTCATACATGTGATGCACATGATTGTGATCAGATTCACATTTATTTATCACATGTATGTGGAAACATGGAGTTTGCATTAACAACCAACACACCTAAATGTGCTGGGGCAGGCTGCACATGTCAACATATCTTCTGGTGCCATCATAGGATGTCCACAAAACTCACCAGAACAACACAGCAAAATAAGCCCCATTCCTCCCCCCCACCCCCTCACTGCATTTAAACTTTCTCCTCAGTGTAAATTTGCTTGTGCTTCACCTAATTGGAAGTCTTGGTGTATATCCCTACTTGCACTTGGAGCACAACAGCTTCTCTCTGGTGTGAACTCACTGGTGTCCCATCTTGCATTTTATTCTAAGATTGAAGCATAATCGGTAATTGTTCTTAGTGAGCATGCAGGTAATTCATTTTAGGGTCTGCAACAAATTTGGTCTAGAATTATTTAACAATCCTGAAACTTGAACTTTGTGTCCAGAAGTGTTTCACAGAAGGTCAATTTATCTTTCTGGCTGTGTGCTTCAGGAAGCCAGAGTTTCCTGGATGTGAAATATTTGCACGATTTAAGTCCTAGAATGTGTATATTAGGCATGATTCTCATGGGAGTTCTTTCCTGCAGCATTGATTAATGGAGCATGTTGAAGTGAGCAAGTATTCAAAGATCAACTTCATTCACCATGTACATTTACATATATTAGGGATTTGCTGTGCAGGGAATGACATGCAATAAAAAGCAACAGCATTGAACAATTATACATAATGAGATAAAAATAAGCAAAAAATTAAAGTACAGATATGGAATAATGTGTGTAAGTGCATAAATAACATTTCTTTACGATGTGTAAACAGCATTGCAGTGATGGAGTTAATAGATGGAGGAGTATGGGGCGGCTAATTGGAATGGTTGATCAGATTAACTGCTTAGGGGAAGAAACTTTTTAAGATGGTGTGGTTTTTATTTTAATTGCCCTTATTTGTTGCAATATATTTGTTCAAATAGACTGAAATTTGAGACTGCAGACTGAAGATACTCATTTTTGCTTTAGAATAATCCATGTACCACATTTGCCTTGTTGCCCGTTTCTTTATATGAATCAAAGTATAGGTTGATTATTACTACTTCAGTGACCCTACAGAAGGAGCACGTGGTATTGGCCTGTGCATTTACTGGAACTCTTCCCTGGATAGCCAAAATAATATTTTAAATCCCTTTGTTTTAATTAATTAAAAATACTACATTTTTGACAATCAAATGTCATTTAACAAATAATTGGAAGAGGTCTAAGAGCAGAGAATGTCAGACAGAAAGTCATTAGAACTGGAGAAATATTGTCGCTAAGAAGTACTTCAAATACAAGAGAGTAGCAGAAAAGGAAGGAGACAAATATATTACATTGGTTAATATATTTTGATTGTGCTGAGAGAAGACTTAATTAAGCTTTAATAAGAATAAAAGAAGTTGAGTCAGGGAGAAATGGGAGCATTCTATCTAGCTCAGCAGGTAGGTCGACAACAAGGAAATGTACTGTAAATTTAAGAAAAGTAGAAGAAAGATTAAAGAAAAACTAACAATACTTTTCTTCTGAACAATAAAGTCTGGATTTTGGTTCTCCAAAACTTGAAGACAGAATCCTTGTCAGCTGTTTGGAACTCTGAAAATAGCATAATCTGCATGGTTGTGGTTCAAGAGCTGAGTAGTGGGATTACTTTAAAAAGATGTTGTTGTCTTTGTTATATATGAAACTACCTGGTTTCCTTGGAAAGACACACTCCGGTCCTGTCAAACCTGTGAGATTGAGATGGCTGTCCCATCCCAAACCCTGGTTTGTGTAGATGCTGTGCAATTTGCTATCCTGTTACAATTCAGTGCCAAGAAATAACAGCACACTGCATACGATTAAAGAAATTATGTTTCTGAATCTTAGTAAATCTTAGGATTAGTAAAGAAGAAAAGTCAAGTCAAATGTATTTATATAGCACATTTAAAAACACCCCATGTTGACCAAAGTGCTGTACAGATCAGGGCATAGCAAAAATCACAAATACAAGAAATACAGACATAACCTACAAGGCAAACAGCTTATAGGCACAAAAGAAACAACACAAGGGCCTAGGCACAAGCCAAAAATCAGCCACATCAGGAGGATTCAAATGCTAGTGAATAAAAGTAAGTTTTGAGCCTGGATTTAAAAGAGTTGATGGAGGGGGCAGATCTGATAGGGAGGGGAATGTTGTTCCACAGCCTAGGGGCTACAATAACAAAGGCACAGTCACCCATGAGCTTAAGCATAGATCATGAGACAGCCAGGAGCCCTAAGTCAGCTGACCTGAGGGACCTGGAAATAAAATAAGGGGTTAGAAGGTCTGTGATATTGGGGGGGTGGGCAGCCCCTTTAGGGCTATATAACAAACAAGAGAATCTTAAAATCAATTCTGAACCATACTTGGCAGCCAGTGGAGGGAGGCCAGGATAGGAGTAATATGGTCCCTCTTCTGGGTACCTGTTGACCTTGGCTGCGGCATTCTGGACCAGTTGTAGACGGAACAGGGACAACTGACTAATCCCAGTATACAGGGAGTTGGAGTAGTCCAAGCGGGAGGATATAAGGGTGTGGATGACTTTCTCGAGGTCTTTGAAAGAGAAACTGCTTGATTTTGTCAATAGTTCAGAGCTGGAGAAAACTGGCTTTTACTATTGCATTAACTTGCTTGTCAAACTTAAAGGTGGAATCAAATAACACAACAAGGGATTTAACATGGGGATCGACAAGGGTGGACATGTTACCAAGACTGTTGGTAATCAGTTTGATGGAGTCAGGGGGGCCAAATAGGACAACTTCAGACTTGCCTTCATTCAGCTGTAAGAAGTTTTGTGCCATCCAACATTTTATGTCCTCAAGGCAGTTCGTGAGGCTGGACGTTTGGTTTCATGGGGAGATAAAGCTGTGTGTCATCAGCATAACAGTGGAAAGAAATGTCATATTTTTGAATGATTTGGCCAAAGGAAGTATATATATATATAGAGAGAGAGAGAGAGAAAAGAATGGGACCTAGGATGGAACCTTGTGGGACCCCACAGGAAAGACTAGCTGGGGGAGAAGATAATTTGCCTATGTTAATGGAGGTTCTATTTTTGAGGTAGGATGTAAACTAGTTCATGGCAGTGCCATCAACACCAATCCCGTATCGGAGACAATCTATTAAAATAGTGTGATCCACAGTATCGAACACTGTGCTGAGGTCAAGAAGAATTAGAATGGCGGAGTCACCTGAGTTGATAGAGAGGACCAAGTCATTGTACAGTTTCAGCACAGCAGACTCTGCTATGATAAGCCTTAAAACCTGACTGAAATCTTTCCAAGAAAAGAAAGAAGAAAAACAAAAAGGGTCCATTATAGTTAAACAGTCAAATGTGCACAAGTTGGAGCTCATCTTGAACTTGTCTGTCACCCACACGCTGGGCCCTCGGTCTGCGTGAAGGCTTACACCACCTTCTGAACGTCGCATGCAATCCATCTTGAACAAATGGGTCTCCCACCAGATTGTATGCTATGACGGTTCTCCCCAGTGTCTTCTTTCTTCACCTACCACCGAACAAAGGATCCAGCTCACACTGGTGTCAGGCGCACAACACAAAAACACGCTCCCCTCATTGGATGGCTTCCAAAGCCATCCGTAACCTCTAACTATAACCCAAACATTGCTTCTACAGAAAGACCATTACGTTAGCAATGAAACCATATAAGACCAAATAAAACAATGTTCTTCCGAGCCATGGTGCACCCACAAAACACATATCACACACAGCACATAAAATAATATTATCAAGGACAAGTTCATAAAATATAATTCAAAATTCATATAGTGTGCAACAAAGTAAATAAGCAGTTAACAGTACGGCAAATAGCCCTTGTCCTGGTGATGAGATCTTGGTGGTAGCAGGGGATTCATTAGTCTTACAGTCTCCTGATGAACCTGTAACTCCTTGCTGATGGTCTTGGGTCTAAGAGACTGTTGGATGGGTGGGAGGGATCCTCAAGAATCGTTCGAGCCCTTCATGTACAACACTCCCGGTAAGTGTCACAAATAGTGGGAAGGAAAAACATGGTGATCCTTTGAGGTTTTTACCATCCTCTTGAGTTTTGCAGTCCAATGCCTTGAAGCTTCTGTACCACACAATAGAAAACAGAAACTTAGAAAACCTATAGCACAATACAGGCCCTTCGGCCCACAATGCAGTGCCGAACAAATACTAACTTTAGAAATTACCTAGGGTTACCCATAACACTCTATTTTTCTAAGTATTTATCTATCCAGGAGTTTCTCAAAAGACCCTATCGTATCCACCCCCACCATCGTCACCGGCAGCCCGTTATATGCACTCAGCACTCTCTGCGCAAAAAAACTTAACCTTGACGTCTCCTCTGTACCAACTTTCAAGCACCTTAAAACTGTGCCCTCTCATGTTGACCATTTCAGCCCTGGGAAAAAGCCTCTGTCTATCCATACAATCAATGCCTCTCTTGATCTTGTACACCTCTATCAGGTCACATGCTCCCCAATCCAGGCAACATCCTTGTAAATCTCCTCTGCACCCTTTCTATAGTTTCCACATCCTTTCTGTAGTGAGGTGACCAGAACTGAGCACAGTACTCCCAAGTGGGTCTGAACAGTGTCCTATATATGATGATGATGTCGACTCAGGCCTGAGGCCAGTGTTGGGCATTTTCATGTCGTACAAGGTGCAGAACGAAAGACTGTGTAGCGTGCCATTTCTCACACAGACATTTCGCAGTATTTTCCTTTTTATTTTATGAGGTCGAGTTGTGATCTCAACACTCAACTTGGCACGGATGGCACTTGGGAATGGCCCGACTGGATTCGAACCCGGAAACATCCATTCTGGAGCCTGGCCCTGATGTTACTCCGCCACCAATATATCCTATATATCCAATATATCCTATATAGCTGTAACATTACCTCTCGGTTCTTAAACTCAATCCCACAATTGATGAAGACCAATGCACCATATGCTTTCTTAACCACAGAGTCAAGCTGCGCAGCAGTTTTGAGTGTCATATGGACTCTGACTCCAAGATCCCTCTGATTCTCCACACTGCCAAGAGTCTTACCATTAATACTATATTCTGCAAACATATTTGATCTACCAAACTGAACCACCTAACACTTATCTGGGTTGAATCCCATCTGCCACTTCTCAGCCCAGTTTTGCATCCTATCAATGTCTCGCTGTAAGCTCTGACAGCCCTCCACGCTATCCACAACACCCCCAACCCTTGTGTCGTCAGCAAACTTACTAATCCATCCCTCCACTTCCTCATTCATGTCATTTAAAAAAATCACGAAGAGTAAGGGTCCCTGAGGCGCACCACTGGTCACTGACCTCTTATGCAGAATATGACCTGTCTACAACCACTCTTTGCCTTTTGTGGGCAAGCCATTTCTGGATCCACAAAGCAATGTCCCTTGGATCCCATGCCTCCTTACTTTCTCAATAAGCCCTGCATGGGGTACATTATCAAATGCCTTGCTGAAATCCACTACATCTACTGTTCCACCTTCACCTATGTGTTTAGTCACATCTTCAAAAAATTCAATCAGGCTCATAAGGCACAACCTGCCTTTGACAAAGCTATGCTGACTATTCCTAATCATGCCTCTCCAAATGTTCATAAGTCTTGCCTAACAGGATCTTTTCCATCAACTTACCAACCACTCAAGTAAGATCCACTGGTCTAAAATTTCCTGGGCTATCTCTACTCCCTTTCTTGAATAAAGGAACAACATCTGCAGCCCTCCAATCCTCTGGAACCTCTCCTGTCACCATTGATGATGCAAAGATCATTGCCTCCCACAGTAGCCTGGGGTACATATCATCCAGTTCCGGTGACTTATCCAACTTGATGCTTTCTAAAATCTCTAACACATCCTCTTTCTTCATGTCTATATGCTCAAGCTTTTCAGTCCAATGAAGTCATCCCTACAATCACCAAGATCCTTTTCCATAGTGAATACTGAAGCAAAGTACTCATGAAGTACCTCTAATATGTTGATAGTTAGAAGCTTTTTCCCCAGGGCTGAAATGGCTAGCACAAGAGGGCACAGTTTTAAGGTTCTTGGATGTCAGGGGTAAGTTTATTTACGCAGAGAGTGGTGAATGAGCTGCAAGCGATGGTGGTGGAGGCAGATAGGATTGGGTCTTTAAAGAGACTCCTGGACAGGTACATGGAGCTCAGAAAAATAGAGGGCTATGGATAGCCCTAGGTAATTCCTAAAGTAAGGACAAATTTGGCACAGCTTTGTGGGCTGAATGGCCTGTATTGAGCTGTAGTCCTTCTATGTTTCTATGCTGTCTGCTCTGGTTCCATACACACTGTCACACTTTATTGGTCCTGTTCTCTCACAATAATGCAGCCAGACAGGATGCTCGACGGTACTCCTGCAGAAGGTTGTTAGAATAGGGGCAGGGAGCCTGGCCGGAATCTCCTCAGACAGTGTAGATGCTGCTTTGCCTTCTGGACTAGTGACGAGGTGTTGTGGGTCTAGGTTAGATCATCTTTTCTGTGTAGCACCAAGGAACCTTGTGCTCTTCACTCTGTCTACAACACAGCCATTGATGTGCATTGGAGAGTGGTTGACCATAACCTTTCTGAAGTCCACAATCATTTCTTTGATCTTGATAATATTCTATGATATATTCACTTGCATTGAACTCTCAGTTCAACTAGATAACATCTTTACAGTCCACTTTGCTCTCTTTGTAGAGTCTTCCC
Organism: Hypanus sabinus; assembly: GCF_030144855.1. Lineage (NCBI taxonomy): Eukaryota > Metazoa > Chordata > Chondrichthyes > Myliobatiformes > Dasyatidae > Hypanus > Hypanus sabinus. The sequence continues at coordinate 71,020,072 of NC_082718.1, read as the reverse complement.
CTCACCTTTTTAAGTGGAGTTCTGAACATTTTATCAACTGTGCAGAAAGGCACATTTTATCTGTTGACCCTGATTGATAATTTACCTTTTGATTAATGCCAATCTTCCTTTTTAAAGTTCGTGTCAACAACGATTGTCCTATGACATACTAAGTAACCTTGCCTTGGCTTTGATCGATGGCACCGTCTTTGAGATTGTGCAGGGTTTGCTTGAGATCCAACATCTGACCGAGAAAAATCTCTACAACCAGCGTCTGAAACTGCACAGTGAGCACAGAGGTATGAATGCTGTGTGTATCTAAGACTGAGAACTGAACTTTAACAATGCAAATTTTGTAGCAGAATAAGACAACATCAAGAAACCTGAAATTAATTAACTTTAGAGAGATTGAAATGGTCACAATCTTTCTCAGTTGCCAGTTTGCTTCAAAGTGAAAAGATCAAAATTCTTTATGCAAAAGCAAAACATGCAGATGCTAAAATCAGAAAATGTTGAAAGACTTGGGTAGCAGTGTCTGTGGAGAGAGATTCACCCCATCACCCTATTCTTCCCCTTTCTCTTACCCCCTGATCTGTCCATTGCTTACATGTTCCTCCCACTGGTTCCACTCCTCACTATCTTCCCTTTATTTCATGCCCACTCCCCATCCTTCTAGTGCTCCCTGTCCTACTAGTTCCATGTTCAACCTTTTGTCACTTTCGCCTATCACCTCTGAGCTTTTTTTACATCATCCCATTCTCCCCGTCCCTCACCTGCTTATCACCTCCCTCCACCCCCACGCACCAGGATACACCTATCACCCATCAGCTCCTGCTCTAGTACTTTCCCCAACCCTTTTATACTGGCCATCTGCCCCCTCTTTCCAGTGTTGTTGAAGCATCTCAACCTGAAAGAATTGAATTGACTTTATTTCTTACATCCTTCATACACATAAGTAAAAATCTTTACGCTACAGCTCCATCTGAATGTGTAATGTGCAATTTTTAGTTATATTCAATAGTATGTACAACAGGACAGTGAATACAACATAGAAATACAATTGTATTATCGTGAATTATGCAGTCTTAATATGGTAACGAAAACAGAAGGTCTCCTGATATGTGGGGGAGACTTAAATTTACAATTACAATCAAAGTTAGACTCTTCCAATAGACAAACCTATGAAACAAAATCCTTACATAAGAAAGTTAATACACTTTTTGAGGATGTTGGTCTAATTGATGTATGGCGAGACCTTTTCCCCAACAGAAGGGATTACACTCATTATTCTGTCCCCCATTCTGTATATGCAAGTATAGACTATTTCATAACATTTGGAAAAGAGAAAGACAAAATAAACAACTATGAAATTGGGACAATAGATGTAAGTTACCATGTACCTATATATTTATCTGTTGATTTTGACGTACAACTAAAGAATACTATTTGGAAACTAAATTCAAGTCTACTCAATGATCCCCACTTTAAGGAACAAATTAAAAAAAAATTGGTCTTAGAATTCAATGATAATGGAGAGGTTTCACCTCCCATTCTATGGGATACTCTGAAGGCTGTCTTAAGAGGGAAAATTATTTTCATATAAGAAAAAAATAAGGAATAAAACATTAGAGGAATTACAAAATAGGCTGAAGGAACTAGGGAAAAAAACACAAATTTAATTTGGCACAGAATACATTAGACAAAATTTTAAAAATTGGGAATGAAATTAATAGTTTAGCTACGCAAGAAATCATAAAAATTTTACGTTTCTGAAACAGAGACATTGTGAAAGTGGATCTAAGTCTATGAAAATACTGGTGTGGAAACTGGAAAAAAAAAGATAGCAGAAAATACAGTTCATAGAATTAGGAATCTAAGAACAAAAATGATTTAAAAAAAAGCTAAGTGAAATTCAAGAAGCTTTTGAAGTGTTTTACAAAACTCTATATTCCAAAGTTCCAGGGGGAAGCATGTATAAGTGTGTATAAGGGTTTGTCAAATCTTAAAACACATTCAACTTCATACATTAAAACAAAATGGGAGAAGGGGGGAGGGATAATTATATCTGAGGAAGAATGGACAATAATATGGAGGTATCAATGTAAGTGTACCAGTTCACAGAAATGGAGGGAGTTTGGATGGAAAAACTTGATAAGATATTTTATTACACCCTCTTAGAAATCTCATTATAGTAGTAACCTTCCTGTTTGCTGGAGAAATTGTGGAAATCAAAATACAAACCATTATCATATTTTCTGGGAATGCCCTGTTATCAAGGACTATTGAAGTGGGATACGCAATGCCCTACAAGATATCTTTAAATGTGAAATACCCTTAGAAAGTAAGACCATATATTTTGGGTATGTACCTCAAGAATGGTTGAAAAGAGATAAATATTTAATGAATCTACTGTTGGTGGCTGGTAAAAGACTCTTAACTAAGAAATGGTTATCACAGGAGAGCCTAACCTTAAATGCATGGATGGAAATTACAATGGACATTTACAAAATGGAGAAGATAACAGCATCTGTTAATGATAAGTTTGAACAGTTTGATTAATACTGGGGACAAATGGTTTAACTACATAACACCTCATAGGCCTGATTTTATTCTCACAAATCAATGAATATGTTGTAAAAAAAAATCACTCCCTACTTGTACATAGTTTTCTCCTTTTGCTTGTTCTTTCTTTCCTCTCTTTTCTATAAGTGTATACCTCAGATAAATATTATGTGGAGATTTATGGCATATATGACTATATGATATATATGTACAATATCTGAAATACATATTATGGAAATGTTTGATGATGAACTTCAATGAAAAATAAATCCAAAAAAAAAGAATTAACTACCCTGATGGCCTGGTTGAGGAAGCTGACCCGGAGCTTGTTGGTCCTGGCTTTTAAGCTGTGGTACTGTTTCCCGGATGGCAGCAGCTGGAATAGATTGTGGTTGGGATGACTCAGGTCTCCAATGATCTTTTGGGCCATTTTTACACACCTGTCTTTGTAAATGTCCTGTATAGTGGGAAGTTCACATCTACAGATGCGCTGGGCTGTCCGCACCACACTCTGCAGTGTCCCCCCATAGATGCTGTCTGCCCTGCCGAGTTCCACCAGCCATTTTTTTGTTGCTCTTTATATTTCAGGTTAATGACTTTCTGTGAAAGAGCATCAAGTTATAATTTAACTCTTTTCCTGAGTCAATTTCTTATTGGAAGATGAATTTAAGGAGCTATTTGAGCCATTCATTTCCTCAGTTGGTGATTGTGTACTTGAGTACTCAAATAGATTGTGCTGTAATGTTGATTAAGTGTCTAACCTGGCAGAGATCTGATGGCATACTGCGACAATCTCTGGAGTTGTATAACTTCATGATTCTAAACTTAACTGCTAGCAATTACAGGCTGATGATAGGGCAAAGTAGCAATTGGATGAGTGCAATATAAAATGGGACAAAATTGAAAAGGGTGATTACTACAGGACTGAAGGTGCTATAGTTGAATTCACACAGTAGTAGTAGACTTCCGTTAGTCTCGTGAGATCACGGATTTGCACCTTGGAAGGTTTCCAGGGTGAAAGGCTGGACAGGGTTGTATGGAAGACCGGCAGTTGCCCAAGCTGCAAGTCTCCCCTCTCCACGCCACCAATGTTGTCCAAGGGAAGGGCATTAGGACCCATACAGCTTGGCACTGGTGTCATTGCAGAGCAATGTGTGGTTAAGTGCCTTGCTTAAGGACACACATGCAGCCTCAGCCAAGGCTCGATCTAGTGATCTTTAGATCACTAGACGAGCGCCTTAACCACTTGGCCACACCAACACAGTATACAGAATAAGATAGATGAATGATTAAAGTTACAGATTGGCATGTATGATTTTGTAGGTATCACTGAATTGTGGCTGAAGGAAACATCTAAGGAGACACATTGTATCAAAAGGACAGGCAGGTAGGCAGAGAGGTTGGTGTAGCTCTTAAAAATGAAATCAAATCCTTAGAAAGAGGTGACATAGGATCAAAAGGTATAGAATAATTGGCATCGTAGATCTTAAAAAAAAACTGCAAGAGTAAAAAGACCCTGGTGGGACTTATATGCAGACCTCCGAACAGTAGCAACAAATCATTGCAGGAGATAGAGTTGTGTGTCAAATGGGCAATGTTATGATAGTCTGGGGGATTTTAATATGAAGGTAGATTGGGAAAATCAGTTTGGTGTTGGATTTCAAGAGCTGGAATTTGTAGAATGCCTATGAGATAGCTTTTTAAAGCAGCTCGTAGTTGAGCCCATTAGAGGATCAGCTGTTCTGGATTGGGTGTTATGCAATGAGCAATTATTGATTAGAAAGCTTAAGGTAAAGAAACTCTTAAGGAAGTAATGATTATAATATGATAGAATTCACCCTGAAGTTTGAGAAGGAGAAGCAAAAGTCAGATGTTTAAGTATTACAGTGGTGTAAAGGGCATGAGAGAGGAGCTGGCCAAAATTGATTGGAAGGGGGCACTAGCAGGAATGACAGCAAATGACAGCAGAGCAGTAATGGTTGTAGTTTCTGGGAGCAATTTGAAAGGTGCAGTACAGACACATCCCAAAGAAGAGGTAATCTAAAGCCAGGATGACACAATCACGGCTGACAAGGGAAGTCAGAGCCAACATAAAAGCCTAAGAGAGGGCATATAATAGAGCAAAAATTAGCATAAAGTTATAGGATTGGGAAGCTTTTAAAAGCCAACAGAAGGCAACTAAAAAGTCATAAAGAAGGAAAAGATGGAATACAAAGGTAAGCTCGTCAATAATATTAAAGAAGATGCCAAAAGTTTCTTCAGATATATGAAGGGTAAAAGAGAGGCAAAAGTAGATATCAGACCACTGGAAAATGATGTGGTAGTAATGGAGGTCAAGGAAATGGCGAATGAACTGAATAAGTATTTTACATCAGTCTTCTCTGGAAGACACCAATAGTTTGCAGCAAGTTCGAGAGAGACAGAGAGCAGAAGTGAGTGAAGTTGTGATTACTAGGGGGAAAGTGCTTGGGAAAACGGAAAAGTTAGAAGGTAGAGAAATCACCTGGACCAGATGGTAAAAGCCTCAAGGCTCTGAAAGAGTTGACTGAAGAATTTGTGGATGCATTAGTAATGATCTTTCAAGAATCAATAGATTTTGGCATGGTTCAGGATGGCTGGAAAATTGCAAATGTCATTCCACCCTTCAAGAAAGGAGAGAGAGGCAGAAGAAAGGAAATTATAGGCCAGTTAGTCTGACCTCAGCGGTTAGGAAGATGTTGGAGTTGATAAGGATATGCTTTCGGGCTGCTTAGAGGCACATGGTTGAGGTCAGCATTGTTTCCTCAAGGGAAATTTCTGCCTGACAAATCTGTTGGAATTCTTTGAAGAAATAACGAGCAGGATAGACAATGTACAATCAGTTGATATGAAGGTCTTTTACAAGGTTAACAAGTTAAGAGCCTATGGTATTACAGGGGTGATTTTAGCATGGATAAACAGTGCCTGATTGGCAGGAGGTAAAGAGTGGAAACAAAGGGAGCCTTTTCTGGCTGGCTGCCAGTGACTAGTGGTGTTCCACAGGGGTCTGTTTTGGGACCACTTCTTTTTATATTATATGTCAATAATTTGGATGACAGAACTGATGGCTTTGTGGCCAGGTTTGCAGATGATACAAAGGTAGGTGGAGGGGCAGGTAGTTTTGAGGCTATAGGAGGACAGGCATATTAGGAGAATGGAAAGTGGCAGATGGAATACAGTGTGTGGAAGTGTATGGTCGTGCATGCACTAAAGAAATAAAAGAAAAACTGTTTTCTAAATGGAGAGAAAATTCAAAAATCAAAGGGACTTGGGAGTCATTGCAGGATTTCCTTAAGGTTAATTTGCAGGTTGAGTTGGTGGTGAGGAAGGCAAATGCAATATTAGCATTCATTTTGAGAGGACTAGAATATAAAAGCAAGTATCTAATGTTGAGACTTTATAAAGCACTGGTGGGGCCTCTCTTTGAGTATTGTGAGCAGTTTTGGGTCCCTTATCTAAAAACAATATGCTGACATTGGAGAAAGCTCAAAGGAGGTCCACAGAAGTATTTCAGAGATTGAAAGGCTTATCATATGGGGAGCCTAAGACCAGACAACAATGGAATTTGTTGTCAGAGGTGGCTGTGAAGGCCAAGTCAATGGGTATATTTAAGGCAGAGGTTGATAGGTTCCAACTCTGCTCCTATTATATCTTCTAGTCTTGTGGTGTTAACACTATACCTCCTGGTGTTTCAGCTTGGCTTTGCTAAATCCATTGTGGAGCTAATAATAACAGTCAGTCATATAACAGCATGAAGGGTCCTGGGATGTGTTCCATCTAATGAAAGGGGAAAATAAATGTCCCTGGATTCATTGCCTGATTTCCTCCATGTGCATTCTGCAATATTTAGAGCAAATTGAAGTCAACTAGCATTTAACAGTGCCTTTAATGTTGGAAATCATTCTGAGGCCCATGTAGGTGCAATATCAGATCAGTAGATAATACCATGCCACAAGAAGATATCAGTGCATCATAATACTACTGTATTGGTTATAATATAGCGCTGGTTCTTTTTAATTAATAAAAAGGCCTAACTTCAAAAAATGATCTTAAAATTACATTTTCTTTAAAAAGATGCAATTTACTACAGTATTTCTTTGAAAAAAGTGATTCTTAAAAATATAATTTTTACTTTTTTTTGCCTGTAAGCTCTTAAACAGGAGCTCCTGAGAAAACACAAAGAGGCACTACAAAGCTGCAAGATCCACAACCTAACAGTCCTTAGAGCCACACAGCAAAGGGAGCTGGAGGTAAGCTCGTTCTACACAAAATACACTGCAGATGCTCGGGTCAAAGCAACATGCACAACATGCTGGAGGAACTCAGCAGGTCGGGCAGCATCCATGGAAACGAACAGTCAACGACTTGGGCCGAAACCCTTCTTCGTCCTGACGAAGGGTCTCTGCCCAAAATGTTGAATGTTCGTTTCCACGGATGCAGCCTGACCTGCTGTGTTCCTCCAGTGTGTTGTGTTTGTTGGTAAGCTTGTTCTAATAGGCTGATGAAAGAGAGCTGGAGGTAAGCTTGTTCTGATAGGCTGATGAAAGGGAGCTGGAGGTAAGCTTATTTTGATAGGCTGATGAAGGGGAGCTGGAGGTAAGCTTGTTCTACACAAAATACACTGCAGATGCTGGGGTCAAAGCAACATGCACAACGTGCTGGAGGAACTCAGCAGGTCAGGCAGCATCCATGGAAACGAACAGTCAACGTCTTGTGCCGAGACCCTTCTTTGTCCTGACGAAGGGTCTCTGCCCAAAATGTTGAATGTTCGTTTCCACGGATGCAGCCTGACCTGCTGTGTTCCTCCAGTGTGTTGTGTTTGTTGGTAAGCTTGTTCAAATAGGCTGATGAAAGAGAGCTGGAGGTAAGCTTGTTCTAATAGGCTGATGAAAGAGAGCTGGAGGTAAGCTTGTTCTAATAGGCTGATAAAAGAGAGCTGGAGGTAAGCTTGTTCTAATAGGCTGATGAAAGAGAGCTGGAGGTAGGCTTGTTCTGATAGGCTGATGAAAGGGAGCTGGATGTAAGCTTGTTTTGATAGGCTAATGAAGCTGATTTTGGCACCATGCCAAGTAATTCCAAAGGGGTTTATCTTGATTTGATTGCAGGTTTGGACATAGGCCTGGGTCTCTAAATAAATATTGTGCATTTGTAATTTTAAGAAAATATTCAGAAGTTGCTGGGTAAAAATGAGTATAAAAAGGTATTGACAATATATTTTCAGATCACAAACCATCTGGGTCTTGAAATTTAGATGTATAATTACAAGGAGAAATGCCATAATTATTCTCTTTATTTTTATTTCTGGTGGAATTTTAATTTCTTTCATTGAGAATATTCAGGTTATTTTATATTTGGATGCTTATAACCTGAGATTTCAAGTGGTGACCTCTGACCTGTTAAAAGGTCAGAAATCAGTACGAAAGTTCAAAGCTGATAGAGGTGTACAAGATGATGAGAGGCATTGATCGTGAGGATAGTCAGAGGCTTTTTCTCAGGGCTGAAATGGCTTCCACAAGAGGGCACAGGTTTAAGGTGCTTGGGAGTAGGTACAGAGGAGATGTCAGCGGTAAGTTTTTTTATGCAGAGAGTGGTGAGTGCGTGGTATGGGCTGCCGGCAATGGTGGTGGAGGCGATACAATAGGGTCTTTTAAGAGACTTTGGGATAGGTAAACGGAGCTCAGAAGAATAGAGGGCTATGGGGAAGTCTAGCAATTTCTAAGGTAGGGACATGTTCGGCACAACTTTGTGGGCTGAAGGGACTGTATTGTGCAGTAGGTTCTCTATGTTTCTAAATTTATTATCATTGTATGTGTATGTCACCATATATAACCCTGAGATTCTTCTTCTTGAGGGCAATTACAGGAAAATAAGGGTATACAAGTTAGAAATCTATTGTATTTAGAATGAGGGAATGTACAAAATTATATGGTCAGAATTTAATATTCTGTTCTAGTAATCATGAGATTGGGGTTTTGAGCTGCTAAAGTACTTATGGCAGGAGAGACCCCTCAGAATGGTTGAGTGGAAAGAGCTTAATCGCAAGGTGAAGCCTCACCAATACATTACTATTACCAGCCTAAAAGGAAACCTGCAATTTGTGGAGGGTATGTTGTGGACCTGTCTGCTGGGTACTTGTGGTGAAGTGCTGAAGTGATTCTGATTTGTATCAGAAGTGAAAGGAGTCGATGTTCATTGTGGATTATGTACATCATTTGTGTCTTCCATGACTAAAGAAAAGTTGTCAGGACAAAAAGTCACTAAATCATGTTTTGTCTTTTTAAAAGAAAGTCTTCCTTTCTGCTAATCCTCACCAGTCGCTGTTTTTTAGGCCTTGGACCAAAGGGTTAAAGAAGAGCAAAGGATGATGGATGAAAAGATAGTCTTGGAGTTAGACCAGAAAGTGATTGATCAACAAAACACACTGGAAAAGGCCGGTGTTCCAGGATTCTATATTACTACAAATCCTCAGGTAAATCTTCTCAGAAATATATCTCAATATAAGTAATATATACTCTCAGTGGCCACTTTATTTGGTACTTTTTGCCACCCTACCGTCTATATAGATCATTTCATCAGTACATCAAGGGAGAAAGAGAAAAAGAATGGAGAATAAACTGTTACAGTTACCGAGTGCAGTGGAGGCAAACAGTAAGATACTGCAAGGTTGATTATGAGATCAGGAGTCTAGTTTATAGGGTATTTAGATATTGGAGTGATTTTTCTGTTTTAAAGATCTGCTTTTCTTTCAACTAGTTCATTGATTGTCAAATTGTCAAATAATTTTTTATGCCAGTTACATTTTATAAAATAACTTGCCATTAACCTTTCAAATCGATCCTAAGTCCTTGTATCACTAGAAGCAGTATGCAGGGGTGTAGGGGTATAGCAGGCAGATCCTTGTAGTTTAATTTGGCGTTATGGTAGGTACAGAGTTTGAGGGCTGAAGGACCTGTTCCTGTCCTATGCTGTTCTGTATTCTTAATCCTTCCCTCAATAACTCAGACAATTTCACCACATCCATCTGTCTCCACCCTCCCTTTCTTTTATTTTCCTGATCCAATTGCTACCCCATCACTCCATCTTTCCCCTCCCCTCCTCCTCATCTGCCAATACACACCTCCCACCTTTTCCCCTCCCCACCTCCCTTCCATTATTCTATTCTTCACCATTCCCTCCTATCAGATTCAGCCTTTTGAAACTTACATCTCTCACCTCTCAGCTTCGTACATCATTCTCACTCATCTTCTTCTCTTACCTGCCTGTTATCCGCTGTTCTCTCTACTCCACTCTGTAGCCGCCTTCCCGTTCCCCCCCCCCCCCCCCCCCCCCATTTTATACTGGCTTTCTTGCCAGTCCTGATGTAGAGTTCTGCCCCAAAATGTCAGTTCATTTTCCCCCATAGATGCTGCTCAACCTGCTGAGTTCGTTCATCATCTTTGTATGGTGCTTCCAATTTACCAATTGGCATCTTGGCAGCATGGTAGTGTAGCTGATAGTGGTATGTTATTACAGTGTCAGCAATCACCAATTCAAGCTGCTGTCTTTATGTCCTCTGGCTGCCCTGCCACATTCCAAAAACATGCTTGTGGTTAGTAAATTGTACTCATGTTATAAGACCATGAGACGTAGGAACAGAATTAAGCCATTCGGCCTATTGAGTCTGCATAGCCATTTCATCTTAGCTGATCCAGTTTTCCTCTCAGCCCTATCTCCTGCCTTCTGCCCATATCCCTTTTGTATCCTGATCAATCAAGAATCCATCTACCTCTGCCTTAAATATACATAAAGACTTGGCCTCCACAGCTGCCTGTGACAAAGAATTCCACATATTCACCACTCTCTGGCTAAAGAAATTCCTCCTCCTCTTAGTTCTAAAAGGATGCCCCTCTATTCTGAGGTTGTGTCCTCTAGTCTGAGACTCTCCCACCATAGGAAACATCTTCTCCACGTTCACTCTATCAAGGCCTTTGACCATTTGATAGGTTTCAATGAGGTCACCTCTCATTCTTCCAAATTCTAATGAATACAGGCCCAGAGCCATCAAACGCTCTTCATATGACAAGCCATTCAATCCTGGAATCATTTTCATGAACCTTCTTTGAAACCTCTCTATTTTCAGCACAACCTTTCTAAGATAAGGGGCTCAAAACTGCTCTCAGTACTCCAAGTAAAGCCTCACCAGTGCCTGAGTAAGTCTCAACATTTTATCTTTGCTTTTATATTCTAGTCCTCTTTCCTTCATCACCACAGACTCAACCTGAAAATTAGCCTTTAGGGAATCCTACACAAGGGATTCTCAAGTCCTTTTACACCTCAGTTTTTGCACTTAGAAAACAGTCAACCCTCTCAATTCTTCCACCCAAGTATATAATCATACACTTCCTGACACAGTCTTCCATCTGCCATTTCTGTGCCCATTCTCCTAATTTATTTAAGTCCTACTCAGGCCTCACTACTTCCTCAAAACTACCTGCTCCTCCATCTATTTTCTTATCACCTGCAAACTTTGCAACAAAGCTATCATCCGAATTGTTTTTAATATAACATTAAAAAGATGGTCACAGCATAGACCCTTGTGGAACACCACTTGTCACTAGCAGCCAGCCAAAAAATTTGGCTTTTATTGTTACGTATCCCGTAACTGGGTGTCTGACCAGCAGAGAAAGAAGTATCCGTTGGAGTCTGGTGGTACTATATTCAAAAGTGTTTATTAGTAAAATACACAAATCAATATCAATAATGCATATAGATAATACACATTAGCAATAATAAACTTAAAAGTGTGGGAATAATAATAAGCAATAATGTCTAGGGGATAATGAATTGTCATATAAAAGTATAAAGTTAAAAGTATAAAGTATAAAGTTCAGTTCAGTACTGAGGTAGATGTTGGTTGTTGTGTTGTAATTGTTGGAGAGAGAGAGCGAGCGAGCAGTAACAGCTACAGGCAGGCAAACCTTCCTTTATGTTCTTGATCTGTCGTTTTGTTGTGGCCATTCAGGTGTGACCCCTCTGTCCTTCAGCTAGACTGTTCTTCTGTGGTGGACTCGTCACTCTGGTATGAGTGGACACACACACACAAGCCCCCACCAGCCCTGCTATAACATTGTGAGTTAAACTGACCGATCTCTTTGTTCGGTCTCCGATGCCCCACACCTTCCCGTGAGTTCCAACACTCAAATCAGTGCCCAATAGTGTGTCTCCTGGTGTGTCTGAGGGGTGTCTCCACAGACCTCACTTTTATCGCTACTCACCGGGTCTCAGTTGTCAATCAATTTTGAATGGCTGTGACCATCAAACCAGCCCACTCCGGCTGTCCACTGAGGAATTTTAATGAACAGAATGGTATAAGATAAATAACCCTCTCAGAAGACATAATACGGTGAATCAACAAGTCTCTCTCCCCTGCTTTATCTCTCTCTTATCTGTAGCAGATGTTCCAGTATGTTTTCTTTTACATCTCTCTCTCTCTCTCATTAGCAGCATAGCAACAGTAATGGTTTGTGATTCTCCTGGGGGGGGGGGGTGGGGGAACATGGGCAACTCTGCACCCTTCTGCTCATCAGAGCTGTTCATCCTTCATAACATTATAAATCAGAGCATTGAGTATAGGAGTTGGGATGTAATGTTAAAATGGTACAAGACATTGGTGAGGCCAAATTTGGAGTATTATGTACAGTTCTGTCACCGAGTTATAGGAAAGATGTCAACAAAATAGAGAGAGTACAAAGAAGATTTACTAGAATTTTACCTGGGTTTCAGCACCTAAGTTCAAAGAAAGGTTGAACAAGTTAGGTCTTTATTCTTTGGAGTGTAGAAGGTTGAGGGGGGACTTGATAGAGGCATTTAAAATTATGAGGGAGATAGATAGAGTTGACATGGATAGGCTTTTTCCATTGCGAGTAGGGGAGATTCAAACAAGAGGACACAAGTTGAGAATTAAGGGGCAAAAGTTTAGGGGTAACACGAGGGGGATCTTCTATACTCAGAGAGTAGCTGTGTGGAACGAGCTTCCAGTAGAAGTGGTAGAAGCAGGTTCGATATTGTCAATTAAAGTAAAATTGGATAGGTATATGGACAGGAAAGGAATGGAGGGTTATGGGCTGAGTGCAGGTTGGTGGGACTAGGTGAGAGTAAGCATTCGGCACGGACTAGAAGGGCCGAGATGGCCTGTTTCCGTGCTGTAATTGTTACCTGGTTATAAAGAAAGGCTCCCTTTATTCCCACTCTTATTTCCTCTTCTACCTATCAGTCACTGCTTTAAAAATGCTAGAATCTTTGCTGTAATATCACGGGCTTGTAACTTGTTAAGAAGCCTCATGTGGCACCTTGTCAAAGGCCTTCTGAAAATCCAATTACACAATATCAACCAATTTTCTTTTTTCTATACTGCTTGTTAGTTCTTTAAATAGTCCCAACAGACTTGTCGGGCAAGATTTTCCTTTGAAGAAATTTTTCTTTTTTCTTTTTAAATCTTTTTATTAATTTTAAACCAACATAAATGAAACATGAATACAGAGAATTTGAGAGTACATAATTAATAGGTTAAGTATACATTCAAATAGATGATAATCCATATATAATAACCTCCCAAACTCATAGTAATTACGATAAAAGGAGTAAATAAGAGAAAAAAAACATCCCCCAAAAAGAAAAGAAAAAAAAAACCTAACCAACATAGGCCATTGCATTATGTCAAATATACACAGTAGCATCAATAACTCCATACCTCCATCCAAATAATTAAGGATAATAGAAGCAGGGTTTAGGAAAAGTCAGTTTAACTCATGAAAATGTTGAATAAATGGTCTCCAAGTTTCTTCAAATTTAACTTGATCAAAGACAACACTTCTAATTTTTTCTAAGCTCAGACAAGAGATAGTTTGAGAAAACCACTGAAGTATAGTTGGAGGATTAATCTCTTTCCAGTTCAATAGGACAGATCTTCTAGCCATTAATGTAACAAATGCAATCACCCATCGAGCTGAGGGGGATAAACAACTATTATCCACCATTGGTAAACCGAAAATTGCAGTAATAGGATGCGGTTGCAATTTGATATTCAGAACTTTTGAAATAATACCGAAAATATCTTTCCAATAATTTTGCAAACAAGGGCAAGACCAAAACATGTGGGTCAATGAAGCAACTTCAGAATGACATCTGTCACAGGTTGGATTAACGTAAGAATAAAATCGAGCAAGTTTATCTTTGGACATATGAGCCCGATGTACAACCTTAAATTGTATTAGGGCATGTTTAACACAAATAGAAGATGAATTGACTAATTGTAAAATTTTCTCCCACTGCTCAATGGGTATAAGACAATGAAATTCTTTTTCCCATTCCTTCTTAATTTTTTCTGATACTTCTGGCTGTATTTTCATGATCATATTATAAATGGTGGTTACTAAACCCTTCTGGCAAGGATTCAGAGCTAAAAATTTTTCCGTAATGTCCATTGGACATAATTTCAGAAAAGACTGTAACATATTATTCAAGAAATTTCTAACTAGCAAATATCTTAAAAAAAGAGAGTTTTAGGTAAATTATATTTATTAGATAGCTGTTCAAAGGACATAAACTGTTATCTAAAAATAGATCACGAAAACTTGTTATACCTTTTGTTTTCCATAATACAAAGGCTTGATCCATAAAAGAGGGCCGAAAAAAAAAGTTAGATATAATAGGGCTTGATAAGATAAACTTACTCAAGCCAAAAAATTTGCGAAATTGAAACCATATTCGCAATGTATGTTTAACTATAGGATTAATTATTTGTTTATTCAATTTAGATAAAGAAAAAGGAAGTGAAAATCCTAAAATTGAAAACAATGAGAAGTCTTGTACAGATTTACATTCCAAATTTACCCATTGTGGGCAAGAAGCTATAATCGATTCTTGTGTCCAAAATATTAAATATCGAATATTAATGGCCCAATAGTAAAATTTCAGGTTTGGGAAAGCCAAACCACCCTCCTTCTTAGGCTTCTGTAAATATTTTTTGCTTAGTCTAGGATTTCTATTCTGCCACACATACGAGGATATTTTAGTCAATATCAAAAAAAGATTTAGGAATAAAAATTGGTAATGCTTGAAATAAATATAAAATTTTGGGTAACACTATCATCATTAACACTAGCATTACCAACCAATGACAAAGATAATGGGGACTACCTGGTAACAAGTTGCTTAATTTGGCCAATTAAAGGTCAAAAATTAACTTTAAATAAATCCTTATGTTTTTTGGTAATTTTAATACCCAAATAAGTAAAATGATCTATGACAACTTTAAATGGTAAGTATTTATAAATTGGAACTTGCATATTTAATGGAAATAATTCACTTTTATTAAAATTCAGTTTGTAACCAGAAAAGCTACTAAACTGAGCAAGCAAGGACGAAATAACAGGAATAGATCTCTCAGGGTCAGATACGTATAGTCACAAATCATCAGCATATAATGATAACTTATAAGTCCCTTCCCCACAGCAGTACCCAAAATATTAGGTGATTCACGAATGACAATAGATAAAGGTTCCAAAACAATGTCAAATAGTAAAGGACTTAAAGGACAGCCTTGCCTCGTACCACGGAATAACTGAAAAAAAGGAGATCTTTGATTATTGGTAAAAACTGAAGCCAAAGGTTTATAATATATTAATTTAATCCATGATATAAATTTTGAACTAAAATTAAAATGCTGCAACGTATAAAATAAATATGGCCATTCAACTCTATCAAACGCTTTTTCAGCAACTAAGGAAATGATACATTCTGGTATTTTGGATGAAGGAGTATAAATAATAATTAATTTTCTGATGTCAAAAGATGAATAGTGATTTTTAATAAATCCAGTCTGATCTTCAGAGATAATTCGAGGTAATATATTTTCTAATCTAATGGCCAAAATTTTACTAAAAATCTTAGAGTCCGTATTCAGCAAGGATATAGGCCGATAGGATGCACATTCAGTGGGGTCTTTATCTTTTTTAAGAATTAAAGAAGCGGAGGCATCATAAAAAGATTGTGACAATTTACCTACAGTTAACACATCTTTAAAAATTTTACAAAGCCAAGGAGAGAGTATAGAGGAAAAGGATTTAAAAAAATTCTGCAGTATAACGATCTGGGCCAGGGGCTTTACCTGAATTCATTGAAAAAATAGCCTCTTTTATTTCGGTTTCCGTAATAGGTGCATCTAGAAGTACATTATCTTCTGTTGTTAATTTTGGGATATTCAATTTTCTTAAAAATTCATTCATTATAGAAGAATCCTCAACAAATTCTGATTGATATAAAGAATTATAAAAATTTTGAAAGGCTTTATTTATCTCTTTATGATCAATCGTCAAAAGTGCCATCTCATTTACGAATCTTAGTAATTTGTCGTTTAACCGAAGCAGTTTTCAATTGATTAGCCAATAATTTGCCAGATTTATCTCCATGTACATAAAACTGGGTTCTAGATTTAATTAACTGATTTTCAATCAAAGAGGATAATAACAAACTATGCTCCATTTGAAGTTCAACTCTTCCTTTATAAAGTTCTTTGCTGGGTGTCTCTGAGTAAATCTTATCAATTGCTTTAATGTTATCAACCAATGTTAATATTTCAGAATTAGTTCATTTCCTAACTCCAGCAGAGTATGAAATAATCTGTCCACGAATAAATGCTTTAAAAATGTCCCATAATGTTCTACTAGAGATCTCTTCTGTAGAATTTGTTGAAAAAAACAAATCAATTTGTTGTTTAATAAAATTAAGGAAGTCTGAGTCCTGCAATAAAATAGAGTTGAACCTCCGAGATTTAGCATTAGAAGATGAATCCATTGTCTTAATAGATAGCTTCAAAGGTGCATGATCAGAAATAGTAATGGATCATATTTACAATCAATAACATCTGTAAGTAAATGATGATCAATAAAGTAGTCAATTCTTGAATAATTATGATAAACATGAGAAGAGTATGAAAATTCTTTGTCATTGGGGTGTAAAAAACGCCAAATTTCGGAAATTCCAGAATCAACCATAAAGGAATTAATAAGAGAGGCCGATTTATTTGGAAGAGCTTGGGTGGGCTTAGATCTATCCATCGAAGTGTTTAAGCAACAGTTAAAATCCACACCCATTATCAGCATGTACTGATTCAAATTAGGAAAGGATGTAAATAGACACTTAAAAAATTCAGGACAATCAGTGTTTGGAGCATAAACATTAAGTAAAACTACTTTTTGATTAAAAAATAAACCAGTAATAAGCAAAAATCTACCTTGTGGGTCCGAAATTGTTTCATGGTGTATAAAAGAGGTTGAAGAATCTATAAAAATGGAAACGCCTCTTACTTTGGCTTGGGAATTCGAGTGATACTGCTGGCCTTTCTAAAACCTAAAAAAAACGTTGACTATCCACCTTCCTCACATGAGTCTCTTGTACAAAGATAATATTAGCATTCATTCTGTGGAATACTTTGAATATTTTTTTCCATTTGATCGGATGATTTAAACCATTAGTATCCAAGAAACAAAATTAATAATCTTGTCCATATTGCCAATATTTATTACAATTAACACATAAGGTTAAAAAAAATGAACTCATGAATCTGGAAGAGGTAAGTAAGTTCAAGGAGGAACCGGAAGTTATGACACTGCAACCATTTTTGTAGTTTCAAGTCAGCCCATGAAGTAAAACTAAGCATTAAGCAAGCAAAAGAAAGGATCCCACTCCCTCCACCCTCAAAACCCCAGGAAAAAAAGCCAAAAAAAGGCAAGCAGGCAATCTAATACTAATTTTACCCCCATATCTCAAGATGGCAACTCAAACAAAAAAGTAAAAAAAACAGATACAAACCACCCATATTTTAAGAAAGAGTTAGTATAACAAAGATTAAGCTATAAAAAATAGTTTTATATATATATAAAACAAAAGGATTAATAGAAAAAAGGAAAAAAAAAACTAAAACGTTAAAACCCATAAATGGATAATATTGTATTAGTATTTTGAAAGAAAGTCCTTAAACTTATTCAGACATATCCAAACAGATGTGAAGTATCCAAGCACTAAGGTCTTTTGGGGAAAAGAAACAACATCTTAAAAAAGTTTTTTTTATTAAAAACAACCTTAATATTTAAGTGTTAAAAATATTAAAAAGTGTATATGAACTTAAAAGACAAAACTATTGAGTTACTTTCAAAACTAACAGAATAATAATATAAAAAGAACGAACTCAGGATAAACAAAAAAAAAACGGACCTTTACCGTGTGTAAGAAATACACTGTTAGCCATCACGCAAAATCATCAAATTATAAAAGATCCAAATCTATATTCTAATTATTAGCATGAAGAAAAAAAAATTAATACAAGTAGTAAAATTCGTAGTCAACTCGTAGTAAAAAAAAAGTACTATTCTTCAAGGAATCTTTGTGCATCTGCTGGAGATTTGAGCAGCCAATAAGTCCCACCTTTGAGAGTAACTCTCAATTGTGCTGGAAATAACAGCGCTTGCTTGTAGCCTTTCTGATAAATTTCCGACATAACCGATTTAAAAGCCATTCTTGCCCTTAAAATTTTGGGACTATAGTCTTCCTGAATACGAAATTTGAAATTTTGAAAGCTGATCATACCCTTTTTCCAGGCAGCCCAAATCAAACATTCTTTGGTATGAGGATAATGAATCCGGAGAATCACTGGTAGTGGTTTCGTACCTGGAGCTGGTTGAAAACGAGAAATGTGATGTGCACGGTCGATTATTGGAGGGGTATCCAGTACTTCTGAGTTGAAGACATCCATTAAAAATTTAGAGAAAAATACAGTCAGATCACCGTTCTCAAAATTTTCTGGAAGCCCAATTATCCGGAGATTTTGTCTTGGAGACCGGTTTTCAAGATCAGTGATTTTAGATTTATAACAATCCAGCAGTTGAGAAGTCGAAGCTTGCTGTTGTTGCAGTTTCAATTTTGCGATCTCTCTGGCAAGCAGCATCTTCAAGAACGAAAATTCTTGCTTCTTGTTGTTGTGAATCCAGTGTAAGTGATTGAAGTTTTGCATTGACTGTCTTTAAAATTTCATCGAGTGCAGAAAGCTTTGGGGTTAATTTATTCTCCAGCTTTTCAAGTCTCTCGTCCATAAGTTTCACAATTGCTTCCAAAGTTAACGGTTCTTTCATCTGTTTCGATTCCTTAGGTTCTTGTGGTTTAGACATTTTAACGAGTTGAAAATGATTCAAACAGTTGAAAAAGAATTCATAAGTATGAACCCCTTTAGAATAGGTATAAACAGATCAATTAGGGGGTGCTTGTAGGTAGAAGAAAGTAAAAGGATTGGAGCGAAGCCTAAAACAGTCTCACTCCATAAGCGCCATCTTGAGACCTCCCGAAGAAATTTTATCGTGTGCCTCCAAGTACCCTGAGACCTCATCCTTAACAATTGACTCCAATCTTTTCCCAACCACTGAGGTCAGACTAACTGGCCTATGGTGTCCTTTCTTCTGCCTCTCTCCCTTCTTGAAGAGTGGAGTGACATTTGCAATTTTCCAGTCTTAACGGAACCATTCAGAATCTAGTGATTCTTGAAAGGACATTACTAATGCCTCCACAATCTCTTTAGCCACTTCTTTCAGAATCCTGGGGTGTACACCTTCTGGTCCAGGTGATTTTTTTTATCTTCAGACCTTTTCAGTTTCCCAAGAACCTTCTCTCGAGTAATGGTAACTTCACACATTTCGTGACCTCTGAAACCAGGAACTTCCACCATACTGTTCATGACTGATGCAAAGTACTTATTCCGTTCATCCGCCATTTCCTTATGTTGGCGCCAGAAGTGTGGCGACACTTGTAGATTACCCAGCAAAATCCTCTCTGATTTGATTTGATGCATCCGGTGCATTTCACTGTATGTTTTTGATGTAGATGTGACAAATAAAGCTGATTTTTCATTTGTTATCATCAGAAGTTAGCTCCACAAATTGTCAAATCTACACAGATTCCTTGAAGCCTCTGAGCATTGCTTGCCAGGAGGTGGAATGCACCATCCTGTTGTGTTTTCTCATTGTTCTTTCTCAGCTTCAATTTCGCTCTTCTACATTTAAGCGCTGCATTCATAAAGAAACGGCTAATTCTGTACACCGAGTAACACACAGAAAACACTGGAGAAACTCAGCAGGTTAGGCAGCCCCTATGGAGAGGAATAAACAGTCGATGTTTCAGGCTGAGACACTTCAACAGAACATTAAAAGCTCTCTTAAAACTCTCTTGGTTGGGGGCAGTAACAGTAGCATAATGGTTAGCACAATGCTTTACAGTACCAGCGATCCAGGTTCAATTTGCACTGTTGTTTATAAGGAGTTTGTATGTTCTCCCCATGAGCACATGGTTTTTTTTCTCATAATTGGTCATTGTAAATTGTCCCCTGAATCAGGGGTTGATGGGCAGCGCGGCTCAAAGGGCCAGAAGGGCCTATTCCTATCTAAGTTGAAAAGTAGTTGAAGAAAACCTCACATGAGGGTAGGTGAGATTAGAACTAGAGGTGAAATACTTAAGGGGAACATGTGGGGGAGCTTCTTCACTCAAGAGGGTGAGTGTGGATACGGGTTCAATTTCAACACTTAAGAGAAGTTTGGATAGATACTTAGATGGGAGGGGTATGGAGGTCCAGGTACGGGTCAAAGGGCTTGTTTCTGTGCTGTACTTTTCAATGACTCCAATAGTACTATAAGGACTAGATGGGCTGAAGGGTCTGTTTTTGTGCTCTAGTGTCATATGACTCTTCACCTTGTAGGAGCTGACTCTACAGATGAATTTGCTGGAACTGATTCTAAAAATGCAACAGAAAGTATCTGAGGTGGGGAGCTGCTGATCTGGTGAACTTGGAACTTTGCTATTAGCTCTACTTCGGAGTAAACACAGAAGACGCAGTCAAGCTTCATTACACACCTTCCAGCAATCATGGAATTGAAATGCCAGAGTCGAAGCCTAAATGTGCACAGTACAGTGCTTATTGTCCAGGAGGTCCTTGGGTGAATCCTGGTTGGCTAAGTGACAAGGTTTTTGTGTGCTTAAATGTCTCCAGTATTAGACGTTAATTCATTGTATTTTACATGAACCATGAAAACTATCTTGTAAAACTGATTATGGTTTCCCTGTTCTACAAGTTGACATTGGTTCAGAAACTGCCAGTGCATCAGTATTTGATTTCTTCCTTTTGTTTATCCAACATCACTTTTTAATATTGTTGTTTAACACGCACAGTATATCAGACTTCGGGACTGATGCATTTTCTTTATCTTGGCAAGTTTTGATCAACAACTTCAGATTTTGGTCTGGTCTAACTTGTGTTGATCTTTCAAAGGATTAATAAATGGTTTTCTGTGGATATTAATTGTTGAACTTAAGCTAAGCAATGCAAGTTTAAGCAAAAAATACTGACATGAGAAAGTTGCAATTAGATTTTCAACCTGTATTGTTAAAATTGGAGTTCATTGCAAAATATCTAGAACCTTTGTTTAAAAATATATTCACTGTACTTTGATTTATGTGTGTAATAATTACTTAATGCAAGTATTTGCAGTTCGTAGAAACCTAGAAAATATCTTGTAATATCCAAAAAGGTAAAATCTCTCAAAGGTAAGTCAGACTTGTGGCTCCTTTAGATTCTGAAATCTTATTGACAGATCAGTGTTGTATTTCAGCTTTGTATGTTTTACATCTTTGCATGTGATCCTTTAAATATTCTTTAGTAATTGACTTTTCATGTTGCTGAATAAAACTTCATAGAATCATATTGTTGTTCCATTAGGGTGTCAGTAACGTCTTGATCTTTAAAGAAACTTGTAACACTGCTCTCTTTAATTGGGTAACTGAAATGCACAGTAAAACAGTTAAGCTGAATCGTGAGACATTTCAAAAAGGATGATTTTGCAGTGCTTAAAGTATCCAATTATTTGGATCAGAAATTGATAATCTTAAGATAACTCTTATTTTTAGAACCTAATCAGTAAATACATTAAGTGGAATATCTGCAGTAGATTGTGTTCTCTGGGGCAATTGTATCTTTATAAATACTTGCTCATGAATTGCCATGTACAATTTAAGAAGTATCCTAAAAATTAATATCCCAGATTAGAGTTGGTTACCATGGTAATTTCCAATTAAAATTGGTGGGTTAAGTGCTATGGGGAAGACCAAGAATTCTAAAAATTTAAGTCCCAGCAATTTTTTGTTTGAATTTGATCACATTTGGTTTGTAGATCCAAGCAATTGAAGAGTTTCAAGCACTTGGTGAAGGGTTCTATTAAAAGATAAATGATTTCTAACCTTTGTTTTTCAGTATTTTGTGCAGAGATTAGGGATTGATATTTCAGTCTTGTTAGTGATAGAATCTTCTGCTTTTTCCTCCTCCCACCCCCATTAATTTCTTTAGTGACTTGTTACAACATGGAAATGGTGGAATTTTGATCTGCTTTTGGGGATGTGGATGTAGATAGTAATAAAGTGATAAAGCACAGATACAGGCTCTTCAGCCAAACCAGTCCCTGCCGATCCCAGCAGGTTCCAATTTCCTGTGTTTAGCCCACATCCCTGTTAGCCCCAGCCCTCCATGTACCTCTCCAAGTGCCTCTTAAATGATGCTATTGTACCTCACCACTTCCTCCACAGCTCATTTCATACACTCACCACTTTCTGTGTGGAAAAACATTGCCTCTCAAGCCTATTTAAAATCTTACCCCTCTTATTCTAAACAGATGCTCCTAGTTCTGGATTCCCAGTGTAGCATCTTTTGCCTATTTCTAAATATCTGCAAGCTAATCTGAGAGCATCAGGTGCATAATTAATATTTTGAATTTATCACATCTGAAGTTTTTGTTTTAACTCCAGTCCCAAGCCCGGCTGTGAAAGGAGGCTAGGTTGAACATGGGGCTAGAAAGGCAGAAGACTTGGGAGAGGAAGGATCTTCACCTAGGAGAAATAGGAAGACATCTGGTGAAAGCAGAAGCCACAGGACTGATTAACTTTTAACCCAGCACAGAGAACTCTGGCGAGCTGCTGTAGGTGGCCTAAACCCCAGTTGGGGTGATGGATTTAAAAAGTAGCTTTTGATTTAGTTCCTTATAAATCTTTAATGGCTTTTGTTGGCTGGTTTAATCATAATGCATCCACTTATTTGCAATCATTCAGTGCTGTAGTAAACTACATTATCCTTGTTCTCTGAACAATGAGGTTTCTATTCAACTCCTTTTTGGATTTTTAGTGAATATTTGATATTAATGGGCAGAAGTTCTGGACTTGTCCAAAGCAGAAATACTTCCACTCCTGCACTGGTAGTGCTAGACTTGTATCCAAGAGATCAGACAGACAGACATACTTTGTTGATCCCGAGGGAAATTGGGTTTCATTACAGCCGCACCAACTGATGATCTACAGAAGTTGGAATCGTACATCAGCAGATGGGGAATTTAAACTTGTACTTGCAGCACAAAAGCTGTTCCAATTCCAACCTAGATGTCCACTTGTGTGCATTTAACCTGTTTCCCTTGAAACCCTTCCAATGTACCTGTTAAAGTGTCAGTTAAATTTTATTACTGTACCTGCCTCAATCACTTACTCTGGCAGCTCGTTCCATATATGTACCACCCTCAATAGAGAAGTTGCCTCTCAGTTTCCTTTTAAATCTTTACTCTCTCAGCTTAAACTTATGCCACAAGTCTGGGGGAAAAGGCTGCATTCATTTACTCTATTAATGCTGCACATGATTTTATACACCTCTACAAGGTCACCTATGCGAGGAACAAAGTCTTAGCTTGCCCAATTGCTTCCTATACTCAGTCCCTTGAATCTTGGCAAAATTCTTGTAAATCTTCTTTGCATTCTTTCCATCTTAATGACATCTTTTGTATAAAATGGTAATCAAAACCGAACACAGTACTCAAGGGTGTGGCTTCAACATCTTGAACAACAATGTAATGTTGGCGGCCACAATAACACAGCGGTTAGTGTGCCACTATTACAGCTTGGGACATTGAAGTTCAAAACCGGCACTCTTGTAAAGAGTCTCTATACTTCCTGTGGAATACGTGGATTTTCTCCAGGTCCTCTGGGGAGCATGCCTTATGAGAATAGGTTGAGTGAACTTGGCGTTTTCTCCTTGGAGCGACAGAGGGTGAGGGGTGACCTGAATGAGGTGTATAAGATGAGAGACATAGATCATGTGGATAGACAGAGGCTTTTTCCAGGACTGAAATGGTTGCCACAGGAGGACACAGGTTTAAGGTGCTGGGGAGTAGGTACAGAGGAGATGTCAGGTGTAAGTTCTTTACTCAGAGTGGTGACTGCATGGAATGGGCTGCCGGCAACTATGGTGGTGGTGGCTACAATAGGGTCTTTTAAGAGACTTCTAGATAGGTACATGAAGCTTAGTAAAATAGAGGGCTATAGGTAAGCGTAGTAATTTCCAAGGTAGGGACATGTTCGGCACAACTTTGTGGGCCAAAGGCCTGTATTGTGCTGTAGGTTTTCTGTTTTCCTCCCGTAGTCCATCGGTCATTGTAAATTGTCTCATGATTAAATTGGGGTTGTGGGGTTGCTAGGGTGGTGTAGCTTGAAGGGCCCGAGAGGCCAGGTCTGTTCTGTATCGCTAAATAAAATAAACTCCTTTACTCAAAGCCCTGGCTGATGAGACCAGTGCCAAATGTCCTCTTTTCCATCCTGCCTTCCTGTGTTATTACTTTCAGTGAGTGATAGCCTAGTTGAAGGGCTGGTTTACCAACCTAATTGTGGATGGTGGCTATGCAGTTTGGCAGATGGCAGATTAAAAAGATGTGTGTCGTTTATATAACAGGTAATAAAACCAAACAAAAACCACCAGGCTCAAAGACAGCTTCTATCCCATTGTTATAAAACTCCTGAATGGACATCTCATACTGCAAAGATTAAGATAAAATTCATGAATGCCTCAACTCCCCTAGGAGCCTAAAGACAAAGAAATATGTCATGTCCCCATCACCATCAATGCACCATCCTTTCTGAATGCATGACAGCTTGGTACAGCAACTGCTCTGCAAGGAACTGCAGAGTTGTCAACACAGCTCAGCAAATCATGGAAACCAACTTTCTTGGATTCTGTTTATACTTCTCACTGCCTCAGGCAGTATAATCAAAGACCCCTCTTTCTTTCCTCTTGGATTGGGCAGAAAATACAAAATCATGGAAGTACGTACTCAAGGACACCTTCTACACCCTGTTAGCTGACTGTCAAATGGTTCCCTAATATAAGATGGGTTCTTGACCTGACAATCTACCTTGTTGTGATCTTGCCCCTTACTGTTTACCTGCATTGCACTTCCACTGTAGTTGTTACACTTCATTCCACATTGTTATTTTGCCTTATCTACCTCAATGCACTGTGATGATTTGATTCATACGACAGTGTGCAAGACAAACTTTTCACTATCTTGGTATACATGGTGATGATAAACCGATTTTAATTCCAATTCCTGATCTACCTTGTCATGGCTTCTTGCATGCTATTCCTCCACCTGCATTGTACTTGCTCTGTAAATATAACACTAGATTCTGCTATGCATGGATTGATCTATCTGGATGGAACACAAACAAAGCCTTTGATTGTAAGACACATTATAAGTGCTGGAGGAACTCAGCAGGACTGAAGGGTCTTCGTCGACTACTCTTTTCCACAGATGCTGCCTGGCGTGCTGAGTTCCTCCAGCATTGTGTGTGTGTTGCTTAGATTTCCAGCATCAGCAAATTTTCTCTTGTTTGCCTTTCATTGTACCTCGGTACAAGTGAGTATTATAAGCTAAATGGAGGGCAAAGGTTGATAGTGATAGATTGATCATATCAATGTTTTAAACAAGACATTTTATCTTTTAAACAAGACATGTACTCTATGCTGGAGACATGGGAGCAGCGCAAAGCCATGCAGCTAATCGAGCCCGCTCCTCCATTCCATTATGGCTGATTTATTTTCCCCCTCTACCCCATTCTCCTGCCTTCTCCCTTTAACTGTTGATGCCCTTATCAGTCAAAAACCTATCAATCTCTGCTTTAAACACACTCAATGACTTGCCATCCTGGCAATGAATTCCACAGATTCATCACCCTCAACTGAAGTAATTCCCCCTTGTCTCTGTCAAAATGTCTCTTAGATGTCTCTCTGAGGCTGTGCCCTTAAGTCCCAGACTCTCCCATTACAGGAAACACCTTCTGCATGTCCACTCAATCTAGGCCTTTCATGAGCTGTGAAAATACAGTTTAATGTTTACGGTAGGGAAAAGAAAACTAACTTTGTTTTCCGAGTTCTGGGGATGGTGGGGAGTAGAAGAAAGACAGTATCTGCAGCAATGATCTAGGAGTGCTCAGTGTGTAGAGCTGCATCTATGAGTGCTGGGGGGGGAGGGGGGGGGTCAACATTTCAGGTCGAGATCCTGCATGAGGACTGAGTGGAGAGGGATTAGCTTATCTGGGGAAAAAAAAAGAGATATTGACCCAGACTTGGTACCCTATCACCCACATTCCCTTTGTTCTCTCCACCCTCTTTCCTTCATGGCAATGCAAAGGTAACTTGTTTTCTTTCTTCCCCATTTTGAAGGCTCTTGGATTGGGTTACATTGCTTCAGTTTCTACCTTCACCGATGTTGCTAACCTGCACTATTCCAAGATTTTATGATTTATTTCAGATTTCTCACATCTGCACTGTTTTGATTGGGTTTTATTTCTCCTGCACATGTAATATGATCACATTTTCTCTTTATATCCCTCGCTCTGTTTCTCCCTCTTATACAAACAACTTGCATGTGGGAGATCAGCTGCTGGTTCGGAGGTTCAGGAGATCCTGCGCCCGCAAAGTTTGCTCTACAGTGGGAAACAAAAATCGACCCCTTGGAAACTTACAGCACAAAGCTCACTCCTCCGTTACTTTGCAAGCAAAATTCACCCTTTTTTGGCAACTTTATAGCACAAAATTTACCCCCAATTTACAGTTCAAAATTCCCTCTTCCATCAGCTACAGCTCAAAATTGGACCACCCGCAAATCCGCAGCAGAAAATACACTCCTCCGACAAATTGCAAAGCAAACTTTAAATGTAATGGGACGTGTAAAGGATAAAATAGAGTCGGCCCTCCTTATCCACAGGGGATTGGTTCCAGGACCCCCATGGATACAGAAGTCCCTTATTTAACCTGTGTCAGTGCAGTGGACATTAGGACCTGGCGCAGACTGAATCCGCAGTGTTTCTATTTACGAAAATAATCACAATCACGATTGAAAATAATGTGGAAGTAATAAAGCGACCAGAAAGAGATGAAACGCCATCGGTCATTGGGAAAGCGTTAGGCTACAGTCGGTCAACGGTCAGAACAATTTTAATGGAGCATGTGAAAGGCCCTGCCCCGATGAAAGCTAAGAAATGCAGTGGTTTAATTATTAGAATACATACGTTTCTTAAGTGTTTTATATGCATAGAAAGGTAAAATATATACTAAGACAAACGTTTGACCAACTGACGCTAAATAATACCGGATGTACTTGTTCCGACTTCAAATCCGACTTAAAGACGGACTCAGGAACGGTACTCATTCATAACCCGGGGATTGCTTGTACTTTAAAATCAATAGACAACAGGTGCAGGAGTAAGCCATTCGGCCCTTCTAGCCAGCACCGCCATTCACTGTGATCATGGCTGATAATACACAATCAGTACCCCGTTCCTGCCCTCTCCCCATATCCCTTGACCCCGCTATCTATAAGAGCTCTATCTAATTCTCTCTCGAATGCATCCAGAGACTTGCTGCACTGCCTTCTGGGGCAGAGCATTCCACATATCCACCACTCTCTGGGTGAAAAAGTTTTTCCGCATCTCTGTTCTAAATGGCCTACCCCTTATTCTTAAACTGCAGCCTCTAGTTCTGGACTCACCCATCAGCGGGAATATGCTTCCTTCCTCCAGCGTGTCCAATCCCTTAATAATCTTATATGTCTCAATCAGATCCCCTCTCATCCTTCTAAATTCCAGTGTATACAAGTCCAGTCGCTCCAATCTTTCAACATATGACAGTCCCACCATTCCAGGAATTAACCTTGAGAACCTACGCTGCACTCCCTCAATAGCAAGAATGTCCTTCCTCAAATTTGGAGACCAAAACTGCACACAGTACTCCAGGTGGGGTTTCACCAGGGCCCTGTACAGCTGCAGAAGGACCTCTTTACTCCTATACTCAATGCCTCTTGTTATAAAGGCCAGCATGCTATTAGCTTTCTTCACTGCCTGCTGTACCTGCATGCTTGCTTTCATTGACTGATGTACAAGAACACCTAGATCTTTTTGTACTTCCCCTTTTCCTAACTTGACACCATTCAGAGAGTAATCTGTCTTCCTGTTCTTGCCACCAAAGTGGATAACCTCACATTTATCCACATTAAACTGCATCTGCCCACTCGCCCAACCTGTCCAAGTCATCCTGCGTTCTCATAACATCTTCCTGACATTTCACACTGCCACCCAGCTTTGTGTCATTAGCAAATTTGCTAATGTTACTTTTGTGGTCCCAGCACCGAACCTTGCGGTACCCCACAGGTCACAGCCTGCCATTCCAAAAGGGACCCGTTAATCACTACTCTGTTTCCTGTCAGCCAGCCAATTTTCAATCCATGTCAGTACTCTGCCCCCAATACCATGTGCCCTAATTTTGTCCACTAATCTCCTATGTGGGACTTATCAAAAGCTTTCTGGAAGTCCAGGTACACTACATCCACTGGCTCTCCCTTGTCCATTTTCATAGTTACATCCTCAAAAAATTCCAGAAGATTAGTCAAGCATGATTTTCCCTTCATAAATCCATGCTGACTCGGACTGATCCTTCTACTGCTATCCAAATGTGTCGTAATTTCCTCTTTTAAAATTGACTCCAGCATCTTTCCCACCACTGACGTCAGGCTAACCGGTCTATAATTCCCTATTTTCTCTTTCCCTCCTTTCTTGAAAAGTGGGACAACATTAGCCACCCTCCAATCAGCAGGAACTGTTCCTGAATCTATAGCACATTGGAAAATGATTACCAATGCGTCCACGATTTCTAGAGCCACCTCTTTAAGTAATCATCTCTAGATTACATAATGCCTAATACAATGTAAATGCTATGGAAAATAGTTGTTATACTATATTGTTTAGGGAACAACGACAAGAAAAAAGTCTGTGCATACTCAAACAACGAGTGCTGGAGAGAAAACATCCGAGTTTTCCCGATCCGCGGTTGGTTGAATCCGCGCATGCGGAACCCGCGGATAAGGAGGGCCGACTGTAATGCAGATTCCTTCGCTTTCTCCAGCTCTTCCCGCTTTAAAACATTTGTATCAGAATTAAAATTTGAATTGCGCTAGCAACCACTTCGATTTAATTATCCTCAGGCAAAATACTTCCCACGTTTGGAACAGGCAAGGCCTGCTTCATAATTAAAGCCTTGCAGGTTCAACAAAATATTAACTCTTAAGGTACAAAACGCCTTTGGATCTTTAAAATAATTTCCAAGATAACAGAAATATTTCCTACTCCCTTTAATAAATCCCCTGTTTAAAAGTGGACATGTTCCTATGTGGGCTTTAAGAGTGTTGCGACAGGCGGATTCTCTGGCGGATTCAGCGCTTGTTCCAGTGACAAGCAGAAACCCGTATGAACTAGGGATACCGGTCTCGCGAGTCATCTGTTGAATTGCACAATCACCCTCTCGTGCTGGAAGATAACCTTAAAACCTGTGACCCCGATTTCCTCTGCTTTTGTTTGACGTCTTTCATCCCTTTTCCTTTCCGTCTCACGCTGACACCTTCAGAAGACACCCATTAATACTCTTTATCCATAGGAACTCTCAATCTAATTCTGAACATATCTCTCCCTCCCTCTCTCTCCGGCACTTTCTGACGTCAGTGCATCCGGAGAGAGACAGACTACGTTACTGACTGTAAGGAGCGGTCAAACAAAGGAACCGGGAAATCAGGTACACCTTTCCTCCATTCCTGCCGTTTTACACTTTGCTGTTTCTTCGATTGCTGTTTTCGGAATGCCATTGCCTCTCAGTTTTGCTTCGCCTTTTCCGATGCCTATATTGAACATCCCCAAACAGCTGTGAGCGTCTTTTCCACAACAGCCGGTCGCGGGCGTGGTTTGCAAACCCGCACGGGATTTTTGCAAATTAACCGAATCATTACGGACCTGAAATTAAATGGGTGGCTATTTTAACTCTTGTGTGTTTTTGAGTTTTCCTGAGTTTAAATTATTGACGGGGCGAGAATCGGATACATTCGTCCTTTTTTTATATAAATTTTCCACTTGTTTCCGAGTCTAGGTGAAACGAGCGAGTAACCTAAGATGTCATACAAATGATTTTGTCGGTGTCTCGACACTGACACCACTGCAATCCTAGCTCCGACATCAGGCGCTGAGTGTCGATGCAACGAAACGTATCTCTATCCTTGCCCGTTCCATTAATTCTGCAGCTATTGCTGCGTCGTTTCATCAGTTTTCTTCGTCTATTGGTTCGAACGTTATTTCCAGTCCAATGCCTGTTACCAATCCACTCTTGTAGTTACAACACTGGAATCTACCTAATAGAGTGGGAAGCTGTCCGGGTATGACCTGCCTACAAAAAAGCTGGATTAATTCAAGATAGATGAAATTACTGAATCCTGATGAAAGGTTTCAGCCCGAAAAGCCGACTGTTTATTCATTTCCAGAGATGCTGCCTGACCTGCTGAGATCCTCCTGCATTTTGTGTCTGTTGTTCTGGATTTCAGCATCTGCAGAATCTCTCATGTTTTTGTGTATTATTTTGTCAGGCTAACCTCCGTCATCAACGACCTAATTTACCAGAGCATTGGAATTGGTTTATTATTGTCACCTGTATCAGAATTAGGATTAATGTCATGGACATGCTGTATGTTGTGAAATTTGTCAATGTAATGAGATACAGTCCAAGTCATAAAGCCCAGAAATAGGCCCTTCTGACCCCTCTAATAAATGCCAGACTTATACTAATCCCATCAACCTTGTTTGTCAATGATTTGGATAATGGAATCCATGGTTTTGTGGCAAGGTTTGCTGATGATATGAAGATAAGTGGAGGGGTAGGTAATGCTGAGGAAGCAATACAATTGCAGCAGGATTTAGACACATTAGAATAATGGGCAGAAAAATGGCAGATGCAATACAGTGTTTGGAACTGTTGGGGAGGGGACGACAGCTTATCTGGGGCAAGCAACCACGGCCTTCCTTCTGGCACTGAGTCTGGTCCTGTGGCTCAGAAGGGTAGGGAACTGAAGGGGTGGCAGCCATAAAGGGTCTCTACAGGAGATTCTGTGGATTGAAAAAGGAAACACAGATGGTAGTTTGCCTCCCAGGTGCCAGGGTCCATGATGTTTCTGGACACGTCCACAATATCCTGAAGAGGGAGGGTGAGCAGCCAGAAGTTGTGGTACATATTGGTACCAACAACATAGGTAGAGAAAGGGTGGAGGTCCTGAAAACAGAATCCAGTGAGTTAGAAAGGAAGCTGAGAAGCAGAACCTCAAAGGTAGTAACCTCCGGATTACTGCCTGTGTCACACGACAGTGAGGACAGGAATTGGCAGACAGATGTGTGGCTGAAGAATTGGAGCGGGGGCAGGGGTTCAGATTTGTGGCTAATTGGGACCTCTTTTGGGGTAGGTGGGACTTCTACGAAAGGAATGGGTTGTACTTGAATCTGAGGGGGACCAATATTCTTGTGGGCAGGTTTACTAGAGCTGTTGGGAGTGGTTTAAAGTAATACGGCAGTGTGGGAACAAGAGCTAAGGAAGAGCCAGCAGGTTTACAAGTAGATGATGGGTGTAACATGAATGTAAGGAAGAACAAGCCAATGACTGAGTACAAATGCAAACAGAGCAAAGAGTTAAATTGTACCACAGAGTCAAAATTCAAAAGGACAGGACAAAGAATGTAGGATTGAAGGTGCTGTATTTAAGTGCGCTTTGGAATTTCAGGATTTATATTGTATACGTTTTTCTAACATCAAATGTACTTACTGAATAAGGTGGATGAACTCATGGTGCAATTAGAGTTTGGTTGGTATGATGTTGTGGGCATCACTGAGTCGTGGCTGAAAGAAGGCCATAGTTGGGAGCCTAACATCATAGGATGTACTTTATATCGAAAGGACAGACAGGAAGTCATAGGCAGTGGTGTGGCTCTGTTGGTAAGAGATGAAATTACTCCTTTAAAAAGAGGTGACATTGGGTCAGAGAATATTGATTCTTTGTGGGTAGAATTAAGAAATTACAAGGGTAGAAAAACCATTACGGGAATCATATACAGGCCTCCAAACAGTACCCAAGATTGAGATTGCAAAGGGAGCTGGAAAAGGCATGTAATAAGGGTAATGACACAATTGTAATGGGACACTTCAGTGTGCAAGGGGATTGGGAAAATCAGGTTTGTGTCAGATTGCAAGAGAGGGAATTTGTTGAATGCCTATGAGATGGCTTTTTAGAGCAGCTTGTGCTTGAGCCTACTGGGGGAAAGGCTATCTTAGATTGGGTGTTGTGATCTTATTAGGGGGCTTAATGTAAAGGAACCCTTAGGAGGCAGTGATCATAATATGATTGAATTCATACTGCAATTTGAGAGGACGAAGCATAAGTCACATGTATCAGTATCGCAGTGGAATAAAGGGAATTACAGGGGCTTGAGAGTGGAGCTTGCCCGGGATTGGAGGAGGATACTGGAGAGGATGACAGCAGAGCAGAGATGGCTGATGTTTTTTGGGAATAGTTCATAAGATGCATGATAGATATGTCACAGAAGTTGTGTGACATACGCAATGGCAGAAATGGCAGGGGTAGGCAACGGTGGCTGATGGGAAATTAAGGACTCCATAAAAGCCAGGTGTCCCAATCAATGAGCTGACACTAGAGGTGTGGGTTATAGAGGTGCTCTGCCCTATAAAAAAGGCACACAAAGTCGGCTTACTGACAAAACCTGCTCTTCTCAAGAAAGATCTATTTATGTACATCATGCTTCAATCAAAACTTTCAGAGGACCTTCGAAGAAGAATTGTAGAGATGCATGAAAAAGAACCCAAGGGTAACAGCAAAATGCCTGCAGAAATATCTGGAACTTGCTGAAGTCTCTGTTCATGTGTCCACTATAAGAAAAATACTGAACAAGAATGGTGCTCATGGAAGGACACCACGGAGGAAACCACTGTTCTCCAAAAGCACCCATTGCCGCACGTCTCAAGTTTGCAAAAGACCACCTGGGTGTTCTACAACAATGTTCTATAGACAGATGAAACAAAAGTTGAACTTTACGGCAGAAATGCACTTTGCTATGTTTGGATGAAAAAGGTCACTGCACACCAACACCAAATCCTCATCCCAACTGTGAAGCATGGTGGGAGAAGCATCATGGTTTGGGACTGTTTTGCTGCCTCAGGGCTTGAACAGCTTGCAATTATATAAGGAACAATGAATTCAAAATTGTATCAAGACATTTTATAGGAGAATGTCAGGGTAGCAGTCCATCACCTACAGGAAGCTTAATAGAAGTTGAATAATGCAACAAGACAATGATCTAAACACAAGAGTAAATCAACAGCAGAATGGTTTCAAAAGAAGAACATTGTGTTTTGGAATGGCTGAGTCGAAGTCCTAATCTTAATCCTGTACAAGTGTTGTGGAAGGACCTGAAGCAAGCAGTTCATGCAAGGAAGCCCACCAACATCCCAGTGTTGAAGCAGTTTGTAAGGAGGAATGGCCTAAAGTACCTCCAACCTGATGTGCAGGACTCATCAACAGTTCCCAGAAACATTTGATTGAAGTTATTGCTGAGAAAGAGATCATACCCGTTACTGAAAGCAAAAGTTCACATACATTTTCCAACAAATATATGTAATATTGGATTTTTTTTCAATAAATAAATGGATGAGTATAATTTTTTTGTATTATTTATTTAATTGGGTTTTTTAAATCTAGTTTAAGGACGTGAAGATTGGATCCCATTTTAGGTCATATCTATGCAGCAATAGAGAAAATTCTACAAGGGTAAACAAACTTTCTAGCACCACTGTAATTACTGCAGTGATAAGAACAGTTCAGAGATTTCTTGAATCAGCTCTGACACCCAAAAATCTTAAATGGTTAAATCAGGAGTTTGGTGGAATCCAGCTTGGATGATATAGGACAAAACTCAGGAAACTGGACACGGATCACTCTGGATCAAATTATGTGAGATGTTAACACTCACATGCTTTTGCTTTATTTAGAGACACGCCACATACAGGCCCTTCAGGCACAACAGGTCCACACCATCCAGTGATACCCATGTGATCAGATAGCCTACTAACTTGTATGGCATTGGAATGTGAGAGGACCAGAACATCTGGAGGAAACGGGGAGAAAGTACAAATTCCTTACACACCAATGGTGCTGTAATAAGATTATACTAACATGCTAAGCCAAACTGTGTCTAATTCTTTTTAGGGTTGTGTAGGAACTTAGAGCTAAGAATCATGGACTTTGAGTAGGGGAAATCCCCACATCTTGATGACGCTGCACATTTACTGTAAGACGTGATACAAAACCAATTATTCAGATGTGGATAAGTTGGATGGGGCTGGTGATTCTCTTTGCAACAGAGGCAGAGGGAAACCATGAACACAATTACAAATGTGAAGGGGCTTCGACAGAGTCAGCAGCAACTTGTTACCCATGGTTTTGTCTTTGGATTAGCACATAAGCATAATCAGAAAGAAAGCCTCTACTTAGAAGCTTGTGAAGTTTCAACATTTCAGCAAGAACTTTGACAAACTTCTGTAGTGGAAAGTATCCTAACTGGTTGCATCATGGCCTAGTATGGAAACACCAGTATCCAGGAATGGAAAAGGATACAGGACGTCATGGATATAGTCCAGTCCATCGTGGCAAAGCCCTTCCCACCATTGAGTACATTTACACAGAGCACTGTCACAGGAAAAGAGCATTCATTATCAAAGACCCCCACCATCCAGGCCATGCTCTCTTCTCACTACTGTCATCAGGCAGGAGATGTAGATGCCCTAGGTGCCGAAGCTTTAGGTGCCACACCATCAGGTGCCTGGGGTGGAGTTAGAGGCAGATACTTAAGGGACTTTTCAGTGATATTTAGATAGGCACATAAAATATGAGAAAAGTGGAAGGAAATGAACATTGTGTAGGCAGAAGAGAATAGTTGGCCATTTGATTACTAATTTAATTGGTTTAAAGTTCAAAGTACATTTATTATCAAAGAATTTAACCTTGACATTCAGCTTCATGCAGGCAGCCACAAAACATAACACAGTAGAATTCATGAAAAACCCCTCATCACAAAATCAAACATCTAATGTGCAAAAAAATGAACAAATCGTGTAAACAATAAAAAAAGTCAACAAATAATGCACAGAACATGAACTACAAAGTCCCTTAAAGTGAGTCCACAGCTCTGGAGCCAGTTCAGCCCTGCAGCTGGTTCAGGAGTCCAGTGGCTGCAGGCCACAGCCCTGGAGCCAGTTCAGTGCTGTGGCAAGTAAAGCCTCGTGGAGTAGTGACCGTCGGCACAACACTGAGGGCTGAGGGGCATGTTCCGGTGCTATACTGTGTTCTATGGCTGATTTATTGTCCCTTTCAACCCCAATTCAAAATCATTTTGAACCTTGAACACGACAGAGAAGTGAAAAGCGTTGAGGGGTGTGGCATGGGTTGATTGTAATTGTTGGAGGATCAGAGTGTTGAGCTAGGTTAAACAAATGGCTGTCTGAATCCTAAACCCATACTTTATTGTCTGTGCAAATATTAATGCAAATTATGTTAACTTCAAGCCAGCAGTTTAAGTTATAAATGCTGTTGGTCCCTTTGTGCCAGTACTCACTCAGAACATGATTCCAACTTGTAACACTGAAATAGGAGATCTCCCGTTGATCCTTCTCCTTGCTCCTAGCATAGGGATTTTCCTAGTAATAATATCTGTAAATCTCTCCAATTCACCTCTCTCTTCTTCTCTTTCGAAGCCCAAGTCAAAGTAAATTTAAGTTTATTACTCAAGTATACATATGTTGCAATATATTACCATGAGATTAATTTTCTTGTGAGCATTTACAAGAAACAGAATTTATGAAAACTATACATAAATAGACCATGTGCAAAAGAAGACAAATTGTGCAAATAAAAAAAAAGATAGTACAGAGAATAGGAGATGAAAAATCCTTGAAAGTGAGTCTAAAGGTTGTGGAATCAGTTCAGAATTGAAGTGAGTGAAATTATCCAGGACAGTTCAGGAGACTGATGGTTGAGGAGCAATAACTGTTGCTGAACCTGGTGGTATGTGACCTGAGGTTCCTGTGCCTCCTGCCCGATGGTAGTAGTGAGAAGAGAGCATGGCCTGGATGGTGGGGATGCTGGTGAGATGGATGCTGCTTTCTTGTGGCAGCGCTGCATGTAAATTCAAAATTGTTTAAGATTGTTTAATGTCTGTTCCCGTACATGTGTAAAGGAAAATGAAATAATTGTTACTCTCGATCCAATACAGCCCAAAGAAAACACATTAAAATAAAGAACACAATAATAAAAAACACAGCAAATATAAATACATAGATAACTTATATTTGTAGATCAATTGTATGTCCATAAAGTGACACTAGGCATAGAAGTGTCTGTACATAAGCTAACAGACAGGAAATAATGAAGTGGTGGTGGGGGTGTTTTTGTATGTGGTAGTCCTGACATGGATGTTACATAGCCTCCTTCCTGATGGGAGTGGAACAAACAGTCCATGACAAGCTCGGTCCCTTTGTGCCAATACTTAGGGTTTCCACTGCTGTGCCGCTGATGTAAAGAGTGTGAATGATGTGAGTTCTCCTGAAGTTGATAACCATCTCCTTTGTTATGTTGGCATTGAGGAAGGAGTTATTTGCCTGACACCAGGCCTCGATCTCTTCCACCTCCTCTCTGTAGGCCATCTCATCATTGTTACTGATCAGTCCCACCACTGCTCTGTCATCAGTGAACTTAATGATATGATTGCTCAGCTGTTTAGCCATGCAGTCATGTGTGAGCAGAGTGTACAGCACCCAACTCTGGGGGGCACCAGTGTTGAGGATGATGGGGAGAGAGGAGCGGTTGTGCATTCTAACTATCTGAGATCTGTTGGTTAGGAAGTCCAACACCCAGTTGCACGATGGTGTATTTAGACTGAAGATTAGGAGTTTGTTCGCTAAGGTCTGTGGAACAAAAATGTTGAATGCTGAACTGAAATCCAGACACAGAAGTCTGATGTAAGTGTCCTTGTTTTCGAGGTGTGTCGGGGCCAAGTGCAAGGCAGATGCCATAGCGGTTCTGTTGGTAAGCATATTGGTGAGTGTCCGGTGTGGCAGGAATGGAGTTGTTGATGTGCCATTTCCAGCCATTCAAAGCTCTGGATGATCATTGGCATCAGTACCACTGGGTGGTAGTCGTTTATTTCTGAAGGTGTGGATTTCTTTGGTTCAGGCCAAGACCCTTCATCAGGACTGGAAAGGAAGGGGGAAGAAGTCAGAATAAGAAGGTGGGGGAGAGGAGATAGAAGTACAAGGTGGCAGGTGATAGGTGAAGCCAGCAGAAGGGTGAAGTAAAGATCTGGGAAGTTCATTGGTGGAAGAGGTAGAGGGCTGATGAAGGGGGAATCTAATGGAAATGGATAGAAGACCATAGAAGCAAGGGAATACGCTAAATTTTGCCTAACAAATCTCTATACAACTTAAACATCTACAGAAGTTTTTCTAAATTTTTGTTGACATGCTGGAATGCCAAATTTACACAAACTTCAAAGAAAGTAGAGGCACTGTAGTTCCTTCTTTGTGATGGCATTTATGTGCTGGTCCCAAGACAAATCTTTTGATATGATAATACCAAGTAATTTAATGTTATAGAACCTTTCCATCCCCAATCCCCTAATAAGGATTTGCTGATGGATCTCTGTCTGCTTCCTCCTGTAGGTGAGAATCAGTTTAGCTGATGTTGTGTAACCAATCAAACATACTTTCAACTTCCTTTCTCTGACCTACCTGTGATTTGGCCTACAACAATGATGTCATCAGCTAACTTAAATACTATAGTGTGTGCCTGAAAAGCACTGCTGGCGGTGATGGTGGAGCCTGGTAACATTTAACCTGCTCTAAGTTCAATCTAACCCTTTCCACCTACTTAGCCCTCCATTTTTCCATAATCTATGTGCCTAAGAGTTCCTTAAACGCTCCTAATATATTTGCTTCTACCAACGCCCCTGATAGAGCATTCCACCCACCCACCATTCTGTGTTAAAAAAACCTTATCTCTGACATCAACCCCCCCCCCCCCCACCCCGCTATACTTTCCTCCAAGCACCTTATAGTTATGCCTCCTGGTGTTAGTCATTTCCATCCTGGCTATCCGATCTATGCCTCTTAGGATAACTTACCATGGACTATTGGTCTTCAGGTTGTGCCACTCAGGGATTTGTGCTAATATTATTTTGAACCTGAATCGTAGCTATACGCGCTGTGTGCTGCATGTGACTGTATGTACTACATGTCCGACCTTGGCCCGGAGGAAGATTATTTTGTTTAACTGTACACATGAGTATGATTGAATGAAAATTAAACTTGAGCTTGATCTCATCATTTTGTACACCCCTATCAAGTCAGCTAATCAGTGACAAAGTGCCAAGCCACAGGCATGATCAGATCTTAGAAAATGGAAGATAGAACACAGAACAGTATAGCACAGGAACAGGCCCTTTGGCCCACAATGATATATCAGATTCAAAGGTGGAGCCAGCAGGGACTTTTCTCTTTGCAGTGAAGGCAGATGTGAAGTGATTTGATAGAGGTGAATAAGATTATGAGAGGCAAGGATAGAGTGGACACCAGCACCTTTTCCCAGGACGGAAATTGTCAATACCAGAGGACAACCACTGAAGGTGAGTGGATGAAAGTTCAGGGGAGATGTCAGAGGTAGATTTTCTTTCCACACAGAGTGGTGAGTATCTAGACTGCACCGCAAAGGGTAGTGGTAGATTTTGATACAATGGGGACATTTAACAGGCACATGGATGTAAGAAATATGGAGTGTTATGAGCTGTGTAGGAGGGAATTCCAGGCACCCACCACTCACTGTGCAAAAGAACTTGCCCTGCACATCCTTCACACCCATCTCACCATAAGTGTGCGTCCTCTTGTATAAGAATTAACCTTGTTATTAATCATGTTCATTTCCATATGGTGCAATGGGCTCCATTCAAATAGATTTGAAAATTAATTTCTGAATTTGCATTTTTTGTGATCCAGTGCCCCTCTTTCAGAGATAGGCAGTATCCCATATCAACCCTTCTCACAGTTATTTGCATTTAGTCCAAACTGACATACCCAACAAGAGTCACTGGAGTATTGGTGCCATTATTATGTACTTGTGATTTCCTTTTCCTTTGCATCCTGTACCAGTGATTCAGACTTAGACAAATGGAACCTCCCAGTTAGCTATCAGCTGAACGTGAAAGGGTGGAATGGATTCAGAGGTGCAATGACCTGGCAAGTTGGTTGCTTTTGTCTGGCGTCTGTGAGTCCGGGACTGCCCCATGAATCGGATTCAAGTGAGAGTGTGCTATCTGATGATGATGCAAAGCTGAGTGACGGATTAGATTATGATGAGGATGCAGAGGTTCATGAGATACATTGTACAGGAAAATGGGTAGAGAAGGGATACGGGCCAAATGCGGACAAATGGGACCATGTGAAATGAGAATCCTGGTCAGCTTATCCCATTGGGCTGAGGGGCCCATTTCCATGCGTATGACATTGACTATTAAAGACCAAAATTGAGTGATTATGAGAAGCTAGAGAGAGTGGTCCTCAGGTAAAAGATTGCCTATGATGTTACTGTAAAGATGTCACCAAGGGTTGAATGACATACTCCTGCTTGTTCTTAAGTTTACCCCTAATAGAGTGAGCATCAGATTTATTTATGGAATTCAAGGACCTTGAGGGAGATTAGTGTAGAAATAGCAGGGACTCTGACAGAAATATTTCAAATGTCTTAGAAACGGGGATGGTGCCGGAGGATTGGCATATTGTTTATGTGGTTCCATTGTTTAAAAAGGGTTCTAAGAGTAAACCTAGCAATTATTGGCCTGTCAGTTTGATGTCAGTGGTGGGTAAATTAATGGAAAGTATTCTTAGAGATGGTATATATAATTATCTGGATAGACAGGGTCTGATTAGGAACAGTCAACATGGATTTGTGCGTGGAAGGTCATGTTGGACAAATCTTATTGAATTTTTTGAAGAGGTTATGAGGAAAGTTGATGAGGGTAAAGCAGTGGATGTTGTCTATATGGACTTCAGTAAGGCCTTTGACAAGGTTCCACACGGAAGTTTAGTTAGGAAGGTTCAATTGTTAGGTATTAATATTAAAGTAGTAAAATGGATTCAACAGTGGCGGGATGGGAGATGCCAGAGAGAAGTGGTGGATAACTGTTTGTCAGGTTGGAGGCCGGTTACTAGTGGTGTGCCTCAGGGATCTGTATTGGGTCCAATGTTGTTTGTCATATACATTAATGATCAAATATTGCTTTATTATACTGTTACATATCCCTGTGTTGTACTGCTCTCTATCCCTGTGTTGGACTGTTCTGTATCACAGTGTTGATCTTGTCTATATCTATATTTCGTACTGCTCTCTATCCTGGTGTTGTATTGTTCTACATCCCTGTGTTGTATTGTTCCATATCCCTGTGTTGTACACTCCTCAATCCCTGTGTTGCACTCTTCAATATCGCTGTGTTGTCATGCTCCATATCCCTGTGTTGTATTGGTCTATATACCTGTGTTGTACTGTTCTATATGCATATGTTGTACTGTTCCATATCCGTGTGTTGTACTGTTCTTTCTCTCTCTGTGTTGTTCTGTTCTATATCCCTGTGCTGTATTGTTCTAAATGCATGTGTTGTACTGTTCCATATCCCTTTGCTGTACTGTTCTATATCACTTTGTTGTACTGTTGCATTTGTCTGTGTTGTACTCTTCTACATCTCTGTGTTGTACTGGTCCATATTCCTCTGTTGTTCTGTTCTATATGTCTGTGTTGTACTGTTGTATATACCTGTGTTGTACTCTTCTATGTCTCTGTATTGTACTGTTCTATTTCTCTGTGTTGTTCTGCTCCATATCCCCGTGTTCTACCGTTCTATATCCCTGTGTTGTACTCTTCCCTGTCTCTGTGTTTTACTGTTCTATATCCCTGTGTTGTACTGTACTATATTCCTCTGTTATACTGTTCTATGTTCCTGTGTTGTGCTGTTCTATATCCCTGTGTTGTAATGTTCCATACCCCTCTGTCGTACGTCTCCACATCTGTGTTGTACTGTTCTCTATCCCTGTGTCAAACTACTCTACATCCCTGTGTCATATTGTTCTATATCCGTCTTGTACTGTTCTATACACCTGTGTAGTATTGCTCTCTGTTCCTGTATTATACTGTCCTATATCTCTGTGTTGTACTGTTTCATATCCATGTGTTGTACTGTTCCATATCCCTTTGTTCTGTTCTTTCTCACTGTTTTATACTGTTCTATATCCCTTTTGTTGTGCTGTTTTATATCCCTGTTCTTAACGATTCTATACCTCTGTGTTGTGCTGTTCTCTATTCCTGTGTTGTACTGTTCTGTATGCATGTGTTATACTGACGCATGTCACTGTGTTGTACTATTGTATGTCCCTGTATTGTACTGCTCTATATCCCTGTTCTGTAGTGTTCTCTGTTGTAATTCTCTACATCCCCGTGTTCCATATGCCTATGTTGTACTGTTCTACATCACTGTGTCATTCTGTGTTCTATCCGTGTTCTACTGTTCCATACCCGTCTTGTACTGTTCCATACGCCTGTGTTGTATTGCTCTCTATTCCTGTGTTATAGTGTTCCATAACCCTGTGTTGTACTGTTCTATATCCCTGTGTTGTACTGTTCAATATCGCTGTGTTGCCCTGTTCCATATCCCTGTGTAGTTCTGTTCCATATCCCTGTGTAGTTCTGTACCATATCCCTGTGTTGGACTGTTCTATATGCATGTGTTGTACTGTTCCATATCTGTGCTGTACTGTTCTATATACTTTTGTTGTACTGTTGTATTTGTGTTGTACTGGTCTACATCTCTGTGTTCTACTGTTCCATATTCCTGTCTTGCACTGTTCTCTCTCTCTCTGCTGTTCTGTTTATATACCTGTGCTGTACTGTTCTATATGCATGTGTTCTATGGTTCCATATCCATGAGTTGTGGTTCCACATCCATGAGTTGTACTGTTTTATATCTCTTTGTTGTACTGTTGTGTTGTACTCATCTACATCTGTGTTGTACTGTTCCATATTCCTGTGTTGTTCTGTTCTATATCGCTGTGTTGTACTGTTCCATGTCCCTGTTGTACTGTTCCAAATCCCTGTGTCGTACTGTTGTAAGTTGCTGTGTTGCACTGTTCTATATGTCTGTGCTGTACTGTTGTATATCTCTGTGTTTTACTCTATCCCTCTGTTATAGAGTTCTATTTGTCTGTGTTGTAATCTTCCGTATCCGTGTATGTATTGTTCTGTATTACTGTGTTGTACTCTTCTATATCCCTGTTTGATGCTTTTCCATATCCCTGTCTCGTACTGTTCTTTATCAGTTTCTACTGTTTCATATCCTTGAGTTGTACCGTTCCATATGCCTGTGTTGTACTGTTGTATGTCCCTGTGTTGTAGTGTTCTATGCCCCTTTGTTGTGCTGCTCAATATCAGTTGAGTTGTTGTTACTGTTCTATATCTTTGTTTCATTCTGTGTTCTATCCCTGTGTTGTTCTATTCCATATCCCTGTGTTGTACTGTTCTATAATCACAATGTTATACTGGTCTCCATCTGTGTGTTGTGCTGTTCTCTATCCCTGCGCAGCACAACAGCACTGTTATTGATCCCTTATTGTACTGTTATGTGTCCCTTTGTTGTAGTGTTTGATATCCTTTTGTTGTACTGCTGTATATTCCTCTGTTGTACTGTTCTGTATCCTTGTGTTGTGCTGTTCTATATTCCTCAGTCGTACTGTTCTATATCCCTCAGTCATACTGTTCTATATTCCTGTGTCATTCTGTCTTCTATCCCTATGTCATACTGTTCCATTTCCTTCTGTTGTACTGTTCCATATCCCTGTGTTCTACTGTTGCATATCCCTATGTTGTAATGTTCCATATCCCTGTATGGTACTGTTCTCTATCCCTATGCTGTTCTGTTCTATATCCCTGTGTTGTACTGTTCCATTTCCCTGTCTTGTACTGTTCCTTATCCCTGTGTGGTACTGTTCCCTATCCCTGTGTTCTATTGTTCTATATCCCTGTGTTGTACCGTTCCATATCCCAGTGTTGTATCGTTCTATATCCCTGTATTCTACTGTTCCATATTCCTGTGTTGTACTGCTCTCTATCCCTGTGATGTACTGTTCCATATCCT
The DNA here is from genome assembly GCF_030144855.1 of Hypanus sabinus. Classification (NCBI taxonomy): domain Eukaryota; kingdom Metazoa; phylum Chordata; class Chondrichthyes; order Myliobatiformes; family Dasyatidae; genus Hypanus; species Hypanus sabinus. The sequence continues at coordinate 70,976,981 of NC_082718.1, read as the reverse complement.
TCTGTTGTACTGTTCCAAATCCCTGTGATGTACTGTTCTATATCCCTGTGATGTGCAGTTTGGTATCCCTGTGTTGTACCGTTCCATATCCCTCTGTTGTACTTCTCCATATCCCTGTGTTTACCGTTCTCTATCCCTGTACTGTACTTGTCTCTAACCCGCTGTTGTAGTTTTCCTTATCCCTGTGTTGTACTGCTCTCTATCCCTGTGTTCTACTGTTCTGTATCTCAGTGTTGTATTGTTCCGTATCCCTGTGCTGTACTGTTCCACATCCCTGTGTTGGAAAGCGGCCAGTGACTGAGTGGACCAGTAAAGGACTGGAGCTTTGTGGCTTTGACTCGGGGAGTGGCCTTGTTGAGGGAAATGCCTTGTGAGAAAAGTGCAAGTCTTTGGCTCGAGAGTCTTCGGCAAGGAGGCTGAGGGAGGAGACTATGCCACAGTTGGATAGGGTGAGAGGTGGTGAAGAGATGACAGGTAAACTGATTCAGTGTGATGCTTGCCTAATGTGGGAGGTCAAGGACACTGCTGGTGCCTCTGGCTGCTACAACTGTGAAAACTGTGCCCAGGTTCAGCTCCTGAAGGGCCGTGTTGGGGCACTGGAGAGGCAACTGGATGACCTCAGGTTCATCCAGGAATGGACAGGACGTACAGTGAGATTGTTACACCAAAGATACTGGAAGAGAGAAGGGGGCAACGATGAGGAAGGGATGGACGCTTGAAGTATAGGAGATGCCGGGAGATGTGCCTCTTGAAAACCAATTCACCCTCTTGGAAACTGTCGGGTCAGAAGACACTGCCAGTCTGAGAGGCGGAAGGGTCTGCAAGTCAAAAATTGGCACTGAAGCAAAGCCGAAGAGACAGACGTCAGGCAGAGCCGTGGTAGTAGGGGACTCCATAGTGAGAGGTACAGAAAGGGGTTTCTGCGGCAACAGGCGGGACTTAAGAATGGTGTGTTGCCTCCCTGGAGCCAGGATCCAGGACGTCACGGACTGATTGCAGAGCATCCTCAAGGGTGAAGGTGAACAGCTGGAAGTGGTAGTGCATGTCGGCACAAATGATGTCGGGAAGAAAAGGAAAGAAATTCTGCAGCATGACTTCAGAAAACTCGAAAGAAGGCTGAAAAGTAGGACCTCCAGGGTGGTCATCTCCTGTTTGCTTCCAGTTCCTTGTGCTGGTGAGGGCAGGAGCAGGGAGATATGGGATCTCAATGAGTGGCTGAGGAGCTGGTGCGGCAAGTAGTATTTTAGATCCTTAGACCACTGGGATCTGCTTTGAGGTAAGGATGAATTGTACAACAGGTGGGGGACTAGCATTCTGGCAGGCAGGTTTTCCACTGCTACACAGGTGTGTTTAAACTAATAAGTGGGGGGAGGAGACAAACTGGAAATATAAGGATGGAGTTAAAGGGAAAGAGAGAATTAGAAAAGTTAAGAAAGACAACAGAATTAAAGGGGCAGAAAGCTCAGGAAGGGATCGGAGAGTATGGCCAAGTGTGATAGGGATCGATGTGAGAAGCGAGGGGAGTAATGGATTAAAAGTATATATGAACGCACGAAGTATAAGAAATAAAGTGGATGAGCTTGAGGCTTGGAAATTGGGAAGTATGATATTGTAGGAATAACAGAGACATGGCTGCAAGAGGACCAGGGCTGAGAAATTAATATTCAATGGTATACGTCCTATCAAAAGGACAGACAAGTGGGCAGAGGGGATGGAGTGGCTCTGCTGGTGAGGAATGAAATTCAGTCCCTTGCGAGGAGTGACATAGAATCAGGAGATGTAGTGTCAGTATGGATAGAACTGAGAAATCTTAAGGGCAAAAAGACCCTAATGGGAGTTATCTACAGGCCCCCAAATTCTAGCCTGGATATTGGGTGCAAGTTGAATCAAGAGCTAAAGTTAGCATGTCGCAAAGGTAATGCTATGGTTGTCATGGGGAATTTCAACATGCAGGTAGACTGGGAAAATCAGGTTGGTACTGGACCCCAAGAAAGGGAGTTTGTGGAGTGCCTCCGAGATGGATTCTTAGAGCCGCTTGTACTGGAGCCTACCGGGGGAAGGCAATTCTGGATCTAGTGTTGTGTAATGAACTGGATTTGATAAGGGAACTTGAGGCAAAGGAGCCATTAGGAGGTAGTGACCATAATATGATGTTTTAATCTACAATTTGAGAGGGAGAAGGGAAAATCGGAAGTGTCAGTATTACAGCTGAACAAAGGGACTATGGAGCCATGAGGGATGAACTAGCCAAAGTTGACTGGAAGGATACCCTAGCAGGGATGACAGTAGAACAACAATGGCAGATATTTCTAGAAATAATACAGAAGGTGCAGGATCAGTTCATTCCAAAGAGGAAGAAAGATTCTAAGGGGAGTAGGGGGCAATTGTGGCTGACAAGGGAAGTCAAGGACAGTATAAAAATAGAAGAGAAGTATAACATAGCAAAGATGAGCGGGAAGCCAGAAGATTGGGAAACTTTTAAAGAGCAACAGAAGATTACTAAAAAGGCAATACGGGGAGACAAGATAAGCTAGTCAAGAATATAAAGGAGGACAGTAAAAGCTTCTTTAGGTATGTGAAGAGGAAAAAGTTAAGACCAAAGTTGGGCCCTTGAAGGCAGAAATGGGTGAATTTATTATGGGGAAATTTATTACAAGGAAATGGCAGACGAGTTGAACAGATACTTCACTAAGGAAGACGCAGACAATCTCCCAGATGTAATAGTGGCCAGAGTACCTAGGGTAACGGAGGAACTGAAGGAAATTCACATTAGGCAGAAAATGGTGTTGGGTAGACTGATGGGACTGAAGGCTGATAAATCCCCAGGGGCTGATGGTCTGCATCCCAGGGTACTTAAGGAGGTGGCTCTAGAAAACGTGGACGCATTGGTAATCATTTTCCAATGTTCTATAGATTCAGGATCAGTTCCTGAGGATTGGAGGATAGCTAATGTTATCCCACTTTTTAAGAAAGGAGGGAGAGAGAAAACATGTTAGCCTCACAGCAGTGGTGGGGAAGATGCTAGAGGCAATTATAAAAAATGAAATCGTGGCACATTTGGATAGCAGTAACAGGATCGATCTGAGTCAACATGGAATTACAAAAGGGAAATCATGCTTGACTAATCTTCTGGAATTTTTTGAGGATGTAACTGTGAAAGTGGACAAGGGAGAGCCAGTGGATGTAGTGTACCTGGACTTCCAGAAAGTCCCATATAGGAGATTAGTGAGCAAAATTAGAGCACATGGTATTGGGGGTAGGGTACTAACATGGATAGAAAATTGGTTGGCAGACAGGAAAGAAAGAGTAGGGATTAACAGGTCCTTTTCAGAATGGCAGGCAGTGACTAGTGGGGTACCGCAAGTCTCAGTGCTGGGACCACAGCTATTTACAATATACATTAATGATTTAGATGAAGGGTTTAAAATTAACATTAGCAAATTTGCAGATGACACAAAGCTGTGTGGCAGTGTGAAATATGTGGAGGATGTTAGGAGAATGCAAGGTGACTTGGACAGGTTGGGCGAGTGGGCAGATGCATGGCAGATGCAGTTTAATGTGAATAAATGTGAGGTTATCCACTTTGGTGGCAAGAACAGGAAGACAGATTACTCTCTGAATGGTGTGAAGTTAGGAAAAGGAGAAGTACAACAAGATCTAGGTGTTCTTGTAAGTCACTGAAAGTAAGCATGCAGGTACAACAGGCAGTGAAGAAATCTAATGGCATGTTGGCCTTCATATCAAGGAGTATAGGAGCAAAGAGGTCCTTCTGCAGTTGTACAGGGCCTTGGTGAGACCACACCTGGAGTATTGTGTTCAGTTTTGGTCTCCAAATTTGAGGAAGTACATTCTTGCTATTGAGGGAGTGCAGCGTAGGTTTACGAGGTTGATTCCCGGAATGGCAGGACTGTCATATGTTGAAAGATTAGAGCGACTGGGCTTGTATACACTGGAATTTAGAAGGATGAGAGGAGAACATATAAGATTATTAAGGGATCGGACACGCTAGAGGCAGGATACATGATCCCGATGTTGGGGGAGTCCAGAACCAGAGGCCACAGTTTAAGAATAAGGGGTAGGCCATTTAGAACAGGGTTCAGGAAAAACTTTTTCACCCAGAGAGTTGTGGATCTATGGAATGCTCTGCCTCAGAAGGCAGTGAAGGCCAATTCTCTGGATGCTTTCAAGAAAGAGTTAGATAGAGCTCTTAAAGATAGCGATATGGGGAGAAGGCAGGAACAGGGTACTGATTGTGGATGATCAGCCATGATCACAGTGAATGGTGGTGCTGGCTTGAAGGGCCGAATGACCAACTCCTGCACCTATTGTCTATTGTCCATTTTCCATATCCCATTGTCCCTGTGTGGTACTCTTCTATATCCTTGTGTTGTTGTATTCAATATCCCCGGGTCATACTGTTCCATATCCCTGTGTCATATTGCTCTATATCCCTGTATTGTACTGTTATCAGTCGCTGTGTTGTACTGTTCTATATCCCTGTGCTGTACTGTTCCATATCCCTGTGTTGTTCTGCGCTATATGACTGTGCTTTTCCGTTCTGTATCCGTGTGTTGTACTGTTCTACATCCCTGTGTTGTACTATTCCATGTCACTCTGTTGTACTCTACCATATCCCTGTATCATACTGTTCCATTCTATTACAAAACAGTATAACACAGGGATACAGAACAATACTTCTACAATTCTGGGACCTCTACTTTTAGTGATTTTTATTAATGACCTGGATGTGGGGGTAGAAGGGTGGGTTGGCAAGTTTGCAGATGACTGAAAGGTTGGTGGTGTTGTAGATAATGTAGAGGATTGTCGAAGATTGCAGAGAGACGTTGATAGGATGCAGAAGTGGACTGAGAAGTGGCAGATGGAGTTCAATTCAGAGAAGTGTGAGGTGGTACACTTTGGAAGGACAAACTCCAAGGCAGAGTACAAAGTAAATGGCAGGATATTTGGTAGTGTGGAGGAGCAGAGGGATCTGGGGGTACATGTCCACAGATCCCTGAAAGTTGCCTCACAGTTAGATAGATTAGTTTATGAAAGCTTATGGGGTGTTAGCTTTCATAAGTCAAGGGATAGAGTTTAAGAAACACGATGTAATGATGCAGCTCTATAAAACTCTAGTTAGGCCACACTTGGAGTACTGTGTCCAGTTCTGGTCACCTCAGTATAGGAAGGGTGTGGAAGCATTGGAAAGGGTACAGAGGAGATTTACCAGGATGCTGCCTGGTTTAAAGAGTATGGATTATGATCAGAGATTAAGGGAGCTAGGGCTTTACTCTTTGGAGAGAAGGAGGATGAGAGGAGACATGATAGAGGTGTACAAGATATTAAGAGGAATAGACAGAGTGGACAGCCAGCGCCTCTTCCCCAGGGCACCACTGCTCAATACAAGAAGACATGGCTTTAAGGTAAGGGGAGGTAAGTTCAAGGGTGATATTAGAGGAAGGTTTTTCACTCAGAGAGTGGTTGGTGCGTGGTATGCACTGCCTGAATCAGTGGTGGAGGCAGATACATTAGTGAAGTTTAAGAGACTACTAGACAGGTATATGGAGGAATTTAAGGTGGGAATATGGGAGGCAGGGTTTGAGGGTTGGCACAACATTGTGGGCCGAAGGTCCTGTAATGTGCTGTACTATTCTATGTTCTATGTTCTAATATTCCACAGGGATACGGAACAGCACAACACAGGAATATAAGTGTAAAGAGGGTTTCTTCTTTTTTGTTAACTAGCAGGAATGCTAATTTACTGTTAACGAGAATGGTATTCCTTTGTAAACCAAATGGGGATTAATGTTCTTTCTTCTGAGTCTGTAAGCTTTTGTTGACGGGCTTTTGGGCAGATCGGCGCGAGGGGGTCGAGAGAGAGGACGCAATGATCTAAGCTGGGCGAGGATCGGACCCCAAAGGGGGGTCCGAGGCCGGGAGATTCTCCGAGGGGGGGGGGATGAAGCTAGATGTGCTTGGTTGACCACTCGGAGGGTCCTGAGCGGTTTGGAGAGTCCGAGGAGTTCGGGTGGTCCTGAGCTGCGAGTCGAGGAGTTCGGAGGGGATCGAATGGTGGCCAGAAGACTTCAGAAATTGAGCTCCAACGGCTGTGCATGAAGTGGTTTGGACTTTGATAAGTTTGGCACCTTTTCTTTAATTTTCTCTTCATATATACTGTATCGTTATTAATCACTTAGTTATAGTAACCTTTATAAATTGTACTCATCTAATCGCATATGGTGTACTGTCTGTTTTTGGGTGAGGCGGGGACATCACACAGCATCCACACCAGCTGATTACCCAGTTTGGCGGGGCCGAAGGCTGCTCCCCCTAGACGAAATGAGCTGAGCGAGCCTGAGGCGACCCAGGTGGTTACATAAGAACAGTAGAACACAGGAATAAAGAACAATAGAACACAGGGATAAAGATCAGTATTACACAAGGATACAGAACTGTACAACACAGGGATATGAAACTGTACAACACAGGGGTCTATAACACTACAACACTGGGATATAGAACTGGGAAAAAGACCAGTACAAGACAGGGATAGAGAACAGTACAACACAGGGATATAGAGCAGTACAACACAGGGATATGGAACAGTATAGCAAAGGGATAGAGACCAGTAAAACACCGTATTGTACTGTTCTGCACCCCTGTATTGTGCTGGTCTATTTCCCTGTCTTGCACTGAGTTATATCCCTGTGTTATATTGTTCCTTATCCCTGTGGTGTACTGTTCTTTATCCCTGTGTTGTACTGTACTTTATTGCAAGCGTCTATCTGTTCCATATCCCTGTGTTGTACTGTTCCATATCGGTCTGTTATACTGCTCTGTATCCCTGTGTTGTACTGCTCTCTATCCCTGTGTTGTACTGTTCTATATCCCTCTTTTGTACTGTTCCATATCCCTGTGTTGGACTGTTTCATACCCCTGTCATGTACTGTTCCATATGGCTGTGTTGTACTGCTCTCTCTCCCTGTGTTGTACTGTTCCATATCCCTATGTTGTACTGTTCTATTTCTCTTTGTTGATCTGTTGTATATGCCTGTGTCATACTGTTTCATATCCCTGTGTCGTATTGCTGTATATCCCTGTGTTGTACTGTTCTTTTTCTCTGTGTTGTACTGTTCCATATCCCTGTGTTGTTCTGTACTGTACTGTACTGTACAGAACAGGAACAGGATCTTTGCTCCAAGATGTATGGATGTATTTTCAGCAATAGTTAAATATCTAACTGAAGGAATCCCCTTTCATTGCACAATCCCTCCTCTTGATTTTCTACGGATTGATCTGCCTTTCTAAGAGCCTTATTAATTCCTCCATATTCTCTGCTGCTTTTTCCAACCCGGCTGTGCTTTGCAGACATCCAGCATTTTGTGTGCAAAATATCTTGCTCTTCACATTTCCTTTGAACTGACTGCCTATCGATGCTAAGCAGCATCGGAGGAGAATATCTGAATTAGCTGTTGATCAACAAGACACAACCTACCATGCCGAGTTTGCTTTGAAAGGTTACAATGCACTGCCATTGTATTTTCCTTTAGATGTTACACAAGGTATAAAAATAGTCAGCATTGAAAATGTTTTTCTGTTAGGGTTTCATCAGTGATGATATTTACAATCTCATAAATGAGAATCTCTGCTGCTTCATTATCAGCAGATGCTTTACATTTTTTTAAGTTTTCAAAAATTTAGTGCTGTGAATGTTCACAATTACCTTTAAATTTCTATTCATTGTGGTGGATCTATGCTTCCACCATGATTGGGGGCATATATCGACCGGCCTGCTGTTAAGAGGCATGATCGGCCTACTGTTAGGGGCATGATTGGCATACTGTTAAGGGGCTAATACTGATGCTGATGAATTCATTCTTTCAATACAAGATCAAGATTGTTATTTTTTCACCTGAGTAGTGATTTTATATTTTTCTTTAACTTCCGTTCATTATTTGGGTGAAGTCACATATGTAATGAACTGTCTGTGGTGCACAGAGACCTGTGCATCACCTGGGAACTTCCCAGCACCCTCTGAAGTTTTCCATTTGTGATATCATTCCAGCGCTCCAAAAAATGTTGAATTTTGGAGGTTTTCAGATTTTGGGATTTTGCATAAGGGTTGCTCAACCTGTTTTTGATACTTAGGATACTATCATTTTTTATTTCCCCCTCCCCCTCCCAAATCTCTTACTATCTTTTCTTTCAGTTAGTCCCGAAACATCGACTGTACTTCGTCCATTAGCATTTTGTGTGCAAAAATGTGTTACAGTTACAAAGAAAGTGCAGTGCAGACAGTAAAGTGAAAGGTAGATTGTTGACTTAACAGTCCATCTTCACATGCTAGCAGACATTCAGTGAACAGGGGCTGTCTTTGAGCTGGGGTGGTACATGCTTTCAGGCTTTTGTATCTTCTTTGACATGAGTTTCACAATGTATGTCAGTAGTATAAATCTGGTTCTTCTGTATTATGAAAGAGAGCAAACAGAGTGAGACAGTGTTTGTGGGTTCACAGACCATTTAGAAATCTGATGAGAGAGCAGAAGACGTTAAGTGTGTGACTTCAGGCTCCTGTACCTCCTCCCCTAAGACAGTTAAGAGAAGAAGGTATGCACTTGATGGTGAAGGTCCTTAATGTTGGATGTCACCTTCTTGAAAGGAGACATCCATTTACAGTTCTGAGATTCATCTTCTCCAGATTGCTACGAAACAAAGAAAGAACGTGAAAGCCGTTCAAACTCAACCACCACCCCCCGACACAAACATCCTGATTATTGACCCCCAAAGCCTCTCCCTTTGGACAAGAACATCGACATCTCCTTAAACACTGCTTCCCCACACAAAATGCAACAAGAACATCGACTGTCGGGGGGACGTCACGTGATGACGTAGGATCAAGACGCTGGAACTCAGCCCTCCCGTAAAAAAGTTAATAAATTAATGTTTAAGTGAAGAAAAGTCAATCAATACTTTTTTAAGGTTACTCATAAACCTCATGCCTCAAAAACAGAGGATGAAGAAAACTACTTCCGCGAAGACCGCTCAAGTTGGAACAGAATCAAGGCCTACTTCTACCGAAGAACCGCGGACTCAGGTACAACACACCACCGGTGAAACAGAAAAGGAGACCGCGGCAGCATCGGCCATTTCTAAAGGAAAGGATCAACGAGAACTGCGCATGCGTAAAGGAATGAGCATGCGCAAACGAGTGCAACCAGAACTACAAAACCCAGCAACGACTGAAACCGACAGTGAAAGTGAGTCTGAGAGAGAGCCGGACTCTCTGGAAAAATCAGACGAAGATGGAGATGAAAGTTCCTCTGAAAATACAAAAAAGACTTTGAGGCAAATAATGCATAAATTAGAAAAATTAAATGCATTAAAAGTAATTAAAGAAAAAATAACAAAAATGGAGGCTATGTTTGATAAAATGACAAAGAAACAGGAAAAAATGGAAAAGAAAATTATAGATTTGCAAGTCAAAGTGGAAGAAATGGATGGAAGAATGAAGAAGATGGAAGATGATAATGATGCCTGGACATCAGAAAGAAAACAACTCGTGGGAAAAATTGATAAGCTCGAAAATTTTAGTAGACGCAACAATATTAAAATTGTTGGACTTAAAGAAGGTACTGAAGGAGAAGACCCAATAAATTTTTTTCAAAAATGGATACCTGAAAAATTGGAAATGGGAGAAGAAACTTCAATTGAGATTGAAAGGGTGCACAGAGCCTTAAGACCAAGATCTCAAGATGATCAAAATCCGCGATCAATTTTGATAAGATGTTTAAGATACCAGGATAAAGAAAAGATTTTGAAGGCAGCTGCCCAAGGTGCTAAAAGAAGAAAAGGTCCATTGATGATAGCAGAGAAACCAGTTCTTTTTTATCCTGATATAAGTTATAACCTTTTGAAGAGAAAGAAAGAATTCAATCCAGCTAAAAATGTTTTATGGAAAAAAGGTTATAAGTTTTTAATGCGTCACCCTGCAACACTGATAATTTTTTTGGAGGAGGGAAAAAGATTTTTTTCTGATTATCGAGAAGCAGAGGTGTTCGCACAAAAACTCCCATCTCTTTGCTAATTAAACGTAGAGACTTTTAAATGTAATTGTTAAAGATGAAGACAGAGATAGCGAATGGAACAGATGGACATTTAAGGATGATATAAGGGAGAAAAGTAAAATTTTCGAAATAATAACTGAGAATAGTATGTTTTTTTTAATATATATACTTTTTATGTTGCGGGGGGCTGGGGAGCTTTGAATCGGTTACTACGGGATTCACGTGTGTAATCATGGCGATTGCCATGACCCGTACAATAGAGGGGGGTAATGTTGTGTTTTTTTTCTTTCACAACATTAGTAGGGGGGTATTTTGTTTTTTTCTTTATTTTCTATTTTTCTTCTATTCTTTTGCCTGGATGATTGGTGGGGACACACATAGCAACATGGAGACTTCTAAAAAGATTTCCCAGGATACAATGAAAGTTGAAAGATTAGATATTATTATAGATTGGAGGTAACATAATTAAAAATAATGACTAATCTATTGAATTTTTTAAGTTTTAATGTTAATGGGCTTAATGGACCAATAAAAAGAAAAAGAATTTTAACATATATTTAAAAAATGAAAATAGATATAGCTTTCTTACAAGAAACTCATTTAACGGATATAGAACTTCAGAAATTAAAAAGAGACTGGGTTGGAAATGTTATTGCAGCTTCATTTAACTCAAAGGCGAGAGGAGTTGCAATTTTGGTTAATAAAAATTTACCAATTAAAATACAAAATGTATTAACTGATTCGGCAGGAAGATATTTAATTATACATTGTCAAATTTTTTCAGAACTACGGACTCTTATGAATATTTATGCACCAAATGAAAATGATGTAAAATTTATACAGGAGGTCTTTTTGAATTTGGCTAACGCACATGATAAAATATTAATAGGTGGAGATTTTAATTTTTGTTTAGATCCAGTTTTAGATAGATCAACAAAGGCTATTACAAAATCAAAAGTAGCAAAATTAACTCTATCATTGATGAAAGATTTAAATTTGATTGATATATGGAGAAGAATCAATCCAAAAGAAAGGGATTATTCATTCTATTCAAATAGACATAAAACATACTCAAGGATAGATTTTTTCTTATTATCAACAAATACTCAAGATAGAGTGAAAAATGTGGAATATAAAGCAAGAATATTGTCTGATCATTCTCCTTTAATAATGACAATGACAATGATAGATAAAGAGGAATCAATTTATAGATGGAGATTTAATTCAATTCTACTAAAACGTCAAGATTTTTGTGATTTTATGAAAAAGCAGATTCAGTTCTTTTTAGATACAAATTTACATTCAGTTGATGATAAATTTATATTGTGGGAAGCAATGAAAGCATATTTGAGAGGCCAGATAATAAGTTATACTTCTAAAATTAAGAAGGAATATATGATAGAAATAGATCAATTGGAAAAAGAGATTATTAAATTAGAAAAAGAATCTCAAAGAAATATGACAGAAGAAAAACGAAGACAACTTATTAATAAGAAGTTAAAATATAATACACTCTAGACATATCGAACAGAAAAAGCAATTATGAGAACTAAACAGAGATATTATGAACTAGGTGAAAGATCACATAAAGTTCTTGCATGGCAGTTAAAAACAGATCAGATTTCCAAAGCAATAAATGCAATTCGAACAAAAGTGAATGAAATTACTTTTAAGCCTCTAGAAATTAATGAGGCTTTTAAGAATTTTTATTCTGAGTTGTATAAATCAGAATCAAAGAATGATGATGTTAAGATAGAAGAATTTTTATCACAAATAACTCTTCCAAAATTAAATACAGAAGAACAGAAGGGATTAGATAGGCCTTTTACATTGAAGGAAGTTGAGGAAGCTTTGGGATCACTTCAAAGTAATAAATCTCCAGGAGAAGATGGTTTTCCACCTGAATTTTATAAAAAGTTTAAAGATTTATTAATTCCTCCTTTTATGGAGTTAATATATCAAGCGGAAAGAATGCATAAACTTCCAGAATCTTTTTCAACAGCTATTTTAATAGTATTGCCAAAAAAAGATAGACCTTTTAAAACCAGCATCATATAGACCTATTTCTTTATTAAACACCGATTATAAAATAATAGCAAAAATCTTATCTAATAGATTATCTAAATGCTTACCAAAATTAGTGCATATGGATCAAACAGGATTTATCAAAAATAGACAATCGGCAGATAATGTAACCCGGTTATTTAGTATAATCCATTTAGCGCAAAAGAGGGAGGAAATGAGTGTGGCCGTTGCTTTGATGCAGAAAAAGCATTTGATAGATTGGAATGGGATTTTTTATTTAAGGTATTGGAAAAATATGGATTAGGAACATCATTTATAAAATGGATTAAAACCTTAAATACTAATCCCAAAGCTAAAGTAGTGACAAATGGTCAAATTTCAACATCATTTCAGTTAACAAGATCAACTAGGCAAGGTTGCCCATTATCACCTGCTTTGTTTGTGTTGGCAATAGAACCACTAGCTGAATTAATTAGAATGGATCCAGATATTAAGGATTTCAGAGTTAATCAGAAGAATACAAGATTAACTTATTTGCTGATGATGTTCTAATCTATAGGATAATTTGCGTAGTGAATGTAATGGATCTGTTAAATAAAGTAGAATATGGGAAAATATCGGGTTATTAAATTGGGATAAAAGTGAAATTTTACCTCTTACTAAAGGAGATTATAATCAATGTCGATTAATAACTCAATTTAGATGGCCAGCAAATGGTATAAAATATTTAGGTATAAGAGTTGATAATGACATAAAAAACTTATACAAATTAAATTATTTACCACTTTTGAAAAAAATTCAGGAAGATCTTGATAAATGGATGGCATTACCAATAACATTAGTAGGTAGAGTAAATACTATAAAAATGAATATATTCCCTAGACTACAATATTTATTTCAATCAATACCAATACAATTACCCCAGAAGTTTTTTCAAGAGTTAAACAAATATGTGAGGAAATTTCTCTGGAAAGGTAAGATGTCAAGAATATCGTTGGAAAAATTGACATGGAAATTTGATCTAGGAGGATTACAACTTCCAAATTTTAAGAATTATTATAAAGCAAATCAACTTAGATTTATTGCATCTTTTTTCGAGAAAGATAAACCGGCATGGGTTAGAATAGAACTAGATAAAATAGGAGAAAACGTACCAGAAGATTTTATATACAAATGGGAATCTAAATGGATACGGGAAAAGAAAGAATCTCCTATATTAAAACATTTGATTGATTTATGGATTAAGATAAATGTTGATGATGAGACAAAAAATCTTTATTAGCAAAGAGATCTTTAATTCAAAATAGACTTATTCCTTTCACAGTGGACAATCAACTTTTATATAATTGGATTCAAAAAGGGATTAGATATATAGGGAATTGTTTTGAAGGAGGTATATTAATGTCATTTGATCAATTAAAGAATAAATATAAAGTATTGTTACTTTCAATTAAGGGCTTATTTAAGAGAAAAATTAGGTCAAACAATGTTATTGCCGAAACCTAATGAAATAGAAATTTTAATTCAAAAAGGAAATATTAAAAAATTTGTATCTTGTATGTATTTGAATCAAAAACAGGCAATTAAACAAGGAGTTCATAAGAAACAAATTGGTCAAGACTATGTCTTGATAGTATGACAAATACAATAAATGTTCGGTTAAGATTAGTGCAGTATAATTTTCTACATCAATTATATATTACACCACAAAAAATAAATAAATTAAATCCAAACTTATCGGATCAGTGTTTCCGATGTAACCAGGAAACTGGTACTTTTTTACATTCTACATGGTCTTGTTCTAAAATTCAACCTTTTTGGACAAATTTAAGACTTTTACTGGAACAAATTACAGGAACACAATTTCCTCATAATCCAATATTACTCTTATTAAGTGATATTGAAGGGATAAAACCAAAACTCAAACTAAATAAATACCAGAAAGAATTTATAAAAATTGCACTGGCAGTAGCCAAAAAAGCTATTGCAGTTACTTGGAAATCGGATACATATTTAAGTATAGACTCTTGGAAGAAAGAAATCTATGGTTGTATTCCATTAGAAAAAATTACTTATAATTTAAGAGATAAATATGAAACATTTCTGAAAATTTGGAGCCCTTATTTACAAAAGACAGGATTAAATCTATAAATGTTCTGAAGATGAAACAATTGGTTATTTGGGGAAAGAAATAAATATACATATTAAAGTTATTACGAATTCCATGGAGCATGTGGAGATCTTCCAACAACCAGGCAATCTTTCTTTCTTTTTTTTTCTATAGGGCAGTTAGGGGGGAGGGGATAAGGGGAGGGGGGAAGGGTTATATACATTGTTTTTCCATACTTCATTTTGTAACTACTTAAAAATGCAATAAAAAAAGTTAAAAAAAAAAGAACATCAACTGTCAAACAACTGATTCCCCGGACAAACAAAAAACTACCAGAACACAAGAAGAACATCAACTCCTAAACCCCCTTCCCTCGCACAACAAAACAGAAAGGAATGGGTGAAAAAACACAACATATAAAATCCATAAGTCTGAAAAGGTCCACAGTCCTTGAAGCATTGCTTGTTGAAGATGCCCTCAGTGATGGGAAGGCTAGTGTCCATGGTGGAGCTGGCAGAATTTACAACTGTCTACTGCTTTTTCCAATCCTGTCATTGGCTCCTCCTGACCAGATGGTGATACAACCAATTAGCATGCACTCAGTGGTACATCACTAGATTCTTTGGTGGTATACCAAATCTCCTCAAACCCCTAGTGAAGTATAGCCACTGCTCTCCACAGTACATCTCTGAAAACACTCAGAAATTCCTATAGAACAATTGCTGTACTAAGCTGTGATCAAGTCTCCCCTAAACTTTTGCTAGTCACCCCAGTTTTTCCAAACTCACTTTATTGGACAATCCCTCCAATCCAAGCACCATATTGGTAAACCTCTTCTACAACCTCTTCGAGGTCTCCACATCCTTTGAACACCAGTTTATCAAAATAAAGAGAGTCGCACAAGAAGGTGGTGTGGTAGTGTAACAGTTAGCATAATACTTCAAGTGCCGGTAACCGGGTTCAATTCCTACTGTTGTCTGTACAGTGTCACATAACTGGGGTTTCCTCCACATACTCTGGTTTCCTCCCATATTCCAAAGAAGGGCCTGTTACCGTGATTAATTACCATAATACATTAATTAAATTTATACCAGTCTCCTACAGGGGAAGTGATCAATAGTTGACATGTTTGTTTTCTCTGTGGGTTCACAGGTCTGTTCACACTCCAGTTCTAGGAACAAGATGTCCTCCATGCAGTATGCCAAAAGCTGAAATATGGATGGGTGAAGACGCTACCTCCTTTGTTGACCAGCCCTAAGTTTTAACCAAAGTATTTTGGACGCAGTCAGGAAGCAAAAATGGTAAGCAGGTTGATCAGTGGAAACTGCTTGGCTCGGTTCTGCCAGAAGCTAAACAGAGTGAAGACCTTGGAGGAGAATATGATGGAGACAGCTCTGAATAGGTGCCTGTCTACTCTGGACTTGACTATGCTTGGCATTGGTGGTATGGTTGGCTCTGGCCTTTACGTTCTCACTGGCACAGTTGCAAAGGATGTTGCCGGCCCTGCTGTCATCATTTCCTTCATCTTTGCAGGTTTTGCTTCGCTGCTGGCTGCTCTTTGCTACGCAGAGTTTGGGTCCCGTGTGCCAAAGACAGGCTCGGCTTACATGTTCACCTATGTCTCTGTTGGCGAAATCTGGGCCTTCATGATTGGCTGGAATATCATTCTGGAATACATGATTGGTGGAGCTGCAGTAGCACGGGCCTGGAGTGGCTACCTAGATTCCATCTTCAACCACAAGATACGGAACTTCACCGAAACGTACATCGCCACATGGAACATACCCTTCCTTGCCCCCAACCCCGACTTGCTGGCTGCAGGGATACTGCTGGTTGCCACAACATTTGTCACTTGTGGGGCCAAGGTGTCCTCATGGCTGAACCATTTGTTCACAGCCGCAAGTTTGGCAGTGATTCTCTTCATCCTGATATTTGGCTTCATTCTGGCAGATCCAACAAACTACAGCGCCAAGCATGGTGGCTTTGCTCCCTTTGGGTTTTCAGGAATCATGGCTGGCACAGCAACCTGCTTCTTTGCCTTTGTGGGCTTTGATGTCATTGCAGCCTCCAGCGAAGAGGCTCGCAACCCCCAGAAGTCTGTCCCCATAGCAACAGCCATTTCCCTTGGCCTGGCCACCATGGCCTACACCTTGGTATCCACCGTGCTCACCCTGATGGTTCCCTGGCACTCGGTGAACCCGGACTCTGCCCTCTCTGATGCCTTCTACAGACGAGGATACTCATGGGCTGGATTCATCGTGGCTGTGGGTTCCATTTGCGGTAAGAATGGGAGACCTGGAGGGAAAATTCATAGAACAGAGTAGAAAAGTACAGCCACAGTTATGCCAACCTTTTAACCTACACCAAGATCAATTCAGCCCTTCCCTCCCACATTGACCTCTATTTTACTTTCATCCATGTGCCTACCTAAGAGTCCCTAATGTATCTGCTTCTACCACCACTGTTGGTTGGCCACTCCATGCACCCACATTCAGTGTGTAAAAAAAAGCTTACTTTTGACATCCCCTACATCCCCTTAAACTTCCCTGCAATCATGTTATCAGCCATTTCTTCCCTGGGTAAAAGGCACTGGTCATCCACACTATTTATACCTCTTATCACTTCATACATTTCCATCAAGTCACCTCTCATCCAGTAAATTATAGTCCATATAATTTGAAAGATTTAAGATTTTTAAAAGAATAACATTATTTGTCATGTGTACATTGAAATATCAAAACACATAGCCCTCCTTATCCGCGGGGGGATTGGTTCCGGGATCCCCCCCGTGGATATCAAACAAAGTGGATGCTCAAGTCCCTTATATAAAATGGTGTAGTATTTGCATATAACCTACGCATATCCTCCTGTGTACTTTAAATCATCTCTAAGTTACTTATAATACCTAATACAATGTAAATGCTATGTAAATAGTTGTTATACTGTATTGTTTAGGAAATAATGCCAAGCAAAAAAAGTCTGTACACGTTCAGTACAGACACAACCATTATAGCTCTCCTGGCGTCAGCCAATCCCAATTCTCCCGTGATCTTTAAGTTCTTGAGGTTGTAGCACTTTACATAGCTAGCCAGCCATCCCTTACCAGCTTTAAACTGCTTCCTCTCGCTCACAACAGAAGTAGCAAATGAACGAGACACGAGGCAAACAATGCTCAAACAACGTAATACTTTTAATCATCTCTAGATTACAGTACTTGTACAGTCGGCCCTTCTTATCCGTGAGTTCCACATGCGCGGATTCAACCAACCGCAGATGGGAAAAACTCAGAAGTTCTCTCTCCAGCACTCGTTGTTTGAGCATTGTTTGCCTCGCATCTTGGTCGGTTGCTACTTTGTTTCTGTGAAAAAATAGCTCCTAAAAAGCAATTAAGTGGTCAAAACAATTCCTCAAAGGCTAAGAGGAATTGGTAAGGTGCTATCTCTCGCTGAGAAAGTAGAAATCTTAGTATTGAAAAGTGGCATGTCGCTTACCAAAGTGGTCCTCAGCCCTCAACCTCCACAGATCCTGATTTTAGTATCATTGAGCCTCCTCCACAGCGTCCTTATTCCCTGAACAAGACAGTGTAACAACTACTTACATAGCATTTCCATCGTATTAGGTATTATAAGTACTGTAACCTAGAGATGATTACTCATTGCTTGAGCATTGTTTGCCTCATGTCTCGTTCGTTCGCTACTTGTGTTGTGAGTGAGAGGAAGGAATTTTAAGCTAGTAAAGGATGGCTGGCTGGCTATGTAAAGCTATTGTATTAGGTATTATAAGTAATCTAGAGATGATTTAAAGTATACAGGAGGATGTTATATGCTACAGGCAGAGGAGGTTATATGCAAATACTATGCCTTTTTATATAAGGGACTTGATCATCCACGTTTTTTGGTATCCACAGGGGATCCTAGAATCAATCCCACACAGATAAGGAGGGCTGAGTGTAATACCTAATACAATGGAAATGCTATGTAAATTGTTGTTATACTGTATTGTTTAGGAAATAATGACAAGTAAAAAAGTCTGTACGTGTTCAGTACAGATGCAACCATCGTAGCTCTTCTGGGAACGCTGATGCCCCCTTGGCATCAGCTGATCCCAATTCTCCCATGATCTTTAAGTTCTTGAGGCTGTAGCGCTTTACATTGCTAGCCAACCATCACTTACTAGCTTTAAACTCCTTCCTCTCATTCACAACACAAGTAGTGAACAAATGAGATGCGAGGTGAACAATGAGTAATACTTTTAATCATCTCTAGATTACAGTACTTATAATACCTAATACAATGGAAATGCTATGTAAGTAGTTGTTACACTGTCTTGTTTAGGGAATAAGGACGCTTTGGAGGAGGCTCAATGATACTAAATTCAGGATCTGTGGAGGTTGAGGGCTGAGGACCACTTTGGCAAGCGACATGCCACTTTTCAAAAGACTAAGATTTCTACTTTCTCGGCAAGAGATAGCACTTTACGCTCCCTCTCTGAGGAATTGCTTTGACCACTTAATTGCTTTTTAGGAGCCATTTTTTCATAGAAACAAAGTAGCGACTGAACAAGACGCGAGGCGAACAATGCTCAAACGAGTGCTGGAGAGAGATCTTCCGGGTTTTCCTGATCCACGGTTAGTTGAATCCGTGCATGCGGAACCCGTGGATATGGAGGGCCGACTACAGTGAAATGCGTCATTTGCATCATGGAGGATTTTGATGGGTTTCAGCGTCAACATAACGTATCTATAACTTACTAACCCTAACCCTACCATATGTGGGAGGAAACCAGAGCACCAGGAGGAAACACTGGCAGTCACTGGAAGGTACAAAACTCCTTACAGACAGCGGTGTTGTAAAGTGATAATGCTACCATACCGTCAAATAATAATCTTGACATCCTATTTATGAAATAGGATGAAATTGAATGCTTATTGCTCTCTAAAAGGATAAACCACCTTGGTACCCACCCCTGACTTATCATCAAATCATTGGCAAACTAAACATCTTACTTCTTTAAAAAAAGATCTAGTGCTTTTCTTTCTAGTTAAGAAACTGTGATGAAAGACGAAGATTTAGAAATTGTAAGGAGCCACTTATCTGCTCCTGTGATTCAGAGGGAAATTTGTCACCCAGAATGAGAGAAGTCCCATTTTCCTTTATTTTCTTGCTCCATATTCCAGCACCTGCAGTCTCCTGTGTTTCTTTAACTTCTTGATTGGTAGCTACCCTTCGAATTGTAACTCCTGGGTCTTTAACTTTGACACCATTTCCCAGCACAATTCTCATGATACCTCAGAGCAAATATCCTCAATGCATGAGGTTATTCGGTCATCTGGGATGGAGAATTTCTTTTGTATTCATTCAAGTCATTCCCCAAGGGGCTAGAGAATAACAGAAATGGGAAAAGGGGAGAAGTCAGTACTTAACTACCCTTGTGAATCTGTGCTGTACTGCTTTCTTGAACCACTGCAGTTTCTGAGTTGTGTGTATATTCATGTTGCTGTTAGGGACAGAGCTCCAGATTTTGACCCAGTTGTGGTGAACGAACAGCACTATATCTTCATGTCAGAATGATGTGTGGCTTAGAGATCAGTTTCCAAGTATTAGTGTACCCTTTGGGTACACTAGAGATTGGGTTTGGACAGTGCTGTCTAAGGAGTTTTGTTGAGTTATTGCAGTGTTTCCTACAGCTGATACAATCTACTGTACATTGTTGGTGGGGTGAGTGAATCACTATGGATGGGCTGCCTATCAAAGAGGCTGCTACGTATGGTGTTGTATGGTGTTGAGCTTCAAGTTTTGGTGAAGCTGCATTCACCCAGACAAGTGGAGAGTGTGTCATCACAGACTTCCAAAGATTGACCTCTCTTTGGCAGAAGAAATCTCTCCTCATCTCTCTCCTAAATGTCTTATCCCTTATTAATCTTTATTTTTTAAAATTAAAGCTTGGAATTAATGTAGGGATAGTGTGAATGGGTGCGTGATGGTTGTGTAACATTTTGGAAGAAGAGGTTGGTTTGGCTTATTGTAGTTTATTCATTAAATGGCTGCCTTTTGGAAGGACCCCCTTGTAGCATTGCATTATCTGACAAATGCAACAAGTGCCAGCTTGCATACCAGCTGCTAACCAGTTGTACCAGCCTGTCACCAAACGTCCTTTCCTCTCTTCCCTCCTTAAAAGTCCTCCTTTTGAGCAGGCATTGGACTTTGGACCCCCTTGGGCCACACTGTTTAACCGATCTCTGTCTGACACTGTGCAACAGGTCTGCTGAGCTGTCACTCATTAGTCACAAGCTGATGACAGCAACAATTATTGTTATACTCCCTGCCTCCAAATATTCCCGGTGTGGTTCTGCCTCCCAAGCCCTGAGGCTGTCTTTCCCAGGGTTAAGAATGAATATGATTCAAGCAATGCAATTACTTCAATAAAATATTAAGCAAATTCAGTAACATTTTAAGGTGGCACAGTAACAGAGCGCTATTACAGCACCAATGATCCAGGTTCAATTCCCGCCACTGTCTGTGAGGAGTTTGTATGTTCTCCTCGTGACTGTGTGGGTTTCTTCCAGGTGCTCTGGTTTCCTCCCACATTCCACAGTCACATGGGTGTAATTGGACAGTGTGGGATCATTGGGCCAGAAGGGAGCCAAGTGTAGAAATTGATGGGGCTGATCAAGAAGGTTCAGTCACTTGGCAGTCAGGATAAGGTAGTAAACTGGATTAGACATTGGCTTTGCGGGAGAAGGCAGAGGGTGGCAACTAGATGGTTACTTCTCTAAATGGAGTCCTGTGACTAGTGGTGACTAGTAGTACAGGGATCAGTGTTGGGTCTGTTGTTTGTCATCTATATCAATGATCTGGATGATAATATGGTTAAATGGATCAACAAGTTAGTGGATAACGCCAAGACTGGGGGTGTCGTGGACAGTTGAGGAAGGCTATCATAGCTTGCAGAGAGATTTGCATCAGTTGCTTGCATCATACACCAGGTGCTCTTTTCAGTTACCTGATGAGGTAACTGGCCAGAGGCAGATGTGGTCAGATAGTGCCCAATCTTCATAGAGTGTTCCAGCCCTTAAGCACTACACCCTCCAGTTGGTGGGTCGGCAGTGGTGGCCAAGAAACTGCCCATCTGCTCCTGACTTCCAGCTCAACTCCTCTTACCCACTCCATATCCAGCAAGAGGCTCTTTCTGCTTCCTCACCCATCCTGCAAGCTGCTTGGTTCTTGCTGTTTTCATCAAGGCTTAACACAAATAGCAACCTCCATGCCGACCTTGCCAGGAACCCTCTCCAGCCGATCTCCATAGGGAACAGCCACGTCTGCCACCCTTTATCCCTGCACTCCTGGACTAAGGACTAGTACTTCAGAGCCTTCTTCTCATGAGTCTCCCTCACATCCTTCCTCCCACGCTACTGTGAGCTCCACCAGGATGATTTTCTTGTCTTCAGTGGACCACAGTATAAGGTCTGGTTGAAGTGTGGTTTGCACCACCTCCGGGAACTACAGCTTCCTCCCCACATTGACCCTCATCTCCCATGATTTGGCAGTTTGAAGCAGATTGGATTTGGGCCTCTTTGATATGACTGGTGTGGCCCTCTCCTTAATGAAAATGACTGCATTGTTTGTCTCTCTGCCATCTGGTGTCTGTTTACAGTTGTCCTGCTCCAATGTGTCAGCAAGGGACAGCAGGACCTTGTTGTGGTGTCACCTAAACCGTCCTAGTGTTAAAGCTGTTTTGTAACCTGACTGTATGTGTGCCTGTGAACTCCACTGACCACAAAGCATGCAGTTAGGGTCCTCTCTCAGCCCCCACGTATGCAGTGGTGATGGTGTAGGGAGAGTTTATATACGGACTGCAGAAGCAAAGAAATGCTCCAGTCTCCAAATCTCTGCCCAAATGATCTTGCGCTTGGGAAGATCCCATTTTGTCCCAGAGCCCTGTGACGTCAACTCCATTGTCTTTGATAACCACCTTTTGTCCTCATGGTTCCGTACCTCTGCCTGGACCATGTCACATCTATCCGTTGCAGTTGCTCTCCCCCATCATTGGAAGTTTGCAGAGCCAAGGCTTTGCCATCCCAGACATGAGTTGCCGGTTGGAAAAATAGGCTGAAAATGGCAGATGGAATTTACTGCAGACAAGTGTAGGACCAACCAGGTAGGTCTTACACAGCGAACAGTTGGGCACAAAGGAGTGTGGTGAAACAAAGGGATCTGGGAATACATATCCATAATTCATTGAAAATGGTAGATAGGGTTGTAAAGAAAGCTTTTGGCATATTGGCCTTCATAAATAAACGCATTAAGTATAGGGATGGGATGTTATGCTGAAGTTGTATAAGACATTGGCGAGACCTAAAAGAGAACTGTGCACAATTTTGGCCACCTACCTACAGGAAAGATGTACTGTAAATAAGGTTGAAAGAGTACAGAGAAAATTTACAGGGATGCTGTCAGGAGGACTTGAGTTACAAGGAAAGTTTGAATAAGTTAGGACTATATTCTTTAGAATGTAGAAGATTGAGAGGAGATTTGATAGAGAAATGCAAAATTATGAGGGGTATAGATAGGATAAATGCAAGCAGGCTTTTTCCATGGAGGTTGGGCAGGACTACAACCAGAATGTCATGGGTTAAGAGTGAATGGTAAGAAGCTTAAGGGGAACATGAGAGGGAACTTCTTCACTCAGAGGATCGTGAGAGCGTGGAATGAGCTACCTGCGTAGGTGCAGCATGTGAGTTCAATTTCAATGTTTAAGAGAAGTTTGGATAGATACATGGATGGTAGGGCTATGGTCCCATTGCAAGTTAATGGGAGTGGCAGTTTAAAGGGTGTTGGGATGGACTAAATGGGCTGAAAAGCCAGTTTCTATGTTGTACTTTTCTATGACTCTGTGACTAATTCCTCGAGTAGAGTGAGAGCATGCTGTTGGATGGCAATTGGGCAATCTTCACTATGAACATCTTATTGTATGCAGACTGGGTGTTGTTTGTGAAGAGAGCCATGGGCAGTCATGACAAGGCCAGTCTTGTTCATGTCATCTCTGGAGGGACTTTAAAATGGACGTCCATGCTCATAGATAGAGGGGACTGAATACAATGGTAGCAGCTCATCCTTGTAAATTCTGCATCTGTAATTAAAGTCTGAAATAAGAGAGGCTCCAGATGCTGGAGTCTGGAGCAGCAAACAACCTGCTGGAGGAGTTCAGCAGGTCAGGCAGCATCCATGGAGAAAAGTAAAAAGTCAACATTTTGAGCTAAGACCCTTCATCAGGACCGGAAGGAAAGCCAGAATAAAATGGGTGGGGGGGGGGGTGAGAAAGAGAAAGAGTACAAGATAGCAGATGACGTTGAGACTATTAAGGGGGAATGTGGGTGGATGGTTAGGGGAGAGGGATGAAATGGGAAACTGCGAGCTGATTGGTAGAAGAGATAAACGGTTGAAGAAGAAAGAATCTGATAGGAGGGAACAGTGGACTATAGAAGGAAGTGGTTATAGTTACAGGACCCACCAGTTAGTCAGTCACTGATTGCCTGCATTTCCTTAGCAAGTCAGAGTAAGGCTTTTCTGTCTTTCTCCATGCTAGTTGTGTTATTGTCTCCTGGCTCCAGTGATGAGGGTAATGATCATGGAGCCTGTTTGGGTTTAATGAGAGACACTGTTTTAGTGAGCTGCAGATGAAACTAGAGACTCTCACCCTACCTGGGCTCTCCCACATCTCTGTGGTCTAGCTCTTCCCACTGGAGCTGGATGTTTCAGCTGCTAGTCTTCTGTAACAAGGGGGCCTGAAACTACAAGCAAACTTACACCCAGTTGCCTAGAGTATAGACCCTTAGATCCACATCAAACTGTTGTTAATTAAAGTAATCCCTATACCTACAAAATGTCCACATTCCTCTATTCTCTGCACATTCACATGCCACAGAGTCTCTTGCATTTGCCCTCACTACACCAGCAGCACGTTTCAGACGTCAACCACTCTGTAAAAAAAACTTGACCCACACATCTCTTGAGCTTTCCTTCTCACCTTAAATGCATGTTCTTTGGTATTAGACATTTCAACCCTGAGAAAGGGTACTTACTGGATGTCTAATTTAACTCTGCCTTCCATAAGTTTATAAACTCTCAGTGAGAGTAAGCGTTCGGCATGAGAATAAGCGTTTGGCACAGACTAAAAGGGCCGAGATGGCCTGTTTCTGTGCTGTAATTGTTATATGGTTATAGATTTCCCCTCAGCCTCTACCACTCCTGAGAAAACAACCCTTGTGCAACTTCTCCCAGAACACATGCCCTCTTACCAGTCCTGCCGAAGGATCTGGCCCCGAAACATCGACTGTACATTTTTCCATAGACGCTGTCTGGCCTGCTGAGTTCCTCCAGCATTTTGTGTGTGTTGTTTGGATTTCCAGAATCTGCAAATTTTCTTTGTTTGTCCTCTAATCCAGGCAGCATCCTGGTAAACCTCTGCTGCACCCTCTCTAAAGCCTCCAAGTCCTTCCTATACAGGGGAGGCAAGAGATGAATGCAGATACAGCTGAACCAGAGTTTTATAAAACTGCAATATAACTTCTTGACTTGAGAATTCAGTGCTTCAGTTAATAAAAGGAAGCATGCTGTACACTTTCTTTACCATGGAAATGGTGATAGAATCATACAGCAGAATTTCATCTGCTCTGAATAGCGGCTACCAATGAACATTAATCCTATTACCCAGCCCTTGGTCCAAGGCCTGGGAAATTCACAAGGATTATCCAGCTCAGTAGACAAAAGTCAGTGTTTTTGTCTGCTTCTGTTCTTGAGGAACACCTTGTGAATATTTTAATTAAAGAGTGGCACAGCAGAGTAACAGTTACTGTAATGATGTTAGAGACCCGGGTTCAATTCCGCTGCTATCTGAAAGGAGTTTGTATGTTCTGTCCTTGACCATGTGGCTTTCCTCTGGGTGCTCTGGTTTCTTCCCACATTCCAAAGACATACAAGTTGAAGGTTAATTACAGGATGTAATTAGATAGCGTGGGCTCATTGGGCCAAAAGGGACTGTAAAACATAGGAGCAGAATTAGGCCATTCAGCCATGATCTTACTGAATGGCGGAGCAGGTTTAATGGGCCAGATGGCCTACTTCTGTTCTTATTTCTTATGTTAAGTCTGCACCGCCCTTCTATTATGGCTGCTCCCGGATCCTGCTCAACCCCACACACCTGCCTTCTCGCCATATCCTTTGGTGCCGTGACTGATTAGGAAACCATCAACTTTCACCTTAAATATACCCATAGACTTGGCTCCCACTGCAGTCTGTGGCAGAGCATTCCACAGATTTACTACTCTGTGGCTAAAAAAATTTCTCCTTACCTCTGTTCTAAAGGTTCACCCCTCAATTTTGAGGCTGTGCCCTCTAGTTCTGGATACCTCCACCATAGGAAACATCCTCTCCACATCCACCCTATCTAGTCCTTTCAACGTATGGTAGATTTCAATAAGAGCCCTCCACATTCTTCTAAATTCCGGTGAGTACAGGCCCAAAGCTGCCAAATGCTTGTTAATCTCTTCATTCCTGGAGTCATTCTCTTGAACCTCCCCAGACTTTCTCCAATGTCAACACGTCCTTTCTGAGGGCCCAAAACTCCAAACGCGGCCTTCCTAGTGTCTTATAAAGGCTCAATATTAGCTCTTTGCTTTTATATTCTATTACCCTTGAAATAACTGCCAACATTGCATTTGCCTTCTTTACCACAGACTCGACCTGTAAATTAACCTCCTGGGAGTCTTGCACTAGGTCCAATGGGCTAATCATACTAATGACAAGCGGGCAGTGCTACTGGGTAATCATACCATTGGGCTAATCAAACCAATGAGAAGCCAGCGCTTCTACTACTGGGTAATGAGGCTATATATGATATTTGTAACAGCAGGCCTCCTTGACACAGAACACTGCCTTGTTCTGACAGCAGCAATGGTGCCAGATTTTGATCAACTTTCAGAAAGGACTTCATATCTGGCCTCTCAACTGCATAACTAGCATGAAAACAAGCTCTTTGGCCCTTCAAAACCATCAGTCAACCACTTGCATTATTCCAACATTATTCCAATTTATCCTACATTATTCCAGTGTTTTATTCTCAATTCATTCTCACACTCTGTCCACAGATTTTATCATTCATCTACATTTACTCATAATTTACAGCAGCCAATTAGTCTATCACTCCACGTCTTTGGGAGGTTGGAGATCAGAGCACTAAGAGGAAATACACACAGTCACGGGAGGGATAGTGCAAACTCCACACAGACAGCAGCCGAGGTCAGGATTGAACCCAGGTTTCTGGCGTCATGCTACTCTGCTGCCCTGGTTTTCACTGATGTTTTTAATGTTCTTCGATTTGTCCACATTTTTAAACACAGTACTTATTTGATAATTATAAACAACTTAAAAAAATTACACGTATTGTAACTCATCCAGAGGTGGGAAAAATCTTTTGATAACATAAGCTGTCAGAAGGCCATCAGGAATAAGCTTTGGTTTGCGCACTCCAGTTATATCCAGGTGAGCTAAGTGAATACCATAGTTAATGTTCAACATGATCTAACTCATCTTTATTTTATTCATTTAGAGATACAGCATGATAACAGATTCTTACGGCTCAACAAACCCATGCTGGCCAATTACACCCGTGTGACCCATTAACCTACTAACCTGTATATCTTTGTTATGTGGAAGGAAACCCACATGATCGTGGGGAGAACATAGAAATTCCTTCAAGACAGCAGTGGAATTGAACTGGGATTGCTGGTGTTACACTAACTGCCATACTACTGTGCTACCTGATACCTTGCACCCCACGGAGATGGTGTTTTTCTTTGTTTATCACTTGAATGTCATTAATCTCTTTTCTCTTCTCCCTCTTCTCAAGCAATGAACACAGTTCTCCTCAGCAACCTCTTTTCCCTCCCCCGGATTGCCTACGCCATGTCTGAGGATGGACTACTCTTCAAGGTATTTTCACAGGTGAATCCGATCACCAAGGTCCCTCTGATTGGCATCGTGGTCTTTGGAATCCTGATGGCCATCATGGCACTAGTGTTTGACCTGGAATCTCTGGTGCAGTTCCTATCCATTGGAACACTGCTGGCCTACACCTTTGTTGCTGCCAGCATCATCGTGTTGCGATACCGGGTGGAAAAAGTTGAGTCTGCTCAGTTGCCAGCACCGAGTCAAAATCCTGAACCCCAGGACAGTGAGGGACTGAAAGAATACGAGTCTTTTTCGGATAAACTCCAGCTGGTAGAGAGGCAAAAGTCAACCAAAGTGAAAAGGCAGCCAGGTCAACTGAAGTCCTCCTTTGAGCCTTATTTACGCTTCCTGGATGACTTTGCTCCAGGAGAAATTGTGACGGAGGCAGTAGTCACTCTGGTGGGCTGTTCAGCTTGCTTGGGTTGCATAGTGATCTTTGGTAGCAGCTACCTCCATCTGCCACAGTGGGCTTTCATTTTATTCACCATCCTCTTTACAACTGGCTTTCTCCTCAGCTTGTTCCTCATATGGATTCATGAGCAGCAGCAAAAACTGAGTACTTTTCAGGTAAGTCCTTGCAAACTTCTCTGTAATCTCAGGCAGAGTTTGGCATGACATGGATGAATAATTTTCCTCACCTCAACTTCGAATTCTGGAGGCGGAGGGGAAGGAACTGTTCTTCAATGTTTCAGAAACAGCTTCTTCCCCTCCACCATCAGATTTCTAAATGGACAATGAACCCATTGTCACTATACCTCACTGTTTAATTTTTTAATATACAATATTTCTTATTGTAATTTGTAGCTTTTTAATGTATTATGTTGTACTGCTGCCACAAATCAACAAATTTCACAACACATGTCAGTGATGTTAAACCTGATTCTAAATCTGACTCCATAACCTACAGACTCACTTTCAAGGACTCTACAACTCATGTTCTCAGTATTACTATTATTTTATAATTTGCACGATTTGTCTTCTTTTGCACATTGGTTGTTTGGTAGTCTTTGTGTAGAATTTTCTTAAATTCTACTGTATTTCTGTATTTTCCTGTAAATTCTTCACAAAGAAGAATGTTGTGACAAATGTGTACTTAATTTTACTTTGAGGTTTGACTTTGGGCGGTATTAAGTTATCACTGACAGAAACTGTGTGAGGGTGTCTGATGTTGAAAGACCAGAAATACCCAATGCCTCCAAGTTACATTGGTGACAATGTGTCCCAGTGCATCCTAGAATGTCTCTCAGCATCATGCAAGCTGAATTAGATCTTGAACTGAAATGGTGCTCTAGGTCATAAACCTATCAGGAAATAAAATCTATCTATTATTTCCTCATTTAAGATTTAGCCTGCCATTTCAGCTCACACTCTGTGGCAACACACACAACATGCTGGAGGAACTCAGCAGGCCAGGCAGCATCTATGGAAAAGAATAAACAATGGGCATTTTGGGCCAAGACCCTTCATCAGGACTGTAGTTCGGAAATATCAACTGTTTTAATTCCCCTCCATAGATGCTGTCTTACTCACTGAGTTCATCCAGCACTTTGTGTTTGTTGCTCAGGATTTATGGCATCTGTAGAATCTTTTGTGTCCCATAAAGTGATGTTTTCTGGTATAAATATGCAAGCACACTCATTGACAGAAATAATTGGAAGATAAATTGTTGCACAAAGTGCTATGAATAGTGGGTTCCACTGAACTGCTGCTCACTGGATGCTTTTTTGTTTTTCCACTCCATTCTCTATAAGCACTAGCAACTGTTGTGCATGAAAATCCCAGGAGATTAGCTGTTTCTGAGATATTCAAATCAGCCCATCTGGCACCAAAATCATTGGGGTTAGATCACTTAGATCACATTTCTTACCCATTTTGCAGTTTGGTCTAAACAACAACTAAACCTCTTAACCATGTCTGCCTGCTTTTATGCATTGAGTCACTGCCACATGATACCTGCATTAATGAGCAGGTGTACAGATGTACCTAATAAATTAACCACTCAGTGTATTCCTGAGTCATTAAGAATTAATCAGTTATTCAGCATGAATTCCAAGTCAAATTCCACCCTTAACATTTTGGATCCACCCATACAGAATATTCAAACTATCTAGTGTTTCTCTAAACACATGCTAAGATCCTCACCCATACATGCCTTCTGCAACAGCACTGACTCTCTGTCTCAGGGCTACCCTGGATAGAGTGGACATGTGGAGAATGTGTCTATAGTAGGAGGTCTAAGATCCCAAGGCACAGGTTCAGAATAAAGGGACATTCCTTTAGAACAGTACTGCAGTGGTTAGAGGAAAATTGGATCAGCCATGATGATGATGGGTCAAATGGCCTAATTCTGCTCCTCTATCTTATGGTCTAAAGGTTAGTCTAATGCTTTACAGCAGCTAGCTGTAAAATGGGGACTTGATTCTCTCCGCTGTCTGTGAGGAGTTTGCATGTTATAAGACAATTAGATGTTCCGCCATTCCATTGTGGCAGATTTTTTTCTCCCTCAGCACCATTCTCCTGTCTTCTCCCTGTAAACTTTGATGTCCTAACTAACCAAGAACCTATCAACCTCTGCTTTAAATCTACCCGGTGACTTGGCCTCCACACCCACCTGTAGAAATGAATTCCACAGATTCACCTCCCTCTGGCTAAAGAAACTCCATCTCATAGAAACATAGAAAACCTACAGCACAATACAAGCCCTTCGGCCCACAAAGTTGTGCCGAACATGTCCCTACCTTAGAAATTACTAGGCTTACTTGTAGCCCTCTAAGCTCCATGTACCTATCCAAAAGTCTCTTAAAAGACCCTATTGTATCTGCCTCCACCACTGTTGCCAGCAGCCCATTCTACACGCTCACCACTCTCTGAGTAAAAAACTTACCCCTGACGTTTCCTCTCTACCTACTCCCCAGAACCTTAAAAATGCGTCATCTTGTGGCAACCATTTC
Source organism: Hypanus sabinus (assembly GCF_030144855.1). Lineage (NCBI taxonomy): Eukaryota > Metazoa > Chordata > Chondrichthyes > Myliobatiformes > Dasyatidae > Hypanus > Hypanus sabinus. Next base: position 70,946,824 of record NC_082718.1, on the reverse strand, counting down.
AGCCATGGGAAAAAGCCTCTGACAATTCACTTAATCAATGCCTTTCTTCATCTTATACACCTCTATCAGGTCACCTCTCATCCTCCATCGCTCCAAGGAGAAAAGGCCAAGTTCACTCAACCTATTCTCATAAGGCATGCTCCCCAATCGCACCATCCTTGTAAATCTCCTCTGCACCCTTTCTATGGTTTCCACATCTTTCTTGTAGTGAGGTGACCACAACTGAGCACAGTATTCCAAGTGGGGTCTGACCAGGGTCCTATATAGCTGCAACATTACCTCTTAGCTCCTAAATTCAATTCCATGATTGATGAAAGCCAATACACTGTTCCACAGAGAACCACAGAGTCAATCTATGGAGCTGCTTTGAGCGTCCTATGAACTTGGACCCCAAGATCCCTCTGATCCTCCACACTGCCAAGAGTCTTACCATTAATACTATATTCTGGCATCATATTTGACCTACCAAGATGAACCACTTCACACTTATCTGGGTTGAACTCCATCTATGACTTCCCAGCCCAGTTTTGCTTCCTATCAATGTCCTGCTGTACCCTCTGACAGCCCTCCACACTATCCACAACACCTCCAACATTGGTGTCATCAGCAAACTAACTAACCCATCCCTCCACTTGCTCATCCAGGTCATTTATAAAAATCATGAAGAGTAGGGGTCCCAGAACAGATCCCTGAGGCACTCCACTGGTGACCGACCTCCATGCAGAATATGACCCATCTACAACCACACTTCGCCTTCTGTGGGCAAGCCAGTTCTGGATCCACAAAGCAATGTCCCCTTGGATCCCATGCCTCTCTTCTTTCTCAAAAAGCCTTGCATGAGGTACCTTATCAAATGCCTTGCTGAAATCCATATACACTACATCTACTGCTCTTCCGTCATCTTCCTCATTCTAAATGGACCACCCTCTATTCTGAGGCTATAACATCTAGTATTGAAAGGAGTAGAAAAGGTGGATGTGGAGAGGACGTTTCAGGTGGTGGGGGTATCCAGAACTAGAGGGCAGAGCCTCAAAACTGAGGGGTGACCTTTTAGAATGGAGGAAAGGAGGATTCTTTTTTAGCCAGAGAGTGGCAAATCTGTGGAATGCTCTGCCTCAGACTGCGGTGGAGGCCAATTTCGTGGGTATATTTAAGGTGGAAGTTGATATTTTCCTGATCAGTCAGGGCATCAAAGGGATTATGGTGAGAAGGCAGGTACATGGGATTGAGTGGGATCAGCCATGATGGATAGGGGAGCAGATTTGATGGGCTGAATGGCCTAATTCTGCTCCTATGTCTTAAGGGCTGGTCCTTGAATCACCCTCTACAGGGAACATCCTCTCCATATCCATTCTGTCTAGGTCTTTCAATATTTGATAGGCTTCAGTGAGATCTCCCTCATTCTTCTAAACTCCACCAAGTACAGGCACAGAGCCATTTGTTAACCCTTTAATTCATGGGATCATTCTCGTGAACCTCCACTGGACTCTCTTCAATGCCAGCACATCCTTTTCTTAAATAATGGGCCCAAAACTGCTCACAGTACAAGTGCAGTCTGACAAGTGCATCCTTGCCTTTAAATTCTAGTCCTTTTAAAATGAACGCTAACATTGCAGTTGCATTCCTTACTACTAAGTCAACCTGCAAGTTAACCTTTAGAAAATCATGTATGAGGACTCCCAAATGCCTTTGCACCTCTGGTTTTTGAATTTTCACCCCATTTAGAAAATAGTCTACGCCTTTATTCCTTCCACCAAAGTGCATGACCATACACTTTCCTACACTATATTCCAGTTCTTTGCCCATTTTCCCAATCTGTCCAAGTCCTTTTGCAGACTTCCTGCTTTCTCAACACTACCTGCTCCTCTACCTGTCTTTATATTGTCCGCAAACTTGGCCATAAAACTATCAATTACATCATCTAAATTGTTGACGTATAATGTGAAAAGAAGCAGTCCCTTTTACCATCCCCTGTGAAACACCACTTGTCACCAGCAGCCAACCAGAAGTTTTTTCCGACTCTGCCTCCTGTCAGTCAGCCAATCTTATATTCAAGCTAGGATCTTTCCTGTAATACCACAGGCTCTTATCCTGTTAAGTAGCCTTATGTGCAGCAACTTGTCAAAGGCCTTCTGAAAATCCAAGTAAATAACACCCATTCGTACAAACAAGCTGGATGAGCTCAGCAGGTCAAGCAGCATCCATTGAAATGAGCAGTCAGCGTTTCAGGCCGAGACCCTTCGTCATTCAGCTTGTTTTACGCGTTGATTTGACCACAGCATCTGCAGTGTACTTTGTGCTTAATAACATCCACTGACTCTCCCTTTTCTATCCTGTCTGTTATTTCTTCAAAGAATTCCAACAGATTTGTCAGGCAAGATTTCCCCTTAAGGAAACCATACTGAAATTGGCCTACTTTATCATGTGACTCCAATTACCCCAAAACCTCATCCTTAATAGTGGACTCCAACATCTTCCCAACCACTGAAGTCAGGTTAACTGGCCTATAATTTTCTTTCTTCTGCCTCCATCCCTTCTTAAAGAGTGGAGTGACATTTGCAATTTTTCAATCGTCCAGAAACATTCCAGAATCTAGTGATTCTTAAAAGAATCCTCCACAATCTCTGAAGCCACCTCTTTCAGAATCCTGAGGTGTACACCATCTGGTCCAGGTGACTTATATACTTTCAGACCTTTTATCTTCCCAAGCACCTTCTCATTACTATTAGCTCATTACTGTAGCTCATTCTCATTAGCTACACTCACTTCTGCTCCATGGCATCTTCCATAGTGAAAACTGACACAAAATACTTATTCAGTCTGTCCACCATATCCTTGTCCTCCATTACTAAATCTCCAGCTTCAGCATCTTCATTTTCTAGCAGTCCAACATCCATTCTCGCCTCTTTTACACACTTCATGTATCTTACAAAACGTTTGGTGTTTCTTCACTAGCTTACTTTTGTATCCCATCTTTTCCTTCTTTATGACTTTCTAGTTGCCTTCTGTTGGTTTTTAAAAGCTTCCCAATCCTATAACTTTACACTAATTTTTCTCTATTATATGCCCTCTATTATGTTGGCTTTGACTTCCCTTGTCAGCCATGGTTGTGTCATCCAGATTACTTCTTCTTTAGGATGTTTCTGTCCTGCACCTTTCAAATTGTCCCAGAAACTACAGCCATTGCTGTTTTACTGACTTCCCTGCTAGTGTCCCTTTCCAATCAACTTTGGCCAGCTCCTCTTTCATGCCTCTGTAATTCACTTTACTTTACTCTACTGTAAGACTGATACGTTTGACTTTAGCTTCTCCCTCTCAAATTGCACGATGAATTCCAGCATAATATGATCACTGTCTCCCAAGGATTCCTTTTCTTAAGCTCCCTAATCAAATGTAGTTAATTACTCAACTCTTAATTCAGAATTACCTTTCCCCATCTAGGCTCAACGTCAAGGTGCTCTAAAAAGCCACCTCATAGGTATTCTACAAATTCCTCTCTTTGGATCCAATACCAACCTGATTTTCCCAATATTAAAATCTATATAAAAACATATTGAAATCTCCCACGACTATCATAACATTGCTGTTATTACATTCCCATGACCATGTGGCTTTCTTCCATGTGCTCTGGTTTCCTCCCACGTGGCAACTGGGATTAGTGAATTGTTGGCACCAGAAGCGTGGTGACACTGGAGACTTGTCCAGCACAATCCCCACTGGTTTGATTGGACAACAGTGTCCAGATGAGGAAGAATTTCTTTAGCCAGAGGGTGGTGAATCTGCGGAATTCATTGCCATAAACAGCTGTGGAGTTCCAGTCATTGGATGTAAGGCAGAGTTTGTTAAGTGAAGAAAGTGGATGGACTACAGCAAAAGAAGACTACAAACATACAAACAAGGCTGCTTTATTAAGTACAAGAGGTACCAAATAAAGTGGCTCTTAGTTTATAACAGTACAGCACAGGAACAGGCCCTTCAGTCCACAATGTTGTGCCAAACTAATTAAACTAGTAATTAAAAGTAATTTTAAAAGTAAAACTAGTAATTCAATTCATCTGGTGAAGATACTTCAATGTAAGTTACAATGAGTTGTATTACTGATAAATTATACCTCCACAGGTTCCACTGGTGCCCTTGATTCCAGCTGTGAGTATTTTGCTGAACGTGCTCCTGATGTTAAAGCTCAGTTGGATGACCTGGGTGAGATTTACCATTTGGTTAGCTGCAGGTATGGAAACTACATTCTATCACCTGTTTCCTTATTTACTGAGGTCGTGTTGACCTGCTTGGAGATTTGTGAATCTGGGCTATTGTTAACATAGCACACAAAATGCTGGGGGAACTCAGCAAGTCAGGCAGTGTCTATTCAGCTGTAAATCTAGAGTAACACATGCAAAATGCCTGAGGAGCTCAGCAGGTCAGGCAGCATCAAACCTCTAGCTCCTAAACAGCTCCCCAGTCTCGCAAGGTATAAAGCACTTACAGGCTGCCCCAGCACATCATTTGGTGCATTGGTTGGTAACATAAATGCCACAGTTCACTGTATTTTTGATTAATGAGGTGTCACCTATTGTCATCCAAAACTGCCTAAGGGTTGCATGGTAGCATAATGGTTAGCATAATCACTTCACAGTGCCAGCTAACAGATTGGGGTTCAATTCCAACCACGTCTGTAAGGAGTTTGTATGTAATCCCCATGACCCCATGGGTTTCTTTCAGGTGCTCCAGTTTTCTCCACATTCCAAAGATATGTGGTGAGGTTTGTGTGTTGTGGCCACATTAAGTTGGAAGTGGAAGCTGGTGACACTTGTGGACTACCCAGCACAATCCTCACTGATTTAATTTGATGCGAACACTGCATTTCACTGTGCAAATCTTTAAGATCTTTATATTTACTTAACAAGTTGTATCTTTGATTCATTCAGCAGGGACAAGGCCCTTTTACCCTCCAATTCTGTCCAGACTATCAAAAACCCATTATTCTAACCCTACATAAACCCCATCTTTTATTCTCTCCTCTTTCCCATCAGCTCCCCCTACACTCTACCACTTAACTCGTGGCCAATTAATCTACCAACCAACATGCTTTTAGGATATGAGAAGACAAAGCACCCAGGGGAAACCTAGGCTGCCAAAAGGTGAATGTGATGTGATTTAATGTTATGTCACCAATCTATCATTCCAAACTTTGGGATGTTTTAGAGCTTCAAAGGCAATAAACAGTCAACATTTCGGGCAGAGTGCTGACGAAAGATCTCGGCCCGAAACGTCAACTTTTATTCCTTTCCTTACTTGGGTGCTGCCTGACTTGCTGAGCTCCTCCAGCATTTGTGTGTGTTAGATTGGTAATGAAATTGGTTTATTATTATCACATTTATCAAGATACTGTGAAACCCTTGTCTTGCATACTGTTTATACAGATCAAATTATTGTTGATGACTTTGGAGTTTCTAATGACATCTTCTCTGTTGAAAGGTTTTCTTGTCTATTTTGGTTACGGGATATGGAACAGCAAGGAGAACCTGAAGGAGTCCAGAGCTCAGAATGTCAGTGCCCGCTACATCGTACTCCCCAGTGGCAGCTTGGTGGAGACTGTTCAGACTGTGCAACCAGAATCACAGGGTGCCACAGGTTTGGGGGTAATGACTGAAGAAGAGGAGGGGAGATAGTAGCGAGCCTGGGCCAGTCAACCTTGAGGGGGAAATTCCCTTCAATGCTTGCCCCTCTATAGCTGCCACCACCACCACCCTATGCCTCACTGTCCCAGAAGCAGATGGGTAGAGTCCCCGTACTCGTCACTGGGATTGTGGGGTTCTGGATCTCACCACTCTGCATTGATGTTCATTTCTATCCATGGCTGCTGGAACTTAGTTCCAGATTGAAGCAAAAGATGCAACATGCACAAAATGCTGGAGGAACTCAGCAAGTCAGGCAGCATCTATGGAGAGGAATAAACAGTCAATGGATTGGACCAAGACCCTTCACCAGGACTGGAAAGGAAGGGGGCAAAAGTCAGAATAAGAAGGTGGGGGAGGGGAAAACATACAAACTAGCAGGTGATAGAGGAGAAGAGGTGGATGGATGGGGGAGTGGGAGGGGAAAGAGGTTGAAGAGGTAGCAATCTGATAGGAGAGTGGACCATGGGAGAAAGGAAAGGAGGAGGGGCACCAAAAGGAGAGGGGAACCGGAATGAGGAATGGAAAAAGATAAACTGGGAGGGGGGAGAAATTGCTAGAAGTTAGAGAAAATCGATGTTAGTGTCATGAGGTTGGGAGCTACTCAGATGGAATATAAAGCGTTGCTTCTCTGACCTGATTGTGGTCTCATTGTGGCAGTAGAAGAGGCATGTTGAGTGGCAATGGGAAGTCAAATTGAGACAGGTAACTTTGGGGAGATCCTGCCTTTTGTGGTAGACAAACCAAAACCTCACAGTTGATCATTTCTAATTCAGTAGAGGGGGCTCACCACCAGAGGAGCATTTCAGGCAAATCCTTGATGTGGTGGTTTGGGCATCACATCTGCCTCTGATCAGATGGTTCAGGGTTCACATCCCACTCCTGACACTTCAGTGCATAAAATGAAGGCAGCTACTCCAGAATTGTCTACTACTGGGATATTAGACACAGGGTCCATCTGTTCTCTTCATTGGTTTTAATGTTTTTGCAGTACTGTTTAACATTCAGGGGAGCTTATACTTAATCCTGACTGTACATTCCTATGGTTATTATCACTGACGTTTGAGGGAATGTGAACAGACTGGTTACCACATTTTTCGTATAATAACAGAGAACTCCCCTCTGCTGTAATTCGATGGCTGGGATGTCACACAACTGAAGATAAAGGTGCTGTGCAATTACAAGACTTACAGTCATAGAGTACTACAGCATGGAAGCAGGACCTTCAGTCCATCTTATTCATGCTGACCACCATGCTTAACTCCCATTTACCCAAGTTTGGCCTATATCCCTTAAATCTTTCCTGTTCGTGTACCTGTCCGGGTGCCCACTAAATGTCATTTATTGTACCTGCTACAAGGACTTCTGGGCTTTTGTTCATTTTGTCACCCCCCCCCCCCCGAAAGTCTGAATCTTGATAGAAACTAAACCCAACTTTTCCCTCCCCCCCAACAGCAGAGGAGAAAAATTATGTAAAGGGGGGGGAAGAAAACAACCTGGGAACATCCCTATCCACACTAAATGGATATTAGGAATCAACACACTGGTCTGGGCCACTGCAAAAACTTTTTAATAATGCACCAAATCAGTGGGTTCATGTATACTTTATAGAACCCTTGACTATCTGTCATATGATCCAGCTTTGAATTATAAATGCCTGTTCATTATGTGGGCTGAGAACTATTTCTGTCTCAGCCAGAGCCTTGGCAAACCAGCCCATCCACTCTTGCATTGTTGACATTAGATGCTGTTCCCTTTGACTGCTTTTGTTACTCACCAAGCCCCTGTCAATTTAACTTGTCATTAAAAGGGAATGTAGCACATGGACTATTCCATATAGAACACCTTCCCTTCTCGTTATCATCCCTGTTTTCTGCTTCATCTCCAAACAACACTCTGTGTTGGTTCCACAAGACATAGGAACAGACTTAGGCCATGTGGCTACTGTGTCAGCTCCTCCACTCAATCATGGCTGGTTTATTTTCCCTCTCAACCCCATTTTCCTGCCTTCTCCCTTACTAATCAAGAATCTATCAACCTCTGTTTTAAATATACCTAGTGACAGCCATCTGTGACAATGAATTCCACAGATTCACTACAATCTGACTAAAGAAATTCCTCCTCATCTGTGCTGTAAAGGGACATCTTCCTATTCTGAGGCTGTGCCATCTGGTCATAGACTCTCCCACTATAGGAAACACCCTCTCCATGTTCACTCTATCTAGGCAGTTCGACATTTGTTAAGTCTCAATGAGATCCTCTCTCATTGTTCTAAACTCCAGTGAGTACAGGCTCACAGCCATCAAACACTCCTCATACATTAACCCTTTCATTCTGAGAACATTCTCATGAACCTCCTCTGGACCTTCTCCAATACCAGCACATCCTTTCTTAGACAAGGAGCCCAAAACTGCTCACGGTACTCTAAGTGTGGTCTGATCGATGCCTTATAAACCGTCAGGATTACATCCTTGCTCTTATATTCTACTCCTCTCGGATGAATGCTAATGTGTAATGTCAGATGAGATTTGAACAACAGCAATGTTTGCTGTATACAAATACCCTGGAGTGAATCTTTCTCCTTTTGCATCAGTTCTGCACTTATTCACCTTCCTGCAGACAAGAACAAGAATGGATTTATCCAGCATCCATATATTTACCATAACCGATATATTTTTCTCTGTGTGAACTTTTTAAAGTTGTTCAAGTTATTGTGAGCAGATTATAACAATGATCAGCATCTGTGCTCCCTTAAATTGTTATTCACATCCAGGAATGAACAAGTTCCCCATTCAAAGGTTCCACATTACCTTAACCCCTTGAGTGCATGTAACAGTTGGCAATGGAATGTTCACCATCACTTTGCACTCTCAATTAGTGCCGAAGGCAAGGAGTCTGAATAGATCTGGTGAAAGAGATGGTCACCTCCACTGCCATATTGTTTGTGGTTCTTTCAGGTAGCACTCCTCTCCAATGAGTTTCTCATCTTCAGCCTCTTCATTGTGGAGTGGTTTTCATTTCTAGATTTTCGTGCCATTGATTTTATGATCTGGCTGTTCAAGTTTCAGAAATCCATCTGAAGTTCAGCCAAGTCTTCACTGTATAGAGTAATTCTGGCATCTCTATCAGTTTGTTCTCATATCAACAAATTGCCCATCAATGATAGTTTGGAGTTAATCAAACTAATGTGGATTGATGGCCTTCATCATGGTTTCACCTTATTAACTTGGATGCTTTGTGTTTATTTATAAAGTGCTTGTTCAAGTCACCTGATGGTGAGCAATTAAAGAACTGTAGAGTGTAAAGGGAGCCTCATCTGACCATATAATGGGTCTGGATGCCTGAGATTTAGAAGTTACTCTCACATCCAAATGCAGTATTTGTCGTTTGTCACTATGCAGCTTGGTTTTTATTAAAATAAATTCATCTGCACCCCAAATTTATTTTATTTAGAGTACAGTACAAAACATACTTCCTGCGCAAAGAGTCGCTCACCCGGCAATCTAGCTTTTTAATCCTAGCCTTAATCACAGGGCATTTTACAATGGCCAATTAACCTACCAATCAGTACTTCTTTGGACTGTGGGAGAAAACCTGAGCCCCAAGAGGAAACCCACACAGTCACATGGAGAACATACAAACTCCTTACAGACAGCGGCAGAACTGAACTCAAACACTGCAAGCTATAATAGTGTCTTGATAACCACTACGCTACCATTAGTAAACCATAGATTCCTGAAGCAGTCCGGTTTCAGGCTTCTGACCCACCTGGGCCTGAAGTTCCATTTACTTGGCCTGGGTGTGTCAAATATTTGAATCAGTGTGTGTAGGAAAATTAAAAGTTATAGAGGAGAGTGTAGGATCAGGAATCCAGGATGGACAGAGAAAAGGTGAGGAGTGGTGTCAGAAATTAGGATGGGGAGAGAAAAAGTGAGGAGTGGTGTCAGGAATCCAGAATGGAGAGAGACAAGGTGAGGAGTGGTGTGGATAATAGATGGGTAAAACACACATTCAGAAGAACCCTAACCCTAATAATCAAATGGGAGGTAAAACTACATGGATAAAGATTCAGGCTCATGGTTATTTACCACATGTACATCAAACCCTATGGTGCAATTTGTCGTTTGTGTTAACAACCAACACATCCAAAGATATAAGAGATTAGAAAGTTTAAAAAAATGCATGGTAAAATGAGACATGAGATATAAGGAACTACCATGGATTTGAGGCTGGGAAGAGGGTAATGGGTTTGTAATAGGGAAGATAATGTAATAAGATAATCTATGTCATAGCTATATAATTCTCAAAGCAAATCCTCTGACTCCCCCTTAAATTCCCCTTAAAGCATTTCATTCCTCCATTCTATTTGGATAGAATTCCAGTAATTCCCAAATTTTCCCTCCCCATAAAAAGTGGCGAGACCTTCCTGATCTTCTTAAATGATAAGTGGTGGCAAACGTATTTATATTTTTGTAGCATGGGATTTTTTTAAAGAAGTGCTTTGCACCGCACTCTTGTATAAATGTCACTCTTTGTAATATTGAACCAGCTATTCAGTTGCAATTCTTGTCAATGTTGTATTTATTTTGGGGACAAATTTCTAATTTAATGAATAAATGTTATGAAGCAGCAGGTTTTATTGACTATTTGGTTTCATTGCTTGTTAATGCTTCTTAATTTTAGAATATAGAACTTAGAACACAACAGCATAGGACAGGGACTTCGGCCCATGATATGCCAACATCTTAACCTACGCCAAGATCAATTGAACTCTTCTCTCCAACACAGCCCTCCATTTATCTTTCATCCATGAGCCTGTCTAAGAGTTTCTAAAATGTCCCTAATGTATCTGCATCCCTGGCAGGACATTGCACGTACCCACCACTCTCTGTGTAAAAGACGTACCTCTGACACCACCCCAATACTTGCTTCCAATCACCTTAAAATTATGCCTCCTGGTATTAGCCATTTCCATTCTGGGAAAAAGTCTCTGGTTGTTTACTCGATTTATGTCTGTCATCATCTTCCCCGCCCTATCAAGATTCCTCTCATCTTCCTTTGCCCAAGAGAAAAAACCCCAGCTCACTCAACCTATCCTCATCAGATGTGCTTTTCTTTGCAAACCTCCCTGCCAGGAAATTGGTCCCCCTGAGATTCAAGTGCAACCCGTCTGTTTTCTACAGGTCACTCCTGCCCAAAAAAAGTCCCAATGATCCAGAAATCTGAATAACTGCCCCCTGCTCCAATCCCTCAGCCTTGCATTTAACCTCCACCTCATTCTATTCCCATACTCACTGTCACGTAGCACAGGCAGTAATCCCAAGATTACTACTTTTGTGGTCCTGCTTCTCAACCTCCTTCTTAACTCCCTGCAGGTTGCTTTTAGGACCTCCTCCCTTTTCCTGCCTATGTCATTGGTACCAATATGTACCACGACCTCTGGCTGTTCTCCTTCCCACTTCAGGACGTGATAAGAAACATCCCGGACTCTGGCACCTGGGAGACAAACTACCATCTGTGCTGCTTTCCTGTGTCCACAGAATCATCTGTCTGATCCCCTATTTATAGAGTCCCCTATCACCGCTGCCATCCTCTTCCTTTCTCTATTCTTCCGAGCTACAGGGCCAGACTCTGTGCCAGAGGCACGGCCACTGTTGCTTCCCGCAGGTAGGCCACCCCCCACAACAGTTACTCAAGCAGGAGTACATGTTGTCAAGGGGTACAGCCACAGGGGTGCTCTCTAGCCTCTGACTCCTGCTGTTCCCTCTCCTGACTGTTACCCACTTATCTGTCTCCTGAGGCCCCTGACCAGACGAAGTTCATCTGGCTGCAACTCCAGTTCCCTAACCCGGTCCCTAAGGAGCTGCAGCTTGGCACAGATGTGGCTGTCTGGGAGGCTGAGAGTCTTCCGGACATCCCACATCTGACACTGAGCACGGAACACTGGCCTCACACACATACTTCCTGTTTGTATTCTGCACAGACAATCTACCTTGCTGAAGCCCTGTTGAACCAAAGCCTTCCTACTCTGTCACCCACTCTCTAAAGCTGTCTCCTTTTAAACTCTTCCTGCTGTTCTCACTGGCTGACATCCACAAGCATGCACAATTGTGCCCCGATGAAATTGCTGAAGAAATAACTTCTCATTACTGTTCATTGGAAAGGAACTTGAACTTAACATCACTCCCAAGAGGCTATTTCATTTACAATGGTGTGCTGACTGATTGAGTTTGCTGAGCACAAGTTTGATGTATAATTAGCATTAGTAACCTCTGGGCTCAGAATAATCATATGAAAAGTACTTATTCCAGCTTTCAATAAATTTAATTAAATTCACTCTCCTACATTTTTCATTAGCAGAATGAATGTGTCATTGCTTTGTAAAATACTTCTTTCAAAGAGGTTTGTGGAGTAACTCAACTCCTAATCGAAGAGCAGCATTATTGCTCCTGAAATATTGATGATAGTGGGACAGGTGCGGAACATAGCCTGAGGTGAAATTATGAGAGCTGTTTTGTGAGGTCTGGATGTCGGAGGCCAGATGTCAGAATCAGGTTTATTATCACTGACACAAGTCATGAAATTTGCTGTTTTGCAGCAACATTGCAGCACAAATAAACAGAAAAGTATAATAAGTAACAATAACGTATCTAAAAAACAGATAAGTGGTACAAACAGAGAGCAAGCTGGTAAGGTAGAATTCATGGATTCATAAATCAATCAGCCAAGAGGAAGAAGCTGTTCCTAAAATGTTGAGTGTGTGTCTTCAAGCTGTTGCACCTCCTCCCTGATGGTAGTAATGTGAAGAAGGCATATCCTGGACAGTGAGAGTCTTTACTGATGGATGCCACCTTCCTGAGGCATTGCCTTTTGAATAATCATCAGTGGTGACCAGGCAAGTGCCCATGATGGAGCTGGCTGAGGCTAAGTCCACACTACACCAGATAAATCCATAACTGAGGCTTTTTCTCTTTGTTTTGACCCTCCATCCACACTAAAATGGCATGTTAGTCCACCGAAAATGGAGCTTTTCTAAAATGCTCTCCAGGGTGTGTAATTTTGAAAATGCCAGATTGGCCAGAGCAGTGTGGATGGGGTAACCGGAGCAATCTAAAAATGCTGTCATGACGTGCCAGAACAGATGGTGACGGCAGCACACCATTTCTTGAACACAACCTAACAATTTCAGAACAGACGGCAATGAGACTGAAGCCAGAAGAGTTAGAAGTGTACTCACCAAATACTTTGACCCATAACTTACTGAATAAATAAGTATACTCACTTTGCCGTTTTCTGTCCTTGCTCGTATGAAGCTGATTTACCTATTTATGCAAGTACTTACAATAGATGTGTAACAGCCTAATGTAACATTGAATGGAAATACAAGATAATACTGATTGTAGACATGTTTTATACATTTAACAAGGGGCTATTATAATGCAACAGAGTTCATCAGTTTTTCAATGTTCGTCATCAGCCAGGTCATACTGTCCGTGAACTCCCTGTCGGTTGCCACCATATGCTCCAGTATTTGTTTTTTTTTAAGTTTTAAGTCCTCCTGCGTGAGAGCCAACCGCTGTCCGTCGTTTAAGTTTTTCTAGCCTGTAACTGAAAAAACACGCACCAACTTGACGTGAGATTCGACACCAAACATGTCGCTTGTTTTCGGTAAATGTGTCCTGCACATGCGCAGTAGGAGGATATTCACCGAAATCTCTGTTTCAGTGTGGGCAGAGATATTTTCAGAAATGCTTGGTGTGGACAATTATTGTTTTTATACGAAACTGGCTTTTTCAGAATTATCCGGTCTAGTGTGGACGTAGCCTGAGTTTTCAACCCTTTGTGGGTCTGTGAGTATGCACTATAGACTTTGGGATACAGATTTTCAATCCCTATCCTATCTCTGCCTAATCTTACATGCTTCTGTTGGGACACTGCACAGAGAGGCAATTTGTTGCTCAAGTTGATGCTCACACTGTGTTTCAAATGGACCACTAGCTCATTCATTCCCATAGCACACTTGATGAGCTGTTAAAGATAAAGATCTTCAAGATTACCTTTATTTATCATATGTACATCAAAACATACAGTGTTATAGAACATTACAGCACAGAAACAGGCCTTTTGGCCCTTTTTGGCTGTGCCGAACCATTTTTCTGCCTAGTCCCACTGACCTGCAGCTGGCCCATATCCCTCCAAACCCCTCTCATCCAGTCCAAGTTTTTCTTAAATGCCAAAAGTGAGCCCGCATTCACCACTTCATCTAGCAGCTCATTCCACACTCCCACCACTCTGTGTGAAGAAATCCCCCCTAATGTTCTCTTTAAACTTTTCCCCTTTCAGCCTTAATCCATGACCTGTGTTTTTTTTTCTCCCCTGGCCTCAGTGGAAAAAGCCTGTTTGCATTCACTCTATCTATACCCATCATAATTTTATACACCTCTATCAAATCTCCCCTCATTCTCCTACGCTCTGGGGAATAAAGTCCCAATCTATTCAACCTTTCTCTGTGACTCAGTCTCTCAAGTCCCGGAAACATCCTTGCACTCTTTCAACCTTATTAATATCCTTCCTGTAATTCAGTGACCAATACTGCACACAGTACTCCAAATTCAGTCTCACCAATGTCTTATACAACCTCACCATTACATTCCAACTCTTATACGCAATACTTTGATTTATGAAGGCCAATGTACCAAAAGCTCTCTTTACAACCCTATCTACTTGTGACGCCACTTTTAGGGAATTATGTATCTGTACTCCCAGATCCCTCAGTTCTACTGCACTCCTCAGTGCCCTACCGTTTATACACCATTTTGGTTCAACAACCAACATAGTCCGAGGATTGTGCTGGAGGCAGCTCGCAAGTTTTGCCATGCTTCTGGTGTCAACATGGCACACTCACAATTCACTAACCTTAACCTGTATGACATTTGGAATGTGGGAGGAAATCCACATGTCATGGTGTGGGACATGCAAACTCAGAGACTTACACAAAATCAGAATTAGAAACAGGTTTAATATTACTGGCATATGTTGTGAAGTTTGCTAACATTGCAGCAGTACAAAGTAATACATATTAAAAAAACTGTAAATTACAGTACATATATACACTGTGCCTATAAAAATATTCACCCACCCTTGGAAGTTTTCATGTTTTATTGTTTTACAAGATTGAATCACAGTGGATTTAACTTAGCTGTTTTTGACACTGATCAACAGAAAATACTTCGTCGTGTCAAAGTGAAAACAAATTTCTACAAATTGGTCTAAAATTATTAAAAGCAAATTAATTGACTGTATAATTACTCAGTCCAAGTCAGTATTTAGTAGATGCACCTTGGGCAGCAATTGCAGGCTTGAGTCTGTGTGGATAGGTCTCTATCAGCTTTGCAGTGTGCACTGCAATTTTTCCCCATTCTTCTTTAGAAAACTGCCCAAGCTCTGTCAGATTGCATGGGAATCTTGAATGAACACCTCTTTTCAAATCCAGCCACACATTCTCAATTGGATTGAGGTCTGGACTCTGACTTGGCCACTCCAAGATGATAACTTTGTTGTTTTTAACTGTGTAGTTTTGGCTTTATACTGGGGGTCATTGTCTTGCTGGAAAACAAACTTTCTCCCAAGTCACAGTTGTCTTTCAGACTGCATCAGGGTTTTCATCCAGGGTTTCCCTGTATTTTGTTGCATTCATTTTACCCTCTACCTTCCAGGGCCTGCTGCAGTGAAGCATCCCCACAGCATGATGCAGCCACCACCATGCTTCACAGTAGGAGTGGTATGTTTCTGATGATGTGCAGTGTTTGGCTTATGCCAAACACAGCATTTAGTCTGATGGACAAAAAACTTCATGTTTTTTTCATCAGACCATAAAAATCCTCTTACAGCTGACTTCAGAGTTTCCCACGTCTTCAGGCAAACTTTAGCCAAGATTTTGTGTGTTTTTTTTTAAAAAACAGTTGCTTTCTCTTTGTCACTCTCCCATAAAACTTAACTGGAGAAGCGCCCAGGCACCGATGTTGTATGATCTCAGCCACTGAAGCTTATAAATCCTCCAGAGTTGTCATAGGTCTCTTGGTGGCCTCCCTCACTATTCTCCTTCTTGCACGGTCACTCAGTGTTTCAGGATGGCTTGCTCTAGGTAGATTTACAGCTGTGCCTTATTATTTTCATTTCTTGATGACTGATTTCACTGTACTCCAAAGGGTAATCAGTGACTGGAAATTTTCTTATATCCATCTTCTGACTTGTGCTATCAAGAACTTTTTTGTGGCAGTGTTTGGAGTGCTCTTTTGTCTTTGTGGTGTAGTATTTACCAAGATACTGACTCACCAGCAGTTAGACCTTCCAGATACAGGTGTATTTTTACTACAATCAATTGAAAAACATTGACTGCACACAGGTGATCTCCATTTCACTAATTATGTGACTTCTAAAATCAATTGGCTACACCAGTGATGATTTGGTGTGTCATAATAAGGGGGAGGACTGAATACTTATGCAATTAATTATTTTTACATTTATGTTTGTAATTAATTCAGATCACTTTTTAGAGATCTGTTTTCATTTTGACTTGAAAGAGTCTTTTTCTGTTGCTCAGTGTTCAAAAAGTCAAATTAAATCCACTATGATTCAATATTGTAAAACAATAAATTATGAAAACTTCCAAGGGGGAGGCGTGGTGAATACTTTTTATAGGCTCTGTATGTATATTAAATAGTTAAATTAAATAAGTAGAGCAAAAACGGAAATAAAAAGTAGTGAGGTAGTGTTCATGGATTCAATGTCCATTTAGGAATCGAATGGTGGAGGGGAAGAAGCTGTTCTTGGATTGCTAAGTGGGTGCCTTCAGGCTCCTGTATCTCCTACCTGACGGTAACAGTGAGAAGAGAAAAGGGCATGCCCTGGGTGCTGGAGGTCCTTAATAAGCCTTTTTGAGGCACCATTCCTGACTAATTTTCCAACTCTCTGCAGCTTACTTCAGCCAATTACAGTAGCAACCCCCCCCCCCCCCCATACCATACAGTGATGCAGCCAGTCAGAATGCTCTCCATGGTACTTATGCAGAAATTTCTGACTGTTTTAGGGGATATACCAAATATCCTCAAACTCCCAATGAAGCATAACCACTGTCTTGGTTTCTTTATAACTGCATCGATATATTGAGACCAGGTTAGGTCGCAAGAGATCTTCACACCTAGGATCTTGAAACTGCTCTCTCTCTCCACTTCTGATCCCTCTATGAGGATTAGTATGTGTTCCTTTTTATTGCCCTTCCCGAAGTCTACAATCAGTTCTTTCGTCTTACTGACGTTGAGTGCGAGGCTGTTGCTGCGACACCACTTGTTGGCATATCTTGCTCCTGTACACCCTCTTGTCACCACCTGAGATTCTAACAACAATGGTTGTATCATCAGCAAATTTATAGATGGTATTTGAGCTATGCCTAGCCAAACTGTCATGGGTATAGAGAGAGTAGACACACACCTGAGGTGCACCACTGATGACTGTCAGTGAGATGGAGATGTTATTACCAGTCTGCACAAATTGTGGTCCTCCAGTTAGGGAGCTGTGGATCCATTTGCAGAGGGAGATACACAGGTTCAGGTTCTGTAGCTTTTCAATCATGACTGCAGGAATGATGGTGTAACACCTAGAGCTATAGTCAATAAACATTATCCTGATATAAGTGTTTGTATCATTCTTATGGACATGTAAGGTCACATGGAGAGCCAATGAAATTGCATCTGCCATAGACCTATTGTGGCAATAGATAAATTGAGTGAGTCCAGATTCTCACTGAGGCAGGATTTGATTCTAGCCAGGACCAACCTCTCTTAGCCCCTTATCTCCATAGATGTGAGTGCTATTGGACAATAACTCACACTGCTTTTCTTGGGCACTGGTATAATTATTGCCCTTTTGAGGCAGGTGGGAAGTTCTGACTGTAGCAGTGAGAGATTGAAATGGTCTTTGTACACCCCCAACAGTTGGTTGGCACAAATTTTCAGAGCCTATCAGGTATTCCATTGGACTACAGGCTCTTTGGCACTTGATGTTGTGCCAAACTTTTAACCTACTTTAAAATTAATCTAACCATTGTCTCCATACAGAAAGCATAGGAATCAAACCCAGGTTGGTGATTGCTGGTGTTGTAAGGCTGGTGTTCTAACTATCACAGTACTGTGCCATCCTCATTATGACACTAACTACACTGCCGTTCTTGAGCTCTACAGACTTTCAGTAATAGGATAGAAAACCTACAGCACAATAAATGCCCTTTGGCCCACAAAACTGTGCCAAACATGTCCATACCTTAGAACTACCTCGGCTTACCCATAGCCCTCTATTTTTCTAATCTCCATGTACCCATCCAGGATTCCCTTAAAGACAGTTTCTGCCTCCACCATCATCACCAGCAGCCCATTCCACACACTCATCACTCTCTGCGTAAAGAACTTACCCCTGACATGTCCTCTGTACCTACTTCTAAGAACCATAAAACTATGCCCTGTTGTGCTAGCCATTTCAGCCCTGGGGAAAAGCCTCTGACTATCCACACAATCAATGCCTCTCATTATCTTGTATACCTCTATCAGGTCACCTCTCATCCTCCGTCACTCCAAGGAGGAAAGGCCAAGTTCACTCAACCTTTTCTCATAAGGTATGCTCTCCAATCCAGGCAACATCCTTGTAAATATCCTTTGCACCCTTTCTATGGTTTCCACATCCTTCCTGTAGTGAGGCAACCAGAACTGAGCACAGTAATCCCAAGTGGGGTCTGACCAGGGTCCTATATAGCTGCAACATTACCTCTTGGCTCTTAAACTCAATCCCATGATTGATGAAGGCCAATACACCATGTGCCTTCTTACCTACAGAGACAACCTGCATAGTAGCTTTGAGTGTCCTATGGACTCAGACCCCAGGATCCCTCTGATCCTCCACCCTGCCAAGAATCTTGCCAATAATGCTATATTCTGCCATCACATTTGATCTACCAAAATGAACCACCTCACACTTAACTGGGTTAAACTCCATCTGCCACTTCTCAGCCCAATTTTTGCATTCTATCAATGTCCTGCTGCAACCTCTGGCATCCCTCCACACTATCCACAGCACCTCCAACCTTTGTGTCATTAGCAAATTTACTAACCCATCCCTCCACTTCCTCATCCAGGTCATTTATAAAAACCACAAAGAGTAGGGGTCCCAGAACAGATCCCTGAGACACACCACTGGTCAGCGGCCTCCATGCAGAATATGACCCGTCTACAATCACACTTTGTCTTATGTGGGCAAGCCAGTTCTGGATCCACTAAGTAATCTCCCCTTGGATCCCCTGCCTCATTACTTTCTCAATATGCTTTGCATGGGGTACCTTATAAAATGCTTTGTTAAAATTCATTTACACTACATCTATGGCTCTACCTTCATCAATGTGTTTAGTCATATCCTCAAAAAAATCAGCCTTGTAAGGCACAACCTGTTTTTGACAAAGCCACACTGACTATACCTAATCATATTATGCCTCTCCAAATGTTCATAAATCCTGCCTCTCAGGACCTTCTCAATCAACTTACCAACCACTGAAGTAAGACTCACTGGTTTATAATTTCCTGGGCTATCCGTACTCTGCTTCTTGAATAAGAGAACAACATCCACAACCCTCCAATCCTCTGGAACTTCTCCCATCCTCATTGATGATGCAAAGGTCATTGCCAGAGGCTTAGCAATCTCCTCCCTCACATCCCACAGTAGCCTGGAGTACATCTCATCCAGTCCCAGCAACTTATCCAACGATGCTTTTCAAGAGTACCAGCACACCCTCTTCCTTAATATCTACATGTTCAAGCCTTTCAGTCTGCTGCAAGTCATCCCTAAAATCACCAAGATCCTTTTCTGTAGTGAATACTGAAGCAAAGTATTCATTAAGTACCTCTGCCATCTCCTCTGGTTCCGTACACACTTTTCCACTGTCACATTGATTGGTCCTATTCTCTCACGTCTTATCCTCTTGCTCTTCACATACTTATAGGAGGCCTTGGGAATTTCCTTAATCCTGTGTGCCAAAGCCTTCTCATGGCCCCTCCTGGCTCTCCTAATTTCATTCTTAAGCTCCTTCCTGCTAGCCTAATAATCTTCTAGATCTCTATCATTACCTATTTTTTTGAACCTTTTGTAAGCTCTTCTTTTCTTCTTCACTAGATTTACATTTGCCACAGTTCTTCCATATATTTTCCTGAGAACATCTGTTCCCAATTTAAGCTTCCAAGTTCCTGCCTGCTAGCCTCATATTTCCCCTTACTCCAATTAAACATTTCCGTAACTTGACTGTTCCTATCCCTCTCAAATGCTATGGTAAAGGAGATGGAATTATGATCACTAATTCCAAAATGCTCTCCCAGTGAGAGACCTGACACCTGACCAGGTTCATTTCCCAATACCAGATCAAGTACAGTCTCTTCTCTTGTAGCCTTATCTACACATTGTGTCAAGAAACCTTCCTGAACACACCTAACAAACTCCACCCCATCTAAACCCCTCACGCTAGGGAGATGCCAATCAATATTTGGGAAATTAAAATCTCCCACCACAGCAACACTGTTATTATTACTCCTTTCCAGAATCTCTCTTCCTATACAACATAGAACATAGAATAGTACAGCACATTACAGGACCTTTGGCCCACAATGTATTGCTGACCCTCAAACCCTGCCTCCCATATAACCCCACACCTTAAATTCCTCCATATACCTGTCTAGTAGTCTCTTAAACTTCACTAGTGTATCTGCCTCCACTACTAACTCAAGTACTGCATTCCACGCACCAACCACTCTCTGAGTAAAAAACTTTCCCCTTTGAACTTTCCTCCCCTTACCTTAAAGCCATGTCCTCTTGTACTGAGCAGTGGTGCCCTGGGGAAGAGGCACTGGCTGTCCACTCTGTCTATTCCTCTTAATATCTTGTACACCTCTATCATGTCTCCTCTCATCCTCCTCCTCTCCAAAGAGTAAAGCCCTAGCTCCCTTAATCTCTGATCATAATCCATACTCTCTAAACCAGGCAGTATCCTGGTAAATTTCCTCCGTACCCTTTCCAATGCTTCCACATCCTTCCTATACTGAGGCAACCAGAACTGGACACAGTACTCCAAGTGTGGCCTAACTAGAGTTTTATAGAGCTGCATCATTACATCACGTCTCTTAAACTCTATCCCTTGACTTATGAAAGCTAACACCCCATAAGCTTTCTTAACTATCCTACCTACCTGTGAGGCAACTTTCAGGGATCTGTGGACATGTACCCCCAGATCCCCCTGCTCCTCCACACTACTGCCATTTACTTTGTACGCTGCCTTGGAGTTTGTCCTTCTGAAGTGTACCACCTCACACTTCTCCGGGTTGAACTCCATCTGCCACTTCTCAGCCCACTTCTGCATCCTATCAATGTCTCTCTGCAATCTTCGACAATCCTCTACATTATCTACAACACCACCAACCTTTGTGTCATCTGCAAACTTGCCAACCCACCCTTCTACCCCCACATTCAGGTCGTTAATAAAAATCACAAAAAGTAGAGGTCCCAGAACAGATCCTTGTGGGACACCACTAGTCACAACCCTCCAATCTGAATGTACTCCCTCCACCATGGCCCTCTGCCTTCTGCAGGCAAGCCAGTTCTGAATCCACCTGGCCAAACTTCCCTGGATCCCATGCCTTCTGACTTTCTGAATAAGTCTACTGTGTGGAACCTTGTCAAATGCCTTTCTAAAATCCATGTAGATCACATTCACTGCACTACCCTCATCTATCTGCCTGGTCACCTCCTCAAAGAACTCTATCAGTCTTGTTAGGCACGATCTGCCCTTCACAAAGCCATGCTGACTGCCCCTGATCAGACCATGATTCTCTTGTTACGTACCCCGTAACTGGGTGTCTGACCAGCAGAGAAAGAAGAATCCATTGGAGTCTGGTGGTACCAAACTAAAGGTATTAATTAGTAAACTACACAATACAATATCAAAAATGCAAATATACATATAAAACAAGTTAGCAGTAATAAACCTAAAAGTGTAGGAATAATAATAATCAATAATAAACAAGCTCTGTTGATGTCTAGGGGTAAATGAATTGTCTTAGGAAAGTATAGAGTTCAGTTCATAAACGTTGAAGTAGTTATGGTTGTTGTGTTGAAATCGTTGAAGAGAGAGAGAGAGAGAGAGAGCGAGTGATATGTAACAGCAACAGTTGTGGCAGGCAAACCTTTTTGTGGCTTTCTTAATCCATCGTATTGTTGTGGTCATTCAGTTATGACCCCTCTGGTCTTCAGTTAGACCTTTCTTCTGTGGTGGACTCATCACTCTGGCATGAGTGGACACACAGACAAGTCCCCACCATCCCTGCAGTGACACTGCGAGCTTTACTGACTGATCTCCTGGTTCGGTCTTCGAAGCCCCCACCTTTTTGTGGGTTCCCAACACTCAATCAGTGTCCACTGGTGTGTCTGAAGGGTGTCTCTCCAGACCTGTCTCAGCTATCCATCAACTCTGAATGACCGCGTCCATCATATCAGGCCACTCCTGCTATCTCCTGAGGAATGTTAACGAGCAAAGTACAGTCCTTGTAGTAGAAAGTAAATAATCCAGGAAGAGAAAATAATACAGTAAATCAACAGTCTCTCTCCCCCTCTTATCTGTAGCAAATGTTCTTGCCTGGGCTTTATCTCTCTCTCATGAGCAGCGTAACAACAGCAATAGTTCGTAGTTCTCACGAGGGGGGTTGGGAATGGTTAACTCTGCACCTCATTGTCCATCAGGTCTGTTCATCACTCATAACACTCTAAATGCCCATAGATCCTATCTCTAAGAATCTTTCCCAACAGCTTTCCCACCACAGACGTAAGGCTCACTGGTCTATAATTACCTGGACTATCCCTACTACCTTTTTTGAACAAGGGAACAACATTCTCTTCCCTCCAGTACCATTCCCGTGGACAACGAGGACATAAAGATCCTAGCCAGAGGTTCAGCAATCACTTCCCTTGCCTCGTGGAGCAGCCTGGGGAATATTCTGTCAGGTCCCGGGGACTTATCTGTCCTAATGTATTTTAACAACTCCAACACCTCCTCTCCCTTAATATCAACATGCTCCAGAACATCAACCTCACCGTCATCAAGTTCCCTCTCAGTGGTGAATGCCGAAGAAAAGTATTCATTGAGGACCTCGCTCACTTCCACAGCCTCCAGGCACATCTTCCCACTTTTATCTCTAATCGGTCTTACCTTCACTCCTGTCGTCTTTTTGTTCTTCACATAATTGAAGAATGCCTTGGGGTTTTCCTTTACCCTACTCGCCAAGGCCTTCTCATGCCCCCTTCTTGCTCTTCTCAGCCCCTTCTTAAGCTCCTTTCTTGCTACCCTATATTCCTCAATAGACCCATCTGATCCTTGCTTCCTAAACCTCATGTATGCTGCCTTCTTCCACCTGACTAGAGTTTCCACTTCACTTGTCACCCATGGTTCCTTCACCCTACCATTCTTTATCTTCCTCACCAGGACAAATTTATCCCTAACATCCTGCAAGAGATCCTTAAACATTGACCACATGTCCATAGTACGTTTTGCTACAAAAACATCATCCCAATTCACACCCTCAAGTTCTAGCCTTATAGCCTCATAATTTGCCCTTCCCCAATTAAAAATTTTCCTATCCTCTCTGATTCTATCCTTTTCCATGATAATGCTAAAGGTCAGGGAGCAGTGATCACTGTCCCCCAGATGCTCACCCACTGACAGATCTGTGACCTGACCTGGTTCGTTACCTAATACTAGATCTAGTATGGCATTCCCCCTAGTCAGCCTGTCAACATATTGTGACAGGAATCCATCCTGGACACACTTAACAAACTCTGCCCCATCTAAACCCTTGGAATTAATCAAGTGTCAATCAATATTAGGGAAGTTAAAGTCACCCATGATAACAACCCTGTTATTTTTGCACCTTTCCAAAATCTGCCTGCTAATCTGCTCCTCGGTATCTCTGCTGTTACCAGGGGGCCTATAGAATACCCCCAATAGAGTAACTGCTCCCTTCCTGTTCCTGACTTCCACCCATACTGACTCAAAAGAGGATCCTGCTACATTACCCACCCTTTTTGCAGCTGTAATAGTATCCCTGACCAGTAATGCCAACTCTCCTCCCCTTTTCCCCCTTCTCTATCCCTTTTAAAGCACTGAAATCCAGGAATATTGAGAATCCATTCCTGCCCTGGTGCCAGCCAAGTCTCTGTAATGGCCACTACATCATAATTCCATGTGTGTATCCAAGCTCTCAGTTCATCACCTTTGTTCCTGATGCTTCTTGCATTGAAGTACACACACTTTAGCTGTTCTACCTTCCTACCTTTACACCCTTTATTCTGCTTCTCTTTCCTCAAAGCCTCTCTGTATGTTAGATCTGGCTTTACTCCATGCACTTCTTTCACTGCTCTATTGCTCCAGGTTCCATCCCCCTTGCAAAGGGACTATCAGCTCCTCGATATCCCTGTTACTATTAGGTGGACTATAACAAACACTGAGTAGAGTTATTGACCCCTTCCTATTCCTAACTTCCACCTACAGAGACTCCGTAGACAAACCCTCCATGACTTCCTCCTTTTCTGCAGCCGTGACACTACCTCTGATCAACAGTGCCACACCCCACCTCTTTTGCGTCCCTTCCTGTCCTTTCTGAAACATCTAAAGCCTGGCACTTGAAGTTGCCATTCCTGCCTTTGCACCATCCAAGCCTCTGAAATTAAAAACTGGAGATTAAAAATTAGCATTTAGACCTGATTTTAAATTGATTACATTTTGAAACACTGCTGACTGTGGCTGTTTTCCTGATGTATTTTTCATGGAGGTTTATTTTTCAAGGAGGAACAAAATGGCTATTATTTAATTCAGCTGATATTACATACGACAGCAAAACTTATGTGCTTCAAGGCTCTCTGTGTTTGATTCTGCTTTTATCTGCTTTCATGTGACATTTTTCAATTTGCAAACTGATTAGGATTGTGTCCAATGTGCATCACGTCCATCATGTGGTGTCAGGTGTGAGACATCCTGCAGTGTCAGTAACGAGCTCCAGAGGAAAAGTCATTCCTCTTAAATCTGAGTGGGGGAGGAATCTTCCTTATCCCAATACTTTTCCACAAACCCATGTCAGAGTCCTGAGAGAGGTTGTTGAAGAGACAAGAAGTCATGATTTTTCAAGAATCACTTGATTCTGGCATAGTGCCAGAGGACTGGAAAATTGCAAATGGCACTCCATAGAAACATTGAAAATCTACAGCACTATGCAGGCACTTGGGCCCACAAAGTTGTGCCGAACATATGCCTTAGAAATGACTAGGCTTACCCATAGCCCCTCTATTTTTCTAAGCACCATGTACCTATCCAAAAGCCTCTTAAAAGACCCTATCGTATCCAACTCTACCGCCATCGCCAGCAGCCCATTCCATGCACTCACCACTCTCTGCATAAAAAACTTACCGCCGACATCTCCTCTGTACCTACTCCCTGTGCCCTCTAGTGGCAACCATTTCAGCTCTGGGAAAAAGCCTCTGACTATCCACACGATCAATGCCTCTCATCATCTTATACACCTCTATCAGGTCACCTCTCATCATCCGTTGCTCCAAGGACCAAAGGCCGAGTTCACTCAACCTGTCTTCACGAGGCATGCTCCCCAATCCAGGAAACATCCTTCTAAATCTCCTCTGTACCCTTTCTATGGTTTCCACATCCTTCCTGTAGTAAGGCAACCAGAACTGAGCACAGTACTGCAAATGGGGTCTGACCAAGGTCCTATATAGCTGCAAAATTACCTCTCGGCTCCTAAATTCGATTCCATGATTGATGAAGGCCAATACACCGTATGCCTTCTTAATCACAGAGTCAACCTGTGCAGCTGCTTTGAGTGTCCTATGGACTCAGACCTCAAGATCTCTCTGATCCTTCACACTGCCAAGAGTCTTACCATTAATACTATATTCTGCCATCATATTTCACCTACCAAAATTAATCACCTCACACTTACCTGGGTTGAACTCCATCTACCACTTCTCAGCCCATTTTTGCATCCTATCAATGTCTGGCTGTAACCTCTTGGCAGCCTTCCAAGCTATCCACAACACCCCCAACCTTTCTGTCATCAGCAAGCTTACTAACCCATCCGTCCACTTCCTCGTTCAGATCATTTATAAAAATCATGAAGAGTTGAGGTCACAGAACAGATCCCTGAGGCACACAATTGGTCACCGACCTCCATGCAGAATATGACCCGTCTACAACCGCTCTTTGCCTTCTGTGGGCAAGCCAGTTCTGGATCCACAAAGCAATGTCCCCTTGGATCCCATGCTTCCTTACTTTCTCAATAAGCCCTGCATGGGGTACCTTATCAAATGCTTTGCTAAAACCATTATACACTGAATCTACGGCTGTACCCTCATCAGTGTGCTTAGTCACATCCTCAAAAAATTCAATCAGGCTCATAAGGCACAACCTGCCTTTGACAAAGCCAAGCTGAGTATTCCTAATCATATTATACCTCTCCAAATGTTCATAAATCCTGCCTCTCAGGATCTCTTCCATCATCTTACCCACCACTGAAGTAAGACTCACAGGTTTATAATTTCCTGGGCTATCTCTACTCCATTTCTTGAATAAAGGAACAACGTTCGCAACCCTCCAATCCTCCAGAACCTCTCCAGTCCCCATTGATGATGCAAAGATTATCATCAGAGGCTCAGCAATCTCCTCCCTCACCTCCCACAGTACCCTGGAGTACATCTCATATGGTCTTATCCAACTTGATGCTTTCCAGAAGCTCCAGCACATCCTCTTTCTTAATAGCTACATGCTCAAGCTTTTCAGTCCACTGATAGGTCCTATTCTTTCACATCTCATCCTCTTGCTCTTCACATACTTGTAGAATGCCTTGGGGTTTTCCTTAATCCTGCCTGCCAAAGCCTTCTCATAGCCCCTTCTGGCTCTCCTAATTTCCCACTTAAGCTCCTTCCTGTTAGCCTTATAATCTTCTAGATTTCTAACATTACCTAGCTCTCTGAACCTTTTGAAAGCTTTTCTTTTCTTCTTGACTAGATTTACTACAGCCTTTGTACACCACGGTTCCTGTACCCTACCATAACTTCCCTGTCTCATTGGAACATACCTATGCAGAACTTCACACAAATATCCCCTGAACTTTTGCCACATTTCTTCCATACCTTTCCCTGAGAAGATCTGTTCCCAATTTAAGCTTCCAAGTTTCTGCCTGATAGTCTCATAATTCCCCTTACTCCAATTAAACACTTTTCTAACTTGTCTGTTCCTATCTCTCTCCAACACTATTGTAAAGGAGATAGAATATGATCACTATCTCCAAAATGCTCTCCCACTGAGAGAACTGACGCCTGACCAGGTCCATTTCCATTTTTTTGTAATTTATTATTTTTTTATTGAAGTTCATCATCAAACAAACATTTCCATAAGATGTATTTCAGACATTGTACATATATATCATATATGTCACAAATCTCCACATAGGAGTTATCTGAGGTATACACTTACAGAAAAGAGTGGAAAGAAAAAACAAGCAAAAGGAAAAAACTATGTACAAGTAGGGAGTGATCCTTTTTTTAACAACATATTCATTGATTTGTGAGAATAAATTCAGGCCTATGAGGCATTATGTAGTTAAACCATTTTTCTCAGTATGCATCAAATTGTTCCAGCTTATGATTAACGGATGCTGTTAATCTTCTCCATTTTGTAAATGTCCATTGTAATTTCCATCCATGCATTTAAAATTGGGCTCTCCTGAGATAACCATTTCCTAGTAAGAGTCTTCTTACCAGCCAGCAACAGTATATTCATTAAATATTTATCTCTTTTCAACCATTCTTGAGGTATATACCCAAAATCAGTGGTCTTACTCTCTAAGGGTATTTCACATTTAAAGATGTCTTGTAGGGCATTGTGTATCCCCCTCCAAAAGTCTTTGATAACAGGGCAGTCCCAAAAAATATGATAATGATTTACATTTTGATTTCCACAGTTTCTCCAGCAAACAGGGAGGTTACTATCATAATGGGATTTCTGAGAGGGTGTAATAAAATATCTTATCAAGTTTTTCCATCTGAACTCCCTCCATTACTGTGAACTGGTACACTTCCATTGATACCTCCATATTATTGTCCATCTTCCTCAGATATAATTATTCCTCCTCCCTTCTCCCATTTTGTTTTAATGTATGAAGTCGAATGTGTTTTAAGATTTGACAACCCCTTATACATGCTTGAAATGATTCTAATACCGTTATCTGAATTATATGTTTTTCTAAATAGCTCTATCAAGCATGTACTTGCCTTGGTTACATTTTTAACTGTCCTGTTAACATACTGTTGCATCTGTAAATACCAATAAAAATCTTGTTTTTCTAATAAGTGCTTCTCTTTAAGCATTTCAAAACTGAACAGTGTTCCTTCTTTCATTATGTTGTAAGGAACTGTTATTCCTTTAGCTGTCCAGTCCTTAAATCTAGCATCCAGTTTATTCAGTGTAAAATCCGAGTCTATGTACACCATTTAAGAATTGTACTATTTCCCTCTAGATTATATTCTTTTATAGTAGTTTTCCATATTTTAAGAGTCAATTTCACCTATGGGTTATCAATAGTATTTATGTACCTTTGCAGGTTGTTATCAGCCAAAATTGCTTGTATGGGGATGGGAAGTACCCACTTCTCAATGTTTTTCCATTGAGCGCCATATGATGGGTAGCACCAACATATCACAGCTCTCAACTGTGCTGCAAAATGAAATCGATGATCTCAGACCCAGGGTGCTGAATCAGAACATCAGAGGCATGTGTCATTTGTTTCACGGAATCCTGCTTAACATCTTCTGTAACGGATGCAGTGATCCAGATCGATGGGTTTACTATATACCGTCAGGATAGATCTAAAGAGTCTCTCAGAAGCAGAGGTGGAGGAGTATGCCTCATGATCAACTCTTCTTCATGCACAAATATATCAGTGTTGTCCCAATTCTGCATATCTAGCAGTTAAGTGTCGTTCTTTTTACCTACTGTGAGAGTTTTCTGGGACCATTTGGTAGTGGTATACCTTCCACCTCAGGCCAATGTCAATCAGGCTGTAAATGATCTGAGCAATGGGATCAACATGCATGAAGCAGTGCACCCTAATAACTTCACCATCGCTTTGGGAGATTTTAACAAGGGAGATTTTAAGGGAGATTTGGGAGATTTTAACATTTGAAAAAAATCACTAAGCAATTACCATTCACAGATCACTTGCAATACCCGAGGAAACAACACACTGGACCATTGTTACACCATCAAGAATGCCCACCACACTATCCTGCGCCCTCACTTTAGGACATCTGATCACCTGGCTGTACCTCTACTCCCAGAGTATAGGCAAAGACTGAAGATTGCAGCACCAGCAGTGAGGACCAAGAAGGTTTGGACAAGGGAAGCACAGGAGCACTTACAGGACTGTTTTATGATGGCAAAGGTAAATTGGTTTTTACCACACAGGTAATCTCTCAAAAAATTTTCACAACACCAACAATACAGACAGTATCTAGCAATAATATCAGAATGAATACTGTAGCAGTAGGTCACAAAAACAAAGTCAGGCTGAAATTAATTCTGGAAAATGTGAAATTAATTTATGAAGAACATTGCTAGGGCTTTACAAACACATTGTAAAAGAAGATATAGCTACGATCAAGATTTCTGCTCTGGTAAGACTAAAAAAAATTAGATAATTCCATACAATGAGAAAGGTGCAATGAATAGAGCTCCACAACACTGGAGACCCAGGTTCAAGTCCAAGTTTGGGTGCATTACATTTGCAGTTTCCACGTCCTTACTGTGAAAGTATGAGTTTTCTCTATGATCTCTGCTTGGCTCTGATATTTCAAACGTATCTGGGATGGGAGACAAATTGGCCATTGTAATTTTATTCCTATTGAGCAGTTAAGTTGATAAGAACAAAAATTAGAATGTATGTAGTATTAGTAAAAATGGGCAGCTGATTGATGGTCAGTGTAAACTCAATGGGTCGCAAAGCATGTTTCTATGATGTATCTATATATGTCTCAAATAGTTAATGAAAATGTTGAATATGTATAAATATGTATAAGATTTAACATTTAAACTCCCCTTATACTTCCATAGTCATTTTATATGTAGCTAATATTTAAAATATTTAAATAGGTTTTCAAAGCTTGCAGAGAGATTTAGACAAGTTAGAAGAGTGGGCTGAAAGATGGCAGATGGAGTTTAATGCTGATAAGTGTAAGGTGCTACATTTTGGTAGGAATAATCAAAATAGGACACGCATGGTAAATGGTAGGGCATTGAAGAATGCAGTAGAACAGAGTGATCTAGGAATAATGGTGCATAGTTCCCTGAAGGTGGAATTTCATGTGGATAGGGTGGTGAAGAAAGCTTTTTGTATGCTGGCCTTTATAAGAACATTGAGTATAGAAGTTGGGAAAATTGTAAAAATGTTAAAATTGTACAAGGCATTGGTAAGGCCAAATTTGGAGTATTGTGTACAGTTCTAGTCACCGAATTATAGGAAAGATGTCAACAAAATAGGGAGGGTATAGAGGAGATTTACTAGAATGTTACCTGGGTTTCAGCACCTAAGTTACAGAGAAAGTTTGAACAAGTTAGTTCTTTATTCTTTGGAGCGTAGAAGGTTAGGGGGTACTTGATAGAGGTACTTAAAATTATGAGAGGGATAGATAGAGTTGATAGGCTTTTTCCATTGAGAGTAGGGGAAGTTCAAACAAGAGGACATGAGTTGAGATTTAGGGGGCAAATTTTAGAGGTAAAACGAGGGGGAATTTCTTTACTCAGAGAGTGGTAGCTGTGTGGAACGAGCTTCCAGTAGAAGTGGTAGAGGCAGATTTCATATTGTCATTTAAAGTAAAATTGGACAGATATATGGACTGGAAAAGAATGGAGGGTTATGGGCTGAGTGCGGGCCAGTGGGACTAGGTGAGAGTAAGCATTCGGCATGGACTAGAAGGGCTGAGATGGCCTGTTTCCATGCTGTAATTGTTATATAGTTATTTAAGCTTTGATGGGATATATTTAGTCAAACATGTGTCTGTGCATGATCCACCTGAACATAAATGTTACAATACTCACGAGGGATTTCAATATGCAGGTAGATTGCGAAAATCAGGTTGCTGTGCGATTCCAAGAGGGAGAATTTCTAGAATGCCTACCAAATAGCTTTTTAGAGCAGCTTGTGGTTGAGCCCACTAGGGGGATCAGATATTCTGAATTGGCTGTGGTGCAATGCACTGCAATTGATTATAGGGCTTAAGGTTAAGAATTAAGAATTAAGGGCTTAAGAACCCTTAAGAGCAAGTGATCATAATATGATCAAATTTGCTCTGCAATGTGAGGAGAAACTAAAGTCAAATGTATCAGTATTACAGTGGAGTGAAGGGAATTACAGAGGCATGAGAGAGGTGTTGGCCATAATTGATTGGAAAAGAACACTGGCAGAGATGATGGCAGAGCAGCAATGGCTGGAATTTTGGACAACAATTCGGAGGGTATAGGATATATATATCCCATATATATATCCAAAAGGAAGATATATTCCAAAGGGAAGATGACACAACCGTGGCTAACAAGGGAAGAAAAGCCACAGAGAGGGCATATAATACAGCAAAAATTAGTGGGATTAGAGGATTGGGAAGCTTTTAAATACTAACAGAAGCTGCTAAAAAAGTAATTAAGAAGGTAAAGATGTAATATGAAAGTAAATTAACCAATAATATTAAAAAGAATACCAACAGTTTCTTAAGATACATAAAGTGTAAAAGAGAGGCAAGTGTGTATATCGGACCACTGGAAAATGATGCTGGAGTGGTAGGGGACAAGGAATGGTGGATGAACAGAATAAGTATTTTGCATCAGTCTTCACTGTGGAAGATAATAACGGTAAGGTGGAAATTGCAGGTGTCAGGGTTTCAGGAGTTCTAAGTGTGTGAAGTTACCATTGCTAGCAACATTCTTGGCAAACTGAAAGGTCCAAAGGTAGATTAATCACCTGGACTTTATGACATACACACCAGTGTTTGGAAAGAGGTGGCTGAAGAGATTGTGGGGATCAGTAATGATCTTTCAGAATCATCAGATTCTGAATGGTTCAGGAAGACTGGAAAATTGCAAATGTCACTCTACTCTTCAAGAAGGGAGAGAGGCAGAAGAAAGGAAACTATAGGCCAGTAAGTCTTAAGTGGTTGGGAAGATGTTGGAGTCAATTGAGGGGGGAGGGGAAACAGAGTGCTGTAACAGATGTATGGGAGAAGGAAGAAAAAGACAACAGTAAAGTTCTTTGTACTGTGAGAGATAAACAGAGTGGAAGAGGTGGAGAATTTCTTAAATGCATTTATTTTAATGCTAGGAGCATTGTAAGAAAAGTGGATGAGTTAGAGCATGGATTGATACCTGGAAATATGATGTTGTAGCTATTAGTGAAACATGGTTGCAGGAGGGGTATGATTGGCAACTAAATATTCCTGGATTTTGTTGCTTCAGGTGTGATAGAATCAGAGGGACAAGAGGGGGAGTTTTGTGTTGCTTGTCAGAGAAAATACTACAGGGGTAGTCTGGCAGGATAGATTAGAGGGCTCATCTAGGGAGGCTATTTGGATGGAATTGGGGAATGGAAAAGGTGTAGTAACACTTATAGGGGTGTGTTATAGACCACCTAATGGGGAACGAGAATTGGAGGAGCAAATTTACAAAGAGATAGCAGATATTTGCAGTAAGCACAGGGTTGTGATTATGGGAGAATTTAATTTTCCAAAAATAGACTGGGAAGCCCATACTGTAAAAGGGATGGAAGGTTTGGAGTTTGTAAAATGTGTGCAGGATAGTTTTTTGCAGCAAGACATAGAGGTACCAACTAGAGAAGGGGCAGTGTTGGATCTTGTTTTTGGGAATGAAATAGGTCAGGTGAAGGAGGTATGTGTTGGGGAGCACTTTGGGTCCAGTCAGCATAATGCCATTAGTTTCAATCTAATTATGGAGAAGGATAGGACTGGACCCAGGGTTGAGATTTTTGATTGGAGAAAGGCTAACTTTCAGGCGATGTGAAAGGATTTAGAAGGAGTGGATTGGGACAATTTATTTTATGAGAAGGATGTAATAGAGAAATGGCGGTCATTTAAAGGTGAAATTTTGAGGGTACAGAATATGTTCCTGTTAGGTTGAAAGGAAAGGTTAAAAGATTGAGAGAGTCATGGTTTTCAAGGGATGTTGGAAACTTGGTTAGGAAAAAGAGAGAGATCTACAATAAATATAGGCTGCATGGAGTAAATGAGGTGCTCGAGGAATATAAAGAATGTAAAAAGAATCTTGAGAAAGAAATTAGAAAAGCTAAAAGATACGAGGTTGCTTTGGCAAGTAAGGTGAAAATAAATCCAAAGGGTTTCTACAGTTATATTAATAGCAAAAGGATAGTGAGGGATAAAATTGGTCCCTTAGAGAATCAGAGTTGACAGCTATGTGTGGAGCTGAAGGAGATGGGGGAGATTTTGAACAATTTCTTTTCTTCGGTATTCACTAAGAGGAAGGTTATTGAATTGTGTAAGGTAAGGGAAACAGATAGGGAAGTTATGGAAACTATGACGATTAAAGAGGAGGAAGTACTGGCGCTTGTAAGGAATATAAAAGTGAATAAATCTCAGGGTCCTGACAGGATATTCCCTAGGACCTTGAGGGAAGTTAGTGTAGAAATAGCAGGGGCTCTGACAGAAATATTTCAAATGTCATTAGAAACTGGAATGGTGCCAGAGGATTGGTATATTGCTCATGTGGTTTCATTGTTTAAAAAGAGTTCTAAGAGTAAACCTAGCAATTATAGGCCTGTCACTTTGACGTCAGTGATGGGTAAATTAATGGAAAGTATTCTTAGAAATGGTATATATAATTATCTGGGTAGACAGGGTCTGATTAGGAACAGTCAGCATGGATTTGTGCGTGGAAGGTCATGTTTGACAAATCTTATTGAATTTTTTGAAGAGGTTACGAGGAAAGTTGACAAGGGTAAAGCAGTGGATGTTGTCTATATGGACTTAGTTAGGAAGGTTCAGTCGTTAGGTATTAATACTAAAGTAGTAAAATGGATTCAACAGTGGCTGGAAGAGAGATGCCAGAGAGTAGTGGTGGATAACTGTTTGTCAGGTTGGAGGCCGGTGACTAGTGGTGTGCCTCAGGGATCTGTACTGGGTCCAATGTTGTTTGTCATATACATTAATGATCTGGATGATGAGGTGGTCAATTGGATTAGTAAGTGTACTGATGATACTAAGATAGGTGGTGTTGTGGATAATAAAGTAGGGTTTCAAAGTTTGCAGAGAGATTTAGGCCAGCTAGAAGAGTGGGCTGAGCGATGGCAGATGGAGTTTAATGCTGGTAAGTGTAAGGTGCTACATTTTGGTAGGAGTAATCAAAATAGGACATACATGGTAAATGGTAGGGCATTGAAGAATGCAGTAGAACAGAGTGATCTAGGAATAATGGTGCATAGTTCCCTGAAGGTGGAATCTCATGTGGATAGGGTGGTGAAGATAGCTTTTGGTATGTTGGCCTTTATAAATCAGAGCATTGAGTATAGGAATTGGGATGTAATGTTAAAATTGTACAAGGCATTGGTAAGGCCGCATTTGGAGTATTGTATACAGTTCTGGTCACCAAATTATCGGAAAGATGTCAACAAAATACAGAGAGTACAGAGAGGATTTACTAGAATGTAACCTGGAATGTTAGTTCAGCACCTAAGTTACAGGGAAAGATTGAACAAGTTAGGTCTTTATTCTTTGGAGCATAGAAGGTTGAGGGGGGACTTGATAGAGGTATTTAAAATTGAGGGGGATAGATAGAGTTGACATGGATATTCTTTTTCCATTGAGAGTAGGGGGAGATTCAAACAAGAGGACATGAGTTGAGATTTAGGGGGCAAAAGTTTAAGGGTAACATGAGGGGGAATTTCTTTGTTTAGTGAGTGGTAGAATGAGCTTCCAGGAGAAGTGGTAGAGGCAGGTTCGGTATTGTCATTTAAAGCAAAATTGGATAGGTATATGGACAGGAAAGGAATAGAGGATTATGGGCTGAGTGCGGGTCAGTGGGATTAGGTGAGAGTAAGCATTCGGCATGGACTAGAAAGGACAAGATGGCCTCTTTCCATGCTGTAATTGTTATATGGATATATGGTTATAATTGTTAAGGATGTGGTTTCGGGATACTTGGAAGTTCATGATAAAATAGGCCAAAGTCGACGTGGTTTCCCCAAGGGAAAATCTTGCCTGACAAATCTGTTGGAATTCTTTGAAGAAATAACAAGCAGAATAGACAAAGGAGATTTTGTTGATGGTGTGTACTTGGATTTCCAGGCATGAGGCTGCTTAACAAGTTATGAACCCATGATAATGATTCTAGCATGGATAAAGTAGTGGCTGATCGGCAGGAGGCAAAGAATGTGAATAAAAGGAGCCTTTTTTGGTTGGCTGCTGGTGACTAGTGGTGTTCCTCAGGGGTCTGTGCTGGGTCTAATTTTTTTTACATAATATGTCAGTGATTTGGATAATGGAATTGATGGCTTTGTTGCAAAGTTTGCAGACAATACAAATATAGGTGGAGGGACAGGTAGCTTTGAGGAAATAAAGAGACTGCGGAAGGACTTAAGACAGATCAGGAGAATGGGCAAATAAGAGGCAGATTGAATACAGTGTCGGGAAGTGTGTGGTCATGCACTTTGGTAGAAGAAATGGAAGGGCAGACTGTTTTCTAAATGGAGAGAAAATGAAAAAAATCTGAAGTGCAAAGGGATTTGGGAGTCTTTGTGTAGGATTCTCTAAAGGTTAATTTGTAGGTTGAGTCCTTGATGAGGAAGTCAAATATGATATTAGAATATAAAAGCAAGTATGTAATGTTGAGACTTTATAAAGCACTAGTGAGTATTGTGAACAGTTTTGGGCCCCACAAGGTTGTGCTGAAACCGGAGAGGGTGCAAAGGAGATTCACGAAGATGATTCCAGGGTTAAATGGTTTGTCATATGAAGATTGTTTGATGGCTCTGGGCCTGTATTCAGTGGAATTCAGAAGAATGAGGGGTGACCTAATTGAATACTATCAAATGGTGAAAGCTCTTGATAGAGTGGATGTGGATGTGGAGAGAATGTTTCCTATGATGGGAGTGTCTACAACCAAAGGACGCAGCCTCAGAATAGAAGGGTGTCCTTTTAGTATGGAGGTGAGCAGGAATATTTTAAACCAGAGAGTAGTGAACTGTGGAATTCGTTGCCACAGGCACCTGTGGAGGCAAAGGCTTTTCTTGATTGGTCAGGGCATGAAGGGATATGGGGAGGGGTGGTGGTGGTGAAGGAAGACAAGAGATTGGAGCTGAGAAGAAGAATGAATCAGCCATGATGAAATGGCGGAGCAGAATCGATGCGCCAAATGGCCTAATTCTGCTCCTATACCTTGTGGTCTTAATCAAAGGTTGGGTGTAGACATTACCAAACGGGTTTTGAGATGTTCCTTATCGTCCACGTAATAAAACAAATTTTTGTTTTAACATTAGGAGCAGCCTATATCATGTGCACTGATCTCTCTGCAAGCTTCCAAACTCCTAAACTGTTAATCCTCACTGTGCTTTCCCAGTCCATCCCTGGCAAAAGTTAAAAGAAATTGATTGTGAGAATGGTTAAAAAGAGACTGGATTACGTGAATGGTTGAGCTCCATGTTTAGCTACAATACTTGCTTCAGGTAGTTAATGAATATACTCTAAAAGCGATTTGACCCAAGCTCCCTTGTCCATTCATTCCCCCCCATCCCTTCCCACTGATCTCCCTCCTGGCACTTATCCTTGTAAGCAGAACAAATGCTACACCTGCCCTTACACTTCCTCCCTCAGACAGTCCTTTCAGGTGAGGCGACACTTCATCTATAAGTCTGCTGGGGTGATATACTGTGTCCGGTGCTCCCGGTGTGGCCTTTTATATATTGGCGAAACCCGACATAGACTGGGAGACTGTTCCACTGAGCACCTACACTCTGTCCAGCAGAGGAAGTAGGATCTCCCAGTGGCCACACATTTTAATTCCACGTCCCATTCCCATTCCAATATGTCAATCCATGGCCTCCTTTACTGTCGAGATGAAGCCACACTCAGGTTAGAGGAACAACACCTCATATTCCATCTGGGTAGCCTCCAACCTGATGGCATAAACATTGACTTCTCTAACTTCCGTTAATGCCCCTCCTCCCTGTCTTACCCCATCCCTATTTTTTTCTCTCTTTCCCTCTTGCAATAACTCCTTGCCTGTTCTCCATCTTCCTCTGGTGCTCCCCTCCCCCTTTCTTTCTTCCAAGGGCTTCCGTCCTATGATACTCCCCCTTCTCCAGCCTTGAATCCCTTTTGCTAATCAACTTCCCAGCTCTTAGCTTCATCCCTCCCCCATTTTTCTCCTATCATTTCAGGTCTTCCCCTCCCCCTCTCAAATCTCTAATAATCTCTTTTTTCCATTAGTCATGACGAAGGGTCTCCACCCAAAATGTTGACTGTACTTCTTCCTATAGATGCTGCCTGGCCCGCTGCGTTCCACTTTTGTGTGTGTTGCTTGAATTTCCAGCATCTGCAGATTTTCTCATGTTTGACCCAAACCCAAGTTGCGTCTCTCAGACATCATTTAGAAAGTGAATGCTAATTCAGGTACAACTTTCTAAAACAAATCTAAGGTTGAAGTAATTCTTGCCTTGCATTATATTAGAACAGTCTTTACAAGCAAATAGGTAGTAAATTGTTTAATTCACTGAAGTAAAATTTAAAATTTCATAGCAGATGTTAGATAAATAAAGTTCATAGATAAGTAATTCCCCTATATGGATAACAATGCATCCTGATTTCAATTCACATGCTCACTTTACACACAGCTTCTAAAGATCCATACTAGTCACAATAAAACATTTGAAACATGTACTTGCAGGTGCGGTCAAATGTAAGGACAGAAGTAATGTTCTCAGTCTCAACCTTTCAATTAGGCAACGGTGGAGTTTAACTTTCTGAAGTAAAGTGTGAGCCAGGGTTCAATACAGGTACTTGAAGCCAATTGGTACATTTTCTAAGGATATGCTATTCAGTCATACAGAGTGACCAGACTAATCCAAGCTTGCTTTGATCTTTTTTCATCAGAATTCAGGTGGTGACATCTATAAATTTGCACAAATGTTATTTTGACAGCATTTAGCTCAGCAGAGAAGAGTTGCATGGGTAACTTCTACCTTGAATAGTTTTGCTTTATCTTAAGATAGGGCATTAAGATACCAGTAAATTTAAACATGATTCTGAAATACAACTTTTTCAGTTCCATATGTAGGGAAAGACAGCTAAATTATTGTTGGTGTTGGAGTTAGCACACAGAAGACTGCAGAGCAGCATTGTTAATAATCCATTAAAAACCTTCTTCAAGTCTATACAGGTTCCAAAGCTCCTCGGTTATAATGAAATTCTGTTGGCATATAGTAAGACTGACATTTCTCAGAATGAGATTAGTTGTTAAGTAGCAATTCATTCAAGGCACTGAAATAAAAAAATAAAAGTATTAACATTACTGACAAAATTTGAGATTCTGGCTCCTGAATATATTGCTTGGAAAGTCATC
The DNA here is from genome assembly GCF_030144855.1 of Hypanus sabinus. Classification (NCBI taxonomy): domain Eukaryota; kingdom Metazoa; phylum Chordata; class Chondrichthyes; order Myliobatiformes; family Dasyatidae; genus Hypanus; species Hypanus sabinus. The sequence goes on along the minus strand of NC_082718.1, from coordinate 70,908,379 downwards.
AGTACTGACTTCAAAAATAAAATCGCCTGGAATTAGTATCTTGCATTCACCACTCATCAACCTGACAGAAATAAATATTCCTATCCCTAACTTTCTTTGAGTAGAGATGTTTGGCTATTCCTCCAAGATAACCCTCCGTGCTTCTATCATCTATGGGCCTATCTAAGAGTTCCTTCAAAGTTCAAAGTTCAAAATAAATTTATTATCAATGTACATATATGTCACCATATACAACTCTGAGATTCATTTTCTTGTGGGCATATTTAGTAAATCTAATAACCATAATAGAATCAATTAAAGACCACACCCAACAAGATGCTCAACCAGTGTGCAAAAGATAACAAACTGTGCAAATAGAAAAAGTAAAAATTGCAACCACATCATATTACTGCAATTTTTGGTTTACCAATGGTGGATAATAGTTGTTTATCCCCCTCAGCTCGATGGATGATTGCATTTGTTACATTAATGGCTAGAAGATCTATCCTATTGAACTGGAAAGAAATTAATCCTCCAACTATATTTCAGTTGTTTTCTCAAACTATCTCTTGTTTGAGCTTAGAAAAAATTAGAAGTGTTATCTTTGATCCTTCAGTTAAATTTGAAGAAACTTGGAGACCATTTATTCAATATTTTCATATGAGTTAAACTGACTTTTCCTAAACCCTGCTTCTATTATCCTTAATTATTTGGATGGAGGTACGGAGTTATTGACGCTACTGTGTATATTTGACATAATGTTGGCCCATGTTGGTTAGGTTTTTTTTTCTTTTTTGGGAATCTTTTTTCTTATTTACCCCTTTTTTCATAATTACTATGAGTTTGGGAGGTTATTATATATGGATTATCATCTATTTGAATGTATACTTAACCTATTAATTATGTACTCAAACTCTCTGTATTCATGTTTCATTTATGTTTGTTTAAAATTAATAAAAAGATTTAAAAAGAAAAGAAAAAGTAAAAATAAATAAATAAACAAACAATTTTTAAAAAGTTGGCCCTCCTTATCCGCAGAGGAGTGGTTCCGGGACCCCCCCGTGGATACCAAAAAATGCGGATGCTCAAGTCCCTTATTTAACCTTGCTCACATGCGGGTGGACTTTAGGACCCGGGGGAGCTCCAGACTCACCACCTGCGGCTGCTGCTGAATCTGCAGTGTTTCTGTTCCGTTGATGGAAAATGATCACGATTGAAAATAAAGTGGAAATAATAAAGCGATCGTAAAAAGGTGAAACGCCATCAGTCATTAGAAAAGCATTAGGCTACAGTCGGTCAACGATCATAACAATTTTAAAGGATAAAATGAGAATAATGGAGCATGTGAAAGGCCCTGCCCAATGAAAGCTACAATTATTACTAAGCAAAGCAGTGGTTTAATTATTGAAATACGCATGTTCCTTAAGTGTTTTATATGCATAGAAAGGTAAAATATATACTATATACTAAGACAAACGTTTGACTAACTGACGCTAAATAATACCGGATGTACCTGTTTCGACTTATGTACAAATCCGAATTAAAGACTGCCTGTACTTTAAATCATCTCTAGATTACTTATAGTACCTAATACAATGTAAATACTATGTAAATAGTTATTACACTGTATTGCTTAGGGAATAATGACAAGAAAAGAAGTCTGTACATGCTCAAACAACGAGTGCTGGAGAGAGAACTTCCAGGTTTTCCCGATCTGCAGTTGGTTGAATCCGCGCATGCGGAACTCACGGATAAAGAGGGCCGACTGTATCAAGAACATGAGATGAAGAACCCTTGAAAGTGAATCCATAGGTTGTCTGAAGTATTCAGTGCTGGGGCAAGTGAAGTTGAGTGAAGTTATCTCTTCTAGTTCAAGAGCCTGATGGTTGATGGTAATACCTGTTCCTGAGCCTTGTGGTGTGAGTCCTGAGACTGCTGTACCTACTTCCTGATGGCAGCAACAAAAACAGAGCATGACCTGGGTGTTGGGAATCCCTAATTGTGGATGCTGCTTTCCTGTGACAACATTTCATGTAGATGTGCTCAATGGTAAGTGTAAATGTCCCAAGTGCATCTACCTCTATCACCACTCTGTAGTGTGTTTCAGGCATCTGCCACTCTCTGAGTAAAAACCTACTTCTGACATCACCCCTATACTTCCCTCCAATCACCTGAAGTTATGCCACCTTGTAATAGCCATTTCCGCAATAAGAAAAAAAATAGAATTATATCCTGGGAGCAATTTTGTCCACCTTCAAGTGGCAATTCCTTGAAGCAGATCAGAATAAATTCCAGAGTCGCATAAGCACATCAAATAGCCATTAGAAAAATGTGGTGACCTGCCTCAAAGACTATCGTCCAGTAGCACTTATATCCACTGTTGGTGAACTGTTTTGGGAGGTTGGTGATGAAACATATCACCTTCTGCTTGGGAAGCACTTGTATATACTTACCATCCCAACAGGCCAACACCAGTTGCCACTTCATTGGCTCTTCACTCAACCCTGGAACATCTGGCCAGGGATGATGCATTCACTACAACTCAGTATTCAATACTATCATGCCCCCAATACTAATCAATGAACTCCAAGACCTTGACACCAACATCTGAATCCTCAATTTTCTCAAATGTAGACCCCAATCAATTCAGTTCAGCAACAATATCTCCTCCACAACTGCCATCAGCACAGGTGCACAACAAGGCTGTGAGCTTATGCCTCTGCTCTACTTACTTTAAACATATGACTGTGAGGTTAAGCAGAGCTCCAATGCCATATCCAAGTTTGCTAACAACATGAATATCATTGGCTAAATCAAAGGTGGTGGTGAATCAGCATATAGAAACGAGATTGAAAAGCTGGCTGAGTGGTGCCACAACAACCTCTCATTCAATGTCAGCAATACCAGAGAGCTGATTATTGACTGCAGTAGGAGGAAACCCGAGGTCCATCAGCCAGTTCTCATTGGTGGTTCAGAGGTGGCAAGAGTCAACAATTTTAGATTCCCTGGGCGTTATCATTTCAGAAAACCCGTCCTTGGTCCAGCACGTAAGAAAGCATAACAGTGCCTCTACTTTTAGAAGTTTTGAAGATTCGGCATGCCATCGAAAACTCTGATAAACTTCTTTTGATGTGTAGTGGAGAGTATATTGACTGGTTGCATCATGGGCTGGTAAGGAAACACCAATGTCCTTGAACGGGAAAGCTTACAAAAAGTAGTGGATACAGCCCAGTCCATTATGGGTAAAGCATTTCCCACCAATGAGCACATCTTCATGGAGTGCTGTCACAGGAAAGCACCATCACCAACCAGCCCATGCACTCTTTTTGCTGCTGCCATCAGGATGGAGGTACAGGAGCCTCAGGACCCACATCTCCAGGTGCACGAACAGTTATTACCCCTCAACCATCAGGATTTCAAACAGAGGAAGAGGGTCACAGTTAACCCTAACCCTAATGCACTCAACCAACACTAAATTGCTCCTATAACCTATGGATTTACTTTCAAGGATTTTTTATCTCATAACCGTATAACCATATAACAATTACAGCATGGAAACAGGCCATCTTGGCCCTTCTAGTCAGTGCCGAATACTTACTCTCACCTAGTCCCACCGACCTTCACTCAGCCCATAACCCTCCATTCCTCTCTTGTCCATATATCTATCCAATTTTTTTTTAAATGACAAAATCGTACCTGCCTCTACCACTTCTACTGGAAGCTTGTTCCACACAGCTACCACTCTCTGAGTAAAGAAGTTCCCCCTTATGTTACCCCTAAACTTTTGCCCTTTAACTCTCAACTCATGTCCTCTTGTTTGAATCTCCCCTTCTCTCAATGGAAAAAGCCTATCTACGTCAACTCTATCTATCCCCCTCATAATATTAAATACCTCTATCAAGTCCCCTCTCAGTCTTCTATGCTCCAAAGAATAAAGACCTAACTTGTTCAATCTTTTCCTGTAACTTAGGTGCTGAAACCCAGGTAACATTCTAGTAAATCTACTCTGTACTCTCTCTATTTTGTTGACATCTTTCCTATAATTCAGTGACCAGAACTGTACACAATACTCCAAATTTGGCCTCACCAATGCCTTGTACAATTTTAACATTACATCCCAACTCCTATACTCAATGCTCTGATTTATAAAGGCCAGCATACCAAAAGCTTTCTTCACCACCCTATCGACATGAGATTCCACCTTCAGGGAACTATGCACCATTATTCCTAGATCACTCTGTTCTCCTCAATGCCCTACCATTTACCATGTATGTCCTATTTTGATTATTCCTACCAAAATGTAGCACCACGTTCTTGATATATATAGCTTATTTATTATTTTAAAAAAAATTTTTTGTACTTACTGTGAATGCTTACAAGAAAATGAATCTCAGTCTTATATATAGTGACATATAAGTACCTTGATAATAAATTTACAATGATCTTTGAACATTATTCAAGTAGAAACACTGCTTAATCATGAAGGACATCAGAACAGAGCCTTATGTTTTTTTCCTGATATGTCTATTATCCGTTTTATTAGTCATGTGTCCAACCCTCCTTTGGCAATGAGGATGAATGCCTTTCTCTAGGGCAGAGAAATGTAAAGAATCACAATCCCTCTAGAGAAGAAACTCCTCAGTTCTGTCATAAACAGAAGTCTCCTTATCTAGAGTCTATGTTCCGTATATATATCTGGACTTCCTCTCCTGGAGAAACATCCTCACTGCAAGTCTCTCATCAGCTCCTCAGAACTTTATGTGATTCAACAAAATACCTATGATTTTTCTTATTCAGGACAGTATAAGCTTGAATAAACAGTTCTCTGTTAATGATGGTACATTATAGTTTATCTCAAATGGTTAACAATTTAGTAGATCTTTTGACCATTCCTAGATAGTGGGAGCTCCAATACCCATCATGAGGTTCTTCCTCACTGTACCCAATAATGGAGAGTCCACATTAGTAATTCCCACTAATTTTGTTACATTCTTAACTGAGAAGTACGGAAGCAGTTCTGATGACCATTTTGTAATGATAATGATTCAAGGCTCCTGAAGAGTTATTGAAATGGCATCAAGCAAAATTGCACTGACAAGTCAACATATAACAAGTCAGCACAATACTACAAAATTATATGTATCACTATTGTGCCTTAATTTATTAACTTGAGAATTCTATAAAGTTTTGTTCTACCTGAAGTCAATTTCGCCATCCTTTTCATTATCCAATAAATCCATCAGCTTTTGCTGTTCAATATCATTTAAAGGGACTCTAGCAATCTGAAACAGATCAAAGTTGTCACTATGAAAATCATTAAAAACTTAAGTTTGGTTAAACCTTATTCATTGCACCAAATAGGTTTCATTCCACTCCACTGTGGCTTCTTACCATGTGAAGACTTGTAATGGTAGTGTTAGCCTCCAAGGCCACACACACAGTGACATGCTGTAGAACACTGAGCCCTAGAGGTATAAATAAATAACTTCCTGAAAGTTGTGACACAGGTAGACAAGGTGTTAAAGCAAGCTTATGGAACACTGATGGGGCATTGAGTACAAGTTTTGGGATGTCATGTTACAGCTGTACAAGACATTGCTGAGATTGTACCTGGAGTATTTTGTACAGCTCTAATTGCTATACTATAGGAAGAATGTAAACAAGAGAGGCTGCAGAATAAATTCACAAGGATGTTTCAGGAATGGAGGACTTGAACTACAAGGAGAGACCAAGTTGGAACTGTTTTCCAGCAAGCAAAGAAAGCTGAAGGGTGACATAGCCAGGCATAGAAACAGAATCAGATTTATTATCACAGACATGAAATTCGTAGGGCTTTAGCAGCAGTGCAGTGCAATACATAAAATATATCATAACTTATAATAAGAAACATATTAAAAAATAATTATTAGTGCAAAAGGAGAGCAAAAATACACTAATGTAGGGTTCATTGTCCATTCAGAATTCTGATGATATGGGGAAGAAAGTGTTAATAAAAGATGAGGTGTGTTTCTTCAGGCTCCAGTGTCTTCTCTCTGATGGTTGTAACGAGAAGAGGGTATGTCCTGGGTGATAAGATGGATGGTTACTGTCTAATTTTCCAGGATAGACGTCTAAAACTACACATCATGTGTTTAAGGTGTGAGGGAAAAGTTTTAAAGGGAACATGAGTGGCAAATTTTTCACATGGAGTGTGGTGGGTACATTAGAACATCACAAAGTTTTTGACAGGAACAGGCCATTTGGCCCATCAAAATTTGCTTAATTCCTCTTCACATAGCATATTGAAATAACTATCGAGTTTGCCTTTGAAAGTCGCTTACTCTCAACTACACAACTAGGTAGTTTGTTCCATGTATCCACAACTTGCTGTGTAAAGAAATGTTTCCTGATGTTAGTCTGAAATCTCCCTTTAACCAGTCTCCACCTATGGCCCTGTGTCCATGTAGATGGATTAATTTTGAAGTAGTAGCTGGCATCCACCTTATTTATACCCTTAATGATTGTGAATACCTCTATCATGTCTCCTCTCATTCTACATCAACTTAGACTAAAAAGATTTAATTCTTACAATCTTTCTTCATAGCTCAAACCCTGCAGACCTGGAATGAGTCTCGTCGCCTTTTTCTGAATTCTGTCCAGTGCCTTCACATCCCTCACAAAATATGAAGACCAAAATTGTACACAGTACTCAAAGTGAAGCCTCACAAGTGCATTAGACAGCTTAAGGAGACCAGCTCTAGACTTGAACTCCACTGAGAGCATTATATGGCCCAACATTCTATTAGCCTTCCTAATCGCTTCTGTGCATTGTCTGGATGTTGACAGTGATGAGTCTACCAGGACACCCAAATCCTTCTCATACAGTACACTTTCTAACTCAAGACTGCCCCCCTATTGTATATTTATATCTGGTTTTTCTACTTCCTATACGTATTTTTTATATTTACTTACATTAAATTTCATCTGACATTTATCTGCCCACATCGGGATTTTATTTAGATCTAACTGTATTAATTCTGCTGCTTGAATATTATCAGCCTGTACCCCTAATTTTGTATCATCTGTAAACTATATGGTATATGGTATGAGCTGCCAGAGGAAGTAGTGGTAGGAACAATTACAATATTTAGAAAACATTTGGACAGCTACATGGATAGGAGGGATATATCAAAATGCAGGCAAATAGACCTGATTGGGGAAGATGCTCTGGTTAACTTTGCCCAGTTTGGCTGAAGCATCTGTTTCGGTGCTGTATAACTCTGTGACTCTAGCTCTGCTATTGGAATCAGTTGCAGATCAACTGCTAAAACAAATACTTTCACAATAGCTAAACTCGAAGTCATACAAACAATGAAGCACAGCAGAACTACCTGAGTATAAAATAGCAAAATCAGCATGCAATAAACAAGCCACTGCACAACCAATGCTTCAGATTGAAGTTCTGCAGATGTGAGTACTAGTGAAGAATTAAAGAGCTCAGCTTCCTCATTATCACAAAATCCAGCTAAATCGATTCACTTCACTTGATATCTACAAATGGCTGCAAGCACAAGACATCTACAGTATGAAGATCAATGCTGCACCTCTGGCCAGGTTGTTCCAGTAAAGTTACAACCCCAATTCAGACAATTACTGGTCTATTCTCAACCAGCAATAAAGCGATGGAAGTAGTTTTTGACTGTGCTATGAAGTGGCATATACATACCAGTTACCCACTCACCAATACCCAGTCTGATTTTTATCAGCACCTCTCTGTTTCAGAACTCAACAGAGCCTTATTTCAAACACAGAACAGGCTGACTGCCCTTGATAACTAGGCATCATTTGATCAAAAGTGTCAACAGCCAGCATGGGTAAAACTAAAGTCAAAGTGCAGTGGGGAGAAAATATTCCCATTCTGGGAGTCTTCCCTCACATGCAAGGAGATAGTTGTGATTGTTTTTTGTCAATCATTCCAGTCCCAGCACATTACTTGCATGAGTTTCTCAGGCTGGAGTCCTAGACACATCAATCTTCAGCTGCTTTGTGAATGACCTTCCTCCCACTATAAGGTCAAAAGCAGGATGAATGCACAATGTTCAATAACATTGCTTCAACAAGTAGTTCATGCCAATGTGTAGCAAGAATTACACAACATTCAGGCATGGGCTGATAAGTGGCAAGTAAAACTTTTGCCACATATTTGCAATGAAGACAGAGTTTAATCACCTGCCTTCACATTCAATGGTATTACCATTGCTCAGTGTCTCACCATCAATATTCTAAGATTAACAGTGGCCAGAAACTTAAGAGAACTAGCCACATAAATACTGTGGCAATAAGAGCAGGTCAGAGTCTGGGTATCTTACAATGACTGACTTGCCTCCTTCACCATAAAACCTTTCCACTTTCTACAAGGTACAAGACAGGAGCATGATGGAATAATCTTCATTTGGCAACTCATCCACCACCAATGCACAGTGGCTGCAGTAAGTACACATTATCTATAAAATATAAAGCATTTGCTTGCCCAGGTATTTCCAGCAGAATGTCCCAATTCTGTAACCTTCTTCTCACAAAAAGGTCTACATGTATCAGAGCATCAACACACGCAGGTTCCCTTCCAGGCTGCACACCATCCGGATTTGGAAGCTTATCACTCATCCTTCATTGGCACTGTATCTAACTCCTGGAGCTCCCTCTTCAACAACTATAGTAACACTTTCACCAGAAAGACTGTAAAGTCTGTTCAAAGTCATACCTTATCGCTGTCTTCTCAAGGGCAAGTAAAGATGGGGAATTAAAGTTCAAAGTAAATTTTATTATTGAAGTATATATGTGTCACCATATACAACCCTGAGATTCATTTTCCTGTGGGCATACTCAACAAATATAGAGAATATTATGGATAATCCACACTGGGAGACAACAGACAATAGACAATAGGTGCAGAAGTAGACCATTCGGCCCTTCGAGCCTGCACCGCCATTCTGAGATCATGGCTGATCATCTACTATCAATACCCTGTTCCAGCCTTGTCCCCATATCCCTTGATTCCTCTATTCATAAGATACCTATCTAGCTCCTTCTTGAAAGCATCCAGAGAATTGGCCTCCACTGCCTCAGAAGGCAGTGCATTCCAACTCTGGGAGAAGAAGTTTTTCCTTAACTCTGTCCTAAATGACCTACCCCTTATTCTCAAACCATGCCCTCTGGTACTGCACTCTCCCAGCATCTGGAATATATTTCCTGCCTCTATCTTGTCCAATCCCTTAATAATCTTATAAGTTGCAAACAGATCCCCTCTCAATCTCCTTAATTCCAGCGTGTACAAACCCAGTCTCTCTAACCTCTCTGCGTAAGACAGTCCGGACATCCCGGGAATTAACCTCGTGAATCTACGCTGCACTTCCTCTATAGCCAGGATGTCATTCCTTAACCCTGGATACCAAAACTGTACACAATACTCCAGGTGTGGTCTCACCAGGGCCCTGTACAAATGCAAAAGGATTTCCTTGCTCTTGTACTCAATTCCCTTTGTAATAAAGGCCGACATTCCATTAGCCTTCTTCACTGCCTGCTGCACTTGCTCATTCACCTTCAGTGACTGATGAACAAGGACTCCTAGATCTCTTTGTATTTCTCCCTTACCTAACTCTACACCATTCAGATAATAATCTGCCTTCCTGTTCTTACTCCCAAAGTGGATAACCTCACACTTATTCAAATTAAACGTCATCTGCCAAGTATCTGCCCACTCACTCAGCCTATCCAAGTCACCCTGAATTCTCCTAACATCCTCATCACGTCACACTGCCACCCAGCTTAGTATCATCAGCAAATTTGCTGATGTTATTCTCAATGCCTTCATTGAAATCATTGATGTAAATCGTAAACAGCTGTGGTCCCAATACCGAGCCCTGTGGCACCCCAGTAGTCACCACCTGCCATTCCGAGAAACACCCATTCACCGTTACCCTTTGCTTTCTATTTGCCAACCAGTTTTCTATCCATGTCAATATCTTCCCCCCAATGCCATGAACTCTGATTTTACCCACCAATCTCCTATGTGGGACCTTATCAAATGCCTTCTGAAAATCGAGGTACACTACATCCACTGGATCTCCCTTGTCAAACCTCCTGGTTACATCCTCGAAAAACTCCAATAGATTAGTCAAGCATGATTTGCCCTTGGTAAACCTATGCTGGCTCTGCCCAATCCTATCACTGCTATCTAGATATGCCACTATTTCATCTTTAATAATGGACTCTAGCATCTTCCCCACTACTGATGTTAGGCTGACAGGACGATAATTCTCTGTTTTCTCCCTCCCTCCTTTCTTAAAAAGTGGGATAACATTAGCCATTCTCCAATCCTCAGGAACTGATCCTGAATCTAAGGAACATTGGAAAATGATTACCAATGCATCCGCAATTTCCGGGGCCACCTCCTTTAGTACCCTAGGATGCAGGCCATCTGGACCTGGGGATTTGTCAGCCTTCAGTCCCATCAGTCTACTCATCACCGTTTCCTTCCTAATGTCAATCTGTTTCAATTCCTCTGTTACCCTATGTCCTTGGCCCATCCATACATCTGGGAGATTGCTTGTGTCTTCCCTAGTGAAGACAGATCTAAAGTAGTTATTAAATTCTTCTACCATTTCTCTGTTTCCCATAACAATTTCACCCAATTCATTCTTCAAGGGCCCAACATTGTTCTTAACTATCTTCTTTCTTTTCACATACCTAAAAAAGCTTTTACTATCCTCCTTTATATTCCTGGCTAGCTTGCGTTCGTAGCTCATTTTTTCTCCCCGTATTGCCTTTTTAGTTAAGTTCTGTTGTTCCTTAAAAATTTCCCAATCATCTGTCCTCCCCCTCACCTTAGCTCTGTCATATTTCCTTTTTTTTAATGCTATGCAATCTCTGACTTCCTTTGTCAATCTCTGTGGCCCCTTCCCCCCTTTGAATCTTTCCTTCTCCAGGGGATGAACTGATTTTGCACTTTGTGCATTATTCCCAAGAATACCTGCCATTGCTGTTCTGACTTTTCTGCTAGGATATCCATCCAGTTAACTTTGGCCAGCTCCTCCCTCATGGCTCCATAGTTTCCCCTGTTCAACTGCAACATTGACACCTCCGATCTGCCCTTATCCTAGATTGCAGATAAAAACTTATCATATTATGGTCACTACCTCCTAATGGCTCCTTTACTTCAAGATCACTTATCAAATCCTGTTCATTACACAAGACTAAATCCAGAATAGCCTTGTCCCTGGTCGGCTTGCGTACATGCTGTTCCAAGAATGCATCCCGTAGGCACTCTACAAACTTCCTATCCTGGGGTCCAGCACCAACCTGATTTTCCCAGTTCACCTGCATGTTGAAATCCCCCATAACTACTGCAACATTACTTTTGCCACATGCCAATGTTAACTCCCTATTCAACTTGCACCCAATATCCATGCTACTGTTTGGTGGCCTGTAGACAACACCCATTAGGGTCTTTTTGCCCTTGCTGTTCCTCAGTTCTATCCACACAGACTCTACTTCTCCTGATCTTATGTCCCCCCTTCCAAAGGACTGAATCTCATTCCTCACCAACAGGGCCACCCCACCCCCTCTGCCCACATTTCTGTCCCTACGATAGCACGTATACCCTTGTACATTCATTTCCCAGGTCTGATCTCCCTGCAGCCATGTCTCCATTATCCCAACAACATCATAGTTACCCATTCGCACCTGGGCTTCAAGCTCATCTGCCTTATTTCTGACCGTGCATTCAGATATAGAATTTTTAGCCCATTTCTCCTCACTCTGTTTAAGTCGCTGCCTATTGTGCTTAACCCAGATCCCTGAACTCCCTTCGGGCTATACGCCCCTTGAATTTTGTTGTCCTTTCTAAATGTACTTATTCTTTCAGTACATTTAACTCCATGTTCCATCAGACCATCCCTCTGTACACGTGTCCTCCTTATCACTTGTTCTGCCTCACCTTTCTCTATTACACACTTAATATTCCGGAACGGTGTAGTCCCCACCTGTCCTCTATTCTTCATCTCGCTATCCTCTCTCGCGTTTTGGAGTGTGTGAAAAGAGCTACTTTTTCATCAGGACAGTGATGAAGGTTTTGAAGGCAGAGTTTCATGGCAGTTTTTCTGAGTTGAGGAGCGACTAATCAGCAAGAGGGATTCAAATCAAATCAAATCAAGTTTAATTATCATTCAGACATACATGGATACAGTTGAAGGAGACAGCATTCCTCTGGGGCCCAGGTACAAAACATTAATTTAAAATAGTGAGAGAAAAAACACACACACACATTGTTACACAAGAAAACACAAGTATAGTCCAAATCCTTGAGCGACATGCAATTTGCTCGTACAGGTCCCGGCAATCCAGCCTGTCCTCCCGCCTGTCGAACTCTGGAGGGCAGCACTGATGGGAGAGGCCAACTCTCAACCCAGCAGAGTCTCCACACTATACCATCTCTAGCATCCTCTCACTTGGACTGCAGCAGCAGGCAAGCCCGCTTGAGGCCTTGTCCTCTCTGCAACTGAGGCCACATTGCTGCTTTGTCACCTGTCTCACCACCAAACAAGGGAAATAGGCCTGCAGCATCTCACATTATCAATATGCAAAATGGTCTTGCGATCGCAAAAAAAGCATCCAAGACAGTCACTCCCAGTTACACTGCATGCTGCTTTTGCGCACACCATGCCTTTGAGTAGCAGGCAGCAGCATGGTCTGCACCCAGGTCAGCTCCTCTGAACTTTTTCTGGCCAGACTTCTCCTACTCCAAACCAAGCACCACGTCTTGTTCACTGGCCTGAGCGCCAGCTTCTCCTTTTCCTGATCCAATCGTTGGCTTCTTCTCCTGGTCAACCACCAGCTTCTTCTTCTCCCAGCCGAGTGCCAGCTTCTCCTTCTTCCAGCTGAATGCCGGCTTCTCCTTCTCCAACTCCTCCAGTGGCTGCTACTTCTCCTTCTCATTCGCTGGTCCTTTGCCACCCCAGCTGGTGGCTCCAAAAAACAAACAGATCACCGATGCAGTAGACTTGCTGTATCCATTGTTCTGGAAGTACAATATAGTCTTATGATCATAAAAATACATTTTAAAAAGAAAAGATGACCTTTGGTTGGCTCCGAGAGGCCAGTGCGTTTGAATGCATCGTCATCCTACCGGAAGTTTCAGTAGAAAGGACCCATAAGAATAATTCAAGTGCAAGTGGAGCGACCATTGCTTTGGAGCATGCCAGTCTTTAGAGTTGCTTTAGCTCAGCTGGCTTAGGTGAGATCAGGTTTGGGTGAGTTAGATAGTCTTGGAAGTTGCTCACTCTCTGTTCTTATTTCTTCCTTCCTCATTTTGTTAGTAGATGGTGTAGTGAAAATGGCTCTGAGGCAGTGTTCTGTATTATGTGTGGGATGTGGGAAGTCTGGGAGAGCTCCAGTCTCACAGATAAACACATCTGCACAGTTGCTCCTGAGAGAATATAGTAAGAAACTGGAGCTGCAGCTTGATGCCCTTCAATTCACACAGGAGACTGAGGAGGTGACAGACAGGAGCTACAGGGAGGTAATAACCCCTAGGTTGCAGGAGACAGGGAACTTGGTGACTCAGAAGGAGGGGAAATGAACAGCCAGTGCAGGATACACCTGTGGCTGTTCCCCTCAATAATATATATACAACTTTAAATACCATTGAGGGGGATGTCATCGTTGTCGTCATGTCTATCCCTCGAGGTCGAGGATGATGGTCTTCATTCCATTGATCTATTTATTGGCTCTCAAGTGGTTTATGAGTCCAATCATGGCTTTGAAAGTTCTTCTGCATTCAGGACAGGTAGTTCCAGATGGCAGATCGGGCTTCGGTTGTTGCTGCCTCTCTTTCAGTTTTCTTCTCTTTTCTTCTGATTTTTTATCTTTGTTGGCTTCAAAAGTTGATGTTCCTCCTCGGATGATGGTTTGCCAGAATTTCCTGTTGTTGACATTGGTCTCCCAATTGTTGATGCTGATGTTACATTTCTTCATGTTGGCTTTTAAGACATCTTTGAATCTCTTCTGTTGTCCGCCTCTTTTATGTTTGCTTTCTTTAAGCTGGGAGTAGAAGATCTGTTCGTCTTTCACCCGAACAACATGACCGCTCCATCTTAGATGGTTCTTGATGATGTAGGCTTCAATGCCTGTTGTTTTTGCTTCATTTAGCACGCTGACATTGGTTCTTTTATTTTCCCAGCTGATATTTAAGATGTTTTAAAGACAGCATTGATGGAACTTTTCAAGTGCCTTCGGATGTCGTCGGTATGTTGTCCAGGTTTCTGATGCATACAGGAGCATTGGGATCACCACTGCTTTGTACTCTAGCATTTTGGTGTCTGTTTTGATGTCACGATCATGAAGGAATCTTGTTCGGAGATGTCCAAAAGCTGTTCCATCGCATTTAAGATGATGTTGGATCTCGTCATTATGTTTAACATTGGAGGAGAGGTGACTTCCAAGATATGGACGGTAGTCCACATTTTCTAGGGTTGTTCCGCCAAGTTGAAATGAAGGTTCAATCCGATTTGTCTCAGTTGGTGACAGTTGGTCAATGATCTGAGACTTCTTGGAATTGATAGTAAGTCCAAGTTTCATGTATGCATGGTTGAAGGCAGTCAGAATCTGTTGTAGGTGGTTTTCTGATAGAGCTGCGACACAGTTGTCATTTGTGTATTGGAACTCGATGAGGGAAGTCGTAGGTGTCTTGATTTTGGACTTGAGATGGGCAAGATTGAAAAGTCTGCCATCTGTTTTGTAGACAATTTCGATTCCTGGGGGTAGGTCATCCTTGATGATGTGGACGATTGTCGCAATGAAGATGGTGAACAAAGTTGGGGTAATCACGCATCCTTGTTTTACTCCTAATCTGACTTGAAAAGGCTCACAGTTACTGTTGCTGACCATGACTGTGGCAAGCATGGTGAAGGAGTCTTAGAATACCAATGTACTTTTCAGGCCATCCATATGTGGGCAGGACATCCCACAGGAGTTCCCTTGATACCGAGTCAAAGGCTTTGCTGAGGCTGATGAATGCCATATACAAAGGTTGAAGTTGTTCACGACATTTTTCTTGTAGTTGTTGCATTGTGAAGATCATGTCGAATGTTCCACGTGATGGTCTAAAACCGGCTTGTGTCTCTGGAAGGATCTTCTTGGCTAAAGGCTTGAGCCAATTGTTCATGATGCGGGTGAGGATCTTTCCTGCTGTCACTAACAGGGAAATTCCACAACAGTTTCCGCATTCGGATCGATCGCATTTCATTTTGTAGATGGTGGTAATTGCCAGATCTCTAAAGTCTGCTGGTACATCTTCATTTATCCAGATCATGATGAGAATTTGATGCAGTTGGTAATGAAGGGAGTTACCTCCAATACCTCGGCTGGTAATTCCAACGAGTCCAGCGGCCTTGTTGTTTTTCAAGGTTTTGATGGCTTCCTTGACTTCTTCAAGTGTTGGTATCTTGCTTAGGGAGTCGTCAACGGGCTGTTTTGGAATGTTGTTAATCACATTCCTGTCAAATGAGACGGCCTGATTTAGAAGATCTTCAAAGTGCTCCCTCCATCTAGAATTGATCTTCAGGATTGCTCTTCAGGACGGTTGAACCATCTTTGCTTTTGAGAGGGGCTTGACCATGAGTGGATGGGCCAAAAATAGCTTTAGTTACATTGAAAAAGTCTCGAACGTCACTGGTGTCTGCTAGTTGCTGGATTTCCTGAGCTTTCTTCCTCCACCATTGGTTTTTCTTATTGAAAAACGGGATCTTATTGAAACATATAAAATTCTAATGGGATTGGACAGGCTAGAGGCAGGAAGATTGTTTCCGATGTTGGGGAAATCCAGAACTAGGGGTCACAGTTTAAGGATAAAGGGGAAGCCTTTTAGGACCGAGATGAGGAAAAACTTCTTCAAGCAGAGAGTGGTGAATCTGTGGAATTCTCTGCCACAGGAAACAGTTGAGGCCGGTTCATTGGCTATATTTAAGAGGATGTTAGATATGGCTCTTGTGGCTAAAGGAATCAGGGGGTATGGAGAGAAAGCAGGTACAGGGTTCTGAGTTGGATGATCAGCCATGATCACACTGAATGGCAGTGCAGGCTCGAAGGGCCAAATGGCCTACTCCTGCACCTATTTTCTATGTTTCTATGTTTCAGGTTTCGGGTGCTCTTCTGGATTGCAGTCTTGCATTCCTGATAGCGTTTCCTTTTGGTAGCCAATTGTTGGTCATTTTATAAGGTGACAAAAGCTTTTCTCTTTTCGTCGATGAGTTGTTGGAGTAATTTGTCATTATCGTTGAACCAATCCTGATGTTTTTCATCTTGAACCAAATTGTTTCTTTGCAGGAAGTGATGATAGCGTTCTTCAATTGATTCCAGTGTTCTTCTACAGATGGTGGGATTTGTTGAGGCAGTTGTTCTTGAAGATTTTGTTGGAACTTCTGCACATGGTTGATGTCTTGAAGGATGTCAACATTGAATTTCTTGATAGTGTTCTGATTTTGGTATTTCCTTTTGGGCCGAATCTTCATTCTCATGATGGACGAGATGGGTCGATGGTCTGTCCAGCACTCGTCAGCACCAGTAACAACTCTTGTTATCAGTACATCTTGTTGGTCCCGAGTTCGTACGATGATGTAGTCGATGAGGTGTCAGTGTTTGGAGCGTGGATGTTGCCAGGAGACTTTGTGCCTGTTTTTCTGGTGAAATAGGGTGTTTGTAATCACCAGGTTGTGTTCAGCACATTTGGTGAGGAGTGTTCCATTGGCGTTGACCTTGCCAACCCCTTCCTTGCTTATTATTGCAGTCCAGAGCCTATGACCTTTCCACCTTTCCTGATTCTGGCATTAAAGTCTCCCAAGCGGATGATCTTGTCATTGTTGGGAACAGAGGAAAGGACGTCATCAAACTGGGTGTAGAAGTTCATCTTTATCGTCCAGAGTTGGAGCATAGGCGCTGACGATGGTGGTGTGTTGGTCATGATTCGCAGAGTCATGAGACGTTCATTGATTCCCAGTGGTTGCTCTGTCAGCTTCTGAAGCTGGCTATTTTGGATGGCAAAACCTACTCCATGGATAGTAAACACAAAGTACACAGCAGATGCTGTGGTCAAATCAACACATATAAACAAGCTGAAGGAACTCAGCAGGTCGGGCAGCATCCGTGGAAATGAACAGTCAACGTTTTGGGCCGAGACCCTTCGTCAGAACTTGATCTTCATCTTTGTCCGCCTGTTCCACTGTTGAGGTCTTGGTTGGATTGTTCTTTGTCAGGGACCTCACCCTCGACCTTACTGCCATGGGTGATCCTATCAGGAGCACAGCTCTAGGCGGCATCGCTCTTGGGATCTCAGGACCACACAAGCTTCTCCAACACAACAAGATGACAATCCACAAAGAGAGGAGATGACCTGCTGGGTGGAGCCATAGTGACTGGTCTCTGGCAAGTGAGTCTGGTGCTGTGGATCAGAAGAGCAGAGAAGTGAAAGAGGACTGCAGTGTTGACAGGAGATTCCTTAGTTAGAGGAACAGTGATGAGGTTCTCCGAGTGTGATAAAGACACCTGGATGGTATGTTGTCTCCCTGGTGCCAGGATCAGGAATATCTTGGATAGTGTCCATGGCATTCTCAAGGGTGAGGGTGAGCAGCCATAAGTCTTTGCACTAATGACATAGGTAGACTAAGTGAGGAGGCCCTGAAGAGAGATTTTAGGAAGCTAGGTAGAAAAATGAGAAACAGGACCTCCAGGGTAGTAATCTCTGGATTGCTGCCTGTGCCACATGCCAGTGAAGATAAGAATAGGATGATTTGGCAGGTGAATGCATGGCTGAGGAACTGGTGCAGGGGATAGGGGTTCAGATCTATGGATCATTGGATCTCTTCTGGGGAATGTACGACTTGTCCAAAAGGGACCGGTTACACCTGAACCTGAGGGGGTCTAATATCCTTGTGAGCAGGTTGGCCAGAGTTGTTTGGGTGAGTTTAAACTGATTTGGCAGGGGGATGGGATGCCGAGTGATAGTGCTGAAGGTGCTGTAGTTGGGTTACAAACAGAGGTAATGTGTAGTGGGACTCCTACCAAGGAGAAGCCGATGATAGGGCAAAATTGCAGTCAACAGGATGAGTTGCAATGTAAAAGGCAGACAAAATTGAAAAAGGTGAATACAGGACTAAATGTGTTATATATGAATAAGCACAGTACACAGAATAAGGTCAATAAACTTGTAGCACAGTTGCAGATTGGCATGTATGATGTTGTAGGCATCACTGAATCACAGCTGAAAGGAGATTATAGCCGGGATGTTAATGTCCAAAGATACACTTTGTATTGAAAGGACAGAGGGGGTGGCCAGGATGTGACATTGGGTCAGAAGGTATTGAATCATTATGGATAGAGCTAAAGAACTGCAAGGGTAAAAAGACCCTGATGGGAGTTATATAGAGACCCCAAACAGTAGTAAGGATGTGGTCTACAAATTATAACGGGAGATAGAAAATGCATGCCAAAAGGACAATGTTACAATAGTCATGGGAGACCTCAATATGCAGGTAGATTGGGCAAATCAGGATGGTGCAGGATTCCAAAAGGGGGAAATTTCCAGAGTGTCTCCGAGATGGTTTTTTAGAGCAGCCTGTGGTTGAACTCATTTGGGGATCAGCTATTCTGAATTGGGTGTTGTTCAATGAATGGGAATTGTTTAGAGAGCTTAAAGTAAAAGAACCTTTAGGGGAAAGTGATCATAATATGATCGAATTCACCCTGAAATTTGAGAAAGAGAAGCTAAAGTCAGATGTATCAGTATTACAATGGAGTAAAAGAAAATACAGGGGCATGAGAGAGGATTTGGCCATAATTGATTGGAAAAGGACACTGGCAGGGATGATGGCAGAGAAGCAATGGCTGAAATTTCTGGAAGCAATACAGAAGGCACAGGATATATACAGCCCAAAAAGGACGAAGTATTCTAAAGACAATATGACACAACCATGGCTAACAAGGGAAATCAAAGCCAACATAAAAGTCAAATGGAGGGCACATAATCGAGCAAAAATTAGTAGGAAGTTAGGGAATTGGGAAGTTTTTAAATACCAACAGAAGGCAACTAAAGAGTTATTAAGTAGGTAAAGTAAGCTAACAAATAATATAAAAACGCATACCAGAAGTTTCTTCAGATACATAAAGTGTAATAGAGAGGCAAGTGTGGCTATCGGACCGCTGGAGAACGATGCTGGAGAGGTAGTAATGGGGGGACAAAGAAATGGCAGGTGAACTGCAAACAGTCTTACTGTGGAAGACTCTAGCAGTATGGTGGAAGTTCCTGGTGTCAGGGGGTCATGAAGTGATGAAGTTACCATTACTAGAGGGCAGGTTCTTGGGAAACTGAAAGATCTGAAGGTAGATAAGTAACTTGGACTAGATGTTGTACACCCCAGGGTACTGAAAGAGGTGGCTGAAGAGATTGTGTTGGCATTAGTAATGCACTCTTCAAGAAGGGAGAGAGGCAGAAGGAAGGAAACTATAGGCTAGTAAGCCTGACCTCAGTGGTTGGGAAGATGTTGGAGTCGATTATTAAGGATGATGTCTCAGAGTACTTGGAGGCATATGATAAAATAGACCGTAGTTCGCATGGTTTTCTCAAAGGAAAATCTCACCTGGCAAGTCTGTTGGAATTCTTTGAAGAAATAAAAGCAGGATAGACAAAGGAGCATCAGTTGATGATGTGTACTTGGATTTTCAGAAGTTATTTCACAAGATGCCACATGTGAGGCTGTTTAACAAGCTATGAGTCCATGGCATTACAAGAAAGATTCTAGCATGGATAAAGCAGTGGCTGATTGGCAGGAGGCACAGAGTCAACCTGCACAGCTGCTTAGAGTGTCCTATGGACACTCAAGATCCCCAAGATCCCTCTGATTCTCCACACTGCCAAGAGCCTTACCATTAATACTATAATTCTGCCATCATATTTGACCTACCAAAATGAACCACTTCACACTTATCTGGGTTGAACTCCATCTGTCACTTCTCAGCCCAGTTTTGCATCCAATCAATGTCCCACTGTAACCTCTGACAACCCTCCACACTATCCACAACACCCCCAACCTTTCTGTCATCAGCAAACCTACTAACCCATCCATCCACTTCCTCATTCATGTCATTTATAAAAATCACCAAGAGCAAGGGTCCCAAAACAGATCCCCGAGGCACAGCACTCTTCACTGACCTCTATTCAGAATATGACTGGTCTACAATCACTCTTTGCCTTCTGAGGACAAGCCAGATCTGGATCCACATAGCAATGTCCCCTTGGATCCCATGCCTCCTTACTTTCTCAATAAGCCTTACATGGGGTACCTTATCAAATGCTCTGCTGAAAACCACATACACTACATCTTCTGCTCTTCCTTCATCAATGTGTTTAGTCACATCCTCAAAAAATACAATCAGGCTCGTAAGGCACGACTTGCCTTTGACAAAGCCATGCTGAATATTCCTAATCATATTATACCTCTCCAAGTGTTCATAAATCCTTCCTCTCAGGAACTTCTCCATCAGCTTACCAACCACTGAAGAGTCACTGGTCAATTATAGACTCACTGGTCTATAATTTCCTGGGCTATCTCTGCTCCATTTCTTGAATAAGGGAACAACATCCGCAACCCACCAATCCTCCGGAACCTCTCTCATCCCCAGCTCAGCAATCTCCTCCCTCACCTCCCATGATAGCCTGGGGTACATATCATCCAGCCCCGGCGACTTATCCAACTTTCCAAAAGCTCCATCACATCCTCTTTCTTTATAGCTACATGCTCAATCTTTTCAGTCCGCTGCAAGTCGTCACTACAATCACCAAGATCCATTTCCATAATGAATACTTTACTTCAGTGTTCACTAAGTACCTCTGCTATTTCCTCTGGTTCCATACACACTTTCCCACTGTCACACTTGATAGATCTGATTCTTTCATGTCTTATCCTCTTGCTGTTCATATACTTGTAGAATGCCTTGGGGTTTTCCTTAATCCTGCCCACCATGGCCTTCTCATGGGCCCTTCCGGCTCACCGAATTTCCTTCTTAAGCTCTTTCCAGTTAGCCTTATAATCCTCCAGATCTCTAACATTACCTAGCTCTCTGAACCTTTTGAAAGCTTTTCTTTTCTTCTTGACTAGATTTACTACAGCCTTTGTACACCACGATTCCTGTATCCTACCATAACTTCCCTGTCTCATTTGAACGTACCTATGCAGAACTCCACACAAATATCCCCTGAACATTTGACACATTTCTTCCATACCTTTCCCTGAGAACATCTGTTCCCAATTAGTTTCACAGTTCCTGCCTGATAGCCTCATAATTCCCCTTACTCTGCTTAAATGTTTTTCTTTCTTGTCTGTTCCTATCTCTCTCCAATGCTATTGTAAAGGAGATAGAATTATGGTCACTATCTCCAAAATGCTCTCCCATTGAGAGAACTGACACCTGACCAGGTTCATTTCCCAATACCAAATCAAGTACAGTCTCTCCTCTTGTAGGCTTATCTACATATTGTGTCAAGAAACCTTCCGGAACATCCCTAACAAACTCCACTCCATCTAAACCCCTCGCTTTAGGGTGATGTCAATCGATATTTGGGGAATTAAAATCTCTCACCATGACAACTCTGTTATTATTACACCCTTCCAGGATCTGTTTCCCTGTCTGCTCCTCGATATCCCTGTTACTAAAGGGCAGCCTATAAAAAACACCCAGTAAAGTTATTGATTCCTTCCTGTTCCTAACCTCCACCCACAGAGACTCCGTAGACAATCCCTTCATGACATTCACCTTTTCTGCAGCCGTGACACTATCCCCGATCAACAGTGCCACGCCCCCACATCTTTTGCCTCCCTCCCTGTCCTTTCTGAAACATCTAAAACCCAGCACTTGAAGTAACCATTCCTGTCCCTGAGCCATCCAAGACTCTGTAATGGCCACCACATCATAGCTCCAAGTAATGATCCACGCTCTAAGCTCATCCGCTTTGTTCACAATACTCCTTGCATTAAAATAGACACATCTCAAACTGTCCATCTGAGTGCATCCCTTCTCTATCACCTGCCTATCCTCGCTCACACACTGTCTCCAAGCTTTCTCTATTTGTGAGCCAACCGCCTCTTCCTCAGTCTCTTTATTTCGGTTCCCACCCCCCAACATTTCTAGTTTAAACTCTCCCCAGTAACCTTAGCATACCTACCCACCAGGATATTGGTCCCCCCGGGAATCAAGTGCAAACAGTCCTTTCTGTACAGGTCATACCTGCCCCAAAAGAGGCAGGTGTGATTAAAAATGAATGTCTCACTAGAATTTCGTTGTTTCTGCCGATTCTTTTATGATCAAATCTGCAATGACTGGCTGGCTGCAAGCAATTCAGCTAATGTTGTTACTTCTATCACCTATTTACTTCCCCTTACTGAGAAACTGTTTCTGACTTACACGTAGTTTTTACACAGTTCTCCAGAATTGAACCCTTGGGTAATCTGAGGAGTACCCAGGCTTCCTTCCTGATAGTACATTCATCACGACTGCAGTAGTTCAAGACTTACCTTCACAGGGTAATTAGGGATGGTCAATTAAGGCAGCTACCCAAACCACCAAAAAAAAAACAAACTACACAAGTGGCTGCACTCTTGATATTTTATCTTATTGTCTATAAAATATTTCGTGATGTCCTGAATTATGAGTCCGTCTTAACACACACAAAATTCTGGATGAACTCAGGCAGATTCTATGACATAAACAGTTGATCTTTTGAGCCCAAACATTGACTGTTCATTCCTCTCTATAGATACTGCCTGACCTGCTGCGTTCCTCCAGCATCTCTGTGTGTTACTCAAGATTTCCAGTAATTGCAATCTCTTGAGTTTATATGACCTTGTTTTTGTTTTGAAGATACCAGTCAGAACGTACAGTAAAATCTATATTCAGGACAGCTCACCAATTGGTAGCAACTAGCTTTTGTAATTATGTCCCTATTTCAAATTTTCTGTATTTTGTTTCAGTATGATTGAGAATCCTTTTCTGAGAGTTATGCCAGCATAAGCATAGAACAGGAATCAGCCCTTCAGCCCTTCTTTTTGCTAACCTCAAAGGCAAGTTAATTAATCCCGTCTGCCTACACATGATCCATATCCCTCTGTTCTTGTCCTGGTCATGTACCTGGCCAAAGATAAATGGGTTAGTAGATTAGTCGGTCACATGAATGTAATTGAGTAGCATTGTGCTAGAAAGGCCTGATACTGCCTTGTATCTCTAAATACATAAATAAATAAATAAACAAACAAGCAGGCAGAAAAAATGGATAAATAAATGCCTCCTACACACTGTAAATATTAAACATGCAATCCTAGATACAGAGTGTTTCTCTATTACAATGCATTCTGAGAAAACAGTTCCCTATGCAACTGACGTCACCTATTTCACAAAGATCATCACTGTTGAATTGAGTTTTCCTTTGACTAAATCATGAAAAGGGTTGATGTGTTGCAGGGTGCCTTTGCTATGGAATTAATGAGAAACTGTGATATCAAAGTACCTCTTGTATTTTTCACAGTTTTTCTTAACAAGACTGACTTTTTGGCAGCCTTCACTGTATTTTGATGGAAAGGATGTAGTGACATACAGACCTTCAATCCCTCGTGGAACTTATGGAGTCTGATACGCCTGTTCTCCTCTAATTCAAAAGCGTCCAAGAAATGCTCCAACTTCAGCTGATTCTCCTTCATGTATTCCTTCAGTCTTGTCAGGGGATCGACCTGTAACAAGGAGCAAGTTAATCAGCAATCAGCATGTTTCCTCCACATTTTTTGTGGTGGGACATCTATTTTCAGATGCTAATTTTCTCTTTTTTAAAATTTCTGGTCAATTTTCCATCCTTGCAGCGCTGACGAGGGGACTTTGATGCAAAAGGCTTACTCCTGTTTCTCTTTCCACAGATGCTGCTTATCCTGCTGAGTATTTCCAGCATTTTCTCTCCTGAACTTCCTGGGAACCAATTAGATTGGCAGTGTAGGATCGATGGCCTACAGAAGTCTCAAACAATATAGTTAGCTCTTTGTAAGTAGCAAGTGTAGCTATTTTGCATGCTTAAATTATACAGCAATGACAACATTGCTTAAGGTGGTGGCACTCTTTCTTCTGCGTTTGAGCACTGCAAGTTCAAGTCCCACACCAAAGACACAGGTTTTTAACTCCAGACTGAAGCTGCAGTGCTGTGCTTTGAGAGTATTACACAGTTAAATAATGTTGGCCTTCAGATAAGATATTAAACTGAGGCCTCTCTCTGGGTAGGCGTACAAGAAGAATGAAGGTCAATACCTTACTCATCACTATTTGCTTGTTATTAGGTTGCTAATGTGAGCATTGTCTGAGTACAGTTCAGCTATAGGTTTCCTACCGAATGACTTTGATTAGATATTGCTGTAGTGGTAGCCAGAGTTTGAGACCGCTGCTTCAGAGACATGAATTTACATCTAACAACAGCAACTGGGGAGTTTTAAATTTAACCATAGAACCATAGAACACTACAACACAGTTCAGGCCCTTCAGCCCTCCATGTTGTGCTGACCCATATAATCCTTAAAAAACGTACTAAACCCACACTACCCCATAACCCTCCATTTTTCTTTCATCCATGTGCCTGTCCAAGAGGCTCTTAAATACCCCTAATGTTTTAGCCTGCACCACCACCCCTGGCAAGTCATTCCAGGCACTCACAACCTTCTGTGTAAAAAAATTGAAGTAGCTAAATAAATCTGAAATTTAATAAAGTCTCAGCAATAGTGGCAAGAAACTACTGTAATCACCATCTTACTCCAGGGACATCAGCCACCCAACACGTTGTGACCTATGAGTGATTCCAGTCCCTAGTGATCCCATTCCTAAAATGGAATGGCTGCTCTGTTTAGGAGCAGCTAGAGAGAACAATGTTGCCAGCAACATTCACATCCAATGAATAACTAAGAAAAGAAAATAAAGTAGTTCATTGATTATGAATGTTGCACTGACGTGGCTGGGTACAAACCCAAGTGCAGGACATAGGCGCGGAGACAGAGTTGGGAGGTGTTAGCACTGTAGCAAGCGTGGAATAGGTATCCATGAGAGTCTTTATGCAGAGCCCAGGTTCACGTAGAGAATCCAAGAACCAGTGTGGAACTTAGAACTGACAATCCTAAAGAACCATAAAACAAGGTTACTCATGCAAGAATCAACCAACGAATTGGCAGATCCTTGTTGTGATTCCAGCATTTACTGATGGTAAGCAGGTGTGTGTAATTAGTGGAACTGGGAATGATTGCAAATTAGACGAGGGTATTGAGGCCCAATTATTGAGGTAATAGCAAGGTGGGGAATTGCCAGACGGGACCATGACAATGAAGTGCTCTGGGATGTCCCAAGGTTGTGAAATTCACTGAATACAAATATAAGCCTTTATTGTTTTTGCTGCTATTATTTGTTCCACTGTCCAATTCATCCCCAAAAAGTATGCGCTTATGAGGAGAGGAACTAAAAGAAAAATCTTCAGTTGAAATACATTAAGGTGTCCTCAGGATGGTGATGCAGGAACATCCTATTTACATATACCTCTTATGAAAGGAGGGATAAAAAAGTAAGCAATTACTTTAATCAACTTCCACTTTATTGCCGCATTGCGGATGAGAAGTGCTAATGCATTGCGGACTTAAACTTTACCAATTTTACTAGGTAGATGGTAGATGAATGACCAGACATTTGTAGGTTACTAATCTTGAAATGGCTTAATGCAGAGCAGGGCTAGGAATCACCAAATGTCATTGGGTGGGGTGGGGGGGGGGGAGAGTGTTGACAAGTATATTCAGGGATATTCTGTGTATGAGAATAATAGATACAGTTCTTCTTGAATATATTTTGGTTCATATTACCAAAAGAACCTTCTACAATATACAATAAAGGATAACTGGATTATACAATAGGATAGATCATACAATTAAAAATATATAAAGTCTTCTGTCAGACATAAAACAAGAATAAATATTTACCTTGGACCTTGGTATTTTGAACTGATCAAGATTCCTCTCATGTTTTATTTTCAGATCTGGAGCCTGTTCTTTCATGCTATTGAACAAGTCCCCAAAATCATTATCAACTCTGATATCCTAAAGAGAAATACAAAGAATCATTGCCATGGTGCTGTGTATTGTTGGGAAAACACAAGTTGCAGAATTCAGGGAGGTTAGGTCATTTAGTCCTAAACCCATCATGAGCATATGGTCATCCTGGCATCTCTATGCAAGTCAAACGTAGAATATTACAACCTTGCATGGATTATGTGATGGAGAAGTGAGCCTTAAATGAGCTTTTGATATAGTTTTAGTAAACTTTTCCTCATGCATTATACTAATATAGAGGCAACTTTTGGCACTGACTGCTGCAGTACCATATTAAAAATCAAAAGATGTTCTCCCATGTCCAATGAGATATGCATGAACTACCTGAATGAAAAGATGCAATTACAGCTTGGGAACATCTGTAATGTTCACACATTATTTTTGATTCATGCAGTAAGTACTTGAGGAGTAAATTGAGAACTTAACAACTCCCGTGTTGGGACTGATTCTTTTTACGTTATATGTGTAACATCCTGGGAAAGGTTTCACTACTAACATAATGGTTTTTCTGTAGAAACATTGTTTGGGTTATGGCTAGAGATAACAGAATGTGACCTGGGGCTTGTTGTTCGGCATGAGATGAAGAGAGAAGATGCTGGAGAGAAGCGGTCATAGGATACAACCCAGTGGGGAGATCATGATTCACAGGAGCCGGATGGTGAGGTTGACTGAGGATCGGTGAATTGAGCTCCAACTGGTGCACATTTGACTGTTAAGTTGTAATGCGCCCTTTGAGTTTTTCTATCTTTTCTTTACTAACTCTTTAGTAAAGATTCATAAATATAATTCCTTTAATCATATGTAGTGTGCTATCTGCTGTTTCTTGGCACTGATTTGTTACAGGGTTGCAAATTACACAGCATCCACACAAACCGGGATTTGGGGTGGGAGAGCTGTCTCAATCTCACGAGTTTGCCGGGACCAGAATCCATCTTCCCTAGACTTACACAGCCAAGGAAACCAGCCGGGTTTCATTTTTGGGAGTATTATTGCAGACTGATTTTGCTGGTTGTCATGTGATTGCCCTGAACATGGATCCAGTGGGTTAGGTGTTTAAGCCTGTGTTAAACTATTGTCCAGTAAAGCGATTAAGATACATGGCTACGGACACTGCAGGGGCTGAGCGGTGGTGTGAATCCACAGGGTTACCAGTAACAAATGCATGTGGATTGAGTGGGGTAGGCATTCGTAGTCCCAGTGAATTGTTAATTTGGACTTTAATTACCATTAAAGCATTAGGAACAGTTATGATCATGGAGCAGAGGTTTGAGAAAATGGCGGGCAAAGATTTTGTTTTAGTTCAGACTAGCGCTGACATAACGGCAGTGGAACTGCCTGGTACTATTGGGGCCTTGGGAGAGGGGGAGCCATGGGAGAAGGGGAGTGAAGGTGAGCATGCTGAATCGGAAACTGAATTTCCCACAGTTGGGGGGCAAAGACTTTAAAGCCAAGTTGCTCTTGTTTCTGTGGAGCGAGGGAAAGGAGTAGTCCGATTTGGAAGGTTTAATGAGTCTCCAGCAAAGGGTGAGCATTCTGAGTTGATAGTGGCCCTTACCTCTCTGGCGAATAAATGGCAAAATGCCCAGGTTCAAAGTCCCAGTTATCATATGCTCAGCGTGTTCTTGGGAATGAAGCCCACCCCTTAAGGGGAAGAGGAGTATGAGACTTGGGCAAAGCAGACCTCTTAGAAGCTGGATGAGTGGCAGTGCTCTGATGACGTGAAAAGACAGTAATTGGTAGAGAGTCCGAGGGGGCTGGCTGCTAATGTAGTGAGATCCTTAAATCCACAGAACCCCTTTGCTACCTCTGAAGGCTACATGCAAGCACTAGAAAATGTTTTTGTCGCGACAGGATGTCTAATGGAGCTTCAGAGCATGTTTCAGGAGAAGGGGCAGAAACTTTCTGCCTACATTTTTTGGCTAGAGAGGCAGCTGAGTTGCTTGCGGTGTAGGGGGGGCCATTCAAACAGCTGAGGTGAATCAATCAAGAATGGACCAAGTGACGCAAGCCACAGGACCTGTTTGATGAGCTGATCAGATAAGTAAGAGAGGAGGAGAATGCGACAGAGGCACGAGAGGTCTTCATCAGCAGGGTGCAGTCTTCGGTCGTGGCCCCCTTGGCTGAAGTGACCACTGATAGTCCACCCCAGGGAGTGATAAAGGAGCTTGTGGCAGAGTTTAGGACTGAGATATCCTGATTGTTATCAGCAGGTGCAGCCACCCTGCACAATAAGGCTAACAGAGAGTCGGACCCCTTGAGGGGATGGACCAATCAGAGGGCTGCAAGTGAACGAGGTTCCCACAAGAAGGCAAGTGATCGGTATTGTCTTTTATAACTGTGGTGAAGAGGGATGCTTCAGACTGGAGTGTGAAGGACAGGAAAACCTTTGAAGAGTGAGCCCCCGGGTACTTAAACGGAGAGATCTAATGAGGGAATGGCTTGGCGTCTCAGGGTGAAAATGTCCCCAAGGAACATCATAAAGCAAAAAAACCTATTTCTGAAGGCTTAGTGGGGCCAAGCCCCAGTGTATCACTACAAATTGAGGGTACTTATGCTAGAGTCATACTTGACACTAGCTCTCAGGTTACTCTGGTGTACTGTTCGCTTTACAACTGGTATTTGACGCATTTACCATTGACACCCCTCAGTGTGCTAGAGATCTGGGTTAGCTGAGGTCCTTGATACACTAGTGTTGGTTTGTCCAGACCTGATCGAGAAGGGCAAAGTTTCAATTCTTGTGGGGTCAAATACTCCTATTGTGAAGAGGCTAGTGGCAGTCTGCAAGGAGAAAGTTGGAGAGAGCTTTTGAAAACATTGCCCATTCACCCTGCGTTCTGAGCTGCTTTTGAGGAAGGACTTGGCCGCACTGGGCTGGATGATGAGCATAAATGAGCATAAACAAGAGACTGTGTGGTACATTCAGTCCAAACCGGTCTGGGGAAGTAGTTAGAGTGATTGGAAACCCCAAATTTTCCAGAATGCTTGTTGCCGAGGCCCTCTTGGTGGATGATCCGGAAGACCACAAAGAGGAGTCATGCTTACCTGCTGGGGTACTGGGGAGACCCGAATTGCAGGAGCCCTCAATTGTACAAGTTAACAGGATGACAGTGAGTGTCAAGAACACCTCAGACAGGGAGGTCACCCTTAGATAGGGGTTGCCAATGGTGCACCTCTTTCCGGTGACAGTCATGTCCAGTGTCCCTGTGAGAGTAGCCGGGGAGAAGCTCTCTCCAATAAAGGGAAAGTTGACTGCTTGGTCATTCAACTTCGGGGTCTCCCCAATACCTGGAGGTTGGAAGAAGAGGTTGATAAAGATGTTGATCTGGAAGATTTCTTTTCTACTGACAAGTTTGATGTGGGTTGTTCCAAGAGCACTCACCACACCATTCAGGTGACAGAGGACAGCCCATTCAGAAAAAGGTTGCAGCAATTGGTGCCTGTAGAGGTGGAGGACTTCGACAGCATCTGCGGAAGTTGAAGGAAGCTGGGATCATCACTGAATCCAGAAGCCCTTAATCATCTCCAAATCCCTTAATCATGTCCAGAAAGTAGAATGGGAAGGAATGGGTATGTGTGGACTATCGGACTCTGAGCAGGCGTATAGTCCCTGATCTGTATATGGTCCCAAGAATCAAGGACACACTGGCCGGCGTGTGTGATGCAAAGTGTTTCAGTGTGCTGACATGAGGAGTGGGTATTATCAGAACCCCATGAGTGAGGCTGACAAAGAGAAGATGGCAGTTACATGTCCACTGGGATTCTTCCAGTTTGAAAGGCTACCCCTAGGCATATCGGGAGACCTGGCAACTTCCCTGCATGTCATGGAGATAACAGTGGGGGATATGAACTTGCTTGAGGTATTGGTATAGCTGGATGATCTCTCAGTGTTCGGGTCCACCTCGGAGGAACATGAAGTGAGGCTACTGAAGGTGCTGGGCCGCCTGAAAGCCGAAAGTATAAAATTTTTCTTGGACAAGTGCCAGTTCTGCAAGACATCTGTCAACTATGTTGGGCATGGGATGGATTATCTATGGATCCATCTAAGATAGAGGTGATGACCATGTGGCCAAACAACAGACTGTGAGTGCTTTGTGCTCATTCCTTGGATACTGAGGGTACTATTGGAGGTTTGTGAAGGAATACTCTAAAATGAGTCACCCTTTAAATCTGTGCGGTTACCCTCCTTTGAGGAAGAAAGGGAGGACAAAAGGAGAGGATGGTAAAGATTATCTTAACCTTTCAGAGTCTCTTGGAGTGAGATGGGATGAGAAATGTGAAAAGGCCTTTCAGTTGCTGATGAAAGCGCATGTACTGGGTTTGCAGACTCTCAGTTGCCATATGTACTGCATACAGATGCCAGCAGAGAGGGCTTAGGGGGTGTTCTGTATCAGGATCAGGGCACAGGGTTGAGACCTGTTGCTTTTGTCAGCTGGTGTTACCAGGTTTGGATATAGCCCAAGTGTGGAGTGAGAAATAGTGAAGCAGATCGATAGCTCACAAACTTTAATGTGAACCGTGTTCAAGGGAAAATAAACAATAAACGCTAGGCCAAATAGGGCCGTTAACCAAAACTCTCAAATGGGAAACGAAACCTACACTGCGGCTGAAAAGGTAATCTAAACATTAAAGGAATACCACTAGTCTTCAGAATCAGTTGACTCGAAAGTCCAATTTCTCAGGGAAGGCCGAAAGCAAACAGGTAGCAAAGTGTTGCTGTGCTCTGTCCAAGTCTTGACAAGCACTACGACGACATGTATGGAGTTAAGTTCTATCATGATTAAGTAATAATTAGTTGACACATGCAAATTCACAAGCGCAATTGCTGTATCTACTGCACTGTTGAATCCATGGTTGTGACAGCTGGAGTCTGTCACCCTCTGAGCAAAACTACCCCACGCACAAATTGGAGTTCCTGGCATTGAAATGGGCTGTGGTGGATAAGCTAAGTAACTATCTATATGGTGCTAGGTTTGGTGAGAGGATGGACAACAATCCATTAACATATCCTGACCTCGGCGAAATTGGATGCCAGTGGTTGGTGGCATTGTCTGCCTATGAGTTCAGCCTGAAGTACCTGCTGGGGAGTTAGAACTGATGCTGATGCATTGTCCTGATGTGCGCATGAAGGGCTGGACAAGGACAGAGAGCGGGAGAGCGTTCCTGCCCCAGGAGTGAAAGCCATGTGCCAATTTTACATCACAAGGAAGGCAGAGGAAAGACAAGGGCAGCATCCAGTGGTAGATCATTTGGGAGCATCTCTAATGGTGCCATTCCACAAGCTTACTATAACCTGACTGTTCTGAAGACAAAGCAGTTGCCAGAATTGAATCCTGGGGAAGTGGCAGCCAGATGACTCGTGTATTGGTACTGTTTGTTCAACAGTTGCAAAGGGACGTGGCCCCAGCAGACAAGATGAAACACTCTGCTGTGTCTCTACTACTGAGAGAATGGCCCAGATTGGAGTTGAGGAACCAGATCCTATATCAGGTCACATCACCTCCGGACCAGCCTTGGTGTTCTCAGTTGGTTTTGCCTCAGAAGTACTGGAGGATTGTGCTGAGGTTACTTCATGATGATTCTGGCCATTTGGGGGTTGAAAAGACCTATGGATTGCTCATTGATCGGTTCTGCTGGCCCCAACTGAAACTGGAGGTCGAAGAGTTCTGCAAGTCGTGCAATCAATGCATACGGAGGAAGACGCTGCCTGCGAGGGCCACTCTGCTATCCCACTTGCAGAATGCAGGGCCACTTGATCTGGTGTTTATGGATTTCCCATCATTACAGCCTGATGCCAGCAACTGTCTTGGTTATTACGGATAAGTACACCAGATATGCACAAGCCTTCCCTACCAAGGATCAGAGGGCGTCCACCATGGCCAAAGAGTTATAGGAGAAGTATTTCATTTATTGTGGGCTCCCCAGGTGGATACATAGCAATCAGGGATGGGATTTTGAGAGTAGGTTCATAAATGAGTTACTAAGCATGCTT
Source organism: Hypanus sabinus (assembly GCF_030144855.1). Taxonomy (NCBI): domain Eukaryota; kingdom Metazoa; phylum Chordata; class Chondrichthyes; order Myliobatiformes; family Dasyatidae; genus Hypanus; species Hypanus sabinus. The sequence continues at coordinate 70,876,216 of NC_082718.1, read as the reverse complement.
GGAGTTGAGAAGTCGAGCACTATGCCTTATCACCTGCAGGCTAATCCCCAGCCTGAGAGCTTCAATCGGACCTTGCTAGACGTACTCGGAACCTTGGAGATCAGTAAAAAGAACAACTGGAGTCAACATATTGGACATCTGGTCCACTGCTACATCTGTACACAGAATAAAGCTACTGGGTACTCACCGTATTATTTAATGTTTAGGCACAAGGCAAGGTTGCCTGTTAACCTCTGTTTTGGGACCGGTGGGGAAGATCTACAACAGAAGACTTATCTGAAGTATGAGAATGGTGCTGAAAAAGCCTATGAACTAGCTGAGGTCTCAGCAACCAAGCAGAATCAAAGAAATATAAGGAGGTACGATCAAAAGGTTAGGTTCTCTCAGCTAATGCCTGGAACTAATGCCTCATGAACAGGGTCTACCTGGGAAGCATAAATTGGCTAACCGCTGGGTGACTATGCCTTATGTAGAGGAGAGTCAAATGTCAAACGTACTAGTCTCCTGGGTGAAACCAGAGGATGGGAATGGGCCTGTCAAGTTTTTCCATCGGAACCACCTTCTACATCTGGGAAAAGAGGAATGTGTTGACCCAGAGCCTGACCTGGACTCTACACCTAGTAAGAGGACTCTGCAGTGACAGTGGGGAACCAAAGGATCAGCAGTAAGAAGGATTATACTGGACCCCACCCCTATGATACTATGTCACATATGATACAGACTTGGAGAAAGAGGAAATGGGGGTGTGGTATATGCTGCCCTTCTCAAACTCCATAATAATTGATGAAGAGATTCCCAACCCTTCTCACACTGAGGCGGGTGAAATGGGGGGAACTAGCAATGGACAGGCAGGTTAGAAAATGGCAGGAGGCTGGACTCTACAGTAACTGGGCATGAAAGCAAGCTCAGCCAAATGACAAGGGGACCTGATTGGCTGGAGGCACAAGTAATGAACAGATAAGAGCCTCCTCAGGTGGATAGGAAAGAGCCCAGGGAGTGTCTAAAGCTGAAGAAGTAGATGATGGGTAAGGAGGTCGACAGGAAAGTAACTGGGCTTGGGGCCGAGCTCAGCCAAGTGACGAGGGGACCCAAGTAATGGACAGTCAGGTTTGTGGTTCGAAAATAATGAGAGGCTGGTCTCTAAATTAAGTGGACATGAGGCCAAGCTCAGCCAAGTGTTGAAGGGACCTGAGTTGTTGGGAGGCACAAGTAATGGACAGACAGAAGCCTCCTCAGGTGGACAGGAAAGAGCTAAGGGAGTGTCTAAAACTGAAGAAGTAGATGATGGGTAAGAAGGTCCCAAAGAGTCAGGAAACCTATGGAGACTGACCTATGTTGCACCTGGGGTGCAGAGTGTGGCACCTATCCTTTTGGTGATCTATGTCACTGCCACTTACACCTGGGTTGGATTTTGCGCTTTGTATGAAGGGATGACAAATTATCTCAATGTCACAAGTACATGATTAATTTTGGTGGGGTGAGAGTGTAACACCATGGGAAAGGTTTCACTGCTAATATAATGGTCTTTCTATAGAAGCAGTGCTTGGGTTATGGTTAGAGATAACAGATGCTTTGGAATGTGACCTGGGTCTTTATGTTCGGCGTGGGATGAAGAGAGAAGACGCTGGAGAGAACTGGTCATAGGATACAACCAGCGGGGTTGTATGATGATTCACTGGAGCCAGGCACTGAGATTGATTGAGGGTTGGTGATTGAGCTCCAACTGGTGCACATTTAACTGTTCAATTATAATGGGCCCTTTTTGTTTTTTCTTTTCTTTATTAACCCTTTAGTTAAGATGCATAAATACAATTCCTGTAATTGTATGCAGTGTGCTGACTGTTGTTTCCTGGCACTGAGTTATAACAGAGTTGCAAATTACACAGCATCCACACACACTGGGGTTTGGGGTGGGAGAGCTGTCTCAATCTCACTGGTTTGGCGGACCAGAGTGCATCTTTCCTAGACTTATGCAGCCAAGGAAATCAGGGGGTTTCATTTGTCAATGATCTGGATGATGGAATTGATGGCTTTGTTGTAGAGTTTGCAGGCAATATGAAGATTGGTGGAGGGGCAGGTTGTTTGAGGAAATAGGTAGGTAGATAGATAAATAGATAGAAAGATAGATACTTTATTGATACCAAAGGAAATTAATGTCACAGTACTATTACAAGTGCCCAGGTATACAAACATACAAATATTAGAAGAGAAGAAAGAATAAAAAATAAGGCACTTCAAAGAGTCCAACAGAAGGGGTCATCACTTCCCTGGCCATTGGTTGACTCATAGGTGAGCCTAATAGTCTAATAGCCTAACAGCCTCATAGTGTTCTTTGGAGCAGTGCAATTGTCTGAGGCTATGTCCACACTAGACTGGATAATTTTGAAAATGCCGGTTTTGCATAAAAACAATAGGCGTCCACACCAAGTGTTTCTGAAAATACCTCCGTCCACATTAAAATGGGTATTTGGGTAATCTCCTCCTACTGGGCATGCGCAGGACACACCTACAGAAAACAAGCAACATGTTTGGTGTCGACTCTCGCTGTGAAAGTGTGCGTTTGTCCAGTTACAGACTAGATAAACTTAAAAAGAAATTGCCAAACGACGGACAGTTGTTGGCTCTCACACAGGAGGATTTAAAACTAAAAAAAACAAATACTACAGCATATGGAGGCAGCCTACAGGGAGTTCACAGACAGTATGACCCAGCTGATGATGAACATTGAAAAACTGACTAACTCTGTTATATTAATAAAGCACCTTGTTGAATGTATAAAACATGTCTGTATCAGTGTTTTCTTGTTTTTCCATACAATGTTACATTAGGCTGTAACATATCTACTGTCAGAGAAGTACTTGCATAAATAGGTAAACCACCTTCATACAAGCAAGGACAGAAAACAGGGCAAAGTGAATATACTTATTTATTCAGTAAGTTATTGGTCAAAGTATTTGATGAGTACATTTCTAACACTTCTGGCTTCAGTCTCGCTGCCGCCTGTTCTGAAATTGTTAGGTTGTGTGGGGATTGCGTTCAGGAAAACAATGAAATGCCGCCATCTGTTCTGGCACATCATCACAGCGTTTCTATATATGTCTGGTTACCCCATTCACACTACTCCTGCCCAAGCGGCGTTTTCAAATTTACACACTCTGGAGGGTGTTTTAGAAAAGCTCCGTTTTCGGGGAAGGAAATCGCTGTTTCAGTGTGGACAGAGGGTCAAAACGAAGAGAAAAAGCTTTGGTTATGAATTTATCCGGTCTAGTGTTGACATAGCCTAAATCTTTACAAAAAGTGCTCCTCTGTTCAGCCAAGTTATGTTGAAAGGAATAGGTAGGATGGATGTGGAGAGGATGTTTCCTTTGGTGGGGTTACCCAGAACTAGAGGGCACAGCCTCAAAATTGAGGGGTGGCCTTTTAGAACAGAGGTAAGGAGGATTTTTTTAAGCCAGAGTAGTGAGTCTGTGGAATGCTCTGCAGCAGACTGAGGTGGAGGCCAAGTCCATGAGTATATTTTAGGCAGAAGTTGATAGTTTCCTGATAGGTCAGGGCATCAAAGGATATGGTGAGAAGGCAGGTGTATGGGGTTGAGTGGGATTCAGGATCAGCCATGATGGAATGGCAAAGCAGACTCGATGGGCTGAATGGCCTAATTCTGTTCGTACATCTTATATTCTATGGTCTTATGCAGAGGATGAGAAACGATGTCCAGAATTGTCTGTAGGGTCCTTTGTTCCACCACAGCCTCCAGTCTGTCCAGTTTGACTCCTATAACAGAGCCAGGTTTTTTAATCAGTTTATTGGGCCTGTTGACATCACCCGTGTTGAAGCCACTGCCCAAGCACACTATTGCATAGAAGATTGTACTGGTGACAACAGACTGAGAGACATGTGAAAGAGAGGCCTGCATACACCAGAGGACTTCAGTCTCTTCAGGAAGTAGAGGTGACTCTGGCCCTTCTTGACACAGCCTCTGTGTTGGGTCTCCACTCAAGTCTGTCATCCAGGTGCACACCAGGTGCTTGTAGGGAGGCTACAGAAGAACTTAGATTGGGCAAAGAAGTGGCAGATGGAATACAGCATCAGGAAGAGTATGGCCATGCATTTTGGTGGAAGAAATAAAAGGGTTGACATTTTCAAATGGAGAGAAAATACAAAAATCTGAGGCCCAAAAGGATTTGTGAGTCCATGTGCAGAATTCCCTAAAGGTTCACTTGCAGGTTGAGTCTGTGGTGAGGAAGGCAAATATGATGTTAACATTCATATCAAGAGGACTAGAATGTAATGTTGAGACCTACAAAGCACTGGTGAGGCCTCAATATTGTGTGCAGCTTTGGGCCCCTTATATCAGAAAGGATGTGCTGAAACAGGAAAGGGTTGAAAGGAGGTTCACAAATTTGATTCCAGTATTAAACGGCTTGTCACAGGAAGAGCGTTTGACAGCTCTGAACCTGTATTCACTGGAATTTAGAAGAATGAGGGGTGACCTAATAGAAAACTATAGAATGGTGAAAGGCCTTGATACAGTGGATATGGAGAGGATGTTTTCTATGGTAGGAGAGTCTGAGACCAGAGGACACAGCCTCCAAATAGAGGGACATTCTTTTAGAACAGAGATGAAGAGGAATTTCTTTAATCAGAGGGTGGTGAATCTGTGGACTTTGTTACCACATGCAGCTGTGGAGGCCAAGTGCTTCTGTATATTTAAGGCAGAGGTTGATAGATTCTTAATTAGTCAGGGCATGAAGGGATATGGGAGGGGAGGCAAAAGACTGGGGCTAAGAGGGAAGATGGATCAGCCATGAAGAAATAACAGAACAGACTTGATGGGCCAAATGACCTAATTCTGTTCCTATATATTCTGGTCTTATGGTCTAAAACGGCAGCATCTTCATTCTTACATAGGAGGAGCTGTTTGCTGTCTTGAGGCAAATTAGGGTGAATAAATCCCAAGGGTTCCTCTGGACCCTGCAAGAGGCAAATGCAGAAAGAGCCAGAGCCCTAGCAGAGATATTCAAAGATTCAGAGTACATTTATATCAAAGAATGATACACCTTGAGATTTGCTTGCTTACAAAGCAAAAAAAAAACCGAGAATCATAACCACTGTGCAGAGGAAGAGGGAAAGAAACATACACACACATTACGCAAACGATAGAAGCAAACGACAGCATTCCAAACCAGACTGAGTCCTTAGATCTGCTCTCCAGAGCAGCCAGGGTAGGACTAAACCTCGAACTCAATTCATTATACCAGTGTGGCAAAAAAGCCGCAAAACTTTCAGAGACGACAGTCACTGGATCAGTTCACAACCTCATCGCCGCAGAGAAATATTAGCAATGCGGGAGAGCGAGTGAAATCATCCTTATTATAAATAAATCATCCTTAGCACCAGGTGAGGTGCCAGAGGATAGAAAGATAGCTGTTTAACAAACGTTCTAAAAATAAACCAGGAAATTATAGGCCAGTAACGCTGACATTAGTTGTAGGAAAGTTATTGAGAGTTATTCTAAGGGACTGAATATACAGTATAAGTATTTGGATAGACATGGACTGATTAAGTCAGCATGGCTTCACGTGTGGTAGGTTGTGTCTAACCAGTCTCACAGAGAATTTTGAGTAAGTTAGCAGGAAGGTTGATGAAGGAAGGGCAGAAGATGTTGGCTACAAGACATTTGACGTAGTCCCACCTGGGAGCAACACACACAAAATGCTGGAGGAATTCAGCAGGTCAGGAAGCATCTAGGAAAAGAGTACAGTCAACATTTCAGGCTGAAACCCTTCAGTCCTGGCCTGCTGAGTCCCTCCAGCATTTTGTTATGTTGCTCGAATTTCCAGCATCTGCAGATTTTCTCCTGTTTGTGATTGGATTTCTGCATGAGAGAATGGTCAGGAAGGTTCAACCACTCTGCATTCAAGATGAGGTAGTAAATTGGATTAGATATTGGCCTTGCAGGAGAAGCCAAAGTAGTAGTAGATGCTTGCATCTCTGACTCTAGGCCTGTGACTAGTGGAGTGCCACAGAGATCAGTGCTGGGTCCATTGTTGTTTGTCCTCTATATCAATGATCTAGATGATAATGTGGTTAAATGGATCAGCAGATTTGCAGATGATGTCAAGGTTGGGGGTGTAGTGGACAGTGAGGAAGGCTATCATGGCTTGCAGTGGGATCTGCATCAGCTGGAAAAATGGGCTGAAAAATGGCAGATTGAATTTAATGCAGACAACTGCAAAATACACACCCAGGAAATCAGCTGATTCAGCTGGTTAGTCAACACCTACGGAGAGGACAACTAGACTTTTTGGCCCAAGACCATGATGTCATGTTAAAGTTGTATAAGACGTTGATGAGGCCTAATTTGGAGTATTGTGCAGCACACACAAAATGCTGGTGGAACGCAGCAGACCAGGCAGCATCTACAGGAAGAAGTACAGTCGACGTTTCGAAGATTCCAAATAGGCTTCCAAATTCTAAATAGGCTTTTTCCACTGAGGTTGGGTGGGACTACAACTAGAGGTCATGTATGAAGGGTGAAAGGTTCAAAGTTTAAGGGAAACTTGAGAGGAAACTTCTTCACTCAGAGGATTGTGAGAGTGTGAAATGAGCTGCCAGTGCAAGTGGAGCTTGAGGGCCCAATTTCAATGTCTAAGAGAAGTTTAGATAGGTACATACATGGATGGTAGAGGTATGGAGGGCTATGATCCCAGTGCATGTCGATGGAAGCAAGCAATTGAAATGGTTTGGGCTGAAGGCTGAAGGGCCTGTGTCTGTCTAGTACTTTTCTATGACTTCAGTACCGTAAGGCATGCAAGGAGAGCATCACAAATTCTTGTCCATCTGGACAATTAAACATAGTGAGCGTGCATTATTGTGAAATGTGCCTACTCACATCTTAATTTCCTTCCATGCCTTCAGTTCTTAAAGTTATATTGATCAATTGTAACTGGAGCTTCTGTGGTGGAGGGAATTTGAAGTTTTGCCTTCATGTTGAGGGGTGAAGTTGGGAGTGAGCATCACATGTCCCCACTGAATGAGACAGATGTCACTGGAAGTAGGCAACCCAGGGAGTAATCTGATTGATTAAGTCCAACAAGCAACAGTGGAAATATCAGGATCATTGCAGAAGATCTGATGATCATCTTCTGTAGCAGATTGCCTGACAGTGGCAAAAGGACAGGCCCTTCCTCTGACACACGGGGAAGGCATTCTGAAGTGCATATGAATGTATTACTGTGCAACAATGGCATCACATCAAATGGAGTCTTAGAAAAGTACAGCATAGAAACAGGCGCTTTGGCCCATCTACTCCATGCTGAACCATTTAAACTACCTATTCCCACCAACCTGCAAAGGGATCATTGCCCTTCAAACAAATATTCATGTCCCTATCCAAACTTCTCTTACACATTGAAATCAAGCTTGCATGCACTACTTGTGCTGGCAGCTTGCTCCACACTCTCATGATCCTCTGGGTAAAGAAGTTTCCCCTCATGCTCCCCTTAAACTTTTTACCTTTCATCCCTAACCCATGAGCCTACTTCCATTTATCTATCTATACCCCACATAATTTTCTATATCTTTATCAAATCTTCAATCTTCTACTTTTCAAGGAATAAAGTTATAACCTATTCAATTTTTCCTTATAACTCAGGTCTCCAGACCCAGCAACTTGCTTATAAGTTTTCTCTGTACTCTTTTACCTTATCTACATTTTTCTTCTAGGTAGGTGACCAAAATTGCACGAAATACTACAAATCCAATGTCTTATAGAACTTTAACTTAACATTCCATCTCCCGTACTCAGTACTTTGATTTATAAAGGCAAATGTGCCAAAAGGTTTCTTAGCAATCCTATCTACCTGTGACACCACCTTCAATGAATTATGGACTTGTATTCCCAGGTACCTTTGTTCTACTACACTCTGCAGTGTCCTACAGTTCACTCTGTAAGACCTACTCTGGTTGATCCTACTGAAGTGCAACACCTTCCACTTGTCTGCATTAAGTTCTATCTGATGTTTTTTAGCCCATTTTTTCAGCTGTTCTGGATCCTGCTGCAAGCCATAACCTTCCTCGCTGTCCACTGCACCTCCAATTTGGTGTCATCCGGGGTTCAGATCAGAGGACTTAATTTTGGTTCAGAATGCTGTTATGCGCTTCAATTGTTTGCATGATTTGTATTTCTTTTCTCCTGTGCATCGTGTGTTGGTCTTTTATTTTTATTTTTATTCTTTTTTTCTTTAATTGGTTCTTTCGGGTTTCTTGTTTTGTGACTATCTGTGAGCAAGCAAATCTGAAAGTTGTATAATTTATATATTCTTCAATAATAAATGTATTTGAATCTTGAAATGTAATATGTTGCACAATAATTGTCACCATTGCTGGACACTCAGCTTTGGTTCATCATTAATGTTGCAGCTATATAGGACCCTGGTCAGACCCCACTTGGAGTCCTGTGCTCAATTCTGGTCGCCTCACTACAGAAAGGATGTGGAAATAATTGAAAAGGGTACAGAGGAGATTTACAAGGATGTTGCCTGGATTGGGGAGTATGTCTTATGAAAACATATTGAGTGAACTCGGCCTTTTCTCCTTGGAGCGACGGAGGATGACAGGTGACCTAATAGAGGTGTATAAGATGATGAGAGGCATTGATCATGTGGATAGTCAGAGGCTTTTTCCCAGGGCTGAAATGGCTGCCACAAGAGGACACAGGTTTAAGGTGCTTGGGAGTAGGTACATAGGAGATGTCAGGGTAAGTTTTTTACACAGAGAGCGGTGAGTTTATGGAATGAACTGCAGGCAACAGTGGCGGAGGTAGGTATGATATGGTCTTTTAAGAGACTTTTGGATAGGTCCATGGAGCTTAGAAAAATAGAGGGCTATGGGTAAGCCTAGAAATTTCTAAGGTAGGGACATGTTCGGCACAACTTTGTGGGCCGAAGAGCCTGTATTGTGCTGTAGGTTTTCTATGTTTCTATTTCACACACATGATGAACTATAGTAGAATTTCCCAAGGACATTTTTGTATTTCAATTACATAAAATCATGCAATAGGATTTCTATTGAATAGTTCTATTTTTATACCAACAATTAAAAATATTTTCACACCAAGAATTTCTAGATTGGGTGTTGAGTAATGAACCAGATTTGATTGGGAACTTAAGGAAAATGAACCCTTAGAGGCAAATGATCATAATTTTTTTTTAGCATGTTGCACTAGGGAGTCAACCATTCTCTTTTGGCGCATAGTATAAGGATTGATCTCATTTCAGATTAACTGATTAAACGTTCCTGACTCGACCCTTGTATTTTTTTTATGAGACCGAGTGGCTAGCTTGACACTCAACCCAGCACGGGTAAAAAGCGTACTGGGGGGGGGGGGGGGTCGCCTGACTTGGATTCGAACTCGGGAGTCTTCACTCTGGAGTCTGGCACTGATGTCATTGCGCCACCAGCCAGCCTATCATAATATGACAGAACAACAAACACTCAGGAACTCAGCAAGTCAGGCAGCATCTACTTAAAAGAGTAAAGAGTTGATGTAAAGATGCAGATGCCAAGACCCTTCTTCAGACTCAGGTCTCACCCCGAAACGTCAACTGGTTACTCTTCTCCATAAATATCAAAGAGGATACTAAAAGCTTTTTCAAGTATATAGAGAGTAAAAGACAGGTGACAGTAGATATAGGACCAATAGAAAATGATGCTAGAGAAATTGTAATGGGAGATAAGGAGATGGCGGAGGAACTGAACGAGTATTTTGCATCAGTCTTCACTGAGGAAGATATCAGCAGTATACTGGACACTCAAGGTTGTCAGGGAAGAGAAGTGTGTGCAGTCACAATTACGACAGAGAAAGTATTCAGGAAGCTGAATAGTCTATGGGCAGATAAATCTCCTGGACAAGATGGAATGCACCCTTGTGTTCTGAAGGAAGTAGCTGTGGAGACTGCAGAGGCATTAGCAATGATCTTTCAAAAGTCAAAAGATTCTGACATTGATGTCACTCTACTATTTAAGAAGGGCAAAGGAAATTTAGACCTGTTAGCTTGACATCGGTAGTTGGGAGGTTGTTGGAGTCGATTGTCAAGGATGAGGTTACAGAGTACCTGGAGGCATATGATAAGGTAGGCAGAACTCAGCATGGTTTCCTTAAAGGAAAATCCTGCCTGACAAACCTATTGCAATTTTTTGAGGAAATTACAAGTAGGCTAGACAAGGGAGATACGGTGGATGTTGTGTATTTAGATTTTCAGAAGGCCTTTGACAAGGTGCCACACGAGGCTGCTAAACAAGATAAGAGCTCATGGAGTTACGGGAAAGTTACATACATGGATAGAGCATGGGTTAATTGGCAGGAAACAGAGAGTGGGAATAAAGGGATCCCATTCCGGTTGTCTGCTTGTCTGCTGGTTACAGAGGTGTTCCACAGGGGTCCGTGATGGGGCCGCTTCTTTTTATGATGTGTATTAACGATTTGGATTATGGAATAGATGGCTTTGTGGCTAAGTTTGCTGATGATACAAAGATAGGTGGAGGGGCTGGTAGTGCTGAGGAAAAAGAGTCTGCAGAGGGACTTGAATAGTTTGGGAGAATGGGCAAAGAAGTGGCAAATGAAATACAAAGTTGCAAAGTGTATGGTTGTACACTTTACTAGAAGAAATAAACAGGCAGGCTATTATTTAAATGGGGAGAGAATTCAAAGTTCTGAGATGCAATGGGACTTGGGAGTCCTCATGTAGGATACCCTTAAGGTTAACCTCCAGGTTGAGTCAGTGGTGAAGAAGGCAAGTGTAATGTTGGCATTCATTTCTAGAGGAATAGAGTACAGCAGCAGGGATGTGATGTTGAGGCACTATAAGGCACTGGTAAGACCTCACTTGGAGTACAGTGTGCAGTTTTGGGCTCCTTATTTAAGAAAGGACATGCTGACGTTGGAGAGGTTTCAGCGAAGATTCACTAGAATGATTCCGGGAATGAGAGGATTAACATATGAGGAACGTTTGACCGCTTTTGGACTGTACTCCCCGGAGTTTAGAAGAATGAGGGGGGACCTCATAGAAACATTTTGAATGTTGAAAGGCATGGACAGAGTGGGTGTGGCAAAGTGGTTTCCCATGGTGGGGGAGTCTAGTATGAGAGGGCATGACTTAAGGATTGAAGGGCACCCATTCAGAACAGAGATGCAAAAAAATTTTTTTAGCCAGAGGGTGGTGAATCTGTGGCATTTGTTGCCACGGGTGGCAGTGGAGGTCAAGTCATTGGGAGTATTTAAGGCAGAGATTAATAGGTATCTGAGTAGCCAGGGCATCAAAGATTATGGTGAGAAGGCTGGGGAGTGGGACTAATTGGGAGAATGGATCAGCTCATGATAAAACGGCTGAGCAGACTCAATTGGCCGAATAGCTGACTTCTGCTCCTTTGTCTTACGGTCTTATGGACCTGCTAAGTTCGTCCAATCTGTGTTGCTTTGGATTTCCAGCATCTGTATATTTTCTTGTGTTTGTGATAATGTAATAGAATTTGCCCTGCAATTGGAGAGGAAGAAGCTAAAGTCAAAGGTATCAGTATTACAGTGAAGTAAATGGAAGTACAGAGGGATAATAAAGGATTTGATTGGAAGGGCACACTAGTAGGGATGACAACAAAGCAGCAATGCCTGGAGATTCTGGGAGCAAATTGGAAGGCGCAGCGCAGACATATCCCAAAGAAAAAATATTCTAAAGGCAGGATGACAAGAGAAGTCAAAGTCAACATTAAAACAAAAGAGAGGGCATATGATAGAGCAAAAATTAATGGGAATTTAGAGGATTGGGAAACTTTTAAGAACAGAAGACAGCTAAAAAAACCAAAGAGGGAAAAACAAAATATGAAAGTAACAATAGTCAACAATATCTAAGATATTGTTATATATATTTGGATATTGTGATATCCAAATGTTGTGATAGCAGGGGATTTTAATTTTCCATGTATTGATTGGGACTCCCATACTGTTAAAGGCCTAAATGGGTTACAGCTTGTAAAATGTGTTCAGGAAAGTCTTCTAAATCAATATATAGAGGTACCGACTAGAGAGGATGCAATATTAGATCTCCTATTAGGAAACAAGTTAGGATAGGCAACGGAAGTATGTGTAAGGGAACACTTTGGTTCCAGTGATCATAACACCATTAGTTTCAACTTGATCATAGATAAAGATAGATCTTGTCCTTGGGTTGAGGTTCTAAACTGGAATAAGGCCAAATTTGAAGAAATAAGAAAGGATCTAAAAAGCGTGTATTGGGACAGGTTGTTCTCTTGCAAGGACGTCGTTGGTAAGTGGGAGGCCTTCAAAGGAGAAATTCTGAGAGTGCAGACTTTGTATGTTCCTGTCAGGATTAAAGGTAAAGTGAATAAGGATAAGGAACCTTGGTTCTCTAGGGATATTGGAACTCTGATAAAGAAAAAGAGAGAGATGTATGGCATGTATAGGAAACAGGGAGCAAATAAGATACTGGAGGAGTATAAAAAGTGCAAAAAAATACTTAAGAAAGAAATCAGGAGGGCTAAAAGAAGACATGAGGTAGCTTTGGCAGTCAAGATGAAGGATAATCCAAAGAGCTTCTACAGGTATATTAAGAGCAAAAAGATAATAGGAGATAAAGTTGGTCCTCTTAAAGATCAGAGACTTCGGCTATGTATGGAACCAGAAGAAATGGGGGAGATCTTAAATGTTTTTTTTTGCATCTGTATTTACTAAGGAAATAGAGTCAATGGAAATAAGGCAAACAGGTAGTGAGGTTATGGAACCTATACAGATTGAAGAGGAGGAGGTGCTTGCTATCATGAGGCAAATCAGAGTAGATCAATCCGCAGGACCTGACAGGGTATTCCCTCGGACCTTGAAGGAGACTAGTGTTGAAATTGCAGGGGCCCTGGCAGAAATATTTCAAATGTCAATATCCACGTGTCAGATGCCGGAGGATTGGAGAATAGCTCATGTAGTTCCGTTGTTTAAAAAAGGCTCAAAAAGTAAGCCGGGAAATTATAGGCTGGTAAGTTTGGCATTGGTAGTAGGTAAATTATTGGAAGGAATACTAAGAGATAGGATCTACAAGTATTTGGATAGACAGGGACTTATTAGAAAAAGTCAGCATGGCTCTGTGCATGGTAGGTCATGCTTAACCAATCTGTTAGAGTTTTTCAAGAAAGTTACCAGGAAAGTGGATGAAGGGAAGGCAGTGGATGTTGTCTACATGGACTTCAGTAAGGCCTTTCTTTGACAAGGTCCCGCATGGGAGGTTAGTTAGGAAGATTCAGTCGCTAGGTATACATGGTGAGGTAGTAAATTGGATTAGACATTGGCTCAATAGGAGAAGTCAGAGAGTGGTAGTGGAGGATTGCTTCTCTGAGTGGAGGCCTGTGACTAGTGGTGTGCCACAGGGATCAGAGCTGGGTCCATTGATATTTGTCATCTACATCAATGTATCTTTTCTGGATGATAATGTGGCAAATTGGATCAGCGAATTTGCTGATGATACAAAGACTGGAGGTTTAGTGGACAGTGAGGAAGGTTTTCAAAGCTTGCAGAGGGATCTGGACCAGCTGGAAAAGTGGGCTGAAAAATGGCAGATGGAGTTTAATACAGACAAGTGTGAGGTATTGCACTTTAGAAGGAAAAACCAAGGTAGAACATACGAGGTAAATGGTAGGGCACTGAGGAGTGCAGTAGAACAGAAGAACCTAGGAATGCAGATACAAAATTCCCTAAAAGTGGAGTCACAGGCAGAAAGGGTAGTAAAGACAGCTTTTGGTACACTAGCCTTTTGTAAATCAAAGTATTGAGTATAAGAGTTGGAATGTTATGGTGAAGTTGTATAAGGCATTGGTGAGGCCGGATTTAGAGTATTGTGTGCAGTTTTGGTCACCGAATTACAGGAAGGATATTAATAAGGTTGAAAGAGTGCAGAGAAGGTTGACAAGGATGTTGCTGGGACTTGAGAAGCTGAGTTACAGAGAAAGGTTAAATAGGTTAGGACTTTATTCCCTGGAGCATAGAAGAATGAGGGGAGACTTGATAGAGGTATATAAAATTATGATGGGTATAGATAGAGTGAACGCAAGCAGGCTTTTTCCACTGAGGCTGGGGGAGAAAAAAACCAGAGGACATGGGTTAAAGGTGAAGGGGGAAACGTTTAAAGGGAACCTTGGGGGGGGGGGGCTTCTTCACACAGAGAGTGGTGGGAGTGTGGAATGAGCTGCCAGATGAAGTGGTAAATGCGGGCTCACTTTTAACATTTAAGAATAACTTGGACAGGTACATGGATGAGAGGTGTATGGAGGGATATGGGCCAGGTGCAGGTCAGTGCGACTAGGCAGAAAAATGGTTCGGCACAGCCAAGAAGTGCCAAAGGCCTGTTTCTGTGCTGTGATGTTCTATGGTTCTAAATGATTTTTCAGATATATAAAGAGTAAAAGAGAGGCAAGAGTAGATATTGGACCATTAGAAAATTAAGCTAAAGTTTAAGGTAGTAATGGGGTACTAGGAAATGGTGGATGGACTAAATAAATATTTTGCATCAGTCTTCTTTGTGGAAGACACTACTGTATAGTGTCGGGGACAGAAATGCAGTTGCTATTAATAGGGAGAAGGTGCTTGAAAAACTGAAAATTCTGGAAGTAGGTAAGTCACCTGGGCCAGATATACTACACCCCAGGGTTCTGAAAGAGGTAGCTGAAGAGATTGTGGAGGCATTGGTAATGATTTCTCAAGAATCATTAGATTCTGGAATAGTTCCAGAGGACTGGGAAATTGCAAATGTTACTCCACTCTTCAAGAAGAGAGGGAGGCAAAAGAAATGAAATTATCGGCCAATTAGCTTGACCTCAGTGGGATTGGGAAGATGTTGGAGTTGATTCTTAAGGATGTGCTTTCATGGTACTTGCAGGCACATGATGAAATAGGCCAAAGCATGGTTTCCTTAGAGGAACATCTTACCTGACAAATCTGTTGTAACTCTTTGAGGAAATAACAAGCAGGATAGATGAAAGAGAATCCCATGATGTTGTGTACTTGGATTTTCAGAAGGTCTGACAAGGTGCTGCACAAGAGACTGCTTAAGAAAATAAAATCCCATGGTATTACAGAAAAGATACTAGCATTCATAATGTACTGGCTGTTGGTAGGAGGCAAAGGGTGGAAATAAAGAAGCCGTTAAAAGATTGGCAAGTGGTGATGAGTGGTGTTCCGCAGGGATTGTTAATGATATGGATGAAGGAAATAATGGCTTTGTGGCAAAGTTTGCGGATGTTATGAAGATAGGCAGAAGGGTAGGTAGAGTTGAGGAATCAGGGAGCCTGCAGTATTTGTACAGATTAGGAGAATGGGCTAAGAAGTGGCAAATGGAATAGTGTTGGGAAATGTATAGTTAAGGACTTTGGTAGAAGGATTAAAAGAGTAATTTCTAAATAGGAAGAACATTCAAAGATCTGAGGTGCATAGAAACTCGGGAATTCTCATTCACGACACCCTAAAGGTTAACTTGCAGTTTGAGACGGTGGTGAGTAAGGCAACTGCAATATTAGCATTCATTTCGAGCAGACTAGAACATAAAAGCAAGGACGTAATTCTGTGGTTTTATGAGGCATTGGTGAGGCCTCACTTGGAGCATTGTGAACAGTTTTGGGCCCCTTATCTAAGAAAGGATGTGCTGACATGGGAGAGAGTTCAGAGGAGGTTCATGAGAATGATTCTGGGAATGAAAGGGTTATCATATGAGAAGCATTTGATGACTCAGGACTCAGGGTCTGTACTTGCTGAAATTTAGAATTATGACGGGGGATCTCATTGAAACCTATTGAATGTTGAAAGACCTAGATAGAGTGGATCTGCAGAGAATCTTTCCTATCATGAGTGAATCTTGGACCACAGGGCACAGCCTCAGAATAGAGGGATGTGCATTTTGAATGTGATGAGGAGGAATTTCTTTAGTCGGAGGTGGTGATTCTGTGGAATTTGTTGCCACAGACTGCTGTGGAGACCAGGTTATTGGGTGTATTTAACCATATACCATATAACAATTATAGCACAGAAACAGGCCATCTTGGCCCTTCTAGTCCGTGCCGACACTTACACTCTCCTAGTCCCACTAGCCTGCACTCAGCCCAATATAACCATATAACCATTTAAGGCCACGGTTGATAGGTTCTTGATTAATCAGTGCATGAAAGGTTAAGGGGAGATGGCAAGAGAATGGAATTGAAAGGGAAAATTGATCAGCCAGGATTAAATGGTGGAGCAGACTCAATAGGCTGAATGGCTTAATTCTGCTCCTATGTCTTATGTTCAACCAGCTCAATAACTTGTTTAGAAAGGCTGGCTCTGTTATAGGAGTCAAACTGGACACACTGGAAGCTGTTGCAATACAAAAGAATTTATGGAAAATCCTGGCAAATCTGGACAATGTTTCTCACCCTCTGCATACCACCTTGGCTGAACAGAGGAGCATTTTTAGTGATAGACTAAGACAACTGTGCTGCTCCAAAGAGCACCATATGAGATCATTCTTACCCTTGGCCATTAGGCTCTATAATGAGTCAGCCTATAACTGGGGAAGTGATGAGCCTGCTCATCACTTGAGCCTGCTCATGATTAGACTGCTTGTGGGTAACTTATTTTTTATTCTTTCCACTTCTCTTCTAATATTTATATCTGTGCACTTGCGATGCTACTGTGACACTGTAGCCTCCTTTGGGATTAATAAAGTATCTATCTATCTATCTATCTATCTAACTGGGTTAGGACCACAACAATACTTACAGAGAAATCCAATGACTTTACGGCACTTTTGGGATTTTCTTTTATAGCCTTCAATATCCCATAGCATCCAGCACTCCGCATAGGATTCAGGGACATCTGTAAGCATTAATCATATGAGCTTAGAGTTGTAGAACTCTACAGCACAGAAACAGGCCCTTTAGCCCAACCTCTCCATGTTGACCAAGTTGCCTAACTGAGATAATTCCATTTCCCAGCATTTGGCCTGTATTTCTTTAAGCCTTCTTTATCCATGTACGTGCCCAAATGTGCTTTAAAACCATAATTGTCTCCATCTCTACCACTTTCTCCAACAGCTCGAACCAGTACTCAGTACTCTCTATTTGAAAAAGTTGCCCCCCCCCCCCGTTCTCTTTTCTCAGTAACCAAGTATATTCAAGGCAGGAATCAATAGATTTTTGGATTTTAAGGGTATTTGAGAATATATGATTGGTGTTGGAAACGTTTCTGTGGTAAAATTTCAACTGTGATCTAATTGAATGACAGAGTAAGTGTAAGTGGCTCTTATTTCTTGTGTTCTTATTTAAACGCACTCAGTGTTTTAGGTACAGCATCACCCTTTGCCATCAGATTTCTGAATGATCCATGAACACTGCCTCAATATTATCTCCCTTTTTGTATTACTTTATTTTTTATATTTATTTTTATATCTTACAGTAAAACTTTGATGTATTGCTCTGTACTGCAGCAAAGCAACAAATTTCACAATGTATTGTATGTCAGTGATAATTCCTTAATTCTGATTATGCATCAATAATCAAATCCCACAACACAGCAAGAATATTTTTGCATTCAATGATAAAAGTTGTTTCATTACAGTAAAGCCCGAGACACTTTGAGTAAAAGGGCATTATATAAATCCAATACATAAATCATACATCTGTGTGTTTGTCACATAAAAGCAGTGAACCTCTAACAGCTCATCCTAGAAATTTTCAAGAATAAAATTAAAGATATGGGACTACTTGTGGTAAAAAACATTTGCAACATTTGTCCTGCAAGGGGTGGGATGCAGGAGAAACAAGACGACACAAAGGGAATTAGGGAGGCACAGCAGTGCAGCAGTTAATACTGCTTGCTCATAGCTTCATGAACTTGGTTATGATCCTGACCTCAGTGTTTACCTGTGAGAAGTATGCAAATTTCTTTTAGGTATCTATTTCTTCTTGCATCAAAATATTGAATAGATGCAGATTGATTGGCTGCTATAAATTAGGTTAATAATACAAAGAAGTATCAAAGTGAATTTTTGGGCTTATGAGAGAGAATGGCTTGCAGAATGCAGGGAAGTAAAGAGAAAAGGAATGAAACTATTGAGATTGTTTTGCTGGAAGTTGGCATGGATACAAATGACTGAATCTTTATACATACAAGATAGGCTCAAAGAACTATTGTGCAGCATCCCATACAGCTTCATTACTTAGCCATCACTCAACTCCTTTCTGTTAAATACCATACAGGTTGCTTTAAAAAAATACACATACAATTCTCTCTCAGATAGAAGTCAAGTCAAGTCAAGTCACTATTATTGTGATTTTAACCATAACTGCTGGTACAGCACATAGTAAAAATAAGACAATGTTTTTCAGGACCACGGTGTTACATGACACTGAGCCCCTGTGCTCAGTGTGATGGTGTTGGAGATGCTGCTCCCGATCCGGACTGACTGAGGTCTCCCAGTCAGGAAGTCTAGGATCCAGTTGCAGAGGGAGGTGTTCAAGCCCTGTAGGCTCAGCTTTCCAATCAGTTTCTGAGGGATGATTGTGTTGAATGCTGAACTGAAGTCTATGAACAGCATCCGAACGTATGTGTCTTTTTTGTCCAGGTGGGTTAGGCCCAGGTGGAGGGTGGTGGCAATGGCGTCATCTGTTGAGCGGTTGGGACAGTATGCAAACTGCAGGGGGTCTAGTGAGGGGGGCAGCAGACACGGAATTTAGCCATGTGTTATTTGAGATGCAGGTTCTGTTTAAGTTGAAGCTTGTAAAGGGCTGAATATGTGACAATAATGAGAAAAATGTGAGGTGTAGTGCATGGATAGCAAAGATATTTCAGGTATTGGACAGAAAAACGCTGACAATTATGTAATGTGTAACTTAGCTGTGATGCAGAAGTATTTCAATGACATTTCTACCTTAACAACTCTCTAACATTTTATTCCTTTTTCCTTCTTTGCAGAAAAATCCTTGGCACAGACAGCTTGAGCAAAGTCCTATGTTTGAACAATTTCTTTGCTCCAACCTCACTGCTGCATCTGACAACCTCAATACCTTCTTCATCCACTTCCTATCAAAGACATTGTGGTATGAATTTGTAGCCAGAACCTCTTTTTAAGAAGCTGTCTTTAAAAAGTGACCTGTCCTCCAACTAAGACAGGTTCAAGCATAAATGCTTGCAAAGCTGACTGTGTGCACTCTTAACACAACAGATTATGCAGATGAATGATGAATGAGTGCTTGAAAGCTATCAAGTCAAGTCCACACGAGGAAATCTGCAGATGCTGGAAATTCAAACAACAACACACACAAAATGTTGGTGGAACACAGCAGGCCGGGCAGCATCTATAGGGAGAAGCGTTGTCGACGTTTCGGGTCGAGACATTGACAGCGCTTCTCCCTATAGATGCTGCCTGGCTGCTGAAGTCAAGTCAAGTCACTTTTACTGTCATTTCATCCATAACTGCTGGTACAGCACATAGTGAAAATAAGACAACGTTTCTCAGGACCATGGTGTTACATGACACAGTAAAAAAATTGGACTGAACTATGTAAAAAGAAACAACACAGAGAAAGCTACACTAGACTACAGACCTACACAGGATCACATATAGTGCACAAAAACATTGCAGGCATTACAATAAATAATAAACAGGACAATAGGGTAAGGTGTCAGTCCAGGCTTTGGGTATTGAGGAGTCTGATAACTTGGGGGAAGAAGCTGGTACATAGTCTGTTCGTGAGAGCCTGAATGCTTTGGAGACTTTTCCCAGATGGCAGGAGGGAGAAGAGATTGTATGAGGGGTGCATGGGGTCCTTCATGATGCTGTTTCCTTTGCGGATGCAGTGTGTAATGTAAATGTCCATGATGGTGGGAAGAGCGACCCCAGTGATCTTCTCAGCTGACCTCACTATCCGCTGCAGGGTCTTGCGATCCAAGATGGTGCAATTTCCGAACCAGGAAGTGATGCAGCTGCTCAGGATGCTCTCAATACAACCCCTGTAGAATGTGATGAGGATGGGGGGTGGGAGATGGACTCTCCTCAGCCTTCGCAAAAAGTAGAGACGCTGCTGGGCTTTCTTTGCTATGGAGCTGGTGTTGAGGGACCAGGTGAGATTCTCCGTCTGGTGAACACCAAGAAATTTGGTGCTCTTTACGATCTCTACCTAGGAGCCATCGATGTTCAGCAGGGAGTGGGCGCTCCGTGCTCTCCTGAAGTCAATAACCATCTCTTTTGTTCTGTTCACATTAAGAGACAGGTTGTTGGCTCTGCACCAGTCCACTGCATCTCCTCTCTGTAAGCTGACTCGTCATTCTTGCTGATGAGACCCAACACGGTCGTGTCATCGGTGAACTTGATGATATGGTTCAAGCTGTGTGTTGCAGCACAGTCATGGGTCAGCAGAGTGAACAGCAGTGGACTGAGCACGCAACCCTGGGGAGCCCCCGTGCTCAGTGTGATGGTGTTGGAGATGCTGCTTCCGATCTGGACTGACTGAGGTCTCCCAGTCAGGAAGTCTAGGATCCAGTTGCAGAGGGAGGTGTTCAAGCCCAGTAGGCTCAGCTTTCCAATCATTTTCTGAGGGATGATTGTGTTGAATGCTGAACTGAAGTCTATGAACAGCATCCGAACGTATGTGTCTTTTCTGTCCAGGTGGAGGGTGGTGGCAATGGCATCATCTGTTGAGTGGTTGGGATGGTACGCAAACTGCAGGGGGTCCAGTGAGAGGGGCAGCAGTATCTTGATATGCCTTATGATGAGCCTCTCGAAACACTTCATGATGATGGTTGTAAGTGTAGTCATTTAGGCAGGACACTGAAGACTTCTTCAGCACGGGGACGATGGTGGCAGCCTTGAAGCACGTTGGAACGGTGGTGCTGCTTGGAGATGTTGAAGATGTCACTGAGAGCATTTGCTAGCTGGTCTGCACATCCTCTGAGCACTCTACTAGGGATGTTGTCTGGTCCAGCAGCCTTCCGTGGGTTGACCTTGCACAGGGTTCTTCTCATGTCGACCACAGTGAGACACAGCACCTGGTCATTTGTAGGAGGGGTGGACTTCCTCACCGCCATGTCATTTTCCACCTCAAACTGGGTGTAGAAGTTATTCAGCACATCTGGGAGGGAGGCATCACCTGCACAGTCAAGTGATGTTGTCCTGTAATTGGTGATGTCCTGGATGCCCTTCCACAGCATGTCGCCACTGTCCTGGAAGTGGCTGTGGATTAGCTGGGCATGTGCACGCTTTGCCCCTCTGATGGCTCGGGACAGTTTGGCCCTCGCTGTTGTTAGAGCTGCCTTGTCGCCTGCTCTGAAAGCGGAGTTGCGGGACTTCAGCAGCGCACACACCTCTGTGGTCATCCATTGCTTCTGGTTAGTGCGTATAGTGATGGTCTTGGACAGAATAACATCATCAATGCACTTGCTGATGTAGCTGGTCTCTGAATTTGTGTACTCCTCTAAGTTGGTAGAGTTGCCATCAGTTGCAGCCTCCCTGAACATGTGCCAGTCAGTGTGCTCAAAGCAGTCTTGAAGAGCAGAGATGGCTCCTGCTGGCCAGGTTTTCACCTGCTTCTGAACTGGTCTGGAGCGCCTGATGAGTGATCTGTATGCTGGGATTAGCATAACCGAGATGTGGTCTGAGTATCCGAGGTGAGGGTGGGGCTCTGCATGGTACGCATCAGGGATGTTTGTGTAAACCAGGTCCAACAAGTTCTACCCCCTCGTTGCAAAGTCCACATACTGATGGAACTTGGGGAGCACTGACTTAAGGTTCGCGTGGTTAAAATCACCAGCGACAATACGCAGACCATCAGGGTGTGCATTCGCTAATAGCCCTGTACAGTTCACAGAGCACCTCCTTAGCATTAGTGCTGGGGGGAATGTAGACGCCGAATATAAGGACAGAGGTGAATTCCCGTGGCAAATAAAATGATCTGCATCTAACAGCCACAAACTCTACTAGCGATGAGCAGTGTCTGGAAACCAGCACAGAGTTCTTACACCATTCTGTGTTGATGTAAATACACACACCACCACCACGAGTCTTACCGCGAGACAGCTGCATCCCTGTCCGCACGAAACAAGGCTAGCCTGACTGGCTGAATGGCAGCATCTGAAATCCCATCAGTGAGCCATGTCCCTGTGAAGACATACGCGGAGCAAACTCTGTACTCCCGCCGAGTATTACGTTGGAGTCGGATGTAGTCCATTTTATTGTCCAGGGAGCGGACATTGAAGAGCAGAATGGACGGGAGAGCCGGCCGGCTAGGGTTTGCTTTTAGCCTGGCATGGACCCCTGCCCGTTTGCCTCGCTTCTGCTTCCTCGCACATCGCTTTCGACATCTCTATCTCCGGCTACCAGCATCAGGCGAGTCCAAGGAATGTAAGCCCATTCCCTTCAGCAAGCTGAGGTCGCGTAATTCAGCCAGCAGATCTTTGTGAAGGTTTATTTTTGGGCGATCTCTGTATTGTAGTAGTATCTGGCGATGGTAGATAGCCACTCTGTTATCCATGTATCGAAAATTGTGTGCCAAACTTAAAATAGAAAATTAAATTAAAGTAACACCAGGTCTGAAAGGCCGCTGCTGCCATGCTGCGCCGCCGTGCCGCGCCGCCTCTTTGTAACTTCTTCTAAAGTAAATTAAGCAACATAGGCTACAGCAGGGCTTTGCTTCCAGATGAGATCAATGCCTTCTATGCTCACATTTACTGTCAAAAACATGGAGGAACCATCACGATCTCCCACAGCCCCTGATGATCCTCTGATTTCAGTCTCTGGGGCCAATATTTGAGTAACCTCCAGGAGGGTGAACCATTGAGAAACATCCAGCCCAGATGGGATACCAGGTCAAGTACTAAAGAACTATGCTGTTCAGTTGGCTGGAGTATTCACTGAGATCTTCAACCTTTCACTTCAGCAGTCTGAGCTACCCATGGCTTCAAGCAATCTTCAATTATACCGGTGCCTAAAAAGAATGTGGTAACCTGCCAGAATGACAAGTGTCTTGTAGCACTTATATTCACAGTGATGAAATGTTTTGAGAGGTTGATAGTGAAACATATCAACTGCTGCCTGACAAGCAACTTGGATCTACTCCAATTTGCCTACTGGTGCAACAGGTTCATCACAGATGCCACCTCACTGGGTCTTCACTCAACCCTGGAACATCTGGACACCAAAGGTGCATATATCAGGATGCTCTTTATCAATACAGCTTGGTATTCAACACTCCAAACTAATCAATAAATTCAAGACCTTAGCTTCAGTACTTCCTTTGCAATTGGGTCCTCTATTACCTCCCTTGCAGACCCCAGTCAGTTCAGATTGGCAACAGCATCTCCTTCACAATCCCCATCAGCACAGCTGCATCACAAAGCTGTGTGCTTAGTCCTCTGCTCTACTCACTTTACACTGATGCATATGTGATATTTATGTTATATTGTTATATTTATGTGATATGCCATATTTATGTTTGCTGATGACACCAATGTCATAGGCTGAGTCAAAGGTGGTGTCAAATCAGCATATAGGAGGGAGATTGAAAATCTGGCCGATTGGTGCCACAACAACAACCTCTTACTCAGTGTCAGTAAGACCAAGGAACTGATTGCTGACTTCAAGAGGAGAAAACCAAAGGTCCATGAGCCAGTCCTCATTGGAGGATCAGAGGTAGAGAGGGTCAGCAGCTTTAAATTTCTTGGTGTTTTAATTTCAGAGGACCTGTCCTGGGCCCAGCATGTAAGTGCAATTATGTAGAAAGCAAGACAGTGCCTCTACTTCCTTAGGAATTTGAGAAAATCCAGTATAACATCCAAAACTTTGACAAACTTTGATAGATATGTGGTGGACATTATACTGCCTGGTTGCATTACAGCCTGATATGGAAACCAATGCCCTTGAATGGGAAATACTACAAAAAGTAGTGGATAATGCCCAGTCTATCATGGGTAAATCCCTTCCCACCATTGAGCTAATCTATATGTATCATTATTATTTCTCTCTTTTTGTATTTGCTCTCTGGTTGAATGCACAGTTGGAGAGGTCTTTCATTGATTCTGCTATGATTATTTTTCTTTTATGGATTTATTGAGTATGCCTGCTAGAAAATGAATCTCAGGGTTGTATATGGTAACATATACGTACTTTGATAATGAATTTACTACGGACTTAGATGAAGCTAGAAATCCAGAGTAACACACAGAAAATGCTGGAGGAACTCAGCAGGCCAGACAGTACCTATGTCACTGAAAATCCAGAGTAACACACACAAAATGCTGGAAGAACTCAGCAGGTCAGACAGTATCTATATAGCTCGAAATCCAAAGTAACACACACAAAACACTGGAGGAATTCAGCAGATTAGGCAGCAGTTACAGAGAGGAATAAACAGTCGACATTTCAGGCTGAGACCCTTCATCAGGTCTGAAAAGGGGAATGAAGTCAGAAATTTCGGCTTCAGATCCTGGTTTCTTCACTCTTCCTTTTCAGTCCTCATGAAGGGTCTCGACCCAAAATGTCAACTGTTTATTCCCTTCCACAGATGGTGTGACCATTTAGAACAGAGGTAAGGAGGCAATTTTTTAGCCAGAGTGTAGTAAATCCGTGGAATACTCTGCCATAGATTGCGATGGAGGTCGACCATGTGTATATTTAAGGTGGAAGTTAATCGTTTTCTGATCAGTCAGGACATCAAAGGATATGGAAAGAAGGCAGGTGTATGGCGTTGAGTGGGATCTGGGATCAGCCATGATGGAATGGTGGTGTAGACTTGATGGGCTGAATGGCCTAATTCTGCTCCTATGTCTTATGGTCTTATGGACCTGCTGTGCCCTTCCAGCATTTTGTGTGTGTTGTGTTTTGTGTTGTATAGAAGGAAGTCTATAACCATTCCTGTTCAATTCCCAGGAAAGGTTTCTTCAAACTATAATCAATTATTTGATGTAGTGATTGGGATAGCTGTACTATAAGGGAACATTTGATTAACATACCTGAGTATCATACTTACATTAAGCCCAATTAGAGTGATATTAACTTTTAATCCCAAAGATAACAACACAGCTCCTTCTGCAGAAATACGGTTATTACTATAAGACCAAAAACAAGATTAGAAATTTTAGATCAGTATCAAGGAGAGTTTAGAATGTTTTATTGGACAAACTTTTCCACTAAGACTTCACCAATATACATTCTTTATGTTATTTATGACTTACTCTCAAGAAGGTGTCTATGAAAGTAGGTCCATAAGACTGTAAGACATAGGAGCAGAATTAGGCCATTCAGCCCATCAAGTCCGCTCCAACATTCTATCATGGCTGATCCCAGATGCCAGTCAACCCCTTCTTATCTTTTGTGTTACAGTTTACCAGTTACATCAATGGATCACATTGTTATCTTTGAGTCCCAACATTATAATTTTAAACCCCCGTCTAGGATTGTATTGCTAAAGTACATACTCTGAGGATTTAAAATGTTAATGATTACGTATAAATTGTTTATTTTAGTGGATTTTAAATGTTCCATTCATATTCTCCTAGTAACTGAGGTTAAATTCTTCCTCAACAAACATCAGTAAAAGCAGATTAACTGGTTATTTATCTTTGTCTACCTGCCTATCTAATTGTCATTGCTTTCTGAAGTAATTCATTGATTGATATGTGATAGGGTAAGGTGCAATTTCATTGTAAAAAGGTACAGTATATTTTCTTTTGCAAATTGTTTCCAGATTTATTACTCTTATATGGATATAATAAACTAAAGAACCCAAAAAATCATATTTCATAGACATCTGCTGCATTCTGCAAACTGATTTATAAGATTAATATATTTTTTCACTGAAGATGAAGAGTTTATTTATTTAAAGATACAGCCAGGTATGGACTTTTCCAGACCTTTAGGTGGTGTCTGACAACCCTGATTTAACCCTAACCTAACAAAGGGACAATTTGCAATAACCAATTAACCTGCTAACTGCTACATCTTTGAGCTGTAGGAGAAGACCAGACCACCCAGAGAAAACCCACACATTCCATGGGGAAGAAATACAGAGATTCCTTACAGAGGCTGCTGGGATTGAATTCCAAACTCCAACACCCCGAGTTGTAATAGTGACACACTCACCGCTTCACTATGCACCCAATTTACATTTAGTTGAAGAAAAAGAAAGTACAACTACTATCAGTTATGGAGACAAAATTACCAGACTGCTGAAGAAAAACACTTGATTCATCATTATCTTTCAGGGAAGTAAATTCTATCTGGTCTGATCTAAAGGTGACTCCAGACCACCAATATAAGTGCCTCTGGAATGACCTGAAAAGTCACTCAGTTTAAGGGTTCAGTTGGACAATAAATAAGGTCCACAGTCTGTGATCAGCTAATAAAAAATAACAAGAGCTTGTTGGTGTACAGAATCATTTATTCTCTTGCCAATAATTGGTTCTCAAGACATAAGATACCTCTCCTAGATGTGTCTATCCTAAGCATTCATGAGTTGGGTTCATGTTAATGGGCCTTACCTTCCTTGACAAGATCTAAAGAATGGAATTAGTAAACTCCAAAAACTGGTCTTGAAGTCTACCCTGCAGTTTTCATTTTTTAAAAATTCAAATTCAGTTCTTGCACATTAGTAATTATTTGAGAAAACTATTTCAATAATGAATATGAATAATGTTCTTGAACTAAGCCACTATAATCAGTAAGAATCTAAACACTGTTATACCTGATATTCAGATGCTCAAGCACATTGTTAACTTTAAGTGCTTCACCAAGAGCTTTGGCTCCCTCATTCCCAAATCCATTATAGGACAAATCCAGTACTCTCAGAAAAATATTATCCTGCAGGAGAGAAAATAGACTGCAATCAACTGCCATTCTAATGGACGCCCTTGTAAATCTTGAGTACATTAGTTTCTGGATCAGATTACAGTCTAAATAAAAAATAATAATCTGCTACAATGTTAAGATAGCTTTAACTCCACCCTAGTTTGAAGCTATACACCTAAACATTAATGATATAAAAGTAATACTGTCCTTAACTAAGGAATAAATAAAACATCTGGAAGTAAAATATATCGTAACACATACAAACATGCTGGAGGAACTCTGCAGGTCGGGCAGCATCCGTTGAAATGAGCAGTCAACGTTTCGGGCTGAGACCCTTCGTCAGGACTGAAGAAGGAGGGGGCAGGGGCCGTATAAAGAAGTTGTGGGGAGGGGGGAAGGTGCCAGGTGAAAAACCAATCAGAGGAAAGAGGAAAGGTTTGACCACAGCATCTGCAGTGTTCTTTGTGTTCTTTGTATTGTAAAAAATGAATTCCACATTTCATAATTCCTTACAACATAGATGGAGAAAAATTGGTCCATCAAGTCTCTGTTGGCTCACAGAGCAATCTTATTCTCCCATCAACTCTTTTCTGTAGCTTATTCTCCTGATGTTGCCATCAATGGCTCCCAGATTCTGTAATATACCTATTCACCAAGTAAAACCAATTAATCAACCCACCTGTAGATCTTTGAGATATGACTGCAAAACGGAGCTCCTGAGAGAAACTTATGCAGTTTGGGGAAGAATGTGCATACTCCACACAGATTGTAGCTAAAATCAGGACTAAAGCTGGGGCTCTAATGCTGTATGGAAGCAGCTCTACTGGTCATGCCACTGTGCCACCCCTTCTCAGAGGGCATTTCAAAGGAGAAGATCTTGTTTGATGAATCCCTTGAAGATTTTTTGAAAAAATGGCAAAGAGAATACACAATGGTAATGTAATTGTTGTAATTTATGAAGGTTCTTACACAGCTTTGATAAAGTACCCTTCAATATTCTAATGAATAGTGTCAAAGAATGTGGAATCAGTGATGCAGCAGAACAGATTGCTGTCTCCAAGACAAAGTACAGTGGGGTCATGTTTCCATGTAGGGATGGGCATAAATGGAGAGCATCAATATAAGATCATCAACAAGAAGTCCAATAAGAAGCTCAGAAGAAGGATAGAAAATAGGAGCAGGGGCAGGCGATCAGACAGAGGAGCAGAATTAGGCCATTCAGCCCATTGAGTCTTCTCTTCCATTTCACTATTGCTGATCACAAATCCCATTCAACCACATACACCTACCTTATTGTCACATCCTTTCATGCCCTGAACGATCAGGAAACTATCAGCTTCCACTTTAAATATACCGACAGACTTGGCCTCCATTGCAGTCTATGGCAGAGCATTCCACATATTTACTACTCTCTGGCCAAAAAAATTCCTCCTTTCCTCTATTCCAAAGGGGCACCCCTCAATTTTAAGGCTCTGCCCTTTAGCTCTGGATACCTCCACCAAAGGAAACATCTCCACATCCACCTTATCCAGTCTTTTCAACATTTGGTAGGTTTCAATGAGATCCCCCTGCATTCTTCTAAATTCCAGTGAGTACAAAGCTGCCAAATGCTTCTCATATGTTAAACCCTCCATTCCCAGAATCATCCTCGTGAACCTCCTCTGGACTCTCTCCAATGACAACACATCTTTTCTGAGATATAGGGTGCAACACTGTTGGCAATACTCCAATTGTGGCCTGACTAGTGTATGATAAAGCCTCACCATTATCTCCTTGCTTTTATATTCTATGCCCCTTGAAATAAATGACACCATTGCATTGGCCTTCTTTAGCACAGACTCAACCTATAAATTAACCTTCTGGGAGTTTTGCACAAGGACTCTTAAGTCTCTCTGGTCATCTGCCATTTCTTAGTCCCCCATTACTAGCCCTTACTAGCATCATTTTCCAGTGGTCCAATATTAACTCTCACCTCCCTTATACTCTTTATATAACTGATAAAATCTGTTCATATCTTACTTTATATGATTGGCTAGTTTGGCCTCTTTTTCCCTTCTTGTAGCTTTTTTAGTTGTCTTGTTGGAATTTAAAAACTTCCCAATCATCCAACTTCACACTCACTTTTGTGAACTTATATTCCCTTTCCTTGGCTTTTAAGTGGTCCTTAAATTCTATAGTCCTCGTCAGCTATAGTTGCCTCCCTCTGCGATTTCAGAACAACTTCTGTGGGACAAATCTATCCTGCAACTTGTGAATTATTCCCATTAAGTTCAGCCATCTCTGCTCTGCCGTCATCCCCATCAGTAACCCCCTCCAATCCACCTGGGCAAGCTCCATACTCATGCCTCTGTCATTCCCTTTATTCCACTGCAATACTCATACATGTGAGTTATACTTCTCCCTCTCAAATTGCAGTATGAATTCAATCATATGCAGAAATCATAGAAAGGGTGCAGAGGAGGTTTAGAAGGATGTTGTCTGGATTGGGGAGCATGCCTTCTTCTTGGAGTGATGGAAGATGAGCGCTGACCTGATAGAGGTGTATAAGATGATGAGAGGCATTGATCGGGTGGATAGTCAGAGGTTTTTTCCCAGGCCTGAAATGTCTAGCATGGGAGGGCACAGTTTTAAGGTGTTTGGAAGTAGGTACAGAGGAGATGTCAGGTAAGTTGTTTTACACAGAGAGTGGTGAGTGCGTGGAATGGGCTGCCGGAGGCAGATACAATAGGGTATTTTAAGAGATTCCTGGACAGGTACATGGAGCTCAGAAAAATAGAGGACTATGTGTAAGCCTAGTAATTTCTAAGATAAGGACATGTTCAGCACAGCTTTGTGGGCCAAAGGGCCTGTATTGTGCTGTAGGTTTTCTATGTTTCTATATCATGATCACTATCTTCTAAGGGCTCCTTTACATTAAGGTCCCTAAGAAGATCTGGGTTATTACACAACACCCAATCTAAGATAGCCTTTCCCCAAGTGAGTGTTATTGCTATTACAAAGCAAAAAGTGCTAGGCAAACTGAAAAGACTTAAATAAGAGATGCATTGGTCATGATTTTTCAAGAAACATTTGATCCTGGCATGGTCTTGGAGGACTGGAAGATTGCAAATGTCACTCCATTCTTTACGAAGTGAAGAACGCAAAAGAAAGGAAATTATAGGCCAGTTAGCCTAACTTCAGTGGTTGGGAAAGTGCTGGAGCCTATTATTAAGGATGAGGTTTCAGGGTACTAATGATAAAATAAGTCAAAGTCAGCATGGTTTCTGTAAGGGGAAATCTTGCCTGACAACTCTGCTAAGAGTTCTTCAAGGAAGTAACAAGCAGGGTGGACAAAGGAGAGGCAGTGGATGTCTTTTGCTTGGATTTTCAGAAAGCTCTTGATAAGGTGCCACACAAGAGGCTGATTAACAAGTAAAATCCTATGACATTACAGGAATGATACTGTCATTGATAGAGGAATGGCTGGCAGGAAGGAGGCAGTGAGTGGGAATAAAAGGGGCCTTTTCTGGTTGGTTGCCAGTTGTGTTCCTCAGGGGTCAGTATTGGGACCACTACTTTTCACATTGTTTGTCAATGATTTGGATAGTGGAAATTTGTGGCAAAGCTTGCGGATGGGACGTAGATAGGTGGAGTGGTAGGTACTGCTGAGGAAACAATGCGATTGCAGCAACACTTAGACAAATTGGAAGAATGGGCAAAAAAGTAGCAGATGGAATACAGTGTTGGGAAATGTATGATTATGCATTTTGCTAAAAGGATCAATGGTGCAAACTATTATCTAAATGGGGAGAAGCTTCAAATATCAGAGGTGCAAAGGGACTTAGGAGTTCTTGTACAAGAGTCCCAAAAGGTTAATTTACAGATTGAGACTGGTAAAGAAGGCAAATACAATGTTGGTATTTATTTCAAGGAGAATAGAATATAAAGGCAAGGAGATAATGCTGAGACTTTATAAGGCACTAATCAGGCTGCACATGGAGTATTGTCAACTGTTTCCAGCCCCATATCACCGAAAGGATGTGTTGTCATTGGAGAGAGTCCAGAGGAGGTTCACGAGGATGATTCTAGGAATGGAGTATTTAACATATGAGGAGCATTTGGCAGCTTTGGGGCTGTACTACCTAGAATTTAGAAAAATGCGGGGAGATCTCATTGAAACCTACTGAATGTTGAAAGGACAAGATGGGTTGGATGTGGAGAGGATGTTTCCTCTGGTGGGGGTATCTAGAACTAGAGGCCACAGCCTCAAAATTGAGGGGTGACCATTTAGAACAGAGGTAAGGAGGAATTTTTTTGAGCGAGAATAGTAAATCTGTGCAAAGCTCTGCTATAGACTGTGATGGAGGCCAAGTCCGTGAGTACATTTAAGGTGGAAGCCGATCATTTCCTGATTGGTCAGGGACTCAAAGGAAATGGCGAGAAGGCAGGTGTATGGGGTTGAGTGGGATCCGGGATCAGCCATGATGGAATGGCAGAGCAAACTCAATGTACTGAATAGCTTAATTCTGCTCCTAGGTTGTGAGGTTTTATGGCGTACCCCACTATTCAACATAAACATGACTTCATGTTCCAGGCCTCTTCCCATATCTCTTGATCCTGTAGCATAACAACTATTTATCCTTTTCTAGAACATATTTAAAGACTAACAGTCTACAACCTTGAGCACCTACCCTGAGGCCTTCTGT
Organism: Hypanus sabinus; assembly: GCF_030144855.1. Classification (NCBI taxonomy): domain Eukaryota; kingdom Metazoa; phylum Chordata; class Chondrichthyes; order Myliobatiformes; family Dasyatidae; genus Hypanus; species Hypanus sabinus. The sequence continues at coordinate 70,844,670 of NC_082718.1, read as the reverse complement.
TATTCCAATGCATCCCTTGCCTCGTAGGTGGTTCCAACTTAAGTTTAGTTCCTTCAGACCAGTATTTTCTGCAATAGCATTTCCTAGCTTGTTTCCTTATAAAATAAGTTAGTAAAGTGAGATAACTTAGTTAAACCAAATAATATACTTTTTCAGGCAATGTACATGAACATCATCTGTAACTGTCTCAGAGACGTGTTTCATTGAGATATTTATTTTATGTTTTTGTCATAAATTCATGATTATTTTATCATCTTAAAATATTTTATGTAAGGTTTTATTTTAATGTACAGTTTAATGGGTCACATGACCAGAGTTTAATAAAAGCATGACTGTGCTATTATGGGTCAGAACCAACATAGAAGCAGAGAAAGACATATGGCCCTAAAATAAACTTATTCTGCATGTGGTCCAAGAGGCGCACATGGTAATTGTTTCGTTTGTTTTATATTGTGTACAATGTTGTTGATGTGCCTTTATATGGACAGTGTGATATGTTTTTAGTAATTTATTTGATTTCAGCACACTTCTGTTGTGCTAATGTGTTTGGATCTGTTTATCAGCTTGAGAGACTTTAAAAGACTGTATGTTTCAAACTGTTAATGACCTTTATTTTCTTGTAGCTTTCATGGTATCTACTGAAGAAAGAAAGAGGGAAATAAAACAAATCTTCAAGGACATCTGTATGTTGCGTGGCCATTATTTAATTGTAACGGTGCAATTACATCATCCTTGGAGTCATTCTTTTCCATCTCTTCTACAGTGTCCAAAACTTCTATGTTCTTCCTAAAGTGTGCCTGCCATTGCCATTGGACTATGTTGGCTATCACCAGTGGTATCAATGCACAAGCTGTTTAATGGAAGTTCAGACATTTTCAAGAGGATTGGAAAGCTGAATCTGCCAGCAGTAAAATCTGGGTTATTCTGGAACCATGTTGGGAAACCACCTCTCAAACATTGCACTGTCAGCATTAGAACCAAAACCATGTTGAGGTTTGCAACATAAAGTGTAAAAAAAATGTAGGGCAGGCTGATTTTTAAAGATTGCTTTTGCATTTGAATATTTTTACTATGTATTTTATGTCATGATATTTAAAACTGTTAAAATCACAACTAATATAGCTGGAAAAGCTTTGCTTCTTGTTAAAACGTCAGGAATACCATTGGGTAGGGGCTTCCTCGCTGACTCTTAAGGTCTAAATTGCAGTGCTGGATACAGGGATGTGGAAGGCCAATCAGACAGGCCCTCTATCACTGACAATGGGGCTGTGAAATTGAAATTGACTGTTAGTAGCAATACAAAGTGGGCAGACCTGACGAACATGAGTTAATTCATTATTCCAATTGATGATGAACTTGTGTTCTGTAAAGAATTAACATCATTATCTGCTTTGCATTCTCTGCCTCTGTGGATAAGAATTGGGATACCTTTCCTTTATAGTTTTGTTGAGTCACTGTGATGCTGTATCCTCTTTAATATTCTGATTTTTAATTTGAATTGTCTGTCCTGGCTTTGAAATTAAACTATTTGCCTTCCTTTATTTGGAAAAAGTAGGTGTTAAAATAACACTAGTACAGTGCCTGTGATCCAGGTTCAATTCCTGCCACTGTTTGTAAGGAGTTTGTACATTCTCCCTGATTTCCTCTGAGTGTTCTGGTTTCCTCCTGCATTCCAAAGACGTATGGTTTAGTAGAGTAGCATGGGCTCATTGGGCTAGAGGCATGTTACCATATTTCAAAGTTCAAAGTACATTTATTATCAAAGTCTTTATACGTTATACAACCTTGAAATTCATCTCCTAACAGGCAGCCACGAAACAAAGACACCTAAAAGAACCAATAAAAAAGAAGACAATCAAATAGCCAATATGAAGAGAGGAAAAACAGTAACTGCAAGCAAATAACGTTCTGAATTGAAGTCAACAAAGAGAGTCCCATAACTCGGCAAAGTTCAGTGCAGAACTAAGCCATGGAGTAGTGAACTGAACAGGCCTGTCCCTCATCTTGATCCCCAACATCCTGACCTTTTCAATCTGGTCATGCACCTAAATCAACGTGCAAACATTAGTTCAATAGCTCTGGTGCCTGGACTCCTCAGCCTCAATTTGGCCTGTAACCGACCATTTTGATTTGGCCCTGCATACAAGTCTCTGTCCAAACATCGATTTCAGTTGAATTGGTACGCTCTAGTGCCCGAACCTCGTCACCTCGACTCAGCTTTCAGCACAGCGCTTAAATCGATCGAACTTTGGGTCTTCCTCACTCTCGGTGACGGGCCTGCTGCCTTGGTTCTACCACATTGAATTGCCTTCAAGACCAAAGGGAAGATACAGACTATTATTTGTGATGATCATTTGCCAGAAAAAGTGTGGTTAACAAAGTATGTAGTTGTTTTCCATATTACGTTAGCCACCAGCCAGAAGTTGCTGAGGCTCACCAACACTATCTTAAGCCAGCTAAATATGGTTTTTAGTTTTGTGTTTTAGATTCTGTGCTTTTGCTTGTTTTTTTTTGTTGCCATTGGCGCAATTTGATTTTTGTTTTGCAGAGGTGGGGTTGATGTATTTTGAAAAGGTCCATGGTTCTTTGTTTCGTGGCTGTCTATGGGGAAGATGGATCTCAGACTTGTATACTGCATACATACTTTGATAATATACTTTGAATCTTTGAACAAAAAGTTGTAAACTTGAACTCAATCTCAGTCAGAGATTGCAGTAGAAATGTAGAGCTGTAGTTCTTTTGCTTATTCTGGAAAACATTTCTAATCCATCGCTTTTGATCCAAGACGACTTGAAAGTAAAGATAGGGAGGCATATGCAGTACAGCCATACCTTGAGTATTGCTGATCCTATTGTGGCTCAAGTTTAAGATTTGCAATTTGAGTGGGCTGCTTATAGCTTCAGCCAGGTATTGGGCAGCATGATCATCAAAACAGTTTCCAGAAAGAACAATCTTTATCAAAACTGTATTCTCCATCAGCATGGTGCTGATTGCTTTGGCTCCCTCAATTCCCAGTTGGTTATCGGACAAGTCAATATCTACATAATAGTAAGAAAGGCATTTTCTAATTAGTTTTAGTTTTCTGAACAAAGATAACATAAGAACTATTACAATCATGAGAAAATCTGCAGATGCTGGAAATCCAAAGCAATACACAAAAAATGCTGGAGGAACTCAGCACGCCAAACAGCATCTATGGAAATGAGTAAACAGTTGAAATTTACAGCCCAAAACGTTGACTATTTACTCTTTTCCATAGATGCTGCCTGGCCTGTTGAGCTCCTCCAGCATTTTTTGTGTGTTGCATAAGAATTAGCAATAGTCTTTCAACATTAAGAAGTATAAGTTCCAATGCATTGAATGATATCTTTAATAAGCAAAACTTTATGAATTGTGTATTTTAGAAGCTCAGATTTGGACTCACCTAAAGATATCTCTGTAGGAGAATGCCTCAATTAAAGTCACTAGAGAGCATCATGGAACCAAAATCCAGGCTAATGTCTCCACTTCAGATTTATTAATCACATTATACATTGAAAAATACAGTGAAATGTATCATTCACATTAAGAACGTATACACCCAAGGACATGCTGGAAGCACACATTCTAGCACCAGCATAGCAGACTCATTATTTAATTGATTATGAATCTGTTATAACATTTGTACCTTTCCTAATTGTCTTAAGTGAAATGACAGATTGGCATTGGATTTGTTACGATTGGTAATCATTTGGAATTTCATTAACTAAAATTTAAGGTTATAAGATATGGAAGCATATGAAAATATTTAATATGAATTATAAATTAGCTGAGTTTCAGGTGATATAGGCCAGGGATAATGGGCAGGTACTTAAATTGCCCAAATATGACTAGTGATATTCTAATAAAATGTTTCTTTTAAAGCCATAACTACTCAATGAATTTAATAACAAATCAGATTACAGGATAAAAAATCATATATCCAGGCCTGATGATCAAACAAAAATAACACATTCTCCCCTTAACAGTGTGCGTTCCCTCTAGGTGCTCCAATTTCATCCTACATTTGGAGTATTGTGTACAGTTCTGGTCACTGAACAATAGGAAAGATATCAACAGAATAAAGAGAGTACAGAGAAGATTTACTAGAATATTACCTGGGTTTCAGCACCAAAGTTACAGAGAAAGGTTGAACTAGTTAGGTCTTTATTCTTTGGAGCATAGAAGGTTGAGGGGGGACTTGATAGAGGTATTTAAAATTATGAGGGGGATAGATAGAGTTGACGTGGATAGGCTTTTTCCATTGAGAGTTAGGGGAGATTCAAACAGGAGGACATGAGTTGAGAGTTTAGGGGTAACACGAGGAAGAACTCCTTTACTCAGTGAGTGGTAGCTGTGTGGAATGAGCTTCCAGTAGAAGTGGTAGAGACAGGTTCGATATTGTCATTTTTTAAAAAATTGGATAGGTACATGGACAGGAAAGGAATGGATGGTTATGGGCTGAGTGCAGGTCGGTGGGACGAGGTGAGAGTAAGCATTCCGCATGGACTAGAAGGGCTGAGATGGCCTGTTTCTGTGCTGTAATTGTTATATTCCAATTGTTATATATGGTTACATTCCAAGGATGTATGAATTACCATTAGTAAGTTCTGGGCATGCTCTTTTGGCACCAGAAACATTGTGGCACTTAGTCATAGAGTCAAAGAAAAATACAGAACAGAAACTGGCTATTTAGCCCATCTGAACCATGCCAAAACACTTAAATTGTCTATTCTCAATGACCTGCACCTGGATCATAGCCCTCCATACCCGTACCATCCATGTACCTATCCATACATATCATAAACATTGAAATCAAGCTCACACTCACCATTTGTGCTGGCAGTTTGTTCAACACTCCCATGACCCTCTGAGTGAAGAAATTTACTCTCATGTTCTCCTTAAACCTTTCACTCATAATCCATGACTTCACTCAAGACTTTGAATTATAAAGGGTAATGTGCCAAAAGCTTTCCTTACAACCCTCTATACTTGTGCTGCCACTTAAAGTGAATTATGGACTTGTATTCCCAGATCCCTTTGTTCTATCACACTCCTTAGTGCCCTACCATTTACTGTCCTGGTTGCTTTTAGCAAAGTGCAAAACCTTGCACTTGTCAGCATTAAATTCCATCTGCCATTTTTCAGTCCACTTTTCCAGCTGGTCCAGATCCTGTTGCAAACTCTGATAGTCTACCTTGCTTGCCGCTACACCCTTAATCTTGGTGTCATCTGCCAATCTGTTGATTCAGTCAACCTCATTATCATCCAGATCATTGATATAGATAAGAAATCGACCCAGCACCCATCCCTGTGGCACTTCACTTGTCACAGACCTCCTCTTGGAGAAGCAACCATCTACTGGCTTTTCCCACAAAGCCAATGTCTAATCCATTTTACTACTATAGCACTCTCAGTACCAGTGACAGTGGTGTTAACTGTTCAGGCTAACAAAATGGCTTCTCTGTATTGTTATAATGAAATGGCTTCTCTGTAATGCTGTAATGGGTTTCTGTGTCTGGTATGTTTGAGTTATGGCTACCGATAAGGGGAGAAATAACCAACGGAGAATTGCAATGCTATCTTGTATGTCTAAGCTGAGCAGGAGTTTGTGGTCTTTTTCGGGAGGTGAGCGAGGAGGACAGACGTGTGAGGAGCAGGCAATGGTTCCAGAGCGACAGATACTCTACGTTGGCAGTTCTGACAGTGGCTGAAGGCTCAGAAAGTCATTGTGGATGGAACCGGATGCGTGAGCTCCAATGTATGTGCACAAACTGATAAACTTATTTACTCTGGCACCTTTAGATTATCTGTTTCTACCAACCCATCACTAAGAGATAACTATAAAGTTGCAATTATTTACTTACTTTTGGGTGTATTGTCTGGTATTTGTATTGCGAGCATGTATTGGGGGGCATTACTCTGTATTTACACCAAAGTATTGCACTATTGGCGGGGCGACGGTGGTTCACCCTAGGCAAACGGGGGTCAGCTGGTCGCATAGAGGCTACACTACTCATTTTGAATGCTAAGCAACTGAATCTTCTTGACCAACCTCCCATTTGGGAACTTGTCAAATGCCTTGTAACATGTAACAACCTCCTCTGTCTTACTTTCAACAACTATCCTGACAACTTCCTCAAAAACCTCTATAACAGTGGTTAGACATGACCAACCATGTACAAAGCCATGCTGACTATCCCTAATCAGTCCATGTCAATCAAAATACTCATAAATCCAATAAATACCTTCCAATAAAATTCCCACTACTGATGTCAAGCTCACTGGCCTATAATTTCCTGGTATATTTTTGAGCCTTTTTTAATCAGCAGAACATTAGCTATCTTTCAGTCCTCTGCTACCTCACCTGTCACTAAGGATAATATAAATCTCTCTGCCAGAACCCCTGCAACTTCTTCACGCCTCCAACAGGGTCTGAGGAAACACCTTGTCAGGCCCTGGGGATTTATCCACCCTAAGTTACCTCAAGATAGCAAATATTTCCTCCTCTGTAACATACATAAAATGCTGGAGGAACTCAGCAAGGCCAGCAGCATCTATGGATAAGAGTAAAGAGTTGACTTTTTGGGCCGAGACCTTTCACCAAGAGTACTCTCTGCTGCTTTTCCTTACTTCATTAGACTCTGCATCCGTCTCCCAAGTGAATACAAATGCAAAAAATCCATTTAAGATCTCCCCATCTCTTTTAGCTCCATGCATAGATTGCCATTCTGATCTCCAGAGGACCTATTTTGTGCCTTCCAATCCTTTTGCTGTTAACATAGCTGGCTTCGCTTTGTCTACTAGGGCAACCTCATGCTTTCTTTTAGCCCACCTGATTTCTTTCTTACGTGTTCTCTTGTACTTCTTATACTCCATAAGCACCTCATTTGTTCCTACCTGTCTATACCTACTATGCACTGCACTTTTTCTCTTAGCCAGGGCCTCAGTATCTGTTGAAAACCAAGGTTCCCTACACTTGTTATCCTGACAGACACATACAAGCTTTGTGCTCTCAAAATCTCACTTTTGAAGGTCTCTTACTTGTCAAGTACACCTTTGCCAGGAAACAGCCTGTCTCAAATCCACACTTGCCAGATCCTTTCTGATACCATCTATATTTGCCTTTCTCCAATTTAGAATTTCAACCCATGGACCAGACCAATCTTTTACCATATTTACTTTGAAACTAATGGCATTATAATCACTAGATGCAAAGTGTTCCCCTAGACAAAATTCAGTTACCAGCCCTGTCTCATTCCTCAATAGCAGATCAAGTGTCACACACTCTCTGTGATGAAGGAAACTTTCCTTCTTGTAGTTTATTTTTTATTGAAGTTCATCAAACAAACATTTCCATAAGATGTATTTCAGACATTATACATATATATCATATAATCTTATATATCACAAAATCTCCACAATGTATTTATCTGGGGTATACACTTATAGAAAAGAGTGGAAAGAAAAAACAAGCAAAAGGAAAGAACTATGTACAAGTAAGGAGTGATCTTTTTTTTAACAACAGATTCATTGATTTGTGAGAATAAAATCAGGCCTATGAGGCATTATGTAGTTAAACCATTTTTCCCAGTATGAATCAAATTGTTCCAGCTTATGATTAACAGATGCTGGTATCTTCTCCATTTTGTAAATGTCCATTGTAATTTCCATCCATGTATTTAAAGTTGGGCTCTCCTGTGATAACCGTTTGGTAGTAAGAGTCTTTTTACCACCCACCAACAGTATATTGATTAAATATTTATCTCTTTTCAACCATTCTTGAGGTATATATCCAAAATATATGATCTTACTCTCTAAGGGTATTTCACATTTAAAGATGTCTTGTCGGGCATTGTGTATCCCCTTCCAATAGTTTTTGATAACAGGGCAGTCCCAAAAAAATATGATTATGATTTGCATTTTGATTTCCACAATTTCTCCAGCAAACAGGGAGGTTACTATCATAATGGGATTTCTGAGAGGGTGTAATAAAATATCTTATCAAGTTTTTCCATCCAAACACCCTCCATTTCTGTGAATTGGTACATTTCCATTGATACCTCCATATTGTTGTCCATTCTTCCTCAAGATATAATTATCCCTCCTTCCTTCTCCCATTTTGTTTTAATGTATGAAGTCGAATGTGTTTTAAGATTTGACAACCCCTTATACATGCTTGAAATGATTCTACTACCATTATCTGAATTATATGCTTTTCTAAAGAGCTCTATCAAGCATGTATTTGCCTTGGTTACATTTTAAGTATCTTATTAACATATTGTCGCATCTGTAAATACTGATAAAAATCTTGTTTTTCTAATAAATATTTCTCTTTAAGCATTTCAAAACTGAACAGTGTTCCTTCTTTCATTATGTTGCAAAGAACTGTTATTCATTTAGCTGTCCAGTCCTTAAATCTAGCATCCAATTTATTTGGTGTAAAATCAGAGCCATATGCACACCATTTAAGAATAGCAATATCTCCCTCTAGATTATATTCTTTTATAGTAGTTTTCCATATTTTAAGAGTTAATTTCACCCATGGGTTATCAATAGTATTTATGTACCTTTGCAGGTTGTTATCAGCCAAAATTGCTTGTATGGGGATGGGAAGTACCCGCTCCTCAATGTTTTTCCATTGAGTGTCATATGATGGGTTGTACCAACATATCACAGCTCTCAACTGTGCTGCAAAATAATAATCTATAAGAGAAGGCAAGCCCCATCCTCCCCTTTTCCTTTGCTAATTGCAAAGTTTTGAGATGAACTCTAGGCCTTTTACCCTGCCAAATATACCTTGATAGCATCTTGTTCCATTCATTGAATTGATTTTGATTAATCTCTATTGGTAGGGTCTGAAAGAGATATAACAGTCTGGGCAGTATATTCATATTAATAGACTCAATCCTTGAACTGAGACCGAAAAAAGGAATCAGGCTCCATTTTGCAACAATTTCCTTAATTTTTTTTTAACAATAAACTCTATCCCATTTAGTCCTTTTACAGTATGAGAGTCCCTGTCAATATGTGGAAAGTTAAAATCACCTACCAAATTTCTTGCAATAGTCTGAGATCTCTCTACAAATATATTCCTCTAAATCCCACGGACTGTTGGGTTGTCTATAATATAGCCACAATACAGCCTTATTCTTCAGTTCCACCCCATAAATGCTCACTAGATGAGTTCTCCAGTCAGTCCTGACCAAGCACTGTTGTGACATTTTCCCTGACTAGTAATACCACCTCTCAAAACAGCAGAATCCTGAAATATTGACCTGCCCTTCCTATAATCAAGTCCCACTAATGGCTACAATATCATAATTCCATGTGCTGATCCAAGCCTTGGGCTCATCTGTCTTTCCTTCATACTTCTAGCATTGAAATGTATGGGGCTCAGGACATTAGTCCTTCTATGCTCAGAACTCAGAGGGAAAAGAGGAGAGCAGTAGTGATAGGGGATTCGATAACTAAGAGGTTCTGTGGGAGAGATTGAGAATCCCGGATGGATTGCCTCCCTGGTACCAGGATCCGCGATACCTCGGATTGAGTTCTCAGTATTCTCAGGAGGGAGGGGAGCAGCCAGATTTTGTGGTCCATGTAGGGACCAATGACATGGATAGGAAGGAGGAAGAGATCCTGCAAAGAGAGTTTGGGGAGTTAGGTGCAAAGTTGAAAGACAGGACCTCCAGGGTTGCAATCTCAGATCATGCACGTGCTAGTGAGGCTAGAAATAGGATGATAATGCAACTGAATACGTGGCTAAGGAGATGGTGCAGGAGGGAGGGCTTCATGTTTCTGGATAATTGGGCTCTGTTCCAGGGAAGGTGGGACCTATTCTGACGGGGCAGTTTGTACCTGAACTGGAAGGTAACATCCTTGCGGGTAGATTTGCTAGTGCTGCTCCAGGGGGTTTAAACTAGATTTGCAGTTGAGTGTTAGAGCAGATAGTGCGGTGGAGGAGGATAAAGGTCACGCAAGGACTGAATGTATAGACAGAAATCAAAGGTTTGTACATGATAGAAATGTTCTGAGGTGCATCTATTTCAATCCATCAGTATTGTAGATAAGGCAAATGAGTTTAGAGCATGGATTGGCATTTGGGATTACGATTAGTGAGACTTGGTTACAGGAGGGTCAGGACTGGCAGCTTCATGCTCCGGGGTTCCGTTGTTTCAGACATGATAGAGGAGGAGGGATGAAAGGGGGAAGAGTGGCATTGCTAGTCAGGGAAAATATCACAGCTGTGCATAGACAGGACAGCCAGGAGGACATATGGGTGGAGCCGAGGAACAGGAAAGGTATAACCACACTAATAGGGTTTATTATAGACCGCCCAAAAGAGAGAATTGGAGAAGCAAACCTGTAGAAAGATAGCAGACCGATGTAAGAAACAGGAAGATGTAATAGTAGGGGATTTTAACTTTACACATATTGACTGGGACCCCCCCACACTGTGAAAGGGCTAGATGGCTTGGAGCTTGTCAAATGTGTTCAGGAAAGTTTTCTAATTCAATATACTGGTACCTACGAGAGAGGATGCAATACTTGATCTCCTATTAGGGAACAAGACAGGTCATCAGGTGATAGAAGTATGTGTAGGCTACCACTTTGGGTCCAGTGACCATAATGTCATTAGTTTCAAATTAATTATGGATAAGGACAGGCCTGGTCCTCGAGTCGAGGTTCTAAATTGGAGAAGGGCCAATTTTGTGGAAATGAGAAAGGATCTAGGAGGAGTGGATTGGGATAAGTTGTTTTCTGGCAAGGATGCATTCAGTAAATGGAAGGCCTTCAAAGGCAAAATTTTCAGAGTGTAGAGTTTGCATGTTCCTGCCAGGATTAAAGGCAAAGTTAACAGGCATAGGGAACCTTGGTTTTCAAGGGATATTGGCAATCTGGTTAGGAAAAAGAAAGAGGTGTATAGTAGGTATAGGCAACAAGGAACAAATGAGGTACTTGAAGAGTATAGAAAATTTAAGAAAATACTAAAGCAGGAAATCACAAAGGCAAAAAGAAGACATGAGGTTGCTTTGGCAGATAATGTGAAGGTAAACCTGAAAGGTTTCTTCAAGTATATTACGAGTAAAAAGATAATAAGGGACAAAATTGGTCTCCTAGAAGATCAGAGTGGTCGTCTATTGTGGAGCCTCACGAGATGGGGGAGATCTTAAACAGTTCTTTTGCATCAGTATTTACTCAGGAAAAAGGCATAGCGTATATGTATACATATATGCGTGTGTGTGTGTGTGTGTGTGTGTGTGTGTGTAAATATATATATAAGTAACCATTGTATACACTAGTGAGGCTTAAGAGACTAGTAGACAGGTATATGGAGGAATTTAAGGTGGGGGTTTTATGGGAGGCAGGGTTTGAGGGTTGGCACAACATTGTGGGCTGAAGGGCCTTTAATGTGCTGTACTATTCTATGTTCTATGTCCTATATGGAAGGAAAGGAAACAAGCAGTAGTGTCGTGGAACATATAGAGATTAAAGAGGAGGAGGTGCTCGCTGCCTTACAGCGAATAAAGGTAGATAGATGCCCTGGGCCTGACATGATATTTCCTCGGACCTTGAGAGAGACTTGTGTAGAAATATTTAAAATATCCTTAGCCACGGGTGTGATGCCGGAGGATTGGAGGGTATCTCATGTGTTTAAAAAAGGCTCCAAAAGTAAACCAGGTAATTACAGGCCAGTGAGCCTGACATCAGTAGTAGATAACTTATTGGAAGGTGTTCTGAGAGATTGGAGAGTTTTTCGAGGAGGTTACCAAGAAAGTAGATGAAGGAAAGGCTGTGGATATTGTCTACATGGACTTTAGTAAGGCCTTTAACAAGGTCCCACATGGGAGGTTAGTTCAGAAGGTTCAGACACTAGGTATCCATGGAGAGGTTGTAAACTGGATTCAAAATTGGCTGTGTGGGAGAAGACAGAGAGTGGTAGTGGATGATTGCTTCTCAGACTGGAGGCCTGTGACTAGCAGTGTGCCTCAGGGATCTTTGCTGAGACCATTGTTCTTTGTTGTCTATATCAATGATCTGGATGATGATGTGGTAAATTGGATCAGCAATTTTGCTGATGACACTAAGATTGGAGGTGTTGTGGACAGCGAGGAAGGCTTTCAAAGCTTGTAGAAGGATCTGGACCAACTAGAAAAAATGGGCCAGAAAATGGCAGTTGGAATTTAATGCAGACAAGTGTGAGGTGTTGCACTTTGGAAGGACAAGTCAAGGTAGGACATACACAGTAAATGGTGGATCTAGGAGTTTAGATACATAATTTCCTGCAAGTGGCATCACAGGTAGACAGGGTTGTAAAGAAGGCTTTTGGCATCCTGGCATTCGTAAATAAAAGTATTAAATATAGGAGTTGGGATGTTATGGTGAGGGTGTATAAGACATTGGTGAGGCCAAATTTGGAGTATTATGTACAGTTCTGGTCACCGAACTATAGGAAGGATATCAGTAAGATTGAAAGAGTGCAGAGAAGATTTACTAGGATGTTGCCAGGTCTTCAGAAGTTGAGTTACAAGGAAAGATTGAACAGGTTAGGACTTTATGCCTTGGAGAACAGAAGAATGAGGGGGGATTTGATAGAGGTTTGCAAAATTATGAGGGGTAAATGTGAGTAGGTTCTTTCCACTTAGATTAGGAGAGATAAATAAGAGAGGACATGACTTTAGGGTGAAATGGGAAAGGTTTAGGGGGAACTTCACTCAGAGAGTGGTATGAGTGTGGAATGAGCTGCCATCTGACGTGGTAAATGCAGGCTCACTCTTAAGTTTTAAGAATAAATTGGATAGATACATGGATGGGAGAGGTCTGGAGGGTTATGGACTGGGTGCAGGTCAATGGGACAAGCAGAATAGAGTTTTGGCACTGACTTGAAGGGCCAAATGGCCTGTTTTCTGTGCTGTAGTGTTCTATGATTCTAACCTCCTTTCTGTTCCCCTAATTAATGAATCCCCTATCACCACAGTTCACCTCTTCTCCACCTAGCTTCCCTACCAAGTCACGAAGTCAGAATCCTGACTGCTGTAACTTTTCTTTGTTAAGTCATCCACCAACAGTAACCAAAGTGATATAGTTGTTGTTGAGGGGGATGGCCACAGGAGTACATTGCACTGTCAGTTTAATCCCTTTTCCCTGCTACTCTCTCCCGTGTCCTTCACCATTGGAGTAACTACCTTTTTATATGTCCTATCTAACACGCCCTCTGACTCCTGAATGATCCAGCTGCAGCTGGATGCACTTCTCACAGGTGAAGTCGTCAGGGATTCTAAAGGTCTCCCTGCCTTCCCACATCCTGCAAGAGGAGCATTCAACTATCCTGCCTGGCATTCCTGCTGTTCTAGCTGTGAAAATGTAAAGAAGGAAACAATAAATAAACTGGAAAAAAAATCTACCTAGGCTTTTTTGCCTTCTCTCACTCAAGCCTTGAAGAGCTAAAGCCTCAATACCCCCACTCGAGCACTGTCCACTCTAACAATGGCTGCTCCATTTGCTCCTGCTTTAAACCATAAGACATAGGCCATTCAGCCCATTGAGTCTGTTCCACCATTCCATAATGGCTGATCCCAGATCCCACTCAACCCTATTATACACCTGCCATCTTGCTACATCCTTTGATGCCCGGACCGATCATGAAAAGATCAATTTCTACTATAAATATCCCTAAGGACTTGAATTCCACCACAGCCTGTGACATAGCATTCCACAAATTCACTACTCTCTGGCTAAAAAAATTCCTCCTTACTTCTGTTCTAAAAGGTCACCCCTCAATTTGGAAGCGGAGCCCTCTAGTTCTGGATAACCCCACCATACGAAACATCCATTCCACATCCACATTATCTGGTCCTTCAGATAAGTGCCAACATTGCATTTGCCTTCTTTACCACAGACTCAACCTGTAAATTAACTTTCTGGGAGTCTTGCACGAGGACTTATAAGTTCCTCTGCACCTCTGATGTTTGAACCTTCTCCCCATTTATATAAAAGTCTGCACTATTATTCCTTTTACCAAAATACATTATCATACATTTCCCATGGCTCCAAAGGTAGTCATAGCGGAAGGGTGGTGGTGGGGATGAGTTCCCAGTGCTAAACAAATGCTCTTCATGGCGTGCGTCTCAAACAGTCTCTGACAACCAAGTCCAACTCCTGGCCTTCATAGTTCTTATGCCCGGCAGAGATGTTCTCACTGACAGGAGAAGGGGCAATGGCAGGCCACTGGCACCTTAAAACCAGTTGCTCTGGGCAGATGGGGCTCGCTAACCACGGATGGTAGCTCATCCAGGAGAGGCAAAACTCTGATTTCAAACCTCCGCTGCCTTGTGGCTATACCTGCTCACGGGAAAGGCTTTGGGAGAAAACCCTGAAGAAAAATCCAGAGCCGGAGTCTCTAAGGCAGCTGACTGCTGTACCTGGCACCGCACAGCAACTCCTGCTATGCTGCTGGCACCAAACTGTATCGATTTTCGTCATTCCTTTGGACCTGTCATCAGCATGGGGGTAGGCAACAGATGGATCTTCATATCAACTCTGCTCTGACTTGCGCCCTGGAGAGGCCACTCCCCAGTGACTGACTGCCAGAGGCACAGTATCCATGGTCGACCACGACTAACAGAGGCCACACACACACTTCCCAACACTTTCCATCTGCCACTGTTTTGCCCATTCTTCCAATTTGTCTAAGTCCTGCTGGATTCGCTTTGCTTCTGCATCACAACCCATCCCTCCACCTATCTTCATATCATCCACAAACTTTGCCACAAAGCCATCAATTCTATTATCCAAATTACAGACAAACAATTTGAAAGTAGCAGTCCCAATACTGACCCCTGAGGAACACTACTAGTCACTGGCAGCCAACTAGAAAAGGCCCCATTTATTCCCACTCGCTGCCTCCTGCCTGGTGGCCATTCCTTTATCCATGCCAGTATGTTTCCTGTAACGCCATAGGATTTTATCTTGTTAAGTGGCCTCATGTTATCAAATGCCTTCTGAAAATCCAAGTAAATGACATCCACTACTTTTCCTTTGTCCATCCTGCTTGTCACTTCCTTGAAGAACTGTAACAGATTTGTCAGGCAAGATTTCCCTTTACAGAAACAAAGTGGACTTTGACTTATTTTATCATTAGTCTCCAAGTATCCCAAAGCCTCATCCTTAATAATAGACTCCAAAACTTTCCCAAGCGCTGTTAGGCTAATTAACCTATAATTTTCATTCTTTTGCCTTCCCCCCTTCTTAAAGAGTGGAGTGACATCTGCAATCTTCCAGTCCTCTGGGATCATGCCAGAATCAAGTGATTTTTTTTTTAAAGATCATGACCAATGCATCTGTTATCTCTTTAGCAGCCTCTCTCAGGACTCTGAGATGAAGTCCATCTGGTCCATGTGACTGACCCACCTTAAGACCTTTCAGTTCGCCTCGCATTTTTTTCCATTATAACTGCAATGGCACTCACACTTGCTCCCTGACACTCATGGACCTTTGGCACACTGCTAGTGTCTTCAACATCTGCCATTAAGTTCATCCGCCATTTCTTTGTCCCTCACCAACATTATTTTCCAGTGGTCCAATATCAACTCTCACCTCCCTTTTACTCTTTATATAACTGGGAAAAAACCCTTGGTATCCTGCTTTATTTTATTGGCTAGTTCGTCCTCATATTTAATCTTTTCCCTTCTTATTGCTTTTACAGTCACCTTTTGTTGGATTCTAAAAGCTTCCCAATCATCCAACTTCCCACTCACTTTGCTACTTTATATGCCCTTCCCTTGGCTTTTATGGAATCCTTAACTTCCCTTGTCAGCCATGGTTGCCTACACCTACCATTTCAGAACAACTTCTTCTGTGTGACATATCTATCATGCGCCTTATGAACTATTCCCAGAAATTTCAGCCATCTCTGCTCTGCTGTCATCCCTGCCAGAATCCTCCTCCAATGCACCCAGGCAAGCTCAACTCTCAAGCCTCTGTAATTCCCTTTATTCCATTACAATACTGATACATGTGTCTTATGCTTATCCCTCTCAAATTGTGGTATGAATTCAATCATATTATGATCACTGCCTCCTGGGGGTTCCTTGACATTAAGTTCCCTAATAAGATCTTGGTTATTACACAACACCCAATCTAAGATAGCCTTTCCCCTAGTAGGCTCAAGCACAAGCTGCTCTAAAAAAGCTAACTCATAGGCATTCAACAAATTCCCTCTCTTGCAATTTGACACCAATCTGATTTTCCCAATCCCTTTGCATATTGAAGTCCCCCATTACAATTGTGTCATTACCGTTATTACATGCCTTTACCAGCTCCCTTTGCAATCTCAACCCCACATTTTGGCTACATTTGGAGGCCTATACATGATTCCCATAATGGTTTTTTTAACCCTTGCAGTTTCTTAACTCCACCCACAAAGATTCAACATTCTCTGACCATATGTCACCTTTTACTAAAGATGTAATTCCATTTTTTACCAATAAAGCCACATCATTGCCTGTGCCCTCCTGCCTGTCCTTTGATGTTAGGCTGCCAACTATGGCCTTTTTTAAGCCACAAATCAGTGATGCCCACAATGTCATATTGGCTAATCTCTAATTGTGCCACGAGTCTGTCCACCTTACCCCGAATGCTACACACAGCACTGTCAGTCCTGCTTTCTTTGCCCTTCTGAATTTTGCCTCTGTGGTACAATTTAACTCTGCTCTGTCTACATTTGTACCCAGTCATTGGCTTATCCTTCCTTACATTCATGTTACATGTATCATCTACTTGTAAACCTGCTGGCTCATCCTCATTTCTATCATACTGGATCCCAACCCCCTGTCGTATTAGTTTACACTACTCCCAACAGCTCTAGTATACCTGCCCACTAGTTATTTTAATTTGTTCTTGCCAACCAATCCTGACTGCAGACTGGCCGCTTCTCAAAACACCAAACTGCCGCAAATTGATGCCTTGTGTACTCAATCGGCAAGTCTGAGTGAGCTTTATCTTTCCATGCTTCGGATCGCTGATTGGCCACTGCTCAAAAACATGTGAATGGCCCTCAGCACATATTGGGACTGTGCTGGTCACTGCACAAATGATACATTTTATTGCATATTTTGATGTTTCAATGTAAGGTAATCTTAAAGATTTTAAACAGTTAGTTGAGAACATTAAATGATTGGGAACTACTGATACAATAAGCAAATTGGCAAAATCGAGGAAAAGGATTTCACTGTGGTAAATATGATGTCATTCATCTTGGGCTTATGAACTAACTGTAGTAGAATTCCAATAATCATGGTAGTTTGGCATCTAGTTCACTGATTGGTAATGGTGACTGAATTTGCTTATTCTGGTCCAGTCTGCCATTGTTTGTGCAGCTAAGTATGAGGCCTATTGCTGATTGCTGTTTACTTTTACATGTCATCTTTATTTTTTAACTCTAAAATATTCCTGCCACATTTCCTGCTCCCTTTAAGCTCACCAAGCTCTGCTTCCTGCACTTGTTTCCAATTTACTGAGTTATGTTTCCTGTGCTCCATTTCAAAGGGCTCCACAGAGTGGATGTGGAGAGGACATTTCCTATGGTGGGGGAGTCCAAGACCAGAGGATACAGTCTCAGAACAGAGGATGTCAATTTAGGACGGCTATGAGGAGGAATTTCTTTATACCCTAAGACCATAAGATAGAGGAGCACAATAAGGCCATTTGGCCCATCAAGTCTGCTCCAACATTTCATCGTGGCTGATTCAATTTTCCTCTCAGCCCCAATCTTCTACCAACTCCCCATATCCCTTCATGCACTGACCAATCAAGTATCTATCATAAAAATTCACATAAATCACATAAAGACATAAAGCACATACCACACTGCCTGTGGTAAAGAATTCCACAGATTCACCACTCTCAGGTGAAAATAATTTTCTCCTCATTTCTGTTCTAATTCTCTCTATTCTCTATTCTGAGGCTGTGTCCTATGGTCTTAGATTCTCCCACCATAGGAAACATCTTCTCCACATCCACTCTATCAAGGCCTTTCACCATTCAATTGGTTTCAGAGAAGTCACCCATTATTCTTCTGAATTCTAGTGAATACAGGCCCAGAGCCATCAAATGCTTTTCATATGACAAGCCATTCAATCCTGGAATCATCTTTGTGACTTTCCTTTGAACCTGCTCCAATTTCAGCACGCTCTTAGTGAGGTGTGAGGTTTCAACATTATATTGTTGCATTTATATTCTAGTCCTCTTCAGACAAATGCGAACATTGCATTTGCCCTCCTCACCATAGGCTCAACCTGCATGAGGACTCCTAAGTCCCTTTGTGTCCCAGATTTTTGTATTTTATCTCCATTTAGTGAATACTTCAGTATACACTATGGAAAAGGATCTTGGTGATTGTAGTGATGACTTGCATCAGACTGAAAAGCTTGAGCATGTAGTTCTTAAGGAAGAGGATGTGCTGGAGCTTTTGGAAAGCATCAAGTTGGATAAGTCACTGGAACCGGATGAGATGTACCCCAGGCTACTGTGGGAGGCAAGGGAGGAGATTGATGAGCCTCTGGCAATGACCTTTGCATCATCAATGGGGAAGGCAGAGGTTTTGGAGGATTGGAGGGTTGCAGATATTGTTCCTTTATTCAAGAAATGGAGTACAGATAGCCAAAGGAAATGTAGACCAGTAAGTCTTACCTCAGTGGTTGGTATGTTGATGGAGAAGAGCCTGAAAGGCAGTTTTCATGAACATTTGGAGAGGTATAATATGATTAGGAGAAGTCACCATGGCTTTGTCAAGGGCAGGTCATGCCTTATGAGCCTGATTGAATTTTTTGAGGATATGACTAAACACATTGATAAAGGAAGAGCAGCAGATGTAGTGTGTATGGATTTTAGCAAGGTACCCCATGCAAGGCTTATGCAGAAAGTAAGGAGGTATGGGATCCAAGGGGACATTGGTTTGTGGATCCAGAACTGGGCTTGCCCACAGAAGGCAAAGAGTGGTTATAGATGAGCCATATTCTGCATGGAGGTCTGTCACCAGTGGTGTGCCTCAGGGATCTGTTCTGGGACCCTTACTTTTTGTGATTTTTATAAATGACCTGGATGAGGAAATGGAGGGATGGTATAGTAAGTTTGCTGATGACACAAAGGTTGGAGGTGTTGTGGATAGTGTGGAGGGATGTCAGAGGTTACAGTGGGACATTGATACTGGGCTGAGAAGTGGCAGATGGAGTTCAACCCAGATAAGTGTGAAGTGGTTCATTTTGGTAGGTCAAATATGATGGCAGAATATAATATTAATGGTAAGGCTCTTGGTAGTGTGGAGGTTCAGCGAGATCTTGGGGTCCGAGTCCATAGGACGCTCAAAGCAGCTGCACAGGTTGACTCTATGGTTAAGAAGGCATAGAGTGTATTGGCCTTCAATCATGGAATCGAATTTAGGAGCCAAGAGGCAATGTTGCAGCTATATAGGACTTTGGTCAGACCCCACTTGGAGTACTGTGCTCAGTGCTTCACTCCAGGAAGGATTTGGAAGCCGTAGAAAGGGTGCAGAGGAGATTTTCAAGGAGGTTGCCTGGATTGGGCAGCATGCCTTATGAGAATAGGTTGAGTGAACTCGGCCTTTTTTCCTTGGAGCGATGGAGGATGAGATGAGTATAAGATGATGAGAGGCATTGATTGTGTGGATAGTCAGAGGCTCTTTCCCAGGGCTGAAATGGTTGCCACAAGAGGACACAGGTGTAAGGTGCTGGGGAGTAGGTACAGAGGAGATGTCAGGGGTAAGTTTTTTACTCAGAGAGTGGTGAGTGCGTGGAATGGGCTGCCGAGAACAGTGGTGGAGGTGGGTACGATAAGGTCTTTAAAGAGACTTTTGGATAGGCACATGGAGCTTAGAAAAACTGAGTGCTATGGGCAAGCCTAGTAATTTCTAAGGTGGGGAGATGTTCAGTACAACTTCGTGGGCTGAAGGGCCTGTATTGTGCAAACACGAGGAAATCAGCAGATGCTGGAAATTCAAGCAACACACACAAAATGCTGGTGGATCGCAGCAGGCCAGGCAGCATTTATAGGGAGAAGCACTGTTGATATTTCGGGCTGAGGCCCTTTGTCAGGACTAACTGAAAGGAAAGATAGTAAGAGATTTGAAAGTAAGAGGGGGGAAGGAGAAATGTGAAATGATAGGAGAAGACCGGAGGGGGTGGGGTAAAGCTGAGAGCTGTAAGGGCAATTGGCAAAAGGGATACAGAGCTGGAGAAGGGAAAGGATCATGGGACGGGAGGCCTAGGGAGAAAGAAAGGGGGAGGGGAGCACCAGAGGGAGATGGAGAACAGGCAGAGTGATGGGCAGAAAGAGAGAAATAAAAGGGGGGGGGAACTAAATATATCAGGGATGGGGTAAGAAGAGGAGGAGGGGCATTAAAGGAAGTTAGAGAAGTCAATGTTCATGCCATCAGGTTGGAGGCTACTCAACCGGTATATAAGGTGTTGTTCCTCCAACCTAAGTGTGGCTTCATCTTGACCAGTAGAGGAGGCCATGGGTAGACATATCATAATGGGAATGGGGCGTGGAATTAAAATGTGTGGCCACTGGGAGATCTTGCTTTCTCTGGTGGACAGAGTGTAGGTGTTCAGCGAAACGGTCTCACCAATATATAAACGGCCACACTGGGAGCACTGGACGCAGTATACCACACCAGCTGACTCACAGCTGAAGTGTCGCCTCACCTGGAAGGACTGTCTGGGGCCTTGAATGGTGGTGAGGGAGGAAGTGTAAGGGCAGGTGTAGCATTTGTTCCGCTTACAAGGGTAAGTGCCAGGAGGGAGATCGGTGGGAAGGGATGGGGGGGGATGAAAGACATGCTTGGTAGTGGGATCCCGTTGGAGGTGGTGGAAATTGTGGAAAATTATACATTGGACCCGGAGGCTGGTGGGGTGCTAGGTGAGGACAAGGGCAACTCTATCCTGAGTGGGGTGGTGAGTGGATGGGGTGAGGGCAGATGTGCGAGAAACAGGAGAGATGCGTTTGAGAGCAGAGTTGATGGTGAAAGAAGGGAAGCCCCTTTGTTTAAAAAAGGAAGACATCTCGTTCATCCTGGAATGAAAAGCCTCATTCTGGGTCCAACATATAATTTTCCATAACTTCCGCCACCTCCAACGGAATCCCACTATCAAGCATGTCTTTCCCTCCCCCCCCCCTTTCTGCTTTCCACAGGGTTCACTCCCTACATGACTCTCTTGTCCACTGGTCCCACCAATCTCCCTCCTGACACTTATCCTTGTAAGCAGAACAAGCTACACCTGCCCTTACACTTCCTCCCTCAACACCATTCAGGGTGACACTTCACCTGTGAGTTGGCTGGTGTGGTATACTGCATCTGGTGCTCCCGGTGTGGCCTTTTATATATTAGTGAGACCTGACGCAGACTGGGAGACCGACTTTCCTTTCAGTTAGTCCTGACGAAGGGTCTCAGCCTGAACCATCAACAGTGCTTCTCCCTATAAATGCTGCATTCCACCAGCATTTTGTGTGTGTGGCCTGTATTGTGCTGTAGGTTTTCTATGTTTCTATTTGGAAAATAGTCAAACCTTTCATTTCCTCTCCCAAAATGCATGACCCATATACCTCATGAATCTGTATTCCATCTACCATTTCTTTTCCCATTCTTCAATTTAGCCTCTCTACTTCCTCAAAACTACCTGCCCCTCTACCTATCTTCATACCGTCTGCATACTTTCCAACAAAGCCATGAATTCCATCATCCAAATCATTGACATAGAAATTATAAAGAATTGGTCCCAACACCACTAGTCATCAGCAAACAGCCAGAAAATGCTCCCTTTAATCAGCCACTGCTTTATCAATGTTAAAATCTCTCCTGTAATTCTATGGGCTTGTAGCTTGTTAAGCAGCCTCATGTACAGCACCTTGTCAAAGGCCTTCTGAAAATCCAAGTACACATCAATCTAATCTCCTTTTTCTATCCTGCTTGGTATTTCTTCAAAGAATTCAAACAGATTTGTCAGGCAAGATTTTCCCTTGAAGAAACCATAAGACAGATGAGCAGGATTGGGCCTTTTGGCCCATTGAGTCTGCTCCGCCATTCAGTCATGGTTGATCCTATTGTCCCTTCCTCAGCTCACTCCCCACTCCCCATAACCTTTGATGCTGTGTCCAATCAAGAATACCCCCAATGACCTGGCCTCCACAGCTATCTATAGTAATAAATTCCACAAATTTACCACGCTCTGTCTAAAGAAATTCCTCCGTATCTCTGTTTTAAATGGGCACTCCTCTATCCTGAGGCTGTGCCTTCTTGTCCTAGAATCCCCCACCATCTACTCTACATTTACTCTGTCCAGACCTTTCAACATTTGAAAGTTTTCAATGAGATCCTCCACTTGTCCTTCTAAATTCCAGTGTGTACAGTCCTGGAGCAATCAGACGTTCCTCGTATGATAACCCTTTCATTCTCGGAATGATCCTTGTGAATCTTCTCTGAACCCTCTCCAATGCCAGCGCATCTTTTCTTAGATGAGGAGCCCAAAACTGTTCATAATACTCAAGGTGAGGCCTCACCAGTGCCTTATAAAGCCTAAGCATCACATCACTGCCCTTGTATTCTAGACCTCTTGAAATGAATGCTGACATCGCATTTTCTTTCCTCACCACTGACTTTACCTGCAAGTAAGGTGTTCTGCACAAAGACTCCCAAGTCCCTTTGTATCTCAGAGTTTTGGATTATCTCTCCATTTAGAAAATAGTCTGCACATTTATTTCTACTACCAAAATGCATAACCATGCATTTTCCAACACTGTATTTCATTGCCATTCTTGCCCATTCTCCAAATCTCTCTAAGTCCTTGTTTAGCCTACCTGTTTCTTCAACACTACATACCCTCCACCAATCTTTATATCATCTGCAAACTTGGCAACAAAGCCATTATTATATCATCTAATTTATTGATACACAACATAAAAAAGAAGCAATCCCAACAACGGCCCCTGCAGAACACACTAGTCACTGGCAGCCAACCAGAAAAGGCTCCTTTAATTCCCACTCACTGCCTCCTACTAATCAGCCAATGCTCTAAACATGCCAGTAACTTTCCTGTAATAGCATGGGCTCTTAACTTGGTAAGCAGCCTCATATGTGGCACCTTGATATTCCCTTAAGGAAACCATGCTGACTTTGTCCAATCTTGCCCTGTATCACTCCATAACCTCATCCTTAACAACTGAGTCCAACATGTTCTCAACCACTACAGTCAGGCCAACTGGTCTATAATTTCTTTTCTTCTGCCTTCCTCCTTTCTTAAAAAATGGAGTGACATTTCCAATTTTCCAGTCCTCTGGCACCATCCCAGAGTCTAATGATTTTTGAAAGATTGCAGTGATGTGTTACACACAGCGCTGAAATAACGACATGCAGTTGGTAAGTCGTTTGGAGACTAGTTTATTCAAACTTCGTGGCGCTGGCAATTTAAATCCCTAGCGCCCACCCTCTCCGAGCGGAAATGACGTCAGAGGTGCATTACCAAAGTCTTCCCCCATGTGCTGACTATTTGTGAGTCGGTTCGCCTGTGCAGATAGTGGGTCGCCACAACCCCCCCCACCCCCAGAACTGGCGATACACCCCCCAATGTCCACAGTCTGGATCAGCCTCTGTTTGGGTGGTCTGCCTCTGTGCAGCGGTGCCCGAATATCGACCAGCTGTGCCAAGTTCACATGGGCTGGTTTGAGTCCATCCACCGTGAAAACCTCCTCTCTTCCCACAATATCCAGAACGTATGTGGAATCGTTGTTGTTGATCACCTTGAATGGCCCCTTGTACGGCCGCTGTAGCGGTGCCCAGTGTCCGCCCCTTCATACAAACACAAACTTGCAGCTCTGCAGGTCTTTGGGTACATGGGTCGGGGTCCATCCGTGCTCTGAAGTTGGTATGGGGGCCAGGTTGCCGAGCCTTTCACGTAGCCTGTCCAGGACTACTGCAGGTTCTTCCTCTTGCCCCCTTGGTAGCTGGTATGAACTCTCCCGGGACGGCCAAGGGTGCGCCGTACACCAACTCGGCCGACGAGGTGTGCAGATCCTCTTTGGGCGCTGTACAAATTCCAAGCAGGACCCAGGGAAGCTCATCCACCCAGTTAGGTCCTCTCAGGTGGGCCATGAGAGCTGACTTCAAGTGACAGTGGAAGCATTCCACTAGTCCGTTCGACTGTGGGTGGTAGGCAGTTGTGTGGTGCAGCTGCATTCCCAACAGGCTGGCCACAGCTGACCACAGGCTGGAGGTGAACTGGTCGCCTCTGTCGGAGGTAATGTGGGCCGGTACCCCGAAGTGTACTACCCAGGTTGCGATCAGTGCTCGAGCACAGGAACCGGCAGATGTGTCGGTGAACGGGACCGCCTCTGGCCACCTCGTGAACCGGTCTACCGTAGTTAGGAGGTACTGCGCTCCTCGGGACACAGGTAGGGGGCCCACGATATCCACATGAATGTGGTCGAACCTCCAGTGGGTGTGTTTGAACTGCTGTGGCAGGGCTTCAGTGTGCCACTGCACCTTGGCTGTTTGGCATTGCGTGCATGTTCTGGCGCATTCACTGACCTGCTTGTGAAGTCTGTGCCACGCGAAGTTGCTGGAGACCAGCCGGACAGTTGTCCTGATAGATTGGTGTGCCAAACCATGTATGGAGTTGAAAACCCGCCACCTCCAGGCTGCCGAGACAATGGGGCGAAGTTGGCCCGTAGCCACGTCGCACAGGAGGGTCCTATCACCTGGGCCTATGAGAAAGACCTGCAACTGCAAACCCGAGACTGCGGTCCTGTAGCTGGGCATCTCGTCGTCTGCCTGCTGCGCCTCTGCCAGTGCTGCATAGTTCACCCCCAGGGACAGGGCCTGGACAGCTGGTCTGGAGAGTGCGTCCGCCACAACGTTGTCCTTTCCTGAGACATGCTTCCATCGTGTACTCGGAGATGTAGGACAGATGTCGCTGCTGGCAAGCCGACCAGGGATTGGACACCTTCGTGAACACGAAGGTCAACGGTTTGTGGTCCGTGAACGCGGTGAACAGCTTGCCTTCTAGAAGTACCTGAAATGCCAGATTGCCAGATACAGTGCCAACAGCTCCCGGTTGAAAGCTCTGTACTTGAGTTCGGGTGGTCGTAGGTGCTTGCTGAAGAACGCCAGGGGTTGCCAGCGCCCTTCGATGAGCTGTTCCAGCACCCCACCAACTGCTGTGTCTGATGTGTCCACCATGAGGGCGATCGGAACTTCCGTTCTGGGGTGCACCAGCATCGCGGCATCTGCCAAGACTTCCTTGGCTTTAACGAAAGCGGCTGCAGCCTCCTTGTCCCAAGTAATGTCCTTGCCTTTACCCAACGTCAGGGTGTACAAAGGGCGCTGAGGGGAGGAAACGGTGGTAGAAGTTCACCATACCAATGAACTCCTGCAGGCCTTTGACCGTGTTGGGCCGGGCAGAGGTGTTGCCCCGTCTTTGGTATTCCTGTGGCCCAGGAAGTCGATGGTATTGAGACTGAACTGGCATTTGGCCAGGTTGATCGTGAGGCCGAAATCACTCAGGCGGGAGTACAGCTGGCGGAGGTAGGACAGATGCTCCTGACGACAACTGCTGACTATAAGGATGTCATCCAAATAGATGAACGCAAAGTCCAGGTTGCGTCCCACCGCGTCCATTAGCTGCTGGAACATCTGTGTGGCATTCTTCAGGCCGAATGGCATTCGGAGGAACTCGAACAGTGCTGTTTTGGGGATGTCTTCAGGGTGCACCAGTATTTGATGGTATCCCCGGATGAGGTCTACTTTGGAAAAGATTCTTGCCCCGTGCAGGTTTGCTGCAAAGTCCTGTATGTGTGGCACGGGGTAGCGGTCTGGAGTGGTAGCCTCATTCAGTCTGCGGTAGTCGCCGCATGGTCTCCGACCCCCGGCTGCTTTGGGCACCATGTGCAGGGGGGAGGCCCATGGGCTGTCGGACCTCCGTACGATCCCCAATTCCTCCATCCTCTTGAACTCCTCCTTCGCCAGGCAGAGCTTTTCCGCGGGGGAGTCTTCATGCGCGGGCATGGAGGGGTGGTTCCTGGGTCGGAATGTGTTGTTGTACCCCGTGTCTGGGCATGGCTGCCATGAACTGCGGTGCCAGAATCGATGGAAAGTCCACCAGGATTCTGGCAAATTCGTTGTCCAACAGCGTGATGGAGTCCAGGTGTGGGGCTGGCAACTTGGCTTCACCCAGGGAGAACGTCTGGAAAGTCTCGGCATGTATCAGTCTTTTCCCTTGCAAGTCAACCAGCAGGCTGTGAGCTCGCAAGAAGTCCACCCCCAGGAGCGGTTGGGTCAGGGGTGTGAAATCCCACGTGATCCTGCTGGTGCCGAACTACAGCTGCACTGTGCGGGTGCCGTAGGTCTGTATCGTGCTGCCATTTGTGGCCCCCCGGGTGGGTCCTGGCTTCCCGTTGTGGATGTCGTACCCTGTCGGGGGCAAAACGCTGATCTCCGCTCCGGTGTCGACCAAGAAGCAGTGTCCCGACTGTTTGTTCCAGACGTACAAGAGGCTGTCCTGGTGGCCAGCAGTCATAGTCATTAGCGGCTGCTGGCCCTGGCCCTTGAAGGGCAGGTGACAACGGCGGGCTTCTGTGCCCCACCGCTGATGGTAGAAACACCACTGTTCACTGGCCTCCTCATTCCTGCCTCTGTGTTGTGTGCGCCCCCCTGCCGGGCTTGGTCTGGTCCACTTTTGGGTGCGTGGCCAGGTAATCTGACCGATGGACGCCACGCTCTCCCTCTTGGCTTTCCACAGCACGTCTGCCTGGGCCGCCACCTTCTGGGGGTCACTGAAATCTGTGTCGGCCAGCAGCAAATGTATGTCCTCGGGCAGTCGCTCTGGGAACGCTTGCTCGAACATGAGGCAGGGCTTGTGTCTGTCAGCCAGGGACAGCATCTCATTTATCAATGCTGATGGCAGTCTGTCTCCCAAACTGTCCAGGTGAAGCAGGCGGGCACCCCGCTCACGTTGTGAGAGGCCAAAGGTCCCAATGAGCAGTGCTTTGAATGCTTCATATTTGCCTTCCTCCGGGGGCGACTGTATGAAATCCACAATCTGGGCTGCCATCTCCTGGTCAAGGGCGCTCACCACGTGGTAGTAACGCGTGGAATCAGAGGATATCTGCCGAATCTGGAACTGGGCTTCTGCTTGGCTAAACCACACGCGTGGTCGCAGCATCCAGAAAGTTGGCAGTTTTAGCAAAACTGTGTGAACAGATGAAGAGTCGGTCATCTTTTGTCCAAATCCCGTTTGGACCGTCGAGGTCACCAATGTAGCGATGTGCTACACACAGCGCTGAAATAATGACATGCAGTTGTTAAGTCGTTTGGAGACTAGTTTATTCAAACTTCGTGGCGCTGGCATTTAAATCCCTCTCCGATCAGAAATGACGTCAGAGGTGCATTACTAAAGTCTCCCCCCACGCACTGGCTATTTGTGAACTGGTTCACCTGCGCAGAAAGTGGGTCACCACAAGATCATTATTCATGCCTCCACAATCTCTAACATTACCTCTTTCAGAACCCTAGGGTGCAGTTCTTCTGATCCGAGTGATTTATGTACCCTGAGGTCTTTCAGCTTTTTGAGCACCTTCGCTCTTGTAATAGGAATTGTATTCACTTCTTTTCTCTCACACCCTTCAGCACATGGCACACTTCTAGTGACTTCCACAGTGAAGGCTGATGCAAAATGCTCATTTAGTTCATCTGTCATCTCCTTGTCCTCTGGTCTCATTGTCTAGCAGTCCTATATCCACTGTCATCTCTCTTTTATTTTTTACGTATTTGAAAAAGCTTTTACCATTCACTTTGCTGGCTTGTTTTCAGATTTCACCTTTTCCCTCCTAATAATTCTTTTAGTTGCTCTCTGTAGGAGTTTAAAAGCTTCCCAATCCTCTGTCTTTCCACTAATTTTTGTTTTGTTTTATTCCCTCTCTTCTGCTCTTATGTTAGCTTTGACTTCCCTTGTCAGCCATGGTTGTACTATTTTGCCATTTGAGTTTTTTTTTGGAATACATCTACCATGCATCTTCCTCATTTTTTTCCAGAAACTCACCACATTGCTGCTCTGCTGTCATCCTATTGTGAACTCAATCATATTGTGATCACTGCCTCCTAAGGGATCTTTTTCTTAAGCTTCCTACTCACCTATGGTTCATTAACATAACACCCAATCCAGTATAGCTGATTCCCTAGTAGGCTCAATGACAAACTGCTCTATAAAGCATCTCAAAGGCAAAAAGCTCACTTTCTTTTGACAAACAGACTGTCAATTATTGATCCCGAGGGAAATTGGGTTTTGTTACTGTCACACCAACCAAGAATAGTGTAGAAATACAGCAATATAAACCATAAATAATTAAATAATATTAAGTAAATTATGCCAAGTGGAAATAAGTCCAGGACCAGCCTATTGGCTCAGGGTGGTTGACACTCCGAGGGAGGAGTTGTAAAGTTTGATGGCCACAGGCAGGAATGACTTCCTATGACACTCAATGTTGCATCTCGGTGGAATGAGTCTCTGGCTGAATGTACTCCTGTGCTTAACCAGAACATTATGGAATGGATGGAAGACATTGCCCAAGATGGCATGCAACTTGGACAGCATCCTCTTTTCAGACACCACCGTCAGAGAGTCCAGTCCCCACCCCCCCACAACATCACTGGCCTTACGAATGAGTTTGTTGATTCTGTTGATGTCTGCTACCCTCAGCCTGCTGCCCCAGCACACAACAGCAAACATGATAGCACTGGCCACCACAGACTCGTAGAACATCCTCAGCATTGTCCAGCAAATGTTAAAGGACCTCAGTCTCCTCAGGAAATAGAGACGGCTCTGCCTCTCCTTGTAGACAGCCTCAGTGTTCTTTGACCAGTCCAGTTTATTGTCAATTTGTATCCCCAGGTATTTGTAATCCTCCATCATGTCCACACTGACCCCTTGCATGGAAACAGGGGTCACCAGTGCCTTAGCCCTCCTAAGGTCCACCACCAGCTCCTTAGTCTTTTTCACATTAAGCTGCAGATAATTCTGCTCACACCATGTGACAAAGTTTTCCACCGTAGCCCTGTACTCTGTCTCATCTCCCTTGCTGATGCATCCAACTATGGCGGAATCATCAGAAAACTTCTGAAGATGGCAAGACTCTGTGCAGTAGTTGAAGTCCGAGGTGTAGATGGTGAAGAGAAAGGGAGACAGGATAGTCCCCTGTGGAGCCCCAGTGCTGCTGACCACTCTGTCTGACACACAGTGTTGCAAGCGCACGTACTGTGGTCTGCCAGTCAGGTAATCAATAATCCATGACACCAGGGAAGCATCCACCTGCATCACTGTCAGCTTTTCACGCAGCACAGCAGGGCGGATGGTGGTGAACGCACTGGAGAAGTCAAAAAACATGACCCTCACAGTGCTCACCGGCTTGTCCAGGTGGGTGTAGACACGGTTCAGCAGGTAGACGATGGCATCCTTAACTCCTAGTTGGGGCTAGTAGGCGAACTGGACGGGGTCTAAGTGTGGCCTAACCATAGGCTGGAACTGCTCTAGAACAAGTCTCTCCAGGGTCTTCATGATGTGGGAGGTCAATGCCACTGGTCTGTAGTCATTGGAGCCACTGGGGCGCGGCATCTTCGGTACAGGGACAAGGCAGGACGTCTTCCACAGCACAGGAACCCTCTGGAGACTCAGGCTCAGGTTGAAGACATGGTGAAGTACTCCACATTGCTGGGGGGCACAGGCTTTGAGCACCCTGGGGCTGACACCATCCGGGCCTGCAGCCTTACTTGGGTGAAGACATTTCAGCTGTCTTCTCACCTGTTCAGCTGTGAAGCCCACCGTGGTGGTATCAGGTGGGGGAGAGGTGTAGTCATGAGAGCAGGGTGGGGGGCTGTGAGGAGGGGTAGGAGAGGAGAGTGGAGTATGTGTTGGTTGGGGGCCGACAACAGATGAATCATGTGGGGGATGGGCAGGGGCCACAGTGTCAAATCTGTTGAAGAACAGGTTAAGTTCATTGGCCCTATCCACACTGCCTTCAGCTCCTCTATTGCTAGTTTGCCAGAACCCAGTGATGGTCCTCATCCCACTCCAGACCTCTCTCATGTTGTTCTGCTGGAGTTTCCACTCAAGCTTCCTCCTATACCAACCTTTAGCCTCCCTGATCTTGGCTTTCAGGTCCCTCTGTATTGTCCTCAGCTCCTCCCTATTTCCATCTCTAAACACCCTCTTTTTAGCGTTCAGGATGCCCTTAATGTCCTTTGTTACCCCTGGCTTGTTATTTGAATAACAAAGGACAGTTTCTGCCGGAACATTGCAGTCCACACAGAAGTAGATGTAACCAGTGATGCTCTCTGTGAGCCCATCAATGTCCTCTCCATGTGAGTCACAGAGTGCCTGCCAGTCTGTCACCTCAAAACAACCGTGGAATGCCTCATAAGCCTCCCCCAACCATTTCCTCACTGTCCTCGAAGTTGCAGGTTTAATCTTTACCAGAGGCACGTAGCAGGGTTTGAGATGCACCAGGTTGTGATCTGACCTTCCCAGTGGGGGGAGGGGAGAGGAGCTGAATGCATCCTTAACATTAGCATACATCGTCTAGGGTCCTCTCCCCTCTGGTTCTACAGCTCACATACTGGGTGAAGTTGGGCAGTGGTCTAGCCACGGTAACATGGTTGAAGTCACCTGAGATGATAATAAGGGCACTTGGGTGCTGGGTTTGTAGTCTGGCTATGACAGTGTGAATGATGTTACATGCCGACATCGGGTTGGCAGAGGGAGGGATGTACACAACAACCACAATTGCATGTGAGATTTCCCTTGGCAAATAATTTGGCCGAGTCCAACAGCAAAAAGTTCAATATCCGGGCTACAAACATGTTCCTTGATCGTAATATGACCAGGATTGCACCATCTGTTGTTAACCAGAACAGCAAGCCCCACTCCTTTATGCTTACCGCTCTCAGCACAATTCCGATTGGCCCAAATGGTCTGGAAGCCCTCTCTGGAAATGTATTGGTCAGGTATGTCCTCGTGCAGCCACGTTCTTGGCATCCACTTCCAAATTGATTTTACCAATTGAACTGCACGTTGAAATCTCCCATGACTATCATAACATTGCCCTTTTGACATGCCTTTTCTTTCTCATGTTGCAATATGCAGTCCACATTCCAGCTACTGCTGGGAGGCCTGAATATAACTGTCATCAGGGTCCTTTTACCCTTGCAATTTCTTAACTCAACCCACAAGGATTCAACATCTTCTGATCCAATGTCACATCTTTCTACTGATTTGATGCCATTTTTTACCAACAGTCACACCAGCCTCTCTGCTGACTTTCCTACCCCTACAATACAACATATAACCTTAGACATTCAGCTCCCGACTACAAGCATCCTTCAGCCATGATTCAGTGATGGCTACAACATCATAGCCAACAATCTGTACAAAGTGCAACAAGATCACCCACCTTATTATACTCTTTCTTATACTTATTTCTTATACTCCATGCATTGAGTTATGATGCTTTGAGTACTGAGTATTGCCACCCTTTTTGATTCCGCATCCTTAATGCACCGGTGCTCACCCTACTGGTTGCTATTATTTTATATCATCTGCTGCCCTTGCTAATAGTCTGACTGCATGCTATCTTTGCTTTTTTTCACCATTCGGTCTATCCTGAGTCCCTTCACTCCAGTTCCCACACCCCTGCCAAATTAGTTTAAACCCTCCCCAACAGTTCTAACAAACCTGCCCGCGAGAACTTTGGTTTCCCTCGGGTTCAAGTGCAACCTAACAGTTTTGTATAGGTCACACATCCCCCAGAAGTAATCAAAATGATCATAGAATCTGAAGCCCTGCCCCCTGAACTAACTTCTCAGCCATGCATTAGTTTGCCAAATCATCCTGTTTCTACCTTCACTGGCATGTGGCACAAGCAGCAATCCAGATATTACGAACTGGGAGGTCCTGCTTCTCAGCTTTCTACCTAGCTCTCTGAATTTTCTTTGCAGGACCTCTTTTCTTTTCCTTCCTATGCCTAAAACATCTGGCTGCTCTCCCTTCCTCTCCAAAATGTTCTGGACGCGACCTGAGACACCCCTGACCCTGGCACCGGGGAGGCAACATACCATCTGGGTATCTCGTTCACGTCTACAGAATCTCCTGTCTGTTCCCCTGACTACTGAGTCCCCTATTACTATGCTCCCCTCTTCTCCCTCTTTCCCTTCTGCACCATGGACCTATGCTTAGCGCCAGTAAGCTGATCTCTGTTGCATTCCCCTGGAAGGTCACTCCCCACAACAGTATCCAAAGTGGTATACTTATTTTTGAGGTGAATGGCCACAGGGATGCTCTGTGCTAATTGCCTATTCACATTTCCATTTCAACACAAAATACTCTGCAGATGCTGGGATCAAAGCAACACGCACAACACGCTGGCAGCATCCGTGGAAGCAACCAATGTTTCGGGCTGAGACCTTTTGTCTCCTGACAGTCACCCAGCTACTCACCTCCTGCGACTTTGGGGTAATTCCTGTCCTGTAGCTCTGATCGATTATCTCCTCATTCTCCTGTTCAAGCTGAAGGTCATCTGCAACTGCTGCTCCAGATCCCTAATGCAGTCTTCAAACGGCTGCAGCCAGGCGCACTTCATGCCGATGTAGTTCCCTGGGAGTCTTTGGGTCTCCCAGGACTCTAACATCCGGCATGAAAAACGCACAACAGCCATCTACTACACTGGCAGTAAGAGGAAAACAAAGGAACTTTAACAGAAGCTTAAACAAAGCCAATGCCTCTTTCGAGCCAAAACCTGACACTACTCTCACCACTGGCCTACTCCCAACAATGGCCGCCCCACTTGTCTCGTCTGGACTTTTAAATAAGTGTTGCTGACCTGTGAGAACCTCATTGCTGTGGCCTGCTCCTGCTGCTGGACCATAAAAACCAGGCTGACTATGGCCTATTTTATCATGTGCCTCCAAATACCCAAGTCCTCATCCTTAATAATCAACTCTAAAATCTTCCCAACCACTAAGGTCATACTAACTGGCCAAGAGTTTCCTTTCTTCTACCTTTCTCCATTCTTGAAGAGTGGAGTGACATTTGCAATTTTCCGGTCTTCTGGAACCATTCCAGAATAGATTGATTCTTGAAATATCATTACTAATGCCTGCACAATCTCCTCAGCCACCTGTTTCAGAACTCTTAGGTGTAAACCATTTGGCCTAGGTGATCTAACTTCAGACCACTTAGTTTTCCAAGAATCTTGTTTCTAGTTATGGTAACTTCACACACCTGGAACTTTCATCATATAGCTAGTGTCCTCCTCAGTGAAGACTGATGCAAAATACTTATTCAATTCATTTGCTATTTCCTTGTCCCCCATTACTACCTCTCCAGCATCATTTTCCAGCAGTCCAACATCCACCCTCGCCTCTCTTTTACACATTATGTATAATCATATAACAACCATATAACAATTACAGCACAGAAACAAACCATTTCAGCCCTTCTAGACTGTGCTGAACGCTTACTCTCACCTGGTCCCTACCACTGTCTGAGTGGTATCTGAAAAAAACTTTTGGTATTCTTTTTAATATTATTGCCTAGCTTACTTTCATAGTCTATCTTTACCTTCTTAATGACTTCTTCAGTTGTCTTCTGTTGGTATTTGAAAGCTTCCTAATCCTCTAACTTCTCATTAATTTTTGCTCTTTAGCTAGAGAGTGGTGAATCTGTGGATTTCATTGCCACAGGCAGCTGAGGAGGTGTCTATTACAAGATGCCCCCACTGCGCCAGCTTCTGGGATTTAGACGCACAAACTCCCTGGAGTACAGATAGCTGACGCGGCCCCTTTTAGGGTTCAGAACGGTCCCACCAATTGGTACTCATGGTTCAAGAATTAAGTATTTAAGGAATACCTGACCTTGTAGTTTGATACTCAATCATAAGTCTTACTCGTGATTTCACCATGCATTTGTTTTGTGCTTAGTTCTCAATCCAGCTTGATACTGTGTCTCAATCCTTGCTTCAGATACTCCAGCATTTGGGTCCAAGCCATCTTCATCATGGACTCTTGTCACAGTACAATTGAGTTAACCTGAACCTAGTGGGTTACTGTAGCCTTTCGTCAGCTGTGGCCAGCCACACCAAGGAAAATTTCAAGACAGAGTCCAGAGATACATGACTTCCAGGTCACCATGTGCCAAGTATTGCAGGAGAGAAGCCAAAGTCTCTCGGATGAGGCTGTTGGCCACTCTCTGGAGCCAGTTCATCTTCTGACCCTGCAGAGATTTGACAGTGACCCGGGCTCTTGCCACAAGTTCCTCATCTAGTGCTTATTAGTGTTTGAACTCCAGCTGTCCCAGTTCCCTTCGAAGTGTGGAAAGGTGGCCTTCATTATCTCTCTTCTGATTGGATGAACCGTGGCCTGGGCCACAGCACATTGGAAATGCAGGTTAAAAATCTGCACAGTTTCGGAGGAATTTGTGGCCACCATGAGGATGATGTTCCATCACTCCGCCAGAGCCAGCCAAGCCTGAGACTGCCTGATGAAGACCGAAAGGGTGGAAAGTCAGCAGCTGACTACGTGATTGAATTTCAGACCTTGGCCAAGAGAGTGGCTGGAATGGGGAGGCCTTGACCTTGATTCCGAGGACTTTGAGGTTCTGATTGATCAATCCATTCGCCTTGATAATTGTCTGACAGACAAAAGAGGGACCACTTCAGAAGTCGAAGAAAGCCGGTCTGAGCCCGATCCCTATGCATTGCAGTTCCACTCTCCAACCTTGGGCCATAGCCAGCCCATCACCTGCTCAAGATCCAGTCAAGTCCATGCAGATCGGTGCGTCAGACACTCCACCGATGAGAGGTTCCAGTACCAGAGTCATGGTTGCTGCTTTTACTGTGGGGAAGCAGGTCACTTAGAGTCATAGAACACTACAGCACAGATAAAGGCCCTTCAGCCTATCTTGTCCATGCCAAACTATTAATCAGCCTAGTCCCATCAACCATAGCCCACCATACCCCTCCCTATTAATGTGCGTATCCCCAAACTTCTCTTAAATGCTGCAATGAAATCTACATCCACACTCGCACCACCCTCAGAATGAAGTTCTTAAATATTTTACCTTTCACCCTTAATCTATGATCTCTAGCTCTAGTGTCACCTAAACTCAGTGGGGAAAAAAGAACTTGCTTGCATTAACCCTTTCTACACTTAGTGGCTACTTTATTAGGTACCTCGTGTAACTAATAAAATGGCCACACTTGGGGGTCGAATGTCCAAAGCTGCAGCCAACTGAGGAACTGCTAAGACTGTCCAGTGTCAGGAGGACTGTGTTGGTAGCAGCCACCATGCCCAATCCTATGGAATCTGGTTTCATGCTAGGGTAAGAACTTGAGGCAGGTCTTCTGTGGACTTGAAGGCAGTGGGTAATTTTCTGGATTTAGA
The DNA here is from genome assembly GCF_030144855.1 of Hypanus sabinus. Lineage (NCBI taxonomy): Eukaryota > Metazoa > Chordata > Chondrichthyes > Myliobatiformes > Dasyatidae > Hypanus > Hypanus sabinus. The sequence goes on along the minus strand of NC_082718.1, from coordinate 70,809,158 downwards.
AACCGCACATCAGTTCGATATACCGCTGCAAGAGTTGAGCCAGTCCTTGCCCGCAACTGTCCTGGATGACCAACCGCTAGGCTCTGGACAGATTTGGACTGAGGAACTGCAGATGAGGATAGGGGATCATGTGGAAGACATTAATTTCTAGATTATTGACTCTCTACTCATACCCCCTATCCTCGGGTACCCTTGGCTGACCTAGCATAACCCATCCGTGGACTGGAGGGAGGGGAGAATCATTGCTTGGTCCAGTCATTGTAAGAGGCTTTGTTCACAGCATGGTGTTCCAACACCCAGACCCTCCAGTGACCAACGACCTATAAGGAAGCAGGCTTCAGTGCAAGGAAACCTAAGACCTTCTGTTTTCAAGAGCATACAAGCCGGTTCTGGTCAAAGGGACAGTGTAAGTCCCATCAAAGTCCAGTCGGAATCCCACAGGAACTAGAAAGGGGGAATTTCCAAGTCAACATAAGACCAAGGAGATACCCGAGCAATCTGGGAAACTTGCAGCTAAGCTGAAGGGAACCAACTGCCAGGTCTCAAGGAAGGGAAAGACTCCTTTATGCCGATCCTTGAAGCCTATTCTCGGGGATGCAAGAACCCTTTGTAACATCTTACTGCTGTTGCCTGTGGATACAGACGGGGAGTTGGACTTATTCAATTTGGCCAGTTTCCACGGATGAACTTTGTGAGCTCAAGAGAGGACTCTGAAGCCCATTGAATCACACCTGTCACCAAAGAAGTGAAGGTCCGGAGGAGATAGCAACACCTAAACTGGTAGAAATCCACTCTGTTTACAAGCACTTACAGGAGGTCTTCAGCAAGAGAAAGGCCTCGACTCTTCCACCACACTGACCCTATGACTGCTCTATAGACTTGCTGTGGTAGTTATCCTCTGCGGGGTGATTTGTACACACTCTCAGAAGCACTGTGAAGGAGTATAGAAAGGAAGTTCTTGCTACAGGCTTCCTTCTACCTCACCTGCCAGCACAGGTTGCTTCTTCATACAAAAGAGAGATGGGAGCCTGCGGCTATGCATTAATTACAGGGAATTAAACTACATAATGTCTAAGAATCACTACCCTCTTCCTCTTATACATACAGTTTTCGAGTTGCCATACAAGTACCTGGTTATGCCATTCAGCCTTGTGGATGCTCCAGATGTTTTCCAAGCCTTTATAAACAATGAGCTCTGGGATACTCTCCATTAGGTATGCCTTTATCTACCTGGATGATCTCTTAATCTTCTCGAAGTCCATGGAGGAGCACATCGCTCATATCAGGGACATTTTAAAGAGGCTTCTAGACAATGTGACGACTGTTTCATTTTTGGGGTTTCATCATCTCCATTGGCCATCTCAAGATGGACTCTACCAAGACCCAGGTAGTCAGAGACTGGCTACCACCATCCAGTATCAAACAAGTCCAGCAGTTCCTGGGGTTTGTTAATTTCTACTGGAAGTTCATCAGGAACTTCAGCTCAGTGGCAGCTCCACTGAGGGTATTAACTAAGAAATCCACAGGTCCTTTTGTCTGGATGACTGAAGCAGGGGCTGCTTTCACAGGGCTCAAGCAGTGGGTCCCAACAGCTCCCATTTTGGTTGCATCTAACCCAGACCTTCCCTTTATTGTGGAGGTGGATGCCTTGGATGTTGGAGTAGGTGCAGTTTTGTCTGAATGGACACCTTTGGACAAATAAACTGCACCTGTGTTTAATTTATTTCCAGGCAGCTATACTTGGCAGAGGTAAATTATGACAGCACTGGCCAGAGTGGTCCAAGAGCTCTTTTATTGTTTGGACAGACAACAAGAACCTGGCTTAGATTCAGGAGGCCAAGAAACTGAATTCCAGGCAGGCCGGGTGGTCTTTCGTCTTTAACCACTTTAATTTCATCCTGACCTATCGACAAGGGTCAAAGAACCAGAAAGATCAGAATCAGGTTTATTATCACTGGAATGTGTTGTGAAATTTGTTAACTTAGCAGCAGCAGTTCAATGCAATACATGATATAGAAGAAGAAAAAAATAAAATAATAACAATAATAATAAGTAAATCCATTGCAATAGATGTATATTGAGTAGATTAAAAATCACACAAAAAACAGCTGCTACATGAGTCGCCACGAGGTGCCCCAGAAGACAGATGCCTTGTCCCACCAGTTTCCCGAATTGGAATGAGAAGAGCAGCCAATGCCATTTTACACTAAGCCAGGGTAGTAGCACCAATTCATTGGGGAATCGACACCCTTGTTCACAGGACACAAGCACAAGGGGAGATTCCTAAGAATAGTGCTCAAGGTCGGCTGCTCATTCAGAGTACAGTCCGGCCCCAGGTACTCCAATGGGAACAATCCTCAAGGGCTCCTCCACTCCCTACCTGTTCCAGAAAGATCTTAGGTACACATGTCCATTGACTTTGTCATGGATCTCCCAATCACCAAGAGGAAGTCGATAATTATGGTATTTTTTGATCATTTTTCGAATGTCTGCAAGTTCATTGCCTGGACCAGAGCTTCAGGATTCACAGATTCCTGGTGGACATTGTCTCGACTGTGGTCCAGAATTCACATCACATTCTTGGAGGGTGCTCTATAAATGGTAGGCTTATTCAGAAAGTCAGGAGGCATGGGATCCAGGGAGTTTGGCCCAGTGGATTCAGAACTGGCTTGCCTGCAGAAGGCAGAGGGCCATGGTGGAGGGAGTACATTCAGATTGGAGGGTTGTGACTAGTGGTGTCCCACAAGGATCTGTTCTGGGACCTCTACTTTTTGTGATTTTTATTAACGACCTGGATGTGGGGTAGAAGGGTGGGTTGGCAAGTTTGCAGATGACACAAAGGTTGGTGGTGTTGTGGATAGTGTTGAGGTTTGTTGAAGATTGCAGAGAGACATTGATAGGATGCAGAAGTGGATTGAGAAGTGGCAGGTAAAGTTCAACCCAGAGAAGTGTGAGGTGGTACACTTTGGAAGGACGAACTCCAAGGCAGAGTACAAAGTAAAAGGCAGGATACTTCGGAGTGTGGAGGAGCAGAGGGATCTGGAGATACATGTCCACAGATCCCTGTAAGTTGCCTCACAGGTAGATAGGGTAGTTAAGAAAGCTTATGGAGAGTTACCTTTCATAAGTTGAGGGATAGAGTTTAAGAGTCGCCATGTAATGATGCAGCTCTATAAAACTCTGGTTAGGCCACATTTGGAGTACGGTTCTGGTCACTTCTCGATAGGAAGGATATGGAAGCATTGAAAAGGGTACAGAGGAGATTTACCAGGATGCTGCCTGGTTTAGAGAGTATGGATTATGATCAGAGATTAAGGGAGCTAGGGCTTTACTCTCTGGAGAGAAGGAGGATGAGAGGAGACATGATAGAGGTATAAAAGATATTAAGAGAAATAGACAGAGTGGACAGCCAGTGCCTCTTCCCCAGGGCACCACTGCTCAATACAAGGGGACATAGCTTTAAGGTAAGGGGGGGGGAGTTCAAGGGGATATTATAGGAAGGTCTTTTACTCAGAGAGTGGTTGGTGTGTGGAATGCACTGCTTGAGTCAGTGGTGAAGGCAGATACACTAGTGAAATTTACGAGATTATTAGACAGGTATATGGAGGAATTTAAGGTGGGGGGGGGGTTTATATGGGAGGCAGGGTTTAAGGGTCGGCACAACATTGCAGGCCGGAGGGCCTGTATTGTTCTATGTTCTAAACTCTTAACACCATAGATATAGGAGCAGAAGTAGGCCATTTGGCCCATCAAGTCTACTCCACCATTCAATCATGGGTTGATCCAATTCTTCCAGACATCCCTACTCCCCTGCCTCCTCCCCATACCTTGATGCCCTGGCTAATCAAGAACTTATCAATCTCTGCCTTAAAATGCACCCAATGACTGCCTCCAAAGCTGCTCGTGGCAACAAATTCCATAGATTTACCACCCTCTGACTAAAGTAATTTCTCTGCATCTCTGTTCTAAATGGGCGTCCTTCAATCATGAAGTCATGTCTTCTTGTCCTAGACTCCCCTACCATGGGAAATAACTTTGCCATATCTGATCTATTCAGGCCTTTTAACATCTAGAGTATTTCTATGAGATCCCCCCTCATTCTCCTGAACTCCAGGGAATACAGCCCTAGAGTTGCCAAACTTTCCTCTTACGGTAATCCTTTCATTTCTGGAATCATTCTCATGAATCTTTTCTGAACCCTCTCCAATGTTAGTATATCCTTTTTAAAATAAGGACCCCAAAATTGCACACAATACTCCAAGTGTGGTCTCACAAGTGCCTTATAGAGCCTCAACATCACATCCCTGCTCCTATGTTCTGCACCTCTAGAAATAAATGCCAACATTGCATTCACCTTTTTCACCACTGACTCAATCTGGAAGTTAACCTTTAGGACTCCTGCATAATCCTGCACAAGGACTCCGAAGTCCCTTTGCATCTCTGCATTTTGAATTCTCTCTCCATCTAAATAATTGTCTGCCTGTTCGTTTCTTCCACCAAAGTGTATGACAATACACTTTCCAACATTGTATTTCATTTGTCACTTCTTTGCCCATTCCCCTGAACTATTTAAGTCTCTCTGCAGTGATTCCTCAACACTACCTGCTCCTCCACCTATCTTTGTATCATCAGCACATTTAGCCAAAAATCCATTAATATCATAGTCCAGATCACTGAGCTACATCGTTAAAAGCAGCGGTCCCAACACCTACCCCTGTGGAACTCCAATGGTAACCAGCAGCCAGCCAGAATAGGATCTCTTTATTCCCACTCTCAGTTTTTTTACTAATCAGTCAATGCTCCACCCATGCTAGTGTAACTCCTCTGTAGTTCCATGGGCTCTTATCTTGCTAAGCAGATAAAATTCTGAAAATCCAAGTACATCACACCTACTGCATCTTTGTCTACCCTGCTTGTAATTTCCTCAAAAAAATTGCAGTAGATTAGTCAGGTAGGATTTTCCTTTTGGGAAACCATGTTGACTTTGGCCTATCCTGTCATATGGCTCCAAGTACACCGTAATCTCATCCCTAACAATAGATTCACTTGTCAGCCACAGTAGTGTCCATCTTCCATTCAAAAATGTCTTCTTATTTGGAATATATCTGTTTTGCACTTTCTCTTTTTTTGCAGAAACTCTAGCCATTGCTGCTCTGCTGTCCTTCCTGCTGACGTCCCTTTCCAGTCAACCTTGGCCAGTTCCCCTCTCATGCCATTGTAATTTCCTTTATTCCACTGAAATACCGACACATTGGAATTTAGTTTCTCCTTCTCAAATTTCAAAGTGATCTTGATCATATTGTGATCACTGTTCCCGAAGAGTTCCTTAACCTTAAGCTCTCTTGTCACTCCTGGATCATTGCACAACACAGCTGATCCCCTAGTGGGCTCAACAACAAGCTGTTCTAAAAAGTCATCCATTAGACATTCTACAAATTCTCTCTCTTGAGATCCAGTACTGGCCTGGTTTTCCCAATCCATTTTCATGTTAAAATTCCCAACACTTATCATGACATTGCCCTTCTAACATGCCTTTTCTATTTCCTGCTGCAATTTGTAATACACATCCCAGCTGTTGTTTGGAGGCCTGTATACAACTACCATTAGGGTCCTTTTACTCTTGTCTTAACTCAACCCATAGAGACTTTACACCTTCCAATTCTATGTCATCCCTTTCTAATGATTTAATGTTATTTCTTATACACAGGGTCCAAAAGTGCAAGTAAAAATGGATTAGGGCAAGAGATATTTTGCCGGACTCTGCCTGGAGAGCAGAGACCAAGTCAAACAAAAAGAGAAGACAAGGTCCTGCTTTACAGCCTGGGCAACAGGTCGACTTGCTTCTCAATGTAGAATCCAGAAAGTTGGTGCCCAAGTTCATTGGACCCTTTGAAACCCTGAGGAAAGTAAACCCGGTGGCTTATATCTTGCAGCTCCCCAACACCCTAAAGATCAATTTGACCTTCCACATTTCTAAATTAAAACCTGTCTGCACCAGCTCCTTAGCCCCACCATCATCCAGGTTTATCACGGGGGAACAGGTCTTCACGGTGAAAAGACCTCTGGGTTCACATATTGTTCCAGAGGTTCAGCAATACCTCACAGACTGGGAAGAATTCAAACCCAAGGAGAAGTGCTGGGTCCCTGAAATAGAGATCTTGCATCCAGCTCTCATCCACAATTGCCATCACTGCATTTCCTAGCAGCCAGGGCCATCATGAGTCAGCTGTAAGGGAGGAGGTCCTGTTATGAGATGTTCCAATTGCACCAACTTCTGGGATTTAGACACACAAACTCCCCAGAGTACGGATAGTTGATGCTGCCCCTTTAAGGGTTCAGAATGGTCCTGCTAATCGGTAATCATGGTAATTGATAATCACTAGGCGATTACACCTAGTGTTTGTTTTGTGCTCAGTTCTCAATCCAGTTTGGTATCGTGTCTCAATCCTTGCTTCGGATACTCCAGCATTTGGGTCCAAGCCATCCTCATCAAGGACTCTAGTTACAAAGTCATTGGGTATATTTAAAGCAGATGTTGGTAGATTCTTGATTAGTCAGGGCATGAAGGGGTCCAGAGAGAAGGCAGGAGATTGGAACTGAGAGGGTAATGGATCAGCCAGGATGAAATGGTGGAACAGACTTGATGGGCCAAATGGCTTAATTCTGCTCCTATTTTTAAAAGTCAACAAATTCACTGGAAAATATATTATATTCCTGTGTGAAATATGGAACAAAAAAGTGCTGTGATGTTAATAGGAGTAATATCCAAAAGTGTGGAAAATATACTAGTGTGACACCACCATCATCCCAAGAATGCCAGATTACAGAAGTTTTACTGTAGTTTATAAATGATCAGAAGTCAAAAACAGGAATGTTCCAAAGTGTCTAAATGCTTGTCAATATAGATCATGAACATGTCAAACCAACTAATGAATATAGTTTTAAAGATTATAGGAATGTTGCCCTTTACATTTAAAACACAATATGGAGAACTACTATAAAATAATATAATCTAGAGGAAGATATTGCAATTCTTAAATGGTGTGCATATGACTCTGATTTTACACCAAATAAATTTTGGCTAGATTTAAGGACTGGACAGCTAAAGGAATAACAGTTCTTTGCAACATAATGAAAGAAGGAACACTGTTCAGTTTTGAAATGCTTAAAGAGAAACACTTATTAGAAAAACAAGATTTTTTTATCGGTATTTACAGATGCAACAATATGTTAATAAGACACTTAAAAATGTAACCAAGGCAAATACAGGCTTGATAGAGCTCTTTAGAAAAGCATATAATTCAGATAATGGTAGTAGGATCATTTGAAGCATGTATAAGGGGTTGTCAAATCTTAAAACACATTCGACTTCATACATTAAAACAAAATGGGAGCAGGAAGGAGGGATAATTGTATCTGAGGAAGAATGGACAACAATATGGAGGTATCAATGGAAGTGTACCAGTTCACAGAAATGGAGGGAGTTTGGATGGAAAAACTTGATAAAATATTTTATTACACCCTCTCAGAAATCCCATTATGATAGTAACCTCCCTGTTTGCTGGAGAAATTGTGGAAATCAAAATGCAAATCATTATCATATTTTTTGGGACTGCCCTGTTATCAAAAACTATTGGAGGTGGATACACAATGCCCTACAAGACATCTTTAAATGTGAAATACCCTTAGAGAGTAAGACCATATATTTTGGATATATACCTCAAGAATGGTTGAAAAGAGATAAATATTTAATGAATATACTGTTGGTGGCTGGTAAAAAGACTCTTACTAGGAAATGGTTATCATAGGAGAGCCCAACTTTAAATACATGGATGAAAATTACAATGGACATTTACAAAATGGAGAAGATAACAGCATCTGTTAATCATAAGCTGGAACAATTTGATTCATACTGGGGAAAATGGTTTAACTACATAATGGTTCATAGGCCTGATTTTATTCTCACAAATCAATGAATCTGTTGTAAAAAAAAAGATCACTCCCTACTTGTACATAGTTCTTCCCACTCTTTTCTATAAGTGTATAGCTCAGATAAATACTTTGTGATATATAAGATTATATGACATATATGTACAATGTCTGAAATACATCTTATGGAAATGTTCGTTTGATGATGAACTTCAATAAAAAAATAAATTACAAAAAAAACACACTATGTTAAGAATGTTGATAAACAGGAGAATCTGTTATTACTGCTGGAAACACTAATCCCAATGGTCGGATTACCAAGGGCAAGCCCTTCCTCTCACACTGTACCCTATCATCTGCCCTTTTTGTACCTTGTTCCATGCTCCAGGAGACTCTGAATAATCACTTCCATACCTGTCCCATAACCAATAACGAAGGACAAAAGCCACAGGACTCATCACTGGGCCACTAACCATTATTACCAACACCTGAAAATAAACAGAACTATCAGGCCAAGCCTGTGGTTATAACTTGGATGGATGAATTATCACATATATTTTCATGGTAATTGAAAATAATATAGCAACAGAAAGGGAAAACGTCAGCTCAACAGAATAAAGATGGCAAACAATGAATTTACTATTTGTTACTTTACACTTCAAACAATATACACTTGTAGTTGGATCAGCTGCAAAGTCACACCCTTTTTACATAAGGGGAAAATAAAATGGAGAATTGATAACCTGAATGCAAAACTACAATATGAATCTGAAAAAAATGACAATGGCAAATTTGAAAAATTTTAGGTAAAATATTTGAATTAAAATTGTTAAACAAGCAAACTTGAAAATAGTGACACCAAGTCTAACTTCAGCTCTGGTCCCATTCCATTCACAGCCTGTAATATTCCAGCAGAATTCCAGTAGAAATGTTAGAGGCAGGTTCGATATTGTCATTTGAAGTAAAATTGGATAGGTATATGGACAGGATAGGAATGGAGGGCTATGGGCTGAGTGCAGGTCGGTGGGACTAGGTGAGAATAAGCATTCCGCAAGGACTAGAAGGGCTGAGATGGCCTGTTTCCATGCTGTAATTGTTATATGGTTATATAATATCTGTCCTGTATGAAAGGAACTTATATTATTAAGAATAAGTGGAAGAGATAGTTACAAAGGTGAAATAAGTTTACCTATTTTGGTTTCACAAATTATCCAATAATTTCCTCCCTGCTATTTTCTCTTCTCCCTTGCTCATAAACAAAATTCCTACTTGGACACAATGTGAATGGTGAACCCGCAAATCAAGAAGCAGTATCAGACCACTCTGCAGACTGAATTCTATACATAAAAATGGTTAAACCTGCAATGTAACAGTTCTCCTTCAGCATCTCTGCAATTGCTTTGGTGCCTGCAGCCTCCAGCCAGTTATCCTTCAAATTCAACTTTATGACTGAGGTGTTGGTTATCAGAGAAACGGAAATTGCTTTGGCCCCCTGAAAACAACAATAAAATACAAAAGAAACTTTAAAGAATGAATCAATAGTAGTCTAAAGCTGAAAGAATGAGAAAACTAGAAGCTGGAGAGTGAATCGAGGTTAAGGTCTTTTTCTTGTGGAATACAGACTTATTTTATCCTCAAATTAAACTGTTCATAAGAAAGGTTTGATCTCTCTGAAGATGCTGTTTTCTCATTGGTATGCAGTTTACTGCAGGAACAGTAACACCAGTTTTGGGACTTGAACTACACTGTGGTGGCAGGACAGCTCTACAAACAGGTAGCCAGAACTGCATAGTGCATCATTGACATCAGCCTTCAAAGACATATATACAGAAATGTGCCAGTAAAAAGCCAGCAATATCATGAAGGATCCCCCCCCCCCACCCTCCTCATTGACTGTTTGCCCCAATTCCATCAGGAAAGAGGCATAACAGCACAGCACCCATTTTTGAGTTTGACCACCAAACTCAAAAGTAGTTACTTTCCCCTTGCTGATCAACACCTCTACCCACTAACCCACTCCACCAAATTCATCCCTTCCCACCACCACCACTTTATCATTTCCTGTCAGTGTTACCTTATGTACAGATATTCCTGCACTTGGAGTCACTTTAATTATATACAATCAGTCATACATTACAATACAATCATTAGCTAATTTGAAGTATTTATATTTATTGTGGGTTTTTTTTGCTGCATGCTTTGGATCTGGAGTAACAATCATTTCACTCTCCACTTGTGTACTGAAGAATGACATTGCTAAAATACAATAGGAATAAAGTACTGGAAGGAGGAGACTTGTCTTTATTGGATAACTTGGGGACTTGATAAGTATACATTCACTTAAAATGTTTTAGGGAGATAAATAGTTAGACCCAATTCCTCCAAATTTTAGAAATAGATATTGAAATATACAAGGGCTCGCACAAGTATGTAAAAATGCATGCAACTGACTTTGGAGAATATCAGCCATGATTCAGGTTCCATTCAGAGTTAGAAAACATTGCCATTAAGCTCAATTTCAGAAATTTGAGATCAAAATCTAAGTTGATGTTCTCATAGTATTAAGAGACTATTGTACTGTCAAAAAATTGAATTGACAATTATTTGGCATTATGATATCTTTTTGAAGCTATTCATTAGCTTTTCTGCTTGTTGTAGATGATGGCAGCTGCATCTTTGTCAATGTATACCCTGTTTCCACTAGAGCAATTAAATGGATTGTCAGTTGGAGTGCTGTTCATCTTCTCACTTCATGGAGTTAATGACTTCAAGAGAAGGAAGAAGATGAAAAAAATTAATGAGGGTTAAAGAAACAAAATACTTAAAAATATAAAATAAAACAGGAGATGTTAGGAGTAGATAACAGGTTTTCAGCATCCGTGAAGAAGAACACAAGAAAAATAAAGTTAATATGTTTTTCTATAAAATGAAAAGCATGTTGGTTAGTTTTTGCACTTTTTGTTTCATTGCCAAAATAGACACTTAGCCAGAAGATCAAGATTTTTGACCTAGGTTATGAGAATGCAGGGTGACTTGGACAGGTTGGGTGAGTGGGCAAATGTATGGCAGATGCAGTTTAATGTGGAGAAATGTGAGGTTATCCACTTTGGTGGCAAGAAGAGGAAGGCAGATTACTATCTAAATGGAGTCAAGTTAGGAAAAGGGGAAGTACAACGAGATCTAGGTGTTCTTGTACATCAGTCAATGAAAGCAAGCATGCAGGTACAGCAGGCAGTGAAGAAAGCTAATGGCATGCTAGCCTTTATAACAATAGGAATTGAGCATAGGAGTAAAGAGGTCCTTCTGCAGCTGTACAGGGCCCTGGTGAGACCCCATCTGGAGTATTGTGTGCAGTTCTGGTCTCCAAATTTGAGGAAGGACATTCTTGCTATTGAGGGAGTGCAGCGTAGGTTCACAATGTTAATTCCCTGAATTACAGGACTGTCATATGTTGAAAGATTGGAGTGACTGGGCGTGTATACATTGGAATTTAGAAGGATGAGAGGGGATCTGATTGAAACATATAAGATTATTAAGGGATTGGACACGTTGGAAGCAGGAAGCATGTTCCCGCTGATGGGTGAGTCCAGAACTAGAGGCCACAGTTTAAGAATAAGGGGTAGGCGATTTAGAACAGAGATGCGGAAAAACTTTTTCACCCAGAGAGTGGTGGATATGTGGAATGCTCTGCCCCAGAAGGCAGTGGAGGCCAAGTCTCTGGATACATTCAAGAGAGAGTTAGATAGAGCTCTTATAGATAGCGGGGTCAAGGGATATGGGGAGAGGGCAGGAACGGGGTACTGATTGTGTATGATCAGCCATGATCACAGTGAATGGAGGTTCTGGCTAGAAGAGCCGAATGGCCTACTCCTGCACCTACTGTCTATTGTCTATTGTTATGGAAAAACAATATTCATTCATCACAGAAACTAATAATGGAAGTGAGTATAATATAAAGCCACAATTAGAGTTTGCATTTAGCACAAGAAATAATATAAATGATGAAAACAGGAGGGGAATAATCAGTCATCCTGGCCTCTCAACCATTCAAAAAGAATATGCTTGATCTTTTACCTCAGTACTTTGTATACTAACCTTTTGACTCTCTTATCTAACAATCTAAGGACCTATTCCTGAAGCAAAGGAGGATGAGAGAAGGTATACAAAATATTGAGGGATCATAGATAGAGTAAATGCAAGCAGATTTTTTTCCACTGAAGTTGGGTGAGGATTGAATTTGAGGCCATGGGTTAAAGGTGACAGGTGAAATGTTTAAGTGGAATCTGAGGGGAAGAGAAATTTATAGATGAGAGAGGTATGGAGGGCTATGGTCCTGATGCAGGTTAATAGGAGTAGGCAGATTAATAGTTTGGCATGGAGTAGACGGACTGAAACTTAATCTCTTCTCATACAACAAACTCACTGTCCCGAGGATCAATCTGGTAAACCTTCTCTCTTCACAAGTATATCCTTCTGTAGACAGTGCTAAATAGATGCAAACATGATTTTTCAAATGTATTCTCATGAGGTCTCTATATATTGAATAATGACCTCTCTGCGCTTGCATACAAATCTTCTTGTTATAAAGACTTGATGTACTTGCAAGTCAACTTTCAGTGACTTAAGTATAGAGACACACAGGAACCTCTGAACACTAAAACATTTTGATTTCCAACCAATTTAAAAAATGGACATGGCCAAGAACAGATTTCTGTCCCAAGTACAGAATTAGTGAGCAGGTCTCTTCGATTTTAAACCCTGAACAAAGATAATACCAGCAGACATGGGACCTCCAACATCTTGAGAAAGAATAACTTGGAATAGGAAAAAAGGTAAACGAGTCTCGATAGTAACAAGATGAGGCTGTTAGCCAAGAAGAGGTAAAGCCTAAAATTCTGTTTAATTTCTACCTCAGAGTATGAAAACAATATTTGATAAGCATTTTGGCAAATATAACCACTGCTGACCAGTATCACAGCAGAAATGGAAATTCCATTTAAGTTCCAGAAATTTATTTAAGTGATAAACTTATCCACTGCCAGTAAAATCAATGGAAAAGTTCTTTCTAATAAATGTACTCAATAAAAGTTGGTCTAACCTTTGGTCCAAGTCCATAATGCATTAGAGACAGCTCCGAACTGTTCATATTCCGCAAAAAATAGGAGATTGGTACTACTCCATACATTTCACATGCCTGTTTATACTGCGCCTTCCCTGTAGCATCATAGGTATTTGTACCTTCTGAAAGAAAACCAAATCAGATGAGTACATTTGACATACAACACTGAAGTGTGTCCTGGCTTTATTTAAGCTAATGTCAATTGCGGTTAGAATGTCAGTCCACTTACAATAGCAACAATAAACACAACTGCTGAAAAAGAAACAAAAATCAGTTAATTTATTATTAAACTATACAAGAACATAACAGGTTTATATAATCATTGTTCAAATTCATGGATTGTTTATTTAGTTCATTGGTCTAATCAACTTGGACACCTGGAGGTTCAGTTAATACAAGGGAGTAATCAAATATTTCTTTCATTTCATTATTCACTTCAACTTGTAGCTCCATGGATGCTCCAAAAGTTCACTTACATGCCTTAACTTACCTTGGAATTAAGGCCCTAGTTGTTGTCAGTCTGTTTGATAATATGGGCCTTTGGATTGTATCCCATCTGCTATGCATTTTCCAGCAGGAAATAATGGAATCATATCTCTGTGAAAATTTTACCACTTGTTAGCCAATTTGGAAGTTTTGTGATACTATTGGGATCTGTTGTATAATCAAATAAAAGGTTCAGCACCATTATTATGAGATATATCTTGGGATGTGCTGCGGCACATCATCAGTGATGTAACCTGGTGTCATCAGGTGTTTTGGATCTTTCAACATAAGACACCCTCGCCCAGACGTCCCTGCGAGGGTTGCTCAGGCCCCGGCTTGTGTCCCAGCAGCATTAGTCCATGAGTCACACTTCTTGATCCATAACCATCTGGAGGCTCACTCAGTAGCCTCTTTGATGGTTCTGATAGCTCTTCTGTTTGCAGTCCCTGTAATGCCAAGGAGAGAGTAGATTCGGCAGAACCTCTATAGCCTACCTCTATAGGCTCGCATCGTGCCCTCTACCCCTGTCTCTGGCTCTGCCCTACTAGCTCCTGGTATATGGCCTTCTTACAAAAAACAGAACAGTACAGCACAGGAACAGACCATTCAGCCTGCAATGTTGTGCCAAACCAGCCAAAAAGCAAATCAAAAACACTCAAACACTAATCCTTCCTACCTACACCATATCCATAGCCCTCCATTTTCCCTACATCCATGTGCCTACCCAAACATCTCTTAAGAGCCTCTAATGTATTTGCCTCTACCACCATATCAGGCAGTGCATTCCAGGCATCCACGACTCCCTGAGTAAACAAAAAGCTCACCCCTCTGGTATTAGACACTCTCTGTTCACTTTATCTACATCTCTCATAATCTTGTAAATCTCTATTAGATCTCCCCTCAGCCTATGATGTTCCAAAGAAATCACCCAAGTTTATCCAGCCTGTTATGATAACAACAAGATGGCATCCTGATAAACCTCTTCTACATCCTCTCCAAAGCCTCAACATCCTTCCTGTAGCGGGGTGACCAGAAGTATACACAATACTTCAGATGTGGCCTAACTAACTTTTTATAAAATTGTAACATAACCCTCCAAATTTTGAACTCAATGTCTTGACTAATAAAAACAAGCATTCCATAAGCCTTCTTAGCCACCTTATCAACCTGTGTTATCCACTTCAAAGAACTATGAACTGGGATCCTAAGATCACTCTGCTCAGCAACACTTCACATTTATCTGGGTTAAACTCCATCTGCCATTTCTCAGCCCATATCTGCAACTGACCTATATCGTGGTGTATTCTTTGCTAATCTTCTACACTATCCACAACTCCACCAATCTTGGTACCATTTGCAAATTTACTAACTTACCCACTACAGTTTCAATCCAATTCATTTATATATCACAAACAGTAGAGGTTTCAGCACAGATCGCTGTGGAACTTCACTAATTACAACACTCTTGCTCGAATAAGTCCCTTCAATCACACAGCACATGGATGTAAGGAAGATGGCGAGATATGGACATAGTGTAAGTAGGAAGGATAAGTGTTTGCGTGTTTTTGATTTGCTTTTTGGCTGGTTCCACATTACACTGCGGTTGTTAAGAAGGCATATCGTGTGTTGGCCTTCATCAACTGTGGGATTGAGTTCTAGGACTGTGAGGTGTTACAGCTATATAAGACATTAGCTACACCCCACTTGGAGTACTGTCTTCAGCTCTGGTCAGTTCATTACTCTAGAGAGAGTGCAGAGGTGATTTACAAGGGTGTTTCCTGGATTGGAGAGCATAGGTTGAGAATAGGTTGAGTGAACTTAGCCTTTTCACCTTAGAGCAACGGAGGATGAGAGCTTCCTTGTAAGGGTGTATAAGATGATGAGAGACACTGATTGTGCGGATAGCCGGAGGCTAACATGAGGGGGCATAGTTTTAAGGTGCTTGGAAGTAGGTACAAGGGGGATGTCAGAGGTAAGTTTCTCGCACAGAGAGTGGTAGAATGCACTGCCAGCAAAGGTGGTAGAGGCAAATACAATAGGTCTTTTAAGAGACACTTAAATAGCAGCTTAGAAAAATAGAGGGCTAAGCGGTAGGAAACTTCTAGGCAGCTCCTAGAGTAGGTTACATGGTCAGCACAACATTGTGGGCTGAAGGGCCTATAATGTGGTTAATAGGTAGGGCCTATGTTTCTATGTAACCACCACCTTCTGTCTTCTATGTGCAAGCCAGTTCTGATTTAAAACAGCCAATTCATTTCAGACTCCATGCACCTTAATCTTCTGGATTAGGCTCTCATAAGCAACTTTTGTCAAACACCTTACTAAAAGCCAGACAATATCCATTGCCCTAACCTCATCAAGTCCTCTTGTCATCTTGTCAAAAAACTCAATTAAGTTGGTAAGGCATGACCTGCCACACAGACTCTCCCTAATTAGGCCATGGGCTTCCAAATGCCCTAAGAATTTTCTGCTGCAATTTCCCTAAAACTGATGTGAGACTCACCAGTCTATAGTTTCCAGGATTTTCCCTTGTTCTCTACTTAAACAGAGGTACAACATTAGTCCTCTGTGACCCACCTGTGGCTACAGGGGACATGAAGATACTGGTCAAGCACCTAACAACCTTGTCTTGTGCCTCCTTCAATAACCTGGTGTAAATCTCACTGAAATGCCTCCTCAATCCAGTCTTTCCAAGACACTGTTACCACCCGCTTCAAAGTTTCAGACAGAATGACCATGTCAGGGCTCAGTGATGATGAAGAAATACAGCCAGGGAACTTTAATACCTTGCCAAGATCAATTGCCAGTCAGATGCATGGCAAGCAAGCCTGCTGGTGATCTTGTCTGAAGCTGTGGTTGGCCTCCAACTTTAACAACTTTCTTGGTTAGCAAAGGTACTTACTGTTGTTAATGGCCAGGTAGATATAAACTACATAAAATAAAGTTTTTGCAACATGTTACCACACAGTTTTACCCTAGAAAGTGACAATTGTATGTTAAGAATCTCTGCACCAAAGTATTGAGAAATATGTAAAGGCACACAGTTTCTTTAAGAGAACACATCACTTACCCGAATTCAGAGAGCTTGAACTAGTATGCTGGAGGCAAACCTTACAGCGCTCTAAGTCTGCACTGTTGGAACATTACAAGCTAAAACAGTGTAATGTACTGCTACAGTGCTCTCATAAACTTCCCACAGATGTTTAAGGTAAACTTACTGATGTGATGGGCAAACCAAGTCTGAAATGGGGTCCAGAATTGACCCTATGAACTGCGCTGCTATTGAGGGTGAGAGGGGGAGGCGTCCAGTGTGAATGAGAGGGAGAGGGGGAGGCGTCCAGTGTGAATGAGAGGGAGAGGGAGAGGGAGAGGGAGAGGGAGAGGGAGAGGGAGAGGGAGAGGGAGAGGGAGAGGGAGAGGGAGAGGGAGAGGGAGAGGGAGAGGGAGAGGGAGAGGGAGAGGGAGAGGGAGAGGGAGAGGGAGAGGGAGAGGGAGAGGGAGAGGGAGAGGGAGAGAGAGAGGGAGAGAGAGAGAGAGAGAGAGAGAGAGAGAGAGAGAGAGAGAGAGAGAGATAGATATGATTTAATGTTATGGTTCCTCGGCTGATTGTTTACTTTTCTCCAAGGACTCTTTTGCCTGCATGTTAAGATTCCTGCAGAGACAGCAGGGCGGAGCCGATTGATAGATAGCTGGTGTCCAGCAATTGGAGATAAAAAGCAGGTCTGCTAAGACACAGACAGACACACCATGGGACCTTGAACGAGCTTTGTGCACCCAAATGAAGGTGGGGGTTTTGGAG
Source organism: Hypanus sabinus (assembly GCF_030144855.1). Taxonomy (NCBI): domain Eukaryota; kingdom Metazoa; phylum Chordata; class Chondrichthyes; order Myliobatiformes; family Dasyatidae; genus Hypanus; species Hypanus sabinus. The sequence goes on along the minus strand of NC_082718.1, from coordinate 70,791,825 downwards.
GATCGATTCGGGGAATTGATCAGTGGCTCACAGCGTGAGAAGGTGCGACCGGTGGAGAACTATTTTGTGTGTCCTCCCTTGCCTGGGTGATAGTTCTACCACTGAAGAGTGATCGTACAGGGTATGGTCATAGTCGGCGACCACAACAGGAAGACAACGGAAAGATCGACGGCAACAGCATCACCTCTCATCACTTCTCTCTCTCTGTTTCCAATGTTACTAAAACAACTACCTTGAACTGAACTGAACTCTGCATCATATCGTAAGACTGTATCCATTTATCCCTGGCTTCAACAGAGCCTGGTTTTGGTTCCTATTCCCAAACTTCTGTATATATCATTGCTAACCTGTTTCATATATTTGCATTTTATAGTACTGTATTGCTTAGTTTCCTAATAAACACTATTAGTTTACAGTAATACCAGACTCCAAGGTGTTTTCCATTTCTGCTGGTTCTTAACCTGGTCATGGGGCACGTGACACTGAATACAAGATTTCTAACCCAAATCTGTACACGCAGATTCCATTAAGGAAATCAATTTACTGGTTATCAGGTACGAAGCAATAATGGTTAAAATATTTGCTCCGGTTGATTTTAAACTTCCACCAACAGGTATGTCATTTTGTAGTGTTACGAATGTGGAGCAACTCTAAGGGTGCAAAGTCACCCCCTCCTTTTTGAGAATCGCAAAATCGCTAGTATTTCGGGTCTGATACCCAGGAAATGAGAGGGATACACAGCATGTCAGGAAATGAGAGAGAGAGAGAGAGAGAGAGAGAGAGAGAGAGAGACGCCCAGATCACAGCAAAGGCAGTTGTTATAGACAACGCAGAATACACAACAAGGCGGAATGTCTCCTAACACAAGCGGAACGGAACCACTGATTACTGCTATTGTCTCTTGGAGAAGGAATTGTGTATTGAGTACTGTATTATTCATTGAAACCCCTCAGGGGACAACCAGAGTGGTCTGGTTGAGGGATTGCATCATCACAACCTGATTGACATCTGAGACCCCGTGAGTGAGGATAAAAGACAGGTCTGGGGAACACCCCTCAGACATACCAGGAGAAATGTATGAGACTGGTGGGGGGCTTGTGTGTGTGTCCATCCTTGCCTGGGTGGTGAGTCCTCCACAGAACGGTCTAGCTAAAGGACGGATACGGATCAAGATCGTACCAAGGAAAGTTGGCAAGTTATTCTTCTATTACTCTCTCTCTCTCCAACAATTGCAACACAGTGATCAACAACGGCTACAGCCTGTATGAACTGAAATGAACTTTAGATTTCCATCGGACAATTCATTATCCCTAGACAACGATAGAGCTTGTTTCTTATTATTATTATTATACCCACGTTTTTAGGTTTAGTATTGACAATGTATATTATCTGTATATTTACATTGATATTATTTTTGTGCATTTTTACTAATAAGTACTGTTAAAAATAGTATCATCAGACTCCAACAGATGCCTCTATCTTTGCTGGTAAGTAACTCAGCTACGGGGTTCGTAACAGTAGTCACTGCATCCCTACAATGATCACTGATTTTGCTCTGTTCTTCCTACCATAATGTCACCAAATGACCATTAGATGATGAGACATTGAGTACTGAGGCATCTCTTGTGACTTTCCCTTCCCAGAGCTCATCACTTTTTTCCCAGCTAAGACTCCACTTTAACATGGTGCAAACATGCTAGAAACACTGATTTGCATTTATAGAAAGAGAAACAGAGTTAATATTTTAGTTCGGAGACCGTTCAATAGAACTTTTCAGCCAATAGATTGTTGTAGCCTGGGGAAAAATACACATTCAGGACAACAACTACATTTTCGGGTTTTAATTTCTTTATCTGTTTTAGATGTTTAAGTGCCAGAAGAGGGTCTTAAAACAAAACAAATGACTTTACAATCAGGTCCAGCAATTACAATTTCCGTTTAACCTTCGATCCACACACTTGTGTGTCAGCCAATTGCGTATGCAGTATAAAAATACAAAGAAAATTGCACAAAACTAATACAGTACTAATATGGTAGTGGCAATTCTGAAGGAACACAATACAAACAACATTAGAATCCCCCGCAACCCTGTACCAGCAAAAAATGTAAGCAAATACATCTCATCTAAGATATCTACTACTTTTTAGTACACACGTGCTGAACCCTCGAACAGAGACTAAACATTCACGTTACGCTGTTACATGCACAATCAGTCCTGATACAATAAAGTTAGACAACAGGTACGCTATGGCACAACTTTTACATGATATTGCCTGGTAGTTTAATTACAGGAAGACTGACCTACTTGGCTGGTGAGGAACTTTGCAAGCCACACTATCCAGCGTTGAGTCATTTACTCATGAAAATCTAAAACATCCACATGCAAAACATGTCAAGTTACCGATATTCTCTTTAAAAAAATTTTTTTTAATTGGATTTTCAAATGGGTTACAGAAAGAAAAAAAATTATCAACCCTTCCCCCCTCCCCTTAACCCCTCCCCCCTAACATATCCCTATAGAAAAAAGAAAGAAAGAAAGAAAGAAAGCAAGCAAGCAAGCCTGGAAATTGGAAGATTCCCCATATGCTCCATGGAGTTCATAATAGCTTTAATATGTATATTTATTTCTTTCCCCAGATAACCAATAATTTTATCTTCGGAGGACCTATATATTTAGTCCTATCTTTTATATATAAGGGCGCCAAATTTTCAGAAATATTTCATATTTATCTCTTAACTTATAAGTAATTTTTTCAAGTGGAATGCAGCTAAAAATTTCATTCATCCAGCGATCTATACTTAAGTATGAATCTGATTTCCAAGTAACTGCAATAGCCTTTTTGGCTACTGCCAATGCAATTTTTATGAATTCTTTCTGATATTTATTCAATTTGGATTTCGATTTTATCCCTTCAATATCGCCTATTAAAAATAATGTTGGATTATGTGGAAGTTGTATTCCAATAATTTGTTCCAGTAAAACTCTTAAATTTGTCCAAAAAGGTTGAATTTTAAAACAAAACCAAGTAGAGTGTAAAAAAGTACCAATTTCTTGATTACATCGAAAACATTGATCAGATAAACTGGAGTTTAATCTATTTATTTTTTGTGGTGTAATATATAATTGATGTAAAAAGTTATATTGTACTAATCTTAGTCGAACATTTATTGTATTTGTCATACTGTCAAGACATAATCTTGACCAACTTGTTTCATCAATTTTAATATTCAAATCAGTTTCCCATTTTTGCCTTGACTTATGAATTCCTTGTTTAATTGCCTGTTTTTGAATCAAATTATACATACCAGAAATAAATTTTAAAATTTTTCCTTTATGAATTAAAGTTTCTATTTCATTAGGTTTTGGCAGTAACATTGCTTGACCCAGTTTATCTCTTAAATAAGCCCTTAATTGGAAATAACTGAAAAGAATGCTATTTGATATTTTATACTTATTCTTTAATTGGTCAAATGACATTAATATACCTCCTTCAAAACAGTCTCCTATATATCTAATCCCTTTGTGAAACCAGATATATAAAAGTTGATTATCCATTGTAAAAGGGATAAGTTTATTTTGAATTAAAGGTCCCTTTGCTAATAAAGATTTCTTTATCTCATCATCAACATTTATCTTTTTCCATAAATCAATCAAATGTTTTAGTGTAGAAGATTCTTTCTTTTCCCGTATCCATTTAGATTCCCATTTATATATAAAATCTTCTGGTATATTTTCTCCTATTTTATCTAATTCTATTCTAATCTATGCCGGTTTATCTTCATCAAAAAGAGATGCAATAAAGCTAAGTTGATTTGCTTTGTAATAATTCTTAAAATTTGGTAATTGTAACCCTCCTAGGTCAAATTTCCAAGTCAATTTTTCCAACGATATTCTTGACATTTTACCTTTCCAAAGGAATTAACTCACACGTTTATTTAACTCTTGAAAAAACTTCTGCGGTAATTGTATTGGTAGTGTTTGGAATAAATATTGTAATCTAGGGAAGATATTCACTTTTACAGCATTGACTCTACCTATTAATATTATTGGTAACATCATCCATTTATCAAGATCCTCTTGAATTTTTTTCAATAATGGCAAATAATTTAGTTTATATAAATTCTTTATATCATTATCAACTCTTATACCTAAATACTTTGTACCATTTATTGGCCATCTAAATTGAGTTATTAATCGACATTGACTATAATCTCCTTTAGTAAGGGGTAGAATTTCACTTTTATCCTAATTTATTTTGTACCCTGACATTTTCCCATATTCTTCCAATCTAGAAGATAATTTACACAACAAATGTAATGGGTTAGTTAGATAAATCAGAACATCATCAGCAAATAAGTTAATCTTATATTCCTCCTGATTAACTCTGAAACCCATAATATCTGAGTCAGTTCTAATTAATTCTGCTAATGGTTCTATCGCCAACACAAATAAAGCAGGTGATAATGGACAACCTTCTCTAGTTGACCTTGTTCTGAAATGATGTTGAAATTTGGCCATTTATCACCACTTTAGCTTTGGGGTTAGTATTTAAGGTTTTAATCCATTTTATAAAAGATACATATTTTTCCAATACCTTAAATAAAAAATCCCATTCCAATCTATCAAATGCTTTTTCTGCATCCAAAGCAACTGCCACACTCATTTCTTCCCTTTTTTGTGCCAAATGAATTATGCTAAGTAACTGAGTTACATTATCTGCTGATTGCCTATTTTTAATAAATCCTGTTTGATCCATGTGTATTAATTTTGGTAAGTATTTAGATTGGTAAGTATTAGATGAAATCTTTGCTATTATTTTATAGTCGGTATTCAACAAAGAAATAGGTCTATATAATGTTGGCTTTAAAAGATCTCTGTCTTTTTTTGGTAATACTATTAAAATAGCTGTGGAAAAAGATTCTGGAAGTTTATGCGTTCTTTCTGCTTGGTGTATTAGCTCCATAAAAGGAGGAATTAATAAATCTTTAAACTTTTTGTAAAATTTAGGCAGAAAACCATCTTCTGGAGATCTATTACTCTGAAGTGATCCCAGAGCTTCTTCGACCTCTTTTAATGTAAAAGGCACATCTAATCCTTTATGTTCTTCCGAATTCAATTTTGGGAGTTATTTGTGATAAAAACCTTTCTACCTCAACAATATTATTTTGTGATTCTGACTGATGCAGTTCAGAATAAAAAAAAATTAAAGTTTCATTGATTTCCAAAGGTTAATAAGTAATTTTATATACACTTGTTCTAATTGCATTTATTGTTTTGTATTGTTTTGGACAATACAATTTATTGTATTGGTCTGTTTTTAACTGCCAAGCAAGAATCTTGTGTGATCTTTCACCTAGTTCATAATAGCTCTGTTTAGTTCTCTTAATTGCTTTTTCTGTTCGGTATGTCTGAAGTGTATTATATTGTAGCTTTTTATTAACAAGTTGTCTTTGTTTTTCTTCTGTCGTATATCTTTGAGATTTTTTTCTAATTTTGTAATCTCTTTTTCCAATTGATCTATTTCTACCATATATTCCTTCTTAATTTTAGAAGTATAACTTATTATCTGGCCTCTCAAATATGCCTTCATCGCTTCCCATAATATAAATTTATCATCAACTGAATGTAAGTTTGTACCTAAAAAAAACTGAATGTTTTTTTCATAAAATCACAAAAATCTTGACATTTTAATAATATTGAATTAAATCTCCATCTGTAAATCGATTCCTCCTTATCCATCATTATCATTGTCATTATCAAGGGGGAATGATCTGACAATATTCTTGCTTTATATTCCATATTTTTTACTCTGTCTTGAATATTCGCTGAATATTCACTTGAATATTTTACAATATTCGTAGTAAAAAATCTATCCTTGAACAAGTTTTATGTCTATTTGAATAAAATGAATAATCTCTTTCTCTTGGGTTAATTCTTCTCCATATATCAATCAAATTTAAATCTTTCATCAATGATAAAGTTAATCTTGCTACTTTTGGTTTTGTAACAACCTTTGTTGACCTATCTAAAACTGGGTCTAGACAAAAGTTAAAGTCTCCACCTATTAATATTTTATTGTGTGCGTCAGCCAAATTCAAAAAAGCCTCTTGTATAAATTTTACATCGTTTTCATTTGGTGCATAAATATTCATAAGAGTCCATAGTTCTGAAAAGATTTGACAATGTATAATTACATATCATCCTGCAGAATCAATTAATACATTTTGTATTTTAATTGGTAAAGTTTTGTTAACCAAAATTGCAACTCCCCTCACTTTTGAATTAAATGAAGCTGCAATCACATTTCTGACCCAATCTCTCTTTAATTTCTGATGTTCTATCTCTGTTAAATGCATTTCTTGTATAAAAGCTGTATCTACCGTAAATTCCAGACTATAAGCCGCTACTTTTTTCCCACGCTTTGAACACTGCAGCAACACTGCGGCCTATACTACGATGCGGCTAATGCATGTTTTTTTTCATGCCGCCAAAAACATTTTGCCTCGTAACAGTAGACTGTTATGTATCCCGTAACTGGAGAACTTACCAGCAAAGATAGAGAGGTCCGTTGAAGTCTGATGTCACTATTTTCAAACGTTTTATTTATAAAGGGACACAAAAGTAGGGTTAATACATACATTCAGATAGTGCACATCGTCAACACTCAATCTAAAGCGCGGGTATAGTAATACTCATCATTAAGTGAGCTCTGCTGTTGTCTAGGGGTTAATAGATTGTCCGTTGGAAATATAAAAGTCACTCAGAAAGTCTGCAGGCCTCAGCCCTTTGAAAATCGCTGGGTTTCACATGGGGCGACCGAGAGAGATTGGGGGAGAAGAGAAAGAACTTGCCGAGTCTTGATGAATCTTCCGTGAAATCGGGGGAGCATTGGTTTCCTCTCCCCGATGTAAGTTAAAAGCGGTTTTCTGTGATTCCAGCCACAAATTCCAATCCCGGAATTTAACGCACATGGCTTCCTTCAGAATGGCTTCCCGCTGCTGCGGGAACACTCTCATGTCTTCTTGGTGTGTCTGAGGGAGCTGTCCCCCTGAGACTCTCCTTTATACTTCCTCACGGGGTCGCAGGAGTCAATCAGGTTGGGATGATGCAATCTCTCTCTCAACCAGCCCACCTTGCCCAAGGGCTTTTCACGTGGTCTCCATGAGACAATAGTCGCTATCGTCTTATTCTGTATCCCGGGTGGGACGTGCAATTTGGCATGTTTCTCTCTCTCTCTCTCTCTCTCTCTCTCTCTCACTTCCTGGGTCTACTGACCCCACCCCCCCCTCAACGGGTGCTCTTGCGATTCTCACAAAGGATCATAGCAAGACCAATAAAATTGATGAGTAGTTCACAGAGGTCCAATGAAATTGTATGATACATCAAGCGCACTTTCACAATTAAATTATTGTAAATCAGTCATTTGTACTCACCCTCATCAACATGGAAAACACTCGAAGGAAAGCATATGATGCAGCTTTTAAGTTAAAGGCGATCAATAACTTTTCCTGGTAGGCTACAGTATATATATATTTTTTACCAGTTGTTAGGAGATATTGGAATGTTGTTCATGCACTGTTCAGTAAAAAAGTATACGCAACGTAATTTGTGTGTTACCGATACGTTTGTATATTTAAAAGTAGCTGTGTTACAGGCACTGTTCAAAAAAAAGCATTTGCAATATGTATTTGTTTATGTTACCATACGTGTTTAATTAAAAGTTAAAAAATCCTCACATGTAATATCTTTCTGTGTAAATATCTCATATTACAACGTGGGACACCTGCGGCTTAAAATCCGGTGCGGCTTGTACAAGTACAAAATTGATTTTCTTTCTAAAATTAGAGCGTGCGGCTTTTAATCAGGTGCGCTCTGTAGTCCGGAATCTTCGGTATTTTCATTTTCTTAATATATATTAAAATTATTTTTTCTTTTCACCAGTCCATTAAGCCCATTAACATTAAAACTTTTAAAATTCAGTAAGTTAGTCATTATTTTTAACGGGGTTACTCCAGTCTATAATAATACATAATATTTCAACTCTCATAGTACCTTGGGGAATTATTTTATATTTCTCCATGTTGCTATGTGTCTCCCCTTCAATCATCCAGGCAAATAAAGAAAGATAAAAGAAAAATAGATTACAAAGAAAAAAACAACAAAAAACCCCCCCGCTAATGTTGTGAATGAAAAAAAACACATTACCCCCCTCCGTTGTGTGGGTCATGGCAAACGCCATGATTACACATGTGAATCCCATAGCGATCCTCCGAAGTTCCCCCTGCTCCCCCGTAGCATGAAAAAATATCACTACTTTCGATTAATATTTCTCAAATTTTTACCTTTCTCCCCCGTATCATATAATTAAAAGTATATTTAAATATTCTTCTGTTCTTAATGTCCATCAACTCACTTCCCTGTCCCCGTCTTCATCTTTAATCTGTTTCACTTTTAAATCTTTACTGTGTCTAGCGAATATTTGGGAGTTCTTGTGCAAACTCCTCTGCATCCCGATGATCAGTAAAAAATCTTCTTTTTCCGTCATCCAAAAAAATTATTAGTGTTGCTGGGTGGCGCAATATAAATTTACAACCCTTTTCCCATAAAACTTTTATCGCTGGATTAAATTCCTTCTTTCTCTTCAAAAGGTCATAACTTATATCAGGATAGAAAAGAACTGTTTTCCCTTCTATCATCAATGGCTCATTTCTCTTTATGGCACATTGGGCAGCTGACTTCAGGATCTTTTCTTTATCTTGATACCTTAAGCATTTTATCAAGATTGGTCGTAGGTTTTGATCAGGTTGAGGTTTTGGTCTTAAGGCTCTGTAGACCCTTTCGATTTCAATCAACTGGGTTCCCTCTTCCATTTCCAAATTTTCCAGGATCCATTTTTGAAAAAATTTTATTGGATCTTCTCCCTCTATCCCTTCTTTAAGACCAACAATTTTAATATTATTTCATCTACTAAAATTTTCAAGCACGTCTATTTTTTCCAACAGTCGTTTTCTTTCTGATGTTCAGGCAAGAATATTATCTTCCATTTCATTCGCTCTATTTATAGTGTCTCCCATTATTTCTTCCAGCTTTTTAACTTACTTGTCCATTTTCTCTGTTTTTTCACCATTTTATCAAACATAGTCTTCATATTTTTAATATCTTCTTCTATCATTTTTAATGTTTTTAATTCTTTTAATTCATGCATTATTTGCGCCAAAGCTTCTCTTATGTCTCCAGAAGATCTTCCACCTCCAACCTCTTCCTGTTGTTCTTCTTTTACCTCCTCATCTTCATCTGTATGTTCCAGAGAATCCAAATCCACCTCAGATTCATTTTCGCTTCCACTTCCAATCGTAGCTGGGATTTATAGTTCAAATTGCTCATGTTTGTGCATGCCCTTTCCTTCGCGCACGCGCAGTTCCTGTTGTTCCTTCTTGGAGACTGTTGATGTTGCCGCCCGTTCCTGTTCTGTATCGCCGGAGGTAAGGTGCACTTGACTCCAAGGCTTCTTCATGGTGGCCGGCCCAGCTTGTACTGTCTTCAAAGTAGTAGTTTTCTTCTGCGTCTGTTTAGGAGGCATATCTAAGGAAAATCTTGAGTAGCTTAGACGTAGTTTTAGAAAATATTTACTAACTTTTCTTCACTTAAACATTAATTTATTAGTTTTTTTACGGGAGAGCTGGATTTCCACGTCTTGATCCTACATCATCACGTGACATCCTCCCAAATTACCGATATTCTCAAGTCGCTAACAAGCATAATTGAATTCACATGGGTATTGTAAATTAATGCTCACATTTCTTCACCATACCTAGCATCCCTGGGAGGAACTCAATTCCAAAGCCCCACCAGCTCCTGCAGCAAAAAGAAAAATGGACTCCCCGCTATCCCGCATGTGCGTAATGATGTCACCATCTCCACTTAAAGGCACAGACAACTATTCTAGCATTACCGGGATGAATGCCTAAGTACACTTTTAATGATACTGAGGAAGATTCGACAGTTACCCGGTTAAAAAAGGATCTCAGAACTGAAATATTTTCTTGGTTTCTTTTCTCAGAGATGTTGCCTGACCTGTTGAATGTTTCTGATAATTTATGGTTTTATTTCAGATTCTCAGCAGCTGCATTTTTTCTAGCATCCTCTTCACCATAGACTGAAAAATAAACTTTGATACCTTTGGTCTATATGGATAAGCTATTGCAAACAGTGCATCTACATTATTGACAGTATTTTTTTATACTGTATACCTCAGATGCTCTAACTACTAATCTTACAGAGGATATTTGGATTTTAAGACGTGCCATAATATTTTCCCTTTTGTTTCAAGCAAGTCCTACATGTAGCTGAGTGAAGTAACCGTGTTTTCCATGATTCACTTATGAGATGATAAAAGCATGCTGACTTTAGCACATCATAAAATGGGCCAAAGTTTTGGATCAAATTGCTGTATCTGTGTCCTACTGCCTCTGTTTTGACTAATTTTCAGCAATCCCAGCTATTTAACCTCAAACGTGGCACCCATCAAGGATGCCCTTTAAGTCCCTTTCTCTTTGATTTGGCTATAGAACCTCTGGCGATAGCATTCTGAAGCTGTCCTGAACTGACTGGGATTTGGAGGTGTTGAGCATAAAGTTCCTATTACTTTTTCTTTCAAATCTGTCCACAACCTTACCTCCAATGATCTCACTTCTTGATCAATTTAGCCAGTTTTCTGGCTATAAACATAATTTACATAAGAGTGAACTTTTCCCAATTAATAAAGAAGCACAAGTATTAGCATTTCATGACCTCCCCTTTAAAGTAGTTCATAATCAATTTACTTACCTTGGGATTACAGTTACAAGAAAGTTTAAGGATCTTTCTCGTGAAAATTTTGCCAATCTTTTATATACTACAAAACAGAGTCTGTCACAATGGTCACCTATATCTATGTCCTTGGTAGGTCGTATTAATGTTGTTAAAATGTATGTTCTCCCTAAATTTTTATATTTATTTCAATCTATCCCAATTTTTATTTCTAAAACCTTTTTTGATTTCTTAGACTCTATTATTTTGTCATATTTGTGGAAGAATAAGTGTTCTAGAATTAATAAAGTTTATCTTCAAAAATCTAAAAAAGAGGGTGGCATGACCTCACCTAGCTTTATACTACTGGGCAGCTAACATACATTGCACTACCTTTTGATCTTTTTTTCATAGCCAATCTGAGTGCCCTAATTGGGTGGCAATGGAGTTGAACACTAAAGATTTATCTATTTCTGCCTTCTTGCCTCTGCACTCCCTAGTAGTTTGTCTGGACTAATTGTTAATCCTCTTGTTAGACACACTTTGCGAATATGGGCCCAGTTTAGGAAATTTTATGGTTTTTATGGTTTTTCTCTTTCTAGTCCTATCTTACATAATCATCTTTTTTTACCTACTATGTATGACTCAACATTCTATGATTGGTATAGGAAGGGCATTAGACATTTTGAAGATCTTTTTATCGATAATCGCTTCACATCCTTTCAACAGCTCTCTGCTAAATTCAATCTGCCTAATGCCCATTTTTTTTAGATATCTCCAAATTAGACACTTTATCAATCCTTTAATTCCTAACTTCCCTGAAATGCCCGAGAAAAATGCTATGGATTTATTTCTTTCTATTAAACCACCGGGTAAAGGTTTAATATCATTTATTCGCGATAAATTAGCATTCTTATGGCGTGCCCCTGTGGATAAAATAAGAATGGCTTGGGAGCATGATTTAAATATTTCTTTATCTGATGAGATTTGGGACTCGATTTTCAAATCGGTTAATTCAACCTCTCTTTGTGCTCGCCATTGCTTTTTACAGTTTAAAATTGTTCATAGAGCCCATATGTCCAAATCTAAATTATCTTGATTTTACCCTAATATTAGTCCTCTTTGTGATAAATGCAAAAGGGGCAAGGCTTCTCTTGATGTTGCCCCGCCCATGCATGCTCAATGGCATAATGATATTATGTCCTGTTTAGACCTTGAAAAAATCCACTATTCAATTCTTAATTCAGATATAAAGTTTCATAAGGTCTGGGGACCTTTTATTGAGTATTTTCATAACTTTCCTCTTAATTAAGTTTTTTTTATTCCCTTACTTTCAACTCTTTTTTTTTGGTAGTAGGCATTATTATCTTCTGTTTTCAAGTCTATTTACAGTTTTGGGGGTTTGAATGTCCTGATTTATATTCTCTACATTTTGTTGTGGTTGGTCTGGAGTTCTTTTTTTGTTGTGGGGCTTGGGGAGGATACTAACTTTACATGACTTCAATTTGGGTGCTTTCTCAATTATCTTTTTTGTATTATATTATTATTGTATGTTTATTTTGCTCTGTATTAATTTTCTATTTTGTTTTGGGTTTTTTTTATTTGTAGTGTTGTAGAAAATGCATTAAAAAATCAATTTAAAAAAAATGGGCCAAAGTCAGCATGGCTTCCTTAAGGGAAAACCTTGCCTGACAAATATGTTGGAATTATTTGAGGAAATAACAAGTAGGATGGTCAAAGGAAAACCAATGGATGTTGTATAATTGGATTTTCAAAAGGCCTTCGACAAGGTGCCACATGTGGTTGCTTAGCAAGATATGAGCTAATGGTATTCCAGGAAATATACTAGCATGGATAGAGCATTGTCTGATCGGCAGGAGGCACAGAGTTGGAATAAAGGGAGCCTTTTCTGATTGTCTGCCGGTAACTAGTGGTGTTTCACAGGGGTTAGTACTAGGACTGCTTCTTTTTACTTTGTATGGCAATGATTGGATAATCAGAATCAAGTTTAATATCACCGCCATATGTCATGAAATTTGTTAACTTTGTGGCAGCAGTACAATGCAACAAATGATAAATATAGAGAAAACTGAATTACAGTAAATATATGTGTATATTATATAATTAAATTAAATAAGTAGTGCAAAAAAGTTTTTTTAGAAGTAGAGAGGTAGTGCTCATGGCTTCAATGTCCATTTAGAAATCGGATAGTAGAGGGGAAGAAGCTGTTCCTGAATCGCTGAGTGCATGCTTTCAGGCTCCTGTACCTCCTTTCTGATGGTGACAATGAGAGGGGGGCATGTCCTGGTGGGGATGCTTAATGATGGACACCGCTCCGTGAAGATTTCTTGATCCTATGGAGGCTTGTAACCATGATGGAGCTGAGTAATTTTACAAATCTTTACAGTTTACTTTGATCCTGAGCAGTGGACCATCCATACCAGATGGTGATGCAGCCAGTTAGAATGCTCTCTATTGTACATCTGTAGAAAATTTTGAGTGTTTTAGGCAACATATCAAATTGCCTCAGACTTCTAATTACATATATAGCCTCTGTCTTGCTTTCTTTATAGCTGCATCAATATTTAGGAACCAGTTTATGTCCTCAGATATATTGACACCCAGGAACATGAAATCACTCACGCTCACTGCTTTTGAATGCTCTGTGATGATTGGTTTGTGTTCCCTCATCTTACCTTTTCTGAAGTCCACAATAATTTCTTTGGTGTTACTAACGTTGAGTGCAAGGTTGTTGCTGCAATACCACTCAACTAGCTGGTATACCTCACTCCTATATGCTCTCGCGTCACTGTGCCTAGCTACACAGTCATGGGTATAGAGAAAGTAGAGCAGTGGGTCAGTGTTGATTGTCAACAAGCTGGAGAGGTTATTACTAATCCATTCAGATGATGGTCTTCCGATTATAAAGTCAATGATCCAGTTGCAGAGGGAGGTACAGATAATGTAACTGATGGCTTTGTGGCCAAGATTACGGGCAATGCAAAGATAGGTGATAGAGCAGGTAGTTTTGAGGAAGCAGGGAGGCTGCAGAAGGACATAGACAGATTAGGAGAATGGGCAAAGAAGTGGCAGATGGAATACAGTGTCAGGAAATGTATGGTCATACACTTTTGTAGAAGGAATAAAAGTGTAGACTTTTATGGATCAGTAATGACCAACTGATAGCGCAGACTCAATGGGATGAATCACCTAATACTGTCGAATGGAGATTGGTCAACTAGCTTCACCATAAAACTCATCTCTCAGCAGAGACATAACAGACTGCAGATGCTGGGATCTGAATCAACAAACTACTGGAAGAAGTTAGTGAGTTGAGCATTATCTGTAGCAGGAAAGAAATTGTTGATGTTCTAAGACAAATCCTGCATCAGGACTGGGAATAGGGTGATGGGAAGATGGTCAGTTTAAAAAGGGGTGAGGTGAGAAAGGTGGTCAGAGGAGTTCAAATTTCAAAGTAAATTTATTATCATTGTATGTAAGTATAATTAAATTCATTTTTATTGTAATTTAGTTTTCAAAATTATGTATTGCAATGTCCTGCTGCCACAAAACAATGTTTCATGATAGTTGCAAGTAGTGTTCTGACAAAGACGGACCAACAACGAATGTGCAAAAAATGACAAACTGTGCAAATATAAATAAATAAATAGATAGATAGATAATATTGTGGATGTAAGTTGTAGAGTCCTTGAAAATGTCCCTAGGTTGTGGATTCATTATTGAGGTGAGTGAAGTTAACCACTTTGGTTCAGGAGCCTGATGGTTGAGGGTAATTACTGTTTCTGAACCTCATGGTGTGAGACATAAGGTCCTGTACTTCCTTCCCGATGGCAGCAACAAGAAGAGAGCATGGCTTGAATGGTGGGTGTCCTTGATAAAGCTTTCTTCTGACAGCACTCCTTGTAAATGTGCTTAATAGTGGGGATGGTGTTTCCTGTGATGGACTGGGCTGCATCCATTACATTTGTAGTCTCTTCTGTTTGTGAGCATTAGTGGTTCCATACCAGGCCATGATGCAACTAGGCTCTAAAGTGACAGGTAGGTTGTGCCAGGCAAGGGACGGGAGAATGAGTGTTTTTAGAAACCTTGGCAAGTGAATAATACAGGCAGAAAAGGAGAGAAAAAGAACATTCAACTATGAGTGGCCAGAATGCCTCCAGCAAACAGCAAAACTCAGCATGCTCACCAGCATGAATTCATATACAGCAAACAAGAGTGAAAATCTGGACTGATAATGTATTCTCAGTCTAGGTTTCAGTGCAGACTAGAGATTCAACCTGCCATCTCAGTAATCAGTAGGGTTCAGAGCCCCATCAATACAGTGAAATCAATTACTAGGCCAAAGCAACCAACTCTTCCTTTAGCCATTTGTGATGTAGGACCTTGGATACAGTTTGTACATACTACTGACAATAAAAAAAGTCCAGCATAGTTTGAAGTGTACCTAATGACATAGTAAGTTTGCCTTACCAATCAGATCCATATCTCTTTGATCAGTCTGCATCTCACCATCAGACAGTTCTTCACCTGATTCCTCAGAGGAACTGCTGACAGATTGTATAACTGTGCAAAGTTCTGATTGTTCCTTCTTAAGATGATCCTTGCTATGCTTTCGAGCAACTACCTGGAAAATTTAAAACAAGAAGATAGATTTATCACCACTAGGCTAATATTGCAAAACATTAGCTTTCAATGAAATTAGAATTACATTTAATTAATTAATGATCCAAATAATAAAGAGTAATTTTATTTTGTAGATTAAATTGCATAGCTCAGTGGTCAGAAGAGGCCTCATGGTAGCTATTTAATGAAGACAGGGTAAGTAACAGTCACAGAATGAGCAGAAGGAGTATTGATCCATGGACAAAAATTAAAATATCATCAAAGTGATTGTGTAATTTAAATTCAAGGAAATAAATAAAACATGTTTTTAAAGGGAGTAACTAATCATTATTACCAGGTTGTCACTTCGTTCACTAATGTGAAGAGACTGAAGATAGCTTGTCTGGGGTTGAAAGACAGGGTGAGTCTGTGGGTGGGTGGCTGGGAGGGAGGGAGGGAGGAACGGGGCTTGTTTTTCTTTCTTCTGCTGCTGTTGTTCTGTCGTTGCTGTGTGTTATTTCTGCTGAACATTGTGATGATTTCATGTTGGCACTGGAATGTGTGGCGACAGTTGTGGGCTACCCCAGAACACCCTAAGGTTGTTGGTTGATAACGCAAATGACACATTTCACTATGTTTCAATGTACATGTGAAAAATAAAAAGAATCTGAGTCTGAATGTGCAACAGAGAAGGGAATCTGCTACTCTTAACAGATTTGGACTGTAGGTCATTCCAGACTAACAAATGTAGTTGACTCTAAACTGCCTCTGTAGGTCAGGGACAGTCTGGTATGAACTATAAATGTCTTCATTGGTTCCACGGAAAAATAACTTGAATGCAGAAGCTATGGCTGTTCTCCTTGGAGCGAAGAATATTGAGAGGAGATTGAATTGAGGTTAATATGGTCATGGCTGGCTTAGATGGAATAAAAAAACAGAAGCTGTTCCTGTTAATGTGAGGTTAAACAACAGTGGGTACATATTTTACGGTATTGATAAAAAAAAATGAATGATGTACAGGTGGTAGAGACAGAATCAGAAAGGTTTTTCAAAACAAAATCTCATTGGCGTTTGAGAGGAAATAATTTGGAGTGTTATGGGAAGAAAGGAGTCAAACTGGATTAACATTTGCTTTAAAATGAGTTAACAATACACAAAGACAAAGCAACCTCATTCAGTGCTTTAACAATCCAATCAATATCCTGCAAAGGAATTAAAAACAAAATTTTCCATTCTCTGCAACAAAAACATTTATTCCTCTAAACTTAAAGGAAGAAAGTGTGGCCAGGGGATTCATGAGAGGATTTCCTGATCTTGGTACTCTATCAAAAGTTAACATAAATTGGAAGTTATGGTGGCATGGTTGTATAGCCAGTAGAACTGCTGCCTCACAGCTCCAGCAACCTGGATTGGATCCTGACCCCTGATGCCGTCTATGTGGAATTTGCATATTCTCTCTGTGACCACTTGGGTAGAATATAGTGGTGGGAGATGATGGGAATGTCAGAAAAATAATGATTTGCTGTATTTGTCATGTTTACATCAAAACATAGAGTGAAATGCGTCATTTGTGTCAACTGCCAACAGTCTGATAACATGCTGGAGGAAGCCCAAAAGTATTGCTATGCTTCCAGCTCCAACACATTATGCCCAGAACTTACTAACCCAAGTCTATTTGTCGCTGGAATGTAGCAGAAAACCAGAACACATGGAGGAAACCCACGTAGTCATGGGGAGAACATGCAAACTCCTTCCAGTAGATGGAATTGAACCCCAGTGATCACTGCCCATGTTAAGTGTTGCACTAACTGTTAAACTAACATGCCACCCTTATCTTTTATCTTCCAAAATTTATGTTTTAGATGGTTTTACTTTTAAACCAGTTGTGCAGCAGAGGAAAATTAAAACCTCAGGAAGAAAAAAATCTCTTATCAATTGAATTGTATTGAATTGGTTTATTATTGTCACATGTACCAAGACACAGTGAAAAGCTTATCTTGCATACACATCATTTCTTCATAGGTGCACATTGATGGAGAGCAAGGTAAAACAATAATAATGCAGAATAAACTGTAATAGCAACAGAAAAAGTGCACTGTAGTTAAACAATAAGGTACAAAATTATAATGAGATAGAATGTGAGATGAGGAGTGGATTTTAGAAAACTTTTTTATAGTCTTATACTAGTGGGGTAGAAGCTGCCCAAAAGGAAAACACAACACAAATCCTGTTACATTTTAATTCAGTGTTCAATAAGGAATTTTCTTACTTTTCGAGTAAAGTTGGCAAAGTGGCATTATTAAAACTGCTTATGGATTATTGGAATACAATCTTTTTCAAATCTATGTGACTGGGAAATTTGCATTTATTGACACCTTGGGGTGTCTATAAAAATAACACACCCATGGGATCACAAGAATATTAGGAGACATCTACAAATGAAGATCTCTGCATAATTTGGCATCTTTGGGGACTCTCTCCTGTAGATCACCATAAACATTGACAGACTATACATATTTTCATACTCCAGTGGATCACTAGAAATATTGACACACCCCCAGATATTTCTAAAAATGCTGACAATCATTCGGTGTAAGGGTAGTGCTGCTGTAACATTGCTTGGGAAGGTGTAAGACTATTGTAAGATTAGTTGACCATTATAGACACTGTAGATTAGTTGGTGATTATGGGAAGATATTTGGCCACTACTGTAAAATTAATTGACTACCTTTGGAATAACCGCTGAATGTGTGGCGGGAGAATTGAGCCAAGTTGATGTGCAGATGAAGTAAATAGGTTAGAGGGAAAATAATAGGTTTGCAACCAAGAGCATTGCAATGTGCCTGAAATGTTCATATCATCTGAACACTTAGACTTCAATCAAATGATTAGAGACTGTTACGCCTGCAGCCCCCTCCTTTGTGAGAATCGCAAGATCACTATTGGGTTGGGTCAGGAGACCCAGGAAATGAGAGAGAGACTTGCGGAATGTCTCGGTCCCCCGGTGATATAAAGCTACTGGACATGGCCATTGTCTCTGGAAGACGGACTTGTGTATTGCATCCTGTACGATGCATCGAAGCCCCAGGCAATGAACCGAGGGGGAGGTTGGTGGAGAGATTGCATCATCTCAACCTGATTGATATCTGAGACCCTGTGAGTCAGGATAAAAAAGGGTCTGTGGGAACAGCCCCTCAGACGCACCAGAAGGAACACTAGCGATCCCGTAATAGCGGAAGCCAGTAGGGAGGAAGCCACGTGCATTCAGTTCCATTCGCCACGGAGCCGGTGGCTCTTCTCACAGGAGACTGGCTTTTAGCTAACAACGGGGAAACCAACTCCCACGACTCAAAGGATTGGCATCATAAAAGACCTGGGCAAGTTTAACCCATCTCTCTCTTAAACCCAAAATGCTGCAGCTTGAATGAACTAACAGTGACTTTTATATTTCCATCGGACAATACATTATCCCCTAGACAACGATAGAGCTATTTCTTATTATTATTATACCCGCGCTTTTAGATTTAGTATTGACGACGTAAATTATCTGTATGTTTGCATTAATCTTACTTTTGTGCCCCTTTTTCAATAAATACTTTTAAAAATAGTACCATCAGACTTCAACAGACCTCTCTATCTTTGCTGGTAAGTGACCCAGTTACGGGGTTATGTAACAAAGTGGAGTTCTTGTCTCGGGATTTGACACCAAATTGGGAGGCCAGTGAATTGGGCTTGTAAGTCCAAAACTTGGATCTGGTTACGCGGGTAGCCAGATGGGAAACCAGCAAAGATGGACGTGGGTGAATTTCTAGAAAACCCGACTCTGTAGGCGCTAGAGGCGGCCACCAAATCAGCGAAGGGGTTAAACCTCGTAGAGGTGAGGTTGTCAATGAAAAAGCGGGAGGTGCGAAGGGCAATAACTCAGTATTATATTGGGAAGAATGTGTTTACAGCTGAGGTATTGGAAAATATCCCTGAAAAGGTACCAGCTAGTGGGACGGCTCAGTTAGAGTTGGAGAAATTAAAGTTGGAACATGCAATTAAGTTAAAGCAGCTGGAGGCAGCTGAGAAGGAGAATGAACGAGCCAAGAGAGAGAAAGCGCTCCAGCTAAAGGAGTTAGAGGTGAAACGGGAGCAGGAAAGAGCTGAGAAACAAAGAGAGCATGAACTTCGGTTAAAACAGCTGGAAGCAGCTGAGAAAGAGAAAGAAAGAGCTGAGAAGGAGAGGGAGGCTGAGAAACAGAGGAAACATGACTTGGAGATGGAGAAGTTACGGCAAGAGCCACGAGTTCCGGGGTCAGACCGAGAGGAGCAGTTCAATGTTAGTCGAGAGTTGAGGTTAGTACCTCCGTTCGAGGAGATGGATGTTGATAGTTATTTCTTGCTTTTTGAAAAGGTGGCAGTGAATCAGAAGTGGCCCAGAGATCAGTGGGTGACGCTGTTACAAAGTGCATTAAAAGGGAAGGCACAGTGGGCATATGCGGCGTTGGCCATGGAGGAGGAAGAGGAGGAGAGTTATGACAAAGTAAAGGCTGCCATTCTCCGGAGTTATGAGCTAGTACCGGAGGCGTATAGACAAAAGTTCAGAAATTTAAAGAAAGGGTGGAATCAGACGTATACCGAGTTTGCCTATGAGAAGGGGGTGCTCCTGGACCGTTGGTGCACAGCAGAGATAGTGGGGGAAGATTATTGGCGTCTCAGGGAGTTAATTCTGATTGAGGAATTTAAAGGTTGTGTTTCGCAGGATATTCGGATGTACTTGAATGAGAAGCCGAATAAGGGGTCAGCTGGAGACGCTCATGGAGTGAGTACTGTTTTGGATTCGCTCCATAACCTTTACTTTTTTTTAACCTTTGATCACCCTTATTCAGCTTATTTTTACCTATACCGAAAGTTTCTTTGTTAATTTTTTTTTGAACTTACTGCCAAGAGTTTGTTGTGAACTTTTGATGATAAGCAAACAGAAATGTCTCTCAGGTCTAAGGGACGGGATCCCAGACGCAATCCGAACGGTAACGGAAAGAAGCAGGCTCCGCCACAACAAACTCAATTAACTTATGAATTGTTTATGGAGGTTTTGGATAAAAAATTTGATGAACTACAACAATTTTTTAAAGAAGATATAAAGGCTTTTCAAGAGTACATGGTTAAGACGGATTCAGTAATTAAACAGCAACAAGCTCTTATCGCTTCTCTGCAAGAAGATGCTCGGAAGCGAGATTTGACTATTGAAAAACTGCAACAGGATTTAATTTCGACCATTAAGCTGATGGAAGCCCTTAAAGCCAAGAGTAACGATTTTGAGAATCGGTCCAGAAGACAGAACCTACGTATACTTGGTCTTCCAGACGACATAGAAAAAGATGACCCTTCGAAATATTTTGCTCAACTTTTAAAAGAAGCGTTTCCGACGATTTTCCCGAATAACCCTCCTTTATTGGATCGGGCACATAGAATTCGGCGCTGATCACCAAGTGCTACAGACAAACCTTCAGTGGTAATTGTCCGGTTCCATTATGTACATGACAAAGAACAACTTATACGTGCAGCTCGTCGGGCAGGAAAGATTAAATTCAAAGAATACTGCTTCCGCCTGGTCGAAGACTTTAGCCCTGACCTTTTAAAAAGAAGGCTTCTTTTTAAACTGTTGGTGGCAATGTTATGAGAAAAATCTGAAATCTGCGCTCCTATACCCTGCGGAGCTTCGAATATCTCCGTCGAATGCTCCATGACAGGTTTTTCTTTCAACTTCAGAAGCGAGAAAATATCTGGAGGAGAACTTCCCTACTGCTATAGACACCGGTCTCTATTAAATGAACGATTCTGATCGTGTAAGATGGTTCTCGATCTCTTAAACCAGAATTAACATCTGGTTATTGGTGTAGGTTCATCCTATACTTTATACTTAAGTTAAAGCGTGTTTTCGTCATATTAATTGTTCTGCCTTATACACTTTAACCATTATACTACATTCTTGTCCATTAACTTTGTTCCTTGGAAGGTATATTTTTAATTTTTTGAAGGTGAATTTTTCTTTGATTAAGATGGTGGTTTTTTGAAAAAGATTTTTGGTTTTGCTTAAGATGGCATTATTTTTTCTCTTTCTTTCGTCTTCTTCCTACAATGCATCGCTTATCATAGCTTAAATATTTTTTGTTTTGTCTGGGCTAGAGCCTGATTTATAATTTTTTTTTAGTGACTATATTCTTATTTTTTTTACAACTAACTATACTCAGAAATATGGTTTTTATTATAGCGATTTTAATTTTTAAAGTTGGGGTGATTCTTTTATATATATCCTTTATATATGGAGTGTTCTTCAGCTGACATGGGGGTAGAATTAGTCTTACTTTTTCCTTTTTTAAGTCATATTTTGGCTTTTTCTTTTTTTCTTGGGGGGTGGGGGGGATGGTCTGTTTTCTAATTCTATTTTTTTGCATCAGTTTGTGTTAGTTTTTTTATTTGGGCTGTTTTTGAACTTCAAATATGTCTGTGTTGTCGTCACTTCCGGGTCTTCTCTCTACTTTTGTTCCTCTTCCGGGTGCATGAGTTTATAAGTTGGTTAACCCTTTCTATACCAAAGGGTTGATTTTAGAATTATGGCTCAGACCATTAATTTTGTGTCTTGGAATACTAATGGTTTAAATCATCCAATTAAACGAAAGAAGATTTTCAAAGTATTCCAAAGACTTAATGCTCATATCATTTTTGTACAAGAAACTCTTGTGAGGAAGGAGGACAAATTTCGTTTTTTTAGATTTTGGCGGGGTCAACAGTATCACGCAAATTCGAATGCTAAAGTAAAAGGTGTTTCAATTTTTATTGACTCCTCTATTTCATTTGTTCAACATGATATTTTTTCGGATCCGAATGGTAGATTTTTGTTAATTATGGGTTTACTTTGTAATTAAAAGGTTGCTTTGGTTAAAGTTTATGCTCCAAATGTGGATTGTCCTGACTTTTTTAAGTCCTTATTTACCTCTTTACCCAATCTAAATGAATATAAGTTAATAATGGGTGGTGACTTTAATTGCTGTTTAAATCCTTTGATGGATAAATCTTTATCTATTCAGACTTTACCTAATAAGTCGGCCACTTGTATTAACTCTTTTTTGACTGACAATGGAGTTTTTGATATTTGGAGATTTCGGCATCCTAAAGACAAAAGAGTTTTCTTTTTTCTCACATGTTTATCACTCTTATTCGAGAATTGATTATTTTTTTGTATTCCATTGGTAATCGGTTGTAACTATGATATTATAGCTATCTCTGATCATGCTCCATTATTACTTTCTATGAAATTTACGGATATAGCTTCTAATGCCAGACAATGGCGATTTGACTCTACCTTATTGCAAGACTCTGACTTCATAAAATTTATGGAGGAGCAGATCGACTTCTTCTTTTCAACTAATTCTACAGATGATATCTCTTGCGGAACACTTTGGGACACTTTTAAAGCGTATATACGTGGACAGATTATTTCTTATTCTGTTGGTTTGAGGAAACGTACTAAGATGGAAACTCTTTTATTGGTTGATAAAATTAAAGAGATTGATAAGAAATATTCGATTGCTCCTAGTAAGGAGCTTTACAAACAAAGGGTTGAACTTCAAATGGAACATAGTTTATTACTTACATCCTCGCTTGAAAAACAATTAATGAAAACTAGATCTGATTTTTATATACATAGTGATAAATCTGGTAAACTGTTAGCTAGTCAATTGAAGAATGCTTTGGTTAAACGTCAAATCACTAAGATTTGTCAGCAGAATGGGAATCTGACAGTTAATCATGATGAGATAAATAAGGAATTTCAAGACTTCTATACCTCCCTGTCTCAATCTGAATTTCCTCAAGATCATAATACCATGTCTGATTTTCTTGGGAAATTAAATTTTCCAAGATTATCATCTGATGATCTTTTAATATTGGATACTCCTATTACAGATGTTGAAATTAAAGGGGCTATTTCCTCAATGAATTCTGGGAAAGCACCGGTCCAGATGGTTATACAGTTGAATTTTTAAATTTTTTTTCCGCTACTCTTTCCCCTTGGTTATGTAAGGTTTTTGAGGAAGCCATTAGATTGGGGAATTTGCCACAATCTTTTTATAGAGCTTCCATTTCTCTAATATTGAAGAAAGATAAAGACCCTACTAACTGTGCTTCCTATAGACCAATATCTTTATTGAATGTAGACTCCAAGATTTTTTCCAAGTTACTGGCATCTAGATTGGAGAAGGTATTACCCAAAATTATTTCAGATGATCAAACTGGTTTTATTAAAAATCACTATTCTTTTTTTAACATTAGGAGATTGTTGAATATTGTTTATACTCCCTCACATGACACTTCAGAATGCGTGATTTCATTAGATGCGGAGAAAGCATTTGATAGAGTTGAATGGCCTTACTTATTTAATGTGTTGGAGAAGTTTAATTTTAGTCCGATATTTATATCATGGATTAAATTGATTTATCATACTCCAGTAGCCTCAGTGTTTACCAATAATCTCCCTTTTTTCGCCTATTTCGGGGCACTAGACAAGGATGTCCTCTTAGTCCATTACTATTTAACATTGCCTTAGAACCTTTGGCAATTGCCATCAGACAATCACAGGATATTTTAGGTATTAATTGTGGGACAGACATTCATAAGTTATCTTTGTATGCAGATGATTTATTACTATTCATTTCTAACCTGGAGAAATCCATCCCAGCAGTTTTATCATTATTGGTTCAATTTAGTGAGTTTTCTAGGTATAAGTTAAATCTTAATAAAAGTGAATTGTTTCCTTTGAATAAACGGGTCCCAATTTATGGAAATTTACCTTTTAAATTAGTTAATGATTCTTTTACTTATTTAGGGATCAAAATCACAAAAAACCATAAAGATTTATTTAGATTTAATTTTTTACCCTTAATTGATCAGATTAAAGGTTTGTTTACTAAGTGGTCACCATTATCTTTATCCCTAATAGGTAGGATTAATGCTATTAAGATGGTTATTTTACCTAAGTTTTTATATATTTTTCAAGCGATACCAATTTTTATCCCGAAATCTTTTTTTACTAATGTTGACTCAAAAATTTCTTCATATATATGGCAGAATAAAAATCCCAGGTTAGGTAAAATATATTTACAGAAGCCAAAAAAGGAAGGCGGGTTAGCATTACCTAATTTCAGATTTTATTATTGGGCAGTTAATATTAGATACTTGTTATGCTGGTTGAAAGATGGGGGTGGATCTTTCGGCCCTCGTTGGGTGAGTTTAGAAATTATATCTGTATCAGCTTATGCTCTGGGTTCTATTTTAGGGACTTCTCTCCCTTTTGCTCTTTCTAAATTGCCGAAACGAATTGACAACCCGATAGTTAAACATACTTTGCGTATATGGTTTTAATTTCGGAGATTTTTTGGGTTGACTCAATTAGTTTTAAATAGTCCTATTGTATCTAATTGTTTTTTCCACCCTTCCATTATAGATCAAGCTTATTCGGCTTGGAAAACTAAGGGATTACTAAGATTTTCTGATTTATTTCTGGACAATTGTTTCATGTCTTTTGAGCAATTATCCAACAAATATAACTTGCCTATTTTTAAAAATTTTTTTTTTAGATATTTACAGATTAGACGTTTTTTAAGTTCTGTACTCCCTACGTTTCCAAATTTTGTGCCTTCAGATATTTTGGAGAGTTTATTTGAATTAGACCCTTTTCAAAAAGGGCTTATTTCAAAACTTTATAATATAATTATGAAGATACGTTCAGAGCCTCTTTATAAGACTAAAAAGGATTGGGAAAGAGATCTTAGCCTTATTATTTCTAGTGAGAATTGGGATAGAATTCTTCAATTAGTTAATACATCGTCGTTATGTGCCAAACATTCATTAATACAATTTAAGGTCATACATAGGGCTCATATGTCCAAGGATAAATTAGCTCATTTTTACTCTCATATTAGTCCTATTTGTGATAGATGTCAATCTGAAATTGCGTCTTTAACTCATATGTTTTGGTCTTGTTCATTTTTGGAGAAATATTGGAAAGATATTTTTGATATTATTTCTGCGGTTTTGAATATTGATTTACAACCTCATCCTATTACCGCAATTTTTGGTTTACCACTGTTAGACTCACTGCATTTACCTTCTTCTGCCCGTCGAATGATTGCATTTCTAACTCTGATGGCTAGAAGATCTATATTGTTGAATTGGAAGGAAATTAATCCTCCTACTGTATTTAATTGGTTCTCTCAAACTATGTTATGTTTAAATTTAGAAAAAATTAGAAGTGGTGTTTTTGAGACTTCTATTAAATTTGAAAAGTTATGGAGACCATTTATTCAACATTTTCATATGATGTAATATGACCCTGTGCCAAGTTCATTTGATTTCCCAGCTTTTAGCTTATGTATGTTGAGAGGACCGGAAGTGACGGCATTGATGAATATTTATTCTTGTGAGATATTATAAACAGCCCCCTTTTTTTCTCTTTTTTTTGCTTCTTTTTTCTTCTATATTAGTTATTAGTTATTAGATTAGTAGATTAGCTAGTTTTGCATTTTATATATATATATATATATATATATAATTTTTTTTCTTTCTTTTTTCTGTTTTTTTTATATCATATATTATGAAATATTTAGACTTACCATGTTCATACATATATTTTATGGCTTATGTCTTGGTAAACTCATTTATATTGTAACTATTATGTATGTTTTTTTTCACATGTAATGGAATTTGTATGTTTGTAATTTCTTTATCAATATATCATTTGTATTCTGTCCATATTACTAATAATAATAAAAAGATTTAGAAAGAAAGAAAGAGAAGCCGAATAAGTCCATCTCAGAATTTGCTAGGTTCGCAGATGAATATGCCCTAACCCACAAGACAAAGTTTTCCTCGAATAAAAGTTCCCAGAGAGACCGTGGGAACGATCGAGAAAGTTCGTCGGCTGAGGCAGAGGTCGCGCCGGGAGCAAGTGGTAAGGTTGAGGGGGAAAGGCCAGACGGCCAGAGATTTCCGGGCTTGACCTGTTTTAATTGTGGAAAGGGGGGGGGGGCATATTGCATCTCGGTGCTTTGCTCCGAGGAAAGAGCCAGGAAAAGGGAAAGCAGCAGTCCCTATCGGATGCGCCGTGGTCATCAGTAAATTGACAAGAGAGCCCCGGGTAGACAGAGTACGAGAAGGGTCTGAGACTTGTCTGTCACACGGAACCGTGTCTGTTAGGGAGGGAGACACACCAGTTCCCATACGGATCTGGAGAGACACGGGGGCTGAGCTGTCGTTGATCATCAGTGAGGTACTAGAGTTTGGTCGCAAGACGAGAATGGTAGCTGTGAAAGGAATAAGTGAAGGGACAGAAATGGTGCCCTTACATAAGGTCATTATGGATTGTGAGCTGGTGTCTGGACCAGTTGAAATAGGGGTGCAATCAGACTTCCCGAGAACTGACGTGGACGTCCTTCTTGGTAACGATTTAGCAGGTGGTAAAGTTTGGGCAGCAGTGACGATGACGGTGAGTGCTGCGGCCCCGCCCCTAGATTCCAAGGTCTATCCCGCATGCGCGATCACTCGCAGCATGTCGAGAGAGGCAGCTGAGAACGAGAGCAGTTTAAATCCGGCCAGTTTCAATTTGGCCGAGACGTTTTTACCGACCCTGTACCATGAGGGTTTAGAGGGTGGTAAAACAAAGAGTAGTAAAGTGAAAGAGGGTAAGGGAGAGGAGGTAGACCCGCCCTTAGCGAGGAGAAAAGTTTTAGAGGCAGAAGATAAAGATGAGACACAGCTAGAGCTGTTAAAAGGTCCAGGGTTGGACCTGGATGATCTGTCCGGGTTGGCAGAACTGTTTGAAGAAGTGGAAAATGCGAGAGGTGTTCCCGATAATGAAAGGAGGGCAGTCCTAGATGAAAAGGGTGCCCTTACCTTGAAGAAGTCTGCTGGGTTGGCAGATGAGGTTGTTTCAGCCCGCGGGGTTGAGTTTACTCTGTAAGGGAGTTGCCCAGAGAGTAGCTGGGAGAATCAGGGGAATTTAGAATTTGGACCGGGTACGGGTATTGAAAGCCTGAAAGAGGCCAATGTCCCGCTTGAGTGTGTCCAAGATGGGGAAGCACGTGGTACTGAACCTAGTAACAGAACTCAGAAAAAGTCTGAGGTATTTGATTCAGTTGAACGGGACGGCCGTCCTTATGGGTCAGATGGACTTGGTTCAGTGAAGAAAGGGTTAACCTTGGTAATAGTGGGAAGTGAGAGTTCCCGGGTGTTTGTGTTCAAAGTTTATGCGGAGTTCAAAAATGGGGAGATGAATATTATTATTAAAGGAAACGGGAAATATGTAGTTTCCAAATCGAATGAAGAAATTTTAAAACCTGCGGATCGCTTACAGATTAAGTCGGGAGATGACGGGGCCCCCCGTGCTATTGTTATTCCGGAGTGTGGTGTGAAAAGGCAGAATTTGAAATGCTGCTTGAACAAAGAGTTCGAACTGAAAACACATCGCCTGACGGGTCCTGAAGAGAGGGCTAGCCACCTGTGTAAAATTAAAGAATTGGGTGGAAATTCAGAAGATGGTCTAAGTTTGGGACACGGTGTTGATAAAATAACTCCTATGGAAGAAGCGGGCGAGAGTTTATTTCGCTAGGGTACCCAAGCTCCCCACGTGGGAACAAACTGGAAAAGAGGTGACGGTTAATGGGGACGCCATTTTTAAATAGCAAAAGCTGGTTGTACGGGATTTCAACAAAGCATGTGAATAATAAAGACAACCCCATGGAAGCCTGCCTGTTAAGTTTGAAAACAACAGAAAGATTAGTATTTGCATGAACTTTTGTAGATGCACGTAAGCTAAGATCATAACTCCTTAGTTTTGTTGCTGAAGGAAAGAAATAAAAATAGGTGTTTATTAAATTGAAGTCTGATGCTACAAGACGTTAATAAGGTACAAGATGTTAAGATATTAAAGGAAGTGACACTGTAATCGTTAACTGTTTAGATGCTGAATTGAATGAATAACTGTATTACTCTGTAGTGAAAAGGAAAAGCTCTTGTACTGTGTTAGATTCTAAACTCCTGTAAGACTCTGTACTACTTCGTTTTAACCGCTAGTGAAAACGCGTTGAAGAAAGGGGGTGTTACGCCTGCAGCCCCCTCCTTTGAGAGAATCGCAAGATCACTGTTGGGTTGGGTCAGGAGACCCAGGAAATGAGAGAGAGAGAGACGTGCGGAATGTCTCGTTCCCCCGGCGATATAAAACTATGGGACATGGCCATTGTCTCTGGAAGATGGACTCGTGTATTGCATCCTGTACGATGCATTGAAGCCCCAGGCAATGAACTGAGGGGGAGGTTGGTGGAGAGATATCATCTCAACCTGATTGACATCTGAGACCCTGTGAGTCAGGATAAAAGAGGGTCTGTGGGAACAGCCCCTCAGACGCACCAGAAGGAACACTAGCGATCCCGTAATAGCGGAAGCCAGTAGGGAGGGAGCCACATGCGTTCAGTTCCATTCGCCACGGAGCCGGTGGCTCTTCTCACGGGAGACTGGCTTTTAGCTAACAACGGAGAAACCAACTCCCATGACTCAAAGGATTGGCATCGTAAAAGACCTGGGCAAGTTTAACCCTTCTCTCTCTTAAACCCAAAACGCTGCAGCTTGAACGAACTAACAGTGACTTTTATATTTCCATCGGACAATACATTATCCCCTAGACAACGATAGAGCTATTTCTTATTGATTATTATTATACCCGCGCTTTTAGATTTAGTATTGACTACGTATATTATCTGTATGTTTGCATTTACTTTACTTTTGTGCCCCTTTTTCATAAATACTTTAAAAAATAGTACCATCAGACTGCAACGGACCTCTCTATCTTTGCTGGTAAGTGACCTAGTTACAGGGTTACGTAACAAGACTAATTATCTGGCCATTCACGAGGAAGTCTGCAGATGCTGGAAATTCAAACAACACACACAAAATGCTGGTGAAACACAGCAGGCCAGGCAGCATCTATAGGGAGAAGCACTGTCGATGTTTCAGGCTGAAACCCGCCTGGCCTGCTGTGTTCCACTAGCATCTTGTGTGTGTTATCTGGCTATTATCACATTGCTTTTTACATACCGATACATTGCCATTTTCCTACATTTACAACAGTTCATAACTATATCATATTCTGTTTTCTTTCTGTAAAGGTCCCAAAGAACTGGAAAACTGCAGCACATAAGCACATAGGTTGATGATAATGTATCAGTATAGGTAGAGAGATAGAGGATTGGCTAATTTATAGAAAACAGAATTAGAATAAATGGGCCATTCTGTGATCTCAACTGCCTCCCTGCAACATGCATTAATAGCAGATCAACGAACCAAATGTAGATTTGTTGACGATAAATAAAGTAGGTTAGCAAATTGAGGAAGACACAAAGATTTTGCAAAGGGAAGTAGACGGAGTGAGCAAGAAGTTGGCAAATATTGAATAATATGGGTACATAAGAAAGGAAAATGAAAAAAGGCATTGTTTAATCCAATAAGGACTACAGAATTAAAGTTCAAAGTAAATTTATTATCTAAGTACTTATACCTTGTCAGCAAATGCAACCCTGAGATTTGTTTTCTTCAGGGCATACTCAATAAATCTAGGAAATATATAGAATCAATGAAAGATCACACCCAACAGAATGGACAAACAACCAATGTGCAAATGTGCAGAAGACAACAAACTGTACCAATACAAAAGAAAAAAAGTAATAACAATAATAAATAAATAAGCAAAAGTATCGAGAGCATAACATCAAGCACCCTTGAAAGTGAGTCCATAGATTGTGGGACCAGATTAATGATAGGGTTAGCGAAGTTATCCCTGCTGATTCTCAAGAGCCTGATAGTTGAGGGGTAATAACTGTTCCTGAATCAGGTGGCGTGGGTCCTGAGGCTTCTGTAGCTTGCTCCTGATGGCAGCAGTGAGAAGAGAGCATGACCTGGATGGTGGGGGTTTCTGTTGATTGATTGTGCTTTCCTGTGACAGCACTCCATGTGCTCAACAGTGGGGAGGGCTTTGCCCATGATGGACTGGGCCGTATCCACTTCCTTTTGCAGGTTTTTCCATTCAAGGACATAGGTGTTTCCATATTAGGCCGTAATGCAACCTGTTCTTCATCACATCACACATCTACAGAAGTGTGGTAGAGAACAGTAGTAAAGATGTGGTCTTCAAACTACAATGGGAGATACAAAATGCATGCCAAAAGGGCAATGTTATGATTGTCATTAAGGATTTCAGTATGCAAGTTGAGGAGGATTTCCTAGAATGCCTATGAAATGGCTTTTTAGAGCAGCTCATGGTTGAGCACACTAGGAGATCAGCTGTTCTAGACTGGGTGTTGTACAATAAACTAGAATTAGTTAAGAGAGCTTAAGGTAAAGAATCAGAATCAGAATCAGGTTTAGTATCACCGGCATATATTGTGAAATCTGTTAACTTAGCGACAGCAGTACAATGTAATACATGATAATATAGACAAAAATAAATACATTAATTACAGTAAGCACATATATGTATTTTAAAGTTAAATTAAAAATAATTCAAAAACAGAAATAATATAAAAAGTGAGGTAGTGTTCATGGCATTAATATCCATTTAAAAATTAGATGGCAGAGGGGAAAAAACTCTTCTTGAATTGTTGAGTGTGTGCCTTCAGGCTTCTGTACCTTCTTCTTGACAGTAACAATGAGGAGAGGGCATGTCCTGGGTGATGGGGGTCCTTAATAATGGACACCATCTTTCTGAGGCACCACGCCTTGAAGATGTCTTCGATACTACAGAGGCTAGTACCCATGATGGATCTGACTAATTTTATAAATTTCTGTAGCTCCTTTCAATCCTGTGTAGTAGTCCCTCCATACTAGTCAGTGATGCAGACTGTCAGAATGCTCTCCACAGTAGACCTATAGAAGTTTTGTATCTGTTTTAAGTGACAAACCAAATCTCCTAAAACTCATCATGAAACATAGCCACTGTCTTGCCTTCTTTATAGCTGCATCGATACGTTGAGAGCAGGTTAAACCCTCAGAGATCTTGACACCCAGGAACTTAAAAGTGCTCACCCTCTCCACTTCTGGTCCCTCCATGCGGACTGGTTTGTGTTCCCTCGTCTTACACTTTCTGACATCCACAATCAGCTCATTGGTGTTACTGATATGAGTGCAAGTTTGTTGCTGCGACACCACTCAACTAGCTGGTATATCTAGCTTCTGTATGTCCTCTCATCTCCCTAAGGAATCCTTAGGGGCAAGTAATCATAATATGATGGAATTCACACTGCAATTTGAGAAGGAGCAGCTAAGACAGATGTATTCATTTTGTAGTAAATAGAGAAGCATGAGAGAGAACCAGGCCAAAATTAATTGGAAACGAACACTAGCAGGGATGGCAGCAGAGCAGCAATGGCTGAAATTTCTGGGAGCAATTCAGAAAGCACAGGACAAATACAGTACATCCCAAACTGGATGAAGTATTCTAAAGGCAGGATGACACGACCGGGGCTGACCACAGAAGTCACAGCTAGCAAAAAAGCCAAAGAGAGCACATATATTTTATGGAATTTGAACTCTATTACAAGGGGCATGACATAAAACGTTTTTAAATGAAAATTTACAAGGTACTAATAATATGAAAAACTGTTTATAGTTTTGATCTCTACCAAGTTGTTTTGGACTTTCATTGTCTCAGGTCTCAGAAAACATGAAGGTGCTACAATGTATAAATGCCAACTTTATTACCTCTGCTCCTAGAGCCATTCAAGGTACAATATAAAAGCAAACCCTTTTATTATGGTAAATACTGTCATTGCCCCTGCTGCAATGGATACTCAAGCTGCAATTATGGTCAAAACCTTCATTATTCCCGCTTCTAGAGGTTGCAAAGGTGATATACAAAAGCAAGATTTGTAATTATGTCCAGAAGTTAAAATGGACTCTTTACCTTACAATCTACTTTATCATAGCCTTGCACCTTATTGCCTGCCTCCGTTCTCTGTACTGTAATATTTTATTCTGAATTCTGATTGTTTTTCCCTTTTATTACCTCGATATACAGATTCGATGAAAGATCTGCAGTCTTTTCCACTATACTGTAACTATGATAAAACAATTTACCATGTTCATAGTCGCTGCTCCTAGAGATACTAAAGGAGCTATGTAAATAAAAGACAACACGAGTGAATCTGCAGATGCTGGATATAAATTAAAACACAAAATGCTGGCAGAACTCAGCAGGCCAGACTACGTCTCTCCTGCTAAAGGGTTTCGGCACGAAACGTCGTCACTACCTCCTCCCATAAATGTTGTCTTGCCAGCTGAGTTCTGCCTGCATTTTGTTTTCATATATAATTAAAACCCTTGTTATTATGATCAAGATTCGTTGTTTCCGTAACAGGAGGTAGGTGCTCTATAAATGCAAGCCTTATAACTATGCTCCAGATCTTCTTTAACACTTCTTCTGGAGACAGTGTAGGTGCTGTATAATGCGAGCAGCATAGTGCTAGTGCTGTATCCCCTTACTTTGTTGTCCACACTGCCTCGGCTTGGAGGATTGCTCGGCCTGTTGGGCAGTCTGCTGCCGATGTCCATAAGGTGCAGGGTACCACCTGAATTCTCCTTACTCTGCTCCCTCGGAGAGGACTCCGGCTCACTCTCTTGTCCCTTACTCAGTTCCATGACGATGGAGGAATGTTTCACTCACCCACAAAGCCCGCGCCTCAACCTAGCCCGGCTACAGGAGATTGTCAGCTGAGACAGCCAATAGCCATTCGGTGATGGGCAGACCTGAAAGTTTTTAATCGGACAGAACGCGAGGGCCGGCCTTCGTCTGACAAGCAAGTTAGGATGACTCACCCGTTGCTGCTCTGTTGTCATGGCGACGGAACATTGCCCGCCCCTCCGCTCCAGCTTCCCCAGTAACTAGCAATATAGTTTGTTTTTTGATTAAATCAACAGCGAGAAATACATTTAGCCGAGAAGAACTCCAAACCCCTTTTAATAAGATATTTTTAAAATAAATGTTCATGAGCCGTGGCGGAGGCTAACCCAGAATGCCTTGTGCCGTTAAGTTAATTTTAAAATAATAATGACTTACATTTTAGTGTTTTAATTCATTCCATGATTGACTTACACCTGTAGTAGAAATAGTAAATCATACTGTTTAAAGGGAGGGCAGCGCCGGGAGGTCAAAGGTGACAAGTTGACGCCACGTGCTCTCCACGAAGAAGTGAGTTTGAGTGAGAAATACAGGTTATGGAGGGATATTAGGATTGAAATGCGTTTATTATGAAAGTAACTCGCGTTGGCAAAAACTCAATACAGCGGTCGGGTTGATGTCTGGGCTGGACCTGACTTTCTTCCCTTGAACCCTTATAGAAGTTCATTAATTCACCTTCTCTTCCTCCATCTGCGCCGTCTCGCTTTGCAGTTGCTGGCCTTCCCCTGTTTGTCACTGATGTGCCTTTTGCCAGTAGTCAGCGGGTTGACTTCACGGTGACAATCCCATGTCTAAAGTTGGGGTAAAACAGTTTCTCTGACTAACTCAGGGCAGGCGTGGAGATTTTTTTCAGTTTGTAAGTAGAAGTTAATTTTTTTAATTTTTAGTTAGAGCTTGGTTAGAGTCTTTCCCCAATATATATTTTGGGATCAAATACCAACCAGGAATGTCGAAGGAGAACGTTAGTGAGGCATCTCAGTCCCAGTCTCAATCCCAGTCAC
Organism: Hypanus sabinus; assembly: GCF_030144855.1. Classification (NCBI taxonomy): domain Eukaryota; kingdom Metazoa; phylum Chordata; class Chondrichthyes; order Myliobatiformes; family Dasyatidae; genus Hypanus; species Hypanus sabinus. The sequence continues at coordinate 70,757,648 of NC_082718.1, read as the reverse complement.
ATTCGCAGTCTCACTCACAGAGCGCCTCGTCCTCCAGTGCCACAGGATCTAGCAGTCTCTCCTCCGCAGGCAGTGCCACGGTCATTTTGGATTCTGCTCCTTCTCAGGACCTCGCTCCAATCCCAGAGGAGGAACCACTGACGCCGTGGGGACGGCTTTGGGCACTAGAAAGCGGATTTTGGAATCTGGGTAAATCACGTAATTTAACATTCTCTTATCGCACGAAGAAAATGATTTTTTGTAACTTTGGATGTCTGCAGAATTCGTGTGCAAGCGTACTGTGTTTTGAGCTCTTGATAACTAACTCATAGCTTGGGGATGGATGCCTTTCTTCCAGAACCTTAAGAGTAGCATTTTGACCTTTCATTGAGAGTTCTTGCTCACTTAGTAGTTTTGAATTTACACACAAACGTTGTAAAGGTCGGTTACTAAATACAAAATGCAGGAGGTCAGTCAGATACTGTATATGAAAAAGAATGAACAGTTGACGTTTCAGGCAGTCCCGATGAAGACCTGTTGAGTTGCTCCAGCATTTTGTGTGTATTAGTCTGGATTTCCAGCGTCTACACAATTTCTTGTCGTTACAAAAGCAGTCTTGTTGGGAAAACTAGTATTCTGTGTGTTGTGAAATGCAACTCTAGTCTCCTGGAGAAAAAAAAACAAAGTATGGTTTTTGATTTTGAAACGTCTTTACCTGTACTTCAACCAATTATTGTATTGGTAGTTTTTGCAACTATTTCTACTTTGGCTATCTTGAAACAGACACCACAAAGTAATTCTTTCATGGACACACATCATAATCAGGTCTATTATCACTGACATGGTCAACGTCATGAGATGTTTTGAGGCAGCAGTACAGAGTCAGAGAAGTACAGCATGTAAACAGGCCCTTCAGCCCATCTGTCCATGCCAAAACCATTTAAACTGCCCACTCCCATCAACATGCTCTGGGCCCATAGCCCTCCATACCCCTACTATCCACGTACCTATCCAGACTTCTCTTAAACATTGAAATTGAGCTTGCATGCACCACTTGCGCTGGGAGCTCATTCCACATTCCTATGACTCTCTCAATCAAGGAGTTTCCCCTCATGTTCCCCTTAAACTTTCACCTTTCATCCTTAATTTCACCTTTCATCCCTTACTGCCATTACAGACATTTACACCACACGCTGCATCTGCAAAGCAAACAGCATTATGAAGGACCCCATGCACCCCTCATACAATCTCTTCTCCTTCCTGCCATCTGGCAAAAAGCACCGAAGCAGTCCTGTATAGGTCTGTAGTTTAGTGTAGTTTTTGTGTTGTTTTATGTAGCACCATGGTCCTGAAAAACGTCTCATTTTTACTATGTGCTGTACCAGCAGTTATGGTCGAAATGACAATGAAAAGTGACTTGACTTGACTTAATCCATGATCTACAGTTATAGTCCCACTCAACCTCAGTGGAAAAAGCCTTCTTGTATTAACCCTATCTATACCCCTCATAATTTTGTATACCTCTATCAAACTTCCGCTCAATCTTCTATGTTCTACAAAATACAGTCCCAACCTATCCAATCTTTACGTATAACTCAGGTCCTCCAGTTCCGGAAATATTCTTTTTTTTAAAACTTTTTTTATTGAGTTTTCAAATGATTTCAGAAAGAAAAAAATATATACCCCTCCCCTTAGCCCCTCCCCCCTAACATCCCTATAGAAAAAAAGAAAAAGAAAAAAAAAGAAAGAAAGAGTGCCTGGATATCGGAAGATCCCCACATGCTCCACGGAGTTCGTAATAACTTTAGTATATATATTTATTTCTTTCCCCAAATAACCAATTATTTTATCTTCGGAGCACCTATATATTTAATCCTGTCTTTTGTAAATAAGGGTGCCAAATTTTCAAAAATGTTTCATATTTATCTCTTAAAATTATAAGTAATTTTTTCAAGTGGAATATAGCTGGAAATTTCATTCTTCCAACGATCTATACAGTTCCGGAAATATTCTTGTAAGTTTTCTCTGTGCTCTTTCTAAGTTGTTTACATCTTCCCTGTAGGTAGGTGACCAAAACCCCACATAAAACTCCGAATTAGGCCTCACCAATGTCTTATACAACTTCAATATAACATCCCATCTGCTGTATTCATTACATTGACTTACGAAGGTCAATGTGCTTTCTTTATGTCCCTATCTACCCGTGACAGCACTTTCAATTAATTATGTACCTGTATTCCCAGATCCCTTTGTTTTACCATACTCCTCAGTGCCTGATCATTTACTGTATAAGACCTACCCTGGTTGGTCCTACCAAAGTTGAAAACCTCGTACATGTCTGCATTAAGTTCCAACTACCATTTTCCCAGCTGATACGGATCCCTCTGCAAGCAATGATAGCTTTCCTCATTGTCCACTACACCCTCAGTCTTAGTGTCATCTGCAAATTTGCTGATCCAGTTGACCACATTATCCTCCAGATCATTGATTTAGATGACATGTAACAAAGGACCCAGCACCGATCCCTGTGGCACACCACTATTCACAAGCCTCCAGTCTAAGAGGAAATTCCTCTACTACTGCACTGGCTTCTCCCACAAAGCCAATGTCTAATCCAATTTACTATCTCAATGCCAAGTGACTGAACCTTTTTGATCACCTCCCATGCAGGACCTTATCAAATGCCTTGCTAAAGTCTACATAGACAACATCCACTGCCTTGCGTTCATTCACTTTCCTGTAAACTTCATTGACAAAACTCTAAAAGATTGAGTAGACATGATCTACCATGTACAAAGCTATGCTGACTATCCCTAATCAGTCATTGTGGTCCCAAACATTTGGGATATCTGATCTTGTAGAATATCTTCCAATAATTTTCCCACAACTGATGTCAGACTCACTGGCTTATAACTTGCTCGTTTATGTTTAGAGCCTTTTTTAAACAGCAGAGTACAGATACAAAACGAAATGAAATGCAGTTAGCATCTAACCAGAAATGCAAAGAATAGTGTTATTTACAAAATAACTGTGAATAATAAGTAAGTGCTACAGCACACAAATATAAAAGTACTGAGACAGTACAATATGGGTACAATACTGCTTAGTGCTGTGATGTGAGGTTCAGCAGAGTCACAACCTCGGGGAAGAAGCCTGCTGGTGCGGGAGCACAGGCTCTTGTAGCGCCTACTGGATGGGAGGAAGGTTAAAGGTCCATGGTTAGGGTGAGATGCATCCTTGATAATGCCCTGGCAGTGTTTATGGTAGATGTTCTCAATGGTGGGCAATTGGGTGCCGACAATCCGCTGGGCAGTTTTCACCACATGCTAGAGTGCTTGGTGGTCTGATACGGGACAACTGCCATACCACACTGAGATGCAGTTGGTGAGTATGCTCTCAATGGTACAGCGGTAAAAGTCCATCAGTATCCTGGGACTGAGGTGAGCTTTCTTGATGCTCCTCAGGAAATAAAGGCGCTGTTGCACCTTTTTGATCAGGATGGAGGGGTTCAAGGACCAGGTGAGATCCTCGGAAATGTGTACACCAAGGAATTTGAAGCTTAATACACGCTTCACCACAGTTTCACTGATATAGATGGGGATGTGAGTGTGGCTCCTAGCATGCCTGAAGTCCACAATGATCTCCTTGGTCTTCTGGGTGTTAAGGGCCAGGTTGTTGTCGGCACACCACGTGGCCAGGTGCTGGACCTTGTCCCTGTAGGCTGTCTTGTTATCCTCACTGATCAGGCCAATCACCGTGTTGTCTGCGAACTTGCTTATGGAGTTAGAACCATGTACAGGAACGCAGTCATAGGTGAAAAGGGAGTACAGAAGAGGGCAGCCTTGAGGCACGCCCGTGTCCAGGGTGAGAGTGGAGGAGGAGAGGTTGTCTAACTTAATAGATTGGGGTCTGTTAGTCAGAAAGTCCAAGGTCCAATTGCAGAGGGATGAGCTGATGCCAAGCTGGTGAAGTTTGACGATCAGCTTGGAGGGGATCGCAGTATTGAATGCTGAACTAAAGCCAATGAACAGCATTCTGACATAAGAGTTGGGGCTGTCCAGGTGGGTCAAGGCAGAGTGAAGTGTTGTGGAGATGGCATCCTCTGTTGACCTGTTGGTGCGATAGGCAAGTTGATGGGGGTTCAGGGTAGTGGGCAGGCAGGATTTCAGGTATGATCGAACCAGTCTTTCAAAGCACTTTGCAATAATGGGGGTGAATGCAACTGGGCGGAAGTCATTCAGGCCTGTGGCAGTGGAATGCTTCAGTACTGGCACAATGGTGGCGATCTTGAAGCTTGTGGAAGCAACTGCCTGGGCCAGGGACAGTTGAAAATGTCTGTGAAGACCCCGGCCAACTGCCCTGCACAGACTCTGAGCACGTGGCCAGGTATTTCATCCGGACCAGCTGCCTTCCATACATTCATCCTGCTCAAGGTGGCGCAAACATTGGAGGTGAAAAGTGAGAGAGGGAGATCCACTTTGAGGGTGACCTCCTTGTTCTCTTGGTCAAAGTGAGCGTAGAAGTAATTGAGCTCATCAGGGAGGGAAGTAGTGCTGGAAGGGGGCACAGTACTAGGTGGTTTGAAGTCTGTAATGACCTGTATGCCATGCCACATGTGTCGGGGGTTTGAAGAGTTGAATTGCTCCTCGATTCTCTTTGTATACGTGTTTAGCCTGAGAGATTCCCCTCCTCAGGTTGGCCCTGGCTGAGCTATAAGCTTCCCCGGTCTCCAGACCTGAAGGCTGAATCTCTGGCTTTGAGCAGGAGGTGAACCTCTCCGTTCATCCATGGTTGCTGGTTGAGGAAAACTTTTATTTGTTTTTGTAGTGTCATTCTGTCTACACACTTGTTGATGTGCTCAAGGACAGGTTTCCCCCGCTATCTGAAGGTTGAGCATTCCTATGAAACCGTTTGTAAGCTGAAATTTCGTAAAGCGAAGAAGCAGTTACCATTAATTTAGATGGGAAAAATTTTTGAGCGTTCCCAGACCTAAAAAATAACCTACCAAATACCAAATAACACATAAAACCTAAAATAACACTAACATATAGTAAAAGCAGGAATGATATGACAAATATACAACCTATATAAAGTAGAATATTGTATGTACGGTGTAGTTTCACTTATCAAAATCGGGAAGACAACGAGCCAAAATCGATTTGGAGAGAAAAGTTGGCACATACACACACGCGCACACAACTGCCCACACAAGGCTTCACGGTTATGGTAGTCTTTCTCAGGGTAAACACACTTATAAAGCGGACGTCTTTTTTTCGTAAAAGCAAAAATCCTCCTTAGTTAGCGAAAACAGGTACTGATGTAGGTCTTTCGTAGCAGCGAGCTGTCATAAAGTGAATGTTCAAAAAACGGGGGCCACCTGTATAAGTCAATGTTAATATGAGAGTTAATATGGGCAGCAAACTCGCTCCAGTCTGTGTGCTGGAGTAGGTGCTGAAGAGCAGAGTCAGCACCCTCCAGCCAGATCTTAATATTCTTCATTGTGGTTTCACACGTTTAATGACCGGGCTATACTTGGGAAGCAGAAACAATGAAAGATGGTCAGACTGTCCCAGGTAGGGGAGAATAGTGGCTTTGTAAGCATCAACCATATTTGTGTAGACATGATCAAAGGTTTTATTTCCCCTTGTGGTGCATGATACATTTTGGTTGGTTACAATGATACACAGTGGCATGCAAAAGTTTGGGCACCCTGATCAAAATTTCTGTTACTGTGAATAACTAAGCGAGTAAAAGGTGACCTGATTTCCAAAGGGCATAAAGTTAAAGATGACACATTTATTTAATATTTTAAGCAAGATTACTTTTTTTATTTCCATCTTTTACAGTTTCAAAATAGCAAAAAAAGGAAAAGGGCTCGAAGTAAAAGTTTGGGCACCCTGCATGGTCAGTACTTAGTAACATCCCCTTGGGCAAGTATCACAGCTTGTAAATGCTTTCTGTAGCCAGCTAAGAGTCTTTCAATTCTTGTTTGGGGGATTTTTTTCCCATTCTTCCTTGCAGAGATTCTTGGGCCATCTTGCATGCACTGCTCTTTTCAGGTCTATCCACAGATTTTCAAAGATGTTTAGGTTAGGGAACTGTGAGGGCATGGCAAAGCCTTCAGCTTGTGCCTTGAGGTAGTCCATTGTGGATTTTGAGGTGTGTTTAGGATCATTATCCTGTTGTAGAAGCCTCCAGTTTTTTACAGATAGTGTGATGTTTGCTTCCAGAATTAGCTGGTATTTAATTGAATTCATTCTTCCCTCTACCAGTGAAATGTTCCCCATGCCACTGGCTGCAACACGAGCTCAATGCATGAATCATCCACCCCCCGTGCTTAACAGTTGGAGAGGTGTTCTTTTCATGGAATTCTGCACCCCTTTTTCTTCAAACATACCTTTGCCTATTGCGGCCAAAAAGTTCTATTTTAACTTCATCAGTCCACAGAACTTGCTTCCAAAATACATCAGGCTTGTTTAGATGTTCCTTTGCAAACTTCTGATGCTGAATTCTGTGGTGAGGACGCAGGAAAGGTTTTCTTCTGATGACTGTTCTGTTAAAGTCATATTTGTGCAGATGTTGCTGCACAGTAGAACAGTGCACCACCACTCCAGAGTCTGCTAAATCTTCCTTCAGGTCTCTTGCAGTCAAATGGGGGTTTTGAATTCCCTTTCTAGCAATCCTACGAGCAGTTTTCTCGGAAAGTTTTCTTGGTCTTCCAGACCTCAGTTTGACCTCCACTGTTCCTCTTAACTGCCATTTCTTAATTACATTATGAACTAAGGAAATTACTACCTGAAAACGCTTTCTTGTAGCCTTCTCCTGCTTTGTGGGCATCATTTATTTTCATTTTCGGAGTGCTAGGCAGCTGCTTAGAGGAGCCCATGGTTGCTGATTGTTGGGACAAGGTTTAAGAAAGTCAGGGTATTTATAAAGCTTTTGAAATTTGCATCACCTGACTTTTCCTAATGATGACTGTGAACAAACCATAGCCCTAACAAGCTAATCTGAGACCTTGGTAAAAGTTAACAGGGAGCTCAAATCTCTTTGGGTGCCCAAACTTTCACATGGTGCTCCTTTCCTTTTTTTCCCAATTGAAAATTTTACAAACAAAAATAATATACTAATCTTGCTTAAAATTTTGAAAAGAAAGTTTCCTCTTTAACTTTATGACTTTTGGAGATCAGTTCATCTTCTACTCAACTATTGACAGGAACAGAAATTTGGAGAGAGAGAGAGAGTGTGTGTGTGTAACACTATATAATCTTGGAAATAGGTATGGGGGAATGCCAGAGGTAAGTTTTACTCACAGAGTGTTGGGTGTGTGGAATGCACTGCTGGCGGTGGCAGTGGAAGCAGATACAATAGGGTCTTTTAAGAAACTCTGAGATAGGTACATAGAGCTTAGAAAAATAGAGGGCAATGCGGTAGAGTACCTTAGAATCTAATTGAGCTATGTGCAGCCAGTGTTGTGGTTTCTTCCTCATAGTGAATTTGAACCTATTGCTGTGTTGGACATGAGAGAGGTATTCAGCACACAATAGTGATAGACCCTATCTATTGATAGGGTCTTTTAAGAGACTTTTAGATAGGCAGATGGGCTTAGCAAAATAGAGGGGTATAGGTAAGCCTCGTAATTTCTATGGTAGGGACATGTTCAGCACAACTTTGTGGGCCAGAGGTATTGTGTTGTAGGTTTTCTGTGTTTTTTTTTGCTATACCAAATAGCTGAATGGAGTAAACCCATTGTCAGTTGTGAGGTAACCAGCATAGACTAGGAATGTGGATATTGTGTAAAAATTCTTTCTGAATTGATCTGCTTTGCATTTTGCTTTGTACAAAAAGTATTTATCCCGCTGCTATAAGACAATTGAACAGTCCCTAGTAAGACGAGAGTAACACTTGACCTCATATTGTACCTTGTTACAGCCTTGTCTGCCTGCAATGTACTTTTTCTGGAACGGTAACACTTTATTTTTACTAACTTCAGCCTCTCACCCCTACTGGGGCATAGACCACTGACAGAATCCTCTGTCCTGGCCCAGTCATTCAAGTTGTCCCTAAGTGTAGCCTATCTTCTTTACGTCAGATCCTCCCTCACTGAGGGATGAGGTCTTTGGAGGTTGTGTGGCTTTTCTGCAACTTTGGGTTTAAGGATGGTGCTGCGAGCCCCTTGCCCAATTCTCCTCCTTTCAGAACCGGACTTCGGATCGTCCATGGTGGAATTAACACTTTATTCTGCATTCCATTATTATTTACCTATGTACTTCAGTGCTCTGCTGTAATGAAATGATGTTTATGGATGGCATTGAAAAGAAGTTTTTCACTTTCCCTCAGTACACATTAAATCTGCATTTTAGACTTTTTCTTGGCAGTGCATTTAAAAACACATGGACTTTGTTACCATGGCTAAAGTTAACAATTAACTGTAGTTGGTGTTGTTGGCATAGCATTGCAGATAACTGAGAATGAAAGTTACAAGCTGGAAAACAAAAACTAACAGCAACTAATTCTTCTTCTTGAGCCCGTCACCCCTACTGGGGCATAGGCCATCAACACAAGCTGACTAGTTTGTCCTGGGCCAATCTTTCAAGTTCAGGTGTAGCCCAACTACACATCTTCCAGGTGAAGGTCAAATTGCTTGGTACTGTCAGAGAGGAGAAAGTGAATGGATTTGTCAAGGCATCAAGCAAATATCTGGGTCAAATAGTTTGTTAGTAATTGAATTAACTTCTTACCTCTTAGTAATTAGTGAGAGCTATCTAAAGTTAATCTTATTTTTGTAACAGGTGACTTCTAGTTTTTTGTTTGCATTTATCTCCAGACATTTTTTAACGAAGTTCAAAGTCACTTTATTTTCAAACTACTTATGTTACCATATACTACCCTGAGATTCAGTTTCTTGCAGGCATTCACAGTAAATACTAAGAAACATAATGGAATCAAAGTAGAACTGCACACTAAGATAGACAACCAATCAATATGGAAAGGATAACAAATTGTGCAAATAAAAAGAAATCAAAATAACAAATAAGTAATAAATATTGAGAACATGAATTGTAGAGTCCTTGAAAGTGTGTCCATAAGTTTTGGAATTATTTCAGTAGTGAGGTGAGTAAAGTTATCGTGCTGGTTCAAGAGCACTGTTGTAGGGAATTACAGTGGTGCTAGGAAGTTTGAGAACTCTTTAGAATTTTCTTATTTCTGCATAAATATGACTTAGAAGGTGATCATATCTTCCATCAGATCGCCTCACTACAGGAAGGATGTGGAAACCATAGAAAGAGTGCAGAGGAGGTTTACAAGGATGTTGCCTGGATTGGGGAGCATGCCTTATGAAAACAGGTTGAGTGAACTCAGCCTTTTTTCCTTGTAGCAATAGAGGATGAGAAGTGAACTGATAGAGGTGTATAAGATGATGAGAGGCATTGATCGTGTGGATAGTCAGAGGCTTTTTCCCCAGGGCTGAAATGGCTGCCACAAGAGGACACAGGTTTAAGGTGCTTGGGAGTAGGTACAGAGGAGATGTCAGGGGTAAGTTTTTTATGCAGAGAGTGGTAAGTGTGTGGAATGGACTGCCGGCGGCGGTGGTGGAGGTCTTTTAAGAGACTTTTGGGTAGGTTCATGGAACTTAGAAAAATAAAGGGCTATGGGTAACCCTAGTAATTGCTAAGGTAGGGACATGTTCGGCACAACTTTGTGGGCCGAAGAGCCTGTATTATTCTGTAAGTTTTCTATGTTTCTATGTAAGGCCTAAAACAAGATAAAGAGAGCCCAATTAAATAATTAACAAAAAAAATTATACTTGTTCATTTATTTATTGAGAAAAATGATCCAATATTGGATGTATCTGTTGGAAAAAGTGTGAACGCTTGCACAGCAATAACTTCAACAAAACATTTCTGGTAATTAATCTGTTCTGCACATCAACTTAGAGGAATTTTAGACAGTTCCTCCATACAAAACTATTTCAGTTCATCAATATTTCTGGGATACCCTCTTTAGGTCATACCAAGCATCTCAATTTGGTTGAGGTCTGGACTCTGACTTAACCATTTCAAGGCAAGAATTTTCTACTTTTTAAACCATTCTATTATTGATTTACTCTTGTGTTTCAGATAATTGTCTTGTATCGTTCAACATCTATTAAGCTTCAGGATTGCTACCCTGGCATTTTCCTGTAAAGTGTCTTGATACAATTTTGAATTATTGTTCCCTCAACAATTGCAATCTATCCAGGCATCAAAGCAGCCCCAAACCATCATGCTCTTTCCACCATGCTTCACAGTTGGGATGAGGATTTTGGTGTTGGTGTGCAGTGCCCTTTTTCCTCCAAACATAGCGCTGTGCATTTCTGCCAAAAAAAGGTCAACTTTTGTCTCATCTGTCCACAGAGCATTGTCGCAGAACCATTGTAGAACATCCGGGTGGTCTTTGCAATCTTGGACGTGCAGCAATGTTTTTTTGACAGAGCAGTAGTTTCCTCCATGGTGTCCTTCCAGGAGCACCATTCCTGTTCAGTGCCTTTTCTTATAGTGGATGAACAGAGACTTCAGCAAGTTCTAGAGATTTCTGCAGGTCTTTTGCTGTTACCCTTAGTTTCTTTTTCACACTCCTTGTGCATTGCTCATTGTGCTATTGGGGTGATCTTTGAAGGACACCCACTCTTAGGAGAGTAGGAACAGTACTGAATTTCTTCCTTTTGGAGACAATTTTCCTTGCTGTAACTGATGAACACTCAGGTCTTAAGAAATGCTGTTGTAGCTTTTTCCAGCTTCAAGCATCTCTACAATTCTTCTAAGCTCCTCAAATAGTTGTTTTGATTGAGGTATGGTGCACATAAAGAGAGCTTTCTCAAGGAGCACAGGATCCTCAAGTAAATTGTCTCTACAACCCACACCTCCAATCTCACCCGTCTTCAAATAGCTTTTGTAGAAGGCATTGCTCGAGAGGTTCATCATACAGTCGGCCCTCCTTATCCGTGAGGGATTGGTTTCGGGACCCCTTGCGGATACAAAAAAACTCGGATGCTCAAGTCCCTTATTCCACCTGCCTCAATGTGGTGGACCTTAGGACCCAGTGGAACCCAAGACCTTATTTAACCTGGCGCATTTGGTGGACATTTGGACCGGGTGGCGGAGCTCTGAATCTGCAGTGTTTCTGTTCATGAAAATAATCACAATCACGATTGAAAATAAAGTGGAAATAATAAAGCGATCGGAAAGAGGTGAAACACCATCGGTCATTGTAAAAGCGTTAGGCTGCGTTGGTCAATGATCGGAACAATTTTAAAGGATAAGGTGAGAAAGGCCCTGCCCTGATGAAAGCTACAATTATTACTAGCAATGCAGTGATTTAATTATTGGGTTTTGGGGTTTTGAGTTTTTGATCCTCCACATCAACCCGGCACGGATGGAGAGTGCATTCGGTAGCAGTCTATCAAAGGATTGAACTCAGAAACTTCCGGTCCCGAGCCCAGGGCTGAAACATATGTTCTTAAGTGTTTCTCTGCATAGAAAGGTAAAATATATACTATATACTAAGACAAACGTTTGACTAACTGAAGCTAATTAATACCGGATATACCTGTTCCGACTTAGTAAGAGAACTTCCGATTTTTTTAAAATCCCGATCCACGATAACCCACACACATTCTCCCGTATACTTTAAATCATCTCTAGATTACTTATAATACCTAATACAATGTAAATGCTATGTAAAATAGTTGTTATACTGCATTGTTTAGGGAATAATGACAAGAAAAAAAGTCTGTACATGCTCGAACAACAAGTACTGGAAGAGCACTTCCAGGTTTTCTCTATTCGCGGTTGGTTGAATCCGCGGATATGGAACTTGTGTATAAGGAGAGCTAACTGTATACCGTAAATTCCGGACTATAAGCCGCTACTTTTTTCCCACGCTTTGAACACTGCAGCAACACTGCGGCCTATACTACGGTGCGGCTAATGCATGTTTTTTTTCATGCTGCCAAAAACATTTTCCCTCGTAACAGTAGACCAATAAAATTGATGAGTAGTTCACAGAGGTCCAATGAAATTGTACGATAAATCAAGCGCACTTTCACAATTAAATTATTGTAAATCAGTCATTTGTACTCACCCTCATCAACATGGAAAACACTCGAAGAAAAGCATATGATGCAGCTTTTAAGTTAAAGGCGATCAATCTGGCGGTTGAAGAAGGAAATCAAGCTGCTGCACATAATCTTGGCATAAATGAATCGATGGTGAGACGGTGGAGACGCCAGCGTGAAGAACTGAGTCAATGCAAAAAGACGACAAAAGCTTTCAGAGGTAATCATAGCAGATGGCCCAAACTTGAAAACTTTCTTGAAGACTGGGTTAACACACAGAGAGCAGGCGGCCGCGGTGATTCCACCGTGCAGATCAGACTGAAGGCTAAAGCAATCGCCACCAAAATGAAAATCGAAGATTTTAGAGGTGGGCCATCGTGGTGTTTTAGATTTATGAGACGAAAAGGCCTGTCCGTCAGGGTACGCACGACTCTGTGTCAGCAGCTCCCTTCCCACCACGAGGAAAAACTTGCTAACTTCCGCACATTCACTCAAACAAAGATAGCGGAGAATTCCATCGGGCCAGATGATATCATAAATATGGATGAAGTACCTTTGACATTTGACCTGCCTCTCACTCGGACTGTTAATAAAAAAGGTGACTCGTCCATCACACTGAAAACAAGTGGCCATGAGAGAACGCATTTTACTTGTGTTCTGAGCTGCACAGCATCCGGACTAAAGCTTCCACCGATGGTGATTTTCAAGTGGCTGACAATGAAAGTTCAGTGAAAGCTACCATCAAGAGTACAAACTCAATTCCAGCTGTGATTCCTGGGGGCACCACGAAGTATTTGCAGCCACTGGACATCAGCGTGAACCGGGCATTTAAAGTGGCGCTGCGCGTTGAGTGGGAGGCTTGGATGACGAGCGGCGAGAAATCCTTTACCAAAACAGGACGCACGCGAAGAGCATCTTTAACTCAAGCCTGCCAGTGGATCCTAAATGCGTGGAGCCGTGTCACAACATCCACCATCACCAACGGGTTTCGAAAGGCTGGACTGCTGCGTGATGAAGAGGACCGCGTGCGCTCAAATTAGAGCGACAACGAAGAGACTGAAGTGAGTGATGAGATCCTGAGGTTGTTCAATTCGGACACTGAAGGACTTTGATGGTTTTAGTGCGCAGGAGGAAGATGAAGAAGGCGATCAATAACTTTTCCTGGTAGGCTGCAGTATATATATTTTTTTTACCGGTCGTTAGGAGATATTGGAATGTTGTTCGTGCACTGTTCAGTAAAAAAGTATACACAATGTAATTTGTGTGTTACCAATACGTATGTATATTTAAAAGTAGCTGTGTTACAGGCACTGTTCGAAAAAAAGCACTTGCAATATGTATTTGTTTATGTTACCATACGGATTTAATTAAAAGTTTAAAAAATCCTCACGTGTAATATCTTTCTGTGTAAATATCTCATATTACAACGTGGGACACCTGTGGCTTAAAATCCGGTGCGGCTTGTACAAGTACAAAATTGATTTTCTTTCTAAAATTAGAGCGTGCGGCTTTTAATCAGGTGCGCTCTGTAGTCCGGAATCTTCGGTACTTCTTTTGAACCTAGACTGTGATTGCTTAAATGGTTACTCAGTAATAAGAAAAAGAATTAGAGTTGTTTGTGTGTTATTTGTTTAAGCAGATTGTGTTTGACTATTATTGCGGTTTAGATGAATATCAGACCACATTTTATACAGAAAATCAGGACTTAGCAAAGGGTTCACAACTTTTTCTTGCTACTGTAAATGTTCCTGAATCTGGTGGGGTGTGTGACCTAAGACTCCTGTACCTCCTTCCCGAATGCAGCAGCAAGAAGAGAGCAAGGCCTGGATAATGGATGCTGGAGTCCTTGATAATGGATGCTGCTTTTCTGTGACAGTGCTCCTTGTAGATGCGTTCAGTGGTGGGGAGGTCTTTACCTGTAATGGACTGGGCTGAATTCACTACTTTATGGAGGCTGGATGTCATAATTCTATGATGCTGTTTCCTTTCTCATTGCTCTTGGGCACTGATGTGATTGCCAACTGCTGTTGAAAATCAGTCTGAAATTTGAAAGTCATATTCATTTAATTCAGTGAGTGTGTGCATAATTTGTTTTCAATGTGTGTGTTTGTGTTTGGGTGTGGGGTTACTTAGTGGGCCATAGCTCAGTGAGATTCTGTCTATCATTTTCACTTGGCAGTGGTTCAATGTGGGAAATTGTTGCAAATCTCATTACCCTGCCAGATGCAAAGCCATCTTTTTCATATAATCTAAGTGATAATAAATCTGGCTTTGATCTGTAGGCCTTCTGTTGCTCTATTCCATGAGCAGAGTTTGAACTGAAGCTCCTTGCACAAGTGGCTTTTGGTTGTGGGGCATGATGGTAAATGTGTGTGAACTACAGATGTATGCTCTACAATGTCTGTACATAGTGGTGAGGGTGGCATTCTGTGGAAAATTATACAGATTGCTCCTAGCTGATTTTTTTCCTCTCTTAAATTTCTTGCAGTGTAAATCAATTAGTTTGAGGTTTTGTTTTGCATATATTGCTAAACATTACTCTTTCAATTGGCGAAATTTTGTAACACTGAAGGCTATTTGGCTCATTTAACGTTTGAGAAAATTGTGTTTTACTGAATTCAAACACTTAATTCTGTGGATTTTTTTGTATCCAGTCTCTTCGGTAAAGCTAGCTATCTTCTCTTGACTTTACTTTAAAATGCAAATTTTTACATTACTGGAGCAGACTTTAATTAAACTTGAGCAGGAAACAAGTCAGGAGAACCAGAGCAGTGTTTGAGGCAGGGTTGGCAATCTTAATGGAGGCATAAGTCACTTGAGTTGTATTGTGTTTTGCTCAGATGTACTTCCTCTTCCATTTCAAAAATAATTTGTGCTTCCCTATGAACTGTCCTTTCCTTCTCCAAGATCCTTGCTTAAGATCAGATTTTCAAATCTACCCATTATACTTTGCCACAGGCAGCTGTGGTAGCCAAGTTATTAGGTATATTTAAAGTAGCAGTTTTTAGGTTCCTGATTACTAAGGGTGTCAAAGGTTATGAGGAGAAGGCTAGAGAATGAGATTGGGACGGTTTTATGAATTAGCCATTATGGAATGACAGAGCAGACCCGATGGACCAAATGGCTCAATTCTGATCCTATGTTTTATGATCTTGTATTCAAGTTCTCCTTGCCTTGTTCTACATCTAGTTTCCTCTAATTAACGAATTTATATCTTCAACCAGAGTATTTATTGCAATGTCATTTGTCTCCACTTCAAAGTGACTTGGGTATGTAAACTACCTTTTGTGACTCTCCTGAGTGTAACATGCACAACACGCTGGAGGAACTCAGCAGGTCAGGCAGCATCCGTGGAAAAGAGCAGTCAACATTTCTGTGGATGCTGCCCGACCTGCTGAGTTCCTCCAATGTATTGTGAGTGTTGCTTTGACCCCAGCATCTGCAGTGTATTTTGTATCTCCTGAGCGTGTTCCCATCTGATTTCCAATGTCATTAAATTTCTTTAAGCCCTGTTCCTCTCTAGGTATGCTTTTGCTTCACTTTCCTTGCTGACTTCCCACACTCCAACCTTTGCCAGGTACCAATTCAATCATCCATTAACCCCATCATAAACATTTACTGAACTGTTGATTTGCACTCAGTCCACAAGATGGTAAATATCAATACCATCTTGATATTTCCTCCTTTTGAAATGCATTTTCAGCTCTAACCATTTGAATATTTTTCCTTCTATATGGGAGCAAAGTCTTAGAGTCTCAAGTTCACGGTGTCAGCAGGAACTTCACTGCTGTGTTTAGAATGTTCTGCATTGTTGTAAATACCCTTCTGGTTGAGACATTGGAGACCCTGCTGGTTCTTCCGGGTGAGTGTACTTTCAGAATTTTTGAGAGGTTCGTCAATCCAGTGATGTCTTTTTTTTATTGTCACAGATTGCTTTCAAAATGAGTACTGGTTTGGGAGGGATCAATTATGCCAGTACAGTTTTGATCATCCAGCATTGAAGAAGAAGGAATATTTCAAATCATACAGCAAGAGGCACTTCAGGATAGTCAGAGTAAGTATTGGCAAAAGTTAGGATTATGATGTGTTTGATTTGCCAATTTTGATCATTTTACCCCACTTCTTGCTATGAGTATGGAAAGGGGAAGGCAAGTACATTTAATTGTTATTTTTCACATGAACATTGTGTTCTACTCTGCTCTATGCATTTGTCAACATGTGCAATCTGGGAACAAAAATGTTAGCTGGTAGAATTTTTCTCGGTATTCCTATAAGATGCCTACATATTTTACAATATTTGACATCAAAGAATATCAGATGTATTAAGTAATTACAACTCTTGTTTGATGTGTGTCCTTATCTTGGTTCCAGTGTTTCCTACAAATCCCTGCCAGGCAACTTCATCCTTTGCTTTCTTCACTACTGAGTAATGCTTGCTGTTAGCCTGAATTTGTTAGTACCCATTTAATCATTAGACTGGACAGGCCTATATCAAAATAAAAATCAAAAAATAAACTTTGCCTGCAGAATGAATCACAGTCCTGAAGCAGATATTCTTGTAATGCCTTTGTAATGAAATAATGTAACTTAATCACAAGTTAATTTTATTTTAATAATTCTTCATATTTATTTTTCTGACATTTTGGGAAATACTTTATCTTAGTGGAAACTAAAAGGCCAAGACTTGGGTTATTCTTGTGAATACTGTTTACTGGTCTAAGCCAAATCTTAAAGCTTTAAGTAATGGCTGTTTTTTTAATATATACTTTGCCATTACTGAAAGGTTGACTATTTTATACAGTGAAAATTCAAGATTGTTCAATGTCATTTCCTATACACAAGTGTAAAGAAGAACAAAATGTTACTCCAGATCTGATGCAGCACAAAAAGAAACAATAAGATAAAGATGCAATAATAATAAAAAGCACAATAAATATAAATGAATAAGATAGCTTATATACATTGATTGTATGTCCATAAAGTAATGCTAAGCACATCACTGTCTGTACATAAGGTGACTGACGGGCAATGTTAACGTGGTGGTAGGGGGAGGCAGTTTGAAGTTTTGATAAGTTTCCATAGTGCATGTTCTAACAATTTTTTAAAAAACCCCGACTATTAAGCAGTAAGGGAATGTTTAGGGTTTATATCTTTTGAAAGCTAGTATGATAATATAAAGAAATGCAGCTGGAAATTCTAAAGGTCAATATTATGAAGTTGGTTTAATTCATTGGTTGTTATCTTTTCAAAACCTTATATCTGCTCCTTTCCACATCAACTAGAATGGTCAAGGGAAATATTAGTTAATATTTAAAGGAAAGGTGACTTATGGCACCCATGCTAAAAATAGCAAATGGAGAATTAAGACAGGAATGTTGCTCTTTAATTGACTTAAGCAGACATTTATTGTAAGATTGGGAAATGTATAGGAAATTTTACTTCCAGTGTCAAATTAAGGAGTACAACTCAGTTTAAAAAAAATTGTCATTAAATAGGAGGAAATTCCTGGGAATTCATTTGTAGTGTTCATTGAAGATCACAGTTCGAATGGGACCTTTCTAAATGGGACGATTATTGGAAAGAGTCAGAGGTTACCACTGTGCAATAATGCAGAAATAGCAATTAATCACCAATCTCACAAAGGTAAGAATGTGTTCTTGGAAACTTTGACCCAGTTTAGACATCTTTATGGTAGTGCAGATTGAACATCCAATTTAGTATCTTGTTGCATGTATATGTCCAGTGTTGCCAACATAGTAATTTCGACCAATGAATAATTTTGTTTTATTTATTATGCTGGTGGAATGCAGCAGGCCAGGCAGCATCTATAGGGAGAAGCGCTGGCGACATTTCGGGCCAAGACCCTTCGTCAGGACTAACTGAAAGGAAAGATAGTAAGAGATTTGAAAGTAGGAGTGGGAGGGGAAAATGTGAAATGATAGGAGAAGACCGGAGGGGGTGGGGTGAAGCTGAGAGCCAGACAGGTGATTGGCAAAAGGGGTACAGAGCTAGAGAAGGGAAAGGATCATGGGACAGGAGGCCTAGGGAGAAAGAAAGGGGAAGGTGAGCACCAGAGGGAGATGAAGAACAGGCAGAGTGATGGGCAGAGAGAGGAAAAAAAACTAAATATATCGGGGATGTGGTAAGAAGGGGAGCGGTATTAACAGAATATATGCGTGGGCTGTCTGCAAAATGGTTGAACTCTCACAATGCAGCTTTAGACCAACTTCCATCAGAATCCAGCAAATATTACATATTGGAGCACATCAACATTTAGTGGCAGTTAGAATATGTTGGTTTTGTACTTGTACAGCAATAAAAAAATCAGGCAGTACAACACCTATTGCAGTGTTTTTCAATGTTACTGAAAGAAAGGTTAGGCTTGGTTAGGAAAACCAATGCAATTGTTATTGTGTGCAATAATTTGTAATGTAAACCTGCAACTTCATTTTACAGAAATGACCTGCCTATTCATTTGTATTCAGGTCTCTGAATGTTACTGCCACCACAGCTCTAATAAATTTGTGACTGAAGTTGCAGGGTGTTGGAAACCTTGTGGCATCAATGCTTCAGCTTGGGCCCTGGCTTTCCTGACTACATGGCTGCATGACTGCTTAGACTCCCTGATCAAAATCTCAGACTGTGCTACCTTGTGGGAAACCCCCTGATTTCAAAGTTGAAAGTAAATTTATTATCAAACTACATAAAATTCATCATGTACAACCCTGAGATTAATTTTTCTGTAGGCATTCACAGTAAAATACACTTTAGAATCAATGTAAAACTACCCCCAACAGGATGGACAAACAACCAATGTGCAAAGGATGACAAACTGTGGAAATATAAAAAGAAATATTTTTTAAAAATGAATAAACAGTAAATATTGAGAACATGAGCTTAAGAGTCCTAGAAAGAAAGTCTATAGGGTGTGGGAACAGTTCAATGATTGGGCAAGTGGATTTATCCCTGCTGGTTCAAGAACCTGATGGTTGAGAGGTAATAACCATTACCTCTCAATAACCTGGTGTTGTGAGACCTGTACAACCACCTTGCTGATAGCATTGAGAAGAGAGCGTGGTCTTGATGGTGGGGATGCTTTGTGATTTGTTTCCATTATTGCTATAATTTGAAATAGATAGTATTTTCAGCATTGTATTTTCCTATGTGTTAAATGTCAAAATTGTGCATTTTCTGTTTTGTCTCTGGTTGTTTAAGATTTCTTTCTCGGGGGTAGATGGAAAGGATAAAACTTGCATGTAGCGGCTTTAATGACCCCTGGATGCCATGAAATGCACTAGAGCTGAATGAAATCGGGAATATTGTAATTTAGGAAATGAATGATGTAATTGGAATTTTTAAAAGGTGCCGAATTATATTGTGACCCAAACAATGTTTTATCACACCTTTAATTTTTGAAGATCTTTTGTTCTTCACAAGTTAGTTATAAACTTTGTTTACATTGCAACAACAGAACAATATTACCGTGGTTTCACCTCTTTAGTTTGTGAAAATGACTTGGCTCTCTTGAATCGCTGTTTTCCAGTTTTTGTCTTTTCTGATCTAACGACGGATGACCTAATCAACCTACCAAAAAAATTCAGAGATAAGTACATCATTTCAAAAGCTCTTGGCTCGTAAGTTTGAGTTGCAGTTACTTTTCTTCTAAGTCCATTCCATGTTCCTGTTTATTATGTTCTAAGCAAAACCTAATAGAAAATGCTGGGGGGGGGGAATAAAATTTGTTTATGTAGGATGTAGTGTAAATGTGTGCTCGGTCATCTGAGGCTGGATGGATTGAAGGACCTGTTTCTTGCTACATAGACAATGCAAAGTAAATGACAATCAAAGGAGAAGGTAACAGATCTTCTCTTTCAGATTTACTGCATAGTCTAACATTTCTACAACTGTATCTGATTTGCTTTCTCTGCAGTGGCTTTCTTTTCGTTCTCTTGTATTTTTCGAGAAAGAGCCCAGTACCGAAATGATCATTCAGGCAAAAGAGAATGGAATAGGTATTAGCTTTGACTGAACTCAACCTCTTTAACTGATCACAATTCCAATTAAAGATTTCTGGGGTGTAACACTGGTAGTTTCCTCCAATTCTCTAATTCCTTTTTAAAATTCACCTTTGAGGTTAATAAGAAAATATATGCACTGATTTTGTAAAATTTACTGAATTAATTTTGATACATGACTGAAACTTGTTCACTATTATTAAAGAGGATTTTAATTATTTTTCCATCTGAAAAAATTAACTGAAATCATCATTTTAATGGGACCAAATTTAATTTTAAAAAATTGGCTGTGAAGAGGATAGCCAGAGATCTTGTTCCAGAACAGAAGTGATGAATGAGAGAGGGTGTCATTTTAAGGTGATTAGAGGGAAGTATATTGGGGATGTCAGAGGTAAGTATTTTTTACTTAGAGAATGGTAGATGCATAGAATGTGTTGCTAAGGAGTGATGGTAGAGGCAGAACATTAGGTGAATTTAAGGGGCTCTTAGGCACTTGGATGAAAAAACCAAGTGGTTATTTGAGAGGGAAAGCATCCATGGAAAGGAATAAACAATCGATCTTTCTGCTGAGACTGTTTATCAGGACTCCTAATGAAGGGACGGCCTGAAGCATTGACAGTTTATTCCTCTCCATGGATGCCTCCTGACTTTGAGTTCCTCCAGCATTTTACATGTATTAATTTGTACATCAATTTCTTTATGTTGGTTATTCCTGATTGTTTTGTCTTTAATTTCTTGATTGATTTATTTTTTAATTATGTGTTATTCTGCAGGGGTGTATGTGGAGAGGTGAAGTTGGCATTTGAGAAGACAACCTGCAAGAAAGTAGCTGTGAAGATTGTGCATAAACCAAAGTTTGCAAAACTTGTAACTGAGCGAGGAGTAAGTATAATCAGCCACATTGTGTGGTTTCTTTTGCAAGAGTTTTTTGTTGACCTGAGCTAGTAAGGAAATGACAAAAGGGAACAGATCTACAGCAGTAAATCAAAAATTTCTAGCAAATTAATAGCAACAGCTCAAGTTCTATTGAAGATGTTAGATGAAATCAACAAGTTGGGATAGTGGATGAGGTTAGAGATCAGAGATGAGGGTAGTTCAGTGGATGTAATCTACATGGATTTTAGTGAGGTATTTGACAAGGTTCCACATGGTAGGCTTATTCAGAAAGTCAGAAGGCATGGGATCCAGGGAAGTTTGGCCAGGTGAATTCAGAATTGGCTTGCTTGCAGAAGGCAGAGGGTTGTGGTGGAGGGAGTACATTCAGATTGGAGGGTTGTGACTAGTGGTGTCCCACAAGGATCTGTTCTGGGACCTCAATTTTTTGTGATTTTTATTAGTGACCTGGATGTGGGGGTAGAAGGGTGGGTTGGCATGTTTGCAGACGACACAAAGGTTGGTGGTGATGTAGATAGTGTAGAGGATTGTGGAAGATTGCAGAGAGACATTGATAGGATGCAGAAGTGGGCTGAGAAGTGGCAGATGGAGTTCAACCCAGAGGAGTGTGAGGTGGTTTGGAAGGGTAAACTCCAAGGCAGAGTACAAAGTAAATGGCAAGATACTTGGTAGTATGGAGGAGCAGAGGGATCTGGGGGTACATGTCCACAGATCCCAAAAAGTTGCTTCACAGGTAGATACAGACAGACATACTTTATTGATCCCGAGGGAAATTGGGTTTTGTTACAGCCGCGCCAACCAAGAATAGTGTAGAAATATAGCAATATTAAAAACCATAAATAATTAAATAATAATAAGTTAGTCATGCCAAGTGGAAATAAGTCCAGGACCAGTCTATTGGCTCAGGGTGTCTGACACTCCGAGGGAGGAGTTGTAGAGTTTGATGACCACAGGCAGGAATGACTTCCTGTGACGCTCAGTGTTACATCTCGGTGGATGTAAGATAGGGTAGTTATGAAAGCTTATGGGGTGTTAGCTTTCCTAAGTTGAGGGATAGAGTTTAAGAGTAGCGATGTAATGATGCAGCTCTATAAAACTCTGGTTGGGCCACACTTGGAATACTGTGTCCGGTTTTGGTCTCCTCACTACAGGAAGGATGTGGAAGCATTGGAAAGGCTACAGAGGAGATTTACCAGGATGCTGCCTGGTTTAGAGAGTATGGATTATGATCAGAGATTAAGGGAGCTAGGGCTTTATTCTTTGGAGAGGAGGAGGATGAGAGGAGACATGATAGAGGTGTACAAGATATTAAGAGGAATAGGCAGCGTGGATAGCCAGCGCCTCTTCCCCAGGGCATCACTGCTCAGTACAAGAGGACATGGCTTTAAGGTAAGGGGAGGGAAATTCAAGGGGGATATTAGAGGAAGGCTTTTTACTCAGAGAGTGGTTGGTGTGTGGAATGCACTGCCTGAGTCAGTGGTGGAGGCAGATACATTAGTGAAGTTTAAGAGACTACTAGACAGATGTATGGAGGAATTTAAGGTGGGGGGGTGGTTATATGGGAGGCAAGGTTTGAGGGTCAACACAGCATTGTGGGCCAAAGGGCCTGTAATGTGCTATACTGTTCTATGGATAGGGTTTGTGGAGGAGTTTTTGTTGTCTGAACATGGATTAGTCAAATAAGCTTACGATTTATCTTGCAAAGAAACCTCAAAAGACTGATAAGCTGTATTTGTCACACGTACGTTGAAACATTCAGTGAAATATGTCACTTGTGTGGAGGATGTGCTGTGGCATTCCACAGATGTCACCAATATATTCAGCAACTTCAGATTTCTGTTAACCATCAGGTTTACTCTACAACTTCCAGGACAAGAAAGGACAAAGTCAACATGGTTTCCTTAAGGGAAAATCTTGCCTGACAAACCTATTGGAATTCTTTGAAGAAATTACAAGTAGGATAGATAAAGGGGATGCAGTGGATATTCTATATTTGGCAAGGTGCTACATATGAGGTTGCTTTCCTGGTATTACAGATAAGTTACTAGCGTGGTTAGAACATTGGCTGATTGGTAGGAGACAGTAAGTGGGTATAAAAGTTGTTTTCAAGGGCCTGCCATGACCAGTGTGTTGGCAGGGGTCAGTGTTGGGACAGCTTTTCATGTTGTATATCTATGATTTAGATGACGGAATAGATGGTTTTGTTGCCAAGTTTGCAAATGATACAAAGGTTAGTGGAGGGGCAGGTAGTGTTGAGGAAACAGGTAAGCTACAGAGGGACTTAAGTTAGGGGAATGGGCAAGAAAGAGCAAATGAAATAAAATGTTAGAAAGTGCATAGTTGTGCACTTTGCTAGTAGAAATAAATGTACAGGTTATCTTCTAAACAGGGAGAAAATCCAAAAATCTGAGATGCAAAGGGACTTGAGAGTCCTTGTGCAGAACATCCTGAAGTTTAACTTGCAGGTTGAGTTCTTCTTCATCTTCTTCTTGTTTTACGGCAGTTGGCACCCAACTCAATGGTGCATTACCACCATCTTCTGCTCCACAGTGCGGATCAGAGGATAGACTTACATTCAAAGTCCCTTCACCTATTCTCCCTCTCTCCTCCCCCCCTCTCTCCCCCCTCTCTCCCCCCTCTCTCCCCCCTCTCTCCCCCCTCTCTCCCCCCTCTCTCCCCCCTCTCTCCCCCCTCTCTCCCCCCTCTCTCCCCCCTCTCTCCCCCCTCTCTCCCCCCTCTCTCCCCCCTCTCTCCCCCCTCTCTCCCCCCTCTCTCCCCCTCTCTCCCCCTCTCTCCCCCTCTCTCCCCCCTCTCTCCCCCCTCTCTCCCCCCTCTCTCCCCCCTCTCTCCCCCCTCTCTCCCCCCTCTCTCCCCCCTCTCTCCCCCCTCTCTCCCCCCTCTCTCCCCCCTCTCTCCCCCCTCTCTCCCCCCTCTCTCCCCCCTCTCTCCCCCCTCTCTCCCCCCTCTCTCCCCCTCAACAAACAAACACACACACCCAATCTACACTTTATCCTTCCTACTTTGACCATCTTAGTACCCTATTCCTGCTTATCCATCATATCCTATTAAAACTCTGTATCCCTTAAGAAAGCTAAAAGTACTCTGACCTGTGCGCTCTCACCCTGTCCAGTAACCCTTTTAATGTGAATTCCTGCACCCCCAAATCCCTTAGATTAATTCTTATCATCTCTCTCTCTATCCCATACTTCCTGCAACTCAGAATTACATATTCTACTGACTCCAAGTTGAGTTGGTGGTGAGGAAGGCAAATTACAGTGTTAACATTCATTTCAAGAGGTCTGGAGTACAAAATCAGGGATGTGATGCTGAGGCTTTATAAGGCACTGGTGAAGCCTCACCTTTAGTATTATGAACACTTCAGGGCTCCTCATCTAAGAAAAGATGTGCTGGCGGGTCCAGAGTAGGTTCACAAGGATGATTACGGGAATTAAAGGATTATCATATGAGGAACGTTTGATGGCTCTGGGTCTGTACTCGCTGGAATTTAGAAGGATGATGGGGAATCTCATTGAAGCCTTTCGAAGGTTGAAAGGACTAGACAAAAAAGATGTGAAAAGGATGTTTCCCATGGTGGGGAAGATGGACAAGATGGTACAGTCTCAGGATTGAGGGACGTCCATTCAGAACAGAGATGCAGAGAAACAGGGTGGTGAGTTTGTTACCACAGGCAGCTGTGGAGGCCAGGTCATTGGTTGTATTTAAGGCAGAAATTGATAGGTTCTTGATTGGACATGACATTAAAGGTTATGGGGAGAAGTGTGGAGCTGTGGAGTGGAAAAAAGGAACAGCCATGATTGAATGGTGGAGCAGAGCAGACTAGATGGGCCAATGGCCAAGGTTGCAGCAACAACCTGGCACTCAACGTCAGTAAGACGAAAAAGCTGATTGTGGACTGCAGGAAGGGTAAGATGAAGGAACATGTACAAATCCTCATAGAGGAATCAGAAGTGGAGTGAGTGAGCAGTTTCAAGTTCCTGAGTATCAAGATCTCTGACAAGTTAACCTGGTCCCGATATATCGATGCAGTTATAAAGAAGGCAAGACGGTGTCTATATTTTAGGAGTTTCAAGAGATTTGTTATTTCATTCCTCTGCTGCTTCTTTCAGTCCTGTGGACTACATACCAGACAGTGATGCAGCTTGTCAGAATGCTCTGTGGAGAGGGTTGTAAATTTAGTTGGTTCCATCTTGGGTACCAGCCTACAAAGTACCCAGGACATCTTCAAAGAGCGGTGTCTCAGAAAGGGAGTGTCCATTATTAAGGACCCCCAGCACCCAGGGCATGTCCTTTTCTCACTGTTACCATCAGGTAGGAGGTATAGAAGCTTGCACACACTCAGCAATTCAGGCGCAACTTCTTCCCCTCTGCCATCTGATTCCTAAATGGACATTGATCCTGTGAACACTACCTCACTCTTTTAATATATTATTTCTGCTTTTGCAGGATTTTTAATCCATTCATTATGCATCTACTGTAATTGATTGATTTATTATTATTTTTCTTCTATATTATGTATTGCATTAAACTGCTGCAACGTTTATCATACGTTAACAAATTGTATGATAGTGCTGGTGATAATAAACCTGATTCTGATTCTAATTCTGCACCTAAGTTTTATGGTCTAAGTAAAACTTTTTACTTAGGCCCTAGGTCACTTCACAGGAGTGTTATTAATCAAAAGATTGATCTCAACCTCACATGGAACTACTTGGAGTTCATGACCGAAAGTTTGGGCAGAGAAGCAAGTTTAATAAACATTTTAGAGAAGGAAAGGCCTGTGTACAGTTATAGGGAAACATTGAATAGGGTAGGACTTTATACTATGGAGCATACGAGAAATAGTGGAGAGTTGATAGCAGTATAGAGAATTGAATTGACTTTATCACTGCATCTTTCATATACATGAGGAGTAAGAATCTTTACATCTCCGCAATGTGCAATTTATAGTAATTTATAATAGTTTGTACAACAAGACAGCAACTATAACATAGAAATACAGTCAACATGAATTAATCAGTCTGATTGCCTGGTGGAAGAAGCTGCCCTGGAGCCTGTTGGTCCTGGCTTTTATGCTGCGGTACCATTTCTCAGATGTTAGCAGCTGGAACAGTTTGTGGTTAGGGTGACTCGGATCCCCAAAGGTCTATCTTTACACACCTGTCTTTGTAAATGTCCTGAATAGTGGGAAGTTCACTTCTACAGATGCGCTGGGTTGTTCACACCACTTTCTGCAGAGGGAAGTACAGTTCCCATACCAAGCAGTCAGGATGATCTCAGTTGTGCCCCTGTAGAAAGTTCTTAGGATTTGGGGGCCATACCAAATTTCTTCAACTATCTGAGGTGAAAGAGTGCCTTTTTCACCACATAGCCAGTATGTACAGACCGCATGAGATCTTCAGTGATGTTTATGCCAAGAATCTTAAAGTTGTTCACCCTCTCAACTCCAGAGCCATTGATGTCAATAGGGGCTAGCCTGTCTCCATTCCTTCGGTAGTCCACAGCCAGTTCCTTTGTTTTTGCGACAGTGAGGGAGAAGTTGTTTCCTTGACTTCACTGTGTCAGGGTGATGACTTCTTCTCTGTAGGCTGCCTCATTATTATTGGAGATTAGCCCAACCAGTCTCGTGCCATCAGCAAGTTAGCAGGTTGGAGCTGTAGGTAGCAACAGAGTCTTGGATATACAGAGAGTAAAGGAGGGGGCTTAGTACACAGCCCTGAGGAGCACCTGTGTTGAGGGTCAGAGGGGCAGAGATGAGGGAGCCCTCTCTTACCACCTGCCGGCGATCTGACAGGAAGTCCAGGATCCAGCAACACAAGGCAGGGTGAAGGCTGAGGTCTCTGAGCTTCTTATCAAGCCTGGAGGGAATTATGGTGTTAAATGCAGAACAGCGGTCCAAGAACAGCATTCTCACATAAGCATCCTTCCCCAGATGTGTAAGGACGGTGTGTAGAGCTGTGGCTATTGTGTTATCTGTTGATCAGTTGTGTTGCCAGGCTAATTGTAGGGGGCCAAGTGTGGATGGTAGTATGCTGCAGATGTAGTCCTTGACCAGCCTCTCAAAGCATTTGCTTATTATTGAGGTGAGTGCAACAGGATGCCAGTCGCTTAGACATGAGGTGTATAGATAGGGTTAATGTAAGTAGGCTTTTTCCACTGAGATTGAAAAGGACTAGAACTGGTGGTCATTGGTTAAGAGGGAATATGGGGAACTTTCTTAATCAGAGGGTGGTGCAAGCTGCCAGTGGAAGTGGTGCTTGCATGTTTTAGTGCAATGTTTAAGAGAAGTTTGGGTAAGTATATAGGCTGGAAGGGTGTGGAGAGCTATGGTCCAGGAACAAGTTGATGGGACTTGGCAGAGTAACGGTTCAACACAAACTAGATGGGTTGAAGGACCAGTTTCATGTGTTGTGGTGTTATATGATACTCTGAGTCAAAAATGGAGGACCATGGCTATCTCAAAGGGTTTCTTGGGTGAGAAGAATTTCAAAGTCGTGATCAACATTGTAAAATGAAGGCAATGCTAAATTGAGAGCCAATGGAGGCCAACAAACCTTGGACCTTGTGCAAGTTACCATTTAAGGAGAATGTTGCATAACCTCAAATTTACTTAAGGATCAAATGAGGGAGACTGGCTACCGTTGTTGAATTTCTGACTTGCAATCAGTTAGGATTGCAGAGAGTTCTTTGGGGGAGGGGGGGGGGGGACTCTGGTGAGAACCTGGGAGGCAGTTTGAAGTAAAGGAGCAAAGATACTGGAAACAGTATATGATACAGTGTCATAGTGAAGTTGTTGTTTGAGGAGATTATTAATCAGAAAATGCAGGAAAGAGTATCAATCTGAAATATTAATACAATTCTCTCCATGGATGCTGTCTAATCTGATCATTTAGAGCAGTGTTATTTTGATCTGTAAAGTATAGGTGCTGAAAAATGCGGCCTGTAAAGCAATGCGTTTCCATAAGCATCAATTTCCTTCTATTGCAGAATGTTGTATTTGTATGGACAATGACTAACTGCTCTGGAGAGTGTGTCATTCACGCATACCTCATTCCACTTAGCTGTTTATCCCCAGAATCCAAGAGTAGACTTGCTGTGGAGTAACTCAAGGTGCTTAGACATTGTGGCAGTTCCAATGTACACCAAAGGCTGCTAATCTGTACTGCAGTGCCAGGAATGTTATCACAGTGAAATGACTGACCCCTAATTTCTTTTGTGCACGGCATCTGTCTCAAGTTCACAGCCACCCACCTGCAAAAGTCACTTTGTACCACTTGCAGCTAAACCAAATTTGTTTGCCATGAAGCATTTTCGTTACTTCAAGTTCTTAAACTTGTTTTCTGCAGGATGTATCTTCTAATGTTGCAACAGAGATTGAAATTCTAAAGAAGTTGGACCATGTAAGTATTTTTAAATGGCCTATTTTTTTTTTGGTTGAACCATTAATAACTGACTATTTTTATTTTTATTCTTAAAGCCTTGTATAATCAAGATTGAAGAGGTGTTTGATTTTGAAGATGCTTTCTACATTGTACTGGATTTGTAAGTGCCTTTATGTTCATTGTTGATTGTTGTTTAGAGATGGCAGTTGGAGCACTGCAGCCTGTTCTGTTTTATCAGAGTTTATACCGATGTAGAGAAAAGTAAATTAGCGGAGTATTATTTTGCTCTGATGATTGGTGATGATAAGCTCAATTCAGGGGGTATTTTCTAGGGTACAGATTCTTTGCCTGTAAATTCAGAATATTAAGCAGACATTGAACTGTTCTAGTTATGATACAGGATGGAAACAGGAACCCCCCCCCCCCCCCCACTTTCTGTTTTCTATGTGACTCCTTTGTCCATTCATCCCTCCCCACTGATCTCCCTCCTGGTAAGTGGAATAAGTGCTACACCTGCCCCCACACCACCTCCCTCACTACCATTCAGGGCCCCAAACTGTCCTTCCAGGTGAGGTGACACCTCACCTGTGAGTCTGTCAGGGTCATCTACTGTATCCGGTGCTCCTGCTGTGGCCTCCTGTATATTGGTGAGACCTGACGTGGATTAAGAGACTGCTTTGCCAAGCACCTACTCTCCATATGCCAGAAAAAAAGCAGGATCTCCTAGTGGCCACCCATTTTAATTTCATTTCCATTTCCCATTCCCATTCCAACATGTTCATCCATGGCCACTTCTACTGTTGCAATGAGGTTGGAGGAGCAACACATCATATTCCATCTGGGTAGCCTCCAACCTGATGGCATGAGCATCAACTTCTTTAACTTCCGGTAATGGCCACCCCAACCCCGCTCTCCCCTCCCTTACACCATTCCCCATCCCATTTTCTCATTCTCTGACTTCTCCTTGCCTGCACTCTGGTGCTTCTCCTCTTTTCTTCTATGGCCTTCTGTCCTCTCCCATTAGATTCCCCTTTCTCCAGCCCTGACTCTTTCACTAATCAATTTCCCAGCTCTTTATTACACATCTCCCTCTCCCGGTTTCATCTATTGCCTTGTGTGTCTCCCTACCCTCCCCAACCTTTTAAATCTTCTCATCCTTTTTCTGCAGCCCTGCTGAAGGGTTTCGGCCTGAAGCGTCAACTGTACTCTTTTCCACAGATGTTGCCTGACCTGCTGAGTTCCTCCAGCATTTTGTGTGTGTTGTCAGGTATGATGTTGTGGCCATCACTGAATCATGGCTGAAGGATGGTTGTGGTTGGGAGCTGAATGTCCAAGATTACATGTTGTATCAGAGTGATTGGAAGGTAGGTAGAGGGGCTGGTGTGGCTCTGCTGGTAAAGAATGGCATCAAATCAGTAGAAAGATGTGACATAGGATTAGAAGATGTTGAATCCTTTTAGGTTGAGTTAAGAAATTGCAAGGGTAAAGGACCAATATGGCACTTATATACAGGCCTCCCAACAGTAGAAGGGAAATGGACCACAGATGACAACAGGAAATAGAAAAGGTGTGTCAAAAGGGTAATGTTATGGTAGTTAGGGGAGATTTTAACATGCAGGTCGATTGGGGAAAATTAAGTTGGTAATTGATCTAAAGAAAGTGAGTTTGTTGAATGTCTACGAGACTTTTTAGAGCAGTTTGTCATTGAGCCTACTAGGGGATCAGCTGTACTGGATTGGGTGTTAATATAATGAGCTGGAGGTGATTAGAGAGCTTAAGGTAAAAGAACCCTTAAGAGACAGTGATCACAATATGATTGAGTTCAACTTGAAATTTGATAGTGAGGAAGTAAAGTCTGACATAGCAGTATTTAATTGGAGTAAAAGTGGCATGATAGAGGAGCTGGCCAAAGTAAATTGGAAGGAGATGTTGGCAGGAAAGACAGCAGAGCAGCAACGGCTTGAGTTTCTGGGACAAATGAGGAAGGTGCAGGATAGATATATTCCAAAGGTGAAGAAACACTGGAATGGCAAAATAGTACAACCATGGCTGACATGGGAAGTCAAAACTAATGAAAAAGCAAAAGACCGGGCATACGGCAAAACAAAAATTAGTGGGAAGACAGAGGATTGTGTAGCTTTTAAAACCCTATAGAGAGCAACTAAAAGAATCATAATGAGGGAAAAGATGAAATATGAAAGCAAGCTAGCAAACATTATCAAAGTGGATAGTAAAAGCTTTTTCAGGTATGCAAAAGATAAAAGAGATGAGAATGGATAGAGGACCATGAGAAAATGAGGCTGGAGAAATCATAACAGGGACTAAGGAGATGGCAGATGAACTAAATGAGTATTTTGCAGCAGAAAGGAAATTATAGACGTCAATTATAGCTTGACCTCAGTGGCTGGGAAGATGTTGGAGTCAGTTGTTAAGGATGAGGTTATGGAGACACAGGACAAAATGGGACAAAATCAGCATGGTTTCCTTCAGGCAAAACCTTGCCTAATGAACCTGTTGGAATTCTTTGAGGAGGTTACAAGTAGGATAGATAAAGGGGATGCATTGGATGTTGTATATTTGGACTTTCAGAGAGCCTTTGAGAAAGTGCCACACATAAGGGTGCTTACCAAGTTGAAAGCCCATAGTATTACAGGAAAGTTACTGGCATGGTTAGAGCATTGGCTGCTTGCTAGGAGGCAGCGAGTGAGAATAAAAGGACCCTTTCTGGTTGGCTATCAGTGACTAATGGTGTTCCGCAGGGGTTAGTGTCGGGACCACTTCTTTTTATGATGTATATAAATGATTTAGATGATGGAATAGATGGTGGTGTCAAGTTTGCAGATGGTAGGTTGCAGAAGGACCTAGACAGATTAGTGGAATGAGGAAGAAAGTGGCAAATGAAATACAATGTTTGAAAATGCATGGTCATGTACTTTGGTAGTAGAAATAAATGTGCAAGACTATTTTCTAAACCAGGAGAAAATCCAAAAAATCTGAGATGCAAAGGGACTTGGGAGATTTTGTGCAGAACATCCTAAAGATTAACTTGCAAGTTGAGTCAGTGGTGAGGAAGGCAAATGCAATGTTAGCATTCATTTCAAGAGGTCTAGAATACAAGAGCAAGGATCTGACACTGAGGCTTTATAAGGCACTAGTGAGGCCTCACCTTGAGTATTGAGGATTTGGGCTCCTCATCTAAGATAAGATGCGCTGACATTGGAGGGGGTTCAGAGGAGATTCACAAGGGAGTGAAAGGGTTATCATTATGAGCAACGTTTGATGGCTCTGGGCCTGTATTCACCTGAATTTAGAAGGTTGGCGGGGGTGGGGGGGGGGGTCGCATTGAAACCTTGCGAATGTTCAAAAGCCTAGGCAAAGAGGATGTGGAAAGAATGTTTCCCATGGTGGGGGAGTTTAGGATAAGCGTGCACAGCCTCAGGATAGAGGACTGTTGATTTATAACAGAGATGTGGAGAAATTTTAGCTGGTGAATTTGAATGGAGAGCTTGGAGACCTAAAAAGCAGAGTTCTGAGACTGCCCAACAAAGGGTTACACTCATATTTTATAGTCAAAATCTATGTGACAAGAAGCACTTAACCACACAAATAGAGTAGAGAAATTTCATAGCATGTTCTAGGTCATAACTCGAAGCACCAATCAGCTTAAAAGTTGCTCTGCCTGCAGCGTTAGGGCAGATTACGGAACAATGATTCCAAAGAGAAACAAGATACCCCATCCTTCTTAAAGTACAAACAAGCATACGAATCAGTTAGGTATGGTTAGTTAGTTGGCAATTTACCAAGAATAGATAGTACTGCTGTTGTGACAGAAATGGCTTAACCCTGTGGTCCCTAGTTGGTAATAATGCTTTAAATTTTCTTCCACACCAAGATTCTGCATTTGTGTGATTACGTTGTGAATTAAGGGAAATCTTGTCCTGTCAGAGCACAGGAACTCAAATTGTTTTTGTCCCTTTTCTTTAAGGATGGAAGGTGGAGAGCTTTTTGATCGAGTGGCTCGCTCAAAAGGACTGAAAGAAGAAACGGCCAAATTGCTCTTCTATCAGATGCTGCTTGCAGTCCAAGTATGTAGCTATGATTTTTATTTTAATATGCCTTTTCAAGCAGATGTGTTGTTAAGCATTAATTTAAAAGTTGACTAAAATACTGATCAGAATTTCCTCTTTCCCCCTCCCGCTGCATGGAAAATGTGAAGTGGAAGACCATTTTTGAAATATATAAGATGCAAATCAGATTAACTCTAGCCTCTGCACATTTGTAAGGAAAAGTTTTTTGTGTTGTTGTTGTCTTTGGAACAGAGGAAGTAGCTGGAGGGTTGAATCGTGCTGCATAAAAGACCTAAGTAGGGCAAATAGTAAAGTTCAATTTCCTTAGCAGAGAGGTCAGTAACCATGGTGGGGGGGGGGGGGGGGTAGAGTAGAGCTAATGTGTACTGGACAGAAAGTTCAGAAGTACTTGTGGATAAAGAGTACTCATTGCTCATAAAGCTGACCCAGTCAAAAATTCTCATTCGTTTTAAGAACCTAGATATCCCTATGAGGTGCTCTATTTAGAAGATTATGAACCAAGAACCATCCTTTGGTCTTAGGAGCTTCTTGGTCAGCATGGACACATTAAACTGAATGGCCTCATTATACCTTTGAAATTTTTATGCTAAACAGAACTGGTATTTTCAACACATCTTTTTGTTCAACATGTATGGAGAGTTTTCTTCTAAAAAGCAGTTTTCTTGTGGCTAGGAAGAAAACCAGCAAATTTATCATGTCACTTTTGGTTCAGTCTCTTGTGGCATTTATGAAAAGATTAACTACACCTGTAGTTTTTGTATCTAGTGTATATATACAGTACTCTGCAAAAGTCTTGGGCAACCTAGCTATATAGTGTTCTGGTGTAAAAATTGTTTACCCCCCTTGGAAGCCTTCATATTTTATTGTTTTACAACACTGAATCACAATGGCTTTTCATCACTGATGAGCAGAAAAGACTCTTTCGTGTCAAAGTGAAATTAAATTTCCAGAAATTTGTCTAAATTTATTACAATTATTAAACACTTCGCAATACCAACAGTCCTCTTAGGCACAATATACATTCTTGCACCTTCACAGGGTTAAAAACATGTCTACCATATGCTAATGTAACAAAATGATTCTGCATTAAATTTTTATTTGTCTTTAAACCTAGCTCACACAGTATCTGTGCTGAATAGCAGGTTCGATATCAATGAGATCCTTAAATTTGCTTTTTTTAAAAATATTTGGCTCAAGTTGTGACAACAAAAGCCTCGAGTCCCCACGAGTAACGGCGTCCAAGTACTTTCTGTTTTCTGTGAGTATGTGGTTCAACAAGGTAGGAGGATGAAAATGCAACGAAGAGCAGTTTGGCTCTCTAAAGACCAGGAAGCTTTTTATGACACATACCAAAAAAACTAACATTTTAGAAAAGCATTTTTGCTTCTTCATCATTCTGAATTTTGTTAATTTCTTTGTGCAAGCTCTGTTCCTGTTCTTCCAACTTGTAAACTTCCAGATTGTTCAAATCCTTAAATCGATTCTGAAAACCCTCCTTCAGTGACTGCAGGTATAAGCATTCACTGTATTTGAAATAGAGTGCCATACTTTCCATGTTGGGAAACCGTGTGAACGTTCTTCTAATGGTTTGCTTATATATTTCCAACTTCACTATAAAATGGACACTGCACTTTTTGTCTGGATTAAATTGAAATTCTCACTCTGCAGTTCCATATTTAGAATGTTCATTTTGTCATACAGATCGGCTAGGTATGCCATATCTCCACTCAGAACTTCAATCTTGTTTTCCAAGCTCTTGTTGACTTTTAGCAAAAATTCAACCACAATGTCAAAAAGATCAAAGAAATGTTTTAAGCAGTAGCCTTTTGACAGCCAACACACTTCAGTGTGAAAAAGCAAGTGTTCAAACTCTTCATCATTACCTTGGCATAATAGATGAGCTTTAATTTTATTGATAGCAAATATTACAAGAGTCACGCTTGAAAAATAAGTCACTGGCTGAGGTTTTAGATTGTGAGATGTTGATGATAAAGTACAGAATGGATTGCAAATGGACTTAGAATTTCTTTCTTCATAAATGCCACTAAACCAGCATGGTGACCGGTCATATATGGTGCTTTACCTATCGTGCAAGAAATCATGTTCCTAATCTGAATGCTTTTATCCTCAATATACATTCTAAGCTTGTTGTAGATTGAATTTCCATTGATACTTGTTTTTAACTTTTTACGAAAGGGAATTTCTTCATTAAGTTTTCCATTTTTAATTAGGCATACATATATCATTCGCAATGCCTCATTGTCTTGTTCAGCTGTCTCATCCAGTTGTTTTCCAAATTCTATTTTTGTAGCTCTATGCATAGTTGGTACTCAATATCGTCATTCATTTTGTCAACATGATGAACTACAAAGTTGTTAGAGGAATTTATTTTAAAATACTGACATCCATTTTGCGAACAGTGGGGTGTGGACTTCTGATACACCAGGTGTTACAAACATTCACCAATTGTATGCGATTTTCCACACTTCACTATTATTTTGGAAATGTAAGAAGCAATGAAACCACTATTAAGGTTATGTTTAGCTTCTTGGCAAATGACTTGTGTGCAACACTTTTCAAATGCTTCCTTCATCTTCTGAAATTTAGTAATACCATAAGTATCCTTTTCAAGGTGTCTTACAGAACTGTTCCTGTAAACTTGATAGTTTCATGGTTTCATTAGACAGTACAGTATTATAAATGAGACACATGGGGCATTGCTGATCTGACGGGAATGGAATAAAACCATACTCTAGGTATGTAACATTGTATTGATGCATTTTCTGTAGTTTATGTTATTAGATTAGAATTAAAGGCTTCACTGCCTTCAGACTCAAAGAGGTTGTGCCATATGTTCGGTCTTGTGCCTCAAGTTAGGGTGTTGCTTACTGCCCTGGCCCCCAAAGAATTTTGTATGCCCCCTTAGGGCACATAACTGCCCCCTTTGGGAATCACTGTTCTAACCCAAGTTCTTTATTTCCTAAAATGAAGCTGGGAGATGTGAGTGAATCTAGTGTCAAACCATGTACAGGGAGAGGAGGAAAATAAGAGAATGAAAGAATTTTCTTCTTAAAATTTGGCATGTTAAATATATTCAGCAATACACAACCTGAAACAAATCTTTCTTTTTAACTGTTTACTTGCAGGGCAAGGGAAATTAATTGCAAATGTTTAATAATGATCACATTGTTAGATTATCACAAGCGTATTTGCTATATATATTTATATATGTATGGGACAGGTGGCAGAGTAGTGCTAGAGGCAGGAAGTGGTGGGTGCAGACACACCCAGCCCTGAGAAACCAGGCAAGATCACTTGATTCCAAGAAATTGGTTTATTGACGATTACAGAATGTCTCCCTGGTGCTACCCGTTCCTTCTCCTCACCCTTCCTCTTTTCTCACCCGTGATTCCCCTCCCCCTAGCCCCTTCCCACTCTCAGTCCATAATAGAGACCCATATCAGGATCAGGTTTATCATCACTTGCATATGTTATGATTTTTTTTGCAGCGTCAGTGCAATACCTGAAATTACTACAGTACTGTGCACGTTTACAGTGCCTATAAAAAGTATTCGCCCTCCTTCGAAGTTAGCCCTAATGCGTTGGTCTTAAAAGGAGTTTGGGAAACACTGGGTTAGAACCTTTTTTTCTAGCTTGCTGAATATGCAGCATATAGTACAAATGCCTCTTTGAAGTTGCACAGAATCTCATGAAATTGGGCAAAAGTCTTCGCACTGTACTGCTGGCACAAAACAACAAGTACTAAGGACTAACCTGAGTATAATTCAGAAAAGTCCATTAAAAGCACTGTGGTATTTTACAGGCAGAATCGTGCACTGAGTGTACCAGACAATTTGTATTAGGAACACACACAAAATGCTGGAGTACAGTTGATGTTTCAGGCTAAGACTCTTCAGCAGGACACCTGTACTCTTTTTGTACTCTTTTTTTTCCATAAATGCTGCCTGGCCTGCTGAGTTCCTCCTGCATTTTGTGTGTGCTGTTTAGATTTCCAGCATCTTCAGTTTTCTTCTGTTTGAACTTTGGGAATTGACTGCAGAGCTTGCAGCTGCTTCATTAGCATTCCACTGGGGATAGCTGGATCAGGGCTTTCCCTGTGGCTGTACTGTTCCAGGGCACCTTCATTTGGGTCTGAGAAGTGGAATGCTGTGGGTCGCCCTAATCGTCTACAAGATACAGGCTGAAGGAGGGGTCTGTGTTTACTGAATGCAGTTCTGAAATGGTCACAATCGGAGAAATGAACCTACGTGAATCATTTTCTTGAAGGCTGACCACTTAGCGTTGAGGCTGGGACATGCAGTATTGCCGGCTAGAAGTATTAAGGCTGTGTCATGTGACAGTTCTCACGCAATGTTCTTATTTATAATGCCTATGCAAAGTGCTCTTCGTTTTACTGCGTGAATGACGAAGTCATCGGTCACTGCCAAAGACTTCATTTTTCTCCTAGCAGGTGAGGAAAGGCGGACTGCGTGATTTGTGTAACAGATAACCAGGCAAAGTTTATGAGAACTAAGGTAAATTGGAGGCCGGTTTTCCAAAGGGAGCAATTTCACCCAGAGAACAAGTGGCGACAGTTTTTTGGCTACTATTTTCTAACTGTTTATCATGATTCCTATTGCCTTTGCTTTCAAGAGGCTTCTTTATGTTCCCTAAATTGAAGATTCAAGATTGTTTAATGTCACTTCCTGTACACAAATGTAAAATAGAACTTCAGATCCGGTGCAGCACCAAAAAGAAATTGAATAATTTAAAAATCACAATAAATACATAGAACATTTTCCTCACCACAGTTCCTGAGGAGACATTGGATTGCATAGAAGGAGAGAGTTTAAAAGAAGCAAGTAAGTGCATTTGGTACATTTTAAATGCCACAATTCCCAAGAGACATTGGATTACGTATAATCAGGCACTTGGCAAGATCCAATAAAAAGAAGTTAGGTTGAAACAGAGTGACCATTATTTGAGTGGGCCAGTGTTAGAGTGGGGATTCAAGGCAATGACTCGGGAAGGTAGTCACCCCTTGAGTTACAAAAAGCAGGTACCTTGGTAACTGTTAGGAGAGAGCAGGTAAGTGCACAGTCACTACAGAGTACCCATGTGGTCGTTCACCACGATAATGGGTATTCTGCTTTGAGCACTTTTGAGGGGGTGACCTACCAGGGGAGCTGTATGCCCGGGTCTGTGGCACTGTGGCTTAGAAGGAAAGTAGAGGAGAAGAGGACTGCAGTGGTGATAGGGAATTTCATAGTTAGAGGAGTAGACCCGATAGACACCCAGATGCTATTGTTGCCTTCTAGGTACTGGGGTCAGGAATGTCTCAGATCAGGTCCACAACATTCTAAAAGGGGAGGGTGAGCAGCCTGAAGTCTTGGTACATATAACGTCATCAAGTCAAGTCAAGTCAACTTTTATTGTCATTTTGACCATAACTGCTGGTACAGTGCATAGTAAAAATGAGACAACGTTTTTCAGGACCATGGTGTTAGCATGACACAGTACAAAAAAAACTAGACTACGTAATAAAAAAAAAACAGAGAAAGCTATACTAGACTACAGACCTACACTGGACTGCATAAAGTGCACAAAAAACAGTGCAGGCATTACAATAAATAATAAACAGGACAGTAGGGCAAGGTGTCAGTCCAGGCTTCGGGTATTGAGGAGTCTGATAGCTTGGGGGAAGAAACTGTTACATAGTCTGGTTGTGAGAGCCCGAATGCTTCGGAGCCTTTTCCCAGATGGCAGGAGGGAGAAGAGATTGTGTGAGGGGTGCATAGGGTCCTTCATAATGCTGTTTCCTTTGCAGATGCAGCGTGTAGTGTAAATGTACGTCATGGCAGGAAGAGAGACCCGGATGATCTCAGCTGACCTCACTATCCGCTGCAGGGTCTTGCGATCCAAGATGGTGCAGTTTCTGGACCACACAGTGATGCAGTTGCTCAGGATGCTCTCAATACAACCCCTGTAGAATGTGATGAGGATGGGGGGTGGGAGATGGACTTTCCTCAGCCTTTGCAAAAAGTAGAGACGCTGCTGGGCTTTCTTTGCTATGGAGCTGGTGTTGAGGGACCAGGTGAGATTCTCTGTCAGATGAACACCAAGAAATTTGGTGCTCTTTACGATCTCTACTGAGGGGCCGTCGATGTTCAGCGGGGAGTGGTCGCTCCGTGCTCTGCTGAAGTCAATAACCATCTCTTTTGTTCTGTTCACATTAAGAGACAGGTTGTTGGCTCTGCACCAGTCCACTGCATCTCCTCTCTGTAAGCTGACTCGTCATTCTTGCTGATGAGACCCACCATGGTCGCGTCATCGGCGAACTTAATGATATGGTTTGAGCTGTGTGTTGCAGCACAGTCATGGGTCAGCAGAGTGAACGGTAGTGGACTGAGCTTGCAACCCTGGGGAGCCCCCGTGCTCAGTGTGATGGTGTTGGAGATGCTGCTCCTGATCTGGACTGACCTCCCAGTCAGGAAGTCTAGGATCCAGTTGCAGAGGGAGGTGTTCAGGCCCAGTAGGCTCAGCTTTCCAATCAGTTTCTGAGGGATGATTGTGTTGAATGCTGAACTGAAGTCTGTGAACAGCATCTGAACGTATGTGTCTTTTTTGTCCAGGTGGGTTAGGCCCAGGTGGAGGGTGGTGGCAATGGCGTCATCTGTTGAGCGTTGGGGTGGTACACAATCTGCAGGGGGTCCAGTGGGGGGGGCGGCAGGGTCTTGATATGCCTCATGATGAACCTCTTGAAACACTTCACTGAAGACTTTTTCAGCACGGGGATGATGGTGGCAGCCTTGAAGCATGTTGAAATGGTGGCACTGCTCAGGGAGATGTTGAAGATGTCGATGAGAACATCTGCTAGCTGGTCTGCGCATCCTCTGAGTACTCTACCAGGGATGTTGTCTGGTCCAGCAGCCTTCTGTGGGTTGACCCTCCACAGGGTTCTTCTCACGTCGGCCACGGAGAGACACAGCACCTGGTCATTTGTAGGAGGGGTGGACTTCCTCACCACCACGTCTTTTTCTGCCTCAAACTGGGCATAGAAGTTATTCAGCGCATTTGGGAGGGAGGCATCACCTGCACAGTCAGGTGATGCTGTCTTGTAATAGGTGATGCCCTTTCACATGTGCCGTGTGTCGCCGCTGTCCTGGAAGTGAATGTGGATTAGCTGGGCATGTGCACGCTTTGCCCCTCTGATGGCTCAGGACAGCTTGGCCCTTGCTGTTGTTAGAGTTGCCTTGTCGCCTGCTCCGAAGGTGGAGTCGCGGGACCTCAGCAGCGCACGCACCTTTGCGGTCATCCATGGCTTCTGGTTGGCACATATAGTGATGGTCTTGGACAGATTAACATCAT
Source organism: Hypanus sabinus (assembly GCF_030144855.1). Taxonomy (NCBI): domain Eukaryota; kingdom Metazoa; phylum Chordata; class Chondrichthyes; order Myliobatiformes; family Dasyatidae; genus Hypanus; species Hypanus sabinus. Next base: position 70,717,810 of record NC_082718.1, on the reverse strand, counting down.
CAATGCACTTTCTGATGTAGCTGGTCACTGATGCTGTGTACTCCTCTAAACATAGGTAGGAGAGTGTAGGAGGTCCTGAAGAGCTAGTTGGAAAGCTGTAAAGCAGGACCTCCAGTGTTATAATCTCTGGTTTGCTGCCCTTGCCATGTGCCAGTGAGGGTAAGAATAGGATGATTTGGCAGGTGAATGCGTTGCTGAGGAAATGGTGCAGAGGGCAGAAGTTCAGGTTTATGGATCTTCTGGGGAAAGTATGCCCTGTACAAACGAGGTGATTACATTTGAACCTGAGGGAGACCAATATTCTTGCAGGCATGTTTGCTAGAATTCTTAGGGAGAGTTTAAGCTAATTTGACTGGGGGATGGCAACGCGAGTATTAGGGCAATTGGTATTCAAGCAGAGGCAGTGTATAATGAGACTGTCAGGAAGGACTGGTAAATGTTAGGGCAAAATTGCAGTCAGTGGGATGAATGGCAGTGTAACAAGGGGACAAAATCAAAAAGGGTGATGAATACAGGACTTAAGGTGTTATATTTAAATGCGTGCACTATATGGTATAAGGTAGATGACGTTGTAGCACAGTTAGAAATTGGCAGGTATGACATCGTGGACATTACTGAGTCATGGCTGAAAAAAGATTATAATTGTGAGCTTAACATCCAAGGATACACATTGTATTGAACGGAAGGCAGGAAGGCAGGGGGGTGTGGTGGCTTTGTTGGCTAAAAAAAATGAAACCAAATCCTTAGAAAGTGGTGACATAGGGTCGGAGGATGTTGAATCATTGTAGTTAGAGCCAAGGAATTGCATGAGGAAAAAAGACCCTGTTGGGAGTTGTAGACATCCTTACTGGTAGTGAGTCTGTATATAAGTTACAATGGGAAATAGAAAAGGCATGTCAAAAGGACAATATTACAATAATCAAGTGGGGGATTTCAATATGCAGGTAGATTGGGAGAATCAGGTTGGTGCTGTATCCCAAGAGGGGCAATCTGTAGAATGCCTATAAGATGTTTTTTTTTTAAAGTAGTTTGTGGTTGATCCCACTATGGGATCAGCTGTTCTGGATCAGGTGTTGTGCAATGTGTCATATTTGATTAGGAAGCGTAAGGTAAAGGAACCCATAGGAGCCAGTGATGATAATATGATAGAATTCATCCTGCAGTTTGAGATGGAAAAGCTAAAGTCAAATATATCAGTATTACAGGGAAAGGGAATTAGAGCTATGAGAGAGGAATTGATTGGAAGGGAATACTAGCAGGGATGACGGCAGAGCATCAAAGGCTGGAGTTTCTGAGAGCATTTTGGAAGGCTGAGGATAGATGCATACCAAAGAACAAGTATTCTGAAGCTAGGATGAGGCAACCTTGTCTAACAAGGGAAGTCAAAGCCAACATAAAATCAAAATAGAGGGAACAAAAATAAGCGGGAAGCTAGAGGATTGGAAAGCTTTTTAAAACCAATGGCAACTGAAAAACCATAAGGAGGGAAAAGATGAAATATGAAAGTAAGTTAGCCAATAATATCAAGAAGATACCAAAAAATTTTTCAGATACATAGTGTAAAAGAGAGACAAGAGTGGATATCAGGTCTTTGGAAAATTATGCTGGAGGGGTCATAATGGGGGACAAGGAAATAGCGGACGAACTGAATAAGTATTTTGCATCAGTCGCTAGCAGTATGCTGGAAGTACGAAAAATGTCATGGCAGGAGTGAGTACATTTGCTATTACTAAGGAGAAGGAGCTTGGAAAACTAAAATGTCTCGGAAGATAAATAAGTAATCTGGACCCAATGGACCGCCCCAGGGTTCTGAAAGAGGTAGCTGAAAAGATTATGGGATCAATAGATTCTGGCATGCTTCAGAAGTACTGGAAAATTGCAAATGTCATTCCACACTTCAAGAAGGCAGAAGAATCAGAATTGGGCTTAATATTACTGGTGTATGTTATGAAATTTGTTAACTTAGCAGCAGCAGTACAATTCAATGCATGATAATACAGAGAAGAAAAAGTAAGTCATTTACTGCAATATAGAAACATAGAAAGCTTACAGCACAATACAGGCCCTTCGGCCCACAAAGCTGTGCCCCACATGTCCTTACCTTAGAATTAACCTAGGGTTACCCATAGCCCTCTATAATAAGCTCCATGTACCTGTTCAGAAGTCTCTTGTAAGTCCCTATCGTATCCTCCTCCACCACCGTTGCAGGTAGCCCATTCCATGCACTCACCACTCTGCGTTTTTAAAAAAAAACACAAAAAAAAAACAACCACCAAACAAACAACTTACCCCTGACATCTCCGCTGTACCTACGTCCAAGCACCTTAAAACATTGCCCTCTCACGTTAGACATTTCAGCCCTGGGAAAAAGCCTCTGACTATCCACACGATAAATGCCTCTAATCATCTTGTACACCTTTATCAGGTCACCTCTCATCCTCCGTCGCACCAAGGAGAAAAGGCCAAGTTCACTCAATCTATTCTCATAAGGCATGCACCCCAATCCAGACAACATCCTTGTAAATCTCCTCTGCACTCTTTCTATGGTTTCCACGTTCTTTCTGCAGTGAGGTGACCAGAATTGAGCACAGTACTCCAAGTGGGGTCTGACCAGGGTCCTCTATAGCTGCAACATTACCTCTCAGCTCTTAAACTCAATCCCATGATTAATGAAGGCCAATGCACTGTATGCCTTCTTAACCACAGAGTCAACCTGCTTAGCAGCTTTGAGTGTCCTATGGACTCGGACCCCAAGATACCTCTGATCCTACACACTGCCAAGAGTCTTGCCATTAATACTATATTCTGTACTATATACTCTATTAATGCTATCTTCTTTGGCACTGGTATGATTGTTGCCCTTTTGAAGCAGGTGGGAACTTCCAACTGTAGCTGTGAGAGGTTGAAAAAGTCCCACCAGTTGGTTGGTACAAGTTTTCAGAATCTCACGAGGTACTCCATCACAGCCTGCCGCTTTGCGAGGCTTCACCCTCCTGAAAGACAGCCTGACATTGGTCTCTGAGTCAGAGATCACAGGGTAACCGGATGCCGCAAGGATCTTCACAGCTTCAAAGTGGACATAGAAGGCATTGAGCTTAGATGGCATTGAAGCATCACTGCTATTCGTGCTGTTGGGTTTCACCCAGTAGGAAGTAATGCCCTGCAAATCCTGCCAGAGTTGACGTGCATCCGATGTCGCTTCCAACCTCGCTCAGAATTGTTTCTTCGCTCTTGAAACAGCCCTCTGCAAGTCATACCTGGTTTTCTTGTGCAAACCTGGGTCACCAGATTTAAATGCCACACATGTACTCGTCATACAACGAACCTCATGGTTCATACACAGATTTTAGTTTGGGAATGTTCAGCAAGTTTTCAGAGGCACACACTCATCCACATAGGTTTTAATGAAGTCGGTAACAACTGGGGCATCCTTGTCCAGATTCAAAGGTGAATCCCTGCTTATAGTGCAGTCCACTAATTCAAAGCAGTCCTGTATAACCATATAACAATTACAGTATGGAAACAGACCATCTGGGCCCTTCTAGTCCGTGCCGAACGCTTACTCTCACCTCGTCCCACCGACCTGCAATCAGCCCATAACCCTCCATTCCCTTCCTGTCCATACACCCATCTAATTTTACTTTAAATGTCAATACCATATCTGCCTCTACCACTTCTACTGGAAGCTCGTTCCACACAGCTACCATTCTCTGAGTAAAGAAATTCCTCCTTGTGTTACTCCTAATTTTTTGCCCCCTAACTCTCAACTCATGTCCTCTTGTTTGAATCTCCCCTACTCTCAGTGGAAAAAGCCTATCCACGTCAACTCTGTCTATCCCCCTCATAATTTTAAATACCTCTGTCAAGTCCCCCCTCAACCTTCTACGCTACAAAGAATAAAAACCTAACTTGTTCAACCTTTCCCTGTAAATTAGGTACTGAAACCCAGGTAACATTCCAGTAAATCTCCTCTGTACTCTATCTATTTTGTTGACATCTTTACTATTATTCGGTGATCAGAACTGTACACAATACTTCAAATTCGGCCTTACCAATGCCTTGTACAATTTTAACATTACATCCCAACTGTATGCGCTCCTGTGCTTCCCTTGGTCCTCTCGACTGCTGCTACAGTCTTCAGTTTTTGCCTATACTTGGATATCAGCCAGATGATCAGAATTTCCAAAGTGTGGGCATGAAATAGCACGATAAACACTCTTGATGACGGTGTAACAATGGTCCAGTGTGCTGTTTCCTCTATTACTACAAGTGATTTGTTGATGGTAATTATTTTGTGACTTTTTCAAGCTGGCCTGGTTAAAATCACTCAAAATGACGGTGAAGGTGTCAGGGTGTGCTGTTTCATGTATGTTGATCAAATTGCTCAGGTCATCTAGAGCCTGTTTGAAATTGGCCTGGGGCTAAACACACACCGCTACCAAAATGATTGCAGCAGTCTCCTGCAACAGGCTGACAATTCATTGCGAGATATTCCAGGTCTGGTGAGCAGAATTGGAACATCACTGGCACATTAGTACACCGCGAGGCTTAGGCATCCTAGATCATGAGGCATACACCTTCACCACTGCTTTAGAGAGACTCAACAACACTACCCTGATAGTGTATGGTGAACCGATCAATCTGAATCATTGTGTCTGGTACAGAATGGGTTAACCAGGATCCCATAAAGTTCAAGTGTCTCTGATACAGCACCCTAACTCTGAGTTTGTCAGTTTTATTTAGCAGAGTCTGTACATTTACCAGCAATATAAACAGTATTGGGAGTCAAAAATCTTGTTTTTTTTTATTAAACATGCTTGTAGCCTGAACTGGCAATCATGATTCATTTGAGGGGGTCTGATGAGAAGTACGGCCACACTCAGCATAATTTCCATTGGTTTTAAGCAGTGATAGATTGTTCAATTGCATTAAAAGATCTTTATTCATTCTGTGGACCTTGGTTGCAGTTATGAGGAAATATTTAATTGTATGTGTTAGGCTGTGCCGCAATGAGTTCACCTCAAGGCACCTCGGAAGTAGATCTCGGAACTAAGGAAGTTATAGCTCAGTGGTTGGGAGGATGGTGGAGTTGATGTGGTTTCGGGGTACTTGGAGGCACGTGATAAAATGGGCCAAAGTCAGCATGGTTTCCCTGACAAATCTTTGGAATTCTTTAAGGAAAAAACAGAGAAGAATCAGTGGATGTTGTGTACTGGATTTTCAGAAGACCTTTGACAGGATGAGAGTCCATGGTGTTACAGGAAAGATACTAGCATGGATAGAGCATTGTGAATAAAGGGAGCCTTTTCTGATTGGCTGCCAGTGACCAGTGGCATTCTGCAGGCGTTGGTTTTGGGACCTCTACTTTTTATAGTGTATGTCAAAGATTTGGATTATGGAATTAGATCAGAAGACATAGCAGAACTAGGCCATTAAGTTCATCGAGTCTGCTCCATGATTCCAACATGGCTGATTTCATATAACAATTACAGCATGGAAACGAGCCATCTCGGCCCTTCCAATCCATGCCGAATGCTTACTCTCGCCTAGTACCACCGACCTGCACTCAGCCCATAACCCTCCATTCCTTTCCTGTCCAGATACCCATCCAATTTTACTTTAAATGACAATATCGAATCTGCCTCTACCACTTCTACTGGAAGCTCGTTCCATACAGCTACTACGTTCTGAGTAAAGAAGTTCCCTCTCATGTTACCCCTAAACTTTTGCCCCCTAACTCTCAACTCATGTCCTCTTGTTTGAATCTCACCTACTCTCAATGGAAAAAGCCTATCCATGTCAACTCTATCTATCTCCCTCATAATTTTAAATACCTCTGTCAAGTCCCCCCTCAACCTTCTACGCTACAAAGAATAAAAACCTAACTTGTTCAACCTTTCTCTGTAAATTGGGTGCTGAAACCCAGGTAACATTCTAGTGAATCTCCTCTGTACTATTTTGTAGACATCTTTTGTATAATTTGGTGACCAGAACTGTACACAATACTCCAAACTTGGCCTTACCAATGCCTTGTACAATTTTAACATTACATCCCAACTCCTATACTCAATGCTCTGATTTATAAAGGCCAGTATACCAAAAGCTTTCTTCACCACCCTATCCACATGAGATTCCACCTTCAGGGAACTATGCACCATTATTCCTAGATCACTCTGTTCTACTGCATTCTTCAATGCCCTACCATTTACCATGTATGTCCTATTTTGATTATTCCTACCAAAATGTAGCACCTCACACTTACCAGCCTTAAACTCCATCTGCCATCTTTCAGCCCACTCTTCTACCTGGCTGAAATCTCTTGGCAAGCTTTGAAAACCTACTTCATTATCCACAACGCCACCTATCTTAGTATCATCTGCATACTTACTAATCCAATTTACCACCCCATCATCCAGATCATTAATGTATATGACAAACAACATTGGACCCAGTACAGATCCCTGAGGCACACTACTAGTTACCGGCCTCCACCACTACTGTCTGGCATCCCCCATCCAGCCACTATTGAATCTGTTTTACTACTTCAATATTAATGCCTAACAATTGAACCTTCCTAACTACCCTTCTGTGTGGAACCTTGTCAAAGGCCTTACTGAAGTCCATATAGACAACATCCACTGCTTTACCCTCGTCAACTTTCCTCGTAACCTCTTCAAAAAATTCAATTTGTCGAACATGACCTTCCACGCACAAATCCATGCTGACTGTTCCTAATCAGACCCTGTCTATCCAGATAATTATATATACCATCTCTAAGAATACTTTCCATTAATTTACCCACCACTGACGTCAAACTGACAGGCCTATAATTGCTAGGTTTACTCTTAGAACCCTTTTTAAACAATGAAACCACATGAGCAATATCCCAATCCTCTGGCACCATTCCAGTTTCTAATGACATTTGAAATATTTCTGTCAGAGCCCCTGCTATTTCTACACTAACTTCCATCAAGGTCCTAGGGAATATGCTGTCAGGATCTGGAGATATAGACAATAGGTGCAGAAGTAGACCATTCGGCCTTTCGAGCCTGCACCGCCATTTTGAGATCATGGCTGATCATCTACTATCAATACCCGGTTCCTGCCCCATATCCCTTGATTCCCCTATCCATAAGATACCTATCTATCTCCTTCTTGAAAGCATCCAGAGAATTGGCCTCCACTGCCTTCCGAGGCAGTGCATTCCGGATCCCCACAACTCTCTAAGAGAAGAAGTTTTTCCTTAACTCTGTCGTAAATGACCTACCCCTTATTCTCAAACCATGCCCTCTGGTACTGCACTCTCCCAGCATCTGGAACATATTTCCTGCCTCTATCTTGTCCAATCCCTTAATAATCTTATATGTTGCAATCAGATCCCCTCTCATTCTCCTTAATTCCAACGTGTACAAGCCCAATCTCTCTAACCTCTCTGCGTAAGACAGTCCTGACATCCCAGGAATTAACCTCGTGAATCTATGCTGCACTTCCTCTACAGCCAGGATGTCATTCCTTAACCCTGGAGACCAAAACTGTACACAGTACTCCAGGTGTGGTCTCACCAGGGCCCTGTACAAATGCAAGAGGATTTCCTTGCTCTTGTACTCAATTCCCTTTGTAATAAAGGCCAACATTCCATTAGCCTTCTTCACTGCCTGCTGCACTTGCTCATTCACCTTCAGTGAATGATGAACAAGTACTCCTAGATCTCTTTGTATTTCTCTCTTACCTAACTTTACACCGTTCAGATAATAATCTGCCTTCCTGTTCTTACTCCCAGAGTGGATAACCTTACATTTATTCACATTAAACGTCATCTGCCAAGTATCTGCCCACACACCCAGCCTATCCAAGTCACCTGAATTCTCCTAACATCCTCATCACATGTCACACTGCCACCCAGCTTAGTATCATCAGCAAACTTGCTGATGTTATTCTCAATGCCTTCATCTAAATCGTTGACGTAAATTGTAAACAGCTGTGGTCCCAATACCGAGCCCTGTGGCACCCCACTAGTCACCACCTGCCATTCCGAGAAATACCTGTTCACTGCTACCCTTTGCTTTCTATCTGCCAACCAGTTTTCTATCCATGTCAATGTCTTCCCCCCAATGCCATGAGCTTTGATTTTACCCACCAATCTCCTATGTGGGACCTTATCAAATGCCTTCTGAAAATCGAGGTACACTACATCCACTGGATCTCCCTTATCTAACTTCCTGGTTACATCCTCGAAAAACTCCAATAGATTAGTCAAGCATGATTTACCCTTGGTAAATCCATGCTGGCTCGACCCAATCCTATCACTGCTATCTAGATATGCCACTACTTCATCTTTGGACTCTGGCATCTTCCCCACTACTGATGTTAGGCTGTTTTCTCCCTCCCTCCTTTCTTAAAAAGTGGGATAACATTAGCCATTCTCCAATCCTCAGGAACTGATTCTGAATCTAAGGAACATTGGAAAATGATTACCAATGCATCCGCAATTTCCAGGGCCACCTCCTTTAGTACCCTAGGATGCAGACCATCTGGACCTGGGGATTTGTCAGCCTTCAGTCCCATCAGTCTTCTCATCACCGTTTCCTTCCTAATGTCAATCTGTTTCATTTACTCTTGTTACCCTGCCCATCCAAACATCTGGGAGATTGCTTGTGTCTTCCTTAGTGAAGACAGATCTAAAGTACTTATTAAATTCTTCTGCCATTTCTCTGTTTCCCATAACAATTTCACCCAATTCATCCTTCAAGGGCTCAACATTGTTCTTAACTATCTTCTTTCTCTTCACATACCTAAAAAAAAACCTTTTGCTATCCTCCTTTATATTCTTGGCTAGCTTACGTTCGTACCTCATTTTTTCTCCCCATATTGCCTTTTTAATTAAGTTCTGATGTTCCTTAAAAATTTTCCTATCATCTGTCCTCCCACTCACCTTAGCTCTGTCATATTTCCTTTCTTTTAATGCTATGCAATCTCTGACTTCCTTTGTCAACCACTGTGGCCCCTTTCCCTCTTTGAATCCTTCCTTCTCCGGGGGATGAACTGATTTTGCACCTTGTGCATTATTCCCAAGAATACCTACCATTGCTGTTCCACTATCTTTTCTGCTAGGATATCCGTCCAGTTAACTTTGGCCAGCTCCTCCTTCATGGCTCCATAGTCTCCTTTGTTCAACTGCAACACTGACACCTCCGAGCTGCCCTTATCCTTCTCAAATTGCAGATAAAAACTTATCATATTATGATCACTACCTCCCAATGGCTCCTTTACTTCAAGATTGCTTATCAAATCCTGTTCATTACATTTATCCACTTTTATATTACTTAAAAGCGCCAGTACTTCCTCCTCTTTAATCGTCATAGTTTCCATAACATCCCTACTTTTTCCCTTACCTTACACAATCCAGGTCCCACTCAAACCCATACACCTACATTCTTGCTATATCCTTTGATGCCATGACCGATCAGGAACTATCAACGTCCACCTTAAATATACCCATGGACTTGGCCTCCACTGCAGTCAGTGACAGATCATTCCACAGATTCACTACTTTCTGGCAAAAAAAAAGTCTCCTTGCCTCTGTTCTGAAAGGTCACCCCTCAATTTTGAGTCTGTGCCCTCTAGTTCTGGATATCCCCACCGGGAAACATCCTCTCCACATCCATCCTAGTTCTTTCAACATTCAGTAGGTTTCAATGAATTGCCCATGCATTCTTCTAAATTCCAAAGAGTACAGGCCCAAAGCTGCCATATGCTCCTTGTATGTTAACCCCATCATTCCCGGAATTGTCCTCATGAAACTCCTCTGGACTCTCTCCAATGACAACACATCCTTTTTGAGATATGGGGCCCAAAACTTGACAATACTCAAGTGTGACCTGACTAGTGTCTTATAAAGTCTCAGCATTATCTCCTTGCTTTTATATTCTATTCCCCTTGAAGTAAATGCCTGCTTTGCCTTCTTTACCACTGACTCAACCTGTAAATTAACCTACTGGGAGTCTAAGGGCTTCGATGGCTTTGTGTCAAGTTTGCGGACGATGCAAGGGTGGGTAGTGTTGTGGAAGCAGGGAAGCTTCAAAAGGACTTGGACCTATTAGGACAATGGACAAAGAAGTTGCATGTGGAATAGTGTAAAGAAGTGCCATTTTTCCAGCTGGTCCAGATTCCTCTGCAAACTTTGATAGTCTTCCTTACTGTTCACTGCACCACTAATGTTGGTGTCATCCGCAAATTTGCTGATCCAGTTTACCACATTATTATTCAGATTAACAATATAGATGACAAACAACAACACACACAGTTGACAAACAACAACAGACCCTGTACCAATACCTGTGGCACCCCAATAGTCACATCCTCGTCAGAGAGGAAATCATTTACATCCACTCCTCCTGCAATTTTTAACATTCGGAATGTTTCTATGAGATCCCCTCCTCATTCTCCTGAAATCCAGGGAATGCAGCCCAAGAGCTGCCAGACATTCCTCATACGGTAACCCTTTCATTTCTGGAATCATTCTTGTGAATCTTCTCTGGAACCTGTCCGGTGTCAGTATATCTTTTCTAAAATAGGGAGCCCAAAACTGCACAATGCTCCAAATGTGGTCTCACTAGTGCCTTATAGAGCCTCAACATCACATCCCAGCTCCTATATTCTGTACTACTAGAAATGAATGCTAACATTGTATTTGCCGCCTTCACCACCGACTCAACTTGCAGGTTAACCATTAGGGTATCTTGCACAAGGACTCCCAAGCCCCTTTGCATCTCTGCATTTTGAATTCTCTCCCCATCTAAATATTGGTGAAAGAGATGATGAGCTGGAATAGGGGAAATTGGATAGGAGAAAACAGAAAACTATGGAAGAAGGGGGAGGAGCACCAGAGGGAGGTAATGGGCAGAAGAGCAGCTAAGGTGAGAGAGAGAAAAATGAGAATGGGGGTTTGTAAAAGGGGGGGAATTATCAGAGGTTCGAGAAATTGCTGTTCATGCCATCAAGTTGGGGGCTACCCAGAGTTGCTCCTCCAACCTGAGTGTGGCCTCATCGTGGCAGGAGAGGAGGCCACGCACGGACATGTCGGAATGGGAATGGAAGTGGAATTAAAGTGGGTGGCTGCAGGGAGATCCCACTTTATCTGGTGGATGGAGCGTAGCTGCTCAGTGAAGCTGTCTCCCCACCAATGCCGGATCTCACCAATAGACTGGAGGTCACACTGGGAGCACAGTAGATGACCCTGTATTTCGATGAGATAGATTGGACATGAGGAGGATGTTTCCAATGGTCGGGGATCCTAGGACAAGAGGGCACAGTCTTAGAGTACAAGGATATCCCTTGGAACAGAGCTGAGGAAGAATTAGTGTGATGGATTTGTGGAATTCATTGTCACAGACAGCTGTGGAGATGTTCGGCACAGCTTTGTGGGCTGAAGGGCCTGTATTGTGCTGTAAGTTTTCTATGTTTCTAAAATGTCAGAGTGCATTTAATGCAGCAAAGTGTGAGGTGTTGCACTTTGGGAGAACTAACTAGGTGAGTAGTATGGTGAGTCGTAGGGCACTGAGGAGTGTGGTAGATCAGAGGGATCTGGGAATACAGATGCAGAATTCCTAGAAATTTGTGTCATAAGTCGATAGGGTCATAAAGAAAGCTGTTGACACATTGGTTTTCTTAGCTCAATGAAGGCTTATTAATTAAGCAATGAAGGAGTTTGGATGTTATGTTGAAATTGTATAAGATGTCGAGGAGGCTTAATTTGGAGTACTGTGTGAGTTTTGGTCACCTACCTACAGGAAAAATGTAAATAAAATTGAAAGAGTACAGAGAAAATTTACAAGGACGTTGGTGGGACTTGAGTTGTAGGGAAATAAGTTAGGACTTTTTCCTTGGTACATTGGAGAATGAGGGGAGATTTTAGAGGTATATACAATTGACAGGTATTGATAGGGTAAATGAAAGCAGGCTTTTTTCATTGAGGTTGGGTTAAGGGTGAAAGGTGAAATACTTAAGGCATAGGTTTCCAACCCTTTTTATGCCATGGACCCCTACAATTATCCAGGGGGTCTGAAGACCCAGGGTTGGGAACCCCTAGACTTTAAGGGGAACATGAGTAGGATCTTCTTCGCTCAGAGGACAATGAGTGTGGAACAAGCGACCAGTGTATATGGTGGATATGGGTCTGATTTCAACATTTAAGAGACATTTGGATAGGTATATGGATGGGAAAGGTATGAAGGGCTGTGGTTCCATTGTAAGTCATGGGACTAAGCAGATCAGTGTTTATGTGCAGACTAGATGGGCTGAAGGGCCTGTTTCTGTGCTGATTCTATAGCTTATATACAATTGCAAGAAAAAGTTTGTGAACCCTTCGCAGTTACCTGCTTTTCTGCATTAATTACTCAAAATGTGGCTTGTTCTTCATCTAAGTCACAAATAGACAAACACAATCTCCCTAACCTAATAACACACAAACAAAGCAACACACACAAAATGCTTGTGGAACACAGCAGGCCTGGCAGCATCTATAGGGAGAAGCAATGTCAAGATTTCGGGCCGAGACCCTTCGTCAGGACTAACTGAAAGGAAAGATATTAAGAGATTTGAAAATAGGAGGGAGAGGTCACCAGGAGATGCTCATGGAGTGAGCACTGTTTTAGATTCACTCCATAACCTTTACTTTTTTAACCTATGATCACCCTTATTTAACTTATTTTTACCTACACCAGAAGATTCTTGTTACTTTTTTGGACTTATCTTTAAGAGGGTACTCTGAATCTTGAAGACACGAGTACTGAAATGGCTTTAAGATCTAAAGGGCGAGACCCTGGGAAAGATTCTAACGGCAATGGAAAGAAAAAAAAGACTGATCCTAAGCTTACTGAATTGACTTATGATACGTTATTGGAGCTCTTGAATGAAAAATTTGAAGAACAACGACAAACTTTCAAAGCAGATTTAAAGGCTTTCCAGGATTCTCCGGATAAGATTGATCATGAAGTTAAACAGCATCAAAGTCTTATCGCAACTCTGCAAGAGGACACTCGGAAACAAGACTTGAAAATCGAGAAACTGGAGCAGAAATCATCTTCGGGGATTAAACAGTTGGAAATACTTAAAGCCAAGAGTGTCAATTTTGAAAATCGGTCTAGAAGACAGAACTTACGCATACTTGGTCTCCCGGAAGGTATGGAACAAGGGGACCCCTCGAAGTATTTCGCTCAACTTTTAAAGGATGCGTTCCCTTCTGTATTCCCAGATAGTCCTCCGTTACTTGATCGTGCCCATAGAATTATGCGCTGATCACCAAGTTCTTCATTTAAACCACCTGTTGTAATTGTTCGATTTCATTATGCGCATGTTAAAGAGCACCTTATTCGTTTGGCTCGGCGTTTAGGGATGGTTAAATTGAAAGAATTCCAATTTCGGCTTGTGGAGGATTTCAGCCCAGAAGTGATGAAGGCGCGGCTCGCTTTTAAACCTTTGGTGTTCGAATGTTATGAGAAAAACCTAAAACCAGCGCTTTTATACCCTACGAAACTTAGAATCTCGCCTTCGAATGCACCACGACGTGTTTTTCTGTCCACATCTGATGCTCGAAGCTTTCTGGATGAGAACTATCCTACTGCTTCGGATTCTCATCTCTAATAAATGTATGGTTTTGATCGTTACAAGATAGTTTTTGTTTCCAAAACCAGATTTTGTTTCTGACTATTGGTGTAGGTTTATTTTACATTTTATATTCCAATTAAAGTTTTTCTTTATTGACGTATTAATCTTTTTAATTTACTTACTTTAACCATTGTATTTTATTTTTGGTCATTATTATTAATTCTTTGAAGGTGAATTTTTTAAAACGTTTTGATATATATTTTCATTTTTTGTGTAACTAAGATGGCGGTTTCTTTTCTAAAATATTTCTTGCTTTTTTTAAAATTTAGCCTTTTTTTTGTCATCTTCTTCCTATAATGCCTTTCTTATCACATCCTAACTTTTATTTGTTTGGGTTTTAACCCGATTTATAAGTTACCAGTGTTTATATTCTTTTTGGGTTTTTTTTACTAGCAATTATATTAAGAAGTCTGTTTTAGTATAGTGTTAATTACTTTTTAGGATTTTGGGTGGATCTTTTTTTTCTCCTTTATATATCTGGAGTCGCCTTCTGGAGACATGGGGGTAGATTTAGTCTCACGATTTTTTTTCCTGGTCTCCTTCAGGCTCAGGAGGATTTCTTTTCTGGGGGTTCCTTTCTAATTCTATTGCTCTTTTTATTAGTTTTTCTAGTTTTTTCATTTGGGCTGATTTCAAACTACTAAAATGTCCGCCGTGTCGTCATTTCCGGGTCCTCCCCTTATTTTTGTTCCTCTTCCGGTTGCATGAGTTCATACTTTGGTTAACTCTTTATATACCAAAGGGTTGATTTTAGAAGTATGGCTCAGACCATTAATTTTGTCTCTTGGAATACTAATGCTTAAACCATCCGATTAAATGGAAAAAGATTTTTAAAGTATTCCAAAGACTGAATGCGCATATTATTTTTGTAGGAGAAACTCATGTGAGGAAGGAGGACAATCAACGTTTTTTTAGGTTTTAGTGGGGATCAACAGTACGAATTCGAATACTAAAGTAAAAGGAGTTTCAATTTTTATTGACTCCTCTATTACATTTGTTCAACACAATATTATTTTGGATCCAAGTGGTAGATTTTTGTTAATTACTGGGTTACTTTTTAATGGTTAATGTTTATGCTCCAAATGTGGATTATCCTGTTTTCTTTTAAGTCTTTATTTACTTCTCTACCTAATCTAAATTAATATATATGTGTGGAGACTTCAACTGCTGTTTAAATCCTTTGCTGGACAGATCGATATCCATTCAGACTTTACCAAATAAGTTGGCCACTTATATCAATTCTTTTTTGACTGATAATGGAATTTTTGATATTTGGAGATTTCTGCATCCTAAGGACAAAGAGTTTTCATTTTTCTCACGTTTATCATTCTTACTCGAGAATTGACTATTTTTTCATTGACTCATTTTATTTCATCTGTAACTGGTTGTAATTATGACATTATAGCCATCTCTGATCATGCTCCAATGAAACTTTCTATTAAATTAATGGATACAGCTTCTAGTACTAAGCAATGGCGATTTGATTCTACCTTACTGCAAGATCCGGATTTCATTAAATTTATGAAGGAACAGATTGATTTCTTCTTTTCAACTAATTCCACGGATGAAATTTCCTGCCGAATATTTTGGGACACTTTTAAAGCATATATACGTGGACAGATTATCTCCTATTCTGTTGGTTTGAGTAAACTTATTAAGAAGGAAACTCTTTTATTGGTTGATAAGATTAAAGAAATTGACAAGAAATATTTGATTGCACCAAGTAAGGAGCTTTACAAACAAAGGGTTGAGCTTCAAATGAAACACGGTTTATTACTTACATCTTCAATTGAAAATCAATTAATGAAAACCAGAACTGATTTTTATATACATAATGATAAATCGGGTAAACTGTTAGCTAACCAATTGAAAAATGCTTCGGTTAAACGTCAAATTATTAAGATTCGTCAACCGAATGGTGAACTGACAGTTAACCATGATGAGATAAACAAATCTTTTCAAGATTTTTATACCTCCCTGTATCATTCTGAATTTCCTCATGATCATAATACCATACATGATTTTCTCAGGAAATTGAATTTTCCAAAATTATCATCAGAAGAACTTTTAATATTAGAAACTCCTATTACGGATGCAGAAATTAAAGGTGTTATTTCCTCTGTGAATTCTGGGAAAGCACCAGGTCCAGATGGGTATACAGTGGAATTTTTAAAGTGTTTTTCCTCTACTCTTTCTCCTTGGTTATGCAAGGTTTTTGAAGAAGCAATTAGATTGCCACAATCTTTTTATAGAGCTTCCATTTCTTTAATATTGAAAAAAGATAAAGACCCTACTGACTGTGCATCCGATAGACCAATATCCTTATTGAATGTAGATTCCAAGATCTTTTCCAAGTTACTGGCGACCAGGCTGGAGAAGGTATTACCTCAGATTATCTTGGAGGATCAAACTGGTTTTATTAAAAATCGCTATTCTTTTTTCAATACTAGGAGATTATTGAATATTGTTTATACTCCTTCACGCAGCACCTCAGAACGTGTCATTATATTAGATGCGGAGAAAGCATTTGATAGAGTTGAATGGCCATATTTATTTACTGTGCTTGAGAAGTTTAATTTTAGTCCGACATTTATATCCTGGATTAAATTGATATATCATACTCCAGTAGCCTCGGTTTTTACTAACAATCAAAGATCTCCCTTTTTTCGTTTATTTCCGGGTACTAGGCAAGGCTGTCCTCTTAGTCATTATTATTTGATATTGCCTTAGAACCTTTGGCAATTGCTATTAGAGAATCACCTAACATTTTTGGCATTACTCACGGGATGGATGTACATAAGTTATCATTATATGCAGATGACTTGTTAGTATATATTTCTGATCCTGAGAAATCCATTCCTGCAGTTATATCATTGTTGGCTCAGTTTAGTAATTTTTTCCGGGTATAAATTGAATCTTAATAAGAGTGAATTGTTCCCCTTAAACAGACAGGTTCCAATTTATGGAAATTTACCTTTTAAATTAGTTAATGACTTTTTTATATACTTGGGGATTAAAATTACAAAAAAATCATAAGGACTTAGTCAAGGTTAATTTTTTACCCTTAATTGATCAGATTAAATGTTCACTAAATGGTCACCATTGTCTTTATCTCTGATAGGTTGGATTAGTGCTATTAAGATGATTATTTTACCCTAGTTCTTATATATATTTCAAGTGGTACCAATTCTTATTCTGAAATCCTTTTTTGACAACGTTGATTCAAAAATTTCCTCGTATATATGGCAGAACAAAAATCCTAGATTAGGTAAAAGATATTTACAGAAGGCAAGGAAGGAAGGTGGATTGGCATTGCCTAATTTTAGATTTTATTATTGGGCAATTAATATTCGATATTTGAAATGTTAGTTAAGGGATTGGGATTTATCTCATAGCCCTCATTGGGTAAATCTGGAAACTAAATCTGTACAAGGATTTTCATTGGGTTCTATTTTAGGGATTTCTCTTCCCTTCGCTCTTTCTAAATTGCATAAACGAATTGACAATCCGATAGTCAAGCACACTTTACGTATATGGTTTCAATTTCAGAAATTTTTTGGGTTGAATCAATTTGTTTTAACTATTCCTATTGTATCCAATTTCGTTTTTCATCCTTCTATTATGGACCAAGCATTCAGCTTGGAAGACTAAAGGAATACTACGATTTTCTGATTCATTTTTGGATAATTGTTTTATGTCTTTTGAACAATTATCTAATAAATATAATTTGCCCAGATCTCATTTTTTTAGATATTTACAGATTAGGAATTTCTTAAACACTGTACTTCCTACCTTTCCAAATCTTGATTCTTCGTGTATTTTGGAGAAATTGTTAGAACTAAATCCTTTTCAGAAAGATGTAATATCAAATGTTTACAATATAATTATGAAAGTATGTTCAGAGGCCTTTTATAAGATTAAAAATGATTGGGAAAGAGAACTTAACTTTACTATCCCTATTGAGAATTGGGATAAAATTCTTCAGTTAGTTAATTTATCCTCTATATGTGCTAAACATTCATTGATACAGTTTAAAGTTGTGCACAGGGCTCATATGTCCAAGGATAAATTGGCTCATTTTTATTCCCATATAAATCCTATATGTGACAGATGTCATTCTGAGATAGCTTCTTTAACTCGTATGTTTTGGTCATGTCCGCTTTTGAAAAAATATTGGAAAAACATTTTCGATATTATTTCCACGGTATTGAACGTTGATTTACGACCTCATCCTATTACTGCAATCTTTGGTTTACCAATGATGGAGTCAATCCATTTATCTTCTTCTGCTTGTCGGATGATTGCATTTCTTACATTAATGGCTAGAAGATCTATTTTGTTGAATTGGAAAGAAATTAATCCCTCTACCATATTTCACTGGTTTTCTCAAACTATGTTATGTCTAAATTTGGAGAAAATTAGAAGTGTTGTATATGACCCTTCTATTAAATTTGAAAAGATTTGGAGGCCATTTATTCAATATTTTCACATGATGTAATTTGACCCTGCTCCAATCCTATGTGTTTTTCCGGTTTTGATTTTATATATGTGTGTGTTGAGAGGATCGGAGTTGGGGACACTGATGATTTTGTAATTTTTTTATAGATACTATGAACAGCCCATTTTTTTTCTTCTTTCCTTTTTTTCTTAATAGTTAGTGGTTAGTTTGTTAGTTTAGTTTTTCTTAGGGTATTAATTTTTTTTCTTTTACTCTTTTCTGTTTCTTTCCACATGAATTACTTAGTTTTTTTTTGTTTCATTTATATGACATTTTGTATCATTCATGATTTAGGAAGACTTAACTATATTGTACTTATTGCTTGTGTATCCTTTTATGCTCATTTTAATTTTGTAAGTTTGTAATCCCATTATCTATGTACTAATCTTATCATGTTGATATTAATAAAAAGATTGAAAAAGAAAGAAAGAAAATAGGAGGGGGAGGGGAAAATGCAAAATGATAGGAGAAGACCAGAGGGGGTGGGGTGAAGCTGAGAGCCAGAAAGGTGATTGGCAAAAGGGATACAGAGCGAGAGAAGGGAAAGGATCATGGGACAGGAGGCCTAGAGAGAAAGAAAGAGGGAGGGGAGCACCAGAGGGAGATGGAGAACAGGCAGAGTGATGGGCAGAGAGAGAAAGAGGGAAAAAAACAAAGAAGGGGAGGGGCATTAACAGAAGTTAGAGAAGTCAATGTTCATGCCATCAGGTTGGAGGCTACCCAGCAAGTATATACGGTGTTGTTCCTCCAACCTGAGTGTGGCTTCATCTTGACAGTAGAGGAGGCCATGGATGGACATATCAGAATGGGAATGGAACATGGAATTAAAATGTTTGGCCACTGGGAGATCCTGCTTTCTGTGGCGGACAGAGCATAAGTGTTCAGCGAAGCGGTCTCCCAGTCTGCGTTAGGTCTCACCAATATATAAAAGGACACACCGGGAGCCCCAGACGCAGTATACCACACCAGCCGACTCACAGGTGAAATGTCACCTCACCTGGAAGGACTGTCTGGGGCCTTGAATGGTGGTGAGGGAGGAAGTGTAAGGGCAGGTGTAGCACTTGTTCCACTTGCAAGGATAAGTGCCAGGAGGGAGATCGGTGGGAAGGGATGGGGGGGATGAATGAACAAGGGAGTCGCGTAGGGAGTGATCCCTGCGGAAAGCAGAAAGGGGGGGGGGAAGATGTGCTTGGTAGTGGGATCCCGTTGGAGGTGGCGGAAGTTATGGAGAATTATACATTGGATCTGGAGGCTGGTGGAGTGGTAGGTGAGGACAAGGGGGACCCTTTCCCAAGTGGGGTGGTGGGCAGATGGGATGAGGGCAGGTGCGGGAAATGGGAGAGATGAGTTTGAGAGCAGAGTTGATGGTGAAAGAAGGGAAGCCCCTTTGTTTAAAAAAGGAGGACATCTCCTTCATCCTGGAATGAAAAGCCTCATCTTGAGAGCAGATGCGGAGGAGGCAGAGGAATTGTGAGAAGTGGATAGCTTTTTTCAAGAGACAGGGTGGGAAGAGGAATAGTCCAGGTCGCTGTGAGAGTCTGTAGGCTTACAGTAGATATCAGTGGATAGGCCGTCTCCAGAGATGGAGACAGTAAGATCAAGAAAGGGGAAGAAGGTGTCAGAAATAGACCAGGTAAATTTGAGGGCAGGGTGAAAGTTGGAAGCAAAGTTAATGAAGTAAACGAGCTCAGCATGCATGCAGGAGGCAGCGTCAATGCAGTCGTCAATGTAGCGAAGGAAAAGAGGGGGACGGATACCCGTATAGGCTTGGATCCTGAAAAATCTCCATTAAATAATTTTAGCTAGGCAGGGATAGATTCCTCAGGATTAGGTATATATACCAGTAAATCGTCAGCATGAAGAGAAATCTTATGAATGGTCTCATTCACAGGAAACCCAAGAATATCTTTAGCTTCACGAAGAGCAATAACAAGGAGTTCTAATATTAAGTTAAATATCAAAGGACTTAATGGACAACCCTGTCTTGTTCCCTGTAAAAGCTGAAAAAAAGGGAATCTACAATTATTAGTAACAACAGTAGCAATAGGAGTTTTATAAATCATTCTAATCCAATTATTAAAATTAACACCAAAACCAAATTTCTCTAAAACATTAAATAAATATTTCCATTCAACTCAATCAAACGCTTTTTCAGCATCCAAAGAGATGGTGCATTGTGGAGTTTTAAAAGAAGACGAATACATAATATTAAATAATCTCCAAATATTTGAAAAGGAATAACGACCCTTTATAAATCCTGTTTGATCTTTGAAAATAATATTACCCAAAATATTTTCCAACCAATTGGCCATTACCTTTGACAGGATCTTAGCATCAGTGTTCAATAATGAAATAGGTCTATATGAGGCACAATCAGTAGGATCTTTATCCTTTTTAAGAATTAAAGAAATAGAAGCCTCATAAAAAGTAAAGGGTAAATCACCTTTTACAAAAAAGTCCTTAAACTTTTCCAACATATATGGAGAAAGCAATTTTCCTAATTTTTTATAAAATTCTACAGGATAGCCATCAATTCCAGGGGCCTTACCAGATTGCATTGAAAAAATAGCTTTATGAATTTCGGCTTCAGTAATTTGGGCATGAAGAGTTTTTTGATCCTCAACAGAAATTTGAGGAGAAGCAATCTTTCATAAAACAGCATGCATTTTAGAAGAATCCACTGGAACTTGAGATTTATAAAATTCAGTATAAAAAATCTTGAAAAATCTTATTAATTTCTTCATATTCCCAAGCCAGGGTGCCGTCTTTCCAATGGAGGTTCAAAATTAGCTTTTTGGCTCTGGTCGTTTTTAATTGAGATGCAAGCAATTTGTTCTTTTTATCTCGAAACATATAAGATTGACTTTTAGCCTTCAATAGGATAAGTTAATAATAAATTATATTGTGATTGAAGTTCCATCCTTGTTTAAATAAGTCAATATTAGGGGAAATCACAAAAATATTATCTAAATCTTTAATTTGTTTTGAAATCTTATCTACTTATACTTTAGTCTGTTTTTTAAGCTGAGCTGAATAAGAAATGATCTGACCGTGTAAAAATGCTTTAAATATATCCCATATGATTAATTTAGACATACCCCTATATCATTGAAAAGAAAAAAGTTATTTATCTGGGTTTCAATCAAACTAACAAAGTCAGAATTTTGCAATAATGTTTGGGATAGACGCCAAGGTGGGCAGGCAAGGATGATGACATCTAATTCGAAAGACAAACTCAAAGACACACGATCAGATATAGCAATTGCATCATATTCACAATTCTTAACACTAGGCAAGAAGCGAGGGTCAACTATAATATAATCTATCCTCAAATATTTTCTATAAACATGTGAGAAAAAAAGAGTATTCTCTGTCATCAGTGTGTAAATATCTCCATAGTTCAATCAATCCAAAATCAGTCATAAAGGTATTAATAAGTGACAGAGCAATTTAGAAGTCGCTGGTTGGTTAAGCTCTTGTCAATCAAGGGATTTAAACAGTTAAAATCCCTGCCCATTATCAACATATATTCATTTAAGTAAGGCAATAGAGCAAATACATTTTTAAAAAAAGGATCATCTAAGTTAGAACCCATACAAATTGACCAAAACAACTTTTCTATTACAAATTACTCCTTTAACAATTAGAAATCTACCATTAAAATCTGACTTAATATTCTCTTGAAGGAACAAAATATTGGATTTAATGAAAATAGACACCCCTTTAGTTTTACTTTCAGAGGTAGAGTGAAATTGCAAACCATTCCACGATCCAAAAAATCTATCTTGATCTCCCATCCTGATATGCATCTCTTGGGCAAAAATTATATCAGGCTGGAATCGATTAATGATTTTAAAAGTCTTTTTTCATTTAATAGGATGATTCCAACCACGTACATTCCAACTTATTAAATTAATCCGTTTAAATACCATACCATAATTTTATTCTACTTTACACATGCACAGAGCACATACCAATACGGGATGATCAAAAATGGTGGTGATGAAGAATACAACCACGTAAGAAACACGCATCCTCCGGAGCCACCCAATGGAAGAAACACCCTAACTCTAACCCCACCCCATCCATCCCCTAAAAAAGCTTTAAATTCAGTTATAAGACACTATAATATTCAATTACATAAAAAAGATACTAATATATTGAAAAGAAATTTAAAAAGATAAACAGTTAAGATCTAAAATATATTACCTAGAGAAGCCAAGCATTGTATTTAATAACAAATCAACACAATTTTTTTTTAAAAAGCTTAAAAAAAGCAGGAAGAAGCATTAATAGCATATTTAACCCAACTAAATTTTCAAAACTACCAACTAATAATAATATATGAATAATTGAAACCTCCGCTAAGTGTGTGTGTGTGTATATATATATATATAAAAAAAGAAAATAGCTCCATTAGTAGGAAAAGCTGCAAGTTACTTAATTAAGAAAGAAACAAAAAAAAATCAAACCAGATACTAGGTTAAAGGAGTAAGTCCTCTTATCTTTTTCTCAGTCGAATGTGCGAAAAAACCATTTAAACAGTCATACTTGAAGCATGAATTTTCTTTCAGAAACAAACCGATAATGTGCAATAATGAACAAGTCCCCTGATCTTCATAAATCGGCCTTCAGAAATTTTCTTTCAGTAATGTTAATGCAGATAGCCAAACAACCTTCCAGACAGTTCAATCGGCAGTTACAGCAGGTATGGTTTGAACAAACGCCAGTGCAACTTTAGGATCAAAACATGTACAAGGAGGAGAATCAGGAGGAAAAACTTTTATTCTTGTTGGGTGACGCAAGGAAGGAAACAATCTATTTTCATATGCCTGTTTCATTACCAGAGCAAATTTTGAACTTTGCTCCATTACCTCCTTCGGATAATCTTCATAAAAAAGGAGCTCAGATTTCTCAAATCTGAAAACTCTGCTTTCTTGCCTGTCGCATTATTTGATCCTTAATCTTAAAATGATCAAAACAGACCATGGTTTAACTTAATGTCTTGAAGTAAACAATCTGTGTGCTCTTTCTACAGTAGGCGGCTGCGATAGTATAGTAGAAATAAGGTATAAAGAAGCTTAACAGTTAAGTCTCCATTTTTGATTCCTTCCTGCGGCCCAGCAATTCGTATGTTCCTTTGGAGAGACCTAGTTTCCAGGTCTATAAACTTATTTCAGTATCTTTCCAATCAAGTTGTAGTTTCAAGCAATGTTTGCTTAGTTGACTTGAATTCCTCTTCATGTGTAATGACTTGAGTTTCCAGATCTTTAAGTTTTCCCAGAAATGACATAATTTCATTACTGTTCTTTTCCAGTTGGTTTTTAATTGAATTCAGTGTTCGAACCATACCTTTGGCCCATGATGGCATTTCATCAGATCTTTCCTTTGGCATCTTTCCTTTTCCGTTGCCTTTATCACTAGGTTCAGACAAGTTCTTTCCACTCCTCAAAGACATATTGTTCCCCTTCAAGAATCAGCAACTAAAAATTTTAAATTCTAAGTTTAAACTAGGGGGAAAGGAGAAAAACTAGGAGCAGCACAGTAAGTGCTATTACTCCATTCATAGACAGCGCAGTCTCCCAGTCTGCGTCGGGTCTCACCAATATATAAAATGCCGCACCAGGAGCACCGGACGCAGTATACCACACCAGCCGACTCACAGGTGAAGTGTCGCCTCACCTGGAAGGACTTTCTGGGGCCCTGAATGGTGGTGAGGGAGGAAGTGTAATGGCGTGTGTAGCACTTGTTCTGCTTACAAGGGTAAGTGCCAGGAGGGAGATTGGTGGGATGGGGAGGGGGGAGAGACGAATGGACAAGGGAGTTGCGTAGGGAGCAATCCCTGCGGAAAGCAGTGGGGGGGGGGGGAGAGGAGAAGATGTGCTTGGTAGTGGGATCCTGTTGGAGGTGGCGGAGGTTACGGGGAATTATATGTTGGACCCGGAAGCTGGTGGTTTGGTAGGTGAGGATAAGGGGAACCCTATCCCAAGTGGGTGGATGGGGTGAGAGCAGATGTACGTGAAATGGGAGAGATGCATTTGAGAGCAGAATCTTACTATCTTCTCTTTCAGTTAGTGCTGACAAAGGGTCTTGGCCCGAAACGTTGACAGTGCTTTTTCCTATAGATGCTGCCTGGCCTGTTGCGTTCCACCAGCATTTTATGTGTGCTGCTTGAATTTCCTGTAGCTGCTGATCAGACTTGCAGAATGGTGAGGAGGAATTCTAGATCATTCCTCCATACAAAACTGTTTCAGTTCATCAATATTTATGGGATATGTTGCATGACCAGCTCTCTTCAGGTCATGCCACAGCATCTCAATTGGGTTAAGGTCTGGACTCTTAACTTGGCTATTCCAAAAGACATTTTCTTCTCTTTAAGTCATTGTTATTTATTTACTCTTGTCTTTCGGATTATTGTCTTGTTGCATCATCCAACTTCTGTTGAGCTTCAGGTGACGAACTGCTACATGCTCAACTTCTGTTGAGCGCTACACCTGACTTTCAACCGTAAAATGTCATGATATAATTTTGAATTATTGTTCCCTCAATGACTGCAATCTGTCCAGGTCCTGAGGCAGGAAAGCAGTCCCTGAGGTTTTGGTGTTGGCGTGCATTGCTCTTCTTCCTCTAAACATAGCGCTGTGCATTTCTGCCAAAAATTTTAACTTTTGTCTCATTTGTCCACAGAGCGTTGTCCCAGAAACATTGTGGAACATACAGATGGTCTTTGCAAACTTGAGATGTGGAACAATGTTGTTGTTGTTTTTTTTTTTGGAGAGCTGTGGTGTCCTTCCATGTACATCATTGTAGTTAAGTGTTTTTCTTACATGAACATTTTAGCAAGTTCTAGAGATTTCTGCAGGTATTTTGCTGTTACCCTTAGGTTCTTTTTCACACTCCTTGTGCATTGCTCATTGTGCTGTTGGGGTGAGCTTTGTAGGACACCCGCTTCTAGGGAGAGTAGCAACAGTACTGACTTTCTTTCATTTGGAGACTTTTGTTGTTTGTGACTGATGAACACTCAGGTCTTTAGAAATGCTTTTGTAGCCTTTTGTAACTTCATGCATCTCTACAATTCTTCTAAGATCCTCTGAAAGTTGTTTTGATTGAGGCACGGTGAACATAAACTGATCTTTCTTGAGGAGCACAGGCTTTGTCAGTAACCTTATTCTGTGTGTCTTGAGGAGCAGGGCACCTTAACAACCCATACATCCAATCTCAACATTAATTGAAATACCTGACTCCAAATAACTTTTGTAAAAGCCGTTACTCCAGAGGTTCATATACCCTTTTGAACCTAGACTCTGATTGTTTAAATGGTGTACTCAGTATTGATGAGAAGTACCATTGTTTGTGGTTATTAGCATATTAGGCAGATTGTATTTGTCTATTAGTGTGACAAATGAGGGTCTGACCACATTTTATGTTTAATTAATGCAAAGGGTTCACAAAATTTTTCTTGCAACTGCACATTAGACACTAGACACAAGAGTGTCTGTACATAACGTGAATCTGACAGGAAACAATAAATTAGTGGTGGTTGGGGATGTGGTGGTTAGTTACCTGTCCTGGAAGTAAAGATGGAGTAAGACTTGATCATGGATGTTATTTAACGTGACAACATGACTACTGTTTCTTTGTTGCACACAATAGACATTTGAACTGTTGAATATACAGTACCCACAGTGTTACACCAAATGGCACTTTTATCTTCTAAGCCACTATGAAGTTTCTTGCTACATATTCTTTTCCTCTTCTCTATATCTGCTGGAATATGCATATATTGCACCACTTATAATTTTGCTTAGTTATTTTGGCAGTTAGATTTTTAAACCTGAAAATAGATTGTAAAAACCCCTGATTTTTAATATACTTATACTGTCTGGTTGTTGAGGCTTAAAACATTCATATCCCATCAGCCTCCTAATGAATGGTCATACATGTGAACTTCTTGTAGGGGCATGACTTTGCAATGTCGTTATGCTACCGGATGTCCCGGAGGAAATTTGTAGTCTGAAAAGGAGATGACAAGTATGGTACATTTAAACTTGAAATTTATTAGTTATTTTGAAACCAGTTTAGAAACATAGAAAACCTACTGTACAATACAGGCCCTTCACCCACAAAGTTATGCCGAACATGTCCCTACCTTAGAAATTACCAGGCTTATCCATAGCCCTCTATTTTTCTAAGCTCCACGTACCTATCCAAAAGTCTGTTAAAAGACCCTATCATATCGGCCTCCACCACCATTGCTGGCAGCCCATTCTGTGCACTTACCACTCTCTGAATAAAAAACTTGCTCCTGACATCTCCTCTGTACCTACTCCCCAGCACCTTAAATCTGTGTCTTCTTGTGACAACCATTTCAGCCCTGGGAAAAGCCTCTATCCACACGATCAATGCCTCTCGTCATCTTATACACCTCTATCAGGTCACCTCTCATCCTCCGTCACTTCAAAGAGAAAAGGCCAAGTTCACTCAACCTATTCTCATAAGGCATGTTGCCCAATCCAGGCAGCATCCTTGAAAATCTCCTCTGCACCCTTTCTATGAGGTGACCAGAACTGAGCACAGTACTCCAAGTGGGGTCTGAGCAGGGTCCTCTATAGCTGCAACATTACCTCTCGGCTCCTAAATTCAATTCCACGATCGATGCAGGCTAATACATAGGCCTTCTTAACCTCTTAGTCAACCTGCACAGCTGCTTTGAGCATACTATTGTCTCGAACCCCAAGATCCCTCTGATCCTCCACACTACCAAGAGTCTTACCATTAATGCTATATTCTGCCATGATATTTGACCTACCAAAATGAATTACTTCACTCTTTTCTGGGTTGAACTCCACCTGCCACTTCTCAGCCCAGTTTTGCATCCTATCAATATCCCACTGTAACCTCTGACAGCCCTCCACACTATTCACAACACCGCCACCCTTTGTGTCATCAGCAAACTAACTAACCCATCCCTCCACTTCCTTGTTCAGGTCATTTATAAAAATCATGAAGAGTAAGGGTCCCAGAACAGATCCCTGAGGCACTCCACTGTTGACCGACCTCCATGCAGAATATGATCTGTCTACAACCACTCTGCCTTCAGTGGGCAAGTCAGTTCTGGATCCAGAAAGCAATGTCCCCTTGGATCCCATATAACCATATAACAATTAGAACACGGAAACAGGCCATCTCGGCCATTCTAGTCCATGCTGAATGCTTGCTCTCACCTAGTCCCACTGACCTGCACTCGGCCCATAACCCTCCATTCCTTTCCTGTCCATATACCCATCCAATTTTTTTTAAATGACAATATCAAATCTGCCTCTACCACTTCTACTGGAAGCTTGTTCCACACAGCTACCACTCTCTGAGTAAAGAAATTCCCCCTCGTGTTACCCCTAAACTTTTGCCCCCTAACTCTCAACTCATGCCCTCTTGTTTGAATCTCCCCTACCCTCAATGCAAAAAGCCTATTCACGTCAACTCTATCTATCCCCTTCATAATTTTAAATACTTCTATCAAGTTCCCCCCTCAACCTTCTACACTCCAAAGAATAAAGACCTAACTTGTTCAACCTTTCTCTGTAACTTGGGTGCTGAAACCCAGGTAACATTCTAGTAAATCTCTGTACTCTTTATTTTGTTGACATCCGTCCCATAATTCGGTGACCAGAACTGTACACAGTACTCCAAATTTGGCCTCACCAAATTTTTAACAATTTTAACATTACATCCCAACTCCTATGCTCAATGCTTATTTAGGCCAACATACCAAAAGCTTTCTTCACCCTATCCACATGTGATTCCATCTTCAGGGAACTATGCACCATTATTCCTAGATCACTCTGTTCTACTGCCTTCTTCAATGCCCTATCATTTACCCTGTATGTCCTATTTTGATTAGTCCTACCAAATATGTAGCACCTCACATTTAACAGCATTAAACTCCATCTGCCTTCTTTCAGCCCACTCTTCTAACTGGTGGAGATCTCTCTGCAAGCTTTGAAACCCTACTTCAGCAAAATTGGCTCTCACTTCCAATCTGGGCTGGCACTTAAATTGTCTAAACAGCAAATCGTACCTCTTACTAGGACCCAACTGCAGTGATGGCCTCAGAGTCCAGACCACGCCATTTCTGGCCCAGATTCTCATCCAGCCTGAAACCTTTTCTCAAGCTCTTCTTTCTCAGCTCAGGGCCCAGACCAATCCAACCTTGCATCCAGTCCAGTTGTAAGGGCATCAGACTATCTCTTGCCAGGCCCTTTCGGCACCCAGAGCGATCCAATTTCACACCCAGGCCAGCTGTACGGGCCTCTCTTCCGCCCTCCCTTCTCTCCAGCTGTACAATAATGACAGCACAGTTCCAGGACAAAGGAAATACTGTCGGCCCTCCTTATCCGCGGATTCCACATGCGCAGATTCAACCAACCGCGGATCAGGAAAACCCGGAAGTTCTCTCCAGCACTCGTTGTTTGAGCCTGTACAGACTATTTTTTCTTGACATTATTCCCTAAACAATACAATATAACAACTATTTACATAGCATTTACATCTAGAAATGACTTAAAAGTACAGGCAGTCCCCGAGTTATGAATGAGTTCCATTCCTGAGTCCGTCCTTAAGTCGGATTTGAAGTCAGAGCAGGTACATCCGATATTATTTAACGTCAGTTAGTCAAACATTTTTCTTAGTATATAGTACATTTTTTACCTTTCTATGCATATAAAACACTTAAGAAACATACGTATTTCAATAATTAAACCACTGCATTGCTTAATAATAATTGTAGCTTTCATCGGGACAGGGCCTTTCAAATGCTCCATTAAAATTGTTCCAATCGTTGACCGACTGTAGCCTAATGGTTTTCCGATGACTGATGGTGTTTCACCACTTTCCGATCGCTTTATTACTTCCACCTTATTTTCAATCGCAATCATGATTATTTTCGTGAACAGAAACACCATGGATTCAGAGCTATGCCGGGTCCTAAAGAACACCGCACTGAGTCAGGTTAAATAAGGGACTTGAGCATCCGCGTTTTTTGTTATTTGTAGGGGGGTCTCGGAACCAATCCCCGGCGAATAAGGAGGGCCGACTGTACTTTGAAAATTGGATTGCAGTCATTTTAGCTGCCAATTTGGAAACTCTACTACCACTGTGAGATCTAAAATGCTCTCTAAAAGGTGTGACACTGCGGTCAGTTGAAATCTTGAAGACTTGACCTCAGCATTTATACAGCCACCTGGTTGAAAATATCAGCTGCACTTGTTTGCTAGTTTTGTGTTTGCTGTATGAGGACCTCGTAAATCATTTAGTGATGTAGTTTCCAACAGTTGTCTTCCATTTAATTAATGTGTTTTATCATTTTTTTCCAGTTATGCTGCATTTCCCAATGTCTGTTGCACTCTCTTAACCATTCAATGCCCTTTTAAATTTGTTCAGTTTACTTATTATCATGCAGACTTTGTTTTAGTACCATCCACAAATATGGCTGTCATTTGCTACCTTTAAATCATTCAAAGGATTGCAAGCCCTGGTACTGATCCCTGTGGCAGTCCACTGACTAATTGCCAGCTTGTAGGTGGTTCCTCCTTTTTGTTTTTAGCTCCTTCCTGTGAGTTAGTCAACCCTCTATCCATGTTACTTCCAAAACTGTGTTATTCTCTTGCAAAATAATTGTTTGGGGCACTTTGAGGAATGCTTTTTCTGAACATTCAAATATATTACATCTGCTGATTCCCTTAACTGCTGATGCTTTGATGAAGAACTGTGGTAAATTTTTCAGACAGTATCCCTTGTGAGGCTATATTGATTCTGTCTGATGAAACATGATGATTTGAATGAGGGTATATTTCAAATATTATGTCAGATTTGGTCTGCTTGCCTATGTTAGTATGCCTTTTGTATGAGAGTGCAGTGGAGGTTTACCAGATTGATTCCTGAAGTGGCATGTATACTGTGCAGAACGATTGGGTTGACTCAGTCTAAGAAATCTCACTGAAAGGGCTATTGAACCTGTAAAATTCTTAACCACGGAGCACAATGGTTGTCAATTCTGAATATATTTAAGAAGGTACTTGGATTTCAGGATATGAAAAGCATTAAGAACTGCCTCCCAGGTGCCAGGGTCCGGGGATGTTTCAGATCGCATCCAAGATATTTTACAGTGGGAGGGAGAACAGCCAGAGGTTCTGGTACATATTGGTACCAATGACATAGGTAGGGAAAGGGAAGAGGTCCTGAAAAAAGACTACGGGAAATTATGAAGGAAATTGAGAAGCAGGACCGCAAAGGTAGTAATCTCGGGATTACCTCCTGTGCCATGTGACAGTGAGTGTAGGAATAGAATGAGGTGGAGGATAAATACATGGCTGAGGGATTGGAGGTATTGGTGCAGGTATTCAGATTTCTGGATCATTGGGACCTCTTTTAGGGCAGGTGTGACCTGTACGAAAAGGACAGGTTGCACTTGAATCCCATAGGGACCAATATCCTGGCGGGGAGGTTCGCTAAGGTTACTGGGGAGAATTTAAACTAGAAATGGTAGGGGGTGGGAACCAAACTGAAGAGACTGGGGAAGAGATAGTTGACTCACAAATAGAGAAAGCTTGGAGACAGTGTGTGAGAGAGGATAAGCAGGTGATAGAGAAGGGATGTGCTCAGACAGATGGTTTGAGATGTGTCTATTTTATCGCAAGGAGTATTGTGAACAGTGGATGAGCTTAGTGCATGGATCAGTACTTGGGGCTATGATGTGGTGGCCATTACAGATGGTGGCTCAGGGACAGGAATGGTTGCTTCAAGTGCCGTGTTTTAGATGTTTTAGAAAGGACAGGGAGGGAGGCAAAAGAGGTGGGGGTGTGGCACTATTGATCAGAGAGAGTGTCACAGCTGCAGAAAAGATGGACATCATGGAAGGATTGTCTACTGAGTCTCTGTGGGTGGAGGTTAGGAATAGGAAGGGATCAATAACTTACTGGGTGTTTTTTTATAGGCTGCCCAATAGTAACAGGGATATCGAGGATCAGATAGGGAAACAGATCCTGGAAAGGTGTAGTAATAATAATAATAATAATAAAGTTGTCATGATGGAAGATTTTAATTTCCCAAATATCGATTGGCACCTCCCGAGAGTAAGGGGTTTGGATGGGGTGGAGTTTGTTAGGTGTGTTCAGGAAGGTTTCTTGACACAATATTTAGATAAGCCTACAAGAGGAGAGACTATACTTGATTTGGTACTGGGAAATGAACCTGGTAAGGTGCCAGATCTCTCAGTGGGAGAACATTTTGCAGATAGTGATCATAATTCTATCTCCTTTACAATAGCATTGGAGAGAGATAGGAATAGACAAGTTAGAAAAGCGTTCAATTGGAGTAAGTGGAATTATGAGGCAATCAGGCAGGAAATTGGAAGCTTAAATTGGAAACAGATGTTCTCAGGGAAAAGTATGGAAGAAATGTGGCAAATGTTCAGGGGATATTTGTGTGAAGCTCTGCATAGGTACATTCCAATGAGACAGGGAAGTTATGGTAAGGTACCGGAACCGTGGTGTACAAAGGCTGTAATAAATCTCGTCAAGAAAAGAAAAACTCACACAAGGTTCAGAAAGCTAGGTAATGTTAGAGATCTAGAAGATTATAAGGCTTAACAGGAAGCAGCTTAAGAGGGAACTTAGGAGAGCCAGAAGGGGCCATCCCCAAGGCATTCTACAAATATGTGAAGAGCAAGAGGATAAGAGTGAAAGAATAGGACCTGTCAAGTGTGACAGTTGGAAAGTGTGTATGCAACCGGAGGAAATAGCAGAGGTACTTAATACTTCAGTATTCACTATGGAAAAGAATCTTGGTGATTGTAGTGCTGACTTGCAGCAGATATTAAGAAAGAGAATGTGCTGGAGCTTTTGAAAAGCATCAAGTTGGATAAGTCGTTGGGACCAGATGAGATGTACCCCAGGCTACTGTAGGAGCCGAGGGAGGAGATTGCTGAGCCTCTGGCGATGATCTTTGATTCATCAATGGGGACGGAAAAGGTTCCAGAGGATTGGAGGATTGCGGATGTTGATCCTTTATTCAAGAAAGGGAATAGAGATAGCCCAGGAAATTATAGACCAGTGAGTCTTACTTCAGTGGTTGGTAAGTTGATGGAGAAGATCCTGAGAGGCAGTATTTATGAACATTTGGATAGGTATAATATGATTAGGAATAGTCAGCATGGTTTTGTCAAGGGTGGGTAGTGCCTTACGAGCCTGATTTAATTTTTTGAGGATGTGACTAAACACATCGATGAAGGAAGAGCAGTAGATATAGTGTACATGGATAAGGGCATTTGATAAGGTACCATATGCAAGGCTTATTGAGAAAGTAAGGAGGTATGGGATCCAAGGGGACGTTGCTTTGTGGATCCAGAACTGACTTGCCCACTGAAGGTAAATGCCTCAGGGATCTCTTCTGGGACCCTTACTCTTCGTGATTTTTATATATGACCTGCAAGAGGAAGTGGAGGGATGGGTTAGTAAGTTTGCTGATGACACAAAGGTTGGAGGTGTTGTGGATAGTGCAGAGGGCTGTCAGAGGTTACAGTGGGACATTGATAGGATCTAAAACTGAGCGGAGAAGTGGCAGATGGAATTCAACCCAGGTAAGTGTGAAGTGTTTCATTTTGGTAGGTCAAATATGATGACAGAATATAGTATTAATGGTAAGACTCTTGGCAGTGTGGAGGATCAGAGGGATCTTGGGGTCCAAGTCCATAGGATGCTCAAAGCAGCTGCAGAGCTTGACTCTGTGGTTAAGAAGGCATACGGTGTATTGGCCTTCATTAATCATGGAATTGAACTTAGAGGCCAAGAGGTAATGTTGCAGCTGTATAGGACCCTGGTCAGACCCCACTTGGAGTACTGTGCTCAGTTCTGGTTGCCTCACTATAGGAAAGATGTGGAAGTCGTAGAAAGGTTGCAGAGGAGATTTACAAGGATGTTGCCTGGATTGGGGAGCATGCCTTATGAAAACAGGTTGAGTGAACTTGGCCTTTTCTCTTTGGAGTGACGGAGGATGAAAGATGACCTGATAGAGGTGTATAAGATGATGAAAGGCATTGATCGTGTGGATAGTCAGAAGCTTTTTCCCAGGGCTGAAATGGTTGCCACAAGAGGACACAGGCTTAAGGTGCTAGGGAGTAGGTACAGAGGAGATGTCAGGGGTAAGTTTTTTACACAGAGAGTGGTGAGTACATGGAATGGGTTGCCAGCAACAGTGGGGGAGGCAGATAGGGTCTTTTAACAGACTTTTGGATAGGTACATGGAGTTTAGAAAATAGAGGGCTATGGGTATGCCTAGTAATTTCTACGGTTCGGACACGTTCGGCACAACTTTGTGGGCCGAAGGGCCTGTATTGTGCTGTAGGTTTTCTATGTTTTTACGACCCACTGTTGCTATTTTCTATGAACATCAGACATCTAATGAGTGCGACCATTTGCAAACTTAGCATTTTTTTTGTAGAGGACAGTGATTAGTCATAAATACAAACACGAGGAAATCTGCAGATGCTGGAAATTCAAGCAACACACACAAAATACTGGTGGAACACAGCAGGCCAGGCAGCATCTATAGGAAGAAGTACTGTCGATGTTTCTGGCGAAGGGTCGTCTTCCTATAGATGCTGCCTGGCCTGCTGTGTTCCACCAGCATTTTGTGTGTGTTGCATTAGTCATAAATGTTCATCAGGTTACATAATATCCTTAAGAAAATAAAATACAGCACATATTTCCAGTCTGGCAAGGAAGCCACTCTGAAGACGCATTAGCTTCATTAGCTGCATTTTCAAATTTTTTGTTTGAAGTTTATTTTCAATTTCTGTTCAAATGCGTCGGCTGCAACCTCAGCCTCAACCTCAGGATGGAAGTTGGGTTAATTGAGGAAGGTGATCATTTGAGGTCTTGTGTGTATTGACCATCTTTATAGAATATTGCACGTTGAAGTACACAACTTTTACAGAGCATGCTGTGTGAAGGGCTTGCAGCTTTATAAAACTTGATTAGGCTTCAGTATTTACAGTCCTGGTCACTCAGTTACAGGATGTGGAGGTTTTGGTGAGTGCAGAATATGATCACCAGGATGCTGCTATAGGGAGTGGTTGGACAAACTTCGATTATTTTCTCTGGAGTATGGATGCCTGAAGGACAACTTGATAGTCAGGTCAGATGGTCAGACTCTTTCTCCCAGGGTGGAAATATCTAATACTCAAGGAATAGCTTTCAGAAGAAAGGGGAGATGAGGTAGTTCAAGAGGAGAGGTGTGGGGCTTTGTATGCTGGTAAGTGTCTGGAATGTGTTGTCAGGGATTGATCGTGAAAGTGATGATAATGGCGTTTAACAGACTTCTATAAGGATGCCTGATGTATAGGGAACAGACGGACTATGGAGAAGGGATGAGTTTCATTTGGCATCTTGATTGGCACACACACGAGCTAAAAGGGCTGTACAGGTGGTGTCCTTTACTTCCAAATACAAAAAAAGCATGTGGAATGCAGGAAATAATTATGTGGAGAGAGGATTTTTTGGAATGAATGTTGATAGCTAATTTATTCTGATTCTCTCTGCCTGCAGTATCTTCATGACAATAATATTACTCACAGAGATCTTAAGCCTGAAAATGTGTTGCTCAAAAGCAATGAGGAGAACTGCCTTCTTAAGGTAAGGATTGGAGCATATGCTGATAGAACTAATATTATTTAGTACATCTTGTTATTAAGAAGTTGTAACAATATTTTGTAGAGGTAAGATGATGCTTAGACAAATGTCCCTACTGAGTCCCTACTGCACAAATTACACGATGAGTATGTGAAATTCTACTTGATTTTGGACTTGCACCCTTTTAAAATTCCAAGTGGTGAGCCACATTCTCTAACTAGTTGCTTTCTGAGTTGACCAGAGTGTGACTATTTCTGGAATGTGTTTCAATTGCACTGCCTATGCCATGCATAATGTGTAAATAGAAGCCACTCTTCCAAAGTTTCTGACCATCAAATATACCCTTCTCCAGTTCACAAATGCATTTTCTTTATATTCTCTGATTAGGCTGAGCAAGTTGAAATCATTTATTGCTTCCCCAACCTGCACTTCCTTCCTTCCTGTTTCTTGCTGATGACTTACTTTAATGCTTTCTGTGTTGATCTCAGTTTTGTTGTACTGTTTCTGTGAACCAGCTTGGTGTTGTGTATACACTGATCTTTCAAATTTAATTGGCATTTAACTATCCATGAATACCCGTGAATGCAGCCAAATGAAACAGCATTACTCCAGGGCCAAGGTGCAAAACACCCTACCAATAGTCACAGACAGCAATAGGCACATATTGCACATTTAAGATATCAGTAAAAATACAGTAACATAAAAAATTGGTTCAAGACCCTGAATCCATTAATGTTGCAGCAGTCTGCAGCCAAACACAATCTAACTTTGTCTTCTGTCGAGCTAGCATTGGGATGGCTTGGATGCCACACTACACTGCCTCGGGTGGAGTACACAGATTCTTGACACCACTTCTGGGCAGCTGTAAACAGGCGACATCATGGCTTGAGGGCGAGGCCTGACTGCGACCAAGGCCTCACCGTCCGCCAATAAATCAGTGATTGAATCTGCAGTATCCCACATTTACAATGTCATTAGGGTCTTGTGATCACAAAAAGGCAACTAAGATGATCACTGGCTATTAGACTGATAATCCACTATTTTAAAATACTGATATTTCGGCATCTGTTTTCTGCACTTCATTTAAAGCTGCCTAGTTGTTTGTGAAATAAGTTGTTATAATACTGTCTAACCTCTTAAAGTGAATGAATTAAATTTTGGGGAATGACATTCTTTAGTCCCCTTTCTGACCTTATACTTCTCACCTGCCTATTACTTCCCCCTGGGTCCCCTCCTGCTTCCCTTTCTTCTATGGTCCACTCTAATCTCCTATCAGATTCTTTCTTCTCCAGCCATTTACCCTTCCCACCCACCTGTCTTCACCTAACACCTTCCAGCTGGCCTCTTCCCCCTCATCCCACCTTTTCATTCTGGCATCTTCCCCTTTCTTTTACAGTCCTGAAAAAAGGTCTCAGCTAGAAATGTCGACTGCTTACTCTTTTTCACAGATGCTGCCTGACCTGCTGAGTTCCTCCAGCAATTTGTGTGTGTTGCTTTGGATTTCCAACATCTGCAGACTTTCTTGTGTTTGTGATATAGTCTAATTAGTCTGACCTCAGTGGTTGGGAAAACTTTGGAGTCGATTGTTATAGATGTGGTTTCGTTGTACTTGGAGGTACATGATAAAATAGGTCACAGTCAATGTGATTTTGTCAAAGGAATATCTTGCCTGACAAATCTGTTGGAATTCTTTGAAGAAATAATAATCAGTACAGACAAAGGAGAATCGGTGGATGTTGTGCACTTGGATTTTCAGAAGGCCTTTGACAAGGTGCCACAAATGAGGCTGCATATCAAGTTACAAGCCCTTGGTATTACAGGAACGATACTAGCATAGATAAACACAACTGTCCTCCCACTTTGAAGATCACATCACAACCTGGTTCACCTCATGCCCTTGTATAAGCCCAAACTACAGCAGCAGTTACCACCAAGGTAGTAAAGAAATAGTCTCCAGAGGCCATCAAGACCTTGAAAGGGTACTTGAGGTTACTGACTGGAATGTGCTTTGTGAGCCATATGGGGAAGACATTAATGGACTTATTGCATCACTGGCTACATTAGCTTCAGTGGGAACATTGTAATACCGTCAAGGACTGCTTGCTGCTTCCCTAACAACAAACCATGGGTCACCAGTGATCTGAAGGTTCTTCTCAAACACAAAAAAAGAGCCTTTAGATGTGGAGACAGGGAGGAATTGACACGTGCAGAGGGAGCTAAAGGAGAAGATCAAAGTGGCTAAAGAGGAATACAAGAGCGAGCTGGAGAACAAGTAGCACATGGGAGGTGTAGAGAGGCATGAAGAACATCACTGGCTTCAGTCAGCCAGGCTGGAGAGCTTCAGAATGCAGCTGTAAATGGGCGAATGAGTTGAACCTATTCTTCAATAGTTTTGACCATTGTCCCCCGTTCACACACCCTTCAGCACACCAGTCCAGGTACCGAGGCAGCCAAAGCTCCCTCAGCACTAATGCCTCCTCACCTCCTTCTTCCCCCCTCCAGTGTAACACGTGGATGAACAACACAGGCTACCACTGTCTACATCCCCTTCTTGCCCTGCACCAACCATCCCCACCTCCACATTCAACTGCTATCATCCCGATTTTCACCTCCCCAGCTCGCACCTTCCACCAACTCCCCAGTCATCATGGACTCACCTTCACTACTGAGCAGGTGAGAAGGGCTCTGGGGAAACTGAACGACAAAGCATTGGGGCCAGACGGTGTGAACCCCAAGGTCCTGAAGAAGTGTACTGAGCAGTTGTGTGGAGTTCTCTAGCACATATTCAATCTGAGTCTCAGCCTGGAAAGGATCCCAACAGTGTGGAAAACATCATGTGCAATCCCAGTATCCAAGAAGGGCCAAGCAAAAGCCTTGAATGACTACTGTCCAGTGGCCACGACCTCACACATCATGAAGACCCTGGTGAGGCTGGTCCTGGTCAGATCAGCCCTCTATCCCCTACAGTTTGCCTACCAGGAGCGTATTGGAGTTGATGATGCTGTCATCTACCTGCTGGACAGAACCTACTCCCATTTGGATAAACTGAGCAGCATTGTGAGGATCATGGTTTTTGATTTCTCAAGTGCCTTCAATACCATGCAGCTCTCATTGCTGGGGGTAAAGCTCTATTCAGTGCAAGTTGGCACTTCCATTGTATTCTGGATAATGGACTACCTGAGTGGCAGACCACGGTTTGTGCAGCTTCAGAGCTGTGTGTCAGACATGGCCATAAGTAGCATTGGGGCCCCACAGGGGACTGTATTGGCTCCCTCCCTGTTTATCTTGTATACCTCGGACTTTAGAAACAACATTGTCATGTCATCTGCAGAAATTACAGAGGACGCAGCCTCAGAATTGAGGG
Source organism: Hypanus sabinus (assembly GCF_030144855.1). Classification (NCBI taxonomy): domain Eukaryota; kingdom Metazoa; phylum Chordata; class Chondrichthyes; order Myliobatiformes; family Dasyatidae; genus Hypanus; species Hypanus sabinus. The sequence continues at coordinate 70,679,598 of NC_082718.1, read as the reverse complement.
GCATCCTTTTAGAATGAAGATGAAGAAGAATATTTTTAGCCAGACAGTAGTGAATCTGTAGAATTCATTGCCAAAGGCAGCTGTGGAGGCCAACTCATGGGCATATTTAAGGCAGAGGTTGATAGATCCTTGATTAGTCAGGGCATGAAGGGATACAGTTAGAAGGCTTGGAGCTGAAGGAAAATGAATCAGCCACGATGCAATGGCGGAGGAGATGCAATGGGCCAAATTGCCGAATCTGGTATCTTACCCTCCGTCTTATGGTAATTATTCAGAAAATCTTTGCTGGGTCTGGCATTAATGTGGTATCTCTACATGCTGTTCTACTCATACAAATTGCTTAAAATATGTAATTCCCTACACAGAAATCTGAAGCATTTTTGCCTAATCTCTAAGCTCTAATCATTCTGCAGGGATATTCAGTGGTTTATTTTCATAGGTGATTTAAACTGGCAGATGGAGAATTTAAAATTGTTTTTATAAAGTTGAAATGTAAAATTAAGGTTTTTAAATTAATATGAAATTAGAGGACTTCATTTTTTTTAAACTCATCTGATTCATTGACTTTCAGGGAAAGAAATCCTTACCTCATCTGCCCAATTTCTGACTCTGGACACACCAATGTGATTCATTGTTAACTGTCAACGGCAAGCAGCATTGTTGAACAAAGGGGTATAAGGATAGGTTATAAATGCTAGTGACATCCACAGTCTGTGAGTGAATATTTTAAAGTTATATTGACATGTAATTTTCAGATCCAGGGACAAAGCAGATGTTCAAATCAGTTTACCACTCTATTTAGGATACTTGAAAGCCAAGTACATGCTAGCTGTGTTTATGAAATACTCTTTTCTTTAATAGTCATTGAAGAACATAGTACTCCTCATTTTGAATCCATAATTACAAAACAAAGATTTGAGAGATTATTGGTCCATTGCCCAATTGAGTTTAATTTTTAGAATGGGATCTTTTCCTCTCTCTTCTCAAGATTACAGATTTTGGTTTATCAAAGATCGTAGGAGAAGCCTCACTGATGAAGACATTATGTGGAACACCCACCTATCTAGCTCCTGAGGTGCTGTTGGGTGCTGGAGCAGGTTCCTATTCTAAAGCAGTGGATTGCTGGAGCCTTGGAGTTATACTTTTCATTTGGTAGGTAACTTGACTTTTACCAAAAATTATCAATGGAAACTGGCTTTTAGAAAGTAAATGATTCTGAAGTAAACTAAAGTATTGGGTTTCTATGAATGAGTAGTCTGTTGAAAGTAATATGTTGCATTCGGTTTGGATCATAAGATCTTGGGAGCAGAACTGGGTCATTTGGCCCATCAAGTCTGCTCAGCCATTCAATCATGGCTGATCCTTTTTTTTCCTTCCTCAGCCCCACTCCCCGGCCTTCTTCCTGTAACTTTGATGCCATGTCCAATCAAGAACCTATCAAGCTCTGCCTTAAATACACACAATGACCTGCCTCCATAGTTGCTTGTGCTAATAAATTCCACAAATTCACCACCCACTGGCTAAAGAAATTTCTCCTCATCTGTTTTTAAATGGACACCTCTCGATCCTGAGGCTGTATCCTTGATTTCCCTTGCCATGAGAGGCATCCTTTCCACACCTTCTCTGTCTAGGCCTTTCAACATTTGAAATGTTTCAATGAGATATCCCCCTCAACATTCTAAATTCCAGCAAGTGCAGACAGAGAGCTATCAAATGTTCCTCATATGATAACTCTTTCATTCCCAGAATCATCCTTGTGAACTTGCTCAGAACCTTCACCAATGTCAGCACATCTTTATTTAGATAAGCCCAAACATGTTCACAATGCTCAAGGTGAGGTCTCACTAGTGCCTTATAAAGCCTCAGCATCACATCCTTGTTCTTGTATTCTAGACTTCTTGAAATGAATACTAACATTGCATTTGCCTTCCTCACCACTGACTCTACCTGCAAGTTAACCTCTAGGGTGTTCTGCACAAGGACTCCCAAGTCTCTTTGCATCTCAGAATTTTGGATTTTCTGATTGTATCGGAGGGATAAGAAGGTAGGCGGGTGGGAGGCGTGGCTTTGCTGGTGAAGAATGGCATCAAATCAGTAGAAAGATGTGGCATAGGATTGGAAGATTCAGATTCAGTTTATTGTCATTTAGAAACCACAGAAGCAATACAGTTTAAAAAATGAGACAACGTTCCTCCAGAATGACATCACAAAAGCATATGACAAAACAAACTACACCAGAAAATCTGCATAACGTTTGGCAATCCCGAATCCAGAGTCCAGAGAGGCTGCTGCGTATTAATATCGCACTACCATCTTAGCGCGTTTCCCGGAAAGGATCTCCAAATCCACCAGACAAAACAAGACCAAAAACAAAAGCTAAAGACCTGCACAAAACGACATAGTTACAACAGTGCAAACAATGGCAAAATTGATTAAAAAAAAGACCACGGGCACAGTAAAAATAGTCCAGAGATGTTAAAAGACTATAAGTTCAAAAGAAACCACCACACAATTTCCACAAGTCCTCAGGGTCCCATTAGACTCGTCATCCCACGCAGGCGGCAGAAGGGAATACCCCCGCTATGTACTTCCACGGCGCCGTCGAACTCAGCCTCACAGACGCAGCTATGAAAGCTCTGTCAAACCCAGCCTCACAGACACAGCTGTTACGAATTCCCGTAACTGGATCACTTACCAGCAAAGCTAGAACGGTCCATTGAAGTCTGATGGTACTATTTTTAAAAGTATTTATTGATAAAGAGCACAAAAAGAAGATTAATGCTAACGTACAGATAATATACGTCGTCAATACTAAATCTAAGCGCGGGTATAATAATAACCAATAAGAATTAACTCTATCGTTGTCTAGGGGTTACTGTATTGTCCGATGGAAAGATAAGTCACTATCAGTTCGTTCAAGCTGCAGCATTGTTGGGTTTAAAAGTGATGCGGTTTAAACTTGCCCCAGGTCTTTTAAGATGCCAATCCGTTGAGTCAGGGGAGCGGGCTTCCCTGTTGTTAGCTAAAAGCTGTTTTCCGTGGTTCCAGCCACGGAATCGAACGCACGTGGCTTCCTTCAGATGACTTCCTGCTGTTACATGGTCACTTAACGTTTCTTCTGGTGCGTCTGAGGGGTTGTTCCCCAGACCCTCTTTCATCCTGACTCACAGGGTCTCAGATGTCAATCAGGTTGAGATGATGCAATCTCTCCACCGACCCCCCCCCCCCCCCCCCGGTTCATTGCCTGGGGCTTCGATGCATGGTACAGGATGCAATACACAAGTCCGTCTTCCAGAGACAATAACCAGTATCAATGGGTCCGCCTCTCAGAGGCCAGGACACATTCCACTCTTTGTGAATTCTGCATGTCTTTCTCTCATTTCCTGGGTCTCCTGGACGGACTCAAGCAATTCTCACAAAGGAGGGGGCTACCCCGCACCCTTTAGCCCCTCAGAGCTGTGGTACATTCATAACACAGCACACAGTGAAAGCGCTCTGACTGCAGCGGACTCCAAGTCCATCAAACCTCCGAGCCTCTGGCACACCATCCTCTGCCGAGGGTATTAAGACACCCCCGCCAACGGCCACCGGCAACACGACCCCGAGGACTGGAGGCCTGTTCTTCTCAGCAGAGACCCGGACCTCAGCAGCAGCAACAAAGAGGGCCTTCCTGGAGATTTCCAGATGTTCCTCCATCCGTTTTTCATCAGATTAGGATTGAGGGCGGCACCCTGCTTAACAAATACAGATTTCAGCTCCGGAGTGGCTGCTGCGTCACGCCGCCATCTTTAGTCATCAAGATATTGAATTCTTGTGGGTCGAGTTAGGAAACTGCAAGGGTAAAAGGATCCTGATGGCAGTCATATTCAGGCCTCCCAGCAGTAGCTGGGATGTGGACCACAGATTACAACAGTAAATAGAAAGGTTGTGTCAAAGGGCAATGTTTTGATAGTCATGAGAGATTTTAACATGCGGATCAATTGAGGAAAATCAGATTGGTAATGGATTTTAACAGAGTGAGTTTGTTGAATGCCTAAGAGATGACTTTTTAGAGCAGTTTGTCGTTGAGTCTACTAGGGGATCGGCCATAAATTGGCGGACAATTTAAGTTCGGCGTTTTTCATAAATACAAGAAGGACTCAAATAGATTGAGTATTTTACTTAAAAGTAACCTTCAACCCAACATCTTTTCTTCGGAGATCAAAATGTTTTTGTTGCATGCAGAAATGTAATTTCGTTTTCTCTGCAGGAATTCATCGATTTCATAAATGCAACACATTATAGTTTGTTTATACATAGCATAAAGGCAAAAAAAAAGTTGCATGCAGTGTTATTTCATTTTAAATGTCAAACGGGTTTTGTGGCTCCCAGTGTTTTCTTTTCTGTGGGAAACGTGTCCAAATGGCTCTTTCAGTGGTAAAGGTTGCCGACCCCCTGAGCTAGGCTATAGTTACCCTAAGGAATATCACATTTCATCCTGTGTTCGGCAACCCACAGTTTCTCTCTCTCCCTAATAAGGGAGAGGGAGGTGTCCCCCATTTTCACAGCAAGCAGGAGACATAAGAACAACACACTGGTTTATGATGTTAAAAAGTTTGTTTCATCGCTTCTATGAGCTCTGTGGCCAAAGATTGCAAAGATCTTGGGTCTTTGGGGCCCACAGAAAAAGATTTTCTGGCCTCCCTGACATATGTCTCCTGCTGTGACACCAACCCTCCTCGATCCACCCATTTTGAGAGACCCAGGATCTTGGACTTCTAAACATTGGGCCTCCTCTCAAGCCGAGCAAAGGCGTGCCAAACAACGGCCGGTCCTGAAACCCCAAGAACGAGTCCCATTGCTGCAAAGAACTGAAGTCTGCGTTTAACTCCAGATGAGGGTCTTCAAAAGAACTCTGAAAGGGAAAATTAAAGATAGACATAGAGCTGTTTACGAAGATGCAAGCAAAGGAGTTGCCATTTAGTGCCATCTTAACTCCGCCTCCAAGGTTAGAGCAATGGCTGATTGGTAGGAGGCAGCAAAGTGAGAAGAAAAGGATCTTTTTCTGGTTGTAACAGTAAAAGAGAGGGCGGGCATACAACAAAACAAAAAAAAATTGGTAAGGCAGAGGAATGGGAAGCTTTTAAAACTCTACAGAGAGCAACTAAAAGAATCATGAAGGAAAAGATGAAATATGAAAGCAAGCTGGCAAACATTATCAAAGTACCAGCTTTTACAGGTATGAAAAAAGATGAGAGTGGATTTTGGACCACAAGAAAATGAGGTAGAGAAATAATAACGGGGGCCAAGGAGATGGCAGTTGAACTATTTTGCAGCAGGAAATAAATTGTAGACCAGTTAGCCTGACCTCAGTGTTGGGAAGATGTTGGAGTCGATTGTTAAGGATGAGGTTATGGACTACTTGGTGACACAGTACAGGATAGAACAAAGTCAGCATGGTTTCCATAAGGGAAAATCTTGCCTGATGAAATTGTTGGAATTCTTTGAGATTACAAGTAAGATAGATAAATGGTGTGCAGTGGATGTTGTATATTTGGACTTTCAGGAGGCCTTTGACAAGGTGCCACACATGAGGCTGCTGACTAAGTTGAGAGCCCATGGTATTACAGGAAAGTTACTGGCAAGGTTAGAGCATTGGCTGATTGGTAGGAGGCAGCAAGTGTGAAGAAAGGGATACTTTTCTGGTTGGCTGCCAGTAAATAGTGGTGTTCCACAGGGGCTGGTGTTGGGACAGCTTTTTATGCTATATATCAATGATGTTTGGTGAAGCACAAGGATTTCTAACTGGCTTTTTGCAACGTGGAATTTTGAAGAACATTGCTTTCTACTTGGCAAGTCTCAAAAAGAAATGATAGCTGAGAATTGTTGGTGTTTCCAGCAAATTATCTTTTTGTTGATTATTTAGCATTGAGAGCAGAAACATGTTTGGTTTTAAATTGTGTGCAAACTTGCCACTGGTATTGGAAGTGTTTATGAATTAAGTACATGTTTCAATTAGAACGGGTGGATATCTAAATATAAACATGTTTCTACAGATACTGGAAATCAACAGAGTGATGAGCATGCATGCGCATGCATTCATGCTCTCTCTCTCTTGCGCACGTGCGGAAAAAGCAGTCAGCGCAAGTAATGCAGCCGAGCTCTATTTCAGCATTTAAGAGAAGTTTGGATAGGGCTATGGGGGCCTATAGTCCCAGTGCCGGTTGTTGGGAGTAGTCAGTTAAATGGTTCTGTGTGGGCTAGATGGGCCGAAGAGCCTTTTCCTGTGTTATACTTTTCTATGACTCTTAAGTTCACATATGTAATTGGACTTTGGTTTTTGCACATGAGATGACCCAACTAGAAAGTGGTTTAAAGTCTATATGTTAATCATATTTGAGAATGAATGTGCTATTATAAAATTTACATGAATTTATTGCAAAGCTCATTTTAAATTTGATCTGATTTCTAAAAGATTTTGTTTAAATGGAGAATATAAATGCCCATTGTGCTTTCATTATCTTAAGATGGGCAATTTTCCTTTCAGTTTTACATTTTAGTCTGAGTTTGTTAATCTTGAATACGTGAATCTACAACCCTCTGTGTAGAGAATATAAAAGATTCACAATGCTTTGAATGTAGAGCAGACTTCTAATCTCAGTTATGTGAACTCCTTGTTCTGAGAGGATACCTTTATTCCTATATTCTATAGCTAGAGATATGGTCTAACCTGTAATGGATTCTAATTTGAGCAGCAAAGTTGCTATGCCATTCTTTTTAAAATGCCGCTACTCCAGTCAGAATGGAGAAGTCTGTCTCTTCCTCTCCAATGGATCATGGAATTTGGAGGATAATCAAGAGTGCATAAAATTTTGGTTTTGCACATGAGCTAGGTACTAGACTGAGGACCAATACACTTTTCCAAAAAAAAATGGAATTTTTATCACATCGAGGATAATTTTTTCCCACACAGAGAAGTTTGATGATGGCAGATGTTTTATCTTGCAACATTGCTTAAGAATTGGTAACATTGATTACCAAAAGCAAAACTGTTTAGATGTGTCCTTTTATTTTTTCCTGTAGCTTGGCTGGGTATCCACCATTTAGTGATCAAAACAAGGAGATGGCACTGAGGGATCAAATTATAAAAGGTCACTACAAGCTAATCCGTGACTGCTGGGTGAATGTCTCTGAAACAGGTAGGCATGAAATTTCAGAAGTCTTTAAAGTTTTTAACAGGAGTGAGGTGCTGGCAGACCTATGTTACTACCTTTGAGAAGACTGTACTGAGCCACCATATTAGAAAGTAGTTGGTTTTTTGCCTAAAGGACTTGGAAAATGAAATGATGGGCTGTAATAATTTTACATTTTTGATTGTCCTTTAGGCTTCATATAAGATGACAGAATACGGTTTTCTAGTAGTGATTAATATGTTCCAAATGGACTGTGGAATACATCTTGCTGTATTCAACTTGATTTTTACTAAAAAGTTCACAATCGAAAGGAATCAAAAAGGAAAGGAGTCCATTATTTTAATGTGTCGATAGTTCTGCAAGGGGAGAAGAAAATTCAATATTTACTGTTCTGACCTGTCTCTCGTTCTAGTGTACCAATTGTTTCAATATAATACCTGGAATCTAAGCATCTCTTGCTAAGTAAAAAATTAAGGCTACTTTCGTCTACAGTGAGCAGTTGTTGATGTGAAGCAGAACTCAAAGTACTAGAAATATTTTGCAGACTGGCCACGTCTGTGGGATACAGTAAATGCTTTGGTACAAAGAGCACTGGTAAGTATTATCTGTTACGATGAGGGGTCATTAAGCTACAACATGACTTTTCTTTATCCCTCAATAGATGCTGCCTAGCCTGCTAAGTATTTCAAGACATTTTATTTATTTTTGGTTTTCAGTTATGATGCTAACCATGTTGTCTTCCACAGTGGTATTTCTGCCTCATCCCTTGCCAGAACCTAACCGCTGTCCCTTTTTTTTTAGCAAAGGACTTGGTGAAGAAGCTGCTTGTTGTAGATCCAGAAAAAAGACTCTCAACAGAAGAGGCACTTAAACACCCATGGATGCAGGTAATTTTGCTTCTAAGACATTATTCACATAGCGTGGCACTGTGCTACTTCAAGCTCCAGAAACCCTGGTTCTTTCCTGACTTCCTGTGCAGTCTGCAACATTTAAATGTTCCCTCTGTGATCTTGAGATTTTCATTGAACATAGAAATTTACAGCAAAGGACCTGCAGTTGTTGTGCTGCCCACGTAACCTTCTCTAGAAACTGCCTAGAATTTCCCTAGCACATTGCCCTCTTTTTCCTAAGCTCCATATACCTATTTAAGAGTCTCTTAAAAAACCCTATTGAGTCCACTTCCACCCCAGGCACCGGCAGTGCATTCCACGCACCCAGCACTCTGTGGAGAAAATTGCCTCTCACATCCCCTCGGTACCTACTTCCAAGCACCTTAAAACTATGCTCCCTCGTGTTACCTCTGGCTATCTATGTGATCAATGCCCTTCATCATCTTGTACACCTCTGGTGAAGTGGTTTTACTTGTCATCAAAAGATTCACTCAGTAGTAGGTTAATAGCCTACTGCAGGTTGCCCGTATGGAATTGATGGGCATGTGAGGTGGAAGAATTTAGTGGAGGCATGAAGTTGTTGCTCTGAAGATGGCATACATTTAATGGGCTGAAAAGCCTCCAATGTTGTAAGGAAATTCAACGCATCGAGTCTGCTCTGCTATTCTATCATGGCTGATCTTGGATCCCATTCAACCCCATACAACTGCCTTCTCGCTTATCCTTTGCTGTCCTGACCGATCAGGAAACTACCATTTTCTGCCTTAAATATACCCATGGACTTGGCCTCCACCTCAGTCTATGGCAAAGCGTTTCACAGATCCACCACTCTCTGGCTAAAAAAATTGCTCCTTAGCTCCGTTCTAAAAGGCTGCCCCTCAATTTTGAGGCTGTGCCTTCCTTGATGTTCTAGTTTCTGGAGTAGAGTAGGCTTCTTCTACTGAAACTGTTCCTCTGCACTAAATAAAAACAGAGGTCAGGATTGAATAGAGGCAGCAGCAAACTCTACTCTTGAGGACTAGACATATACTGCTCTTAAACTTTCTGTTTTAGATGGTACTACCAAAGATGTGCCACAGCTTATTGGTGGTTAAGAAGGCAAGAGATTTGACTAAAAGCATTACTTATAATATCTTTTCTGAAGCAAATTGTGGTGAATTATCACCGCAGACAGTGGGGAGGCAGGGGATGAGCTAACGGCATTGGTACCACTACCGTAGATGGAGTGAGTGATTGGGAGAGGAGTCAATGTGGAAGAGTTTTGATGCCCGCCAACCTAACCAGGGTGCAAGGTTGGATCACTCCAAGCACCGAGCCGATTTAGTGAGATCAAGAATGACTTCGAGCTGGGCGGCCCAAGTGTATTGTGGTGGGGTACTAGAGCAAGGTACTACCTGGTTGTTGGATAATTTAAACCCCATTGGAAGTCCGAGTGTCGGGGATGTAAGCGAAGGTCAGGCTGATTTTGCTTGCTCTCCCATTAGGGTACATTCTTCCTCCTTGGCATTGAGGCTGTAAAGTGATCCAGCTGCTGTGTGCTTTTGCCCCGCTGGTGTGATGAACTGAGGCTGAAATTTGGGCCTGCTCCAGGATCAGATCTGGGGAGTTAGTGTAGTTGAGAATGCTGTTGGCCTCATCCTTTTATTTGCATGATTTGTGTTTCTTTTCTCTCTTTTTCTCTGCGCTGTGGTTTTTGGTCTTTTTAAATTGGGTTATTTGGGTTTCTTGGTTTGTGGCTTGCTGCAAGCAGTCAAATTTCAAGGTGTATAATTTATCCATTCTTCGATAATAAATGTGCTTTGAATCTTTGAATTTTCAATATAATGTTTTGTTGCCACCTAACTGAGGTATTCACAGTGGAATTCTAATAGTACACTAGATTTTTACACAATCTCTAGAGATAAAATGCCAGTGCCACAAAAATAGTACTTGAGTAATTGTTCAATTTCATAATCAATATCCGCATAATATCTATTGTAGGATTTGTGATTTTGACTTGGTAAGCTTGTGACAAATGCATTCAAACAGTATTGTTTCAAACTAGGATGAAGATATGAAGAGAAAAGTAAAGCAGTTGATGTATCCACAAACTGAATTAATGTTACCACCAGGCACAGGTGAACAGGTAGGAATTGATTTCATTCACACCAACAACTCTATTTCACAATAATCCTTGATTTTATTGCCCGTGTAGAATTTATTCATTCTTAGTGTAATTGGCTGGTCTGGGCCTTTAATTTACAAAGTACCCACTAAATTTATCTGCCATTTCTTTGTCCCTCAATACTACTTCACCTGCATAATTTTCCAGTGGTCCAATATAAACTCTCCCCTCCCTTTTACTCTTTAGATATTTGAAAAATCTAATGGTATTCGGTTTTATATTATTGGCTAGTTTGTCCTCATATTTCATCTGTTCCCTTCTAATAGCTTTTTCAGTTGGCTTTTGTTGGATTTTAAAAGCTTCCCAATCCAACTTCCCATTCAGTTTTGCTACTTTATATGCCCTTTCCTTGGCTTTTATGTAGTCCTTAACTTTGTCAATCACTATTGCCTACTCCTACCATTTGAGAACTTCTTCCTCTGTGGGATATATTTATTATGCACCTTCTGCTCTGCCATCAACCCGACCAATATCCGCCTCCAATCCTCCTGGGGAAGCTCCTCTCTTAAGCCTCTGTAATTCCCTTTGTTCCATTGTAATACTGATGCATGTGTCTTGTGCTTCTCCCTCTCTAAATGCAGTATGAATTCAATCATATAATCACTGCCTCCTAAGGGTTCCTTTGCATTAAGCTCTCTAATAAGATCTGGGTTATTCCACAACATCCAATCTAGGATGGTCTTTCTCCAAGTAGGCTCAAGGACAAGCTGCTCTAAAAAGATATTTTGTAGGCCTTCAACAGATTCTCTCTCTTGTGATCTAACACCAGCCTGATTTTCCCAATCCCCTTACATATTGAAGTCCCCCATTGTAATTGTGTCATTACCCTTATTACTTCCTTTTCCAGTTCCCTTTGCAATCTCAATCCCATTTCTTGGCTATGAATTGGAGGCCTGTATACTGTATGATTCCCATAATGGTTTTTCTCCCTTGCAGTTTCTGAACTCCACCCACAAAGATTCAACATTCCCTGACCCCATGTCACTTCTTTCCAAAGATATAATTCCATCTCTTACCAAGAGCCACATCACTGCCTAGGCCTTCCTGCCTGTCCTTTCTATACAGAATAAATCCTTTGATGTTAAGCTCTCAACTATTAACTATTAACTATCAACTATTATTGTTAAGCCACAACTCAGTGATGCTCTAATTGCATCATGAGTTTGTCCACCTTATTCTGAATGTTACGCTCATTTAAATATAGCAATTCTATCCCGAATTATTTGCCCTTTTGAATTTTGCCACTGTGGTACAATTTAATTCTTTGCTACATTTGTACCCAGTTATTGGCTTGTTCTTCTTTACATTCATGTTACACCCATCATCTGCTTGTAAACCTGCTGGCTCATCCGCAGCTCTATCATCCTTGTTCCCGAACCACTGCCATATTAGTTTGAACCACTCCCAACAGCTCTAGTAAACCTGCTGTTATGAATCCCGTAACTGGAGAACTTACCAGCAAAGATAGAGAGGTCCGTTGAAGTCTGATGTCACTATTTTCAAACGTTTTATTCGTAAAGGGACACAAAAGTAGGGTTAATACATACATTCAGATAGTGCACATTGTCAACATTCAATCTAAAGCGCGGGTATAGTAATAATCATCATTAAGAAGTGAGCTCTGCTGGTGTCTAGGGGTTAATAGATTGTCCATTGGAAATATAAAATTCACTCTGAAATTTTGCAGGCCTCAGCCCTTTGAAAATCGCTGGGTTTTGCGTGGGGCGACCGAGAGAGAGAGAGATTGGGGGAGAAGAGAAAGAACTTGCCGAGTCTTGATGAATCTTCCGTGAAATCGGGGGAGCGTTGGTTTCCTCTCCCCAATGTTAGTTAAAAGCAGTTTTCTGTGATTCCAGCCACAAATTCCAATCCCGGAATCTAACGCACGTGGCTTCCTTCAGAATGGCTTCCCGCTGCTGCGGGATCACTCTCTCGTGTCTTCTGGGTGCGTCTGAGGGGCTGTCCCCCTGAGACTCTCCTTTATACTTCCTCACGGGGTCGCAGGTGTCAATCAGGTTGGGATGATGCAATCTCTCTCTCAACCAGCCCACCTTGCCCGAGGGCTTTTCACGTGGTCTCCATGAGACAATAGTTGCTGGCATCTTATTCTGTATCACTGGTGGGACGTGCAATTTTTCACGTTTCTCTCTCTCTCACTTCCTGGGTCTACTGACCCCCCCCAACGGGTGCTCTTGCGATTCTCACAAAGGAGGGGGCTGGGATCATAACACTGCCCACAAGAATATTGGTCCCCCTCAGATTTAAGTGCAAATGATAACTTTGTACGGGTCACATCTGCCCCAGAAGAGGTCCCAATGATCCAGAAATCTGAATCCCTACCCCCACTCCAATCCTTCAGCCACACATTTTTCTGCCATCTCATTCTGTTCCTATCCTCCGTTTCAAGTGGCACAGGCAGCAATCCTGTGATTACTACTCTTGAGGTCCTGCTTCTCAACTTCCTTGCTAACTCCTTGTATTCTTTTTTTTCCAGTACCTTTTCTACCTATGTCGTTGGTACCAATATGTACCAGAATATCTGACTGCTCACCCCACCCCCCCCAGCATATTGTGGACACGTCCCGAAACAGCAGCTTGTTAGACTGTTACATGAATATAAGACCATAAGACATAGGAGCAGAATTTGGCTCATCTAGTCTTCTCTGCCATTCCATCATGACTTATTATCCCTCTCAACTGCTTTCTCTTGGTTTCTTCCCATAAACTTTGACATCCTTACTTATCAAGAACCCATCAACTTCCACTTTAAATACAGCCAATGACTTGGCATCATGGAATGTAGGAATATGGATCATGTACAGGTGAAGGAGATTTAGTTTAATGGGAACACAAGACACTGCAGATGCTTCGTTCTGTGAACAGGCAATCTGCTGGAGGAACTCAGTAAACTGAACAGCATTTATAGGATGGAAGGAATTATGTTTTGTATAGAGACCTGCTTGAATTCCCCTACAGATGTGCTTAACCCACTGAGTTCCTCCAGCAGATTGTTTGTTGCTAGATACTGTTGTTTTGGCATCATGTTTGGTGCAGACCTCATTGGCTGTAAGGCCTTTTCCTGTGCTGTATTGTGCATATATGGTGAATTAAATGCCAGTTTATCAGGATTGCAATATGGATTCACTTGAGACTCCCAACTGTAAGGAATTGCATGGTAACATAGTGGTTAGCTTAATGCTTTGCAGCAGCGAGCCATGTCCAATTCTGCTGTGTCTGTAACATTTTTTACATTCTCCCTGTGACCATGTTGGTTTCCCTCAGATGCTGTATATAGTTCCCTTCCACATTCCAAAGAATACAGGTTAATTAGTCACATGGGAGTAATTGAGAGACATGGGTTGTATCTTGAGGAAGGGTCTTGTATCTCTGAATAAAGTAAAATATTTTTGTCTTTTTTTAACCAGGGGGTATTACTGTTCAGTACAACTTAAGAAATATGTGAAACCTTTGGTCAGGGTATGGATAGAAGGGGCTTGATTGACCAAGTATGTTTTCCATTTAGCCATCAACAAGTAGAAAAAGAGCACATGCAGAGGATGACCCCTTGCCTGCTAAACGTCCTACACATTCTGCTCTGAACAATAAGGCTGCTCAGGAGTAGGAAAAAGGGAGTGGATATAACGTAATGTTCACCTTGCACGTGTGTGGAAACAAGAAACTGATTCTACCTGATCTATTCTGGACACCATCTATTTCACACAAGAATTTTTCTAAATAATGTTTTTTTTCTACCAGTGTATCTTGAAATGTTTGTCATGTTTGAAATTAAATACTTCTAAATAGTTTCATACTATTTTTGGAAGACTATAATGGAAGATCACTTGCACTCCTGTCAAAAAATTATTTTACCTTTTATACATTTCCCTAATAAAGGTATTGAAAGGTTAAATTCTCAAGGGAATTTAATGGTCTTATTTGGTACAGATAAGATCGGCTAAAAAAGTTGATGCTGATTAACACAGGTTGAACTGGAAAAAAAAAGTGTTTGGATAAGGTCTACTCAATGGTTGAGGTGGGAAAATTTCAAGATGGAATTAGGACAAATGACCACTTTAATCACTGCTGCTGGTAGTAATTGATGTGAAGCTGCCAATTGACTGTGTGGGCTGGATCCCAAAGATTTGATGTGCCACAGCAGCCTTTAGCCCTAGAAGCTGAAGGCAAAGGCACTTATTTATGGTGGAAACTGGAGGTTTCCTGTTTTTTTCCTCTTGAGAGCTGCCATTTTGATTGCATTTTTGTAAAGTTGCCCTTGTATTGTTTCCTTTGTGTTAGTACTGCAGTGTTTTAAAGGGGTGTACCAATTTAAAGTTGTTTTGAGCCATACAAATTACTAGGATCCTAAATTAAAACACTTTGGTCCAAGTTAAACAGTTGAGGTAAACTGGTAGAGGAGATGAATGTCATCTGCTTTTTTTTTAACGAAGATTAATCTCTGCTGGAGGATGTATATGGAGCTTGGGTCATGCTGGATTATTGCTAATCTTTGATGCTTGTTGTAGACATGGTTTCAGCTCCTGCTGAGATACTGGAAGTGTCCTGCACAATAGGTATAGAGTAGGTAAATTGTGAAGTCTATTGTAAATATAATATTTACAAGTGTGTAAATTCTGCTCCTGGTGCCAAACAACAACTTAAACAGATTGGAGGTATTGTATTTCCTTATTCCTGTATATTGTTAGCATATCCTTGGCGCTCCATCACCTGAATGATCATGCAAGCTTGCCTGTAACTTTGTAAAGTAGCAGGACCATTTTGAGGCTACATTTACACAAAATGGTGCCTTCTCATTTTTTAAGTATGTGAAATTGTTTTGAAATTAATACGGTATGATTGAACACCAATCTCAGGACCAGTTTTGATCTGAGATATGGCATTGAAATTCCACCTGCAGTGTTATATAATCTTTTGTTTTGATACCATTTATGTTTAAGATATTCTGCTTCTGTTAATAGCATTTTAATTTAGTTTGGTGCAAACCAAATAAAATGAATAGATTGCTCTCATATGTAATCAGAGAATTGTCTCTTTATTTTTAATGTGCACCTGTATATTCTGAACACTTAATTGCATTTTTGAACCATTTTATATGTTTTTCTATTTTTGTCATT
Source organism: Hypanus sabinus (assembly GCF_030144855.1). NCBI lineage: Eukaryota > Metazoa > Chordata > Chondrichthyes > Myliobatiformes > Dasyatidae > Hypanus > Hypanus sabinus. Next base: position 70,664,240 of record NC_082718.1, on the reverse strand, counting down.
ATACTTCTATCGTAGATAAACTGCCTTTGGAGCAAAGTGCACATGTTGCCGATTTCTTTTTGGGCATTCTGTATTGTTGAGATCTTCTGTGTGATTTTTGCTGCAAAGTTATTGTGATGAACTGAACACTAGTTCGAGGAAGAATGGGGAGTGTGGTTAGAGAACTTTTCCTTTCAGGGTGATAACTTACTTTGTTTTTTTTAATGCCATGCCAGTTTAACAATGAATTAAAGTGGCATGTCTGAAACAAGTTGAAAATAATATCTTGCATTTTGTCCACTGTTTTGAAAAGCCATGCAAGTTTTAATCTATTGTATCCTTTGAATCATGCCTTCAAGTTTTACAAAATTTTCAATTAAAATTTATAATCTGTCACAAGCCTTCTAGCTGCAGCTCCCTTCGACAGATAAGCAGCCTCATTATCCCTGAGGATCACTGAAACACCATTGTCCTGTCCCCACTATCTGTCAGTCCTAGGAAGGATATGCCTATGTAGAGTACAGATGTGGTAATGCAACATGCTAGATTCTGTGTAATGGTAAAACATTTATTAGTTTACTTTCCACAGCCCCATTCTCCCAAGCATCTTGTGGTAGCTGATGTTTTGATCATTAAATAGCATAGCTTATCCCAGTACACTGCTTGCCTATTGAATAATTTGAATTAAAGTAACTTCTGCCCCACGATTTTGAAAGGGTCTTAGTAAATGTTCCTAATTAAGTTACAGTTTTATCCATTTTAGGTTCATGGTGTATATTTTTGGTCAGATCGTTTATATGAAAGTTTTATAAGTCAATGTTGATGCATATATTGTAAAATCAAGAAAATTCTAAGATAATTTTGTACAAATCAAGAAGTTTCTAAAGCAATAATACCCTTGTATTATGTTTGGATAAAATAAAATGTTTCCTTGTATCAGCTTTTATTTTTGCTTATTGGTAAATTCCCTTTGGGCAGAATGGCAAGGAATTTTAATTGCCACTGAACCCATTCCTGATCTTACTGCATCAGACTGTCTGCATTTGTGGAATATAATCTACTGTATCATACATAATTTATGATATCGCAAAGTATACTTGACTATCCATGCAATCTTTAGGACTTTTAGCTCAGCCTAATCATTTTTGCTTATTCTACAAAAATGAGTTTTAGTAATGGGCAGTTTTCAAAATTGTAGAATGATGCAGCACAAGAGAAAAGTGGCCCATTGTTCCTGTATCACCAGATTGGATAAAACTGCCCTTTTGATTGACATTCCTTTTTCCTCTTACAATCATGGTGTGTACTTTTGAAAGCTATAATTAAATCTGCTTCCACTGTTTAAACAAATTTCAGTAATGTACATTAGAGTGGATCATGTGTCAGTTTGAACAATGATACCATTGGACACCACCCCATGTCAAACTTCAGTTTCTGTACTAGAACACAATAGGCATAAGATGAGATATCAATGTAGCCTAAGCACCAACTCCAAAGCTGAGGTCAGGTGTAGTTCTGAATGTCACTGTTGGGTAGTTTTGAAAAGATTATGCATAACAAAACCTAGGAACATACTTCATTATAGATGGCCTTGGGGGTCAGTTAAGCTGGTTTTATATTCCATATACTAAACCAGTTTTGCAGTTTCAATTAAGAAAAACAACCTGGAAGTAGAACTTAATCACAAGGTGTGATCTGACCCATAATCAACAAAATCCATAAAAGTGTTCTGACTGCTGACAGCTACATTTAATAGAACATTTGGATTAGGATACAGGGTGCAGAAATTTTAACTGTTTTTGTCCTGAACTACAATCATGAGTGAGAAATTTGAAAGGAGACTAGTTGCTGGGATAAAGTAAACTGGTACCTCAATATTGACCGTGACCTCTAACACGTGCAGTGTACTGAGATCAACATGAAGGAAAGTTTGATAATTACCTGTTTACTATAACCCCTGTATGGCCATTTCCTTCACTGTCACAGTCACCAACGTATGTAAGAATTAGTGCACTATGACAATAAGACAGACTTAAAAGTTGAAAGTAAAGAACAAAGAATGCCTGCAAGAAAATGAATCTCAGACTTTTATGAGAGCACTCCCCTGTATTCAATCATTGATTAATTAGTTTAATACAGCACTATCTCCAGACTAGGTAATATCTGACCCTCAAATGTAGACCTATAGGATCACATACTTCATATCTAGCTATTAAAAAAAAAGGTCTTTTTGAAAAGGACCATCATTTGCAGTTTGGACTAAGATTTAATTATCCCATATCCAAGGTCAGGCAATCATCTGAACTTTATAAATCTGCTGATTTAAGACAAGCACAGAACTTCTCTTGTCCCATTACTCTATCATGACCAATTATGTTTTCAAATAAGAAAATACAAGGAGGTAAAATGGGAAACAGTGTCTATATATAAAAAAAATTTGCTCCCCTTGGAAGTTTTCATGTTTTACAACACTGAATCACAGTGAATTTAATTTGGCTTTTTTTGATACTGATCAACAGAAAAAGACACTTTTGTCAAAGCATGTACAGGCAGTCCCCAGGTTACAAACGAGATCCATTCCTATGTCTGTCTTTAAGTCAAATTTGTAGGTAAGGCGGAACAGGTACATATGGTTCTTATTTAGTGTCAGTCAGTCAAATGTTTGTCTTAGTATATATTTTACCTTTTTATGCAGAGCTTTTATTTTTCTCGTCATAAATGGCCTTGTAGCAGCAGAGGCCCTCGGTAATTGTACGGTAAACTTTGGTGAACCTCTCTATATTAGATCTTGCTCATGTAACTTTGCCACCCATGCTTCAATGAGACGAAAGGCTTCAGGTAACTCTTGTCAAAAACATTCTTGGTTCTGGAGCTTTTAGGTCCCAGTCTTCTTCCTCAAATGCTATCATCACTTTATCCTTTAAAATTGTTCCGATCGTTGACCAACTGTAGCCTAACAGTTTTTCAATGACGTTTTACCTCTTTCCAATCGTTTTATTATTTCCACTTTATTATCAACAGTAATCATTTTCCTTTTCTTTGGTGCATCACCAACACTTGCATCGGATTTACGCTTTGGAGGAATGGTTATAAGAAAGCGTAAATAAGAGAAAAACTTAAGCCAAATACAAAGTTACACACGCAACACACTGTTATCAGCAATGTGATCGGACTTAAAATGGCGGACAGCGTTCTCCTTCCTTGAGCCAATGAACCACTGTAATGCATGCGTTCATTATTACGAACCATTGTATTGAACTATTGAGCTTTATGGCAGTCCGTTTGAAAGTACAAGTTGTTAGTAAGTTGGATGTTCATAACCCGGGGACTGCCTGTAGTTTAAAAGAATGAATTAATACCAAGAGTCTAAGTGAAATATGCTGAATTTCATAGTAGTTCAGCTTTAAAGTCTGGCTTTATTTCTCAGTTGATAAAGGTAGGAATGCACCTCATCAAATGGCTTTCCTATAAATGACCGTACTCTGTTATGCCAGGCGACCAACTTTGGATGATCTTGTAGTATGTCTCGATTAGCTCCAAGTGGCTGTATTTAAACAACAGATATAAATTATTCAAAAGCTTAAATCATGCACAACAATCTCAGCACAACTTAAGTAGCAATGATAATGATTTCAGCTGCACCAATGTGAAGATGCAAGGAAGAGTGAAGAAATCATTTTTATATTGACAAATGCAAATTTACCCACATTTATAACTTCTACAGTAGAGGCTCTAAAATATATTAAACATGAGAGTCTACATATACTGAAAATCTGCAGCAACACACACAATGCCCGAAGAACTCAGCAGGTCAAGCAGCATTTATAAGGGGAATAAACTGAGCTCATGTTAATCAGGACTGGAGAGAAAGGGCAATTCTGATTTCCTGCAACATTCTGTATCTGTCACTTTAAAATATTCCACATGAAATCTCTTCTGTAGCAAAATTGACTGTCACTAAGCCCCTTCACCCTGACTAAAAAGCATACATTAGTGCAGGCAACATGCTGGACTTTAGCAAACCAGGCCAAATACAATGTAGACTGGAACTCCTGTATAAAGAAGTGAAAGGACAAAGCCATGGATACAGTGTGATGTAGTTGTGTTGACACCAGCTAATGAATTTTTGTTATGCACCTTGTAAACCTCATAGACCCCAGTTTGGGAATTGTTATATGAAAGTAACTTTTTAAGATATTAAATGTTAGTTATCTTAACTTGGCATCATTTAAATTTTCATAATCAGTTTGCCAGTATGTGAAACATCCCAGAATGGATTGTGGTTCAATGCCAAGTATAAAACACAGGACAATAACATAACAGACAATAACAGAATAGCAACCATTAATTTACAAGACAATAGTGCAAGCAACCATGAACAATCAACAATTAGCAGAATGGTCGCATGCAAATGCTAATCACCAAACTTAAATGTGAACAGACTCAACAATTATCAACGGAACAAGGATATCAAGAAGCTGTGTCGGGACAGTCAGGGTATTACACCCAAGTGAGTTTTGTTGAGAAACTGGATAGCTACAGGAAAGAAGCTTCAGAATTGACATGTAGTGCTGGAGGTTATGGACTTGTGGCGTCTCCCTGATGGCAATTTGATGAATAGCTGACTGCCAGGGTGGATGGAGTCACCAGTAATTTTTTCAACTTTTTCGCTCTGGCAATGAACAGATTTTTTAATGTCAGTAACTGACAGCCAATAATCTTCACCGAGTGGACCACTTGCTGCAACCTGAATTTGGAGAGGGAAGAGGCAGTGGGAAACCAAACAGTAATAGAAGTGGTCACAACACTCCCAATGATGGCCGAGTAAAAATTCATCAGGATATGCCCTGAGATGTTCTTAAAGTGGCATGGGGGAACAATCTCTGCTAGGCTTTTCTTGTGATGAGCATAATGTATTGGTAATAGTAATCCTCAGGAATTTGAATGACCCAACCACAGACACAGCCTGTCCAGTACTTTGCAGGGGCTGTCAACGCAAGTCAATCCTAATTTCCTCTGGCTTGATAGCATTCGGCTCCAAGTTGTTACAAGTGCACCATGCTGTAAAACAGTCTACCTCTCTTCGACAGCAGGTCAAATCAATTTTAGAGATGAGCCCAACCATAGTTGTTGAATGGCTTTGTGGAGGTATAGTCATTTGTATAAAGTGAGAACAACAGGACTGAAAGAACACATCACCGGGGAGAGCTTGTTCTAGACATTATAAGAGGCCTGTACTGTGCTATACAATTCTATGTTCTACATTAGATCAGATAAGATCCAGCCTTGCATACTGCTTCCTTCCTATCAGGAAGGATGTAATCCACTGACAGATACTGTAGGGTACTGCTAGCTGGGTTCCACATGGTAGGCTTATTCAGGAAGTCAGAAGGCATGGGATTCAGGGAAGTTTGGCCAGGTGGATTCAGAATTGGCTTGCCTGCAGAAGGCAGAGGGCCATGGTGGAGGGAGTACATTCAGATTAGAGAGTTGTGACTAGTGGTGTCCCACAAGGATCTGTTCTGGGACTCCTACTTTTCATGATTTTTATTAACGACCTGGATGTGGGGGTAGAAGGTTGGGTTGGCAAATTTGCAGACAACACTAAGGTTGGTGGTGTTGTAGATAGTGTAGAGGATTGTTGAAGATTGCAGAGGGACGTTGATAAGATGCAGAAGTGGGCTGAGAAGTGGCAGATGGAGTTCAACCCAGAGAAATGTGAGGTGGTACACTTGGAAGGACAAACTCCAAGGCAGAGTACAAAGTAAATGTCAGTGTAACTTGGTAGTGTGGAGGAGCAGAGGGATCTGGGGGTACATGTCCACAGATCCCTGAAAGTTGCCTCAAAAGTAGATAGGGTAGTTAAGAAAGCTTATGGGGTGTTAGCTTTCATAAGTCGAGGGATAGAGTTTAAGAGTCGTGATGTAATGATGCAGCTCTATAAAACTCTGGTTAGGCCACACTTGGAGTACTGTGTCTAGTTCTGGTCGCCTCACCATAAGAAGGATGTGGAAGCATTGGAAAGGGTACAGAGGAGATTTACCAGGATGTTGCCTGGTTTAGAGAGTATGGATTATGATCAGAGATTAAGGGAACTAGGGCTTTATTCTTTGGAGAGAAGGAGGATGAGAGGAGACATGATAGAGGTGTACAAGATATTAACAGGAATAGATACCGAGTGGATAGCCAGCGCCTCTACCCCATGGCACCATTGCTCAGTACAAGAGGACATGGCTTTAAGGTAAGGGGAGGGAAGTTCAAGGGGATATTAGAGGAAGATTTTTTACTCAGAGTGGTTGGTGCGTGGAATGCACTGCCTGGGTCAGTGGTGGAGGCAGATACACTAGTGAAGTTTAAGAGACTACTAGACAGGTATATGGAGGAATTTAAGGTGGGGGGTTATATGGGAGGCAGAGTTTGAGGGTTGGCACAACATTGTGGGCTGAAGGGCCTGTAATGCTCTGTACTATTCCATGATCTATATTTAACTTGCTATGGAGCAACTCTGGAACAATAGTGTTTAAGGTGGAGCTAAAATCCACTAACAAGATCCTCACACAAGTGCTGGGGAGTCCAAATGCTGAAGAACGTAGTGAATGTAATTAACTGCATCATAAACTGAGCAATTTGCTCTATAAGCCAACTGTAACTGGTCAGGAAGAGGAGCAGTAATGGATGTTCAAAAGTTTTCATAACTACTGAAGTCAAGAGTGACTGGCCTATAATCAGTGATCTCCTCTTTCTTGGGAACTGGAACAATTGTAGAAACTTCAAAGCAGTCCAGAACCCTGCATAATTGCAAGGAGGCATTAAATATCTCTGAAAACAGGTGCTAGCTGATCTACACAGTGCCTCAGAGTACTGGGTGTGACAACATCAGGGCCTGCAGCTTTCCTAATGTTCTGTTTTCCAAATAATTTGTGAACGTCTTGCTTCACAAAAAGTACAGGGTGTGATGGAGGTGGGGAGAGGGAGAAGAGGCTGAAGAAGGTGAAGGGGGGGGATAGTGACAATAGTGTGGTTGTGAGAGGAAGGGGGATAGAGGGCTCAGCATATCAGGAACAGAGGAAGTGAGAAGATTGATACTGATTCTCCTTGTCAAAGCAGTAATAAAACTAATTGAGCTGATGTGCCAAGATACGGGAGGGGGAGACTCAGGAGCACTTCTGTTTGAAGTGGGGAAGACTTTGCAGGGAACTGCAGACTGTCCGGCTATTGTTGAAGTCTCTCTTTAGTTGATCCTTGCAAGTTGCTTTCTCCACTTTCAACTTTAAACTTATGTTTTGCAGAGCTCCATTCCTCTGTTTCTAGACCTGTAGGCATGATTCTTTGCAGATCTGAGAGTCCTCAACTCCTTGGTGAACCACAGCTTGTCATTGTTATATCTCACAATGATCTTTTTGGGAAGACGCACATCTTCACAGACAGATATGTAGGGTGTTACGTTGTCAGAATAGTCAACTATACTGCTACACCAGCCTTTCAATCCATGGAGCCTAAGCAGCCTCTCAGCCTTGGGAGTCCATCGTCATCAAATTGGTTTAGACTGTTCCAATTTTTGTTTTTAACTAGGAACATGCATGATCATGGCATGGTCAGAGTTGCCAAGGGGTTTCCTGGGATAAATGGAGGAATGTTGAATCAAGAGATCCAAAGTTCTGTCCTCATGTGTGGAGCAGCAAATCATTTGGTGTATTTGGGCAGATCATGTTTCATGTTACATAGTTAAAATGTCCATAAAGAAAATGTATTGAGAAATTTATTTTTAAAATCATAAATATTATCAGCCAACAGCTGTTGTGCAGATTGAGTATTTGCATGAGGGGGAATGTAAATATCACAGGATAACAGAGTGAAATTCCCTCGGTAGGTAGAATGGTTTACAATGAATGAAAAGAACCTCTGTCAGCAAAGGGAAAAGGAGGAATGGCGGATAACGCCCCTGCACCATCTGTTATTTATAAACATGCACAGGTCACCACCATGTGGCTTGCACATAGTGAGCTCTTACCATCTGCTCTAAACAACTGGTATCTTGCCATTTGACAAAGTTGTCTGGTATGTCTGAGTTAAGTCACGTTTCAACAAAAAGCAGAAATATGGACAGTTGACTGAGTCCAAATGAAGGGTCTCAGCAAGGGTCTCATCCACTCATTATTCCTTTCCAGAGATGCTATCTGATCTGCTGAGTTCCTCCAGTTTTTTGTGTACAGGTCCCATGAATTTTTAACTTGTCTGACAAGTCTAATGATATTTACTCAAGGTTTGCTCCCAAACCCTTTCACAATTATGTATGTGGGCTTTTTTGTGTGTCTATAGTCTCACAAATGTAATTTCATTCTCAATACTAGAAGATCAGTTTTGAGCAGGACATCTGAATGCTTTACCTGCATTAGTTCACAGATGGCCAGAAGATCTCCCACTGTAATCTGCTCACCACAAATGAAAGGCTGGTTCTTCAGAAACATCAATTCCAATAAGTCTAAAGTTGCGCTTAATTCACCCAGAGCTTTGTTCAGCTTCTCTTGGTCCACTGCCTGGCCTGATGCCTTGGGTATCAAAACCTGCACAAGCAGATTCCAAAAACAAAAAGTTTCAAAACACTTTAACATGCATAACTATTGGAGATCAATGATTTTGCCCAGAGAATAGGGAAAGATGTTGCAGATTGAATACAGTGTAGCTCATTTACTTCGGTAAAAGGAATAAACATAGAAACATTGAAAACCTAGAGCAGAATACAGGCCCTTCTGCCCACAAAGCTGTGCCGAAAATGTCTTAATGTGTAGACATTACTAAACGGGAAGTGAATTAAGAAATCAGAGGCGCCAAGGGACTTGAATCCTCTGAAGTTTAACTTGCAGGTCGAGTAAAGGAACGTAAATGCAGTGTTAGCATTAATTTCAAGAGGTCTACAATATAAAAGCTAGGATGTTTACATTTACCCTATTTAAAAAGAAAAAAAAAAGCAGGCCTTTTCCAAAGGTTGGGTGAGACTAGAACTAGAGGGCATAGGTTAAGGCTGAAAGGTGAAATATTTAAGAGGAACTTCTTCACTGAAAGGGTGCTGAGAGTGGAATGAACTGTAAGCAGAAGTGGTGGATGTGGGTTCTATTTCAACACTGAAGAGAAGTTTGGATGGGAGGAGTATGGAGGGCTATGGTTCAGATGCAGGGTCGATGGGACTAGATGGGCTGAAGGGCCTGTTTCTCTGCTGTAGTGTCCTCTGACTAATGCTGAAGTTTTAGAAGGTATTGTTTAGACTACATTTGAAGTATTGAGAGCAGTTTTCAACACCAAATCTAAGAAAGTATGTGCTAGCATTGGAGAGGGTTCACAATAATGATCCCAGGAATGAAAGGTTAACATATGAGGTTTTGATAGTTCTATAGCACTGTACTTGTTTGAGTTCAGAATCACAACTTAGGAAGTGTATACAGTACTGACAAAGTTCTCAAATATATTGTTGGTCATTATTCCTACACATCCAGGTTTGGCCTGGAGTTTTATGCTCAATCCCTAAGGATTCAGTGCATGGCAATGAAAATGGTGCCGGTTGGGAATACAGAATTGAGGTTTTCTTCTCAAATGGATGTAAAAGATCATTAAGACTATTTTGAAGAACAGGAGATCTCAGAAGTGACGACCAACATTATTGAAATATGATCACAATGATGTTCGTGGGAATTGTGCATATATTAACTTTTTCTCTGTATTTCAGTAAAGCATTTTGTGATGTTTGGGTGGGGGGGTGTCCAATAACAATAAAAGCTGCTCTATAATTGAAAGTGTTTCTGCTTTGATACAGACCTCCAGAATGAAGACCTTTGCTGCATGAAACCGCACATTGGCGTGCTGCCACGCCATGTATTCATCCACCTTTGCCCGCTGAAACACGTCTTGAGGGTACCAGAACTGGGGCACATTGTACTTTGTTGCGAGGTACTTCAGGATGGCCACACTGCAAACAAAATCCTCAAAGAGGTTACTTTCTGCATTTTGCTTTATGTCATCAGTAATTGCCAATGGGGTTCAATTCCCAAATACTGATGCTGTGGCATTGATGCTGCTGCAAATAAGTTCTTCACTGTACATGTGCATAAGACAATAAACTTAACTTTCACTTCTTAGGGTATAACAAAGGTCTAGTTTGTTGAACACAACAGATGACCTTGCTGGCTCATTAGTGTTAAATATTCTGTGTTTTACAGCCCCAACCTGCAATCTGAGCCTTTGAAACTGCATGCAACGGTCAGTGAGATGGTGACAAGGTTAACCTGCCGAGGTTTGTAATAACGCCACAGACTGCAGAACTTCTACAAACTAAAATTAATTTACTTCACTTTTACTGTATCTTTCAAGATTTTTTTTTAGGTGGTTTCAATTTTAACCTGAGAAAGTTAAAATCTCAGAAAAAGGGCAGGTTCCAGTGAAGTCACTGTCGAGAATGGCAGCTTAAGTCACTAGCTCCTCCGAAAAAACGCATATTAAGCCCCGTTAACCCATCAAATATAGTATTTTTCGAATGTATTTGAACAGATAAGAGGAGCAAGAATGGAGAAAAAGAAGGGAAATTAAAAAAAGTGACACTGCGGAGCCGGTGGCCGAGAGTGCAGCGAGCAGCTCTCCCACCTGACCGTGTGCTAGCGAGGCGGACGCTGGGCCTCGTTCAGGCGAAGCGGCAAATATGATCGAAATTTTTAAAGAGATAAGGGAGTTCCAGAAAGATATAAAATAGCAGCTACATGATATTAAGTCAGAGCTCGCCAACGTCAGTCAAAAAATAGCGGTGGCAGACTCGAATTGAGAAGGTGGAAGATCACGTTCAAAACGTGGAATGGGTACTAAGTAAGACGATAAAATATTAAATCAACAACAAGGTAAACTGCTTGACCTGGAGGGAAGATCACGGCAGAAAAATATCAGAATATGCAACATTCCCGAAGGAGCGGAGGGCTTGTCTATGACGAAGTTTGTCAGAAAGTTGCTGCGGGACGCGCTGGAGCTTCCCTCAATAATGGAGCTGGAAATTGAGAGAGCACGTCATGCGCTTGTCCCGAAGCCTACCCGAGATAGAGCAGATAAGCCACATTCAATAATAATTAAATTCCTTCGATACAGTACCAAGGCAGAGATTCTGCAAAGGGCCGATGGTAAGAAGAGGGTGTTTTTAGATGGTAAATTAATATATTTCGACCAAGATTCCCCCCCCACCCCACCGTGGTCCTACAGAAACGTAAAGAATACTCTGAAGTAAAGTGAATACTAAAGCAAGAAAGGATTAGATTTCAAACTCCATACCCTGCTAAACTTCATGTGTTTTATCACGATGTGATCCAACTGTATCAGACAGTGGAAGAGGCAACTACAGACATGAAGGCCAGAGGGCTGTCCGTCAGCATGATCAAACCGAGGGAAAGCCAGGCAGAGGAATTATCCCGCTCCGTTTGGGAAATAGTGCGAGAATCGAGAAGGCAGGAGACAGGAGGAGGCCGAGAGAAGTATATCAGAAAGAGACTGGGAGTTTTCCAAAGACAGCCCTCAACCCATAAGGTTTGGCTAACTTTAAAAATGTTGAGAAGCTAAACGGAAGCAAAAGTAGTCGGTGATATACCTATCGCGAAAAATACTTATTATAATGTGGATTTTATATTAATTAGTTGTTATTCTTTATTCACTCACTTACTCCTTTTCCCCACCAGAATGAGAATATATATATATGTGTGTGTGTGCATATATGTGTATGTATGCAATATATATCTCTGTGTGTGTGTGTATGTGTGTGTATATACATATTCTCTATTTCCTCTAGCTCAACCCAGGGTCATCTACTAAAGACCTCAGCCTTGGAACCACACCTTTGTTGCCTTTTTTGTTATTATTTGTGTTTCTTCGTTTTTATTTGTTCAGGGAGTAAATCAATTAAGTTTTATTCTGCTAATTTCATTGATACATTGACAGATAAATGCAGATGGGCTAAGGACGAAGTAAAATTCATTTCTTTTAATGTCAATGGGCTATTAAATCCTATCAAACATAATATAATTTTATCCAAAATGAAAAAAGAACAAGCCCATGTAGTATATTTACAGGAAACTCATTTAATGAGCATAAAAAACTAAAGAGAATGGGCTTCACTAATTTGTTTTTCTCCTCATATAAATCAGGACATAGGAGAGGAGTTGCTATTCTTATCTCAAGTAAGCTGAATTTCGAAAAAGTATCCGAAATGGGAGATAAAGAGGGCAGATATATTCTGGTAAGGGGGAACATAGACGGAAATTCAGTTACTCTACTGAATATATACACAACCCCGGGAAGTGATACTGGTTTCTTTCAGAAAATTACTGACATTATGGTAATGGAAACAGAAGGTCTCCTGATATGTGGGGGAGACTTAAATTTACAATTACAACCAAAGTTAGACTCTTCCAATAGAAAAACCTATGAAACAAGATCTTTAAATAAGAAAGTTAATACACTTTTTGAGGATGTTGGTTTAATTGACCTTTTCCCTGACAGAAGGGATTACACTCATTATTCTGCTCCCCATTTTGTATATACAAGAATAGACTATTTCATAACATTTGGAAAAGATAAAGACAAAATAAACACCTGTGGAATTGGGACAATAGATGTAAGTGACCATGCACCATTCTAGATGTTTATCTTTTGATTTTGACCTACAACCAAAGAATACTAAATAAGGAATAAAACTCAAATAATAATAATGGCAACGAATGTGTGATTCCAAGGCTGAGGTCTCTAGTAAGTGACCCTGCGTTGAGCTAGAGGAAATGTCTCACTTGTGAGTTGAGTATTGCGGTCTTCATAAAAGTCAGTGAACAAATCCATTACACAGAAAAGATCCCTCTCCCTCTCCCTCTCTCTCTCTCTCTCTCTCTCAAAAAGGAGTAAGTGAGCGAATAAAGAATAACAACTAAGTAATAGAAAATCCACATTATAATAATTAAAACATTAGATGAATTACAAAATAGGCTGAAGGAACTAGAGAAAAAACACAAATTGAATTTTGCACAGGATACATTAGAGGAAATTAAAAAAAATTAGGAATGAGATAGTTTCCTGTGATATCATCGTTGAGAATGGCAGCTTAAGTCACTAGCTCCTCTGAAAAAACGCGTATTAAGCCCCATTAACTCGTCAAATATAATATTTTTTGAAGAATATTTGAACTGAAAAGAGGGGCAAGAATGGGGAGAAGAAATGGAAATAAAAAAAGCGACACAGCGAAGCCTGTGTCCAAAACCTGTCTGATCATTACCTATCAGTATGGGTAGAAACTCCTCTAATCGTTTGGCCATGGTGGAGGTAAATAACCTATAATCTACATTAAGAACGGATATTGGTCTAAGTGATCTGCATTCCATTTTATCCTTGCCTTCTTTCAGTATAGCTGAGATTATCGCTTCCCTATATATAGAGGGACCTTTTCCCTGACAGAAGGGATTACACTCATTATTCTGCTCCACATTCTGTATATACAAGAATAGACTATTTCATAACATTTAGAAAAGACAAAGACAAATACTTGTGGAATTGGGACAATAGATGTAAGTGACCATGCATCTATATATTTATCTGTTGATTTTGACCTACAACCAAAGAATATTATTTGGAAACTAAATTCAAGTCAACTCAATGATCCGTACTTTAACGAATAAATTAAAAAAGAAATTGGTCTCTACTTAGAATTTAATGATAATGGAGAGGCTTCACCTCCCATTTTATGGGATACTCTGAAGGCAGTCTTAAGAGGGAAAATTATAGCGATATCTTCATATAAGAAAAAAATAAGGAATAAAACATTAGAGGAATTACAAAATAGGCTGAAGGAACTAGAGAAAAAACAAATTGAATTTGGCAAAGGATATATTAGGGGAAATTAAAAGAATTAGGAATGAAATAAATAATTTGGCTAGGCAAGAAATCAGGAAAAATTTAATGTTTCTGAAACAGAGACATTATGAAAGTGGATTGAAATCTATTAAAATACTGGTGTGGAAACCAAAAAAAAAAGATATCAGAAAATACAATTCATAGAATTAGGGACCCAAGAACGAAAATGATAAAAAAATAAGCTAAGTGAAATTCAAGAAGCTTTTGAAGTGTTTTACAAAACGCTATATTCCAAAGTTCCAGGGGGAAGCATAACCCAAATTGACACCTTCTTAAATTCTCTAGAGTTACCCACTTTAAGCGAAGAACAAAATAGAATGATGACTGCTGACATAACTGAAGTTGAATTAAAAGCTGCAATTAGTAGGCTTAAATTAAGCAAGACACCAGGATCAGATGGGTATACGGCAGAATGGTACAAAGAATTTAAAAATGAGTTAATTCCTGTTTTACTCCCCACAGTGAACTGGGCTCTAAAAAAGGCACAAATGCCACCCAGTTGGAAGGAAGCGATAATCTCAGCTATACCTAAAGAAGGCAAGGATAAAATGGAATGCGGGTCATTTATACCAATATCTGTTCTTAATGTATATAGATTATTTACCTCCATCATGGCCAAATGATTAGTGGAGTTTTTACCCATACTGATACGTAATGATCAGACAGGTTTTATATGACAACGCCAGACTCAAGACAATATATGAAGGGCACTTCACATTATGGATCATATACAAAAAAATAAAATCGAAGCAATGTTGATAAACGCGGACGCTGAAAAAGCATTTGATTTGGTTAATTGGAATTTTCTTTACAGAGTTTTACATAGATTTGGTTTCCAAGACACAAGTATTAAAACTGTACAGACACTATATGACAATCCTACTGCTAGGATTAAAATCAATGGATATTTATCAAATAGTCTTACCCTAGAAAGGGGCATGAGACAAGGTTGTGCATGGTCACCACTTCTCTTCGCGTTATATCTGGAACCATTAGCTCAATACATCAGACAAAATGAAGATATCAGGGGAATTACTATTAAAGGGACAGAGCATAAATTGGCTTGTTATGTGGATGACATTTTGATCTATCTAGGACAACCAACATACTCTTTACAGAAATTGATGCAATCCTTTGAACAATATGGTCAATTATCAGGATACAAGATCAACAGAGATAAAACCCAATTACTTTCATATTACTATAGCCCACCAAGAGAAATTGAAAGTCAATACCCCTGGGCATGGCACACAGAGTCTTTCAAATACTTGGGCATCATTATGCCATAAGATTTGGCAAAATTATCAGAATGTAATTATCAGCCTTTATATAAAAAATTAATATTTATTTCAGTCTCAATTCAAGGATTGAGTCTATTAAAATGAATGTACTGCTCAGACTGTTCTATCTCTTTCAGACCCAACCAATAGAGATTAATCAAAATCAATTCAATGAATGGAACAAAATGCTATCAAGGTATATTTGGCAGGGTAAAAGGCCTAGAGTTCGTCTCAAAACTTTGCAATTAGCAAAGGAAAAGGGGGGATGGGGCTTGCCTTCTCTTAGAGATTATTAATTTGCAGCACAGTTGAGAGCTGTGATATGTTGATGCAACCCATCATATGACGTTCAATGGAAAAACATTGAGGAGCGGGTACTTCCCATCCCCATACAAGCAATTTTGGCTGATAACAACCTGCTAAGGTACATAAATACTATTGATAACCCATGGGTGAAACTGACTCTCAAAATATGGAAAACTTCTAAAAAAAGAATATAATCTAGAGGGAAATATTGCAATTCTTAAATGGTATGCATATAACTCGGATTTTACACCAAATAAATTGGATGCTAGATTTAAGGACTGGACAGCTAAAGGAATAACAGTTCTTTGCAACATAATGAAAGAAGGAACACTGTTCAGTTTTGAAATGCTTAAAGAGAAACACTTATTAGAAAAACAAGATTTTTATCGGTATTTACATATGTGACAATATGTTAATAAGACGCTTAAAAATGTAACCAAGGCAAATACATGCTTGATAGAGCTCTTTAGAAAAGCATATAATTCAGATAATGGTAGTAGAATCATTTCAAATATGTATAAGAGGCTGTCAAATCTTAAGACATTCCACTTCATACATTAAAATAAAATGGGAGAAGGAAGGAGGGATAATTATATCTGAAGAAGAATGGACAACAATATGGAGATATCAATGGAAGTGTACCAGTTCACAGAAATGGAGGGAGTTTGGATGGAAAAACTTGATAAGATATTTTATTACACACTCTCAGAAATCCCATTATGATAGTAACCTCCCTTTTGCTGGAGAAATTGTGGAAATCAAAATGCAAATCATTATCATATTTTTTGGGATTGCCATGTTATCAAAGACTATTGGAGGGGGATACACAATGCCCTACAAGACATCTTTAAATGTGAAATTCCCTTAGAGAGCAAGACCATATATTTTGGATATATACCTCAAGAATGGTTGAAAAGAGATAAATATTTAATGAATATACTGTTGGTGGCTGGTAAAAAGACTCTTATTAGGAAATGGTTATCATAGGAGAGCCCAACTTTCAATGCATGGATGGAAATTACAATGGACATTTACAAAATGAAGAAGATTAACAGCATTCATTAATCATAAGCTGGAACAATTTGATTCCTACTGGGAAAAATGGTTTAACTACATAACGCCTCATAGGCCTGATTTTATTCTCACAAATCAATGAATATGTTGTAAAAAAAAATCACTCCCTACTTGTACATAGTTTTTTCCTTTTGCTTGTTTTTTTTCCTCCACTCTTTTCTATAAGTGTATACCCGAGATAAATATTATGTGGAGATTTGTGACATACATGATATGATATATATGTACAATGCCTGAAATACATCTAATGGAAATGTTTGTTTGATGATGAGCTCCAATAAAAAAAATTACAAAAAAATCTCAGAAAAAGGAAATGAAATCATGTATCAATTGAATTGAGATTGCTTATTATTGTCATGTGTACAACATGGGAATGCAACTCTTTAGGGCGCCTGAGATTGGAGTTCACTTCCTACTGATGTCTGGAAGGGGTTCTTACATCTCCAAGTGTACGTAGCTTTCTTTTTGTGCTCAAGTTTCCTCTCAAATTCCAAAGACACAGTTTCGGAAATCAGTTCTGGACATGTTACATCAGTGCCGGAAATGTGACAACACTTGTGGGCAGCCCCCAGCACATCCTCGGTCTGTGTTGGTTGTTGACATAAATGACGCATTTCACTGTATATTTCAATGTACATTAGACTACAACATATAAGAGCAGAATTTGGAGAGGGGGGAATTGAGGGGGAATATAGAAGAATTAGGCCATTTGGTCTATCGATTATGCTCCACCATTTCATCATGGCTGATCCAATTTTCCTCTCAGCCCCAATCTCCTGCCTTCTCCCCGTATCCCTTTGTACCCTGACCAGTCAAGAATTTATCACCTTCTGCCTTAAATATACATAAAGACTTGGCCTCCACAGCTTCCTGTGGCAACAAATTCCACAGATTCACCACTCTCTGGCTAAGGAAATTCCTCCTCATCTCCATTCTAAAAGGATGTCCCTCTATTCTGAGGCTGTGTCCATTGGTCTTAGACAATCCCACCATAGGAAACATCCTCTTCCTATCCATTTTCTCAAGGTCTTTTACCATTCAATAGGTTTCAATTAGGTCACCCTCATTCTTCTAAAATTCAGTGAGTATAGGCCCAAAGCCATCAAATACTCCTCATATGATGAGCTGTTTAATACTGGGATAATTTTCATGAACCTCCTTTGACCCCTCTTCAGTTTCAACCATAGAACATTACAGCACAGTAACAGGCCTTTTAGCCCTTCTTGGCTGTGCCGAACCATTTTTCTGCCTAGTCCCACTGACCTGCACCTGGGCCATATCCCTCCAAACCCCTCTCATCCATATATATGTTCAAGTTTTTCTTAAATGCCAAAAGTGAGCCCGCATTCACCACTTCATCTGGCAGCTCATTCCACACTCCCACCACTCTCTGCGTGAAGAAGCCCCCCCTAATGTTCCCTTTAAACTTTTCCCCCTTCACCCTTAACCCACGACCTCTGGTTTTTTTCTCCCCTGGCTTCAGTGGAAAAAGCCTGCTTGCATTCACTCTATCTAGACCCATCATAATTTTAGATAGATAGACAGATAGATACTTTATTCATCCCCAAGGGGAAATTCAACATTTTTCCAGTGTCCCATACACTTATTGTAGCAAAACTAATTACATACAGTATTTAACTCAGTATAAATATGATATGCATCTAAAATCACCCTCCCAAAAAGCATTAACAAATAGCTTTTAAAAAGTTCTTAAATAGTTTACTAAAGTGCATTGAGTGGTAACTTAAGCTCAGTCCTAACCCCGGCACTTTAACATGTCTTGCCCCTGGTGGTTGAATTGTAGAGCCGAATGGCGTTGGGAAGTAATGATCTCTTCATCCTGTCTGAGGAGCATTGCATTGACAGCAACCTGCCGCTGAAGCTGCTTCTCTGTCTCTGGATGGTGCTGAGCAGAGGATGTTCAGGGTTTTCCATGATTGACCGTAGCCTACTCAGCACCCTTCGCTCTGCCACCAATGTCATACTCTCCAGTTCTGTGCCCACGACAGAGCCCGCCTTCCTTACCAGCTTATTAAGACGTGAGGTGTCCCTCTTCTTAATGCTGCCTCCCCAGCACGCCACTACAAAGAAGAGGGCGCTCTCCACAACTGACCGATAGAACATCTTCAGCATCTCACTACAAACATTGAATGACGCCAGCCTTCTGAGGAAGTAAAGTCGACTCTGTGCTTTCCTGCACTGGGCATCTGTGTTGGCAGTCCAGTCTAGCTTCGCGTCTAACTGCACTCCCAGATACTTGTAGGTCTTAACCTGCTCCACACATTCTCCATTAATGATCACTGGCTCCATATGAGGCCTAGGTCTCCTAAAGTCCACCACCATCTCCTTGGTCTTGGTGATATTGAGACGCAGGTAGTTTGAGTTGCACCATATCACAAAGTCCTGTATTAGTTTCCGATACTCTTCCTCCTGACCATTCCTGACACATCCCACTAAGGCTGTGTCATCAGCGAACTTCTGCACACGGCAGGACTCAGAGCTATATTGGAAGTCTGATGTGTACAGGGTGAACAGGACCGGAGAGAGCACGGTCCCCTGCGGCGCTCCTGTGCTGCTGACCACCGTGTCAGACCTACAGTCTCCCAACCACAGATACTGAGGTCTGTCTGTCAAGTAGTCCGTTATCCAAGCCACCATGTGTGAGTCTACTCCCATCTCCGTTAGTTTGTGCCTTAAGATCCTGGGCTGGATGGTGTTAAAGGCACTAGAGAAGTCCAGGAATGTAATCCTCACAGCACCACTAACCCTGTCCAGGTGAGAGAGGGATTTGTGCAGCAAGTACAATATGATACACCTCTATCATAACTCCCCTCATTCTTCTACGCTCCAGGGAATAGAGTCCTAACCTATTCAACTTTTCTCTGTGACTCAGTTTCTCAAGTCCCAGCAACATCCTTGTAAACCTTCTCTGCACTCTTTCAACCTTATCAATATCCTTCCTGTAATTAGGTGACCAAAACTGCACACAATACTCCAAATTCAGTCTCACCAATGTCTTATACAACCTCACCATTACATTCCAACTCTTGTACTCAATACTTTGATTTATAAAGGCCAATGTACCAAAAGCTCTCTTTACAACCCTATCTACTTGCGACGCAACTTTTAGGGAATTATGTATCTGTACTCCCAGATCCCTCTGTTCTACTGCACTCCTCAGTGCCCTACCATTTAACTTGTATGTTCTACCTTGGTTTGACCTTCCGAAGTGCAATACCTCACACTTGTCCACATTAAACTCCATCTGCTATTTTTCAGCCCATTCCTCCAACTGGTCCAAATCCCTCTGCAAGCTTTGAAAACCTTCCTCATTGTCCACTACACCTCCAATCTTTGTATCATCAGCAAATTTGCTGATCAAATTTGCCACATTATCATCCAGATCATTGATATAGATGACAAATAACAATGAACCCAGCACTGATCCCTGTAGCACACCACTAGTCATAGGCCTCCACTCAGAGTAGCAATCCTCCACTACCACTCTCTGGCGTCTTCCATTGAGCCATTGTCTAATCCAATTTACTACCTCTCCATGTGTACCTAGCGACTGAATCTTCCTAACTGACCTCCCATGCGGGACCTTGTCAAAGGCCTTACTTAAGTCCATGTATACAACATCCACTGCCTTCCCTTCATCCACTTTCCTGGTAATTTCCTCAAAAAACTCTAACAGATTGGCTAAGCATGACCTATCATGCGCAAAGCCATGCTGACTTTTTCTAATAAGTCCCTGTCTATCCAAATACTTGTAGATCCTATCTCTTAGTATTCCTTCCAATAATTTACCTACTACTGATGTCAAACTTATCAGCCTTTAATTCCCCGGCTAACTTTGAGTCTATTTTAAACAACGGAACTACATGAGCTATCCTCCAATCCTCTGGCACCTGACCCATGGATATCAACGTTTTAAATATTTCTGCCAGGGCCCCTGCAATTTCAACACTAGCCTCCTTCAAGGTCCAACGGAATACCCTGTCAGGTCCTGCGGATTTATCTACTCTGATTTGTCTCAAGACAGCAAGTAACTCCTCCTCTTTAATCTGTATAAGTTCCATGACCTCCGGGCCTATATCCTTGCTTAACACGGATTTTAAGACTTTTAGTAAAATTTTGGCTACTAGATTAGAAAATATATTACCCCGAATCATTTCTGAAGATCAGACTGGATTTATTAAAAATCGCTATTCATCTTTTAACATTAGAAAATTAATTAATATTATTTATACTCCTTCACCCAAAATACCAGAATGTGTCATTTCTTTAGATGCTGAAAAAACATTTGATAGAGTTGAATGGCCATATTTATTTAATACGATGCAGCATTTTAATTTTAGTTCAAAATTTATATCATGGATTAAATTAATATACCATAAACCCTTGGCTTCAGTTTTTACCAATAATCGAAGATCTTCTTTTCGGTTATTCCGTGGTACAAGGCAAGGTTGTCCTTTAAGTCCTTTACTATTTGACCGCTTTAGAACCTTTGGCTATAGCCATTCGTGAATCTCCTAATATTTTGGGTATTACTTGTGGGGAGGGGACATATAAGTTATCATTATATGCTGATGATCTGTTACTGTACATATCTGACCCTGAAAGATCTATTCCTGCTATTTCGTCCTTGCTTGCTCAGTTTAGTAACTTTTCTGGTTATAAATTGAATTTTAATAAGAGCGAATTATTTCCATTAAATATGCAAGTTCCAATTAATAAACATTTACCATTTAAGGCTGTTACAGATTATTTTACTTATTTAGGTATTAAAATTACTAAGAAACAAAGATTTATTTAAAGCTAACTTTTTACCCTTAATTGACCAGATTAAGCAACTTGCTATCAGGTGGCCTCCACTATCTTTGTCATTGGTTGGTAGAATTAATGCTATTAAGATGATGGTATTACCCAAATTTTTATATTTACTTCAAGCATTACCAATTTTTATTCCCAAATCTTTTTTTGATATTATTGACTCCAAAATATCTTATCTGTGGCAGAATAAAACTCCTAGACTAGACAAAAAATATTTACAGAAGCCTAAGAAGGAGGGCGGTTTGGCTTTGCCAAACTTGAGATTTTACTATTGGGCAGTTAATATATGATATTTAATATTTTGGACACAAGAATTGACTACAGCTGCTTGCCCACAATGGGTAAATTTTGAATGTAAATCTGTACAAGACTTTTCATTGTTTTCAATCTTAGGATTTTCATTTCCTTTTTCTTTATCTAAATTGAATAAACAAATAACTAATCCTATAGTCAAATATACATTGCGAATTTGGTTTCAATTTCGTAAATTTTTTGGTGTGAATAAGTTTATTTTATCATGCCCTATAATATCTAACTATTTCTTTCGGCCCTCTTTTATGGATCAAACTTTTCTTTTATGGAAAACAAAAGGTATAACATGTTTTCGTGATTTGTTTTTGGATGATAGCGTTATGTCCTTTGAACAGCTATCTAATAAATATAATTTACCTAAAACCCATTTTTTTTTAGATATTTGCAAGTTAGAAATTTTTTGTATAATGAGTTACAGTCTTTTCCGAAACTATGTCCATTGGACATTACGGAAAAAATTTTCGCTCTGAATCCTTGTCAAAAGGGTTTAGTAGCTGTCATTTATAATATGATCATGAAAGTACAGCCAGATGTATCAGAAAAAATTAAGGAATGGGAAGAAGAACTTCATTGTCTTATATCCACTGAGCAGTGGGAGAAAATTTTACTTAGTCAATTCATCCTCTATTTGTGCTAAACATGCTCTGATACAATTTAAGGTTGTACATAGAGCTCATATGTGTAAGGATAAACTTGCTCGATTTTATTCTCATGTTAATCCAACCTGTGACAGATGTCATTCTGATGTTGCCTCATTGACCCATATGTTTTGGTCTTGCCCTTGTTTACAAAATTACTGGAAAGATATTTTCAGTATTATTTCAAGAGTTCTGAGTATCAATTTCCAACTGCTTCCTTTTACTGCAATTTTTGGTTTACCAATGGTGGATAATATTCATTTATCCTCTTCATCTCGACAAATGATTGCATTTGTTACATTAATGGCTAGAAGATCTATTTTATTGAATTGGAAAGAAATTAATCCTCCAACTATATTTCAGTGGTTTTCTCAAACTATCTCTTGTTTGAGTTTAGAAAAAATTAGGAGTGTTGTTTTTGATCCTTCAGTTAAATTTGAAGAAACTTGGAGACCATTTATTCAACATTTTCATATGAGTTAAATTGTCTTTTCCTAAACCTTACTTTTATTATCCTTAATTATTTGGATGGAGGTTCGGAGTTATTGGCACTACTGTATGTATTTAACATTATGCAACGGCCCATATTGGTTAGTGTTTTTTTTTCTTCTCTTTTTTTGTTTTTTTTTCTTTTGTTTCTTTTGTTCATAAATACTATGAGTTTGAGAGGCTATATATATTTATTATTATATATTTGAATGTCTACTTAAACTACCAATTATGTACTCTCAAACACTTTGTATTCATGTTTCATTTATGTTTGTTTAAAAATTAATAAAAAGATTTAAAAACAAAGTTCCATGACCTCCCTACTTGTTTGCCTTGTTTCCATAGACTCCATTCCAGTTTCCTTATAAATATAGATGCAAAAATCTCATTTAATATCTCTCCCATTTCTTTTGGTTCCATACGTAGCCGACCACTCTGATCTTCAAGAGGACCAATTTTATCCCTTTTGCTCTTAACATACCTGTAGAAGCTCTTAGGATTTCCTTCACCCTGACTGCCAAAGCAACCTCATGTCTTCTTTTAGCCCTCCTGATTTCTTATTCATTTCGCCTTTAACCCTGACAGGAACATACAGACTCAGAACTCTCAATTTCTTCTTTGAAGGCCTCCCACTTACCAATCACATCCTTGCCAGAGAACAATCTGTCCCAATCTACGCTTTTTAGATCCTTTCTCATTTCTTCAAATTTGGCCTTTCTCCAGTTTAATACTTCAACCCGAGGACCAGATCTATCTTTATCCATGATCAAGTTGAAACTAATGACATGATCACTGGAACCAAAGAGTTCCCATACACACACTTCCGTCACCTGCCCTAACTCATTTCCTAATAGAAGATCTAATATTGCATCCTTCCTAGTTGGTACATCTATATATTGATTTAGAAAACTTTCCTGAACACATTTCACAAACTCTAACCCATCTAGACCTTTAACAGTATGGGAGTCCCAATCAATGTGTGGAAAATTAAAATCCCTTACAATCACAACTTTCTGTCTCCTGCTTTTGTCTGTTATCTTTCTGCAGATTTGCTCCTCCAATTCTCGCTGACTATTGGGTGGTCTATAATACAACCCTATTAATGTGGTCATACCTTTCCTGTTTCTCAGCTCCACCCATATGGCCTCAGTAGTCAAGCCCTCTAATCTGTCCTGCCGAAGCACTGTAATATTTTCCCTGATTAGCAAAGCCACCCCATCACCCTTCATCCCTCTCCCTCTATCACGTCTGAAACATCGGAACCCTGGAACATTGAGCTGCCAGTCCTGCCCCTCCTGTAGCCAAGTTTCAGTAATGGCTATGATGTCATTAGTCCATGTGTCAATCCAGGCCCTCAACTCGTCTGCCTTTCCCACAATACTCCTCGCATTGAAATATACACACCTCAGAAGATTATTAGCACTGCACACAACCTTACTATTTGTGACTTTGCATGAACTACTAACATCATTTATTTTTACCCCTGTTCCACGACCTCTGGTTCTCTGGTTCCCATTCCCCTGCAAATCTAGTTTAAACCGGAGATTACTACCCTCGAGGTCCTGTTATTCAACTTCCTACCAGGCTCTCTGTACTCACTCTTCAGGACCTCCTGACTCTTTCTAGATATGTCATTGGTACTGATGTGTACCACGACATCTGGCTGATCACCCTCCCACTTCAGAATGCTGTGCACACGATCAGAGACATCCCTGACCCTGGCACCCAGGAGGCAAAAACCCATCAGGGAGTCTTTGTCACGACCACAGAATCTCCTGTCTGTACCCCTGACTATGACTGTACCCCTATCACTACCGCTCTCCTCTTCTTCCTCCCTTCCTTCCTCACTGCAGAACCAGACTCAGTGCCAGAGATCCAGCTGCCGCAGCTTGTCCCAGGTAAGCCATTCTCTCCCCCCCCACCCCCAACAGTATCCAAATCGGTATACCTGTTTTGGAGGTGAATGGCCACAGGGAAACTCTGCACTACCTGCCCTTTCCCCTTCCCTCGCCTGACAGTAACCCAATTACCTGTGCCCTGTACCTTAGGTGTAACTACCTCCTGGAAGCTACTATCTATAAACTGCTCAGTCTTCTGAATGATCCGGAGGTCATCCAGCTCCTGCTCCAGCTCCCTAATGCGGTCTGTTAGGAGCTGCAGCTGGATGCACTTCTTGCAGGTATCGTTGTCAGGAACTCCCTGACTTCCCACATCCTGCAAGAGGAGCATTCCAACATCCTGCCTGGCATATTCTCTAGTCTGAACAAAAAAAAAGAAAAACTGAAACTTATCAGAACCTACCCTCGCCTGTGCCTGTTTCTTGCTGAGGCCCGATTGAGCCAAAGCTGTCCCACTCCAACGATGGCCGCTGTATATGGCGGTCTTCCTTTTAAACCTTGGTGCGCTACGTCACACACCTGCGCAGTCTAGCCTCTTTCCCCCGATCAGTTAAAGAAAGAAAAAACGACCTTCCCTCCGCAATGCTTCACTATTCCACGTTCAGCCTCTTGCTTCGAATGATAACTACTCACTATACTCCAAGTGAGGCCTCACCAGTGCTTTATAAAGTCTCAAAATTACCTCCTTGCTTTTATATTCTAGTTACCTTGAAATGAATTTGCCTTCCTCAACACAGACTCAATCTGCAAATGAACCATTTGGGAATCCTGCACAAGGGATCCCAAATCCCTTTGTGCCTAGATTTTTGTTTTTTTTTTCCATTTAGAAAATAGTCAACCTGTTAATTTCTTCTATCAAAGTGCATGACCATATTCTTCTTGACACTGTATTCCTTCTGCCACTTCTTTGCCCATTCTCCTAATCTGTCTAAGTCCTTCCGTAGCTTCTCTACGTCCTCAAAACTCCCTGCCCCTCCACCTATCTTTGTATTGGCTGCAAACTTTACAACAAAGTGATCAACTCCATTACCCAAATCATTGACATATAACATAAAAATAATCAATCCAACACAGACTCCTGTGGAACATCACAAGTCACCAGCAGCCAACCAGTAAAGACTAGCTTTATTCCCACTCTTTACCTCCTGCCAATCATCCAATGCTTTATCCATATTAGATCTTTCCCTTAATACCATGGGCTCATAGCTTGTTAAGCAGGCTGATGTGTGGCTCGTCAAAGGCCTTCTGAAAATCGCAGTACGAAAAATCAACCAATTCTCCTTTGTCTATGCTACTTGTTATTTCTTCAAAGAATTCCAACAGATTTGTCAGGCAAGACTTTCCCTTACATCAGAAGACCATAGAACATAGGAGCAGAATTACGCCAATCAGTCTATTGAGTCTGCTAAGTCATTCCATCATGGCTGATACACTCAACCCCATACATCTGCCTTCCTGATCAATCAGGAAATTTTTGCTTTAAAGATACCTGCAGTCTTGGCTTCCACCGGTAAATTAACCTTGTGGGAGTCTTGCACGAGGATTCTTAAATCCCTTTGCACTCCTGATGCTTGAATTTACTCCCCATTTAGATAATATTCTGGGCCAACCGATGCAGATTGGGGGCCAACTTCATCAAGCACCTCCGTTCGGTCCGCGACAACAGACAGTTTCTCCCGGTTGCCATCCACTTCTTCAACTCTGCTTCAAATTCCCACTTGGATATGTCCATACATGGCCTCCTCTACTGCCATATGAGGCCAAACTCAGGTTGGAGGAACAACACCTTATCTACCGTCTGGGTAGTCTCCAGCCCCTTGGCATGAACAATGAATTCTCCAACTTCTGGTAATTCCCTCACTCTCCCTTCCCCCATCCCAGTTTCTCTCTGCCTCCTCTTCCAGCTACCTATCACCTCCCTCATGGTTCCACCTCCTTCTACTACCAATAGTGCTTTCCCCTTACATTCCTTCTTCATGCTTTCTGCTTATCCCTCCCCCACCCCTTGGTCTTTCCTCTTACCAGTTTTTCACCTGACCTTCTCCTTCCCACCACCTTCTTTATAGGGCCCCGCCTCCTCCCTCTACAGTCCTGACGAAGGGTCTCAGCCCAAATTGTTGACTGTTCATTTCCATGGATGCTGCCCGATCTGCTGAGTTCCTCCAGCATGCTGAGCATGGTAAATAATATTCTGCACTTCTGTTCCTTTTACCAAAATGCATTATCATAATTTCCCAATACTGTATTCCATCTGCCACTTTTTTGCACATTCTTCCACTCTGTTCAAGTCCTGTTGCAATCATATTGCTTCCTCAGCACTAACTACCCCTCCACCCATCTTTGTATCATCCACAAACTTTGCCACAAGGCAATCAATTCCATTATCTAAATCACTGACAAACAATGTGAAAAGCAGCGGTCCCAATACTGACCCCTGAGGAACACCACTAGTCACTGGCAGCCAACAAGGCCCCCTTTATTCCCACTCACTGCCTCCTGCTTGTCAGACATTCTGCAGAATTTGTGTTTTCAAACCATGGCTTTCTCTCACTGTCCTGTCCCTCCACACCTCCAGGGTAGTCTGCTGTATTTTTCTTGAACAGTAGCCCACTTCAGCACCAGTTTTCTCCACCCAGCTGAACTTGTTCTTATACTGAACAATAATCTCAGCTCCACACACTTTCACCTTGTCAAAAGACGTGCCTATGAGAAATACCATTAGCCCAACTTGTTCGGCACATCAAACAATCCTATTTCAATCCGTCCCCTCAGTTCCCAAAGAGTGGGCTAAAGTTCTTTCAAAACTCATGGTATCTCATGACAGAGGTTACTGTGCCAAAACAGCTTGTCTTTATGGTTTTATCAGTAGAATCAGAAGTTTATCTCCTACTGCAAAGATCAATAAAATACACACTGATGGCCTCGAAGAAGTGTTATGCTCTAAACTGAACACAAACAATCCTCTGGCTCTTTTTCCTGGTGTTCTGTTCATTACCAATTACTTTATAAGGGTGACATAGTAGTGTAGAGGTTAGCACAACATCAATGTTCCTCATAATTTTTTCTCAGCTGCATGGACCCGCCATTGCTCTGAGCAGGAAATTTTTGACACAGCTTGAAAACTGCGTGGCACTTTAATTTTTTTTGTAATTTTTTTTGTAAGAATGTAAAAGGAATCTTAAGAAAGAGATTAGAAAAGCTAAAAGAAAATACGAGGTTGGTTTGGCAAATAAGGTGAAAGTAAATCCGAAAGGTTTCTACAGTTATATTAAAAGCAAGAGGATAGTGAGGGATAAAATTGGCCCCTTAGAGAATCAGAGTGGTCAGCTATGTGTGGAACCGAAGGAGATGGGAGAGATTTTGAATGATTTCTTTTTGAATTGTCTAAGGTGTGGGAAACAAGTAAGGAAGTTATGGAACCTATGACAATTAAAGAGGTGGAGGTACTGGCGCTTTCAAGAAATTTAAAAGTGGATAAATCTCCGGATCCTGACAGGATATTCCCCAGGACCTTGAGGGAAGTTTGTGTAGAAATAGCAGGAGCTCTGACGGAGATCTTTAATATGTCATTAGAAACGGGGATTGTGCCGGAGGATTGGCGTATTGCTCATGTGGTTCCATAGTTTAAAAAGGGTTCTAGAAGGAAGCCTAGCAATTATAGACCTGTCAGTTTGACATCAGTGGTGGGTAAATTAATGGAAAGTATTCTTAGAGATAGTATTTATAATTATCTGGATAGACGGGATCTGATTAGAAGTAGCCAGCATGGATTTGTGCGTGGAAGGTCATGTTTGACAAACCTTATTGAATTTTTTGAAGAAGTTACGAGGGTAAGGCAGTGGATGTAGTCTATATGGACTTCAGCAAAGCCTTTGACCTAGTTCCACATGGAAGGTTAGTTAAGAAGGTTCAGTCGTTAGGTATTAATGCTGGAGTAATAAAATGGATTCAACAGTGGCTAGATGGGAGATGCCAGAGAGTAGTGGTGGATAATTGTTTATCGGGATGGAGGCCGGTGACTAGCGGGGTGCCTCAGGGATCTGTTTTGGGCCCAATGTTGTTTGTAATATACATAAATGATCTGGATGATGGGATGTTAAATTGGATTAGTAAGTATGCCAATGATACTAAGGTAGGAGGTGTTGTGGATAATGAGGTGGATTTTCAAAGCTTGCAGGGAGATTTATGCCGGTTAGAAGAATGGGCTGAACGTTGGCAGATGGAGTTTAATGCTGAGAAGTGTGAGGTTCTACATTTTGGCAGGAATAATCCAAATAGAACATACAGAGTAAATGATAGGGCATTGAGGAATGCAGAGGAACAGAGAGATCTAGGAATAACTGTGCATAGTTCCCTGAAAGTGGAGTCTCATGTAGATAGGGTGGTGAAGAGGGCTTTTGGAACGCTGGCCTTTATAAATCAAAGCATTGAGTACAGAAGTTGGGATGTAATGCTAAAGTTGTACAAGGCATTGGTAAGGCCAAATTTGGAATATTGTGTGCAGTTCTGGTCACCGAATTATAGGAAAGATATCAATAAATTAGAGAGAGTGCAGAGACAATTTACTAGGATGTTACCTGGGTTTCAGCAATTAAGTTACAGAGAAAGGTTGAACAAGTTAGGTCTCTATTCATTGGAGCGTAGAAGGTTGAGGGGGGATTTGATCGAGGTATTTAAAATTTTGAGAGGGATAGATAGAGTTGACGTGAACAGGCTGTTTCCATTGAGAGTAGGGGAGATTCAAACTAGAGGACATGATTTGAGAGTTAGGGGGCAGAAGTTTAAGGGAAACACGAGGGGGTATTTCTTTACTCAAAGAGTGATAGCTGTGTGGAATGAGCTTCCTGTAGAAGTAGTAGAGGCCAGTTCAGTTGTATCATTTAAGGTAAAATTGGATAGGTATATGGACAGGAAAGAAGTGGAGGGTTATGGGCTGAGTGCAGGTAGGTGGGACTAGGTGAGATTAAGGGTTCGGCACGGACTAGGAGGGCCAAGATGGCCTGTTTCCGTGCTGTGATTGTTATATGGTTATATGTTATATGGTTATATGAATTTTGTGAATATTTGTAAAGAAAACTGAAAAATCACAGACTTTCCATTTGATTGAAGATATAAAATACGGTACAAAAAAAGGAAACCTTTCACATTTTGTAAATACTTTCTCATCTGTCTTTATTCCAGCTGTGCAATAGCACAGTCTATGCACGGAAGCATTTCAGTTGAGGCACGAATGTGCAACCGAGCAGTTTGGAGGGAACTGTGCGCAACACTTTCCAATGCCAACTATAAGACCAGGGTTCGATCACTGCTGCTGTCTGTTGACACAAACAACACATTTCACTGTATGCTTTGACGTACATGTGACAAAGTTAAACTCTAATCTTTAAAAATGTGATTTTTCCATTCTGTTTGAAGATCTTGTGACCATATTTGGTAGCTCCATTCCCTGCATTAGACAGTGATTGTAGTTACAGGAATTCTTTCTCAGGAAACATGCTCTAAAAGATGAGTTAGTGTTAAGAATTGTAATAACAATGAGTCCAGATGGTCTCAATCTGAAACGTCACATTTCCTTACACAGACGCTGCCTGATCTGCTGAGTTCCTCGAGCATTTTGTGTGTTGTTCCAGATTTCAGCAATGTCACCAATGCAAAAACAATGGATCCTCAGAGGGATCAGAAGTGAAAAGAGTGAGCAGCTTCTGGTTCCTGGTTGTCAAGATCTCTAAAGATCTAACTTGGTCCCAACATATTGATGTAGTCATAAAGAAGGCAAGATAGCAAATATATTAGGAGTTTGAAAAGATTTGGCATGTCAACAATACACTCAATTTCTTTTCTTTTATTTATTTTTTATTGAAGTTCATCATCAAACAAACATCCATAAGATGTCTTTCAGATATTGTACATATATAACTTTATGACATATACCACAAATCTCCACATAATATTTATCTGAGGTATACACTTATAGAAAAGAGAGGAAAGAAAGAACAAGCAAAAGGAGAAAACTATGTACAAGTAGAGTGTTTTTTTACAACATATTCATTGATTTGAGAATATAAAATCAGGTCTACGAACATATCACAACTCTCAACTGTGCTGCAAAATAATAATCCCTAAGAGACGGTAGGCCCCATCCCCCATTTTCCTTGGCTAATTGAAAAGTTTTGAGACAAACTCTCGGCGTTTTACCTTGCCAAATATATCTGGAAAACATTTTGTTCCATTCATTGAATTGATTTTGATTAATGTCTATTGGTCAGGTCTGCAAGAGATATAATAGTTTGGCAGTATATTTATTTTAATAGATTGAATCCTTGAACTGAGACCAAAAAAGGAATCAGATTCCATCTTGTTATATCTTCCTTAACTTTTTATATATAGGCTAATAATTGCATTCTGATAATTTTGCCAAATCTTTTGGCATAATGATGACTAAATATTTGAAAGACACTGTTTACCATGCCCAGGGATATCTACTTTCAATTTTTCTTGGTGGGCTATAGTTATATGAAAGTAATTGGGTTTTATCTATGTTGATCTTGTATCCTGATAATTGACCATGTTGTTCCAAGGATTGCATCAATTTAGGTAAAGAGTATGCTGGTTTCCCTGGATAGATCAAAATGTCACCTGAGTAACAGGCCAATTTATGCTGTCCCTTTAATAGTAATTCCCCTGATATCTTCATTTTGTCTGATGGTTCCAGATATAATGTGAAGAGTAGCGGTTACCATGCTCAACCCTGTCTCCGTGCCCCTTTCCAGGGTAAAACTATTTGATAAATATCCATTGATTTTAATCCTAGCAGTAGGGTTGTCATATAGTGCCTGTATAGTTTTAATAACCGTGTCATGGAAACCAAATCCATGTAAAACTCTGTAAAGAAAATTCCAATTAACCGAATCAAATGGCTTTTCAGCATCCACGCTCAACACTATTGCTTCGATTTTATTTTTTTGTATATGATCCATAATGTGGTGTCCTTCGTATAATGTCTTGAGTCTGGCGTTGTCATATAAAACCTGTCTGATCGTTACATACCAGTATGGATAGAAACTCCTCTAATTGTTTGGCCATGATGGAGGTAAATAATCTATATACATTTAAGAACGGATATTGGTCTAAATGACCCGCATTACATTTTATCCTTGCCTTCCTTGCCTTCTTTCGGTATAGCTGAGATCATCACTTCCTTCCAGCTGGGTGGCATTTGTGCCTTTTTTAGAGCCCAGTTCAGTGTGGGGAGTAAAACAGGAATTAACTCATTTTCAAATTCTTTGTACCACTCTGCCGTATACCCATCTGTTTCTGGTGACTTGCTTAATTTAAGCCTACAAATTGCAGCTTTTAGTTCAACTTCAGTTATGTCAGCAGTCATCGTTCTATTTTGTTCTTTGCTTAAAGTGGGTAACTCTAGAGAATTTAAGAAGGTGTCAATTGGGGTTATGCTTCCCCCTGGAACTTTGGAATACAGCGTTTTGTAAAACACTTCAAAAGCTCCTTGAATTTCACTTAGCTTATTTTTTTTTTATCATTTTCATTCTTGGATCCCTAATTCTATGAACTGTATTTTCTATCTTTTTTTTCCCAGTTTCCATGCCAGTATTTTCATAGACTTAGATCCACTTTCATAATGTCTCTGTTTCAGAAACATTAAATTTTTCCTGATTTCTTGCATGGCCAAACTATTAATTTCATTCCTAATTTTTAAAATTTCCTCTAATGTATCTTGTGCCAAATTCAATTTGTGCTTATTTTCTAGTTCTTTCAGCCTATTTTGTAATTCCTCTAATGTTTTATTCCTTATATTTTTCTTATATGAAGATATAGCTATAATTTTCCCTCTTAAAACATCCTTCAGAGTATCCCATAGAATGGGAGGTGAAACCTCTCCATTATCATTGAATTCTAAGTAAAGACCAATGTCTTTTTTAATTTTGTTCCTTAAAGTAGGGATCATTGAATAGACTTGAATTTAGTTTCCAAATAGTATTCTTTGGTTGTAGGTCAAAATCAACAGACATAGGTGCATGGCCACTTACATCTATTGTCCCAATTCCACAGTTGTTTATTTCGTCTTTGTCTTTTCCAAATGTTATGAAATAGTCTACTGGAAGAGTCTAACTTTGGTTGTAATTGTAAATTTAAGTCTCCCCCACATATCAGGAGACCTTCTGTTTCCATTACCATAATATTAGCAAGTTTCTGAAAGAAACTAATATCACTTCTCTGTATTCAACAGAGTAACTGAATTTCCGTCTATATTCCCCATTACCAGAATATATCTGCCCTGCTTATCTCCCATTTCAAATACTTTTTCAAAATTTAGCTTGCCTGAGATAAGAATAGCAACTCCTTTCCTATGTCCTGATTTATATGAGAAAAAAAATTAGTGAAGCCCATTCTCTTTAGTTTTTCAAGCTCATTATCACTTAAGTGAGTTTCCTGTAAATATACTACATGGGCTTGTTCTTTTTTCATTTTGGATAGGATTCTACTACATTTGATTGAATTTAACAGCCCATTGACATTAAAAGAATTTTACTTTGTCCTTAGTCATGTGTATTTATCTGTCAATATATCATTGATTAGCAGAATAAAACTTAAATCGATCTACTCCCTGAACAAATAAGAACCAAGAAATGTGAATAATAGAAAAACAGGAAACAAAGGTGTGATTCCAAGGCTGAGATCTCTAGTAGATGACCCTGGGTTGAGCTAGAGGAAACGTCTAGCTGTGGGGTATAGCCCCTCCTACCTGTGAGTTGAGGGCCCCCATTGCAGTACCCACAAAAGTAAGTGAACAAATCTATATCCATTACACAGAAAGGATTTCCCTGTGTATTACTCCCATATACATATTCTTATTTAGGTGGGGAAAAGAAGTGAATGAATGAATGAATGAATAAAAAATAATTAAGTAATATAACATCCACATTATACTAAGTATTTCCTGAGATAGGTATAGCACCATCTATATTTGCTTCCGTTTACACATATTTAAAGTTAGCCAAACCTTATGGCTCTTCTGGAGGGGGTGAGAGTTGTCTTTCGAAAACTCAGTCTCTTCCTGATATATTTCTCTCACTCTCCTCCCGTCCCCTGCTTTCTCGATTCTCTATTTTCCAAGCAGAGCGGGATAACTGCTCAGCCAGGCTTTCCCTCAGTTTGATCTCGCTGACGGGCAACCCTCTGGCCTTCATGTCTGCGGTTGTCACTTCCACTGTCTGATGTAGTTGCACCCCATCTTCATAAATTGCTTGCAGTTTAGCAGGGTACGGAGTTATCTAATCTTTCCTTGCTTTAATATTTGCTTTACTGCAAAGTATTCTTTACGTTTCTGCAGGACCGCCAGGGAGTAATTTTGATTGAAATATATTAATTTTCTGTCCAAAAACACCCTCTTCTTTCCCCAGGCCCTTCGTAGAATCTCCGTCTTGGTATTTTATTGAAGGAATCTAATTACTATTGAGCGTGGCTTATCTTCTCCATCTCTAGTAGGCCGCGGGACGAGCGCACGATGCACCCTCTCAATTTTAAGCTCCATAGTTAAAGGAATCTCCAGTGTCCCATAGCAACTTTCGTGCAAACTCCATCATAGCCAAACCCTCCGCTCCTTCGAGAACATTGTATATCCTGATATTTTTCTGCCGTGATCTTCCCTCCTGGTCAAACAGTTTACTTTCTTGTTGATTTAATATTTTTATTGTCTTACTTAGTATCCATTCCACGTTTTGCATGCGATCTTCCACCTTCTCAATTTGTGCCTGCCACCGCTATGTTTTGATTGACATTGGTAAGCTCTGTCTTGATATCATTTAGTTGCTGTTTTATCTTTTTGGAACTCTTATCTCTTCCAGAATTTTTATCATATTTGCCGCTTCGCCTGAACGAAGCCCATCGTCAGCCTCGCAACAACACATTCGGGTAAGAGAGCCGCTCGCTGCACCCCTTTCGTCCACAGGCTCCGCAGTGATGCTTTTTTCACCTTCATTCTTTTTCCACATTCTTGCCCCCTTGTCAATTCAAGTATTTTCGGAAGATCTTATAATTGATAGATTAGCGGAGCAAAATATGCGTTTTTCCGGAGGAGCTATTGACTTAAGCTGCCATTCTGGACGATGACATCACCGGAACCCTTTCACACTCAAAATTTCTATAGTTGTACTGTGCAGAGCACAGTGACAGGCTGCATCACTGTCTGATATGGAGGGGCTACTGCAAAGGACCAAAAGACGCAGAAGGTTGTAAACTTAGTCAGCTCAATCTTGGGTACGAGCCTACAAAGTACCCAGGATACCTTTAGGGAATAGTGTCTCAGAAAGGCAGCATCCATTATTAAGCACCTCCTGCACCCTTTTCTCACTGTTACCATCAGGTTAGGAGGTACAGAAGCCTGAAGGCATACACTCAACGATTCAGGAAAAGCTTCTTCCCCTCTGCCATCCAATTACTTTGAATCTATGACATTGAATCTATGGACATTACCTCCTTTATTTTTTAATATCCAGTATTTCTGTTCTGCACATTTTAAAAAATCTATTCAATATACATAATTGATTTACTTGTTTATTTTTATTCTCTGCTAGATTAGGTATTGCATTGAACTGCTGCTGCTAAGTTAATAAATTGCATGTCACATGTCAGTGATAATGAACTTGACATTGATTCTGACATTTCAGAGGATACATAATGGGTCCAGCACATAAGTGCCATTACGTAGTGCCTGTACTAAGAATTTTGTCAAAATTATAGATGACATGCCAAATCTGTGCAAACTTCTATCAATGTGGAGTGGAGAGTATCCTGACTGCATACATCACTACCTGGCATGGAAACACCAATGCCCTTGAACTGAAAAGCCTACAGTAGTGGCTATATCCTAGTCCATCACAGTTAAAGCCCTCCCCATCACTGAGCACATCTACATGGAGCACTGTCACAAGAAAGCAGCATCCATCATCAGGTCCCCCAACCGCCCAGGCCATACTCTCATATCGATGCTGCATTGATGATGCATTAAGATTGCATTGATGAATCTCAGTGACCTCTGGCTGATGACCAATGAAACAAGGAAAATAACTAAGTACAAACAGGAGAAAATCTGCAGATGCAGTGCTGCCAAAAGATCTCAGCCTGAAATGTCTCTTTTCCATAGATGCTGCCGCCTGCTGAGTTCCTCCAGCATTTTGTGTGTGAAACTAAATACTTTGTTAATCATTCTTTTTCTGGCAAACAATCGTCTGTAACTTCCCTTTGGCAATTTGAAGTGGCAGAACCGAGGAGAGGAGAGGCATCGTTGAGAGCAAGGAAGACACGAATTTGATCAATTTAATTGCCCGGCCAAATTGAAAAGGTTGGGTACGGGGCGAATCACGGCAGCGGGGTCCAGGTCCCAAAGTTTGGAGGATGGCTTATGTGCCGGGACAGATTGAAAAGATCAGCCCAAGGCAAGATTGAGGCTGGTTATACTCACTGCTCCACTCTGCATTGAACTAAGGGTCCATGGACAACTCTCTGCAGAATTCAGTTCCAAACTCTATTCGCTTGCATTTATTGTTTGCATGATTTGTGGGTTTTTTTCCCTGCACCTACGGTGTTTGACAGTCTTTTTAAATGGGTTCTTTTGGGTTTCTTTGTTTTGAGACTGTTAGGAGACAAATCTCAAGGTTGTATAATGTATACATACTTCTGATAAATGTATGTTGAACTTTGCTATCAGGAACTCACACCACTGGGCACAGGAACAGTTATTACCCTTTAACCATCAGGCTCTTGAACCAGAAAGAATGACTTCACTCACTCCATCACTGAACTGTTCCTACAATCTATGATCTCACTTTCAAGGAACTTTCATCTTATGTATTCAATATTCATTGCTTATTTATCTAAGACTATTTTGTTTTTTTCTTCTTTTTGATTTGCAGTTTGTTGTCTTTTGTACATTGGTTGTAAACAGTCTTTCATAGATTCTATTGTATTTCTTTGTATTTACTGTGAACGCCTGCAAGAAAATG
This sequence comes from Hypanus sabinus, assembly GCF_030144855.1. Classification (NCBI taxonomy): domain Eukaryota; kingdom Metazoa; phylum Chordata; class Chondrichthyes; order Myliobatiformes; family Dasyatidae; genus Hypanus; species Hypanus sabinus. The sequence goes on along the minus strand of NC_082718.1, from coordinate 70,627,485 downwards.
AATCCAGGGTGTACAAGGTGACATGAACATTCTTTGATAATAAATTAAGTTGAACTTTGAACTTTTTGGAAAACTTGTTTATGTAAAGTTGACTCAAATGAATGCTAGTGGAGGGAGGTAATACACACAGCAGCGCTTAAACTGTCAATACTGTCAAGGTATGGGCAATCAGCAATGTATACAGCAGCAAAAACCGACCTTTAGAGCAAGTGGCAAAACAAAATAAAGGCTGTACTCACCTCTCAGTGAGAACAAATCCATTGTCAACGATCACTGGCACTTTCTGCATTGGGTTCAGTTTAGTGAATTCTTCACTCTTGTGCTCACCTGAGCAAATTAAATACATGAGGTGCAATGAGAGCAAGGAAAAATTAAATCCAGAAAGAGCAGGACTTCAGAAAGTTAAAGAAAATTAGAATAATGTCCAGAGAGCAGGAAAGGGGTATTATTAAAACCCAAAAAGCCATTGCAGGGAGTGGAGAAGGTCGGGGGGGGGGGGGGGTGAGTGTGCAGGGGGAGGTTTAAGGGGCAGGGTGTTGGAGGAGGAATCAATCTAACTCATTATAACATTGTGTACTTTCACTGCACTTTCTCTGTAACTGTTCCACTTCACTCTGTTACTGTCTTAAAAACAGATCTGGGGTATTCCCAGTGTACATGACAAATGAGCTTTTCTTGGGCCTCCAGCCTGGTACAGGTATCAGTTACAACTGACATTTTGATGACAAACTCATCAGGGATCTTCATCAGGGATGTTACCTGGGCATGTCTAGGCTGGTGGGATTTAGATCCACTTTATCTGTCCCTCACGATCGGTTGGTTCTCATCCAGTCCCACTTTGTTTACAATCAATTCCAGTTCTGAAGGCTTTGTCTTTATTAAAATTCTTTTCCTTGTGTTTTATTTCAATGGCTTCCTTTGACCTACATGAGCAGTGATCTGAACTTCCTTACAGGTTTGTGGATGCTTTATTGAAGAAATCTGGGCTGCCAGCAAACATATCCACAACATTTCTGCCTCAGGTGCCAGTACCACCAAGACTTTACGAGCTCCCTAAGATTTACAGGGAGGTTCCCCCCAAGGCCTATCATCAATGGCATAGATTCTGTGACTTACTACCTCACTAAGCATTTAATGACTATGTTGTCTCCCTTTGTTGGGGGCTGTGAGTATCACATCACAAATTCAACTGACTTCGTAAAAATAATAACCACCATTCACGTGAACCTGGAAGACATAATGGTCTGTTCATGAGAGTGCCCATGGTCCTCCTGCGGTCAAGGTCTGATAAGGATACCATTGTCCTTTTTGTACCCATTCTTGCATCAATGTACTTGCTCTATAAGGAGAGCAATTATGAACAAGCAGACAAAGTTTCTGTGGGATTACCCTGGTAGTAAGCTACTGCTAATTTCTACATGGAGGACTTTGAGGAGAGGGCATGAGTTCATCACCCTTACACCCCCAAATGCTTCTACAGATACATCGATGACACCTTTGCAGTGGGGCCTCTTGGACTCCAGGCACTCCAACAGTTCCATGACCATCTGAACTGATATATCCAAACATTCAGTTTATGATGGAGATGGCAAAGACTGGCTGCATTCCATTCTAATATGACAGAAACTGGACATGGCGTCTATCGTTAATACACACAAACACAGACTTAGACCTCAACAATAACAGCCACCATCACACCTGCCAACATACAGTGGTTCTTTCTACTTTGATTAACCATACGAAAATTACTTCAGACCCGAAGTCTCCATGAGGAAATGATGCACTATGTTCCTAACGAAATGGCTACAAGGCGAGGAAATCAATCGGGCTCTCAAAAGGGCTGAAGGGAAAACCAGAAATCAAACAATGAGGAGGAACCCATTGCTACCCCGTCTTCCCTATATTTCCACATTCTGGAAGGATCACCAGGATCCTGATGAAATTCTAGATTAATACCATTCACAAACCCGTAAGGAAACTCAAATCACAGTCAAAGATGACCTGGGACTCAGGAAAGCTCCGGTTACAGAATCCCCTGTGAATGCAGATCAGTGTACATTCGGCCACTGTGGAAACCCACATCAAAGAGCACAGGAGGTGCATCTATTTGGGCTATCTGGAGAAATCAACCATAGCAGAACATTGCATTCACAATGGCCACTGATTTACTTCAACAGAACAAAACTACTATGCAGTGCCAATGGCTGTTGGGACTGCCTGGTGAAGGAAGCCACTGAAATAAAGCTGGAGGAAAAGAATTTTAACGAAGACAAAGCTCTAGCTCTAAGAAAGAACTGGAATTCAATTGTAAACAAGATGGAAGAGTGGAAACCTGGTCGGACGAGGACTAACCAGTCAGGAGGGACGGACGGCCGGGGTATAAATATCATCAGACAAGCCATGCCCAGGCAACATTCCTGATGAAGATGGCAAAGTTTCTCATGGAAACATCGGTTATAATCAATACCTGTACCCGGCTGCAAGCCCGTGAAGAATTTATTTGTTATTGTTGTAATGGATTGATCTGTATGAAGTGTGCAAGATAAGCTTTTCATTGTGAAAACAGTGTACGTGACAATATAAATATAAATATTATAAAAATATAAATATAAATATATTGTGTACGTGACAATAATAAACCAATTTGCCAATTCATATTCTGTACTCTGACCCCACCTCAATGCCCATTTTTCCTTCTCTCTGACACTCAACATTCTGTCGTCCGTTCTGATTCTTAATCAGCCATTTCCGTCTCTCCCGAGGACTGGATAAGCACAACACAGGAAATAAAGAACAACAGATTTCGTGTACTGATGAAGGGACTCGGCACGAAATATCGACTGTACTCTTTCCATGGACAATGCCTAGCCTGCTGAGTTCCTCCAACATTTTGTGTGCGCTGCTTAGATTTTGTAACCACCTTGAAGCCTTTGTTCAGCTCACAAGGACAGTCGTGAGCTTTCAGTTGCCCGTTACTTTAATTCCTCGTCCTATTCCCAATCTATGTTCTATGTATTGTGTATTCACAACGTTTAATAATGCCATAATTGTCATCTGCCCGGGACCACTCTGACACCCAGGATACAGGCGATCCCAGCGTTTCAAGAGGGCGACATTACCAGAAAATGTCTCGACGCGAAAACATCTCAGCTGTACATGAAATTAGAACTGAAGAAAGTTTGAATTTCTTTACTTTTTTTATATCCAGTATTTGCAACTTTAAACACGGTTATTTTCTCACTTTCCCAGTCCTGGTATCAAACTGCTCTTTGAGCTTGCTCTTTACTCCTTGAAGCGTTCAGAGGAGCAAGTGCAAGTTGTCAAACATCCAGCCAGTGCAACACAGGGGCCTAATTTCACTCAACACACACAAAATGCTGGTGGAACGCAGCAACAGCTACAGGAAGAAGTACAGTCGAAGTTTCGGGCAGAGACCCTTCGTGAGGACTCACTAATTTTACTCCTCACCTCTCCGGAGCGCCACTGGCCTTTCAACATGTGGAATACCGGTAACTTTAAGGAACAGGAGTACTGCTCTGGAGGGCTGGGACAGGAGGTCGTAGTAAACACGCAGGGGGAGCCGAGAAGCCATGGTTATCGGAAGCTTTGTAGCAAGTGCCCACTCTCCGACCCAGACAATTAACTTGCAACATATATTCTGCTGAAATCATCAAAAAGTGGCGATACGTCAGAGTATTATTCCGCCCAGCCATACTCGCAGACACCACAGTGGCACACAGATACAATCAAACTGCCCGGGAACAAATCTGTGCCCCGGCATTTTAAGAAAGTTGGAATTGGTTTATTAACACAAGAGATTCTGCAGATGCTCGAAATCCTAAGTAATACACACAAAATGCTGGCGGGACTCAGCAGTTCAGGCAGCACCTATGGAAATAAATACTCGACATTTAGGTCCCAGATCCTTCATCGTGCTGGGAATTGGTTTATTATCGTCACGTGCAGGGAGACAGGGTTGTCTTACATACTACTCAGAGAACAAATCGTTACACAGTGCAGAATAAAGTAAAACAAAAGAGTGCTATAGAGATTCAAAGCTGTAGTTTTAAGTAAACACACTCAAGACAGCTTTTGCTCTATGTATGGGTTCATTAGTAACAGTATCTTTTTATGCCTTGCACCGTACCGCTGCCGGAAACCAACAGATTTCACGACATACGTCAGTGATAATAAATCCGATTCTGATCTTCCCTCTGTCTGTGGCCTCATGAGCTGTTGCACCAAAAGACCCAGTGCACCCTTATCTTCCATCTGGGCACGATGTACCCTGCGAGATTCAATATCGAATTGTGCAACTTTAAGGAATTCATTCTATCCACTGGGATTTAAACTGGCCATTTCTATTTCCGCTCAGTTCTTTTTCTACTGGTAGAGCCTGGTGCGCAGGACACTTCCCACCCACAGCCTCACTGTTAGCAAAGTATTAGAGACGTAGGGCGTCCGTATAATCGCGGAAAAAAGCCTGCAAGTGCCAGATCTCTGACATAAAACCACATCTATTAGGAAATCCAGGTGTCCAGGTCTCCGGCCTCAGCAAGGACCTGGACCCATTGCAATTTGCCTATCGCCACAATAGGTAAACGGCAGATGCAATCTCAATGGCTAGACACACGGCTTTAGACCACCTGAACAACACAGATACCCACGTCAGGGTGCTGTTCATCGACTGTAGCTCAACATTTAATACCATCATTCCCACAATCCCGATTGAGAGTTTCAGAACATAGGCCTCTGTGCTGTCTACCCTCAAACCTAATCCTAAGGTCTAAAGGGGCACACCCCCACAAGGCTAATGTTATCCCACTTTTCAAGAAGGGAGGGAAGGAGAAAACGGAGAACTATCGCCCTGTTAGCCTAACGTCAGTCGTGGGGAAGATGCTTGAGTCCATTATTAAGGACGAAATAGTGGCACATCCAGATGGCAGAAATAGGATTAGGCCGAGCCAGCATGGATTTACCAAGGGCAAATCATGCTTGACTAATCTGTTGGAGTTTTTTGAGGGTGTAACAAGGATGTTAGACGAGGGTAAGCCAGTGGATGTTGTATACCTAGATTTTCAGAAGGCATTCGATAAGGTGCCACATAGGAGATTGGTGAATAAAATCAGAGCTCATGGCATTGGGGGCAGGGTTTCAACATGGATAGAAAACTGGTTGGCAGATAGAAAGCAAAGGGTAGCAGTGAATGGGTGTTTCTCAGACTGGCTGGAGGTGACTAGTGGGGTACCACAGGGCTCTGTATTGGGACCACAGCTCTTTACGATTTATGTCAATGATTTAGATGAGGGCATTGAAAACTATATCAGCAAGTTTGCTGACGATACTAAACTGGGTGGCAGTGTGACATGCGAAGAGGACGTTAGGAGAATACAGGGAGACTTGGATAGGCTGGGTGAGTGGGCAGATACTTGGCAGATGTCATTCAATGTGAATAAATGTGAAGTTATCCACTTTGGAAGCAGGAACAAGAGGGCAGAGTATTGTCTGAACGGTGTAGAGTTAGGTAAGGGAGAAATGCAAAGAGACCTAGGAGTCCTAGTTCACCAGCCAATGAAGGTGAATGAGCAAGTGCAACAGGCAGTGAAGAGGGCAAATGGAATGTTGGCCTTTGTTACAAGGGGAATTGAATACAAGAGCAAGGATGTCCTTTTGCATTTGTACAGGGCCCTGGTGAGACTATTGTGTACAGTTTTGGTCTCCAGGTTTAAGGAAGGACATTCTGGCAGTTGAGGAAGTGCAGCGTAGATTCACTAGGTTGATTCCTGGGATGGCAGGGCTGTCTTACGCAGAAAGATTGGAGAGATTGGGCTTGTACACGCTGGAATTGAGGAGATTGAGAGGGGAGATTGAGATTGAAACGTTTAAGATAATTAAAGGATTTGATAGGATTGAGGCAGGAAATATGTTCCAGATGTTGGGAGAGTCCAGTACCAGAGGGCATGGATTGAGAATAAGAGGTCAGTTATTTCAAACAGAGTTGAGGAAGAGCTTCTTCTCCCAGAGAGTTGTGCAGGTGTGGAATGCATTACCTCGGAAGACGGTGGAGGCCAATTCTCTGGATGCTTTCAAGAAGGAGCTAGATAGATATCTGATGGATAGGGGAATCAAGGGATATGGGGACAAGGCAGGGACTGGGTATTCATAGTGAATGATCAGCCATGATCTCAGAATGGCGGTGCAGACTCGAGGGGCCGAATGGTCTACTTCTGCACCTATTGTCTATTCTCCTCGGCCTGGACATTGGGCTCGGTGCTGCTGTTGGATTTGAGCTGCTGACCATTGTCTTCAAAACCCGGTTGTGAGTACCTTCTCACTCGTAATGTTAGAGTGGAATTCAGTTTAGAGCCAAATGGATGTCAGGAAACAGCTTCAGTAACTGTGAGCTGGTGTGAACACTGTGCCCACCAATGTTGTTTAATGTTTCAACCACCTCAGTATCCAGCAATGTGCTATCTCTGAAATTCTCCTCTGCCTTGCTCAGACTAGTTGGTGTTCGGGATGTGCTGCCTCCACTGTGCTTCACCAAGTGCCTCTCCTTGATGATCCACACTTGATCCCAATTTAACATGTGCCCCATCTCCTGCTTCCTTATCTGCCCCATCCTAAAGCTTCTGAACTCCCTCTAAACTCTCTACCACACTCCCCCCTTTAAAATCCTCCATAAAGACTCAGGTCTCAGTCTTAATTTTTTAAAATATTGTACCATCAAATTTTCAAAGGACGGGTCCTGAAGATGTTGGGCATGGAAAGATCTGGTTATAGGAAATTCATCTCAGATACAATGGAGATTCCACAAACAAGTAGATTCCATGTTTCCATCTGCTGTTCAGTGGCCAGTTTTCTTTCATTATCACTCATTTGCAAATTTTTATTCAACAAGATAGTGGTATATCCCAATGTCTTTGTCTGATCCATCCAGTCAATCCCTCCTATTTCCCCTTCCTGCAAATTCTTCTCATCCTTTCTTTCTATTCCTTCTCTTCCCTTCCTCCACTACCCCCTTCCCATTTGTCTCCTTCCCCACTCCCTCCCTGAATCTCTTCACCCCTTCTCCTGTCCTCTCATCCTTCTTCCCCCCTCCCTTCAATGCCCCTCTCCTTTCTGACTCCTTACCTCTGATACTCCCTCTCCTTCTATTCCCCCCTCCCTTTCTGCTTTTATTATCACTGTTCTATTACTTGATTAGTAATAATCTCAATCCTCCCACCCCCCTGTGCTTTTCTCTGGAAATTATCTTCAGTGTGGAAGAGCAGAAACTTTCATTGCATTTTCTGACTGAGGAAGGAGATAGAAGTGAGAAACTATAAATGCACCAAGAGTGTTTCTTTTTAACTCTCCACACCCCTCTTGGACCCTACTGGTTTGTCCATTATACATGCCTGGGTATGGCTGTCCTGCATACTCAGCTCTGGTTGGTTCTGTTCCCCTGCACACTTGTGGTGATAGCACCAGGTATTCTCGGTAAAGTCACATCCAGCAGGAGAGAAGTGACAAGCTCCTCAAGTGTAGCCTGGGCAGGTATTGTAACTGTGTCTTTCCACTGGTCACAGGATGGGAAATTCAAATACTGGACAGCAGCTGTTTCGGAGAAACATTGGGGAAAGTTTAAAGGCAAGATTTTGTTTACACGGAGTGGTTGGTGTCTGGAATGTACAGCCAGGGTGGTACTGGAGACAGATACAAAAATAACAGTGAAGAGGCATTTAGACGAGCAGTGATTGGTGGGGTATGGGGCCAGGTGCAGGCAAAAAGGATTTGTTTAATTTGGCATCATGGTCAACACAGAGGTGGTGAGTGAAGGGCCTATACTTGCTGAATCATTGTACATCCTATTAATTAGGTAACTATGCTGTATACAATTCTGACAAATCTGCTCGGGGTGAAGAGGAATAAGGGGGGCAGAGGAATAAGGAACGTAACCTGGTGTGGGAGAAGCTGAGCAAAGTATGGCCTGGATTTCACCATGGAAAGCGTGATGCAGACAAACAGGCCCCATGTTACCATGGTCTCAGCATTGATTTTAATCTGAGGTCTCAGTGGGCACAGTGCACCCTTCCATCACCAGCATAAGTGTGCATGTGACTGTCTTATCTTCAGCCCACAGTGTGCTGCATTGGCTAACATCAATGAGACAGACCTGTACAGAAACAGGAAGGACTTTGTCAATGTAAGTGAAGCAAACAACTGACCTTAAACACTGGGATTTAAGCCTTCAGTGAGCTCCTGCATGCACTGATTTCTCTTGTGTCTTATTGCAGATTTATGAGCCAGAGGAAGTGAAGAACTTCCGATGTCCTTCACCCATTTTCTTTGCAAACATTGACTTTTTCTGGGCCAAGCTGACAGAAGCTGTGAGTTGCTGTTCATCACAGAACTTTCAAAGATTGATCCCTGAATTCTCATAAGGGAATATAACCCTGTTCACAACTATATAACCCTGACAACATTTACTAATTTACATCTCATAAAATTACCAGGTTAAGCCATCTCACCCACCATATTTACTCTGGCACTAACTTGGCTATTTAACCAAGGCCTGGTTTCCAGCAACAAACTTGCGCCTTCACCACAGAATTAACAATGAACATTTGTTTCATTTCACAGATGACATCAGTTAACCACCAGAAATCTCACCTAGGTTGTATAAAAAACAGCTTATTTATCTTTAACAAGAGAAAATCTGCAGATGCTGGAAATCCAGGCAACACACATAAAATACTGGAGGAACTCAGCAGACCAGGCAGCATCTATGGAAAATAGTACAATTAACATTTTAGACCAAGACCCTTCATTAGGATTCATGGGTTGACTGATTACACTTTTCCATAGATGTTGCCTGGTCTGCTGAGTTCCTCCGGCATTTTGTGTGTGCCCTTATTTATCACAACGGTTTCTAGTATGCCACACTTAATATTCTGGAAGAACTCAGCAGGTCAGGCAGCATCAGTAGAGGGAAATAAACAGCGGGTGTTTTCGGACTGAGGGACAGAGGGGAGAGAGCCGATATAAAAAGTGTGTGCATGGTTTGGGGGGGTTACGGGAGGAGCTAGTAGGTGATGAACAGATGAATGAGACCATCTGGAGGGACTGGGGGTGGGGTAGGTGAGTGAGGAATATCTGAGTGATTGTCTGGTCAAAGACCAGGAGGAGAGCAGAAATCACAGAAGTATGTTTGGCGTCAGCCCAGTAAATCGATGGGATTGCTTCAGATATAAATTAGTTTAATTACCTTGTAGCGATGCGCTGAAATAACGACACACAGCCGGTAAGTCATTTCGAGACTAGTTTATTCAAACCGCGGTCCCTAGCACCCGCCCTCTCCGGGCGGAAATGACGTCAGAGGAACATGACCAAAGTCTCCCCCCGCGCGCTGGCTATTTGTGAGCCTGCGCAGAAAGTGGGTTGGCACAACCTAATCCAAGCATAAACTAAACTCATTTACCATACGGTTGTCAGCTTAATTTTTTCGGTAAAACAGACTTTTGTAAAATTCTGGTTAAATTTATTTGTTTTTAAAGTTGGTATTGATATCTTTTATTTGATCTTTATCTGCATTCTCAGTCAGGATTCAATTCTTCCCACAGGTTGGGTTTAATCCACTCAGGGTTCTCCGGAAGCGGAATAAAGCCCTTCAAAAAATCAAGAAAATGCTTTTGAGAGGAGAGCTCGTGGCCACGACGGTGAGTTCCAGTGGCAGTCACTAGATCAGACCCCTTCACAACAAACTCGTTTCCAGCAGCTCAACGTCTGATATTTTTAGGTTCTGCCCATAGCTACAGAAGTCATGGATCGGTTAGAGCGACGTGAAACTTGTATCACAAGCACTCATTCTGCCTTTCGTTTAATCTGAATGAGAATATTCTTTGGAAAATAATACTCTGATCAACCCAGGCTTATTAAATGTAGAGTCACACAGCAGAGACCCGGAGGCTTCAGCTCATTGTGGAAAAGTGACCAGCTTAGCCATTTACCACCACTTGGTCAGATACTCCTTGAACGTGGCCATGTCTGTCTCCACCACTCTCTCGAACAATGTGGTCCACAATCCTCTAGATGTGAATAGTCCCTGCAGATCCCCTATAAACATCTTAGTCCTCACCTGGGTGCGTGGAATGGGCTGCCAGCAATGGTGGTAGAGACAGATACAATAGAGACTCTCAGATAGGTACATGGTGCTTAGAAAAATAAAGGGCTGTGCCAGGCAATTTCTAGAGTAGTTTCTATGGTCGGCACAACATTGTGGGCTGAAAGGCCTGTAGTGTGCAATGTTGAAAATATTCTCTCTTAATTTTGTGCACTTCTACTAGGTCCCTGCCCTTAGCCTCCTCTGCTCCAGGGAAAACAAACCAGCCTATCCAGTCTGTCCCCATAACAGATGCTCCATCACACACAACATCCCTCTGAATCTCCACTGCTGCCTCTCCAGAGCAATCACATCTTTCCTGTAGTGTGGTGTGTATAATACTCCAGCTGTGGCCTGCAGAAAGGTTTCATAAAGTTCTTGTGTTTGTCTTCCTGGCCAGCAACCCACATGCCTTCCTTACCCATATAACAGCCTCATCCTATCTACCTGTGTGCCTCCTTCAGCAATCCATAGACTTGTACACCCAGCTGTCCATGCTATAACAATCAGCAGAAACTACCTCTCTTCAGCCCAGTTCTCAGGGCTGATGCTCAGGTGGTGAGATCTCTCTCAGCTGATGCAGAAGATTCACCAGCAGCTCAGGCTGGAACACCAGACACATAGCGGCAGCATCCAAACAGGCCTTTCACCAGGACACTCACTGACAAGTCTGTACATCTCCTGATTCCCATCGATCCCCCCCCCCCCCCCCCCGGTCTCTACACTCAATCTACACACACCACAGGCAACTGAGAGCAGCTCATGCATTTTTGAGATATGGAGAAAACCTATGCAATCACAGGGAGATTGCGCAGCACCCCAGATCAGGAATTGAGCCCCGATTCTTTGGAGTTCTGAGACTACTTCTCTACTACTGATACACCACTCTGCCTCTTGCTCTTTCCTTACCTTCGCCTCACCTCATGCTCCAAGGTAAAGGCAAGTTTACGTATGCACAATGCAATTAAATTGGAATTGGTTTATTGTTATCATATATACAGTGTCTTGCATGTTGTTTATACAGATCAGACTCTGAACATTGAGGTCGAACAAGGTAAAACAATAACAGAATGCAGAATAAAGTCGAACAGCTACAGGGAAAGTGCAGAGCAGGTCAAGGAGGTAGAGTGGGAGAGCAAGCTCAGGTTCAAATTCAAGTTCAATTAACCACCTATGAATACAGCAAAACGAAACAGTGTTCCTCCGGGCCAAGGTGCAAATCATATTACCAACAGCACACAGTGTACAGCAGAAATAGCATATTTGGTTACAAACAGAAAAACATCCAGTCATGAAGGAAAAGTAATTATATAGCCCAAGTCCCTGAGTGGCATGACTGTGGATTTACAAAAATTTGTTCAGATTCAGCTTGCTCTTCCACTGAGCAAACACTGGGGAGTAGCACAAAGTCAACACCAGAGGACAGTACCAAACACTGGAGAGCAGCACCGAGCGAACACTGGAGAGCAGCACCGAAGGGCAGCAATAAGCGAACACTGGAGGGAAGTGCTGAGCAAACACTGGAGGACAGCACTGATTGAATTCCACCATGCTCCATAGAGAATCTTTCACTCTGCCTTGGTGTCCCCTCTCCCTGGTCACCTGCAACAGGTGACCCCGTGGTGTGGCTCTAGTCCAGGCATGGGCAAACTATGGCCCGCGGGCCATATGCTTTTTAAGCTTTTTAATCTGGCCCGCAGAACTTGATGAAATTATATTAATAAACCTTGTTAACGTTTTTTTCCCCGCAATTCTGGCGTTTTCCCAATAGATGACGCACTCTATATACATTGACCTTTGTTGAGGTGCAGCGTATTACTCCACATTTGCGCTTTACTCTTTGTTCGGCTCGACCAATTTGTGTGAACAGGCGTTCAGCGTCATGAACATCAACAAAGCCAGCCACAGATCCAAGTTAACTGACCAACACCTCAGATCCATCCGGAGAATCGCCACAACAAAACTAAATCCAGACTTTGATGCGCTGGCTAAAATGGGAGACCAACAACACTGTTCCCACTGAAATTAAAAATAAGTTTCTTCATTGTGTTATGTAAAAAATGCATTTGAAAATATTTTTTTCAATAAGCCTTACATGTTACATGTCATTTCTGTTAAGTGATGGACATGAGTAGTGCGCAGGTGCACGTACGTTCTCAAAATAACAAAATGCGCTCCAGATCAAATAATGCGCTCCGCATACTGGCGCGCTGTCATTGTTCTGTCTTTGTGCTGGTCGCTGTTGAGTTTTGGCACAGGGGACAATTGAATAAGAAGGAGCAGGACAAGTAGACCCGCATCTCCTACTGTTTTTGAAATAAAGACAGTCAGGAGGAGAGTGATGATGATAATATCTTGAAGGATAACAGAATTTTCAGTGCTTTAAAATAATAACTGTTACTATTAAAAAAGCTGTATTTTATTCATTTAATTTTCAGTGTTTTAAAAGTCATTTCAATAAATAGCTAAATACCATGGGACTTCAAAGACAGATATTTTGTTGTAATTTTCATTTTCATTTTCAATTGAAATTAAAGCACATGTTTTCTACATATCCTGTGATATTTTATTTTCTCTTATGAGGTGTATTACCAAAACACTCCGTCCATCTGCTCCTGGTCCGGCCCCCCTGTCAAATTTTAGAACCCTTTGTGGCCCACAAGTCAAAAAGTTTGCCCACCCCTGCTCTAGTGCCACAACCAAGGCATTGCAACTTCCCTGCTGTTGGCTTTGCCAATGAACCAGTGAACTGGACTGGCAGAATTCTACATCAACAATGTCCAGAAGGCTGTTGTGATCCCAATAAAAACATCCAAGACAATCATTCACTCCATTTGTTGGACTGTGCACCTTCTTGGCACAATGGTATGTAACAAGTCCAGGTGAAAACACAACAGTGCCAACTCCAGCACTATCGAGAAACTCACTGATGGGATCGTCTTGCAGTACCTGATGTTCCTAGCATCCCACAGTGACTTTTGATTGTAAACAACATATACAGGGTGAAGAAATGCACTTTTGATTGGACACTGAGTGGCTATAGTGGCCAAGTGCACCCCATCTTAGAATGCATCCATCTTACGAAGTAATTACCTTGAGCACAGGTACAGGTTGTCAGGAATCATGTTGTGAGTATCACGGTTATGAGTGAAAGATGTTCGTAATTGGGAGTTTAATATCCAAGGATACACAATCTATCAAAAAGACAGGCAGGTGGGGAGAGGAGGAGGAGAGGCTCTGTTGGTAAAAAATGAAATGAAATCTTTAGAAAGAGGTGACATAGGATCAAAAGATGTAGAATCATTGTGGATAGAGTTAAGGAATTGCAAGGTTAAGGAAACCAAAATGGGAGTTAGTTACAGGCCTCTGAATAGAAGGCAGGATGCGGTCTACAAATTACAGCGAGAGATAGAAAAATCATGTCAAAAAAGTAATGTTACATTAGTGTTGTGATGGAAAATAACTGGTTCTTTGAGCCTCAACAGTAGAGGCCTGGACACACACAATTTTAATAATAAGTAATTTATTTACAAGGGGAAGTCGGGTCAACACAAGCAACTACAATACACAGGAAGCGGTGTGGGGACAGGGTACGGTTACACAAACAAAGAACAAGGGAAAAGCACTACAACAGCTATCCCCCTTGACCTTGGATAGCTGCAGCTCCCTTAACAGGACAAACCATAAACCTTCCCAAACATAAATCAATCCACTTACTTTCAATGAAGTGGTCTGTAAGAGAGGGCTAGCCAAGGCCAAGTCTCACCTTTTAAAGCATGGGGCTGGGCGAGTTAATCCAATTAAGGTGACCAATAATTTAGGTGTGCATTGATTAGTTGGGAGGGACCAAATGTTGATTGGCATGTGGTGTATCCTCCGACCAGCCAGGTGGCAGTGCATCTGTCACGTGGCCGGTATCTCTGGCTACACTCCACCCCTCGGAAGACACACCACATCGCCAACACACATAAGAGGGTGAAACAAAATCGCATATTACAGAAATAACCAATTTTGAGCAGCTAAGTAATTACAGATTACTTAATCAGCTGCATGCGCAACATAGTATAGAAATGGCTATGAGTACAAGAATGAGGGTGATGGACCAGTGAATGACAGTTGTCCACCACCCCCCTAGGGACCCAAACGGCCACCAATTGCCCCATGAGGTGTTGTGCTGGAGGAGCCGGTCCCTTGAATTTTGAATTTTAGCCACCCAGTCCCGAATGTGAGCTGCCAAGTGAGTGATGTTGCTGGACTCATCAGGGATAAAGGTTACCTTACCAACCACCGCACACGTTCCACCATCAGCAGCGTGTAGGTGGTCCAGGGCCATTCGGTTCTGCAGGGCGGCCATCCTGACAGCTGTCAGTTCTGCCGCCGTTCGGGTGAGGGCATCCTCCGTGTGTTGCAGTGCCACTGCCGTCTCGTTGGCCAGAGTCTCGACCACACTGGCCATCTGGATCACCTCCAGGGACAGCCATAGCTGGGAAAGGCTATCATCCAGAACCTCTGGGCCTCTGTAATTGCCCTCCTGTCCCGGTGGCCGCTGTACGTCGGATGCTCCCCAAAGTCATTCAGGGGGTGGATGAAGGGCACCACATAAGCTGGACAGCAGCAGCCGTTCCAGCTCGTGGGAAGCCACGGGTAGGCGCGGTGGCCGCAGATCCAGTGGGTCCCGTTTAGGGTCCAGGGAGCTCGCAGCTTAGCGGCATCGTCGGCAGTGGTCACTGGGGCACCCGGGTACCTGTTTCGCTGACAGTTGCTGTGACCAACGGAAAAGTTAGAAGTGTGCGCATTGCGGACTCTGCACCAGCATTTGTTAGGTATACTCAGTGGCTGTGGAATAACTCTGAGGGTGGGGACTCGGGTGGAGGTCAAATTGTAGGGAGGGAAATACCAGTTCCTGAAGCACCCACCCCATCGGGGGTCAAGGGACGAGATGTTGTGTAGTGGGGAGGAGAGTGGTGGGGGACTGCCAGCAGCCCCCCCCCCCCCCCCCAAACAGATATACCAAAACCAGCAGGAGCAAACAGTCTGTGTAAACAGTTCATCTCAATGTCATCCAGCGGGATCGGCTTGAGTGGCAGCGCATCATCAGCGTGTGCTGGGGCCCGCAAGCAGATCCCCAGTCCGATCTGTTGGTGTTGCTGGCAAACTCGTAAGCGACCCTGAGGAAGGTGTTGGCAGCTGTCACGGAGCCGAGCATCGCAGCGACCAGGAGGGATGACTGGAGTCGCACCATTGTCCTGTAGAGGGAGACGGGGGTGCAGGGGTGGGGGTAGGTGTAGGAGGCAACTCATTCCCGTCTGGTTAAATGCCGGGTATGTATACAGGACAAATCAGATTTGCCCGGAATGGCAACCCAGCGGGTGTCCCCTGGACCGCGCGCAACAATTTCTCCCTTTCTGGGGAGGCTCTGCGGTTGTCTGATCCATACTCTGCCCGATTCCCAGTCGGGAGATGGGGACTGTGCCAGGTGGCGGGCCAGTGGGGATCCCCCTTGGCTAGTGGGCCGTGTGTTTAACTGGTCGACGGCCTGCTGAAGGACACTTAGCCACCTCTGCAGCGTGTGAGAGGGTGTCAGAGTGCGTATCTTTTCCTTGAGCAGGCCGTTCATTCTTTCAATTAAGCCCGATGCCTGGGGGTGGTGGGGTATATGGAACAGCCACGAGATCCCCGCCTCAGCCGCCCAGGTCTGGGCTTTGGTCCCAGCAAAGTGTGAGCCCTGATCGGATTGTACCTCCCATGGGACCCCATAGAGAGAGGAGAGGTGCTGTAATCCTCTGATGGTGCCGTTCCGGTCGGCCCTCTCACAGGGCACCGCCAACAGGACACCCGAGTATGTGTCCACCATCGTGAGGACATACTGCTTCTTATTCTGTCGCGGGAGCGGTCCAACATAGTCAATTTGCAATACCTGACCCGCTCCCGTGCAAGGCGACACCGAATTGTTCAGCCCAGCGCCGCGTGCCACCTTTGCAGTGTGCCCACGCAGCTAGTGCACTGGGGTCTGTGTCAGGGGTGGAAGTGGTGGCAGATGATATTTGGACAGCCTGGTCCACAACAGCGTTAAACGTTGCCTCTTCATTATCTTTCCCGGTATGGGCATCCACATGGTGGACAGAAATTTTTCTGTGGGTAGCCTGGTCCTAAATGAGACGCCAGTGGTGCTGTCCCCAGAGGGGACGTCCGTGTATTTCCCACCCCATGTCTTGCCACCGGGCCATCCGCACTGCAATGCCGTTAGCTACTGCCCAGGAGTCAGTATAGATGTGGTGTTTTGGAGGATGAGGGCTACTGCCGAGGAGTCAGTATAGATGTGGTGTTTTGGAGGATGAGGGCTACTGCCGAGGAGTCAGTATAGATGTGGTGTTTTGGAGGATGAGGGCTACTGCCGAGGAGTCAGTATAGATGTGGTGTTTTGGAGGATGAGGGCTACTGCCGCCAGCTCGGCAAGTTGACTGGAACCCTCACCCTCGGTGGTTAAAATTTTACCCGTGGCGGGATGAAGTGCTACCGCTTTCCAAAATTGTTTACCCCCTTTCCAGCGGCTGGAGCCATCTGTGAACCAGGCGCGCCGTTTGCTGTCGGGGTCGAGGGAATCGAAGGGTTGACCCCAACATGCTGGGGAGGGTTGTACCTCGGGGATGTCTGGGGCAGGGTCCTGGGACTGAGGGAAAGCCATGACTTGTTCATGGAGGCGGCTGACCCCTTCAGGATCGGGCTCAGCCCGGTCTGCAATGTACCACTTCCACTTGACAATGGAGGACCTCTGGGCACGGCGCTCCTTGTGGGTAGAATCGGGGGACTTGACCCATCGCATTATGGGGAGATGGGGGCGAAGGACGACAGGGTCGGTGCCTGTCTGGTGTTCTGTGGCGAGGAGTACCAGGTAGCAGGCTAGTAGCTGGCGCTCGAAGGGGCTGTAGAGCACTGCCGCTTCAGGTAGGGACTTAGTCCGGAAACCGAGGGGGACTCTACACCCTGGGGTCTTCTGCCAGAAGCTCCACTCGGCGACCGTCTCGCTCGCTGAGACCTGCAACTCAAAAGGCAGACCCGCCTGGCGGGAAGAAAGTGGCATGGCTTGTTCCACCCCCGGAATGTATCCTCGGGATCAATGTTTAAAAGGGACAATCATTTGAAACAAACAGGGGCAAGTTCACCTTCGGCATCGCGCGAGCCACTATTGTCGTCGGGGCGGCTAAGTGGGAGCCAATTGTTATTCCCCCCCTGCAAGATCATCTGTAACAGTCAGTACAGAGTGCCGGGGGGGGGGCAAGAAATCGCAGACTCCATTCAAGTCCTGTTACGGGAGGGAATTATTAGAACCGCTGCCTCGCCTTTCAATAGCTCCATTTGGCCCGTCCGTAAGAGGAACGGCTCCTGGCGGATGACCGTTGATTATAGGCAATTGAACAAGGCTGCACCCCCCCTCGCCGCCGCTGTACCTGACATTGTCACCATTATTGAAGGCATCGCAGGCCGTCCCCATAAACCCCGGTACGCTGTCGTCGATTTAGCAAATGCATTTTTCTCGATTCCCCTGCACTCAGATAGCAAAAACCAGTTTGACTTTACTTGGGATGGCAGTGTATCCAGAGATACCGGCCACGTGACAGATGCACTGCCACCTGGCTGGTCGGAGGACACACCACACGCCAGTCAACATTTAGTCCCTCCCAAATAATCAATGCACACCTAAATTATTGGTCACCTTAATTGGATTAACTCACCCAGCCCCATGCTTTAAAAGGTGAGACTTGGCCTTGGCTAGCCCTCTCTTACAGACCACCTCATTGAAGGTAAGTGCATTGATTTATGTTTGGGAAGGTCTATGTTTGTCCTGGTAAGGGAGCTGCAGCTATCCAAGGTCAAGGGGGATAGCTGTCATAGTGCTTTTCCCTTGTTCTTTGTTTGTGTAACCGTACCCTGTCCCCACACCGCTTCCTGTGTATTGTAGTTGCTTGTGTTGACCCAACTTCCCCTTTTAAATAAATTACTTATTATTAAAATTGTGTGTGTCCAGGCCTCTACTGTTGAGGCTCAAAGAACCAGTTATTTTCCATGACAATGTTAGTCATGGGGGTATTTCAATATGCAGATGGACTGGAAAAATTATGTTGATGCTGAGAGAATTTGTGGAATGCCTCTGAGGTGGTTTTCTGAAGCAGCTTGTGTTTGAGCTCACTAGGGGATCAGAAATTCTGGAGTCTGAGTATATGATTAGGGAGCTTAAGGTAATAGAACTCTTAGGAAACAGTGATCATAAAATGACAGAATTCACCTTGCAATTTGAGAGGGAGAAGCTAATGTCAGTTGTATTGGTACTACACTGCAGTAAAGGGAATTACAGAGGCATGAGAGAGGAAATGGCTGAAGTTTATTTGAAGTGTATTCTAGGACAGGTGCAGGATAGATGCATCCCAAAGAAGAGGAAGTACTCCAAAGGCAGGATGACACAGGGTTAGTCAAAAGCAAAAGAGGGTGTAATGGAGCAGACATACGCTTAAAAACATGAGAGGAAAAGTTGAAATATGAAGGTAGGTTATCTAATAATATCAAAAATGTTACCAGAAGTTTTATCAGATATAAAAAGAATAAGAGAGGTGAGAGTAAATATTGGACCATTGGGAAATCATGCTGGAGAGATAGTTTCAGGTGACAAGGAAATGGCTGATGAACTGAACAAGTATTTTGCATCAGTCTTCACTGTGGAAGACACCAGCAGTATGTCAGACGTTTGAGAGTGTCGGGGCAGAAGTGAGTACAGTTGCTATTACTAGGAAAACTGAAAGATTTGAATGTAGTTCAGTCACCTGGACCCGATGGACAACACACCAAGGTTCTAAAAGGCAGCTGAAGAGATTGTAGAGGCTTTAGCAATGATCCTTTAAGAATCAATAGATTCCGACATGGTTCCACAGGTTTGGAAAATTGCAAAACGGGGCAGAAGTTTAAGGGAAACACGAGGGGGTATTTCTTTACTCAAAGAGTGATAGCTGTGTGGAATGAGCTTCCTGTAGAAGTAGTAGAGGCCAGTTCAGTTGTGTCATTTAAGGTAAAATTGGATAGGTATATGGACAGGAAAGAAGTGGAGGGTTATGGGCTGAGTGCGGGTAGGTGGGACTAGGTGAGATTAAGGGTTCGGCACGGACTAGGAGGGCCAAGATGGCCTGTTTCCATGCTGTGATTGTTATATGGTTATATGGTTATACAGTTCCAAATCACCTTCAGCAGTTATGTACACAGCATTAACACAAAGTGCATTGAATAGAAAGTGATGCATTCAGTACAATGGAGTGTACAGTTCAATTTTACTGAAAACTAATGTGCTAACTAGATGTAAACTTTATTATTTTACTCAGCATATGATTTAGAGCAGTCGGCCACCAACTTTATGAGTGTACTACCAAAGCTCCAGAAGTTACTTTCAGTAATATCATCCTTTATACACTGTGGAACATTAGCGTTTACAAAACTAAACCAAGTCATTGGCTGTTACACTCTGAACATCATGAGGTAGGTTCCAGAATTCAGGTTGGATATGAGTATTCCATGGGACTGAGCAGTCTACAGGCAATATCTATACAATTCCAATTCACCCTGAGTATTTATGTACACAGCCTTAACACAAAATGCATTGAATAGAAAGTACTGCTTTCAGTTCAATGGAGTGTACAGATCAATTTTGCTGAAAACTACTATGTGCTAACTTGATGTAAACTGTATCAATCTGCTTCCTATATGATTTAGAGTAGTCTGCCAGCAATTTTATGAGTGCACTACTGAAGCTCCAGAAGGTACTTTCAGTAGCATCATCTTTTGTACACTGTGGAACATTAGCGTTTACAGATCTAAACAAAGTCCTTGGCTGTTCCACTCTGAACATTATGAGGTAGGTTCCTGAATTCAGCTTGCATTTCACTATTCCATGGCACTGAGTGCTCTACATGCAATATCTATACAGTTCCAAATCACCTTCAGCAGTTATGTACACAGCGTCAACACAAAGTGCATTGAATAGAAAGTGATGGATTCAGTACAATGGAGTGTACAGTTCAATTTTACTGAAAACTAATGTGCTAACTTGATGTAAACTTTATTATTTTACTCAGCATATGATTTAGAGTAGTCGGCCACCAACTTTATGAGTGTACTACCAAAGCTCCAGAAGTTACTTTCAGTAACATCATCCTTTCTACACTGTGGAACATTAGCGTTTACAGAACTAAACGAAGTAATTGGCTGTTACACTCTGAACATCATGAGGTAGGTTCCAGAATTCAGTTTGGATTTGAGTATTCCATGGGACTGAGTACTCTACATGCAATATCTATACACTTCCAATTCCCCCTGAGTATTTATGTACACAGCATTAAAACAAAATGCTTTGACTAGAAAGTACTGCATTCAGCTGAATGCAGTGTGTAGTTCAATTTTGCTGAAAACTACTATTTGATAACCTGATGTAAACCTATTAATCTGATACCTATATGACTTAGAGTAGTCCGCCACCAATTTCATGAGTGCACTACCAAAGCTCCAGAAGTTACTTTCAGTAGAATCAGCTTTTTACACAGTGGATGTATAGCGTTTACTGAACTAAAGCAAGTCACTGTTTGTTGCACTCTAAACTTTATGAGGTAGGTTCCTGAATTCAGCTTGGATTTGAGTATTCCATGGGACTGAGCCCTCTACATGCACTATCCATACAGTTCCAATTCACCCTGAGTATTTATGTACACAGCCGTAACACAAAATGCATTGAATAGAAAGTACTGCATTCAGTTCAATGGATTGTACAGCTCAATTTTGCTAAAATCTACTATGTGCTAACTTGATATAGACCTTATTAATCTGCTTCCTATATGATTTAGAATAGTCTGCCACCAGCTTTATGAGTAAACTACCAAAGCTCCAGAAGTTACTTTCAGAAACATCATTCTTTCTACACTGTGAAACATTAGCGTTTACAGAACTAAACCAAGTCATTGGTTTTTACACTCTGAACGTCATGAGGTAGGTTAGAGAATTCAGGTTGGATTTGAGTATTCCATGGGTCTGAGTACTCTACATGCAATATCTATACAGTTTTAATTACCCCTGAGTATTTATGTACACAGCATTAACACAAAATGCATTGAATATAAATTACTGCATTTTTCTGAATGCAGGGTGCAGTTCAATTTTGCTGAAAACTACTATGTGCTAACTTGATGTAAAACTTATTATTCTGATTCCTATATGATTTAGAGTAGTCTGCCAGCAATTATATGAGTGCACTAGCTAAGCTCCAGAAGTTACTTTCAGTGGCATCATCTTTTGTACAATGTGGAACATTAGCATTTACAGATCTAAACAAAGTCCTTGGCTGTTCCACTCTGAACATTATGAGGTAGGTTTCTGAATTCAGTTTGCATTTCAGTATTCCAGGGCACTGAGTACTCTACATGCTTTATCAATGCAGTTCCAAATCAGACTGAGTAGTTATGTACACAGACCTCTCACAAAATGCATTGATTAGAAAGTAGTGCTTTCAGCTCAGTGGAGTGTACAGTTCAATTTTGCTGAAAACTAGAATTGCTAACTAGTTGTAAACTTTATTATTGTACTCACCATATGATTTAGAGTAGTCTGCCACCAATTTTATGAGTTTACTAGCAAAGCTCCAGAAGTTACTTTCAGTAGAATCAGCTTTTTACACAGTGGATGTATAGCGTTTACTGAACTAAAGCAAGTCGCTGATTGTTTCACTCTAAACTTTATGAGGTAGGTTCACGAATTCAGCTTGTATTTGAGTATTCCATGGGACTGAGCACTCTACATGCACTATCCATACAGTTCCAATTCACCCTGAATATTTATGTACACAGCCTTAAAACAAAATGCTTTGAATAGAAAGTACTGCATTTTTCTGAATGCAGGGTGCAGTTCAATTTTGCTGAAAACTACTATGTGCTAACTTGATGTAAAACTTATTATTCTGATTCCTATATGATTTAGAGTAGTCTGCCACCAATTATATGAGTGCACTAGCTAAGCTCCAGAAGTTACTTTCAGTGGCATCATCTTTTGTACACTGTGGAACATTAGCGTTTACAGATCTAAACAATGTCCTTGGCTGTTCCACTCTGAACATTATGAGGTAGGTTCCTGAATTCAGCTTGCAATTCAGTACTCCATGGCACTCAGTACTCTACATGCCATATCCATACAGTTCCAAATCAGACTGAGTAGTTATGTACACAGCCTTAACACAAAATGCATTGATTAGAAAGTAATGCTTTCAGCTCAATGGAGTGTACAGTTCAATTTTGCTGAAAACTACTAAGTGCTAACTAGATGTATACCTTATTACTTTACTCACCATATGATTTAGAGTAGTCTGCCACCAACTTTATGAGTGTACTACCAAAGCTCCAGAAGTTACTTTCAGTAGAATCAGCTTTTTACACAGTGGATCTATCGCGCTTACTGAACTAAAGCAAGTCACTGGTTGTTTCACTCTAAACTTTATGAGGTAGGTTCCTGAATTCAGCTTGGGTTTGAGTATTCCATGGTACTGAGCACTCTACATGCAATATCTATATAGTTTTAATTAATCGTGAGTATTTATGCACACAGCCTTAACACAAAATGCATTGACTAGAAAGTACTGCATTCAGGTCATGGAGTGTACAGTTCAATTTTGCTGAAATCTACTATGTGCTAACTTGATATAAACCTTATTAATCTGCTTCCTATATGATTTAGATTAGTCTGCCAGCAATTTTATGAGTGCACTACCAAAGCTCCCGAAGGTACTTTCAGTAGCATCATCTTTTGTACACTGTGGAACATTAGCTTTTACAGATCTAAACAAACTCCTTGGCTGTTCCACTCTGAACATTATGAGGTAGGTTTCTGAATTCAGCTTGGATTTGAGTATTCCATGGCACTGAGTACTCTACATGCAATATCTATACAGTTCCAATTCCCCCTGAGAATTTATTTACACAGCCTTAAAATAAGATGCATTGAATAGAAAGTACTGCCTTCTACTGAATGCAGTGTATATTTCAATTTTGCTGAACCCTATATGCTAACTTGATGTAAACCTTATTATTCTGCTTCCTATATGATTTAGACTAGTCTGCCAGCAATTATATGAGTTCACTACCAAAGGTCCAGAAGTTACTTTCAGTGGCATCATCTTTTGTACACTGTGGAACATCAGCTTTTACAGATCTAAACAAAGTTGTTGGCTGTTACAATCTGAACATTATGAGGGAGCTTCCTGAATTCAGCTTACATTTCAGTATTCCATGGCACTGTGTACTCTACATACAATATCTATACAGTTCCAAATCAGACTGAGTAGTCATGCACACAGCCTTAACACAAAATGCATTGATTAGAAAGTAATGCTTTCAGCTCAATGGAGTGTACAGATCAATTTTGCTGAAAAATACTATGTGCCAACTAGATGTAAACATTATTTTACTCACCATATGATGTAGAGTAGTCTGCCACCAAATTTATGAGTGTACTACCAAACCTCCAGAATTTACTTTCAGTAACATCATCCTTTATACACTGTGGAACATTGGCCTTGACAGACCTAAACCAAGTCATTGGCTGTTACACTCAGAACGTCATGAGGTAGGTTCCAGAATTCAGCTTGGATTTGAGTATTCTATGTGACTGAGTACTCTTCATGCAATATCTATACAGTTCCATTTCCCTCTGAGAATTCAGATGAATGCAGTACTTTCTATTCAATGCATTTTGTGTTAAGGCTGTGTACATAAATACTCAGGGGGAATTGGAACTGTATAGATATTGCAAGTAGAGTACTCAGTCCCATGGAATACTCAAATCCAACCTGAATTCTGGAACCTACTTCATGACGTTCATTGTGTAACAGCCAATGACTTGGTTTAGTTCTGTAAAGGCTAATGTTCCACAGTGCATAAAGGATGATGTTACTGAAAGCAACTTCTGGAGCTTTGGTAGTACACTCATAAAGTTGGTGGCAGACTACTCTAAATAACAGGCTGAGTAAAATAATAAAGTTTACTTCCAGTTAGCACTTATTGGTTTTCAATTAAATTCAACTGCACACTACATTGTGTGAATGCATCACTTTCTACTCAATGCATTTTGTGTTGACGCTGTGTACATAACTGTTGAAGTTGATTTCGAACTGTATAGATATTGCATGTAGTGTTCTCAGTGCCATGGAATAGTGAAATGCAATCTGAATTCAGGAACCTACCTCATAATGTTCAGAGTGGAACAGCCAAGGACTTTCTTTAGATCTGTAAACGCTAATGTTCCACAGTGTACAAAAGATGATGCCACTGAAAGGAACTTGTGGACCTTTGAGAGTGCACTCGTGAAATTGGCGGCAGACTACTCTAAATCATAGAGGAATCAGAATAATAAGGTTTACATCAAGTTAGCACATAGTAGTTTTCTGCCAAATTGAACTGTACACTGCATTGAGCTGATTGCAGTACTTTCTAATCAATGCATTTTGTGTTAAGGCTGTGTACATAAATACTCAGGGTGAATTGGAACTGTATTGATATTGCATATAGAGTGCTCACTCCTATAAAATACTCAACTCAAAGCTAAATTCGGGAACCTACCTCATAACGTTTAGAGTGCAACAACCGGTGACTTGATTTAGTTCAGTAAATGCTATATTTCCATCTTGTAAGAAAGGTGATTCTACTGAAAGTAACTTCTGGAGCTTTGGTAATACACTCATAAAATTGTTGGCAGACTACTCTAAATCAGATGTTGAGTAAAATAATAAGGTTTTCATCAAGTTAGCACTTAGTAGTTTTCAGCAAAATTGAACTGTACACTCCATTGAGCTGAAAGCAATACTTTCTAATCAATGCATTTTGTGTTAAGGCTGTGTACGTAACTACTCAGTCTGATTTGGAACTGTATAGATATTGTATGTAGAGGACACAGTGCCTGGGAATACTGAAATGCAAGCTGAATTCAGGAACCTACCTCATAATGTTCAGAGTGGAACAGCCAAGGACTTTGTTTAGATCTGTAAACGCTAATGTTCCACAGTGTACAAAAGATGATGCTACTGAAAGTACCTTCTGCAGCTTTGGTAGCGCACTCGTAAAATTGCTGGCAGACTACTCTAATTCATATAGGAAGCAGATTAATAAGGTATACATCAAGTTAGCACATAGTAGTTTTCAGCCAAATTGAGCTGTACACTCCATTGAACTGAATGCAATACTTTCTATTCAATGCATTTTGTGTTAAAGCTCTGTACATAAATACTCAGGGTGAATTGGAACTGTATAGATATTGCATGGAGAGTGCTCAGTCCCATGGAATACTCAAATCCAAGCTGAATTCGGGAACCTACCTCATAAGGTTTTGAGTGCAAGAAACAGTGACTTGCTTTAGTTCAGTAAACGCTCTAGTTCCACTGTAAGAAAGGTGATTCTACTGAAAGTAACTTCTGGAGCTTTGATAGTACACTCATAAAATTGGTCGCAGACTACTCTAAATCAGATGGTGAGTAAATTAATAATGTTTACATTTAGATATCACTTAGTACTTTTCAGCAAAATTGAACTGTACACTCATTTGAGCTGAAAGCATTACTTTCTAATCAATGCTTTTTGTTTTAAGGCTGTGTACATAACTACTCAGTCTGATTTGGAACTGCATAGATATTGCATGCAGAGTACTCGGTGCCATGGAATACTGAAATGCAAGCTGAATTCAGGAACCTACCTCATAATGTTCAGAGTGCAACAGCCAAGGACTTTTAGATCTGTAAACGCTAATGTTCCACAGTGTACAAAAGATGATGCCACTGAAAGTAACTTCTGGACCTTTGGTAGTGAACTCATAAAATTGGTGGCAGACTACTCTAAATCATACAGGAAGCAGAATAATAAGGTTTACATCAAGTTAACACATAGTAGTTTTCAGGAAAATTGCATTGTACACTGCTTTCAGCTGAATGCAGTATTTTCTATTCAATGCATTTTGTGTTAAGGCTGTGTACATAAATACTCAGGGTGAATTGGAATTGTATTGATATTGCATGAAGAGTGCTCAGTCCCATGGAATATTCAAATCCAAGCTGAATTCGGGAGCCTACCTCATAACGTTCAGAGTGCAACAATGAATGAATGGGTGTTTCTCGGACTGGCTGGAGGTGACTGGTGGGGTAGAACTGGGCTCTGTATTGGGACCACAGCTCTTTACGATTTATGTCAATGATTTAGATGAGGGCATTGAAAACTATATCAGCAACTTGCTAACGATACTAAACTGGGTGGCAGTGTGACATGCGAAGAGGACGTTAGGAGAATGCAGGGAGACTTGGATAGGCTGGGTGAGTGGGCAGATACTTGGCAGATGTCATTCAATGTGAATTTATCCACTTTGGAAGCAGGAACAAGAGGGCAGAGTATTGTCTGAACGGTGTCGAGTTAGGTAAGGGAGAAATGCAAAGAGACCTAGGAGTCCTAGTTCACCAGTCAATGAAGGTGAATGAGCAAGTGCAACAGGCAGTGAAGAGGGCTAATGGAATGTTGGCCTTTATTACAAGGGGAATTGAATACAAGAGCAAGGATGTCCTTTTGCATTTGTACAAGGCCCTGGTGAGACCACACCTGGAATATTGTGTACAGTTTTGGTCTCCAGGTTTAAGGAAGGACATTCTGGCAGTTGAGGAAGTGCAGCGTAGATTCACTAGGTTGATTCCTGGGATGGCAGGGCTGTCTTACGCAGAGAGATTGGAGAGATTGGGCTTGTACACGCTGGAATTGAGGAGATTGAGAGGGGATCTGATTAAAATGTTTAAGATAATTAAAGGATTTGATAGGATTGAGGCAGGAAATATGTTCCAGATGTTGGGAGAGTCCAGTACCAGAGGGCATGGATTGAGAATAAGAGGTCAGTTATTTAAAACAGAGTTGAGGAAGAGCTTCTTCTCACAGAGAGTTGTGCAGGTGTGGAATACACTACCTCGGAAGATGGTGGAGGCCAATTCTCTGGATGCTTTCAAGAAGGAGCTAGATAGATATCTGATGGATAGGGGAATCAAGGGATATGGGGACAAGGCAGGGACTGGGTATTCATAGTGAATGATCAGCCATGATCTCAGAATGGCGGTGCAGACTCGAGGGGCCAAATGGTCTACTTCTGCACCTATTGTCTATTGTCTACATCAATAGGCAGGGCGAATTGGAACAGTATAGATATTGCATGTAGAGTACTCAGTCCCATGGAATACTCAAATCCAAGCTGAATTCAGGAACCTACCTCATAATGTTCAGAGTGGAACAGCCAAGGACTTTGTTTAGATCTGTAAACACTAATTTTCCACAGTGTACAAAAGATGATGCTACTGAAAGTACCTTTCTGGAGCTTTGGTAGTGCATTCATAAAATTGCTGGCAGACTACTCTAAATCATATAGGAAGCAGAATAATAAGGTTTACATCGTTAGCACATAGTAGTTTTCAGCAAAATTGAACTGTACACTGCATTGAGCTCAAAGCAGTACTTTCTATTCGAAGTATTTTGTGTTAAGGCTGTGTACATAAATACTCAGGGGGAATTGGAACAGTATAGATATTGCATGTAGTGTACTCAGTGCCATGGAATACTGAAATGCAAACTGAATTCAGGAACCTACCTCATGACGTTCAGAGTTTAACAGCCAATGACTTGGTTTAGTTCTGTAAACACTCATGTTCCACAGTGTAGAAAGGATGATGTTTCTGAAAGTAACTTCTGGAGCATTGGTAGTACACACATAAAGCTGGTGGCACTCTACTCTAAATCATATGCTGAGTAAAATAATAAAGTTTACATCTAGTTAGCACTTATTAGTTTTCAGTAAAATTGAAAGGTACAGTCCATTGTTCTGAATGCATCACTTTCTATTCAATGCATTTTGTGTTAACGCTGTGTACATAACTGCTGACGGTGATTTGGAACTGTGGATATTGCATGTTGAGAAATCGGGGCCATGGAATAGAGAAATGCAAACTGAATTCAGGAACCTACCTCATAATGTTCAGAGTGGAACAGCCAAGGACTTTGTTTAGATCTGTAAACGCTAATGTTCCACAGCGTACAAAAGATGTTGCTACTGAAAGGACCTTCTGGAACCTTGGTAGTGCACTCATAAAACTAGTGGCAGACTACTCCAAATCATATAGGAAGCAGAATAATAGGGTTTACATCAAGTTATCACATGGTAGTTTTCAGCAAAATTGAACGATACACTGCATTCAGCTGAATGCAGTACTTTCTATTCAATGCACTTTATGTTAAGGGTGTGTACATAAATACTCAGGGGGAATTGGAACTGTATTGATATTGCATGTAGAGTGCTCAGTCCCATGGAATACTCAAATCCAAGCTGAATTCGGGAACCTACCTCATAACGTTCAGAGTGCAACAACCAGTGACTTGCTTTAGTTCAGTAACCGCTATAGTTCCACTGTGTAAGAAATGTGATTCTACTGAAAGTCACTTCTGGAGCTTTGGTAGTACACACATAAAGTTGGTGGGCGACTACTCTAAATCATATGCTGAGTAAAATAATAAAGTTTACATCTAGTTAGCACATTAGTTTTCAGTAAAATTGAACTGTACACTCCATGGTACTGAAAGCATCACTTTCTATTCAATGCATTTTGTGTTAACACTGTGTACATAACTGCTGAAGGTTATTTGGAACTGTGTAGATATTGCATGTAGAGTACTCAGTGCCATGGAATACTGAAATGCAAGCTGAATTCAGGAACATACCTCATAATGTTCAGAGTGGAACAACCAGTGACTTGCTTTAGTTCAGTAACCGCTATGGTTCCACTGTGTAAGAAAGGTGATTCTACTGTAAGTCACTTATGGAGCTTTGGTAGTACACTCATAAAATTGGTGGCAGACTACTCTAAATCATATCGTGAGTAAAATAATAAAATTTACATCTACTTAGCGCTTCTAGTTTTCAGCAAAATTGAACTGTACACTCCATTGAGCTGAAAGCATTACTTTCTAATCAATGCTTTTTGTGTTAAGTCTGTGAACATAACTACGCAGTCTGATTTGGAACTGCATAGATATTGCATGTAGAGTACTCAGTCCCATGGAATACTCATATCCAAGCTGAATTCTGAAACCTACCTCATGACATTCAGAGTTTAACAGCCAATGACTTGGTTTAGTTCTGTAAAGGCCAATGTTCCACAGTGTATAAAGGATGATGTTACAGAAAGTAACTTCTGGAGCTTTGGTAGTACACACATAAAGTTGGTGGGCGAGTACCCTAAATCATATGCTGAGTAAAATAATAAAGTTTACAGCTAGTTAGCACATTAGTTTTCAGTAAAATTGAACTGTACACTCCATTGTACTGAAAGCATCACTTTCTATTCAATGCATTTTGTCTTAACACTGTACATAACTGCTGAAGGTTATTTGGAACTGTATAGATATTGCATGTAGAGTACTCAGTGCCATGGAATACTGAAATGCAAACTGAATTCAGGAACCTACCTCATAATGTTCAGAGTGGAACAGCCAAGGAGTTTGTTTAGACCTGTAAACGCTAATGTTCCACAGTGTACAAAAGATGATGCCACTGAAAGTAACTTCTGGATCTTTGGTTGTGCTCTCATATAATTGATGGCAGCCTACTCTAAATCATATATACGAAGTAGAATAATAAGGTTTACATCAAGTTAGCACATGGTAGTTTTCAGCAAAATTGAACTATACACAGCATTCCGCTGAATGCAGTACTTTCTATTCAATGCATTTTATGTTAAGGCTGTGTACATAACTTCTGCAGGGGGAATTGGAACTGTATAGATATTGCATGTAGAGTACTCAGTCCCATGGAATACTGAAATGCAAACTGAATTCAGGAACCTACCTCATGACGTTCAGAGTTTAACAGCCAATGACTTGGTTTAGTTCTGGAAACGCTAATGTTCCACATTATAGAAAGGATGATGCTTCTGAAAGTAACTTCTGGAGCTTTGGTAGTACACTCATAAAGCTGGTGGCAGACTATTCTAAATAATATGGTGAGTGATGTAATAAGGTTTACATCTAGTTAGCACAGTAGTTTTCAGCAAAATTGAACTGTACTGAACTGTACATTGAGCTGAAAGCATTACTTTCTACTGAATGCATTTTGTCTTAAGACTGTGTACATAACCACTCAGTCTGATTTGGAACTGTATAGATATTGCACTTAGACAACTCAGTGCTATGGAATAATGAATGCAAGCTGAATTCATGAACCTACCTCATTATGTTCAGAGTGGAACAGCCAAGGACTTTGTTTAGTTCTGTAAACGCTAATGTTCCACAGTATAGAAAGGATGATGTTTCTGAAAGTAACTTCTGGAGCTTTGGTAGTACACTCATAAAGCTGGTGGCAGACTACTCTAAATAATATGGTGAGTGATGTAATAAGGTTTACATGCAATAGTCTACATGCAATATCTATACAGTTCCAATTCCCCCTGTGAATTTATGTACACAGCCTTAACATCAAATGCATTGAATACAAAGTGATGCATTCAGTACAATGGAGTGTACAGTTCAACTTTGCTGAAAACTACTAAGTGATAACTAGATGTAAACCTTATTACGTTACTCACCGTATGATTTAGAGTAGTCTGCCACCAATTTTATGGGTGTACTACCAAAGCTCCATAAGTTAATTTCAGTAGAATTACATTTCTTACACAGTGGATCTATCGCGTTTACTGAACTAAAGCAAGGCACTAATTGTTTCACTCTAAACTTTATGAGGTAGGTTCCGGAATCCAACTTGGATTTGAGCATTCCATGGGACTGAGCACTCTACATGCTATATCTATACAGTTCCAATTCACCCTGAGTATTTATGTACACAGCCTTAAACCAAAAAGATTTGAATAGAAAGTACTGCTTTCAGGTCATTGGAGTGCACAGTTCAATTTTGCTGAAAACTGCTATGTGCGAACTTGCTGTAAACCTTATTATTCTGCTTCCTATATGAATTACAGTAGTCTGAAAGCAATTTTATGAGTGCACTAGCAAAGCGCCAGAAGTTACTTTCAGTAGAATCACCTTTCTTACACAGTGGATCTATCGTGCTTACTGAACTAAAGCAAGTCACTGGTTGTTTCACTCTAACCTTTATGAGGTAGGTTCCCGAATTCAACTTGGATTTGAGTATTCCATGGTACTGAGCACTCTACATGCAATATCTATACAGTTTTAATTAACCTTGAATATTTATGCACACAACCTTAACACAAAATGCATTGAATACAAAGTACTGCATTCAGGTCATTGGAGTGTACAGTTCAATTTTGCTGAAAACTACTTAGTGATAACTAGATGTAAACGTAGTTACGTTACTCACCATATGATTTAGAGTAGTCTGCCACCAATTTTATGGGTGTACTACCAAATCTCCATAAGTTACTTCCAGTAGAATCACATTTCTTACACAGTGGATCTATAGCGTTTAGTGAACTAAAGCAAGTCACTGGTTGTTTCACTCTAAACTTTGAGGTAGGTTCCCGAATTCAGCTTGGATTTGAGTATTCCATGGGACTGAGCACTCTACATGCTATATCTATACAGTTCCAATTCACCCTGAGTATTTATGTACACAGCCTTAAACCAAAAAGATTTGAATAGAAAGTACTGCTTTCAGGTCATTGGAGTGCACAGTTCAATTTTGCTGAAAACTGCTATGTGCGAACTTGCTGTAAACCTTATTATTCTGCTTCCTATATGAATTACAGTAGTCTGAAAGCAATTTTATGAGTGCACTAGCAAAGCGCCAGAAGTTACTTTCAGTAGAATCACCTTTCTTACACAGTGGATCTATCGTGCTTACTGAACTAAAGCAAGTCACTGGTTGTTTCACTCTAACCTTTATGAGGTAGGTTCCCGAATTCAGCTTGGATTTGAGTATTCCATGGTACTGAGCACTCTACATGCAATATCTATACAGTTTTAATTAACCTTGAGTATTTATGCACACAACCTTAACACAAAATGCATTGAATACAAAGTACTGCATTCAGGTCATTGGAGTGTACAGTTCAATTTTGCTGAAAACTACTTAGTGATAACTAGATGTAAACGTAGTTACGTTACTCACCATATGATTTAGAGTAGTCTGCCACCAATTTTATGGGTGTACTACCAAATCTCCATAAGTTACTTCCAGTAGAATCACATTTCTTATACAGTGGATCTATAGCGTTTAGTGAACTAAAGCAAGTCACTGGTTGTTTCACTCTAAACTTTGAGGTAGGTTCCCGAATTCAGCTTGGATTTGAGTATTCCATGGGACTGAGCACTCTACATGCAATATCTATACAGTTCCAATTCACCCTGAGTATTTATGTACACAGCCTTAACAGAATGCATTGAATAGAATGTACTGCATTCAGGTCATTGGAGTGTACAGTTGAATTTTAATGAAAACTACTAAGTGCTAACTACATAAACCTTACTATTCTACTCACCATATGATTTAGAGTAGTCTGCCACCAAATTTATGAGAGTACTACCAAAGCTCCAGAAGTTACTTTCAGTTGAATCACCTTTCTTACACAGTGGATCTATCGCGCTGACTGAACTAAAGCAAGTCACTGGTTGTTTCACTCTAAACTTTATGAGGTAGGTTCCCGAATTCAGATTGGAATTGAGTATTCCATGGTACTGAGCACTCTACATGCAATATCTATACAGTTCCAAATCAGACAGTAGTTATGTACACAGCCTTCACACAAAATGCAATGATTAGAAAGTAATGCTTTCAGCTCAATGGAGTGTACAGTTCAACTTTGCTGAAAACTACTAAGTGATAACTAGATGTAAACCTTATTACGTTACTCACCATATGATTTAGAGTAGTCTGCCACCAATTTGATGAGTGTACTACCAAAGCTCCAGAAGATACTTTCAATGCAATCACCTTTCTTACACAGTGGATCTATCGCGTTTACTGAACTAAAGCAAGTCACTGGTTGTTTCACTCTAAACTTTATGAGGTAGGTTCCCGAATTCAGCTTGGATTTGAGTATTCCATGGTACTGAGCACTCTACATGCAATATCTATACAGTTTTAATTAACCTTGAGTATTTATGCACACATGCTTAACAAAAAATGCATTGAATAAAAAGTACTGCATTCAGGTCATTGGAGTGTACAGTTCAATTTTGCTGAAAACTGCTATGTGCGAACTTGCTGTAAGCCTTATTATTCTGCTTCCTATATGAATTGCAGTGGTCTGAAAGCAATTTTATGAGTGCACTACCAAAGCTCCAGAAGGTACTTTCAGTAGCTTCATCTTTTGTACACTGTGGAACATTAGCGTTTACAGATGTAAACAAAGTCCTTGGCTGTTCCACTCTGAACATTATGAGGTAGGTTCCCGAATTCAGCTTCCATTTCAGTATTCCATGTGACTGAGCACTCTACATGCAATATCAATACAGTTCCAATTCACCCTGAGTATTTAGGTACACAGCCTTAACACAAAATGCATTGAATAGAAAGTACTGCATTCAGGTGTTCGCAGGGCCGTGACCCTTTCTAGGACAGTTACAGGATGCTTTCACAGGGACGGGACCCTTCCTCGGACACAGGACCAGAATGTTTTTGCAGGGCTGCGACCCGTTCTAGGTCACAGTGCCAGGATGCTTTCACAGGGCTGGGACCTTTTCTGGGACCCAGGGCCAGGATGCTTTTGCAGACCCGTGACCTTTTCTAGGACACAGGGCCAGGAGGCTTTCGCAGGGCCATGACCTTTTCTAGGACACAGGGCCAGGATGCTTTTGCAGGGCAGGGACCTTTTCTGGGACACATGGCCAGGATGCTTCCGCAGGGCCGGGAGCTTTCCTTGGACACAGGGCCTGGATACTTCCGCAGGGCCGGGTCCCCTCCTTGGACACAGCGCCAGGAACCTTTCACAGGGCCGGGACCCTTCCTTGGACACAGGGCCTGGATGTTTTCACAGGGCCGGGACCCTTTCCAGGACACATGACCAAGATGCATCCGCAGGGCCGGGCCCCTTCCTTAGACACAGGGACAGGATGCTTTCGCAGGGCCATGACCCTTGATAGGACAGGGCCCGGATGCTTTCGCAGGGCCGGGACTCTCTCTAGGACACATGGCCAGGATGCATCCGCAGGGCCGGGCCCCTTCCTTGGACACAGGGCCAGGAGGCTTTCACAGGGCCGGGACCCTTCCTTGGACACAGGGCCAGGATGCTTTCGCAGAGCCGTGACCCTTTCTAGGACAGGACCAGTATGCTTTCGCAAGGCTGGGACTCTTTCTAGGACAGGGCCTGGATGCTTCCTCAGGGCCGGGTCCCCTCCTTGGACACTGGGCCAGGAACCTTTCACAGGGCCGGGACCGTTTCTATGACACGGGGCCAGGATGCTTTCGCAGGGCCGGGACACTTTCTAGGACACAGGGCCAGGATGCTTTTCACAGGGCCGGGACCCTTCTGTGGACACAGGGCCAGGATGCTTCTGCAGGGCCGGGACCCTTCCTTGGACACAGGGCCAGTATGCTTTCACAGGGCCGTGCCCCTTTCTAGGACAGGGCTAGGATGCATCCGCAGGTCCGGGCCCCTTCCTTGGACACAGGGCCAGGATGCCTTCGCAGGGCCATGACCCTTTCTAGGACAGTGCCCGGATGCTTTCGCAGGGCCATGACTCTTTCTAGGACAGGGCCAGGATGCTTTCACAGGGCTGGGACCCTTTGTAGGACACAGGACCAGGATGCTTTCACAGGGCTGGGACCCTTTCTGGGACACAGGGCCAGGATGCTTTCACAGGGCTGGGACCCTTTCTAGGCCAGGGCAGGGATGCTTCCGCAGGGTCGGGACCCTCTCTAGGACACATGGCCAGGATGCATCCGCAGGGCCGGGCCCCTTACTTGGACACAGGGCCAGAGTGCTTTTGCAGGGCCGGGACCCTTTCTAGGATAGTGCTAGGATGCTTTTGCAGGGCCGGGACATTTTCTGGGACACATGGCCAGGATGCTTCCACAGGGCCGGGACCTTTCCTTGGACACAGCGCCTGGATGCTTCCGCAGGGCCGGGTCCCCTCCTTGGACACATGGCCATGAATCTTTCACAGTGCCGGGACCGTTTCGATGACACAGGGCCAGGATGCATTCACAGGGCCGGGACCCTTCTTTCGACACAGGGCCAGGATGATTCTGCAGGGCCGGGACCCTTCCTTGGACACAGGGCCAGGATGCTTTCACAGGGCTGGGACCCTTTATAGGACACATGGCCAGGATGCATCCGTAGGGCCGGGACCCTTTCTAGGACACAGGGCCAGGATGCTTTCGCAGGGCCGGGACCCTTCCTTGGACACAGGGCCAGAATGCTTTCACAGGGCTGGGACACTTTCTGGGACACAGGGCCAGGATGCTTTCGCAGGGCCGGGACTCTTCCTTGGACACAGGGCCAGGATGCTTTCACAGAGCCGGGACCCTTTCTAGGGCACAGGGCCAGGATGCTTTTGCAGGGCCGGGACCCATCCTTGCACACAAGGCCAGGATGCTTTCGCAGGGCCGTGACCCTTTCTAGGACACAGGGCCAGGATGCTTTCGCAGGGCCAGGACACTTTCTAGGACGCAGATCCAGGAGGCTACCGCTGGGCC
This sequence comes from Hypanus sabinus, assembly GCF_030144855.1. Lineage (NCBI taxonomy): Eukaryota > Metazoa > Chordata > Chondrichthyes > Myliobatiformes > Dasyatidae > Hypanus > Hypanus sabinus. Next base: position 70,591,649 of record NC_082718.1, on the reverse strand, counting down.
GTGACCCTTTCTAGGACACTTGGCCAGGATGCTTTCGCATGACCGGGACCCTCTCTAGGACACAGGGCCCCGATGCTTTCGCAGGACGGGGACCCTTACTTGGACTCAGGGCCAGGATGCTTTCAGAGGGCCGTGACCCTTTCTAGGACACTTGGCCAGGATGCTTTCGCATGGCCGGGACCCTTTCTAGGACACAGGGCCCGGATGCTTTCGCAGGACGGGGACCCTTCCTTGGACACAGGGCCAGGATGCTTTTGTAGGGCTGGGACCCATCCTTGGACACAGGGCCAGGATGCTTTCGCAGGGCCGTGACCCTTTCTAGGACACGGCCAGGATGCTTTCGCAGGGCCAGGATCCTTTCTAGGACACAGGGACAGGATGCTTTCGCAGGGCCATGAGCCTTTCTAGGACAGGGCCCGGATGCTTTCGCAGGGCCGTGAGTCTTTCTAGGACACAGGGCCAGGATGCTTTCGCAGGGCCGGGACCCGTTCTAGGACACAGCGCCAGGATGCTTTCGCAGGGCCGAGACCCATACTTGGACAGGGCCAGGATGCTTTCACAGGGCCGGGACCCTTCCTTGGACACAGGACCAGGATGCTTTCAGAGGGCCGTGACCCTTTCAAGGACACTTGGCCAGGATGCTTTCGCATGGCCGGGACCCTTACTAGGACACAGGGCCCGGATGCTTTCGCAGGGCGGGGCTCCTTCCTTGGACACAGGGCCAGGATGCTTTCGCATGGCCGGAACCCTTACTAGGACACAGGGCCCGGATGCATCCGTAGGGCAGGGCCCCTTCCTTGGACACAGGACCAGGATGCTTTCAGAGGGCCGTGACCCTTTCTAGGACACTTGGCCAGGATGCTTTCGCATGGCCGGGACCCTTACTAGGACACAGGGCACTGATGCTTTCGCAGGGCGGGGCCCCTTCCTTGGACACAGGGCCAGGATGCTTTTGTAGGGCCAGAACCAATCTTGGACACAGGGCCAGGATGCTTTCGCATGGCCGGAACCCTTACTAGGACACAGGGCCCGGATGCATCCGTAGGGCCGGGCCCCTTCCTTGGACATAGGGACAGGATGCTTTCGCAGGGCCAGGACCCTTTCTAGGACAGGGCCCGGATGCTTTCGCAGGGCCGTGAGTCTTTCTAGGCCACAGGGCCAGGATGCTTTCGCAGGGCTGGGACACTTTCTAGGACACAGGGCCAGGATGCTTTCACAGGGCTGTGACACTTTCTGGGACACAGGGCCAAGATGCTTTCACAGGGCTGGGACCCTTTCTGGGACACAGGGCCAGGATGCTTTTGCAGGGCCGCGACCTTTTCTGGGACACATGGCCAGGATGCTTCCGCAGGGCCGGGAGCTTTCCTTGGACACAGGGCCTGGATGCTTCCGCAGGGCCAGTTCCCCTCCTTGGACACAGGACCAGGAACCTTTCACTGGGCCGGGACCGTTTCTAGGACACAGGGCCAGGATGCTTTCGCAGGGCCGGGACCCTAACTTGGACACAGGGCCAGGATGCTTCTGCAGGGTCGGGACACTTCCTTGGAGACAGGGCCAGGATGCATTCACAGGGCCGGGAAGATTCCTTGGACACAGGGCCAGGATGCTTCCGCAGGGCCGGGACCCCTCCTTGGACACAGGGCCAGGATGCTTTCACAGGGCCGGGACCCTTTCACAGGGCCGGGACCCTTTCTAGGGCACAGGGCCAGGATGCTTTTGCAGGGCCGGGACCCATCCTTGGACACAGGGCCAGGATGCTTTCGCAGGGCCAGGACCCTTTCTAGGACGCAGAGCCAGGAGGCTGTCGCAGGGCCGTGACCCTTTCAAGGACACTTGGCCAGGATGCTTTCGCATGGCTGGGGCCCTTCTAGGACACAGGGCCAGGATGCTTTCACAGGGCTGGGACCCTTTCTAGGACAGGGCAGGGATGCTTCCGCAGGGCCGAGACCCATACTTGGACAGGGCCAGGATGCTTTCACAGGGCCGGGACCCTTCCTTGGACACAGGACCAGGATGCTTTCAGAGGGCCGTGACCCTTTCTAGGACACTTGGCCAGGATGCTTTCGCATGGCCGGGACCCTTTCTAGGACACAGGGCCCCGATGCTTTCGCAGGACGGGGACCCTTCCTTGGACACAGGGCCAGTATGCTTTTGTAGGGCTGGGACCCATCCTTGGACACAGGGCCAGGATGCTTTCGCAGGGCCGTGACCTTTTCTAGGACACAGGGCCCGGATGCTTTCGCAGGACGGGGACCCTTCCTTGGAAACAGGGCCAGGATGCTTTTGTAGGGCTGGGACCCATCCTTGGACACAGGGCCAGGATGCTTTCGCAGGGCCGGGACCCGTTCTAGGACACAGGGCCAGGATGCTTTCGCAGAGCAGGGACACTTTCTAGGACAGTGCCAGGATGCTTTCGCAGGGCCGAGACCCATACTTGGACAGGGCCAGGATGCTTTCACAGGGCCGGGACCCTTCCTTGGACACAGGACCAGGATGCTTTCAGAGGGCCGTGACCCTTTCTAGGACACTTGGCTAGGATGCTTTCGCATGGCCGGGACCCTTACTAGGACACAGGGCCCGGATGCTTTCGCAGGGCGGGGCCCCTTCCTTGGACACAGGGCCAGGATGCTTTCGCATGGCCGGAACCCTTACTAGGACACAGGGCCCGGATGCATCCGTAGGGCCGGGCCCCTTCCTTGGACACAGGACCAGGATGCTTTCAGAGGGCCGTGACCCCTTCTAGGACACTTGGCCAGGATGCTTTCGCATGGCCGGGACCCTTACTAGGACACAGGGCCCGGATGCTTTCGCAGGGCGGGGCCCCTTCCTTGGACACAGGGCCCGGATGCATCCGTAGGGCCGGGCCCCTTCCTTGGACACAGGGACAGGATGCTTTCGCAGGGCCATGACCCTTTCTAGGACAGGGCCGGGATGCTTTTGCAGGGCCGTGAGTCTTTCTAGGCCACAGGGCCAGGATGCTTTCGCAGGGCTGGGACCCTTTCTAGGACACAGGGCCAGGATGCTTTCACAGGGCTGTGACACTTTCTGGGACACAGGGCCAAGATGCTTTCACAGGGCTGGGACCCTTTCTGGGACACAGGGCCAGGATGCTTTTGCAGGGCCGCGACCTTTTCTGGGACACATGGCCAGGATGCTTCCGCAGGGCCCGGAGCTTTCCTTGGACACAGGGCCTGGATGCTTCCGCAGGGCCAGTTCCCCTCCTTGGACACAGGACCAGGAACCTTTCACTGGGCCGGGCCCGTTTCTAGGACACAGGGCCAGGATGCTTTCAGAGGGCCGTGACCCTTTCTAGGACACTTGGCCAGGATGCTTTCGCATGGCCGGGACCCTTACTAGGACACAGGGCCCGGATGCTTTCGCAGGGCGGGGCCCCTTCCTTGGACACAGGGCCAGGATGCTTTTGTAGGGCCAGAACCAATCTTGGACACAGGGCCAGGATGCTTTCGCATGGCCGGAACCCTTACTAGGACACAGGGCCTGGATGCATCCGTAGGGCCGGGCCCCTTCCTTGGACACAGGGACAGGATGCTTTCGCAGGGCCATGACCCTTTCTAGGACAGGGCCCGGATGCTTTCGCAGGGCCGTGAGTCTTTCTAGGCCACAGGGCCAGGATGCTTTCGCAGGGCTGGGACACTTTCTAGGACACAGGGCCAGGATGCTTTCACAGGGCTGTGACACTTTCTGGGACACAGGGCCAAGATGCTTTCACAGGGCTGGGACCCTTTCTGGGACACAGGGCCAGGATGCTTTTGCAGGGCCGCGACCTTTTCTGGGACACATGGCCAGGATGCTTCCGCAGGGCCGGGAGCTTTCCTTGGACACAGGGCCTGGATGCTTCCGCAGGGCCAGTTCCCCTCCTTGGACACAGGACCAGGAACCTTTCACTGGGCCGGGACCGTTTCTAGGACACAGGGCCAGGATGCTTTCGCAGGGCCGGGACCCTAACTTGGACACAGGGCCAGGATGCTTCTGCAGGGTCGGGACACTTCCTTGGAGACAGGGCCAGGATGCATTCACAGGGCCGGGAAGATTCCTTGGACACAGGGCCAGGATGCTTCCGCAGGGCCGGGACCCCTCCTTGGACACAGGGCCAGGATGCTTTCACAGGGCCGGGACCCTTTCTAGGGCACAGGGCCAGGATGCTTTTGCAGGGCCGGGACCCATCCTTGGACACAGGGCCAGGATGCTTTCGCAGGGCCAGGACCCTTTCTAGGACGCAGAGCCAGGAGGCTGTAGCAGGGCCGTGACCCTTTCAAGGTCACTTGGCCAGGATGCTTTCGCATGGCTGGGGCCCTTCTAGGACACAGGGCCAGGATGCTTTCACAGGGCTGGGACCCTTTCTAGGACAGGGCAGGGATGCTTCCGCAGGGCCGAGACCCATACTTGGACAGGGCCAGGATGCTTTCACAGGGCCGGGACCCTTCCTTGGACACAGGACCAGGATGCTTTCAGAGGGCCGTGACCCTTTCTAGGACACTTGGCCAGGATGCTTTCGCATGGCCGGGACCCTTTCTAGGACACAGGGCCCCGATGCTTTCGCAGGACTGGGACCCTTCCTTGGACACAGGGCCAGTATGCTTTTGTAGGGCTGGGACCCATCCTTGGACACAGGGCCAGGATGCTTTCGCAGGGCCGTGACCTTTTCTGGGACACAGGGCCCGGATGCTTTCGCAGGACGGGGACCCTTCCTTGGAAACAGGGCCAGGATGCTTTTGTAGGGCTGGGACCCATCCTTGGACACAGGGCCAGGATGCTTTCGCAGGGCCGTGACCCTTTCTAGGACACAGGGCCAGGATGCTTTCGCAGGGCCAGGACCCTTTCTAGGACACAGGGCCAGGATGCTTTCGCAGGGCCGGGACCCGTTCTAGGACACAGGGCCAGGATGCTTTCGCAGAGCAGGGACACTTTCTAGGACAGTGCCAGGATGCTTTCGCAGGGCCGAGACCCATACTTGGACAGGGCCAGGATGCTTTCACAGGGCCGGGACCCTTCCTTGGACACAGGACCAGGATGCTTTCAGAGGGCCGTGACCCTTTCTAGGACACTTGGCCAGGATGCTTTCGCATGGCCGGGACCCTTACTAGGACACAGGGCCAGGATGCTTTCGCATGGCCGGAACCCTTACTAGGACACAGGGCCTGGATGCATCCGTAGGGCCGGGCCCCTTCCTTGGACACAGGACCAGGATGCTTTCAGAGGGCCGTGACCCCTTCTAGGACACTTGGCCAGGATGCTTTCGCATGGCCGGGACCCTTACTAGGACACAGGGCCCGGATGCTTTCGCAGGGCGGGGCCCCTTCCTTGGACACAGGGCCAGGATGCTTTCGCAGGGCAGGGACCCTTTCTAGGACAGTGCCAGGATGCTTTCGCAGGGCCGGGACATTTTCTGGGACACATGGCCAGGATGCTTCCGCAGTGCCGGGAGCTTTCCTTGGACAGTGCCTGGATGCTTCCGCAGGGCCGGGTCCCCTCCTTGGACAAATGTCCAGGAACCTTTCACAGGTCCGAGACCGTTTCTGGGACACAGGGCCAGGATGCTTTCGCAGGGCAGGGAAACATTCTAGGACAGTGCCAGGATGCTTTCGCAGGGCCGAGACCCATTCTTGGACAGGGCCAGGATGCTTTCGCAGGGCCGTGACCTTTTCTAGGACACAGGGCCCGGATGCTTTCGCAGGACGCGGACCCTTCCTTGGAAACAGGGCCAGGATGCTTTTGTAGGGCTGGGACCCATCCTTGGACACAGGGCCAGGATGCTTTCGCAGGGCCAGGACCCTTTCTAGGACACAGGGCCAGGATGCTTTCGCAGGGCCGGGACCCGTTCTAGGACACAGGGCCAGGATGCTTTCGCAGAGCAGGGACACTTTCTAGGACAGTGCCAGGATGCTTTCGCAGGGCCGAGACCCATACTTGGACAGGGCCAGGATGCTTTCACAGGGCCGGGACCCTTCCTTGGACACAGGACCAGGATGCTTTCAGAGGGCCGTGACCCTTTCTAGGACACTTGGCCAGGATGCTTTCGCATGGCCGGGACCCTTACTAGGACACAGGGCCCGGATGCTTTCGCAGGGCGGGGCCCCTTCCTTGGACACAGGGCCAGGATGCTTTCGCATGGCCGGAACCCTTACTAGGACACAGGGCCCGGATGCATCCGTAGGGCCGGGCCCCTTCCTTGGACACAGGACCAGGATGCTTTCAGAGGGCCGTGACCCCTTCTAGGACACTTGGCCAGGATGCTTTCGCATGGCCGGGACCCTTACTAGGACACAGGGCCCGGATGCTTTCGCAGGGCGGGGCCCCTTCCTTGGACACAGGGCCAGGATGCTTTTGTAGGGCCAGAACCAATCTTGGACACAGGGCCAGGATGCTTTCGCATGGCCGGAACCCTTACTAGGACACAGGGCCTGGATGCATCCGTAGGGCCGGGCCCCTTCCTTGGACACAGGGACAGGATGCTTTCGCAGGGCCATGACCCTTTCTAGGACAGGGCCCGGATGCTTTCGCAGGGCCGTGAGTCTTTCTAGGCCACAGGGCCAGGATGCTTTCGCAGGGCTGGGACACTTTCTAGGACACAGGGCCAGGATGCTTTCACAGGGCTGTGACACTTTCTGGGACACAGGGCCAAGATGCTTTCACAGGGCTGGGACCCTTTCTGGGACACAGGGCCAGGATGCTTTTGCAGGGCCGCGACCTTTTCTGGGACACATGGCCAGGATGCTTCCGCAGGGCCGGGAGCTTTCCTTGGACACAGGGCCTGGATGCTTCCGCAGGGCCAGTTCCCCTCCTTGGACACAGGACCAGGAACCTTTCACTGGGCCGGGACCGTTTCTAGGACACAGGGCCAGGATGCTTTCGCAGGGCCGGGACCCTAACTTGGACACAGGGCCAGGATGCTTCTGCAGGGTCGGGACACTTCCTTGGAGACAGGGCCAGGATGCATTCACAGGGCCGGGAAGATTCCTTGGACACAGGGCCAGGATGCTTCCGCAGGGCCGGGACCCCTCCTTGGACACAGGGCCAGGATGCTTTCACAGGGCCGGGACCCTTTCTAGGGCACAGGGCCAGGATGCTTTTGCAGGGCCGGGACCCATCCTTGGACACAGGGCCAGGATGCTTTCGCAGGGCCAGGACCCTTTCTAGGACGCAGAGCCAGGAGGCTGTAGCAGGGCCGTGACCCTTTCAAGGTCACTTGGCCAGGATGCTTTCGCATGGCTGGGGCCCTTCTAGGACACAGGGCCAGGATGCTTTCACAGGGCTGGGACCCTTTCTAGGACAGGGCAGGGATGCTTCCGCAGGGCCGAGACCCATACTTGGACAGGGCCAGGATGCTTTCACAGGGCCGGGACCCTTCCTTGGACACAGGACCAGGATGCTTTCAGAGGGCCGTGACCCTTTCTAGGACACTTGGCCAGGATGCTTTCGCATGGCCGGGACCCTTTCTAGGACACAGGGCCCCGATGCTTTCGCAGGACGGGGACCCTTCCTTGGACACAGGGCCAGTATGCTTTTGTAGGGCTGGGACCCATCCTTGGACACAGGGCCAGGATGCTTTCGCAGGGCCGTGACCTTTTCTGGGACACAGGGCCCGGATGCTTTCGCAGGACGGGGACCCTTCCTTGGAAACAGGGCCAGGATGCTTTTGTAGGGCTGGGACCCATCCTTGGACACAGGGCCAGGATGCTTTCGCAGGGCCGTGACCCTTTCTAGGACACAGGGCCAGGATGCTTTCGCAGGGCCAGGACCCTTTCTAGGACACAGGGCCAGGATGCTTTCGCAGGGCCGGGACCCGTTCTAGGACACAGGGCCAGGATGCTTTCGCAGAGCAGGGACACTTTCTAGGACAGTGCCAGGATGCTTTCGCAGGGCCGAGACCCATACTTGGACAGGGCCAGGATGCTTTCACAGGGCCGGGACCCTTCCTTGGACACAGGACCAGGATGCTTTCAGAGGGCCGTGACCCTTTCTAGGACACTTGGCCAGGATGCTTTCGCATGGCCGGGACCCTTACTAGGACACAGGGCCCGGATGCTTTCGCAGGGCGGGGCCCCTTGCTTGGACACAGGGCCAGGATGCTTTCGCATGGCCGGAACCCTTACTAGGACACAGGGCCTGGATGCATCCGTAGGGCCGGGCCCCTTCCTTGGACACAGGACCAGGATGCTTTCAGAGGGCCGTGACCCCTTCTAGGACACTTGGCCAGGATGCTTTCGCATGGCCGGGACCCTTACTAGGACACAGGGCCCGGATGCTTTCGCAGGGCGGGGCCCCTTCCTTGGACACAGGGCCAGGATGCTTTCGCAGGGCAGGGACCCTTTCTAGGACAGTGCCAGGATGCTTTCGCAGGGCCGGGACATTTTCTGGGACACATGGCCAGGATGCTTCCGCAGTGCCGGGAGCTTTCCTTGGACAGTGCCTGGATGCTTCCGCAGGGCCGGGTCCCCTCCTTGGACAAATGTCCAGGAACCTTTCACAGGTCCGAGACCGTTTCTGGGACACAGGGCCAGGATGCTTTCGCAGGGCAGGGAAACATTCTAGGACAGTGCCAGGATGCTTTCGCAGGGCCGAGACCCATTCTTGGACAGGGCCAGGATGCTTTCGCAGGGCCGTGACCTTTTCTAGGACACAGGGCCCGGATGCTTTCGCAGGACGCGGACCCTTCCTTGGAAACAGGGCCAGGATGCTTTTCTAGGGCTGGGACCCATCCTTGGACACAGGGCCAGGATGCTTTCGCAGGGCCAGGACCCTTTCTAGGACACAGGGCCAGGATGCTTTCGCAGGGCCGGGACCCGTTCTAGGACACAGGGCCAGGATGCTTTCGCAGAGCAGGGACACTTTCTAGGACAGTGCCAGGATGCTTTCGCAGGGCCGAGACCCATACTTGGACAGGGCCAGGATGCTTTCACAGGGCCGGGACCCTTCCTTGGACACAGGACCAGGATGCTTTCAGAGGGCCGTGACCCTTTCTAGGACACTTGGCCAGGATGCTTTCGCATGGCCGGGACCCTTACTAGGACACAGGGCCCGGATGCTTTCGCAGGGCGGGGCCCCTTCCTTGGACACAGGGCCAGGATGCTTTCGCATGGCCGGAACCCTTACTAGGACACAGGGCCCGGATGCATCCGTAGGGCCGGGCCCCTTCCTTGGACACAGGACCAGGATGCTTTCAGAGGGCCGTGACCCCTTCTAGGACACTTGGCCAGGATGCTTTCGCATGGCCGGGACCCTTACTAGGACACAGGGCCCGGATGCTTTCGCAGGGCGGGGCCCCTTCCTTGGACACAGGGCCCGGATGCATCCGTAGGGCCGGGCCCCTTCCTTGGACACAGGGACAGGATGCTTTCGCAGGGCCATGACCCTTTCTAGGACAGGGCCGTGAGTCTTTCTAGGCCACAGGGCCAGGATGCTTTCGCAGGGCTGGGACCCTTTCTAGGACACAGGGCCAGGATGCTTTCACAGGGCTGTGACACTTTCTGGGACACAGGGCCAAGATGCTTTCAGAGTGCTGGGACCCTTTCTGGGAAACAGGGCCAGGATGCTTTTGCAGGTCCGCGACCTTTTCTGGGACACATGGCCAGGATGCTTCCGCAGGGCCCGGAGCTTTCCTTGGACACAGGGCCTGGATGCTTCCGCAGGGCCAGTTCCCCTCCTTGGACACAGGACCAGGAACCTTTCACTGGGCCGGGACCGTTTCTAGGACACAGGGCCAGGATGCTTTCGCAGGGCCGGGACCCTAACTTGGACACAGGGCCAGGATGCTTCTGCAGGGTCGGGACACTTCCTTGGAGACAGGGCCAGGATGCATTCACAGGGCCGGGAAGATTCCTTGGACACAGGACCAGGATGCTTTCAGAGGGCCGTGACCCTTTCTAGGACACTTGGCCAGGATGCTTTCGCATGGCCGGGACCCTTACTAGGTCACAGGGCCCGGATGCTTTCGCAGGGCGGGGCCCCTTCCTTGGACACAGGGCCAGGATGCTTTTGTAGGGCCAGAACCAATCTTGGACACAGGGCCAGGATGCTTTCGCATGGCCGGAACCCTTACTAGGACACAGGGCCCGGATGCATCCGTAGGGCCGGGCCCCTTCCTTGGGCACAGGTACAGGATGCTTTCGCAGGGCCATGACCCTTTCTAGGACAGGGCCCGGATGCTTTCGCAGGGCCGTGAGTCTTTCTAGGCCACAGGGCCAGGATGCTTTCGCAGGGCTGGGACACTTTCTAGGACACAGGGCCAGGATGCTTTCACAGGGCTGTGACACTTTCTGGGACACAGGGCCAAGATGCTTTCACAGGGCTGGGACCCTTTCTGGGACACAGGGCCAGGATGCTTTTGCAGGGCCGCGACCTTTTCTGGGACACATGGCCAGGATGCTTCCGCAGGGCCGGGAGCTTTCCTTGGACACAGGGCCTGGATGCTTCCGCAGGGCCAGTTCCCCTCCTTGGACACAGGACCAGGAACCTTTCACTGGGCCGGGACCGTTTCTAGGACACAGGGCCAGGATGCTTTCGCAGGGCCGGGACCCTAACTTGGACACAGGGCCAGGATGCTTCTGCAGGGTTGGGACACTTCCTTGGAGACAGGGCCAGGATGCATTCACAGGGCCGGGAAGATTCCTTGGACACAGGGCCAGGATGCTTCCGCAGGGCCGGGACCCCTCCTTGGACACAGGGCCAGGATGCTTTCACAGGGCCGGGACCCTTTCTAGGGCACAGGGCCAGGATGCTTTTGCAGGGCCGGGACCCATCCTTGGACACAGGGCCAGGATGCTTTCGCAGGGCCAGGACCCTTTCTAGGACGCAGAGCCAGGAGGCTGTCGCAGGGCCGTGACCCTTTCAAGGTCACTTGGCCAGGATGCTTTCGCATGGCTGGGGCCCTTCTAGGACACAGGGCCAGGATGCTTTCACAGGGCTGGGACCCTTTCTAGGACAGGGCAGGGATGCTTCCGCAGGGCCGAGACCCATACTTGGACAGGGCCAGGATGCTTTCACAGGGCCGGGACCCTTCCTTGGACACAGGACCAGGATGCTTTCAGAGGGCTGTGACCCTTTCTAGGACACTTGGCCAGGATGCTTTCGCATGGCCGGGACCCTTTCTAGGACACAGGGCCCCGATGCTTTCGCAGGACGGGGACCCTTCCTTGGACACAGGGCCAGTATGCTTTTGTAGGGCTGGGACCCATCCTTGGACACAGGGCCAGGATGCTTTCGCAGGGCCGTGACCTTTTCTGGGACACAGGGCCCGGATGCTTTCGCAGGACGGGGACCCTTCCTTGGAAACAGGGCCAGGATGCTTTTGTAGGGCTGGGACCCATCCTTGGACACAGGGCCAGGATGCTTTCGCAGGGCCGTGACCCTTTCTAGGACACAGGGCCAGGATGCTTTCGCAGGGCCAGGACCCTTTCTAGGACACAGGGCCAGGATGCTTTCGCAGGGCCGGGACCCGTTCTAGGACACAGGGCCAGGATGCTTTCGCAGAGCAGGGACACATTCTAGGACAGTGCCAGGATGCTTTCGCAGGGCCGAGACCCATACTTGGACAGGGCCAGGATGCTTTCACAGGGCCGGGACCCTTCCTTGGACACAGGACCAGGATGCTTTCAGAGGGCCGTGACCCTTTCTAGGACACTTGGCCAGGATGCTTTCGCATGGCCGGGACCCTTACTAGGACACAGGGCTCGGATGCTTTCGCAGGGCGGGGCCCCTTCCTTGGACACAGGGCCAGGATGCTTTCGCATGGCCGGAACCCTTACTAGGACACAGGGCCCGGATGCATCCGTAGGGCCGGGCCCCTTCCTTGGACACAGGGCCAGGATGCTTTTGTAGGGCCAGAACCAATCTTGGACACAGGGCCAGGATGCTTTCGCATGGCCGGAACCCTTACTAGGACACAGGGCCCGGATGCATCCGTAGGGCCGGGCCCCTTCCTTGGACACAGGACCAGGATGCTTTCAGAGGGCCGTGAGTCTTTCTAGGACAGAAGGCCAGAATGCATTCACAGGGCTGGGACCATTTGTAGGTCACATGGCCAGGATGCTTTCGCAGGGCCGGGACCCTTCCTTGGACACAGGGCCAGGATGCTTCTGCAGGGCCGGGACCTTTTCTATGACACAGGGCCAGGATGCTTTCGCAGGGCCATGACCCTTTCTAGGACAGGGCCCAGATGCTTTCGCAGGGCCGTGAGTCTTTCTAGGACACAGGGCCAGGATGCTTCTGCAGGGCCGGGAGCGTTTCCAGGACACAGGGCCAGGATGCTTTCGCAGGGCCGGGACCGTTTCTAGGACACAGGGCCAGGATGCTTTCGCAGGGCAGGGACCCTTTCTAGGACAGTGCCAGGATGCTTTCGCAGGACCGGAACCCTTTCTAGGACACAGGACCAGGATGCTTTCACAGGGTTGGGACCCTTTCTAGGACACAGGGCCTGGATGCTTTCGCAGGGCCATGAGCCTTTCTAGGACCCAGGGCCAGGATGCTTTTGCAGGGCCGGGACCTTTTCTATGACACAAGGACAGGATGCTTTCGCAGGGCCATGACCCTTTCTAGGACAGGGCCCGGATGCTTTCGCAGGGCCGTGAGTCTTTCTAGGACACAGGGCCAGGAAGCATTCACAGGGCTGGGACCGTTTCTAGCACACAGGGCCAGGATGCTTTCGCAGGGCCGGGACCCTTCCTTGGACACAGGGCCAGGATGCTTCTGCAGGGCCGGGACACTTCCTTGGAGACAGGGCCAGGATGCTTCTGCAGGGCCGGGACCCCTCCTTGGACAAAGGGCCAGGATGCTTTCACAGGGCCGGGTCCGTTTCTAGGACACAGGGCCAGGATGTTTTCACAGGGCTAGGACCCGTTGTAGGACACAGGACCAGGATGCTTTCACAGGGCTGGGACTCTTTCTGGGACAGAGGGCCAGGATGCTTTCACAGGGCTGGGACACTTTCTGGGACACAGGGCCAGGATGCTTTTGCTGGGCCGGGACCGTTTCTAGGACACAGGGCCAGGAGGCTTTCGCAGGGCCATGACCCTTTCTAGGACACAGGGCCAGGATGCTTTTACAGGGCCGCGACCTTTTCTGGGAAACATGGCCAGGATGCTTCCGCAGGGCCGGGAGCTTTCCTTGGACACAGGGCCTGGATGCTTCCGCAGGGCCTGGTCCCCTCCTTGGACACAGGTCCAGGAACCTTTTACAGGGCCAGGACCGTTTCTGGGACACAGGGCCAGGTTGCTTTCGCAGGGCCTGGACCCTTCCTTGGACACAGGGCCAGGACGCTTCTGCAGGGCCGGGACCGTTTCTAGGACACAGGGCCAGGATGCTTTCGCAGGGCCGGGACCGTTTCTAGGACATAGGGCCAGGATGCTTTCGCAGAGCCGGGACACTTCCTTGGACACAGGGCCAGGATGCTTTCACAGGGCGGGACCCTTTCTAGGACACAGGGCCAGGATGCTTCCGCAGGGCAGGGACCCTTTCTAGGACAGTGCCAGGATGCTTTCGCAGGGCCGGGAACTTTTCTAGGACACAGGGCCAGGATGCTTTCACAGGGCTGGAACCCTTTGTATGACGCAAGACCAGGATGCATTCACAGGGCTGGGACCATTTCTAGGTCACATGGCCAGGATGCTTTCGCAGGGCCGGAACCCTTCCTTGGACACAGGGCCAGGATGCTTCTGCAGGGCCGGGACCTTTTCTATGACACAAGGACAGGATGCTTTCGCAGGGCCATGACCCTTTCTAGGACAGGGCCCGGATGCTTTCGCAGGGCCGTGAGTCTTTCTAGGACACAGGGCCAGGAAGCTTTCACAGGGCTGGGACCGTTTCTAGCACACAGGGCCAGGATGCTTTCGCAGGGCCGGGACCCTTCCTTGGACACAGGGCCAGGATGCTTCTGCAGGGCCGGGACACTTCCTTGGAGACAGGGCCAGGATGCTTCTGCAGGGCTGGGACCCCTCCTTGGACAAAGGGCCAGGATGCTTTCACAGGGCCGGGTCCGTTTCTAGGACACAGGGCCAGGATGTTTTCACAGGGCTAGGACCCGTTGTAGGACACAGGACCAGGATGCTTTCACAGGGCTGGGACTCTTTCTGGGACAGAGGGCCAGGATGTTTTCACAGGGCTGGGACACTTTCTGGGACACAGGGCCAGGATGCTTTTGCTGGGCCGGGACCGTTTCTAGGACACAGGGCCAGGAGGCTTTCGCAGGGCCATGACCCTTTCTAGGACACAGGGCCAGGATGCTTTTACAGGGCCGCGACCTTTTTTGGGAAACATGGCCAGGATGCTTCCGCAGGGCCGGCAGCTTTCCTTGGACACAGGGACTGGATGCTTCCGCAGGGCCTGGTCCCCTCCTTGGACAGAGGTCCAGGAACCTTTTACAGGGCCAGGACCGTTTCTGGGACACAGGGCCAGGTTGCTTTCGCAGGGCCTGGACCCTTCCTTGGACACAGGGCCAGGACGCTTCTGCAGGGCCGGGACCGTTTCTAAGACACAGGGCCAGGATGCTTTCGCAGGGCCGGGACCGTTTCTACGACACAGTGCCAGGATGCTTTCCCAGGGCCGGGACCCTTCCTTGGACACAGGGCCAGGATGCTTTCGCAGGGCCGGGAGCCTTCCTTGGACACAAGACTAGGATGCTTTCAGAGGGCCGTAACCCTTTCTTGGACACAGGGCCAGGATGCTTTCACAGGGCTGTGACACTTTCGGGGACACAGGGCCAGGATGCTTTCGCAGGGCCGGGACAGTTTCTAGGACACAGGGCCAGGATGCTTTCGCATAGCCTGAACCCTTCCTTGGACACAGGGCCAGGATGCTTTCACAGGGCGGGACCCTTTTAGGACACAGGGCCAGGATGCTTTCGCAGGGCAGGGTCCCTTTCTAGGACACAGGGCCAGGATGCTTTCGCAGGGCAGGGACACTTTCTAGGACAGTGCCAGGATTCTTTCGCAGGACCGGGACCCTTTGTAGGACACAGGGCCAGGATGCTTTCACAGGGCTGGGACCCTTTCTAGGATACAGGGCCTGGATGCTTTTGCAGGGCCGGGAGCTTTCCTTGGACACAGGGCCTGGATGCTTCCGCCAGGCCAGGTCCCCTCCTTGGACACACGGCCAGGAACATTTTAGAGGGTCGGGACCGTTTCTGGGACACAGGGCCAGGATGCTTTTGCAGGGCCGGGACACTTTCTAGGACACTGGGCCAGGATGCTTCCGCAGGGCAGGGACCCTTTCTAGGACAGTGCCAGGATGCTTTCGCAGGGCCGGGACCTTTTCTAGGACACAGGGCCAGGATGCTTTCACAGGGCTGGGACCCTTTGTATGACGCAAGACCAGGATGCATTCACAGGGCTGGGACCATTTGTAGGTCACATGGCCAGGATGCTTTCGCAGGGCCGGGACCCTTCCTTGGACACAGGGCCAGGATGCTTCTGCAGGGCCGGGAACTTTTCTATGACACAGGGACAGGATGCTTTCGCAGGGCCTTGAACCTTTCTAGGACAGGACCCGGATGCTTTCGCAGGGCCGTGAGTCTTTCTAGGACACAGGGCCAGGACGCTTCTGCAGGGCCGGGACCGTTTCTAAGACACAGGGCCAGGATGTTTTCACAGGGCTAGGACCCGTTGTAGGACACAGGACCAGGATGCTTTCACAGGGCTGGGACTCTTTCTGGGACAGAGGGCCAGGATGCTTTCACAGGGCTGGGACACTTTCTGGGACACAGGGCCAGGATGCTTTCGCAGGGCCGGGCCAGTTTCTAGGACATAGGGCCAGGATGCTTTCGCAGAGCCGGGACACTTCCTTGGACACAGGGCCAGGATGCTTTCACAGGGCGGGACCCTTTCTAGGACACAGGGCCAGGATGCTTTCACAGGGCTGGGAACCTTTCTAGGA
Organism: Hypanus sabinus; assembly: GCF_030144855.1. NCBI lineage: Eukaryota > Metazoa > Chordata > Chondrichthyes > Myliobatiformes > Dasyatidae > Hypanus > Hypanus sabinus. The sequence goes on along the minus strand of NC_082718.1, from coordinate 70,575,764 downwards.
CAGGGCCCGGATGCTTTCGCAGGGCCGTGAGTCTTTCTAGGACACAAGGCCAGGATGCTTTCGCAGGGCCGGGACACTTTCTAGGACACTGGGCCAGGATGCTTCCGCAGGGCAGGGACCCTTTCTAGGACAGTGCCAGGATGCTTTCGCAGGGCTGGGACCTTTTCTAGGACACAGGGCCAGGATGCTTTCACAGGGCCTTGACCCTTTCTAGGACAGGACCCGGATGCTTTCGCAGGGCCGTGAGTCTTTCTAGGACACAGGGCCAGGATGCTTTCGCAGGGCAGGGACCCTTTCTAGGACAGTGCCAGGATGCTTTCGCAGGACCGGAACCCTTTCTAGGACACAGGACCAGGATGCTTTCACAGGGCTGGGACCCTTTCTAGGACACAGGGCCTGGAGGCTTTCGCAGGGCCATGAGCCTTTCTAGGACCCAGGGCCAGGATGCTTTTGCAGGGCCGGGAGCTTTCCTTGGACACAGGGCCTGGATGCTTCCGCAAGGCCAGGTCCCCTCCTTGGACACAGGGCCAGGAACCTTTCACAGGGCTGGGACCGTTTCTAGCACACAGGGCCAGGATGCTTTCGCAGGGCCGGGAACCTTCCTTGGACACAGGGCCAGGATGCTTCTGCAGGGCCGGGACACTTCCTTGGAGACAGGGCCAGGATGCATTCACAGGGCCGGGAAGATTCCTTGGACACAGGGCCAGGATGCTTCTGCAGGGCCGGGACCCCTCCTTGGACAAAGGGCCAGGATGCTTTCACAGGGCCGGGTCCGTTTCTAGGACACAGGGCCAGGATGTTTTCACAGGGCTAGGACCCGTTGTAGGACACAGGACCAGGATGCTTTCACAGGGCTGGGACCCTTTCTGGGACAGAGGGCCAGGATGCTTTCACAGGGCTGGGACACTTTCTGGGACACAGGGCCAGGATGCTTTTGCAGGGCCGGGACCGTTTCTAGGACACAGGGCCAGGAGGCTTTCGCAGGGCCATGACCCTTTCTCGGACACAGGGCCAGGATGCTTTTACAGGGCCGCGACCTTTTCTGGGAAACATGGCCAGGATGCTTCCGCAGGGCCGGGAGCTTTCCTTGGACACAGGGCCTGGATGCTTCCGCAGGGCCTGGTCCCCTCCTTGGACACAGGTCCAGGAACCTTTTACAGGGCAAGGATCATTTCTGGGACACAGGGCCAGGTTGCTTTCGCAGGGCCTGGACCCTTCCTTGGACACAGGGCCAGGACGCTTCTGCAGGGCCGGGACCGTTTCTAGGACACAGGGCCAGGATGCTTTCGCAGGGCCGGGACAGTTTCTAGGACATAGGGCCAGGATGCTTTCGCAGAGCCGGGACACTTCCTTGGACACAGGGCCAGGATGCTTTCACAGGGCGGGACCCTTTCTAGGACACAGGGCCAGGATGCTTTCACAGGGCTGGGAACCTTTCTAGGACAGGGCCCGGATGCTTTCGCAGGGCCGTGAGTCTTTCTAGGACACGAGGCCAGGATGCTTTCGCAGGGCCGGGACACTTTCTAGGACACTGGGCCAGGATGCTTCCGCAGGGCAGGGACCCTTTCTAGGACAGTGCCAGGATGCTTTCGCAGGGCCGGGACCTTTTCTAGGACACAGGGCCAGGATGCTTTCACAGGGCTGGGACCCTTTGTATGACGCAAGACCAGGATGCATTCACAGGGCTGGGACCATTTCTAGGTCACATGGCCAGGATGCTTTCGCAGGGCCGGGACCCTTCCTTGGACACAGGGCCAGGATGCTTCTGCAGGGCCGGGACCCCTCCTTGGACAAAGGGCCAGGATGCTTTCACAGGGCCGGGTCCGTTTCTAGGACACAGGGCCAGGATGTTTTCACAGGGCTAGGACCCGTTGTAGGACACAGGACCAGGATGCTTTCACAGGGCTGGGACCCTTTCTGGGACAGAGGGCCAGGATGCTTTCACAGGGCTGGGACACTTTCTGGGACACAGGGCCAGGATGCTTTTGCAGGGCCGGGACCGTTTCTAGGATACAGGGCCAGGAGGCTTTCGCAGGGCCATGACCCTTTCTAGGACACAGGGCCAGGATGCTTTTACAGGGCCGCGACCTTTTCTGGGAAACATGGCCAGGATGCTTCCGCAGGGCCGGGAGCTTTCCTTGGACACAGGGCCTGGATGCTTCCGCAGGGCCTGGTCCCCTCCTTGGACACAGGTCCAGGAACCTTTTACAGGGCCAGGACCGTTTCTGGGACACAGGGCCAGGTTGCTTTCGCAGGGCCTGGACCCTTCCTTGGACACAGGGCCAGGACGCTTCTGCAGGGCCGGGACCGTTTCTAGGAAACAGGGCCAGGATGCTTTCGCAGGGCCGGGACCGTTTCTAGGACATAGGGCCAGGATGCTTTCGCAGAGCCGGGACACTTCCTTGGACACAGGGCCAGGATGCTTTCACAGGGCGGGACCCTTTCTAGGACACAGGGCCAGGATGCTTTCACAGGGCTGGGAACCTTTCTAGGACAGGGCCCGGATGCTTTCCCAGGGCCGTGAGTCTTTCTAGGACACAAGGCCAGGATGCTTTCGCAGGGCCGGGACACTTTCTAGGACACTGGGCCAGGATGCTTCCGCAGGGCAGGGACCCTTTCTAGGACAGTGCCAGGATGCTTTCGCAGGGCCGGGACCTTTTCTAGGACACAGGGCCAGGATGCTTTCACAGGGCTGGGACCCTTTGTATGACGCAAGACCAGGATGCATTCACAGGGCTGGGACCATTTCTAGGTCACATGGCCAGGATGCTTTCGCAGGGCCGGGACCCTTCCTTGGACACAGGGCCAGGATGCTTCTGCAGGGCCGGGACCTTTTCTATGACACAAGGACAGGATGCTTTCGCAGGGCCATGACCCTTTCTAGGACAGGGCCCGGATGCTTTCGCAGGGCCGTGAGTCTTTCTAGGACACAGGGCCAGTTTGCTTTCGCAGGGCAGGGACCCTTTCTAGGACAGTGCCAGGATGCTTTCGCAGGACCGGAACCCTTTCTAGGACACAGGACCAGGATGCTTTCACAGGGGTGGGACCCTTTCTAGGACACAGGGCCTGGAGGCTTTCGCAGGGCCATGAGTCTTTCTAGGACCCAGGGCCAGGATGCTTTTGCAGGGCCGGGAGCTTTCCTTGGACACAGGGCCTGGATGCTTCCGCAAGGCCAGGTCCCCTCCTTGGACACAGGGCCAGGAAGCTTTCACAGGGCTGGGACCGTTTCTAGCACACAGGGCCAGGATGCTTTCGCAGGGCCGGGACCCTTCCTTGGACACAGGGCCAGGATGCTTCTGCAGGGCCGGGTCACTTCCTTGGAGACAGGGCCAGGATGCTTCTGCAGGGCCGGGACCCCTCCTTGGACAAAGGGCCAGGATGCTTTCACAGGGCCGGGTCCGTTTCTAGGACATAGGGCCAGGATGTTTTCACAGGGCTAGGACCAGTTGTAGGACACAGGACCAGGATGCTTTCACAGGGCTGGGACTCTTTCTGGGACAGAGGGCCAGGATGCTTTCACAGGGCTGGGACACTTTCTGGGACACAGGGCCAGGATGCTTTTGCTGGGCCGGGACCGTTTCTAGGACACAGGGCCAGGAGGCTTTCGCAGGGCCATGACCCTTTCTAGGACACAGGGCCAGGATGCTTTAACAGGGCCGCGACCTTTTCTGGGAAACATGGCCAGGATACTTCCGCAGGGCCGGGAGCTTTCCTTGGACACAGGGACTGGATGCTTCCGCAGGGCCTGGTCCCCTCCTTGGACAGAGGTCCAGGAACCTTTTACAGGGCCTGGACCCTTCCTTGGACACAGGGCCAGGACGCTTCTGCAGGGCCGGGACCGTTTCTAAGACACAGGGCCAGGATGCTTTCGCAGGGCCGGGACCGTTTCTACGACACAGTGCCAGGATGCTTTCCCAGGGCCGGGACCCTTCCTTGGACACAGGGCCAGGATGCTTTCGCAGGGCCGGGAGCCTTCCTTGGACACAAGACTAGGATGCTTTCAGAGGGCCGTAACCCTTTCTTGGACACAGGGCCAGGATGCTTTCACAGGGCTGTGACACTTTCTGGGACACAGGGCCAGGATGCTTTCGCAGGGCCGGGACCCTTCCTTGGACACAGGGCCAGGATGCTTTCGCAGGGCCGGGACAGTTTCTAGGACACTGGGCCAGGATGCTTTCGCATAGCCTGAACCCTTCCTTGGACACAGGGCCAGGATGCTTTCACAGGGCGGGACCCTTTTAGGACACAGGGCCAGGATGCTTTCGCAGGGCAGGGTCCCGTTCTAGGACACAGGGCCAGGATGCTTTCGCAGGGCAGGGACACTTTCTAGGACAGTGCCAGGATTCTTTCGCAGGACCGGGACCCTTTGTAGGACACAGTGCCAGGATGCTTTCACAGGGCTGGGACCCTTTCTAGGACACAGGGCCTGGATGCTTTTACAGGGCCGGGAGCTTTCCTTGGACACAGGGCCTGGATGCTTCCGCCAGGCCAGGTCCCCTCCTTGGACACAGGGCCAGGAACCTTTCACAGGGCTGGGACCGTTTCTAGCACACAGGGCCAGGATGCTTTCGCAGGGCCGGGACCCTTCCTTGGACACAGGGCCAGGATGCTGCTGCAGGGCCGGGACCGTTTCTAGGACACAGGGCCAGGATGCTTTCGCAGGGCCGGGACAGTTTCTAGGACACAGGGCCAGGATGCTTTCGCATAGCCTGAACCCTTCCTTGGACACAGGGCCAGGATGCTTTCACAGGGCGGGACCCTTTTAGGACACAGGGCCAGGATGCTTTCGCAGGGCAGGGTCCCGTTCTAGGACACAGGGCCAGGATGCTTTCGCAGGGCAGGGACACTTTCTAGGACAGTGCCAGGATTCTTTTGCAGGACCGGGACCCTTTGTAGGACGCAGTGCCAGGATGCTTTCACAGGGCTGGGACCCTTTCTAGGACACAGGGCCTGGATGCTTTTACAGGGCCGGGAGCTTTCCTTGGACACAGGGCCTGGATGCTTCCGCCAGGCCAGGTCCCCTCCTTGGACACAGGGCCAGGAACCTTTCACAGGGCTGGGACCGTTTCTAGCACACAGGGCCAGGATGCTTTCGCAGGGCCGGGACCCTTCCTTGGACAAGGGCCAGGATGCTTCTGCAGGGCCGGGACACTTCCTTGGAGACAGGGCCAGGATGCATTCACAGGGCCGGGAAGATTCCTTGGACACAGGGCCAGGATGCTTCTGCAGGGCCGGGACCCCTCCTTGGACAAAGGGCCAGGATGCTTTCGCAGTGCCGGGTCCGTTTCTAGGACACAGGGCCAGGATGTTTTCACAGGGCTAGGACCCGTTGTACGACACAGGACCAGGATGTTTTCGCAGGGCTGGGACTCTTTCTAGGACACAGGGCCAAGATGCTTTCACAGGGCTGGGACACTTTCTGGGACACAGGGCCAGGATGCTTTTGCAGGGCCGGGACCTTTTGTAGGACACAGGGCCAGGAGGCTTTCACAGGGCCGGGAGCCTGTCTAGGGCACAGGGCCGCGACCTTTTCTGAGACACATGGCCAGGATGCTTCCGCAGGGCCGGGTCCCCTCCTTGGACACAGGGCCAGGAACATTTTAGAGGGCCGGGACCGTTTCTGGGACACAGGGCCAGGATGCTTTCGCAGGGCCGGGACCCTTCCTTGGACACAGGGCCAGGATGCTTCTGCAGGGCCGGGACCGTTTCTAGGACACAGGGCCAGGATGCTTTCGCAGCGCCGCGAGTCTTTCTAGGACACAAGGCCAGGATGCTTTCGCAGGGTCGGGACACTTTCTAGGACACAGGGCCAGGATGCTTCCGCAGGGCAGGGACCCTTTCTAGGACAGTGCCAGGATGCTTTCGCAGGACCGGAACCCTTTCTAGGACACAGGACCAGGATGCTTTCACAGGGCTGGGACCCTTTCTAGGACACAGGGCCTGGAGGCTTTCGCAGGGCCATGAGTCTTTCTAGGACCCAGGGCCAGGATGCTTTTGCAGGGCCGGGAGCTTTCCTTGGACACAGGGCCTGGATGCTTCCGCAAGGCCAGGTCCCCTCCTTGGACACAGGGCCAGGAAGCTTTCACAGGGCTGGGACCGTTTCTAGCACACAGGGCCAGGATGCTTTCGCAGGGCCGGGACCCTTCCTTGGACACAGGGCCAGGATGCTTCTGCAGGGCCGGGACACTTCCTTGGAGACAGGGCCAGGATGCTTCTGCAGGGCCGGGACCCCTCCTTGGACAAAGGGCCAGGATGCTTTCACAGGGCCGGGTCCGTTTCTAGGACATAGGGCCAGGATGTTTTCACAGGGCTAGGACCCGTTGTAGGACACAGGACCAGGATGCTTTCACAGGGCTGGGACTCTTTCTGGGACAGAGGGCCAGGAGGCTTTCGCAGGGCCATGACCCTTTCTAGGACACAGGGCCAGGATGCTTTTACAGGGCCGCGACCTTTTCTGGGAAACATGGCCAGGATGCTTCCGCAGGGCCGGGAGCTTTCCTTGGACACAGGGACTGGATGCTTCCGCAGGGCCTGGTCCCCTCCTTGGACAGAGGTCCAGGAACCTTTTACAGGGCCAGGACCGTTTCTGGGACACAGGGCCAGGTTGCTTTCGCAGGGCCTGGACCCTTCCTTGGACACAGGGCCAGGACGCTTCTGCAGGGCCGGGACCGTTTCTAAGACACAGGGCCAGGATGCTTTCGCAGGGCCGGGACCGTTTCTACGACACAGTGCCAGGATGCTTTCCCAGGGCCGGGACCCTTCCTTGGACACAGGGCCAGGATGCTTTCGCAGGGCCGGGAGCCTTCCTTGGACACAAGACTAGGATGCTTTCAGAGGGCCGTAACCCTTTCTTGGACACAGGGCCAGGATGCTTTCACAGGGCTGTGACACTTTCTGGGACACAGGGCCAGGATGCTTTCGCAGGGCCGGGACCCTTCCTTGGACACAGGGCCAGGATGCTGCTGCAGGGCCGGGACAGTTTCTAGGACGCAGGGCCAGGATGCTTTCGCAGGGCCGGGACAGTTTCTAGGACACAGGGCCAGGATGCTTTCACAGGGCGGGACCCTTTTAGGACACAGGGCCAGGATGCTTTCGCAGGGCAGGGTCCCGTTCTAGGACACAGGGCCAGGATGCTTTCGCAGGGCAGGGACACTTTCTAGGACAGTGCCAGGATTCTTTCGCAGGACCGGGACCCTTTGTAGGACACAGTGCCAGGATGCTTTCACAGGGCTGGGACCCTTTCTAGGACACAGGGCCTGGATGCTTTTACAGGGCCGGGAGCTTTCCTTGGACACAGGGCCTGGATGCTTCCGCCAGGCCAGGTCCCCTCCTTGGACACAGGGCCAGGAACCTTTCACAGGGCTGGGACCGTTTCTAGCACACAGGGCCAGGATGCTTTCGCAGGGCCGGGACCCTTCCTTGGACAAGGGCCAGGATGCTTCTGCAGGGCCGGGACACTTCCTTGGAGACAGGGCCAGGATGCATTCACAGGGCCGGGAAGATTCCTTGGACACAGGGCCAGGATGCTTCTGCAGGGCCGGGACCCCTCCTTGGACAAAGGGCCAGGATGCTTTCGCAGTGCCGGGTCCGTTTCTAGGACACAGGGCCAGGATGTTTTCACAGGGCTAGGACCCGTTGTACGACACAGGACCAGGATGTTTTCGCAGGGCTGGGACTCTTTCTAGGACACAGGGCCAAGATGCTTTCACAGGGCTGGGACACTTTCTGGGACACAGGGCCAGGATGCTTTTGCAGGGCCGGGACCTTTTGTAGGACACAGGGCCAGGAGGCTTTCACAGGGCCGGGAGCCTGTCTAGGGCACAGGGCCGTGACCTTTTCTGAGACACATGGCCAGGATGCTTCCGCAGGGCCGGGTCCCCTCCTTGGACACAGGGCCAGGAACATTTTAGAGGGCCGGGACCGTTTCTGGGACACAGGGCCAGGATGCTTTCGCAGGGTCGGGACACTTTCTAGGACACAGGGCCAGGATGCTTCCGCAGGGCAGGGACCCTTTCTAGGACAGTGCCAGGATGCTTTCGCAGGGCCGGGACCCTTTCTAGAATACAGGGCCAGGATGCTTTCACAGGGCTGGGACCCATTGTATGACACAGGACCAGGATGCTTTCACAGGGCTGGGACCATTTCTAGGACACAGGGCCAGGAAGCTTTCGCAGGGCCGAGTCCCGTCCTTGGACACAGGACCAGGATGCTTTCATTGGGCCGTGACCCTTTCTAGGACACTTGGCCAGGATGCTTTCGCAAGACGGGGACGCTTCCTTGGACACCGGGCCAGGATGCTTTTGTAGGGCCGGGACCCATCCTTGGACACAGGGCCAGGATGCTTTCGCAAGGCCGTGACCCTTTCTAGGACACAGGGCCAGGTTGCTTTCGCAGGGCCAGGACCCTTTCTAGGACACAGGGAGAGGATGCTATCGCAGGGCCATGACCCTTTCTAGGACAGGGCCTGGATGCTTTTGCACGGCCATGAGTCTTTCTAGGACACAAGGCCAGTATGCTTTCGCGGGGCAGGGACCCTTTCTAGGACACAGGGCCAGGATGTTTTCGCAGGGCAGGGACCCTTTCTAGGACAGTGCCAGGATGCTTTCGCTGGGCCGGGACCCTTTCTAGGACACAGGGCCAGGATGCTTTCACAGGGCTGGGATCCTTTGTAGAACACAGGGCCTGGAGGCTTTCGCAGGGCCATGAGCCTTTCCAGGACACAGGGCCTGGATGCTTTTGCAGGGCTGGGACCTTTTCTGGGACACATGGCCGGGATGCGTCCGCAGAGCTGGGAGCTTTCCTTGGACACAGGGCCTGGATGCTTCCGCAGTGCCATGTCCCCTCCTTGGACACAGGGCCAGGATGCTTTAGCAGGGCCGGGACCCTTTCTAGGTCACAGGGCCAGGATGGTTTCACAGGGCCGGGACCCTTCCTTGGACACAGGGCCAGGATGCTTTCGCAGGGCCGGGAGCCTTCCTTGGACACAAGACTAGGATGCTTTCAGAGGGCCGTAACCCTTTCTTGGACACAGGGCCAGGATGCTTTCACAGGGCTGTGACACTTTCTGGGACACAGGGCCAGGATGCTTTCGCAGGGCCGGGACCCTTCCTTGGACACAGGGCCAGGATGCTTTCGCAGGGCCGGGACAGTTTCTAGGACACTGGGCCAGGATGCTTTCGCATAGCCTGAACCCTTCCTTGGACACAGGGCCAGGATGCTTTCACAGGGCGGGACCCTTTTAGGACACAGGGCCAGGATGCTTTCGCAGGGCAGGGTCCCGTTCTAGGACACAGGGCCAGGATGCTTTCGCAGGGCAGGGACACTTTCTAGGACAGTGCCAGGATTCTTTCGCAGGACCGGGACCCTTTGTAGGACACAGTGCCAGGATGCTTTCACAGGGCTGGGACCCTTTCTAGGACACAGGGCCTGGATGCTTTTACAGGGCCGGGAGCTTTCCTTGGACACAGGGCCTGGATGCTTCCGCCAGGCCAGGTCCCCTCCTTGGACACAGGGCCAGGAACCTTTCACAGGGCTGGGACCGTTTCTAGCACACAGGGCCAGGATGCTTTCGCAGGGCCGGGACCCTTCCTTGGACACAGGGCCAGGATGCTGCTGCAGGGCCGGGACCGTTTCTAGGACACAGGGCCAGGATGCTTTCGCAGGGCCGGGACAGTTTCTAGGACACAGGGCCAGGATGCTTTCGCATAGCCTGAACCCTTCCTTGGACACAGGGCCAGGATGCTTTCACAGGGCGGGACCCTTTTAGGACACAGGGCCAGGATGCTTTCGCAGGGCAGGGTCCCGTTCTAGGACACAGGGCCAGGATGCTTTCGCAGGGCAGGGACACTTTCTAGGACAGTGCCAGGATTCTTTTGCAGGACCGGGACCCTTTGTAGGACGCAGTGCCAGGATGCTTTCACAGGGCTGGGACCCTTTCTAGGACACAGGGCCTGGATGCTTTTACAGGGCCGGGAGCTTTCCTTGGACACAGGGCCTGGATGCTTCCGCCAGGCCAGGTCCCCTCCTTGGACACAGGGCCAGGAACCTTTCACAGGGCTGGGACCGTTTCTAGCACACAGGGCCAGGATGCTTTCGCAGGGCCGGGACCCTTCCTTGGACAAGGGCCAGGATGCTTCTGCAGGGCCGGGACACTTCCTTGGAGACAGGGCCAGGATGCATTCACAGGGCCGGGAAGATTCCTTGGACACAGGGCCAGGATGCTTCTGCAGGGCCGGGACCCCTCCTTGGACAAAGGGCCAGGATGCTTTCGCAGTGCCGGGTCCGTTTCTAGGACACAGGGCCAGGATGTTTTCACAGGGCTAGGACCCGTTGTACGACACAGGACCAGGATGTTTTCGCAGGGCTGGGACTCTTTCTAGGACACAGGGCCAAGATGCTTTCACAGGGCTGGGACACTTTCTGGGACACAGGGCCAGGATGCTTTTGCAGGGCCGGGACCTTTTGTAGGACACAGGGCCAGGAGGCTTTCACAGGGCCGGGAGCCTGTCTAGGGCACAGGGCCGTGACCTTTTCTGAGACACATGGCCAGGATGCTTCCGCAGGGCCGGGTCCCCTCCTTGGACACAGGGCCAGGAACATTTTAGAGGGCCGGGACCGTTTCTGGGACACAGGGCCAGGATGCTTTCGCAGGGTCGGGACACTTTCTAGGACACAGGGCCAGGATGCTTCCGCAGGGCAGGGACCCTTTCTAGGACAGTGCCAGGATGCTTTCGCAGGGCCGGGACCCTTTCTAGAATACAGGGCCAGGATGCTTTCACAGGGCTGGGACCCATTGTATGACACAGGACCAGGATGCTTTCACAGGGCTGGGACCATTTCTAGGACACAGGGCCAGGAAGCTTTCGCAGGGCCGAGTCCCGTCCTTGGACACAGGACCAGGATGCTTTCATTGGGCCGTGACCCTTTCTAGGACACTTGGCCAGGATGCTTTCGCAAGACGGGGACGCTTCCTTGGACACCGGGCCAGGATGCTTTTGTAGGGCCGGGACCCATCCTTGGACACAGGGCCAGGATGCTTTCGCAAGGCCGTGACCCTTTCTAGGACACAGGGCCAGGTTGCTTTCGCAGGGCCAGGACCCTTTCTAGGACACAGGGAGAGGATGCTATCGCAGGGCCATGACCCTTTCTAGGACAGGGCCTGGATGCTTTTGCACGGCCATGAGTCTTTCTAGGACACAAGGCCAGTATGCTTTCGCGGGGCAGGGACCCTTTCTAGGACACAGGGCCAGGATGTTTTCGCAGGGCAGGGACCCTTTCTAGGACAGTGCCAGGATGCTTTCGCTGGGCCGGGACCCTTTCTAGGACACAGGGCCAGGATGCTTTCACAGGGCTGGGATCCTTTGTAGAACACAGGGCCTGGAGGCTTTCGCAGGGCCATGAGCCTTTCCAGGACACAGGGCCTGGATGCTTTTGCAGGGCTGGGACCTTTTCTGGGACACATGGCCGGGATGCGTCCGCAGAGCTGGGAGCTTTCCTTGGACACAGGGCCTGGATGCTTCCGCAGTGCCATGTCCCCTCCTTGGACACAGGGCCAGGATGCTTTAGCAGGGCCGGGACCCTTTCTAGGTCACAGGGCCAGGATGGTTTCACAGGGCCGGGACCCTTCCTTGGACACAGGGCCAGGATGCTTTCGCAGGGCCGGGAGCCTTCCTTGGACACAAGACTAGGATGCTTTCAGAGGGCCGTAACCCTTTCTTGGACACAGGGCCAGGATGCTTTCACAGGGCTGTGACACTTTCTGGGACACAGGGCCAGGATGCTTTCGCAGGGCCGGGACCCTTCCTTGGACACAGGGCCAGGATGCTTTCGCAGGGCCGGGACAGTTTCTAGGACACTGGGCCAGGATGCTTTCGCATAGCCTGAACCCTTCCTTGGACACAGGGCCAGGATGCTTTCACAGGGCGGGACCCTTTTAGGACACAGGGCCAGGATGCTTTCGCAGGGCAGGGTCCCGTTCTAGGACACAGGGCCAGGATGCTTTCGCAGGGCAGGGACACTTTCTAGGACAGTGCCAGGATTCTTTCGCAGGACCGGGACCCTTTGTAGGACACAGTGCCAGGATGCTTTCACAGGGCTGGGACCCTTTCTAGGACACAGGGCCTGGATGCTTTTACAGGGCCGGGAGCTTTCCTTGGACACAGGGCCTGGATGCTTCCGCCAGGCCAGGTCCCCTCCTTGGACACAGGGCCAGGAACCTTTCACAGGGCTGGGACCGTTTCTAGCACACAGGGCCAGGATGCTTTCGCAGGGCCGGGACCCTTCCTTGGACACAGGGCCAGGATGCTGCTGCAGGGCCGGGACCGTTTCTAGGACACAGGGCCAGGATGCTTTCGCAGGGCCGGGACAGTTTCTAGGACACAGGGCCAGGATGCTTTCGCATAGCCTGAACCCTTCCTTGGACACAGGGCCAGGATGCTTTCACAGGGCGGGACCCTTTTAGGACACAGGGCCAGGATGCTTTCGCAGGGCAGGGTCCCGTTCTAGGACACAGGGCCAGGATGCTTTCGCAGGGCAGGGACACTTTCTAGGACAGTGCCAGGATTCTTTTGCAGGACCGGGACCCTTTGTAGGACGCAGTGCCAGGATGCTTTCACAGGGCTGGGACCCTTTCTAGGACACAGGGCCTGGATGCTTTTACAGGGCCGGGAGCTTTCCTTGGACACAGGGCCTGGATGCTTCCGCCAGGCCAGGTCCCCTCCTTGGACACAGGGCCAGGAACCTTTCACAGGGCTGGGACCGTTTCTAGCACACAGGGCCAGGATGCTTTCGCAGGGCCGGGACCCTTCCTTGGACAAGGGCCAGGATGCTTCTGCAGGGCCGGGACACTTCCTTGGAGACAGGGCCAGGATGCATTCACAGGGCCGGGAAGATTCCTTGGACACAGGGCCAGGATGCTTCTGCAGGGCCGGGACCCCTCCTTGGACAAAGGGCCAGGATGCTTTCGCAGTGCCGGGTCCGTTTCTAGGACACAGGGCCAGGATGTTTTCACAGGGCTAGGACCCGTTGTACGACACAGGACCAGGATGTTTTCGCAGGGCTGGGACTCTTTCTAGGACACAGGGCCAAGATGCTTTCACAGGGCTGGGACACTTTCTGGGACACAGGGCCAGGATGCTTTTGCAGGGCCGGGACCTTTTGTAGGACACAGGGCCAGGAGGCTTTCACAGGGCCGGGAGCCTGTCTAGGGCACAGGGCCGCGACCTTTTCTGAGACACATGGCCAGGATGCTTCCGCAGGGCCGGGTCCCCTCCTTGGACACAGGGCCAGGAACATTTTAGAGGGCCGGGACCGTTTCTGGGACACAGGGCCAGGATGCTTTCGCAGGGCCGGGACCCTTCCTTGGACACAGGGCCAGGATGCTTCTGCAGGGCCGGGACCGTTTCTAGGACACAGGGCCAGGATGCTTTCGCAGCGCCGCGAGTCTTTCTAGGACACAAGGCCAGGATGCTTTCGCAGGGTCGGGACACTTTCTAGGACACAGGGCCAGGATGCTTCCGCAGGGCAGGGACCCTTTCTAGGACAGTGCCAGGATGCTTTCGCAGGACCGGAACCCTTTCTAGGACACAGGACCAGGATGCTTTCACAGGGCTGGGACCCTTTCTAGGACACAGGGCCTGGAGGCTTTCGCAGGGCCATGAGTCTTTCTAGGACCCAGGGCCAGGATGCTTTTGCAGGGCCGGGAGCTTTCCTTGGACACAGGGCCTGGATGCTTCCGCAAGGCCAGGTCCCCTCCTTGGACACAGGGCCAGGAAGCTTTCACAGGGCTGGGACCGTTTCTAGCACACAGGGCCAGGATGCTTTCGCAGGGCCGGGACCCTTCCTTGGACACAGGGCCAGGATGCTTCTGCAGGGCCGGGACACTTCCTTGGAGACAGGGCCAGGATGCTTCTGCAGGGCCGGGACCCCTCCTTGGACAAAGGGCCAGGATGCTTTCACAGGGCCGGGTCCGTTTCTAGGACATAGGGCCAGGATGTTTTCACAGGGCTAGGACCCGTTGTAGGACACAGGACCAGGATGCTTTCACAGGGCTGGGACTCTTTCTGGGACAGAGGGCCAGGAGGCTTTCGCAGGGCCATGACCCTTTCTAGGACACAGGGCCAGGATGCTTTTACAGGGCCGCGACCTTTTCTGGGAAACATGGCCAGGATGCTTCCGCAGGGCCGGGAGCTTTCCTTGGACACAGGGACTGGATGCTTCCGCAGGGCCTGGTCCCCTCCTTGGACAGAGGTCCAGGAACCTTTTACAGGGCCAGGACCGTTTCTGGGACACAGGGCCAGGTTGCTTTCGCAGGGCCTGGACCCTTCCTTGGACACAGGGCCAGGACGCTTCTGCAGGGCCGGGACCGTTTCTAAGACACAGGGCCAGGATGCTTTCGCAGGGCCGGGACCGTTTCTACGACACAGTGCCAGGATGCTTTCCCAGGGCCGGGACCCTTCCTTGGACACAGGGCCAGGATGCTTTCGCAGGGCCGGGAGCCTTCCTTGGACACAAGACTAGGATGCTTTCAGAGGGCCGTAACCCTTTCTTGGACACAGGGCCAGGATGCTTTCACAGGGCTGTGACACTTTCTGGGACACAGGGCCAGGATGCTTTCGCAGGGCCGGGACCCTTCCTTGGACACAGGGCCAGGATGCTGCTGCAGGGCCGGGACAGTTTCTAGGACGCAGGGCCAGGATGCTTTCGCAGGGCCGGGACAGTTTCTAGGACACAGGGCCAGGATGCTTTCACAGGGCGGGACCCTTTTAGGACACAGGGCCAGGATGCTTTCGCAGGGCAGGGTCCCGTTCTAGGACACAGGGCCAGGATGCTTTCGCAGGGCAGGGACACTTTCTAGGACAGTGCCAGGATTCTTTCGCAGGACCGGGACCCTTTGTAGGACACAGTGCCAGGATGCTTTCACAGGGCTGGGACCCTTTCTAGGACACAGGGCCTGGATGCTTTTACAGGGCCGGGAGCTTTCCTTGGACACAGGGCCTGGATGCTTCCGCCAGGCCAGGTCCCCTCCTTGGACACAGGGCCAGGAACCTTTCACAGGGCTGGGACCGTTTCTAGCACACAGGGCCAGGATGCTTTCGCAGGGCCGGGACCCTTCCTTGGACAAGGGCCAGGATGCTTCTGCAGGGCCGGGACACTTCCTTGGAGACAGGGCCAGGATGCATTCACAGGGCCGGGAAGATTCCTTGGACACAGGGCCAGGATGCTTCTGCAGGGCCGGGACCCCTCCTTGGACAAAGGGCCAGGATGCTTTCGCAGTGCCGGGTCCGTTTCTAGGACACAGGGCCAGGATGTTTTCACAGGGCTAGGACCCGTTGTACGACACAGGACCAGGATGTTTTCGCAGGGCTGGGACTCTTTCTAGGACACAGGGCCAAGATGCTTTCACAGGGCTGGGACACTTTCTGGGACACAGGGCCAGGATGCTTTTGCAGGGCCGGGACCTTTTGTAGGACACAGGGCCAGGAGGCTTTCACAGGGCCGGGAGCCTGTCTAGGGCACAGGGCCGTGACCTTTTCTGAGACACATGGCCAGGATGCTTCCGCAGGGCCGGGTCCCCTCCTTGGACACAGGGCCAGGAACATTTTAGAGGGCCGGGACCGTTTCTGGGACACAGGGCCAGGATGCTTTCGCAGGGTCGGGACACTTTCTAGGACACAGGGCCAGGATGCTTCCGCAGGGCAGGGACCCTTTCTAGGACAGTGCCAGGATGCTTTCGCAGGGCCGGGACCCTTTCTAGAATACAGGGCCAGGATGCTTTCACAGGGCTGGGACCCATTGTATGACACAGGACCAGGATGCTTTCACAGGGCTGGGACCATTTCTAGGACACAGGGCCAGGAAGCTTTCGCAGGGCCGAGTCCCGTCCTTGGACACAGGACCAGGATGCTTTCATTGGGCCGTGACCCTTTCTAGGACACTTGGCCAGGATGCTTTCGCAAGACGGGGACGCTTCCTTGGACACCGGGCCAGGATGCTTTTGTAGGGCCGGGACCCATCCTTGGACACAGGGCCAGGATGCTTTCGCAAGGCCGTGACCCTTTCTAGGACACAGGGCCAGGTTGCTTTCGCAGGGCCAGGACCCTTTCTAGGACACAGGGAGAGGATGCTATCGCAGGGCCATGACCCTTTCTAGGACAGGGCCTGGATGCTTTTGCACGGCCATGAGTCTTTCTAGGACACAAGGCCAGTATGCTTTCGCGGGGCAGGGACCCTTTCTAGGACACAGGGCCAGGATGTTTTCGCAGGGCAGGGACCCTTTCTAGGACAGTGCCAGGATGCTTTCGCTGGGCCGGGACCCTTTCTAGGACACAGGGCCAGGATGCTTTCACAGGGCTGGGATCCTTTGTAGAACACAGGGCCTGGAGGCTTTCGCAGGGCCATGAGCCTTTCCAGGACACAGGGCCTGGATGCTTTTGCAGGGCTGGGACCTTTTCTGGGACACATGGCCGGGATGCGTCCGCAGAGCTGGGAGCTTTCCTTGGACACAGGGCCTGGATGCTTCCGCAGTGCCATGTCCCCTCCTTGGACACAGGGCCAGGATGCTTTAGCAGGGCCGGGACCCTTTCTAGGTCACAGGGCCAGGATGGTTTCACAGGGCCGGGACCCTTCCTTGGACACAGGGCCAGGATGCTTTCGCAGGGCCGGGAGCCTTCCTTGGACACAAGACTAGGATGCTTTCAGAGGGCCGTAACCCTTTCTTGGACACAGGGCCAGGATGCTTTCACAGGGCTGTGACACTTTCTGGGACACAGGGCCAGGATGCTTTCGCAGGGCCGGGACCCTTCCTTGGACACAGGGCCAGGATGCTTTCGCAGGGCCGGGACAGTTTCTAGGACACTGGGCCAGGATGCTTTCGCATAGCCTGAACCCTTCCTTGGACACAGGGCCAGGATGCTTTCACAGGGCGGGACCCTTTTAGGACACAGGGCCAGGATGCTTTCGCAGGGCAGGGTCCCGTTCTAGGACACAGGGCCAGGATGCTTTCGCAGGGCAGGGACACTTTCTAGGACAGTGCCAGGATTCTTTCGCAGGACCGGGACCCTTTGTAGGACACAGTGCCAGGATGCTTTCACAGGGCTGGGACCCTTTCTAGGACACAGGGCCTGGATGCTTTTACAGGGCCGGGAGCTTTCCTTGGACACAGGGCCTGGATGCTTCCGCCAGGCCAGGTCCCCTCCTTGGACACAGGGCCAGGAACCTTTCACAGGGCTGGGACCGTTTCTAGCACACAGGGCCAGGATGCTTTCGCAGGGCCGGGACCCTTCCTTGGACACAGGGCCAGGATGCTGCTGCAGGGCCGGGACCGTTTCTAGGACACAGGGCCAGGATGCTTTCGCAGGGCCGGGACAGTTTCTAGGACACAGGGCCAGGATGCTTTCGCATAGCCTGAACCCTTCCTTGGACACAGGGCCAGGATGCTTTCACAGGGCGGGACCCTTTTAGGACACAGGGCCAGGATGCTTTCGCAGGGCAGGGTCCCGTTCTAGGACACAGGGCCAGGATGCTTTCGCAGGGCAGGGACACTTTCTAGGACAGTGCCAGGATTCTTTTGCAGGACCGGGACCCTTTGTAGGACGCAGTGCCAGGATGCTTTCACAGGGCTGGGACCCTTTCTAGGACACAGGGCCTGGATGCTTTTACAGGGCCGGGAGCTTTCCTTGGACACAGGGCCTGGATGCTTCCGCCAGGCCAGGTCCCCTCCTTGGACACAGGGCCAGGAACCTTTCACAGGGCTGGGACCGTTTCTAGCACACAGGGCCAGGATGCTTTCGCAGGGCCGGGACCCTTCCTTGGACAAGGGCCAGGATGCTTCTGCAGGGCCGGGACACTTCCTTGGAGACAGGGCCAGGATGCATTCACAGGGCCGGGAAGATTCCTTGGACACAGGGCCAGGATGCTTCTGCAGGGCCGGGACCCCTCCTTGGACAAAGGGCCAGGATGCTTTCGCAGTGCCGGGTCCGTTTCTAGGACACAGGGCCAGGATGTTTTCACAGGGCTAGGACCCGTTGTACGACACAGGACCAGGATGTTTTCGCAGGGCTGGGACTCTTTCTAGGACACAGGGCCAAGATGCTTTCACAGGGCTGGGACACTTTCTGGGACACAGGGCCAGGATGCTTTTGCAGGGCCGGGACCTTTTGTAGGACACAGGGCCAGGAGGCTTTCACAGGGCCGGGAGCCTGTCTAGGGCACAGGGCCGTGACCTTTTCTGAGACACATGGCCAGGATGCTTCCGCAGGGCCGGGTCCCCTCCTTGGACACAGGGCCAGGAACATTTTAGAGGGCCGGGACCGTTTCTGGGACACAGGGCCAGGATGCTTTCGCAGGGTCGGGACACTTTCTAGGACACAGGGCCAGGATGCTTCCGCAGGGCAGGGACCCTTTCTAGGACAGTGCCAGGATGCTTTCGCAGGGCCGGGACCCTTTCTAGAATACAGGGCCAGGATGCTTTCACAGGGCTGGGACCCATTGTATGACACAGGACCAGGATGCTTTCACAGGGCTGGGACCATTTCTAGGACACAGGGCCAGGAAGCTTTCGCAGGGCCGAGTCCCGTCCTTGGACACAGGACCAGGATGCTTTCATTGGGCCGTGACCCTTTCTAGGACACTTGGCCAGGATGCTTTCGCAAGACGGGGACGCTTCCTTGGACACCGGGCCAGGATGCTTTTGTAGGGCCGGGACCCATCCTTGGACACAGGGCCAGGATGCTTTCGCAAGGCCGTGACCCTTTCTAGGACACAGGGCCAGGTTGCTTTCGCAGGGCCAGGACCCTTTCTAGGACACAGGGAGAGGATGCTATCGCAGGGCCATGACCCTTTCTAGGACAGGGCCTGGATGCTTTTGCACGGCCATGAGTCTTTCTAGGACACAAGGCCAGTATGCTTTCGCGGGGCAGGGACCCTTTCTAGGACACAGGGCCAGGATGTTTTCGCAGGGCAGGGACCCTTTCTAGGACAGTGCCAGGATGCTTTCGCTGGGCCGGGACCCTTTCTAGGACACAGGGCCAGGATGCTTTCACAGGGCTGGGATCCTTTGTAGAACACAGGGCCTGGAGGCTTTCGCAGGGCCATGAGCCTTTCCAGGACACAGGGCCTGGATGCTTTTGCAGGGCTGGGACCTTTTCTGGGACACATGGCCGGGATGCGTCCGCAGAGCTGGGAGCTTTCCTTGGACACAGGGCCTGGATGCTTCCGCAGTGCCATGTCCCCTCCTTGGACACAGGGCCAGGATGCTTTAGCAGGGCCGGGACACTTTCTAGGTCACAGGGCCAGGATGGTTTCACAGGGCCGGGACCCTTCCTTGGACACAGGGCCAGGATGCTTCTGCAGGGACGGGACCCTTCCTTGGACACAGGGCCAGGATGCTATCACAGGGCTGGGACCCTTTCTAGGACACATGGCCAGGATGCATCCGTAGGGTCGGGTCCCCTCCTTGGACACAGGGCCATGAACCTTTTACAGGGCCAGGACCGTTTCTGGGACACATTGCCAGGATGCTTTCGCAGGGCCGGGACCCTTCCTTGGACACAGGGCCAGGATGCTTCTGCAGGGCCGGGACCGATTCTAGAACACAGGGCCAGGATGCTTTCGCAGGGCCAGGACCCTTTCTAGGACACAGGGACAGGATGCTTTCGCAGGGCCATGACCCTTTCTAGGACAGGGCCCGGATGCTTTCAGAGGGCTGTGAGTCTTTCTAGGACACAGGGCCAGGATGGTTTTGCAGGGCCGGGACCCGTTCTAGGACAGGGCCCGAATGATTTCGCAGGGCCGTGAGTCTTTCTAGGACTCAAGGCCAGGATGCCTTCACAGGGCTGGGACCCTTTGTAGGACACAGTACCAGGATGCTTTCGCAGGGCCGTGACACTTTCTAGGACACTTGGCCAGAATGCTTTCGCATGGCCGGGACCCTTTTAGGACACTTGGCCAGGATGCTTTTGCATGGCCGGGACCCTTTCTAGGACACATGGCCCGGATGCTTTCGCAGGACTGGGACCCTTCCTTGGACACAGGGCCAGGATGCTTTCGCAGGGCCAGGACCCTTTCTAGGACACAGGGCCAAGATGCTTTCGCAGGGCCAGGACCCTTTCTAGGACACAGGGACAGGATGTTTTCGCAGGGCCATGACCCTTTCTAGGACAGGGCCCGGATGCTTTCGCAGGGCCGTGAGTCTTTCTAGGACACGCCAGGATGCTTTTGCAGGGCCGGGACACGTTCTAGGACACAGGGCCAGGATGCTTTCACAGGTCAGGGACACTTTCTAGGACAGTGCCAGGATGCTTCTGCAGGGCCGGGACCGTTTCTAGGACACAGGGCCAGGATGCTTTCGCAGGGCCGGGACCGTTTCTAGGACACAGGGACAGGATGCTTTCGCAGAGCCGGGAGCCTTTCTAGGACACAGGCCCAGGATGCTTTTACAGGGCCGCGACCTTCTCTGAGACACATGGCCAGGATGCTTCCGCAGGGCCGGGAGCTTGCCTTGGACAGAGGGCCTGGATGCTTTCACAGGGCTGGGACACTTTCTGGGACACAGGGCCAGGATGCTTTTGCAGGGCCGGGACCTTTTGTAGGACACAGGGCCAGGAGGCTTTCACAGGGCCGGGAGCCTTTCTAGGGCACAGGGCCCGGATGCTTTTACAGGGCCGCGACCTTTTCTGAGACACATGGCCAGGATGCTTCCGCAGGTCCGGGAGCTTGCCTTGGACACAGGGCCTGGATGCTTCCGCAGGGCTGGGTCCCCTCCTTGGACAAACGGCCAGGAACATTTTAGAGGGCCGGGACCGTTTCTGGGACACAGGGCCAGGATGCTTTCGCAGGGCCGGGACCCTTCCTTGGACACAGGGCCAGGATGCTTCTGCCGGGCCGGGACCGTTTCTAGGACACAGGGCCAGGATGCTTTCGCAGAGCCGGGACACTTCCTTGGACACAGGGCCAGGATGCTTTCACAGGGCAGGACCCTTTCTAGGACACAGGGCCAGGATGCTTTCACAGGGCTGGGACCCTTTCTAGGACAGGGCCCGGATGCTTTCGCAGGGCCGTGAGTCTTTCTAGGACAGTGGCAGGATGCTTTCGCAGGGCCGGGACCTTTTCTAGGACACAGGGCCAGGATGCTTTCACAGGGCTGGGACCCTTTGTATGACGCAAGACAAGGATGCATTCACAGGGCTGGGACCATTTGTAGGTCACATGGCCAGGATGCTTTCGCAGGGCCGGGACCCTTCCTTGGACACAGGGCCAGGATGCTTCTGCAGGGCCGGGACCTTTTCTATGACACAGGGACAGGATGCTTTCGCAGGGCCATGACCCTTTCTAGGACAGGGCCCGGATGCTTTCGCAGGGCCGTGAGTCTTTCTAGGACACAGGGCCAGGATGCTTTCGCAGGGCAGGGACCCTTTCTAGGACAGTGCCAGGATGCTTTCGCAGGACCGGAACCCTTTCTAGGACACAGGACCAGGATGCTTTCACAGGGCTGGGACCCTTTCTAGGACACAGGGCCTGGAGGCTTTCGCAGGGCCATGAGCCTTTCTAGGACCCAGGGCCAGGATGCTTTTGCAGGGCCGGGAGCTTTCCTTGGACACAGGGCCTGGATGCTTCCGCAAGGCCAGGTCCCCTCCTTGGACACAGGGCCAGGAACCTTTCACAGGGCTGGGACCGTTTCTAGCACACAGGGCCAGGATGCTTTCGCAGGGCCGGGACCCTTCCTTGGACACAGGGCCAGGATGCTTCTGCAGGGCCGGGACACTTCCTTGGAGATAGGGCCAGGATGCATTCACAGGGCCGGGAAGATTCCTTGGACACAGGGCCAGGATGCTTCTGCAGGGCTGGGACCCCTCCTTGGACAAAGGGCCAGGATGCTTTCACAGGGCCGGGTCCGTTTCTCGGACACAGGGCCAGGATGTTTTCACAGGGCTAGGACCCATTGTAGGACACAGGACCAGGATGCTTTCACAGGGCTGGGACCCTTTCTGGGACAGAGGGCCAGGATGCTTTCACAGGGCTGGGACACTTTCTGGGACTCAGGGCCAGGATGCTTTTGCAGGGCCGGGACCGTTTCTAGGACACAGGGCCAGGAGGCTTTCGCAGGGCCATGACCCTTTCTAGGACACAGGGCCAGGATGCTTTTACAGGGCCGCGACCTTTTCTGGGAAACATGGCCAGGATGGTTCCGCAGGGCCGGCAGCTTTCCTTGGACACAGGGCCTGGATGCTTCCGCAGGGCCTGGTCCCCTCCTTGGACACAGGTCCAGGAACCTTTTACAGGGCCAGGACCGTTTCTGGGACACAGGGCCAGGTTGCTTTCGCAGGGCCTGGACCCTTCCATGGACACAGGGCCAGGACGCTTCTGCAGGGCCGGGACCGTTTCTAGGACACAGGGCCAGGATGCTTTCGCAGGGCCGGGACCGTTTCTAGGACATAGGGCCAGGATGCTTTCGCAGAGCCGGGACACTTCCTTGGACACAGGGCCAGGATGCTTTCACAGGGCGGGACCCTTTCTAGGACACAGGGCCAGGATGCTTTCACAGGGCTGGGAACCTTTCTAGGACAGGGCCCGGATGCTTTCGCAGATCCGTGAGTCTTTCTAGGACACAAGGCCAGGATGCTTTCGCAGGGCCGGGACACTTTCTAGGACACTGGGCCAGGATGCTTCCGCAGGGCAGGGACCCTTTCTAGGACAGTGCCAGGATGCTTTCGCAGGGCCGGGACCTTTTCTAGGACACAGGGCCAGGATGCTTTCACAGGGCTGGGACCCTTTGAATGACGCAAGACCAGGATGCATTCACAGGGCTGGGACCATTTGTAGGTCACATGGCCAGGATGCTTTCGCAGGGCCGGGACCCTTCCTTGGACACAGGGCCAGGATGCTTCTGCAGGGCCGGGACCTTTTCTATGACACAAGGACAGGATGCTTTCGCAGGGCCATGACCCTTTCTAGGACAGGGCCCGGATGCTTTCGCAGGGCCGTGAGTCTTTCTAGGACACAGGGCCAGGATGCTTTCGCAGGGCAGGGACCCTTTCTAGGACAGTGCCAGGATGCTTTCACAGGACCGGAACCCTTTCTAGGACACAGGACCAGGATGCTTTCACAGGGCTGGGACCCTTTCTAGGACACAGGGCCTGGAGGCTTTCGCAGGGCCATGAGTCTTTCTAGGACCCAGGGCCAGGATGCTTTTGCAGGGCCGGGAGCTTTCCTTGGACACAGGGCCTGGATGCTTCCGCAAGGCCAGGTCCCCTCCTTGGACACAGGGCCAGGAAGCTTTCACAGGGCTGGGACCGTTTCTAGCACACAGGGCCAGGATGCTTTCGCAGGGCCGGGAGCCTTCCTTGGACACAAGACTAGGATGCTTTCAGAGGGCCGTAACCCTTTCTTGGACACAGGGCCAGGATGCTTTCACAGGGCTGTGACACTTTCTGGGACACAGGGCCAGGATGCTTTCGCAGGGCCGGGACCCTTCCTTGGACACAGGGCCAGGATGCTGCTGCAGGGCCGGGACCGTTTCTAGGACACAGGGCCAGGATGCCTTCGCAGGGCCGGGACAGTTTCTAGGACACAGGGCCAGGATGCTTTCGCATAGCCTGAACCCTTCCTTGGACACAGGGCCAGGATGCTTTCACAGGGCGGGACCCTTTTAAGACACAGGGCCAGGATGCTTTCGCAGGGCAGGGTCCCGTTCTAGGACACAGGGCCAGGATGCTTCCGCAGGGCAGGGACACTTTCTAGGACAGTGCCAGGATTCTTTCGCAGGACTGGGACCCTTTGTAGGACACAGGGCCAGGATGCTTTCACAGGGCTGGGACCCTTTCTAGGACACAGGGCCTGGAGGCTTTCGCAGGGCCATGAGCCTTTCTAGGACCCAGGGCCAGGATGCTTTTGCAGGGCCGGGAGCTTTCCTTGGACACAGGGCCTGGATGCTTCCGCAAGGCCAGGTCCCCTCCTTGGACACATGGCCAGGAACCTTTCACAGGGCTGGGACCGTTTCTAGCACACAGGGCCAGGATGCTTTCGCAGGGCCGGGACCCTTCCTTGGACAAGGGCCAGGATGCTTCTGCAGGGCCGGGACACTTCCTTGTAGTCAGGGCCAGGATGCATTCACAGGGCCGGGAAGATTCCTTGGACACAGGGCCAGGATGCTTCTGCAGGGCCGGGACCCCTCCTTGGACAAAGGGCCAGGATGCTTTCGCAGTGCCGGGTCCGTTTCTAGGACACAGGGCCAGGATGTTTTCACAGGGCTAGGACCCGTTGTATGACACAGGACCAGGATGTTTTCGCAGGGCTGGGACTCTTTCTAGGACACAGGGCCAAGATGCTTTCACAGGGCTGGGACACTTTCTGGGACACAGGGCCAGGATGCTTTTGCAGGGCCGGGACCTTTTGTAGGACACAGGGCCAGGAGGCTTTCACAGGGCCGGGAGCCTGTCTAGGGCACAGGGCCGCGACCTTTTCTGAGACACATGGCCAGGATGCTTCCGCAGGGCCGGGAGCTTGCCTTGGACACAGGGCCTGGATGCTTTCACGGGGCTGGGACACTTTCTGGGACACAGGGCCAGGATGCTTTTGCAGGGCCGGGACCTTTTGTAGGACACAGGGCCAGGAGGCTTTCACAGGGCCGGGAGCCTTTCTAGGGCACAGGGCCCGGATGCTTTTACAGGGCCGCGACCTTTTCTGAGACACATGGCCAGGATGCTTCCGCAGGTCCGGGAGCTTGCCTTGGACACAGGGCCTGGATGCTTCCGCAGGGCTGGGTCCCCTCCTTGGACACACGGCCAGGAACATTTTAGAGGGCCGGGACCGTTTCTGGGACACAGGGCCAGGATGCTTTCAGAGGGCCGTGACCCTTTCTAGGACACTTGGCCAGGATACTTTCGCATGGCCGGGACCCTTTCTAGGACACAGGGCACGGATGCTTTCGCAGGACGGGGACCCTTCCTTGGACACAGGGCCTGGATGCTTCTGCAGGGCCGGGACACTTCCTTGGAGACAGGGCCAGGATGCTTTCACAGGGCCGGGACCCTTTCTAGGGTACAGGGCCAGGATGCTTTCGCATGGCCGGGACCCTTTCTCGGACACAGGGCCAGGATGCTTTCGCATGGCCGGGACCCTCTCTAGGACACAGGGACCGGATGCTTTCGCAGGACGGTGATCCTTCCTTGGACACAGTGCAAGGATACTTTCTCAGGGCCGGGACCCTTCCTTGCACACAGGACCAGGATGCTTTCAGAGGGCCGTGACCCTTTCTAGGACACTTGGCCAGGATGCTTTCGCATGGCCGGGACCCTTTCTAGGACACAGGGCCCGGATGCTTATGCAGGGCCGGGACCCATCCTTGTTCGCAGGGCCAGGATGCTTTCGCAGGGCCATGACCCTTTCTAGGACAGGGCACGGATGCTTTCGCAGCGTCGTGAGTCTTTCTAGGACACAGGGCCAGGATGCTTTCGCAGGGCAGGAACCCTTTCTAGGACAGTGCCAGGATGCTTTCGCAGGGCCGGGACCCTTTCTAGGACACAGGGCCAGGATGCTTTCACAGGGTTGGGACCCGTTGTAGGACACAGGACCAGGATGCTTTCACAGGGCTGGGACCCTTTCTAGGACACAGGGCCAGGATGCTTTCACAGGGCTGGGACACTTTCTGAGACACTGGGCCAGGATGCTTTTGCAGTGCCGGGACCTTTTCTAGGACACAGGGCCAGGAGGCTTTCGCAGGGCCATGACCCTTTCTAGGACACAGGGCCAGGATGCTTTTACAGGGCCGCGACCTTTTCTGGGACACATGGCCAGGATGCTTCCGCAGGGCCGGTAGCTTTCCTTGGACACAGGGCCTGGATGCTTCCGCAGGGCCTGGTCCCCTCCTTGGACACAGGTCCAGGAACCTTTTACAGTGCCGCGACCGTTTCTGGGACACAGGGCCAGGATGCTTTCGCAGGGCCTGGACCCTTCCTTGGACACAGGGCCAGGACGCTTCTGCAGGGCCGGGACCGTTTCTAGGACACAGGGCCAGGATGCCTTCGCAGGGCCGGGACCGTTTCTAGGACACAGGGCCAGGATGCTTTCCCAGGGACGGGACCCTTCCTTGGACACAGGGCCAGGATGCTTTCACAGGGCCGGACCCTTTCTAGCACACAGGGCCAGGATGCTATCGCAGGTCCGGGACCCTTCCTTGGACACAGGGCCAGGATGCTTTCACAGAGCCGGGACCCATTCTAGGGCACAGGGCCAGGATGCTTTTGCAGGGCCGGGACCCATCCTTGGACACAGGGCCAGGATGCTTTCGCAGGGCCATGACCCTTTTAGGGCACAGGGCCAGGATGCTTTCGCAGGACCAGGACCCATTCTAGGACGCAGATCCAGGAGGTTATCGCAGGGCCGTGACCCTTTCTAGGTCACTTGGCCAGGAGGCTTTGGCATGGCCGGGACCCTCTCTGGGACACAGGGCCCGGATGCTTTCGCAGGACGGGGATCCTTCCTTGGACACAGGGCAAGGATGCTTTCTCATGGCCGGGACCCTTCCTTGGACATAGGACCAGGATGCTTTCAGAGGGCAGTGACCCTTTCTAGGACACTTAGCCAGGATGCTTTCGAATGGTCGGGACCCTTTCTAGGACACAGGGCCCGGATGCTTTCGCAGGACGTGGACCCTTACTTGGACTCAGGGCCAGGATGCTTTCACAGGGCCGGGACCCTTCCTTGGACACAGGACCAGGATGCTTTCAGAGGGCCGTGACCCTTTCTAGGACGCAGATCCAGGAGGCTATCGCAGGGCCATGACACTTTCTAGGACACTTGGCCAGGATGCTTTTGCATGGCCGGGACCCTCTCTAGGACACAGGGACCGGATGCTTTCGCAGGACGGTGATCCTTCCTTGGACACAGGGCAAGGATACTTTCTCAGGGCCGGGACCCTTCCTTGCACACAGGACCAGGATGCTTTCAGAGGGCCGTGACCCTTTCTAGGACACTTGGCCAGGATGCTTTCGCATGGCCGGGACCCTTTCTAGGACACAGGGACAGGATGCTTTCACAGGGCTGGGATCCTTTGTAGGACACAGGGCCTGGAGGCTTTCGCAGGGCCATGAGCCTTTCTAGGACACAGGGCCTGGATGCTTTTGCAGGGCTGGGACCTTTTCTGGGACACATGGCCGGGATGCGTCCGCAGAGCTGGGAGCTTTCCTTGGACACAGGGCCTGGATGCTTCCGCAGGGCCATGTCCCCTCCTTGGACACAGGGCCAGGAATCTTTCACAGGGCCGGGAACGTTTCTCTGACACAGGGCCAGGATGCTTTAGCAGGGCCGGGACCCTTTCTAGGTCACAGGGCCAGGATGGTTTCACAGGGCCGGGACCCTTCCTTGGACACAGGGCCAGGATGCTTCTGCAGGGCCGGGACCCTTCCTTGGACACAGGGCCAGGATGCTATCACAGGGCTGGGACGCTTTCTAGGACACATGGCCAGGATGCATCCGTAGGGTCGGGTCCCCTCCTTGGACACAGGGCCATGAACCTTTTACAGGGCCAGGACCGTTTCTGGGACACATTGCCAGGATGCTTTCGCAGGGCCGGGACCCTTCCTTGGACACAGGGCCAGGATGCTTCTGCAGGGCCGGGACCGATTCTAGAACACAGGGCCAGGATGCTTTCGCAGGGCCAGGACCCTTTCTAGGACACAGGGACAGGATGCTTTCGCAGGGCCATGACCCTTTCTAGGACAGGGCCCGGATGCTTTCAGAGGGCTGTGAGTCTTTCTAGGACACAGGGCCAGGATGGTTTCGCAGGGCCGGGACCCGTTCTAGGACAGGGCCCGAATGATTTCGCAGGGCCGTGAGTCTTTCTAGGACTCAAGGCCAGGATGCCTTCACAGGGCTGGGACCCTTTGTAGGACACAGTACCAGGATGCTTTCGCAGGGCCGTGACACTTTCTAGGACACTTGGCCAGAATGCTTTCGCATGGCTGGGACCCTTTTAGGACACTTGGCCAGGATGCTTTCGCATGGCCGGGACCCTTTCTAGGACACATGGCCCGGATGCTTTCGCAGGACTGGGACCCTTCCTTGGACACAGGGCCAGGATGCTTTCGCAGGGCCAGGACCCTTTCTAGGACACAGGGCCAAGATTCTTTTGCAGGGCCAGGTCCCTTTTTAGGTCACAAGGACAGGATGCTTTTGCAGGGCTATGAGCCTATATAGGACAGTGCCCAGATGCTTTTGCAGGGCCGTGAGTCTTTCTAGGACACGCCAGGATGCTTTTGCAGGGCCGGGACCCGTTCTAGGACACAGGGCCAGGATGCTTTCACAGGTCAGGGACACTTTCTAGGACAGTGCCAGGATGCTTTCGCAGGGCCGGGACCCTTCCTTGGACACAGGGCCAGGATGCTTCTGCAGGGCCGTGACCGATTCTAGGACACAGGGCCAGGATGCTTTCGCAGGGCCGGGACAACCCTGGAGACAGCGCCAGGAGGCATTCACAGGGTCGGGAAGATTCCTTGGACACAGGGCAGGATGCTTTCACACGGCTGGGACGCTTTCTAGGGCACAGGGCCAGGATGCTTTTGCAGGGCCGGGACCCATCCTTGGACACAGGGCCAGGATGCTTTCGCAGGGCAGGGACCCTTTCTAGGAGAGTGCCAGGATGCTTTCGCAGGGCCGGGACCCTTTCTAGGAGACAGGGCCAGGATGCTTTCGCAGGGCTGGGACCCTTTCTGGGACAGAGGGCCAGGATGCTTTCACAGGGCTGGGACACTCTCTGGGACACAGGGCCAGGATGCTTTTGCAGGGCCGGGACCGTTTCTAAGACACAGGGCCAGGATGCTTTCGCAGGGCCGGGACGGTTTCTACGACACAGGGCCAGGATGCTTTCCCAGGGCCGGGACCCTTCCTTGGACACAGGGCCAGGATGCTTTTACAGGGCCGCGACCTTTTCTGGGAAACATGGCCAGGATGCTTCCGCAGGGCCGGCTGCTTTCCTTGGACACAGGGCCTGGATGCTTCCGCAGGGCCTGGTCCCCTCCTTGGACACAGGTCCAGGAACCTTTTACAGGGCCAGGACCGTTTCTGGGACACAGGGCCAGGATGCTTTCGCAGGGCCATGAGCCTTTCTAGGACAGGGCCCGGATGCTTTTGCAGGGCCGTGAGTCTTTCTAGGACACGCCAGGATGCTTTCGCAGGGCCGGGACCCGTTCAAGGACACAGGGCCAGGATGCTTTCACAGGTCAGGGACACTTTCTAGGACAGTGCCAGGATGCTTTCGCAGGGCCGGGACCCTTCCTTGGACACAGGGCCAGGATGCTTCTGCAGGGCCGGGACCGATTCTAGGACACAGGGCCAGGATGCTTTCGCAGGACCAGGACCCTTTCTAGGACGCAGATCCAGGAGGCTATTGCAGGGCCGTGACACTTTCTAGGACACTTGGCCAGGATGCTTTCGCATGGCCGGGACCCTCTCTAGGAAACAGGGCCCGGATGCTTTCGCAGGACGGGGATCCTTCCTTGGACACAGGGCAAGGATGCTTTCTCAGGGCCGGGACCCTTCCTTGGACACAGGACCAGGATGCTTTCAGAGGGCCGTGACCCTTTCTAGGACACTTGGCCAGGATACTTTCGCATGGCTGGGACCCTTTCTAGGACACAGGGCACGGATGCTTTCGCAGGACGGGGACCCTTCCTTGGACACAGGGCCAGGATGCTTTCACAGGGCTGGGACACTTTCTGAGACACAGGGCCAGGATGCTTTTGCAGTGCCGGGACCTTTTCTAGGACACAGGGCCAGGAGGCTTTCGCACGGCCATGACCCTTTCTAGGACACAGGGCCAGGATGCTTTTACAGGGCCGCGACCTTTTCTGGGACACATGACCAGGATGCTTCCGCAGGGCCGGGAGCTTTCCTTGGACACAGGGCCTGGATGCTTCCGCAGGGCCTGGACCCTTCCTTGGACACAGGGCCAGGATGCTTCTGCAGGGCCGGGACCGTTTCTAGGACACAGGGCCAGGATGCTTTCGCAGGTCCGGGACCGTTTCTAGGACACAGGGCCAGGATGCTTTCCCAGGGACGGGACCCTTCCTTGGACACAGGGCCAGGATGCTGTCACAGGGCCGGACCCTTTCTAGCACACAGGGCCAGGATGCTATCGCAGGTCCGGGACCCTTCCTTGGACACAGGGCCAGGATGCTTTCACAGAGCCGGGACCCATTCTAGGGCACAGGGCCAGGATGCTTTTGCAGGGCCGGGACCCATCCTTGGACACAGGGCCAGGATGCTTTCGCAGGGCCGTGACCCTTTTAGGGCACAGGGCCAGGATGCTTTCGCAGGACCAGGACCCATTCTAGGACGCAGATCCAGGAGGCTATCGCAGGGCCGTGACCCTTTCTAGGTCACTTGGCCAGGAGGCTTTGGCATGGCCGGGACCCTCTCTAGGACACAGGGCCCGGATGCTTTCGCAGGACGGGGATCCTTCCTTGGACACAGGGCAAGGATGCTTTCTCATGGCCGGGACCCTTCCTTGGACATAGGACCAGGATGCTTTCAGAGGGCCGTGACCCTTTCTAGGACACATAGCCAGGATGCTTTCGAATGGTCGGGACCCTTTCTAGGACACAGGGCCCGGATGCTTTCGCAGTACGTGGGCCCTTACTTGGACTCAGGGCCAGGATGCTTTCACAGGGCCGGGACCCTTCCTTGGACACAGGACCAGGATGCTTTCAGAGGGCCGTGACCCTTACTAGGACGCAGATCCAGGAGGCTATCGCCGGGCCATGACACTTTCTAGGACACTTGGCCAGGATGCTTTCGCATGGCCGGGACCCTCTCTAGGACACAGGGACCGGATGCTTTCGCAGGACGGTGATCCTTCCTTGGACACAGGGCAAGGATACTTTCTCAGGGCCGGGACCCTTCCTTGCACACAGGACCAGGATGCTTTCAGAGGGCCGTGACCCTTTCTAGGACACTTGGCCAGGATGCTTTCGCATGGCCGGGACCCTTTCTAGGACACAGGGCCCGGATGCTTCTGCAGGGCCGGCACACTTCCTTGGAGACAGGGCCAGGATGCATTCACAGGGCCGGGAAGATTCCTTGGACACAGGGCCAGGATGCTTCTGCAGGGCCGGGGCCCATCCTTGTTCGCAGGGCCAGGATGCTTTCGCATGGCCGGGCCCCTTCCTTGGACACAGGGACAGGATGCTTTCGCAGGGCCATGACCCTTTCTGGGACAGGGCACGGATGCTTTCGCAGCGTCGTGAGTCTTTCTAGGACACAGGGCCAGGATGCTTTCGCAGGGCAGGGACCCTTTCTAGGACAGTGCCAGGATGCTTTCGCAGGGCCGGGACCCTTTCTAGGACACAGGGCCAGGATGCTGTCACAGGGCTGGGACCCGTTGTAGGACACAGGACCAGGATGCTTTCGCAGGGCCAGGACCCTTTCTAGGACACAGGGCCAGGATGCTTCTGCAGGGCCGGGACACTTCCTTGGAGACAGGGCCAGGATGCATTCACAGGGCCGGGAAGATTCCTTGGACACAGGGCCAGGATGCTTCTGCAGGGCCGGGAACCATCCTTGTTCGCAGGGCCAGGATGCTTTCGCATGGCCGGGCCCCTTCCTTGGACACAGGACCAGGATGCTTTTGCAGGGCCAGGACCCTTTCTAGGACACAGGGCCAAGATGCTTTCGCAGGGCCAGGACCCTTTCTAGGACACAGGGACAGGATGCTTTCGCAGGGCCATGAGCCTTTCTAGGACAGGGCCCGGATGCTTTCGCAGGGCCGTGAGTCTTTCTAGGACACGCCAGGATGCTTTCGCAGGGCCGGGACCCGTTCTAGGACACAGGGCCAGGATGCTTTCACAGGTCAGGGACACTTTCTAGGACAGTGCCAGGGTGCTTTCGCAGGGCCGGGACCCTTCCTTGGACACAGGGCCAGGATGCTTCTGCAGGGCCGGGACCGATTCTAGGACACAGGGCCAGGATGCTTTCGCAGGACCAGGACCCTTTCTAGGATGCAGATCCAGGAGGCTATCGCAGGGCCGTGACACTTTCTAGGACACTTGGCCAGGATGCTTTCGCATGGCCGGGACCCTCTCTAGGAAACAGGGCCCGGATGCTTTCGCAGGACGGGGATCCTTCCTTGGACACAGGGCAAGGATGCTTTCTCAGGGCCGGGACACTTCCTTGGAGACAGGGCCAGGATGCTTTCACAGGGCCGGGACCCTTTCTAGGGTACAGGGCCAGGATGCTTTTGCAGGGCCGGGACTCATCCTTGGACACAGGGCCAGGATGCTTTCGCATGGCCGGGACCCTTTCTCGGACACAGGGCCAGGATGCTTTCACAGGGCTGGGACTCATTCTAGGACACATGGCCAGAATGCATCAGTAGGGCCGGGCCTCTTCCTTAGACACAGGGACAGGATGCTTTCGCAGGGCCATGACCCTTTCTAGGATAGGGCCCGGATGCTATCGCAGCGCCGGGACCGATTCTATGACACAGGGCCAGGATGCTTTCGCAGGGCCTGGACCCTTCCTTGGACACAGGGCCAGGACGCTTCTGCAGGGCCGGGACCGTTTCTAGGACACAGGGCCAGGATGCTTTCGCAGGGCCGGGACCGTTTCTAGGACACAGGGCCAGGATGCTTTCCCAGGGACGGGACCCTTCCTTGGACACAGGGCCAGGATGCTTTCACAGGGCCGGACCCTTTCTAGCACACAGGGCCAGGATGCTATCGCAGGTCCGGGACCCTTCCTTGGACACAGGGCCAGGATGCTTTCACAGAGCCGGGACCCATTCTAGGGCACAGTGCCAGGATGCTTTTGCAGGGCCGGGACCCATCCTTGGACACAGGGCCAGGATGCTTTCGCAGGGCCGTGACCCTTTTAGGGCACAGGGCCAGGATGCTTTCGCAGGACCAGGACCCATTCTAGGACGCAGATCCAGGAGGCTATCGCAGGGCCGTGACCCTTTCTAGGTCACTTGGCCAGGAGGCTTTGGCATGGCCGGGACCCTCTCTAGGACACAGGGCCCGGATGCTTTCGCAGGACGGGGATCCTTCCTTGGACACAGGGCAAGGATGCTTTCTCATGGCCGGGACCCTTCCTTGGACATAGGACCAGGATGCTTTCAGAGGGCCGTGACCCTTTCTAGGACACTTAGCCAGGATGCTTTCGAATGGTCGGGTCCCTTTCTAGGACACAGGGCCCGGATGCTTTCGCAGGACGTGGACCCTTACTTGGACTCAGGGCCAGGATGCTTTCACAGGGCCGGGACCCTTCCTTGGACACAGGACCAGGATGCTTTCAGAGGGCCGTGACCCTTTCTAGGACGCAGATCCAGGAGGCTATCGCAGGGCCATGACACTTTCTAGGACACTTGGCCAGGATGCTTTCGCATGGCCGGGACCCTCTCTAGGACACAGGGACCGGATGCTTTCGCAGGACGGTGATCCTTCCTTGGACACAGGGCAAGGATACTTTCTCAGGGCCGGGACCCTTCCTTGCACACAGGACCAGGATGCTTTCAGAGGGCCGTGACCCTTTCTAGGACACTTGGCCAGGATGCTTTCGCATGGCCGGGACCCTTTCTAGGACACAGGGCCCGGATGCTTCTGCAGGGCCGGGACACTTCCTTGGAGACAGGGCCAGGATGCATTCACAGGGCCGGGAAGATTCCTTGGACACAGGGCCAGGATGCTTCTGCAGGGCCGGGACCCATCCTTGTTCGCAGGGCCAGGATGCTTTAGCATGGCCGGGCCCCTTCCTTGGACACAGGGACAGGATGCTTTCGCAGGGCCATGACCCTTTCTAGGACAGGGCACGGATGCTTTCGCAGCGTCGTGAGTCTTTCTAGGACACAGTGCCAGGATGCTTTCGCAGGGCAGGGACCCTTTCTAGGACAGTGCCAGGATGCTTTCGCAGGGCCGGGACCCTTTCTAGGACACAGGGCCAGGATGCTTTCACAGGGCTGGGACCCGTTGTAGGACACAGGACCAGGATGCTTTCGCAGGGCCAGGACCCTTTGTAGGACACAGGGCCAAGATGCTTTCGCAGGGCCAGGACCCTTTCTAGGACACAGGGACAGGATGCTTTCGCAGGGCCATGAGCCTTTCTAGGACAGGGCCCGGATGCTTTCGCAGGGCCGTGAGTCTTTCTAGGACACGCCAGGATGCTTTCGCAGGGCCGGGACCCGTTCTAGGACACAGGGCCAGGATGCTTTCACAGGGCTGGGACCCTTTCTAGGACACAGGGCCTGGAGGCTTTCACAGGGCCATGAGCCTTTCTAGGACCCAGGGCCAGGATGCTTTTGCAGGGCCGGGAGCTTTCCTTGGACACAGGGCCTGGATGCTTCCGCAAGGCCAGGTCCCCTCCTTGGACACAGGGCCAGGAACCTTTCACAGGGCTGGGACCGTTTCTAGCACACAGTGCCAGGATGCTTTCGCAGGGCCGGGACCCTTCCTTGGACACAGGGCCAGGATGCTTCTGCAGGGCCGGGACACTTCCTTGGAGACAGGGCCAGGATGCATTCACAGGGCCGGGAAGATTCCTTGGACACAGGGCCAGGATGCTTCTGCAGGGCCGGGACCCATCCTTGTTCGCAGGGCCAGGATGCTTTCGCATGGCCGGGCCCCTTCCTTGGACACAGGGACAGGATGCTTTCGCAGGGCCATGACCCTTTCTAGGACAGGGCACGGATGCTTTCGCAGCGTCGTGAGTCTTTCTAGGACACAGGGCCAGGATGCTTTCGCAGGGCAGGGACCCTTTCTAGGAAAGTGCCAGGATGCTTTCGCAGGGCCGGGACCCTTTCTAGGACACAGGGCCAGGATGCTTTCACAGGGCTGGGACCCGTTGTAGGACACAGGACCAGGATGCTTTCGCAGGGCCAGGACCCTTTCTAGGACACAGGGCCAAGGTGCTTTCGCAGGGCCAGGACCCTTTCTAGGACACAGGGACAGGATGCTTTCGCAGGGCCATGAGCCTTTCTAGGACAGGGCCCGGATGCTTTCGCAGGGCCGTGAGTCTTTCTAGGACACGCCAGGATGCTTTCGCAGGGCCGGGACCCGTTCTAGGACACAGGGCCAGGATGCTTTCACAGGTCAGGGACACTTTCTAGGACAGTGCCAGGATGCTTTCGCAGGGCCGGGACCCTTCCTTGGACACAGGGCCAGGATGCTTCTGCAGGGCCGGGACCGATTCTAGGACACAGGGCCAGGATGCTTTCGCAGGACCAGGACCCTTTCTAGGACGCAGATCCAGGAGGCTATCGCAGGGCCGTGACACTTTCTAGGACACTTGGCCAGGATGCTTTCGCATGGCCGGGACCCTCTCTAGGAAACAGGGCCCGGATGCTTTCGCAGGACGGGGATCCTTCCTTGGACACAGGGCAAGGATGCTTTCTCAGGGCCGTGACCCTTTCTAGGACACAGGGCCAGGTTGCTTTCGAAGGGCCAGGACCATTTTTAGGACACAGGGACAGGATGCTATCGCAGGGCCATGACCCTTTCTAGGACAGGGCTCGGATGCTTTCGCAGGGCCGTGAGTCTTTCTCGGACACAAGGCCAGGATGCTTTCGCATGGCCGGGACCCTTCTAGGACACAGGACCAGGATGCTTTCGCAGGACTGGGACCCATCCTTGGACACAGGGCCAGGATGCTTTCGCATGGCCGGGACCCTTTCTCGGACACAGGGCCAGGATGCTTTCACAGGGCTGGGACTCTTTCTAGGACACATGGCCAGGATGCATCCGTAGGGCCGGGCCCCTTCCTTGGACACAGGGACAGGATGCTTTCGCAGGGCCATGACCCTTTCTATGACAAGGCACGGATGCTTTCGCAGCGCCGTGAGTCTTTCTAGGACAGGGCCAGGTTGCTTTCGCAGGGCAGGGACCCTTTCTAGGAGAGTGCCAGGATGCTTTTGCAGGGCCAGGACCCTTTCTAGGAGACAGGGCCAGGATGCTTTCACAGGGCTGGGACCCGTTGTAGGACACAGGACCAGGATGCTTTCGCCGGGCTGGGACCCTTTCTGGGACAGAGGGCCAGGATGCTTTCACAGGGCTGGGACACTCTCTGGGACAGGGCCAGGATGCTTTTGCAGGGCCGGGACCGTTTCTAAGACACAGGGCCAGGATGCTTTCGCAGGGCCGGGACCGTTTCTACGACACAGGGCCAGGATGCTTTCCCAGGGCCGGGACCCTTCCTTGGACACAGGGCCAGGATGCTTTTACAGGGCCGCGACCTTTTCTGGGAAACATGGCCAGGATGCTTCCGCAGGGCCGGGTGCTTTCCTTGGACACAGGGCCTGGATGCTTCCGCAGGGCCTGGTCCCCTCCTTGGACACAGGTCCAGGAACCTTTTACAGGGCCAGGACCGTTTCTGGGACACAGGGCCAGGTTGCTTTCGCAGGGCCTGGACCCTTCCTTGGACACAGGGCCAGGACGCTTCTGCAGGGCCGGGACCGTTTCTAAGACACAGGGCCAGGATGCTTTCGCAGGGCCGGGACCGTTTCTACGACACAGGGCCAGGATGCTTTCCCAGGGCCGGGACTCTTCCTTGGACACAGGGCCAGGATGCTTTCGCAGGGCCGGGAGCCTTCCTTGGACACAAGACTAGGATGCTTTCAGAGGGCCGTGACCCTTTCTTGGACACAGGGCCCGGATGCTTTCGCAGGACGGGGACCCTTCCTTGGACACAGGGCCAGGATGCTTTCGCAGGGCCGGGACCCTTCCTTGGACACAGGGCCAGGATGCTGCTGCAGGGCCGGGACCGTTTCTAGGACACAGGGCCAGGATGCTTTCGCAGGGCCGGGACCGTTTCTAGGACACAGGGCCTGGATGCTTTCGCATAGCCTGAACCCTTCCTTGGACACAGGGCCAGGATGCTTTCACAGGGCGGGACCCTTTCTAGGACACAGGGCCTGGATGCTTTCACAGGGCTGGGACCCTTTCTAGGACAGGGCCCGGATGCTTTCGCAGGGCCGTGTGTCTTTCTAGGACACAAGGCCAGGATGCTTTCGCAGGGCCGGGACCCGTTCTAGGACACAGGGCCAGGATGCTTTCGCAGGGCAGGGACACTTTCTAGGACAGTGCCAGGATTCTTTCGCAGGACCGGGACCCTTTGTAGGACACAGGGCCAGGATGCTTTCACAGGGCTGGGACCCTTTCTAGGACACAGGGCCTGGAGGCTTTCGCAGGGCCATGAGCCTTTCTAGGACCCAGGGCCAGGATGCTTTTGCAGGGCCGGGAGCTTTCCTTGGACACAGGGCCTGGATGCTTCCGCAAGGCCAGGTCCCCTCCTTGGACACAGGGCCAGGAACCTTTCACAGGGCTGGGACCGTTTCTAGCACACAGGGCCAGGATGCTTTCGCAGGGCCGGGACCCTTCCTTGGACACAGGGCCAGGATGCTTCTGCAGGGCCGGGACACTTCCTTGGAGACAGGGCCAGGATGCATTCACAGGGCCGGGAAGATTCCTTGGACACAGGGCCAGGATGCTTCTGCAGGGCCGGGAGCCTTCCTTGGACACAAGACTAGGATGCTTTCAGAGGGCCGTGACCCTTTCTTGGACACAGGGCCCGGATGCTTTCGCAGGGCCGGGACCCTTCCTTGGACACAGGGCCAGGATGCTGCTGCAGGGCTGGGACCGTTTCTAGGACACAGGGCCAGGATGCTTTCGCATGGCCGGGACCGTTCTAGGACACAGGGCCAGGACGCATCTGCAGGGCCGGGACCTTTTCTAAGACACAGGGCCAGGATGCTTTCGCAGGGCCGGGACCGTTTCTACGACACAGGGCCAGGATGCTTTCCCAGGGCCGGGACCCTTCCTTGGACACAGGGCCAGGATGCTTTCGCAGGGCCGGGAGCCTTCCTTGGACACAAGACTAGGATGCTTTCAGAGGGCCGTGACCCTTTCTTGGACACAGGGCCCGGATGCTTTCGCAGGACGGGGACCCTTCCTTGGACACAGGGCCAGGATGCTTTCACAGGGCTGGGACACTTTCTGGGACACAGGGCCAGGATGCTTTTGCAGGGCCGGGACCCTTCCTTGGACACAGGGTCAGGATGCTGCTGCAGGGCCGGGACCGTTTCTAGGACACAGGGCCAGGATGCTTTCGCAGGGCTGGGACTCTTTCTAGGACACATGGCCAGAATGCATCAGTAGGGCCGGGCCTCTTCCTTAGACACAGGGACAGGATGCTTTCGCAGGGCCATGACCCTTTCTAGGATAGGGCCCGGATGCTATCGCAGCGCCGTGAGTCTTTCTAGGACAAGGCCAGGATGCTTTCGCAGGGCCGGGACACTTTCTAGGACACAGGGCCAGGATGCTTCCGCAGGGCAGGGACCCTTTCTAGGATGGTGCCAGGATGCTTTCGCAGGGCCGGGACCCTTTCTAGGACACAGGGCCAGGATGCTTTCACAGGGCTGGGACCCATTGTATGACACAGGACCAGGATGCTTTCACAGGGCTGGGTCCATTTCTAGGACACAGGGCCAGGAGGCTTTCGCATGGCCGGGACCCTTTCTAGGACACAGGGCCAGGATGCTTTCACAGGACGGGACCCTTCCTTGGACACAGGGCCAGGATGCTTTTGTAGGGCTGGGACCCATCCTTGGACACAGGGCAGGATGCTTTCGCAGGGCCGTGACCCTTTCTAGGACACAGGGCCAGGTTGCTTTCGAAGGGCCAGGACCATTTTTAGGACACAGGGACAGGATGCTATCGCAGGGCCATGACCCTTTCTAGGACAGGGCTCGGATGCTTTCGCAGGGCCGTGAGTCTTTCTCGGACACAAGGCCAGGATGCTTTCGCATGGCCGGGACCCTTCTAGGACACAGGACCAGGATGCTTTCGCAGGACTGGGACCCATCCTTGGACACAGGGCCAGGATGCTTTCGCATGGCCGGGACCCTTTCTCGGACACAGGGCCAGGATGCTTTCACAGGGCTGGGACTCTTTCTAGGACACATGGCCAGGATGCATCCGTAGGGCCGGGCCCCTTCCTTGGACACAGGGACAGGATGCTTTCGCAGGGCCATGACCCTTTCTATGACAAGGCACGGATGCTTTCGCAGCGCCGTGAGTCTTTCTAGGACAGGGCCAGGTTGCTTTCGCAGGGCAGGGACCCTTTCTAGGAGAGTGCCAGGATGCTTTTGCAGGGCCGGGACCCTTTCTAGGAGACAGGGCCAGGATGCTTTCACAGGGCTGGGACCCGTTGTAGGACACAGGACCAGGATGCTTTCGCCGGGCTGGGACCCTTTCTGGGACAGAGGGCCAGGATGCTTTCACAGGGCTGGGACACTCTCTGGGACAGGGCCAGGATGCTTTTGCAGGGCCGGGACCGTTTCTAAGACACAGGGCCAGGATGCTTTCGCAGGGCCGGGACCGTTTCTACGACACAGGGCCAGGATGCTTTCCCAGGGCCGGGACCCTTCCTTGGACACAGGGCCAGGATGCTTTTACAGGGCCGCGACCTTTTCTGGGAAACATGGCCAGGATGCTTCCGCAGGGCCGGGTGCTTTCCTTGGACACAGGGCCTGGATGCTTCCGCAGGGCCTGGTCCCCTCCTTGGACACAGGTCCAGGAACCTTTTACAGGGCCAGGACCGTTTCTGGGACACAGGGCCAGGTTGCTTTCGCAGGGCCTGGACCCTTCCTTGGACACAGGGCCAGGACGCTTCTGCAGGGCCGGGACCGTTTCTAAGACACAGGGCCAGGATGCTTTCGCAGGGCCGGGACCGTTTCTACGACACAGGGCCAGGATGCTTTCCCAGGGCCGGGACTCTTCCTTGGACACAGGGCCAGGATGCTTTCGCAGGGCCGGGAGCCTTCCTTGGACACAAGACTAGGATGCTTTCAGAGGGCCGTGACCCTTTCTTGGACACAGGGCCCGGATGCTTTCGCAGGACGGGGACCCTTTCTAGGACGCAGATCCAGGAGGCTATCGCAGGGCCGTGACACTTTCTAGGACACTTGGCCAGGATGCTTTCGCATGGCCGGGACCCTCTCTAGGAAACAGGGCCCGGATGCTTTCGCAGGACGGGGATCCTTCCTTGGACACAGGGCAAGGATGCTTTCTCAGGGCCGGGACCCTTCCTTAGACACAGGACCAGGATGCTTTTGTAGGGCCGGGACCCATCCTTGGACACAGGGCCAGGATGCTTTCGCAGGGCCGTGACCCTTTCTAGGACACAGGGCCAGGTTGCTTTTGAAGGGCCAGGACCATTTTTAGGACACAGGGACAGGATGCTATCGCAGGGCCATGACCCTTTCTAGGAAAGGGCCCGGATGCTTTCGCAGGGCCGTGAGTCTTTCTCGGACACAAGGCCAGGATGCTTTCGCATGGCCGGGACCGTTCTAGGACACAGGGCCAGGACGCATCTGCAGGGCCGGGACCGTTTCTAAGACACAGGGCCAGGATGCTTTCGCAGGGCCGGGACCGTTTCTACGACACAGGGCCAGGATGCTTTCCCAGGGCCGGGACCCTTCCTTGGACACAGGGCCAGGATGCTTTCGCAGGGCCGGGAGCCTTCCTTGGACACAAGACTAGGATGCTTTCAGAGGGCCGTGACCCTTTCTTGGACACAGGGCCCGGATGCTTTCGCAGGACGGGGACCCTTCCTTGGACACAGGGCCAGGATGCTTTCACAGGGCTGGGACACTTTCTGGGACACAGGGCCAGGATGCTTTCGCAGGGCCGGGACCCTTCCTTGGACACAGGGCCAGGATGCTGCTGCAGGGCCGGGACCGTTTCTAGGACACAGGGCCAGGATGCTTTCGCAGGGCCGGGACCGTTTCTAGGACACAGGGCCAGGATGCTTTCGCATAGCCTGAACCCTTCCTTGGACACAGGGCCAGGATGCTTTCACAGGGTGGGACCCTTTCTAGGACACAGGGCCAGGATGCTTTCACAGGGCTGGGACCCTTTCTAGGACAGGGCCCGGATGCTTTCGCAGGGCCGTGAGTCTTTCTAGGACACAAGGCCAGGATGCTTTCGCAGCGTCGTGAGTCTTTCTAGGACACAGGGCCAGGATGCTTTCGCAGGGCAGGGACACTTTCTAGGACAGTGCCAGGATTCTTTCGCAGGACCGGGACCCTTTGTAGGACACAGGGCCAGGATGCTTTCACAGGGCTGGGACCCTTTCTAGGACACAGGGCCAGGATGCTTTCGCAGGGCCAGGACCCTTTCTAGGACACAGGGCCAAGATGCTTTCGCAGGGCCAGGACCCTTTCTAGGACACAGGGACAGGATGCTTTCGCAGGGCCATGAGCCTTTCTAGGACAGGGCCCCTATGCTTTCGCAGGGCCGTGAGTCTTTCTAGGACACGCCAGGATGCTTTCGCAGGGCCGGGACCCGTTCTAGGACACAGGGCCAGGATGCTTTCACAGGTCAGGGACACTTTCTAGGACAGTGCCAGGATGCTTTTGCAGGGCTGGGAACCTTCCTTGGACACAGGGCCAGGATGCTTCTGCAGGGCCGGGACCGATTCTAGGACACAGGGCCAGGATGCTTTCGCAGGACCAGGACCCTTTGTAGGATGCAGATCCAGGAGGCTATCGCAGGGCCGTGACACTTTCTAGGACACTTGGCCAGGATGCTTTCGCATGGCCGGGACCCTCTCTAGGAAACAGGGCCCAGATGCTTTCGCAGGACGGGGATCCTTCCTTGGACACAGGGCAAGGATGCTTTCTCAGGGCCGGGACCCTTCCTTGGACACAGGACCAGGATGCTTTTGTAGGGCCGGGACCCATCCTTGGACACAGGGTCAGGATGCTTTCGCAGGGCCGTGACCCTTTCTAGGACACAGGGCCAGGTTGCTTTCGAAGGGCCAGGACCATTTTTAGGACACAGGGACAGGATGCTATCGCAGGGCCATGACCCTTTCTAGGACAGGGCCCGGATGCTTTCGCAGGGCCGTGAGTCTTTCTCGGACACAAGGCCAGGATGCTTTCGCATGGCCGGGACCCTCTCTAGGAAACAGTGCCCGGATGCTTTCGCAGGACGGGGATCCTTCCTTGCACACAGGACCAGGATGCTTTCAGAGGGCCGTGACCCTTTCTAGGACACTTGGCCAGGATGCTTTCGTATGGCCGGGACCCTTCCTTGGACACAGGGCCAGGATGCTTCTGCAGGTCCGGGACCGATTCTAGGACACAGGGCCAGGATGCTTTCGCAGGACCAGGACCCTTTCTAGGACGCAGATCCAGGAGGCTATCGCAGGGCCGTGACACTTTCTAGGACACTTGGCCAGGATGCTTTCGCATGGCCGGGACCCTCTCTAGGAAACAGTGCCCGGATGCTTTCGCAGGACGGGGATCCTTCCTTGGACACAGGACCAGGATGCTTTCAGAGGGCCGTTACCCTTTCTAGGACACTTGGCCAGGATACTTTCGCATGGCCGGGACCCTTTCTAGGACACAGGGCACGGATGCTTTCGCAGGACGGGGACCCTTCCTTGGACACAGGGCCAGGATGCTTCTGCAGGGCCGGGACACTTCCTTGGAGACAGGGCCAGGATGCTTTCACAGGGCCGGGACCCTTTCTAGGGTACAGGGCCAGGATGCTTTCGCATGGCCAGGACCCTTTCTCGGACACAGGGCCAGGATGCTTTCACAGGGCTGGGACTCTTTCTAGGACACATGGCCAGGATGCATCCGTAGGGCCGGGCCTCTTCCTTAGACACAGGGACAGGATGCTTTCGCAGGGCCATGACCCTTTCTAGGACAGGGCACGGATGCTTTCGCAGCATCGTGAGTCTTTCTAGGACACAGGGCCAGGATGCTTTCACAGAACCGGGACCCTTTCTATGGCACAGGGCCAGGATGCTTTTGCAGGGCCGGGACCCATCCTTGGGCACTGGGCCAGGATGCTTTCGCAGGGCCGTGACCCTTTCTAGGGCACAGGGCCAGGATGCTTTCGCAGGACCAGGACCCTTTCTAGGACGCAGATCCAGGAAGCTATCGCAGGGCCATGTCACTTTCTAGGACACTTGGCCAGGATGCTTTCGCATGGCCGGGACCCTCTCTAGGACACAGGGACCGGATGCTTTCGCAGGACGGTGATCCTTCCTTGGACACAGGACAAGGATACTTTCTCAGGGCTGGGATCCTTCCTTGCACACAGGACCAGGATGCTTTCAGAGGGCCGTGACCCTTTCTAGGACACTTGGCCAGGATGCTTTCGTATGGCCGGGACCCTTTCTAGGACACAGGGCCCGGATGCTTATGCAGGGCCGGGACCCATCCTTGTTCGCAGGGCCAGGATGCTTTCGCAGGGCCATGACCCTTTCTAGGACAGGGCACGGATGCTTTCGCAGCGTCGTGAGTCTTTCTAGGACACAGGGCCAGGATGCTTTCGCAGGGCAGGGACCCTTTCTAGGACAGTGCCAGGATGCTTTTGTAGGGCCGGGACCCATCCTTGGACACAGGGTCAGGATGCTTTCGCAGGGCCGTGACCCTTTCTAGGACACAGGGCCAGGTTGCTTTCGAAGGGCCAGGACCATTTTTAGGACACAGGGACAGGATGCTATCGCAGGGCCATGACCCTTTCTAGGACAGGGCCCGGATGCTTTCGCAGGGCCGTGAGTCTTTCTCGGACACAAGGCCAGGATGCTTTCGCATGGCCGGGACCCTCTCTAGGAAACAGTGCCCGGATGCTTTCGCAGGACGGGGATCCTTCCTTGGACACAGGGCAAGGATGCTTTCTCAGGGCCGGGACCCTTCCTTGGACACAGGACCAGGATGCTTTCAGAGGGCCGTGACCCTTTCTAGAACACTTGGCCAGGATGCTTTCGCATGGCCGGGACCCTTCCTTGGACACAGGGCCAGGATGCATTCACAGGGCCGGGAAGATTCCTTGGACACAGGGCCAGGATGCTTCTGCAGGGCCGGGACCCATCCTTGTTCGCAGGGCCAGGATGCTTTCGCATGGCCGGGCCCCTTCCTTGGACACAGGGACAGGATGCTTTCGCAGGGCCATGACCCTTTCTAGGACAGGGCACGGATGCTTTCGCAGCATCGTGAGTCTTTCTAGGACACAGGGCCAGGATGCTTTCGCAGGGCAGGGACCCTTTCTAGGACAGTGCCAGGATGCTTTCGCAGGGCCAGGACCCTTTCTAGGACACAGGGCCAGGATGCTTTCACAGGGCTGGGACCCGTTGTAGGACACAGGACCAGGATGCTTTCGCAGGGCCAGGACCCTTTCTAGGACACAGGGCCAAGATGCTTTCGCAGGGCCAGGACCCTTTCTAGGACACAGGGACAGGATGCTTTCGCAGGGCCATGAGCCTTTCTAGGACAGGGCCCGGATGCTTTTGCAGGGCCGTGAGTCTTTCTAGGACACGCCAGGATGCTTTCGCAGGGCCGGGACCCATTCTAGGACACAGGGCCAGGATGCTTTCACAGGTCAGGGACACTTTCTAGGACAGTGCCAGGATGCTTTCGCAGGGCTGGGACCCTTCCTTGGACACAGGGCCAGGATGCTTCTGCAGGTCCGGGACCGATTCTAGGACACAGGGCCAGGATGCTTTCGCAGGACCAGGACCCTTTCTAGGACGCAGATCCAGGAGGCTATCGCAGGGCCGTGACACTTTCTAGGACACTTGGCCAGGATGCTTTTGCATGGCCGGGACCCTCTCTAGGAAACAGTGCCCGGATGCTTTCGCAGGACGGGGATCCTTCCTTGGACACAGGACCAGGATGCTTTCAGAGGGCCGTGACCCTTTCTAGGACACTTGGCCAGGATACTTTCGCATGGCCGGGACCCTTTCTAGGACACAGGGCACGGATGCTTTCGCAGGACGGGGACCCTTCCTTGGACACAGGGCCAGGATGCTTCTGCAGGGCCGGGACACTTCCTTGGAGACAGGGCCAGGATGCTTTCACAGGGCCGGGACCCTTTCTAGGGTACAGGGCCAGGATGCTTTCGCATGGCCAGGACCCTTTCTCGGACACAGGGCCAGGATGCTTTCACAGGGCTGGGACTC
The DNA here is from genome assembly GCF_030144855.1 of Hypanus sabinus. NCBI lineage: Eukaryota > Metazoa > Chordata > Chondrichthyes > Myliobatiformes > Dasyatidae > Hypanus > Hypanus sabinus. Next base: position 70,530,812 of record NC_082718.1, on the reverse strand, counting down.
TTTCTAGGACACATGGCCAGGATGCATCCGTAGGGCCGGGCCTCTTCCTTAGACACAGGGACAGGATGCTTTCGCAGGGCCATGACCCTTTCTAGGACAGGGCACGGATGCTTTCGCAGCATCGTGAGTCTTTCTAGGACACAGGGCCAGGATGCTTTCACAGAACCGGGACCCTTTCTATGGCACAGGGCCAGGATGCTTTTGCAGGGCCGGGACCCATCCTTGGGCACTGGGCCAGGATGCTTTCGCAGGGCCGTGACCCTTTCTAGGGCACAGGGCCAGGATGCTTTCGCAGGACCAGGACCCTTTCTAGGACGCAGATCCAGGAAGCTATCGCAGGGCCATGTCACTTTCTAGTACACTTGGCCAGGATGCTTTCGCATGGCAGGGACCCTCTCTAGGACACAGGGACCGGATGCTTTCGCAGGACGGTGATCCTTCCTTGGACACAGGACAAGGATACTTTCTCAGGGCTGGGATCCTTCCTTGCACACAGGACCAGGATGCTTTCAGAGGGCCGTGACCCTTTCTAGGACACTTGGCCAGGATGCTTTCGTATGGCCGGGACCCTTCCTTGGACACAGGGCCAGGATGCATTCACAGGGCCGGGAAGATTCCTTGGACACAGGGCCAGGATGCTTCTGCAGGGCCGGGACCCATCCTTGTTCGCAGGGCCAGGATGCTTTCGCATGGCCGGGCCCCTTCCTTGGACACAGGGACAGGATGCTTTCGCAGGGCCATGACCCTTTCTAGGACAGGGCCCGGATGCTTTCGCAGGGCCGTGAGTCTTTCTCGGACACAAGGCCAGGATGCTTTCGCATGGCCGGGACCCTCTCTAGGAAACAGTGCCCGGATGCTTTCGCAGGACGGGGATCCTTCCTTGGACACAGGGCAAGGATGCTTTCTCAGGGCCGGGACCCTTCCTTGGACACAGGACCAGGATGCTTTCAGAGGGCCGTGACCCTTTCTAGAACACTTGGCCAGGATGCTTTCGCATGGCCGGGACCCTTCCTTGGACACAGGGCCAGGATGCATTCACAGGGCCGGGAAGATTCCTTGGACACAGGGCCAGGATGCTTCTGCAGGGCCGGGACCCATCCTTGTTCGCAGGGCCAGGATGCTTTCGCATGGCCGGGCCCCTTCCTTGGACACAGGGACAGGATGCTTTCGCAGGGCCATGACCCTTTCTAGGACAGGGCACGGATGCTTTCGCAGCGTCGTGAGTCTTTCTAGGACACAGGGCCAGGATGCTTTCGCAGGGCAGGGACCCTTTCTAGGACAGTGCCAGGATGCTTTCGCAGGGCCAGGACCCTTTCTAGGACACAGGGCCAGGATGCTTTCACAGGGCTGGGACCCGTTGTAGGACACAGGACCAGGATGCTTTCGCAGGGCCAGGACCCTTTCTAGGACACAGGGCCAAGATGCTTTCGCAGGGCCAGGACCCTTTCTAGGACACAGGGACAGGATGCTTTCGCAGGGCCATGAGCCTTTCTAGGACAGGGCCCGGATGCTTTTGCAGGGCCGTGAGTCTTTCTAGGACACGCCAGGATGCTTTCGCAGGGCCGGGACCCATTCTAGGACACAGGGCCAGGATGCTTTCACAGGTCAGGGACACTTTCTAGGACAGTGCCAGGATGCTTTCGCAGGGCTGGGACCCTTCCTTGGACACAGGGCCAGGATGCTTCTGCAGGTCCGGGACCGATTCTAGGACACAGGGCCAGGATGCTTTCGCAGGACCAGGACCCTTTCTAGGACGCAGATCCAGGAGGCTATCGCAGGGCCGTGACACTTTCTAGGACACTTGGCCAGGATGCTTTCGCATGGCCGGGACCCTCTCTAGGAAACAGTGCCCGGATGCTTTCGCAGGACGGGGATCCTTCCTTGGACACAGGACCAGGATGCTTTCAGAGGGCCGTGACCCTTTCTAGGACACTTGGCCAGGATACTTTCGCATGGCCGGGACCCTTTCTAGGACACAGGGCACGGATGCTTTCGCAGGACGGGGACCCTTCCTTGGACACAGGGCCAGGATGCTTCTGCAGGGCCGGGACACTTCCTTGGAGACAGGGCCAGGATGCTTTCACAGGGCCGGGACCCTTTCTAGGGTACAGGGCCAGGATGCTTTCGCATGGCCAGGACCCTTTCTCGGACACAGGGCCAGGATGCTTTCACAGGGCTGGGACTCTTTCTAGGACACATGGCCAGGATGCATCCGTAGGGCCGGGCCTCTTCCTTAGACACAGGGACAGGATGCTTTCGCAGGGCCATGACCCTTTCTAGGACAGGGCACGGATGCTTTCGCAGCATCGTGAGTCTTTCTAGGACACAGGGCCAGGATGCTTTCACAGAACCGGGACCCTTTCTATGGCACAGGGCCAGGATGCTTTTGCAGGGCCGGGACCCATCCTTGGGCACTGGGCCAGGATGCTTTCGCAGGGCCGTGACCCTTTCTAGGGCACAGGGCCAGGATGCTTTCGCAGGACCAGGACCCTTTCTAGGACGCAGATCCAGGAAGCTATCGCAGGGCCATGTCACTTTCTAGGACACTTGGCCAGGATGCTTTCGCATGGCCGGGACCCTCTCTAGGACACAGGGACCGGATGCTTTCGCAGGACGGTGATCCTTCCTTGGACACAGGACAAGGATACTTTCTCAGGGCTGGGATCCTTCCTTGCACACAGGACCAGGATGCTTTCAGAGGGCCGTGACCCTTTCTAGGACACTTGGCCAGGATGCTTTCGTATGGCCGGGACCCTTTCTAGGACACAGGGCCCGGATGCTTATGCAGGGCCGGGACCCATCCTTGTTCGCAGGGCCAGGATGCTTTCGCAGGGCCATGACCCTTTCTAGGACAGGGCACGGATGCTTTCGCAGCGTCGTGAGTCTTTCTAGGACACAGGGCCAGGATGCTTTCGCAGGGCAGGGACCCTTTCTAGGACAGTGCCAGGATGCTTTTGTAGGGCCGGGACCCATCCTTGGACACAGGGTCAGGATGCTTTCGCAGGGCCGTGACCCTTTCTAGGACACAGGGCCAGGTTGCTTTCGAAGGGCCAGGACCATTTTTAGGACACAGGGACAGGATGCTATCGCAGGGCCATGACCCTTTCTAGGACAGGGCCCGGATGCTTTCGCAGGGCCGTGAGTCTTTCTAGGACACAGGGCCAGGATGCTTTCGCAGGGCAGGGACCCTTTCTAGGACAGTGCCAGGATGCTTTCGCAGGGCCGGGACCCTTTCTAGGACACAGGGCCAGGATGCTTTCACAGGGTTGGGACCCGTTGTAGGACACAGGACCAGGATGCTTTCGCAGGGCTGGGACCCTTTCTAGGACACAGGGCCAGGATGCTTTCACAGGGCTGGGACACTTTCTGAGACACAGGGCCAGGATGCTTTTGCAGTGCCGGGACCTTTTCTAGGACACAGGGCCAGGAGGCTTTCGCAGGGCCATGACCCTTTCTAGGACACAGGGCCAGGATGCTTTTATAGGGCCGCGACCTTTTCTGGGACACATGGCCAGGATGCTTCCGCAGGGCCGGGAGCTTTCCTTGGACACAGGGCCTGGATGCTTCCGCAGGGCCTGGTCCCCTCCTTGGACACAGGTCCAGGAACCTTTTACAGTGCCGGGACCGTGTCTGGGACACAGGGCCAGGATGCTTTCGCAGGGCCTGGACCCTTCCTTGGACACAGGGCCGGGATGCTTCTGCAGGGCCGGGACCGTTTCTAGGACACAGGGCCAGGATGCTTTCGCAGGGCCGGGACCGTTTCTAGGACACAGGGCCAGGATGCTTTCCCAGGGACGGGACCCTTCCTTGGACACAGGGCCAGGATGCTTTCGCATGGCCGGGACCCTCTCTAGGACACGGGGACCGGATGCTTTCGCAGGACGGTGATCCTTCCTTGGACACAGGGCAAGGATACTTTCTCAGGGCCGGGACCCTTCCTTGCACACAGGACCAGGATGCTTTCAGAGGGCCGTGACCCTTTCTAGGACACTTGGCCAGGATGCTTTCGCATGGCCGGGACCCTTTCTAGGACACAGGGCCCGGATGCTTTTGCAGGGCCGGGACCCATCCTTGTTCGCAGGGCCAGGATGCTTTCGCATGGCCGGGCCCCTTCCTTGGACACAGGGACAGGATGCTTTCGCAGGGCCATGACCCTTTCTAGGACAGGGCACGGATGCTTTCGCAGCGTCGTGAGTCTTTCTAGGACACAGGGCCAGGATGCTTTCGCAGGGCAGGGACCCTTTCTAGGACAGTGCCAGGATGCTTTCGCAGGGCCGGGACCCTTTCTAGGACACAGGGCCAGGATGTTTTCACAGGGCTGGGATCCGTTGTAGGACACAGGACCAGGATGCTTTCGCAGGGCCAGGACCCTTTCTAGGACACAGGGCCAAGATGCTTCTGCAGGGCCGGGACCGATTCTAGGACACAGGGACAGGAGGCTATCGCAGGGCCGTGACACTTTCTAGGACAGGGCACGGATGCTTTCGCAGCGTCGTGAGTCTTTCTAGGACACAGGGCCAGGATGCTTTCGCAGGGCAGGGACCCTTTCTAGGACAGTGCCAGGATGCTTTCGCAGGGCCGGGACCCTTTCTAGGACACAGGGCCAGGATGCTTTCACAGGGTTGGGACCCGTTGTAGGACACAGGACCAGGATGCTTTCGCAGGGCTGGGACCCTTTCTAGGACACAGGGCCAGGATGCTTTCACAGGGCTGGGACACTTTCTGAGACACAGGGCCAGGATGCTTTTGCAGTGCCGGGACCTTTTCTAGGACACAGGGCCAGGAGGCTTTCGCAGGGCCATGACCCTTTCTAGGACACAGGGCCAGGATGCTTTTATAGGGCCGCGACCTTTTCTGGGACACATGGCCAGGATGCTTCCGCAGGGCCGGGAGCTTTCCTTGGACACAGGGCCTGGATGCTTCCGCAGGGCCTGGTCCCCTCCTTGGACACAGGTCCAGGAACCTTTTACAGTGCCGGGACCGTGTCTGGGACACAGGGCCAGGATGCTTTCGCAGGGCCTGGACCCTTCCTTGGACACAGGGCCGGGACGCTTCTGCAGGGCCGGGACCGTTTCTAGGACACAGGGCCAGGATGCTTTCGCAGGGCCGGGACCGTTTCTAGGACACAGGGCCAGGATGCTTTCCCAGGGACGGGACCCTTCCTTGGACACAGGGCCAGGATGCTTTCGCATGGCCGGGACCCTCTCTAGGACACGGGGACCGGATGCTTTCGCAGGACGGTGATCCTTCCTTGGACACAGGGCAAGGATACTTTCTCAGGGCCGGGACCCTTCCTTGCACACAGGACCAGGATGCTTTCAGAGGGCCGTGACCCTTTCTAGGACACTTGGCCAGGATGCTTTCGCATGGCCGGGACCCTTTCTAGGACACAGGGCCCGGATGCTTTTGCAGGGCCGGGACCCATCCTTGTTCGCAGGGCCAGGATGCTTTCGCATGGCCGGGCCCCTTCCTTGGACACAGGGACAGGATGCTTTCGCAGGGCCATGACCCTTTCTAGGACAGGGCACGGATGCTTTCGCAGCGTCGTGAGTCTTTCTAGGACACAGGGCCAGGATGCTTTCGCAGGGCCGGGACCCTTTCTAGGACACAGGGCCAGGATGTTTTCACAGGGCTGGGATCCGTTGTAGGACACAGGACCAGGATGCTTTCGCAGGGCCAGGACCCTTTCTAGGACACAGGGCCAAGATGCTTCTGCAGGGCCGGGACCGATTCTAGGACACAGGGACAGGAGGCTATCGCAGGGCCGTGACACTTTCTAGGACACTTGGCCAGGATGCTTTCGCATGGCCGGGACCCTCTCCAGGAAACAGGGCCCGGATGCTTTCGCAGGACGGGGATCCTTCCTTGGACACAGGGCAAGGATGCTTTCTCAGGGCTGGGACCCTTCCTTGGACACAGGACCAGGATGCTTTCAGAGGGCCGTGACCCTTTCTAGGACACTTGGCCAGGATACTTTCGCATGGCCGGGACCCTTTCTAGGACACAGGGCACGGATGCTTTCGCAGGACGGGGACCCTTCCTTGGACACAGGGCCAGGATGCTTCTGCAGGGCCGGGACACTTCCTTGGAGACAGGGCCAGGATGCTTTCACAGGGCCGGGACCCTTTCTAGGGTACAGGGCCAGGATGCTTTTGCAGGGCTGGGACCCATCCTTGGACACAGGGCCAGGACGCATCTGCAGGGCCGGGACCGTTTCTAAGACACAGGGCCAGGATGCTTTCGCAGGGCCGGGACCGTTTCTACGACACAGGGCCAGGATGCTTTCCCAGGGCCGGGACCCTTCCTTGGACACAGTGCCAGGATGCTTTCGCAGGGCCGGGAGCCTTCCTTGCACACAGGGCCAGGATGCTTTCACAGGGCTGGGACACTTTCTGGGACACAGGGCCAGGATGCTTTCGCAGGGCCGGGACCCTTTCTAGGGCACAGGGCCAGGATGCTTTTGCAGGGCCGGGACCCATCCTTGGGCACAGGGCCAGGATGCTTTCGCAGGGCCGTGACCCTTTCTAGGGCACAGGGCCAGGATGCTTTCGCAGGACCAGGACCCTTTCTAGGATGCAGATCCAGGAGGCTATCGCAGGGCCATGTCACTTTCTAGGACACTTGGCCAGGATGCTTTCGCATGGCCGGGACCCTCTCTAGGACACAGGGACCGGATGCTTTCGCAGGACGGTGATGCTTCCTTGGACACAGGGCAAGGATACTTTCTCAGGGCCGGGACCCTTCCTTGCACACAGGACCAGGATGCTTTCAGAGGGCCGTGACCCTTTCTAGGACACTTGGCCAGGATGCTTTCGCATGGCCGGGACCCTTCCTTGGACACAGGGCCAGGATGCATTCACAGGGCCGGGAAGATTCCTTGGACACAGGGCCAGGATGCTTCTGCAGGGCAGGGACCCTTTCTAGGACAGTGCCAGGATGCTTTCGCAGGGCCAGGACCCTTTCTAGGACACAGGGCCAAGATGCTTTCGCAGGGCCAGGACCCTTTCTAGGACACAGGGACAGGATGCTTTCGCAGGGCCATGAGCCTTTCTAGGACAGGGCTCGGATGCTTTCGCAGGGCCGTGAGTCTTTCTAGGACACGCCAGGATGCTTTCGTAGGGCCGGGACCCATTCTAGGACACAGGGCCAGGATGCTTTCACAGGTCAGGGACACTTTCTAGGACAGTGCCAGGATGCTTTCGCAGGGCCGGGACCCTTCCTTGGACACAGGGCCAGGATGCTATCGCAGGGCCATGTCATTTTCTAGGACACTTGGCCAGGATGCATCCGTAGGGCCGGGCCTCTTCCTTAGACACAGGGACAGGATGCTTTCGCAGGGCCATGACCCTTTCTAGGACAGGGCACGGATGCTTTCGCAGCGTCGTGAGTCTTTCTAGGACACAGGGCCAGGATGCTTTCACAGAGCCGGGACCCTTTCTAGGGCACAGGGCCAGGATGCTTTTGCAGGGCCGGGACCCATCCTTGGGCACAGGGCCAGGATGCTTTCGCAGGGCCGTGACCCTTTCTAGGGCAAATGGCCAGGATGCTTTCGCAGGACCAGGACCCTTTCTAGGACGCAGATCCAGGAGGCTATCGCAGGGCCATGTCACTTTCTAGGACACTTGGCCAGGATGCTTTCGCATGGCCGGGACCCTCTCTAGGACACAGGGACCGGATGCTTTCGCAGGACGGTGATCCTTCCTTGGACACAGGGCAAGGATACTTTCTCAGGGCCGGGACCCTTCCTTGCACACAGGACCAGGATGCTTTCAGAGGGCCGTGACCCTTTCTAGGACACTTGGCCAGGATGCTTTCGCATGGCCGGGACCCTTCCTTGGACACAGGGCCAGGATGCATTCACAGGGCCGGGAAGATTCCTTGGACACAGGGACAGGATGCTTTCGCAGGGCCATGACCCTTTCTAGGACAGGGCACGGATGCTTTCGCAGCGTCGTGAGTCTTTCTAGGACACAGGGCCAGGATGCTTTCGCAGGGCAGGGACCCTTTCTAGGTCAGTGCCAGGATGCTTTCGCAGGGCCGGGACTCTTTCTAGGACACAGGGCCAGGATGCTTTCACAGGGCTGGGACCCGTTGTAGGACACAGGACCAGGATGCTTTCGCAGGGCCAGGACCCTTTCTAGGACACAGGGCCAAGATGCTTTCGCAGGGCCAGGACCCTTTCTAGGACACAGGGACAGGATGCTTTCGCAGGGCCATGAGCCTTTCTAGGACAGGGCCCGGATGCTTTCGCAGGGCCGTGAGTCTTTCTAGGACACGCCAGGATGCTTTCGTAGGGCCGGGACCCATTCTAGGACACAGGGCCAGGATGCTTTCACAGGTCAGGGACACTTTCTAGGACAGTGCCAGGATGCTTTCGCAGGGCCGGGACCCTTCCTTGGACACAGGGCCAGGATGCTTCTGCAGGTCCGGGACCGATTCTAGGACACAGGGCCAGGATGCTTTCGCAGGACCAGGACCCTTTCTAGGACGCAGATCCAGGAGGCTATCGCAGGGCCGAGACACTTTCTAGGACACTTGGCCAGGATGCTTTCGCATGGCCGGGACCCTCTCTAGGAAACAGTGCCCGGATGCTTTCGCAGGACGGGGATCCTTCCTTGGACACAGGGCAAGGATGCTTTCTCAGGGCCTGGACCCTTCCTTGGACACAGGACCAGGATGCTTTCAGAGGGCCGTGACCCTTTCTAGGACACTTGGCCAGGATACTTTCGCATGGCCGGGACCCTTTCTAGGACACAGGGCACGGATGCTTTCGCAGGACGGGGACCCTTCCTTGGACACAGGGCCAGGATGCTTCTGCAGGGCCGGGACACTTCCTTGGAGACAGGGCCAGGATGCTTTCACAGGGCCGGGAGCTTTCCTTGGACACAGGGCCTGGATGCTTCCGCAGGGCCTGGTCCCCTCCTTGGACACAGGTCCAGGAACCTTTTACAGTGCCGGGACCGTTTCTGGGACACAGGGCCAGGATGCTTTCAGAGGGCCGTGACCCTTTCTAGGACGCAGATCCAGGAGGCTATCGCAGGGCCATGACACTTTCTAGGACACTTGGCCAGGATGCTTTCGCATGGCCGGGACCCTTTCTCGGACACAGGGCCAGGATGCTTTCACAGGGCTGGGACTCTTTCTAGCACACATGGCTAGGATGCATCCGTAGGGCCGGGCCTCTTCCTTAGACACAGTGACAGGATGCTTTCGCAGGGCCTGGACCCTTCCTTGGACACAGGGCCAGGACGCTTCTGCAGGGCCGGGACCGTTTCTAGGACACAGGGCCAGGATGCTTTTGCAGGGCCGGGACCGCTTCTAGGACACAGGGCCAGGATGCTTTCCCAGGGACGGGACCCTTCCTTGGACACAGGGCCAGGATGCTTTCACAGGGCCGGACCCTTTCTAGGACACTTGGCCAGGATGCTTTCGCATGGCCGGGACCCTTTCTAGGACACAGGGCCCGGATGCTTTCAGAGGGCCGTGACCCTTTCTAGGACACTTAGCCAGGATGCTTTTGAATGGACGGGACCCTTTCTAGGACACAGGGCCAGGATGCTTTCACAGGGCTGGGACACTTTCTGAGACACAGGGCCAGGATGCTTTTGCAGTGCCGGGACCTTTTCTAGGACACAGGACCAGGATGCTTTCAGAGGGCCGTGACCCTTTCTAGGACGCAGATCCAGGAGGCTATCGCAGGGCCATGACACTTTCTAGGACACTTGGCCAGGATGTTTTCGCATGGCCGGGACCCTTTCTCGGACACAGGGCCAGGATGCTTTCACAGGGCTGGGACTCTTTCTAGGACACATGGCCAGGATGCATCCGTAGGGCCGGGCCTCTTCCTTAGACACAGTGACAGGATGCTTTCGCAGGGCCATGACCCTTTCTAGGACAGGGCACGGATGCTTTCGCAGCGTCGTGAGTCTTTCTAGGACACAGGGCCAGGATGCTTTCACAGAGCCGGGACCCTTTCTAGGGCACAGGGCCAGGATGCTTTTGCAGGGCCGGGACCCATCCTTGGGCACAGGGCCAGGATGCTTTCGCAGGGCCGTGACCCTTTCTAGGACACAGGGCCAGGATGCTTTCACAGGGCCGGACCCTTTCTAGCACACAGGGCCAGGATGCTATCGCAGGTCCGGGACCCTTCCTTGGACACAGGGCCAGGATGCTTTCACAGAGCCGGGACCCATTCTAGGGCACAGGGCCAGGATGCTTTTGCAGGGCCGGGACCCATCCTTGGACACAGGGCCAGGATGCTTTCGCAGGGCCGTGATTCTTTTAGGGCACAGGGCCAGGATGCTTTCGCAGGACCAGGACCCATTCTAGGACGCAGATCCAGGAGGCTATCGCAGGGCCGTGACCCTTTCTAGGTCACTTGGCCAGGAGGCTTTGGCATGGCCGGGACCCTCTCTAGGACACAGGGCCCGGATGCTTTCGCAGGACGGGGATCCTTCCTTGGACACAGGGCAAGGATGCTTTCTCATGGCCGGGACCCTTCCTTGGACATAGGACCAGGATGCTTTCAGAGGGCCGTGACCCTTTCTAGGACATTTAGCCAGGATGCTTTCGAATGGACGGGACCCTTTCTAGGACACAGGGCCCGGATGCTTTCACAGGGTTGGGACCCATTGTAGGACACAGGACCAGGATGCTTTCGCAGGGCTGGGACCCTTTCTAGGACACAGGGCCAGGATGCTTTCACAGGGCTGGGACACTTTCTGAGACACAGGGCCAGGATGCTTTTGCAGTGCCGGGACCTTTTCTAGGACACAGGGCCAGGAGGCTTTCGCAGGGCCATGACACTTTCTAGGACACAGGGCCAGGATGCTTTTACAGGGCCGCGACCTTTTCTGGGACACATGGCCAGGATGCTTCCGCAGGGCCGGGAGCTTTCCTTGGACACAGGGCCTGGATGCTTCCGCAGGGCCTGGTCCCCTCCTTGGACACAGGTCCAGGAACCTTTTACAGTGCCGGGACCGTTTCTGAGACACAGGGCCAGGATGCTTTCGCAGGGCCTGGACCCTTCCTTGGACACAGGGCCAGGACGCTTCTGCAGGGCCGGGACCGTTTCTAGGACACAGGGCCAGGATGCTTTTGCAGGGCCGGGACCGCTTCTAGGACACAGGGCCAGGATGCTTTCCCAGGGACGGGACCCTTCCTTGGACACAGGGCCAGGATGCTTTCACAGGGCCGGACCCTTTCTAGGACACTTGGCCAGGATGCTTTCGCATGGCCGGGACCCTTTCTAGGACACAGGGCCCGGATGCTTTCAGAGGGCCGTGACCCTTTCTAGGACACTTAGCCAGGATGCTTTTGAATGGACGGGACCCTTTCTAGGACACAGGGCCAGGAACCTTTTACAGTGCCGGGACCGTTTCTGAGACACAGGGCCAGGATGCTTTCGCAGGGCCTGGACCCTTCCTTGGACACAGGGCCAGGACGCTTCTGCAGGGCCGGGACCGTTTCTAGGACACAGGGCCAGGATGCTTTTGCAGGGCCGGGACCGCTTCTAGGACACAGGGCCAGGATGCTTTCCCAGGGACGGGACCCTTCCTTGGACACAGGGCCAGGATGCTTTCACAGGGCCGGACCCTTCCTAGGACACTTGGCCAGGATGCTTTCGCATGGCCGGGACCCTTTCTAGGACACAGGGCCCGGATGCTTTCAGAGGGCCGTGACCCTTTCTAGGACACTTAGCCAGGATGCTTTTGAATGGACGGGACCCTTTCTAGGACACAGGGCCAGGATGCTTTCACAGGGCTGGGACACTTTCTGAGACACAGGGCCAGGATGCTTTTGCAGTGCCGGGACCTTTTCTAGGACACAGGACCAGGATGCTTTCAGAGGGCCGTGACCCTTTCTAGGACGCAGATCCAGGAGGCTATCGCAGGGCCATGACACTTTCTAGGACACTTGGCCAGGATGCTTTCGCATGGCCGGGACCCTTTCTCAGACACAGGGCCAGGATGCTTTCACAGGGCTGGGACTCTTTCTAGGACACATGGCCAGGATGCATCCGTAGGGCCGGGCCTCTTCCTTAGACACAGTGACAGGATGCTTTCGCAGGGCCATGACCCTTTCTAGGACAGGGCACGGATGCTTTCGCAGCGTCGTGAGTCTTTCTAGGACACAGGGCCAGGATGCTTTCACAGAGCCGGGACCCTTTCTAGGGCACAGGGCCAGGATGCTTTTGCAGGGCCGGGACCCATCCTTGGGCACAGGGCCAGGATGCTTTCGCAGGGCCGTGACCCTTTCTAGGACACAGGGCCAGGATGCTTTCACAGGGCCGGACCCTTTCTAGCACACAGGGCCAGGATGCTATCGCAGGTCCGGGACCCTTCCTTGGACACAGGGCCAGGATGCTTTCACAGAGCCGGGACCCATTCTAGGGCACAGGGCCAGGATGCTTTTGCAGGGCCGGGACCCATCCTTGGACACAGGGCCAGGATGCTTTCGCAGGGCCGTGATTCTTTTAGGGCACAGGGCCAGGATGCTTTCGCAGGACCAGGACCCATTCTAGGACGCAGATCCAGGAGGCTATCGCAGGGCCGTGACCCTTTCTAGGTCACTTGGCCAGGAGGCTTTGGCATGGCCGGGACCCTCTCTAGGACACAGGGCCCGGATGCTTTCGCAGGACGGGGATCCTTCCTTGGACACAGGGCAAGGATGCTTTCTCATGGCCGGGACCCTTCCTTGGACATAGGACCAGGATGCTTTCACAGGGCTGGGACTCTTTCTAGGACACAGGGCCCGGATGCTTTCACAGGGTTGGGACCCATTGTAGGACACAGGACCAGGATGCTTTTGCAGGGCTGGGACCCTTTCTAGGACACAGGGCCAGGATGCTTTCACAGGGCTGGGACACTTTCTGAGACACAGGGCCAGGATGCTTTTGCAGTGACGGGACCTTTTCTAGGACACAGGGCCAGGAGGCTTTCGCAGGGCCATGACCCTTTCTAGGACACAGGGCCAGGATGCTTTTACAGGGCCGCGACCTTTTCTGGGACACATGGCCAGGATGCTTCCGCAGGGCCGGGAGCTTTCCTTGGACACAGGGCCTGGATGCTTCCGCAGGGCCTGGTCCCCTCCTTGGACACAGGTCCAGGAACCTTTTACAGTGCCGGGACCGTTTCTGGGACACAGGGCCAGGACGCTTCTGCAGGGCCAGGACCGTTTCTAGGACACAGGGCCAGGATGCTTTCAGAGGGCCGTGACCCTTTCTAGGACGCAGATCCAGGAGGCTATCGCAGGGCCATGACACTTGGCCAGGATGCTTTCGCATGGCCGGGACCCTCTCTAGGACACAGGGACAGGATGCTTTCGCAAGACGGTGATCCTTCCTTGGACACAGGGCAAGGATACTTTCTCAGGGCCGGGACCCTTCCTTGCACACAGGACCAGGATGCTTTCAGAGGGCCGTGACCCTTTCTAGGACACTTGGCCAGGATGCTTTCGCATGGCCGGGACCCTTTCTAGGACACAGGGCCCGGATGCTTATGCAGGGCCGGGACCCATCCTTGCACACAGGACCAGGATGCTTTCAGAGGGCCGTGACCTTTTCTAGGACACTTGGCCAGGATGCTTTCGCATGGCCGGGACCCTTTCTAGGACACAGGGCCCGGATGCTTATGCAGGGCCGGGACCCATCCTTGTTCGCAGGGACAGGATGCTTTCGCAGGGCCATGACCCTTTCTAGGACAGGGCACGGATGCTTTCGCAGCGTCGTGAGTCTTTCTAGGACACAGGGCCAGGATGCTTTCGCAGGGCAGGGACCCTTTCTAGGACAGTGCCAGGATGCTTTCGCAGGGCTGGGACCCTTTCTAGGACACAGGGCCAGGATGCTTTCACAGGGTTGGGACCCGTTGTAGGACACAGGACCAGGATGCTTTCGCAGGGCTGGGACCCTTTCTAGGACACAGGGCCAGGATGCTTTCACAGGGCTGGGACACTTTCTGAGACACAGGGCCAGGATGCTTTTGCAGGGCCGGGACCGTTTCTAGGACACAGGGCCAGGAGGCTTTCGCAGGGCCATGACCCTTTCTAGGACACAGGGCCAGGATGCTTTTACAGGGCCGCGACCTTTTCTGGGACACATGGCCAGGATGCTTCCGCAGGGCCGGGAGCTTTCCTTGGACACAGGGCCTGGATGCTTCCGCAGGGCCTGGTCCCCTCCTTGGACACAGGTCCAGGAACCTTTTACAGTGCCGGGACCGTTTCTGGGACACAGGGCCAGGATGCTTTCGCAGGGCCTGGACCCTTCCTTGGACACAGGGCCAGGACGCTTCTGCAGGGCCGGGACCGTTTCTAGGGCACAGGGCCAGGATGCTTTCGCAGGGCCGGGACCGTTTCTAGGACACAGGGCCAGGATGCTTTCCCAGGGCCGGGACCGTTTCTAGGACACAGGGCCAGGATGCTTTCGCAGGGCCGTGACCCTTTCTAGGACACAGGGCCAGGATGCTTTCACAGGGCCGGACCCTTTCTAGCACACAGGGCCAGGATGCAATCGCAGGTCCGGGACCCTTCCTTGGACACAGGGCCAGGATGCTTTCACAGAGCCGGGACCCATTCTAGGGCACAGGGCCAGGATGCTTTTGCAGGGCCGGGACCCATCCTTGGACACAGGGCCAGGATGCTTTCGCAGGGCCGTGACCCTTTTAGGGCACAGGGCCAGGATGCTTTCGCAGGACCAGGACCCATTCTAGGACGCAGATCCAGGAGGCTATCGCAGGGCCGTGACCCTTTCTAGGTCACTTGGCCAGGAGGCTTTGGCATGGCCGGGACCCTCTCTAGGACACAGGGCCCGGATGCTTTCGCAGGACGGGGATCCTTCCTTGGACACAGGGCAAGGATGCTTTCTCATGGCCGGGACCCTTCCTTGGACATAGGACCAGGATGCTTTCAGAGGGCCGTGACCCTTTCTAGGACACTTAGCCAGGATGCTTTCGAATGGACGGGACCCTTTCTAGGACACAGGGCCCGGATGCTTTCGCAGGACGTGGACCCTTACTTGGACTCAGGGCCAGGATGCTTTTGCAGGGCCGGGACCCATCCTTGGACACAGGGCCAGGATGCTTTCGCATGGCTGGGACCCTTTCTCGGACACAGGGCCAGGATGCTTTCAGAGGGCCGTGACCCTTTCTAGGACACTTGGCCAGGATACTTTCGCATGGCCGGGACCCTTTCTAGGACACAGGGCACGGATGCTTTCGCAGGACGGGGACCCTTCCTTGGACACAGGGCCAGGATGCTTCTGCAGGGCCGGGTCACTTCCTTGGAGACAGGGCAGGATGCTTTCACAGGGCTGGGACCCTTTCTCGGACACAGGGCCAGGATGCTTTCACAGGGCTGGGACTCTTTCTAGGACACATGGCCAGGATGCATCCGTAGGGCCGGGCCTCTTCCTTAGACACAGGGACAGGATGCTTTCACAGGGCCATGAGCCTTTCTAGGACAGGGCACGGATGCTTTCGCAGCGTCGTGAGTCTTTCTAGGACACAGGGCCAGGATGCTTTTACAGGGCCGCGACCTTTTCTGGGACACATGGCCAGGATGCTTTCGCAGGACCAGGACCCTTTCTAGGACACAGATCCAGGAGGCTATCGCAGGGCCGTGACACTTTCTAGGACACTTGGCCAGGATGCTTTCGCATGGCCGGGACCCTCTCTAGGAAACAGGGCCCGGATGCTTTCGCAGGACGGCGATCCTTCCTTGGACACAGGGCAAGGATGCATTCTCAGGGCCGGGACCCTTCCTTGGACACAGGACCAGGATGCTTTCAGAGGGCCGTGACCCTTTCTGGGACACTTGGCCAGGATACTTTCGCAGGACGGGGACCCTTTCTAGGACACAGGGCCAGGATGCTTTCACAGGGCTAGGACACTTTCTGAGACACAGGGCCAGGATGCTTTTGCAGTGCCGGGACCTTTTCTAGGACACAGGGCCAGGAGGCTTTCGCAGGGCCATGACCCTTTCTAGGACACAGGGCCAGGATGCTTTCACAGGGCCGCGACCTTTTCTGGGACACATGGCCAGGATGCTTTCGCAGGACCAGGACCCTTTCTAGGACACAGATCCAGGAGGCTATCGCAGGGCCGTGACACTTTCTAGGACACTTGGCCAGGATGCTTTTGCATGGCCGGGACCCTCTCTAGGACACAGGGACCGGATGCTTTCGCAGGACGGTGATCCTTCCTTGGACACAGGGCAAGGATACTTTCTCAGGGCTGGGACCCTTCCTTGCACACAGGACCAGGATGCTTTCAGAGGGCCGTGACCCTTTCTAGGACACTTGGCCAGGATGCTTTCGCATGGCCGGGACCCTTTCTAGGACACAGGGCCCGGATGCTTATGCAGGGCCGGGACCCATCCTTGTTCGCAGGGCCAGGATGCTTTCGCAGGGTCATGACCCTTTCTAGGACAGGGCACGGATGCTTTCGCAGCGTCGTGAGTCTTTCTAGGACACAGGGCCAGGATGCTTTCGCAGGGCAGGGACCCTTTCTAGGACAGTGCCAGGATGCTTTCGCAGGGCCGGGACCCTTTCTAGGACACAGGGCCAGGATGCTTTCACAGGGTTGGGACCCGTTGTAGGACACAGGACCAGGATGCTTTCGCAGGGCTGGGACCCTTTCTAGGACACAGGGCCAGGATGCTTTCACAGGGCTGGGACACTTTCTGAGACACAGGGCCAGGATGCTTTTGCAGTGCCGGGACCTTTTCTAGGACACAGGGCCAGGAGGCTTTCGCAGGGCCATGACCCTTTCTAGGACACAGGGCCAGGATGCTTTTACAGGGCCGCGACCTTTTCTGGGACACATGGCCAGGATGCTTTCGCAGGACCAGGACCCTTTCTAGGACACAGATCCAGGAGGCTATCGCAGGGCCGTGACACTTTCTAGGACACTTGGCCAGGATGCTTTCGCATGGCCGGGACCCTCTCTAGGAAACAGGGCCCGGATGCTTTCGCAGGACGGGGATCCTTCCTTGGACACAGGGCAAGGATGCATTCTCAGGGCCGGGACCCTTCCTTGGACACAGGATCAGGATGCTTTCAGAGGGCCGTGACCCTTTCTGGGACACTTGGCCAGGATACTTTCGCATGGCCGGGACCCTTTCTAGGACACAGGGCACGGATGCTATCGCAGGACGGGGACCCTTCCTTGGACACAGGGCCAGGATGCTTTCACAGGGCCGGGACCCTTTCTAGGGTACAGGGCCAGGATGCTTTCAGAGGGCCGGGACCCTTTCTCGGACACTGGGCCAGGATGCTTTCACAGGGCTGGGACTCTTTCTAGGACACATGGCCAGGATGCATCCGTAGGGCCGGGCCTCTTCCTTAGACACAGGGACAGGATGCTTTCGCAGGGCCGTGACCCTTTTAGGGCACAGGGCCAGGATGCTTTCGCAGGACCAGGACCCATTCTAGGACGCAGATCCAGGAGGCTATCGCAGGGCCGTGACCCTTTCTAGGTCACTTGGCCAGGAGGCTTTGGCATGGCCGGGACCCTCTCTAGGACACAGGGCCCGGATGCTTTCGCAGGAGGGGGATCCTTCCTTGGACACAGGGCAAGGATGCTTTCACAGAGCCGGGACCCATTCTAGGGCACAGGGCCAGGATGCTTTTGCAGGGCCGGGACCCATCCTTGGACACAGGGCCAGGATGCTTTCGCAGGGCCGTGACCCTTTTAGGGCACAGGGCCAGGATGCTTTCGCAGGACCAGGACCCATTCTAGGACGCAGATCCAGGAGGCTATCGCAGGGCCGTGACCCTTTCTAGGTCACTTGGCCAGGAGGCTTTGGCATGGCCGGGACCCTCTCTAGGACACAGGGCCCGGATGCTTTCGCAGGACGGGGATCCTTCCTTGGACACAGGGCAAGGATGCTTTCTCATGGCCGGGACCCTTCCTTGGACATAGGACCAGGATGCTTTCAGAGGGCCGTGACCCTTTCTAGGACACTTAGCCAGGATGCTTTCGAATGGACGGGACCCTTTCTAGGACACAGGGCCCGGATGCTTTCGCAGGACGTGGACCCTTACTTGGACTCAGGGCCAGGATGCTTTTGCAGGGCCGGGACCCATCCTTGGACACAGGGCCAGGATGCTTTCGCATGGCTGGGACCCTTTCTCGGACACAGGGCCAGGATGCTTTCAGAGGGCCGTGACCCTTTCTAGGACACTTGGCCAGGATACTTTCGCATGGCCGGGACCCTTTCTAGGACACAGGGCACGGATGCTTTCGCAGGACGGGGACCCTTCCTTGGACACAGGGGCAGGATGCTTCTGCAGGGCCGGGTCACTTCCTTGGAGACAGGGCAGGATGCTTTCACAGGGCTGGGACCCTTTCTCGGACACAGGGCCAGGATGCTTTCACAGGGCTGGGACTCTTTCTAGGACACATGGCCAGGATGCATCCGTAGGGCCGGGACTCTTCCTTAGACACAGGGACAGGATGCTTTCACAGGGCCATGAGCCTTTCTAGGACAGGGCACGGATGCTTTCGCAGCGTCGTGAGTCTTTCTAGGACACAGGGCCAGGATGCTTTTACAGGGCCGCGACCTTTTCTGGGACACATGGCCAGGATGCTTTCGCAGGACCAGGACCCTTTCTAGGACACAGATCCAGGAGGCTATCGTAGGGCCGTGACACTTTCTAGGACACTTGGCCAGGATGCTTTCGCATGGCCGGGACCCTCTCTAGGAAACAGGGCCCGGATGCTTTCGCAGGACGGGGATCCTTCCTTGGACACAGGGCAAGGATGCATTCTCAGGGCCGGGACCCTTCCTTGGACACAGGACCAGGATGCTTTCAGAGGGCCGTGACCCTTTCTGGGACACTTGGCCAGGATACTTTCGCATGGCCGGGACCCTTTCTAGGACACAGGGCACGGATGCTATCGCAGGACGGGGACCCTTTCTAGGACACAGGGCCAGGATGCTTTCACAGGGCTGGGACACTTTCTGAGACACAGGGCCAGGATGCTTTTGCAGTGCCGGGACCTTTTCTAGGACACAGGGCCAGGAGGCTTTCGCAGGGCCATGACCCTTTCTAGGACACAGGGCCAGGATGCTTTTACAGGGCCGCGACCTTTTCTGGGACACATGGCCAGGATGCTTTCGCAGGACCAGGACCCTTTCTAGGACACAGATCCAGGAGACTATCGCAGGGCCGTGACACTTTCTAGGACAATTGGCCAGGATGCTTTTGCATGGCCGGGACCCTCTCTAGGACACAGGGACCGGATGCTTTCGCAGGACGGTGATCCTTCCTTGGACACAGGGCAAGGATACTTTCTCAGGGCTGGGACCCTTCCTTGCACACAGGACCATGATTCTTTCAGAGGGCCGTGACCCTTTCTAGGACACTTGGCCAGGATGCTTTCGCATGGCCGGGACCCTTTCTAGGACACAGGGCCCGGATGCTTATGCAGGGCCGGGACCCATCCTTGTTCGCAGGGCCAGGATGCTTTCGCAGGGTCATGACCCTTTCTAGGACAGGGCACGGATGCTTTCGCAGCGTCGTGAGTCTTTCTAGGACACAGGGCCAGGATGCTTTCGCAGGGCAGGGACCCTTTCTAGGACAGTGCCAGGATGCTTTCGCAGGGCCGGGACCCTTTCTAGGACACAGGGCCAGGATGCTTTCACAGGGTTGGGACCCGTTGTAGGACACAGGACCAGGATGCTTTCACAGGGCTGGGACTCTTTCTAGGACACATGGCCAGGATGCATCCGTAGGGCCGGGCCTCTTCCTTAGACACAGGGACAGGATGCTTTCACAGGGCCATGAGCCTTTCTAGGACAGGGCACGGATGCTTTCGCAGCGTCGTGAGTCTTTCTAGGACACAGGGCCAGGATGCTTTTACAGGGCCGCGACCTTTTCTGGGACACATGGCCAGGATGCTTTCGCAGGACCAGGACCCTTTCTAGGACACAGATCCAGGAGGCTATCGCAGGGCCGTGACACTTTCTAGGACACTTGGCCAGGATGCTTTCGCATGGCCGGGACCCTCTCTAGGAAACAGGGCCCGGATGCTTTCGCAGGACGGGGATCCTTCCTTGGACACAGGGCAAGGATGCATTCTCAGGGCCGGGACCCTTCCTTGGACACAGGACCAGGATGCTTTCAGAGGGCCGTGACCCTTTCTGGGACACTTGGCCAGGATACTTTCGCATGGCCGGGACCCTTTCTAGGACACAGGGCACGGATGCTATCGCAGGACGGGGACCCTTTCTAGGACACAGGGCCAGGATGCTTTCACAGGGCTGGGACACTTTCTGAGACACAGGGCCAGGATGCTTTTGCAGTGCCGGGACCTTTTCTAGGACACAGGGCCAGGAGGCTTTCGCAGGGCCATGACCCTTTCTAGGACACAGGGCCAGGATGCTTTTACAGGGCCGCGACCTTTTCTGGGACACATGGCCAGGATGCTTTCGCAGGACCAGGACCCTTTCTAGGACAGAGATCCAGGAGGCTATCGCAGGGCCGTGACACTTTCTAGGACACTTGGCCAGGATGCTTTCGCATGGCCGGGACCCTCTCTAGGAAACAGGGCCCGGATGCTTTCGCAGGACGGGGATCCTTCCTTGGACACAGGGCAAGGATGCATTCTCAGGGCCGGGACCCTTCCTTGGACACAGGACCAGGATGCTTTCAGAGGGCCGTGACCCTTTCTGGGACACTTGGCCAGGATACTTTCGCATGGCCGGGACCCTTTCTAGGACACAGGGCACGGATGCTATCGCAGGACGGGGACCCTTTCTAGGACGCAGATCCAGGAGGCTATCGCAGGGCCATGACACTTTCTAGGACACTTGGCCAGGATGCTTTCGCATGGCCGGGACCCTTTCTCGGACACAGGGCCAGGATGCTTTCACAGGGCTGGGACTCTTTCTAGGACACATGGCCAGGATGCATCCGTAGGGCCGGGCCTCTTCCTTAGACACAGTGACAGGATGCTTTCGCAGGGCCATGACCCTTTCTAGGACAGGGCACGGATGCTTTCGCAGCGTCGTGAGTCTTTCTAGGACACAGGGCCAGGATGCTTTCACAGAGCCGGGACCCTTTCTAGGGCACAGGGCCAGGATGCTTTTGCAGGGCCGGGACCCATCCTTGGGCACAGGGCCAGGATGCTTTCGCAGGGCCGTGACCCTTTCTAGGACACAGGGCCAGGATGCTTTCACAGGGCCGGACCCTTTCTAGCACACAGGGCCAGGATGCTATCGCAGGTCCGGGACCCTTCCTTGGACACAGGGCCAGGATGCTTTCACAGAGCCGGGACCCATTCTAGGGCACAGGGCCAGGATGCTTTTGCAGGGCCGGGACCCATCCTTGGACACAGGGCCAGGATGCTTTCGCAGGGCCGTGATTCTTTTAGGGCACAGGGCCAGGATGCTTTCGCAGGACCAGGACCCATTCTAGGACGCAGATCCAGGAGGCTATCGCAGGGCCGTGACCCTTTCTAGGTCACTTGGCCAGGAGGCTTTGGCATGGCCGGGACCCTCTCTAGGACACAGGGCCCGGATGCTTTCGCAGGACGGGGATCCTTCCTTGGACACAGGGCAAGGATGCTTTCTCATGGCCGGGACCCTTCCTTGGACATAGGACCAGGATGCTTTCACAGGGCTGGGACTCTTTCTAGGACACATGGCCAGGATGCATCCGTAGGGCCGGGCCTCTTCCTTAGACACAGGGACAGGATGCTTTCGCAGGGCCATGACCCTTTCTAGGACAGTTAGCCAGGATGCTTTCGAATGGACGGGACCCTTTCTAGGACACAGGGCCCGGATGCTTTCACAGGGTTGGGACCCATTGTAGGACACAGGACCAGGATGCTTTCGCAGGGCTGGGACCCTTTCTAGGACACAGGGCCAGGATGCTTTCACAGGGCTGGGACACTTTCTGAGACACAGGGCCAGGATGCTTTTGCAGTGCCGGGACCTTTTCTAGGACACAGGGCCAGGAGGCTTTCGCAGGGCCATGACCCTTTCTAGGACACAGGGCCAGGATGCTTTTACAGGGCCGCGACCTTTTCTGGGACACATGGCCAGGATGCTTCCGCAGGGCCGGGAGCTTTCCTTGGACACAGGGCCTGGATGCTTCCGCAGGGCCTGGTCCCCTCCTTGGACACAGGTCCAGGAACCTTTTACAGTGCCGGGACCGTTTCTGAGACACAGGGCCAGGATGCTTTCGCAGGGCCTGGACCCTTCCTTGGACACAGGGCCAGGACGCTTCTGCAGGGCCGGGACCGTTTCTAGGACACAGGGCCAGGATGCTTTTGCAGGGCCGGGACCGCTTCTAGGACACAGGGCCAGGATGCTTTCCCAGGGACGGGACCCTTCCTTGGACACAGGGCCAGGATGCTTTCACAGGGCCGGACCCTTTCTAGGACACTTGGCCAGGATGCTTTCGCATGGCCGGGACCCTTTCTAGGACACAGGGCCCGGATGCTTTCAGAGGGCCGTGACCCTTTCTAGGACACTTAGCCAGGATGCTTTTGAATGGACGGGACCCTTTCTAGGACACAGGGCCAGGATGCTTTCACAGGGCTGGGACACTTTCTGAGACACAGGGCCAGGATGCTTTTGCAGTGCCGGGACCTTTTCTAGGACACAGGACCAGGATGCTTTCAGAGGGCCGTGACCCTTTCTAGGACGCAGATCCAGGAGGCTATCGCAGGGCCATGACACTTTCTAGGACACTTGGCCAGGATGCTTTCGCATGGCCGGGACCCTTTCTCGGACACAGGGCCAGGATGCTTTCACAGGGCTGGGACTCTTTCTAGGACACATGGCCAGGATGCATCCTTAGGGCCGGGCCTCTTCCTTAGACACAGTGACAGGATGCTTTCGCAGGGCCATGACCCTTTCTAGGACAGGGCACGGATGCTTTCGCAGCGTCGTGAGTCTTTCTAGGACACAGGGCCAGGATGCTTTCGCAGGGCCGTGACCCTTTCTAGGACACAGGGCCAGGATGCTTTCACAGGGCCGGACCCTTTCTAGCACACAGGGCCAGGATGCTATCGCAGGTCCGGGACCCTTCCTTGGACACAGGGCCAGGATGCTTTCACAGAGCCGGGACCCATTCTAGGGCACAGGGCCAGGATGCTTTTGCAGGGCCGGGACCCATCCTTGGACACAGGGCCAGGATGCTTTCGCAGGGCCGTGATTCTTTTAGGGCACAGGGCCAGGATGCTTTCGCAGGACCAGGACCCATTCTAGGACGCAGATCCAGGAGGCTATCGCAGGGCCGTGACCCTTTCTAGGTCACTTGGCCAGGAGGCTTTGGCATGGCCGGGACCCTCTCTAGGACACAGGGCCCGGATGCTTTCGCAGGACGGGGATCCTTCCTTGGACACAGGGCAAGGATGCTTTCTCATGGCCGGGACCCTTCCTTGGACATAGGACCAGGATGCTTTCAGAGGGCCGTGACCCTTTCTAGGACAGTTAGCCAGGATGCTTTCGAATGGACGGGACCCTTTCTAGGACACAGGGCCCGGATGCTTTCACAGGGTTGGGACCCATTGTAGGACACAGGACCAGGATGCTTTTGCAGGGCTGGGACCCTTTCTAGGACACAGGGCCAGGATGCTTTCACAGGGCTGGGACACTTTCTGAGACACAGGGCCAGGATGCTTTTGCAGTGCCGGGACCTTTTCTAGGACACAGGGCCAGGAGGCTTTCGCAGGGCCATGACCCTTTCTAGGACACAGGGCCAGGATGCTTTTACAGGGCCGCGACCTTTTCTGGGACACATGGCCAGGATGCTTCCGCAGGGCCGGGAGCTTTCCTTGGACACAGGGCCTGGATGCTTCCGCAGGGCCTGGTCCCCTCCTTGGACACAGGTCCAGGAACCTTTTACAGTGCCGGGACCGTTTCTGGGACACAGGGCCAGGACGCTTCTGCAGGGCCAGGACCGTTTCTAGGACACAGGGCCAGGATGCTTTCGCAGGGCCGAGACCGCTTCTAGGACACAGGGCCAGGATGCTTTCCCAGGGACGGGACCCTTCCTTGGACACAGGGCCAGGATGCTTTCACCGGGCCGGACCCTTTCTAGGACACTTGGCCAGGATGCTTTCGCATGGCCGGGACCCTTTCTAGGACACAGGGCCCGGATGCTTTCAGAGGGCCGTGACCCTTTCTAGGACACTTAGCCAGGATGCTTTCGAATGGACGGGACCCTTTCTAGGACACAGGGCCAGGATGCTTTCACAGGGCTGGGACACTTTCTGAGACACAGGGCCAGGATGCTTTTGCAGTGCCGGGACCTTTTCTAGGACACAGGACCAGGATGCTTTCAGAGGGCCGTGACCCTTTCTAGGACGCAGATCCAGGAGGCTATCGCAGGGCCATGACACTTTCTAGGACACTTGGCCAGGATGCTTTCGCATGGCCGGGACCCTTTCTCGGACACAGGGCCAGGATGCTTTCACAGGGCTGGGACTCTTTCTAGGACACATGGCCAGGATGCATCCTTAGGGCCGGGCCTCTTCCTTAGACACAGTGACAGGATGCTTTCGCAGGGCCATGACCCTTTCTAGGACAGGGCACGGATGCTTTCGCAGCGTCGTGAGTCTTTCTAGGACACAGGGCCAGGATGCTTTCGCAGGGCCGTGACCCTTTCTAGGACACAGGGCCAGGATGCTTTCACAGGGCCGGACCCTTTCTAGCACACAGGGCCAGGATGCTATCGCAGGTCCGGGACCCTTCCTTGGACACAGGGCCAGGATGCTTTCACAGAGCCGGGACCCATTCTAGGGCACAGGGCCAGGATGCTTTTGCAGGGCCGGGACCCATCCTTGGACACAGGGCCAGGATGCTTTCGCAGGGCCGTGATTCTTTTAGGGCACAGGGCCAGGATGCTTTCGCAGGACCAGGACCCATTCTAGGACGCAGATCCAGGAGGCTATCGCAGGGCCGTGACCCTTTCTAGGTCACTTGGCCAGGAGGCTTTGGCATGGCCGGGACCCTCTCTAGGACACAGGGCCCGGATGCTTTCGCAGGACGGGGATCCTTCCTTGGACACAGGGCAAGGATGCTTTCTCATGGCCGGGACCCTTCCTTGGACATAGGACCAGGATGCTTTCAGAGGGCCGTGACCCTTTCTAGGACAGTTAGCCAGGATGCTTTCGAATGGACGGGACCCTTTCTAGGACACAGGGCCCGGATGCTTTCACAGGGTTGGGACCCATTGTAGGACACAGGACCAGGATGCTTTTGCAGGGCTGGGACCCTTTCTAGGACACAGGGCCAGGATGCTTTCACAGGGCTGGGACACTTTCTGAGACACAGGGCCAGGATGCTTTTGCAGTGCCGGGACCTTTTCTAGGACACAGGGCCAGGAGGCTTTCGCAGGGCCATGACCCTTTCTAGGACACAGGGCCAGGATGCTTTTACAGGGCCGCGACCTTTTCTGGGACACATGGCCAGGATGCTTCCGCAGGGCCGGGAGCTTTCCTTGGACACAGGGCCTGGATGCTTCCGCAGGGCCTGGTCCCCTCCTTGGACACAGGTCCAGTAACCTTTTACAGTGCCGGGACCGTTTCTGGGACACAGGGCCAGGACGCTTCTGCAGGGCCAGGACCGTTTCTAGGACACAGGGCCAGGATGCTTTCGCAGGGCCGGGACCGCTTCTAGGACACAGGGCCAGGATGCTTTCCCAGGGACGGGACCCTTCCTTGGACACAGGGCCAGGATGCTTTCACCGGGCCGGACCCTTTCTAGGACACTTGGCCAGGATGCTTTCGCATGGCCGGGACCCTTTCTAGGACACAGGGCCCGGATGCTTTCAGAGGGCCGTGACCCTTTCTAGGACACTTAGCCAGGATGCTTTCGAATGGACGGGACCCTTTCTAGGACACAAGGCCAGGATGCTTTCACAGGGCTGGGACACTTTCTGAGACACAGGGCCAGGATGCTTTTGCAGTGCCGGGACCTTTTCTAGGACACAGGACCAGGATGCTTTCAGAGGGCCGTGACCCTTTCTAGGACGCAGATCCAGGAGGCTATCGCAGGGCCATGACACTTGGCCAGGATGCTTTCGCATGGCCGGGACCCTCTCTAGGACACAGGGACAGGATGCTTTCGCAAGACGGTGATCCTTCCTTGGACACAGGGCAAGGATACTTTCTCAGGGCCGGGACCCTTCCTTGCACACAGGACCAGGATGCTTTCAGAGGGCCGTGACCCTTTCTAGGACACTTGGCCAGGATGCTTTCGCATGGCCGGGACCCTTTCTAGGACACAGGGCCCGGATGCTTATGCAGGGCCGGGACCCATCCTTGCACACAGGACCAGGATGCTTTCAGAGGGCCGTGACCTTTTCTAGGACACTTGGCCAGGATGCTTTCGCATGGCCGGGACCCTTTCTAGGACACAGGGCCCGGATGCTTATGCAGGGCCGGGACCCATCCTTGTTCGCAGGGACAGGATGCTTTCGCAGGGCCATGACCCTTTCTAGGACAGGGCACGGATGCTTTCGCAGCGTCGTGAGTCTTTCTAGGACACAGGGCCAGGATGCTTTCGCAGGGCAGGGACCCTTTCTAGGACAGTGCCAGGATGCTTTCGCAGGGCCGGGACCCTTTCTAGGACACAGGGCCAGGATGCTTTCACAGGGTTGGGACCCGTTGTAGGACACAGGACCAGGATGCTTTCGCAGGGCTGGGACCCTTTCTAGGACACAGGGCCAGGATGCTTTCACAGGGCTGGGACACTTTCTGAGACACAGGGCCAGGATGCTTTTGCAGTGCCGGGACCGTTTCTAGGACACAGGGCCAGGAGGCTTTCGCAGGGCCATGACCCTTTCTAGGACACAGGGCCAGGATGCTTTTACAGGGCCGCGACCTTTTCTGGGACACATGGCCAGGATGCTTCCGCAGGGCCGGGAGCTTTCCTTGGACACAGGGCCTGGATGCTTCCGCAGGGCCTGGTCCCCTCCTTGGACACAGGTCCAGGAACCTTTTACAGTGCCGGGACCGTTTCTGGGACACAGGGCCTGGATGCTTTCGCAGGGCCTGGACCCTTCCTTGGACACAGGGCCAGGACGCTTCTGCAGGGCCGGGACCGTTTCTAGGACACAGGGCCAGGATGCTTTCGCAGGGCCGGGACCGTTTCTAGGACACAGGGCCAGGATGCTTTCCCAGGGCCGGGACCGTTTCTAGGACACAGGGCCAGGATGCTTTCGCAGGGCCGTGACCCTTTCTAGGACACAGGGCCAGGATGCTTTCACAGGGCCGGACCCTTTCTAGCACACAGGGCCAGGATGCAATCGCAGGTCCGGGACCCTTCCTTGGACACAGGGCCAGGATGCTTTCACAGAGCCGGGACCCATTCTAGGGCACAGGGCCAGGATGCTTTTGCAGGGCCGGGACCCATCCTTGGACACAGGGCCAGGATGCTTTCGCAGGGCCGTGACCCTTTTAGGGCACAGGGCCAGGATGCTTTCGCAGGACCAGGACCCATTCTAGGACGCAGATCCAGGAGGCTATCTCAGGGCCGTGACCCTTTCTAGGTCACTTGGCCAGGAGGCTTTGGCATGGCCGGGACCCTCTCTAGGACACAGGGCCCGGATGCTTTCGCAGGACGGGGATCCTTCCTTGGACACAGGGCAAGGATGCTTTCTCATGGCCGGGACCCTTCCTTGGACATAGGACCAGGATGCTTTCAGAGGGCCGTGACCCTTTCTAGGACACTTAGCCAGGATGCTTTCGAATGGACGGGACCCTTTCTAAGACACAGGGCCCGGATGCTTTCGCAGGACGTGGACCCTTACTTGGACTCAGGGCCAGGATGCTTTTGCAGGGCCGGGACCCATCCTTGGACACAGGGCCAGGATGCTTTCGCATGGCTGGGACCCTTTCTCGGACACAGGGCCAGGATGCTTTCAGAGGGCCGTGACCCTTTCTAGGACACTTGGCCAGGATACTTTCGCATGGCCGGGACCCTTTCTAGGACACAGGGCACGGATGCTTTCGCAGGACGGGGACCCTTCCTTGGACACAGGGCCAGGATGCTTCTGCAGGGCCGGGTCACTTCCTTGGAGACAGGGCAGGATGCTTTCACAGGGCTGGGAACCTTTCTCGGACACAGGGCCAGGATGCTTTCACAGGGCTGGGACTCTTTCTAGGACACATGGCCAGGATGCATCCGTAGGGCCGGGCCTCTTCCTTAGACACAGGGACAGGATGCTTTCACAGGGCCATGAGCCTTTCTAGGACAGGGCACGGATGCTTTCGCAGCGTCGTGAGTCTTTCTAGGACACAGGGCCAGGATGCTTTTACAGGGCCGCGACCTTTTCTGGGACACATGGCCAGGATGCTTTCGCAGGACCAGGACCCTTTCTAGGACACAGATCCAGGAGGCTATCGCAGGGCCGTGACACTTTCTAGGACACTTGGCCAGGATGCTTTCGCATGGCCGGGACCCTCTCTAGGAAACAGGGCCCGGATGCTTTCGCAGGACGGCGATCCTTCCTTGGACACAGGGCAAGGATGCATTCTCAGGGCCGGGACCCTTCCTTGGACACAGGACCAGGATGCTTTCAGAGGGCCGTGACCCTTTCTGGGACACTTGGCCAGGATACTTTCGCATGGCCGGGACCCTTTCTAGGACACAGGGCACGGATGCTATCGCAGGACGGGGACCCTTTCTAGGACACAGGGCCAGGATGCTTTCACAGGGCTGGGACACTTTCTGAGACACAGGGCCAGGATGCTTTTGCAGTGCCGGGACCTTTTCTAGGACACAGGGCCAGGAGGCTTTCGCAGGGCCATGACCCTTTCTAGGACACAGGGCCAGGATGCTTTTACAGGGCCGCGACCTTTTCTGGGACACATGGCCAGGATGCTTTCGCAGGACCAGGACCCTTTCTAGGACACAGATCCAGGAGGCTATCGCAGGGCCGTGACACTTTCTAGGACACTTGGCCAGGATGCTTTTGCATGGCCGGGACCCTCTCTAGGACACAGGGACCGGATGCTTTCGCAGGACGGTGATCCTTCCTTGGACACAGGGCAAGGATACTTTCTCAGGGCTGGGACCCTTCCTTGCACACAGGACCAGGATGCTTTCAGAGGGCCGTGACCCTTTCTAGGACACTTGGCCAGGATGCTTTCGCATGGCCGGGACCCTTTCTAGGACACGGGGCCCGGATGCTTATGCAGGGCCGGGACCCATCCTTGTTCGCAGGGCCAGGATGCTTTCGCAGGGTCATGACCCTTTCTAGGACAGGGCACGGATGCTTTCGCAGCGTCGTGAGTCTTTCTAGGACACAGGGCCAGGATGCTTTCGCAGGGCAGGGACCCTTTCTAGGACAGTGCCAGGATGCTTTCGCAGGGCCGGGACCCTTTCTAGGACACAGGGCCAGGATGCTTTCACAGGGTTGGGACCCGTTGTAGGACACAGGACCAGGATGCTTTCGCAGGGCTGGGACCCTTTCTAGGACACAGGGCCAGGATGCTTTCACAGGGCTGGGACACTTTCTGAGACACAGGGCCAGGATGCTTTTGCAGTGCCGGGACCTTTTCTAGGACACAGGGCCAGGAGGCTTTCGCAGGGCCATGACCTTTTCTAGGACACAGGGCCAGGATGCTTTTACAGGGACGCGACCTTTTCTGGGACACATGGCCAGGATGCTTTCGCAGGACCAGGACCCTTTCTAGGACACAGATCCAGGAGGCTATCGCAGGGCCGTGACACTTTCTAGGACACTTGGCCAGGATGCTTTCGCATGGCCGGGACCCTCTCTAGGAAACAGGGCCCGGATGCTTTCGCAGGACGGGGATCCTTCCTTGGACACAGGGCAAGGATGCATTCTCAGGGCCGGGACCCTTCCTTGGACACAGGACCAGGATGCTTTCAGAGGGCCGTGACCCTTTCTGGGACACTTGGCCAGGATACTTTCGCATGGCCGGGACCCTTTCTAGGACACAGGGCACGGATGCTATCGCAGGACGGGGACCCTTCCTTGGACACAGGGCCAGGATGCTTCTGCAGGGCCGGGACACTTCCTTGGAGACAGGGCCAGGATGCTTTCACAGGGCCGGGACCCTTTCTAGGGTACAGGGCCAGGATGCTTTCAGAGGGCCGGGACCCTTTCTCGGACACTGGGCCAGGATGCTTTCACAGGGCTGGGACTCTTTCTAGGACACATGGCCAGGATGCATCCGTAGGGCCGGGCCTCTTCCTTAGACACAGGGACAGGATGCTTTCGCAGGGCCGTGACCCTTTTAGGGCACAGGGCCAGGATGCTTTCGCAGGACCAGGACCCATTCTAGGACGCAGATCCAGGAGGCTATCGCAGGGCCGTGACCCTTTCTAGGTCACTTGGCCAGGAGGCTTTGGAATGGCCGGGACCCTCTCTAGGACACAGGGCCCGGATGCTTTCGCAGGACGGGGATCCTTCCTTGGACACAGGGCAAGGATGCTTTCTCATGGCCGGGACCCTTCCTTGGACATAGGACCAGGATGCTTTCAGAGGGCCGTGACCCTTTCTAGGACACTTAGCCAGGATGCTTTCGAATGGACGGGACCCTTTCTAGGACACAGGGCCCGGATGCTTTCGCAGGACGTGGACCCTTACTTGGACTCAGGGCCAGGATGCTTTTGCAGGGCCGGGACCCATCCTTGGACACAGGGCCAGGATGCTTTCGCATGGCCGGGACCCTTTCTCGGACACAGGGCCAGGATGCTTTCAGAGGGCCGTGACCCTTTCTAGGACACTTGGCCAGGATACTTTCGCATGGCCGGGACCCTTTCTAGGACACAGGGCACGGATGCTTTCGCAGGACGGGGACCCTTCCTTGGACACAGGGCCAGGATGCTTCTGCAGGGCCGGGTCACTTCCTTGGAGACAGGGCAGGATGCTTTCACAGGGCCGGGACCCTTTCTAGCGCACAGGGCCAGGATGCTTTTGCAGAGCCGGGACCCATCCTTGGACACAGGGCCAGGATGCTTTCGCATGGCCGGGACCCTTTCTCGGACACAGGGCCAGGATGCTTTCACAGGGCTGGGACTCTTTCTAGGACACATGGCCAGGATGCTCCCGTAGGGCCGGGCCTCTTCCTTAGACACAGGGACAGGATGCTTTCGCAGGGCCATGACCCTTTCTAGGACAGGGCATGGATGCTTTCGCAGCGTCGTGAGTCTTTCTAGGACACAGGGCCAGGATGCTTCTGCAGGGCCGGGACCGATTCTAGGACACAGGGCCAGGATGCTTTCGCAGGACCAGGACCCTTTCTAGGACACAGATCCAGGAGGCTATCGCAGGGCCGTGACACTTTCTAGGACACTTGGCCAGGATGCTTTCGCATGGCCGGGACCCTCATAGGAAACAGGGCCCGGATGCTTTCGCAGGACGGGGATCCTTCCTTGGACACAGGGCAAGGATGCTTTCTCAGGGCCGGGACCCTTCCTTGGACACAGGACCAGGATGCTTTCGCAGGGCCGGGACTCTTTCTAGGACACTTGGCCAGGATACTTTCGCATGGCCGGGACCCTTTCTAGGACAAAGGGCACGGATGCTTTCGCAGGACGGGGACCCTTCCTTGGACACAGGGCCAGGATGCTTCTGCAGGGCCGGGACACTTCCTTGGAGACAGGGCCAGGATGCTTTCACAGGGCCGCGACCCTTTCTAGGGCACAGGGCCAGGATGCTTTCACAGAGCCGGGACACTTTCTAGGGCACAGGGCCTGGATGCTTTTGCAGGGCCGGGACCCATCCTTGGGCACAGGGCCAGGATGCTTTCGCAGGGCCATGACCCTTTTAGGGCACAGGGCCAGGATGCTTTCGCAGGACCAGGACCCATTCTAGGACGCAGATCCAGGAGGCTATCGCAGGGCCGTGACCCTTTCTAGGTCACTTGGCCAGGAGGCTTTGGCATGGCCGGGACCCTCTCTAGGACACAGGGCCCGGATGCTTTCGCAGGACGGGGATCCTTCCTTGGACACAGGGCAAGGATGCTTTCTCATGGCCGGGACCCTTCCTTGGACATAGGACCAGGATGCTTTCAGAGGGCCGTGACCCTTTCTAGGACACTTAGCCAGGATGCTTTCGAATGGACGGGACCCGGATGCTTTCACAGGGTTGGGACCCGTTGTAGGACACAGGACCAGGATGCTTTCGCAGGGCTGGGACCCTTTCTAGGACACAGGGCCAGGATGCTTTCACAGGGCTGGGACACTTTCTGAGACACAGGGCCAGGATGCTTTTGCAGTGCCGGGACCTTTTCTAGGACACAGGGCCAGGAGGCTTTCGCAGGGCCATGACCCTTTCTAGGACACAGGGCCAGGATGCTTTTACAGGGCCGCGACCTTTTCTGGGACACATGGCCAGGATCCTTCCGCAGGGCCGGGAGCTTTCCTTGGACACAGGGCCTGGATGCTTCCGCAGGGCCTGGTCCCCTCCTTGGACACAGGTCCAGGAACTTTTTACAGTGCCGGGACCGTTTCTGGGACACAGGGCCAGGATGCTTTCGCAGGGCCTGGACCCTTCCTTGGACACAGGGCCAGGACGCTTCTGCAGGGCCGGGACCGTTTCTAGGACACAGGGCCAGGATGCTTTCCCAGGGACGGGACCCTTCCTTGGACACAGGGCCAGGATGCTTTCACAGGGCCGGACCCTTTCTAGCACACAGGGCCAGGATGCTATCGCAGGTCCGGGACCCTTCCTTGGACACAGGGCCAGGATGCTTTCACAGAGCCGGGACCCATTCTAGGGCACAGGGCCAGGATGCTTTTGCAGGGCCGGGACCCATCCTTGGACACAGGGCCAGGATGCTTTCGCAGGGCCGTGACCCTTTTAGGGCACAGGGCCAGGATGCTTTCGCAGGACCAGGACCCATTCTAGGACGCAGATCCAGGAGGCTATCGCAGGGCCGTGACCCTTTCTAGGTCACTTGGCCAGGAGGCTTTGGCATGGCCGGGACCCTCTCTAGGACACAGGGCCCGGATGCTTTCGCAGGACGGGGATCCTTCCTTGGACACAGGGCAAGGATGCTTTCTCATGGCCGGGACCCTTCCTTGGACATAGGACCAGGATGCTTTCAGAGGGCCGTGACCCTTTCTAGGACACTTAGCCAGGATGCTTTCGAATGGACTGGACCCTTTCTAGGACTCAGGGCCCGGATGCTTTCGCAGGACGTGGACCCTTACTTGGATTCAGGGCCAGGATGCTTTTGCAGGGCCGGGACCCATCCTTGGACACAGGGCCAGGATGCTTTCGCATGGCCGGGACCCTTTCTCGGACACAGGGCCAGGATGCTTTCAGAGGGCCGTGACCCTTTCTAGGACACTTGGCCAGGATACTTTCGCTTGGCCGGGACCCTTTCTAGGACACAGGGCACGGATGCTTTCGCAGGACGGGGAACCTTCCTTGGACACAGGGCCAGGATGCTTCTGCAGGGCCGGGACACTTCCTTGGAGACAGGGCCAGGATGCTTTCACAGGGCCGGGACCCTTTCTAGGGTACAGGGCCAGGATGCTTTCACAGGGCCGGGACCCTTTCTAGGGTACAGGGCCAGGATGCTTTCGCATGGCCGGGACCCTTTCTCGGACACAGGGCCAGGATGCTTTCACAGGGCTGGGACTCTTTCTAGGACACATGGCCAGGATGCATCCGTAGGGCCGGGCCTCTTCCTTAGACACAGGGCCAGGATGCTTCTGCAGGGCCGGGACACTTCCTTGGAGACAGGGCCAGGATGCTTTCACAGGGCCGGGACCCTTTCTAGGGTACAGGGCCAGGATGCTTTTGCAGGGCCGGGACCCATACTTGGACACAGGGCCAGGATGCTTTCGCATGGCCGGGACCCTTTCTCGGACACAGGGCCAGGATGCTTTCACAGGGCTGGGACTCTTTCTAGGACACATGGCCAGGATGCATCCGTAGGGCCGGGCCTCTTCCTTAGACACAGTGACAGGATGCTTTCGCAGGGCCATGACCCTTTCTAGGACAGGGCACGGATGCTTTCGCAGCGTCGTGAGTCTTTCTAGCATACAGGGCCAGGATGCTTTCAGAGAGCCGGGACCCTTTCTAGGGCACAGGGCCAGGATGCTTTCGCAGGGCTGGGACCCTTTCTAGGACACAGGGCCAGGATGCTTTCACAGGGCTGGGACACTTTCTGAGACACAGGGCCAGGATGCTTTTGCAGTGCCGGGACCTTTTCTAGGACACAGGGCCAGGAGGCTTTCGCAGGGCCATGACCCTTTCTAGGACACAGGGCCAGGATGCTTTTACAGGGCCGCGACCTTTTCTGGGACACATGGCCAGGATGCTTCCGCAGGGCCGGGAGCTTTCCTTGGACACAGGGCCTGGATGCTTCCGCAGGGCCTGGTCCCCTCCTTGGACACAGGTCCAGGAACCTTTTACAGTGCCGGGACCGTTTCTGGGACACAGGGCCAGGATGCTTTCGCAGGGCCTGGACCCTTCCTTGGACACAGGGCCAGGACGCTTCTGCAGGGCCGGGACCATTTCTAGGACACAGGGCCAGGATGCTTTCGCAGGGCCGGGACCGTTTCTAGGACACAGGGCCAGGATGCTTTCCCAGGGATGGGACCCTTCCTTGGACACAGGGCCAGGATGCTTTCACAGGGCCGGACCCTTTCTAGCACACAGGGCCAGGATGCTATCGCAGGTCCGGGACCCTTCCTTGGACACAGGGTCAGGATGCTTTCACAGAGCCGGGACCCATTCTAGGGCACAGGGCCAGGATGCTTTTGCAGGACCAGGACCCTTTCTAGGACGCAGATCCAGGAGGCTATCGCAGGGCCATGACACTTTCTAGGACACTTGGCCAGGATGCTTTCGCATGGCCGGGACCCTCTCTAGGACACAGGGACCGGATGCTTTCGCAGGACGGTGATCCTTCCTTGGACACAGGGCAAGGATACTTTCTCAGGGCCGGGACCCTTCCTTGCACACAGGACCAGGATGCTTTCAGAGGGCCGTGACCCTTTCTAGGACACTTGGCCAGGATGCTTTCGCATGGCCGGGACCCTTTCTAGGACACAGTGCCCGGATGCTTATGCAGGGCCGGGACCCATCCTTGTTCGCAGGGCCAGGATGCTTTCGCAGGGCCATGACCCTTTCTAGGACAGGGCACGGATGCTTTCGCAGCGTCGTGAGTCTTTCTAGGACACAGGGCCAGGATGCTTTCGCAGGGCAGGGACCCTTTCTAGGACAGTGCCAGGATGCTTTCGCAGGGCCGGGACCCTTTCTAGGACACAGGGCCAGGATGCTTTCACAGGGTTGGGACCCGTTGTAGGACACAGGACCAGGATGCTTTCGCAGGGCTGGGACACTTTCTGAGACACAGGGCCAGGATGCTTTCGCAGGACGGGGAACCTTCCTTGGACACAGGGCCAGGATGCTTCTGCAGGGCCGGGACACTTCCTTGGAGACAGGGCCAGGATGCTTTCACAGGGCCGGGACCCTTTCTAGGGTACAGGGCCAGGATGCTTTCACAGGGCCGGGACCCTTTCTAGGGTACAGGGCCAGGATGCTTTCGCATGGCCGGGACCCTTTCTCGGACACAGGGCCAGGATGCTTTCACAGGGCTGGGACTCTTTCTAGGACACATGGCCAGGATGCATCCGTAGGGCCGGGCCTCTTCCTTAGACACAGGGCCAGGATGCTTCTGCAGGGCCGGGACACTTCCTTGGAGACAGGGCCAGGATGCTTTCACAGGGCCGGGACCCTTTCTAGGGTACAGGGCCAGGATGCTTTTGCAGGGCCGGGACCCATACTTGGACACAGGGCCAGGATGCTTTCGCATGGCCGGGACCCTTTCTCGGACACAGGGCCAGGATGCTTTCACAGGGCTGGGACTCTTTCTAGGACACATGGCCAGGATGCATCCGTAGGGCCGGGCCTCTTCCTTAGACACAGTGACAGGATGCTTTCGCAGGGCCATGACCCTTTCTAGGACAGGGCACGGATGCTTTCGCAGCGTCGTGAGTCTTTCTAGCACACAGGGCCAGGATGCTTTCAGAGGGCCGTGACCCTTTCTAGGACACTTGGCCAGGATGCTTTCGCATGGCCGGGACCCTTTCTAGGACACAGTGCCCGGATGCTTATGCAGGGCCGGGACCCATCCTTGTTCGCAGGGCCAGGATGCTTTCGCAGGGCCATGACCCTTTCTAGGACAGGGCACGGATGCTTTCGCAGCGTCGTGAGTCTTTCTAGGACACAGGGCCAGGATGCTTTCGCAGGGCAGGGACCCTTTCTAGGACAGTGCCAGGATGCTTTCGCAGGGCCGGGACCCTTTCTAGGACACAGGGCCAGGATGCTTTCACAGGGTTGGGACCCGTTGTAGGACACAGGACCAGGATGCTTTCGCAGGGCTGGGACACTTTCTGAGACACAGGGCCAGGAGGCTTTCGCAGGGCCATGACCCTTTCTAGGACACAGGGCCAGGATGCATTTACAGGGCCGCGACCTTTTCTGGGACACATGGCCAGGATGCTTCCGCAGGGCCGGGAGCTTTCCTTGGTCACAGGGCCTGGATGCTTCCGCAGGGCCTGGTCCCCTCCTTGGACACAGGTCCAGGAACCTTTTACAGTGCCGGGACCGTTTCTGGGACACAGGGCCAGGATGCTTTCGCAGGGCCTGGACCCTTCCTTGGACACAGGGCCAGGACGCTTCTGCAGGGCCGGGACCGTTTCTAGGACACAGGGCCAGGATGCTTTCGCAGGGCCGGGACCGTTTCTAGGACACAGGGCCAGGATGCTTTCCCAGGGACGGGACCCTTCCTTGGACACAGGGCCAGGATGCTTTCACAGGGCCGGACCCTTTCTAGCACACAGGGCCAGGATGCTATCGCAGGTCCGGGACCCTTCCTTGGACACAGGGCCAGGATGCTTTCACAGAGCCGGGACCCATTCTAGGGCACAGGGCCAGGATGCTTTTGCAGGGCCGGGACCCATCCTTGGACACAGGGCCAGGATGCTTTCACAGAGCCGGGACCCATTCTAGGGCACAGGGCCAGGATGCTTTTGCAGGGCCGGGACCCATCCTTGGACACAGGGCCAGGATGCTTTCGCAGGGCCGTGACCCTTTTAGGGCACAGGGCCAGGATGCTTTCGCAGGACCAGGACCCATTCTAGGACGCAGATCCAGGAGGCTATCGCAGGGCCGTGACCCTTTCTAGGTCACTTGGCCAGGAGGCTTTGGCATGGCCGGGACCCTCTCTAGGACACAGGGCCCGGATGCTTTCGCAGGACGGGGATCCTTCCTTGGACACAGGGCAAGGATGCTTTCTCATGGCCGGGACCCTTCCTTGGACATAGGACCAGGATGCTTTCAGAGGGCCGTGACCCTTTCTAGGACACTTAGCCAGGATGCTTTTGAATGGTCGGGACCCTTTCTAGGACACAGGGCCCGGATGCTTTCGCAGGACGTGGACCCTTACTTGGACTCAGGGCCAGGATGCTTTTGCAGGGCCGGGACCCATCCTTGGACACAGGGCCAGGATGCTTTCGCATGGCCGGGACCCTTTCTCGGACACAGGGCCAGGATGCTTTCACAGGGCTGGGACTCTTTCTAGGACA
The DNA here is from genome assembly GCF_030144855.1 of Hypanus sabinus. Taxonomy (NCBI): domain Eukaryota; kingdom Metazoa; phylum Chordata; class Chondrichthyes; order Myliobatiformes; family Dasyatidae; genus Hypanus; species Hypanus sabinus. The sequence continues at coordinate 70,493,279 of NC_082718.1, read as the reverse complement.
CATGGCCAGGATGCATCCGTAGGGCCGGGCCTCTTCCTTAGACACAGGGACAGGATGCTTTCGCAGGGCCATGACCCTTTCTAGGACAGGGCACGGATGCTTTCGCAGCGTCGTGAGTCTTTCTAGGACACAGGGCCAGGATGCTTTCACAGAGCCGGGACCCTTTCTAGGGCACAGGGCCAGGATGCTTTTGCAGGGCCGTGACCCTTTCTAGGACACAGGGCCCGGATGCATTCGCAGGGCCATGACCCTTTCTAGGACAGGGCACGGATACTTTCGCAGCGTCGTGAGTCTTTCTAGGACACAGGACCAGGATGCTTTCGCAGGGCAGGGACCCTTTCTAGGACAGTGCCAGGTTGCTTTCGCAGGGCCGGGACCCTTTCTAGGACACAGGGCCAGGATGCTTTCACAGGGTTGGGACCCGTTGTAGGACACAGGACCAGGATGCTTTCGTAGGGCTGGGACCCTTTCTAGGACACAGGGCCAGGATGCTTTCACAGGGCTGGGACACTTTCTGAGACACAGAGCCAGGATGCTTTTGCAGTGCCGGGACCTTTTCTAGGACACAGGGCCAGGAGGCTTTCGCAGGGCCATGACCCTTTCTAGGACACAGGGCCAGGATGCTTTTACAGGGCCGCGACCTTTTCTGGGACACATGGCCAGGATGCTTCCGCAGGGCAGGGACCCTTTCTAGGACAGTGCCAGGATGCTTTCGCAGGGCCGGGACCCTTTCTAGGACACAGGGCCAGGATGCTTTCACAGGGTTGGGACCCGTTGTAGGACACAGGACCAGGATGCTTTCGCAGGGCTGGGACCCTTTCTAGGACAGGGCCAGGATGCTTTCACAGGGCTGGGACACTTTCTGAGACACAGGGCCAGGATGCTTTTGCAGTGCCGGGACCTTTTCTAGGACACAGGGCCAGGAGGCTTTCGCAGGGCCATGACCCTTTCTAGGACACAGGGCCAGGATGCTTTTACAGGGCCGCGACCTTTTCTGGGACACATGGCCAGGATGCTTCCGCAGGGCCGGGAGCATTCCTTGGACACAGGGCCTGGATGCTTCCGTAGGGCCTGGTCCCCTCCTTGGACACAGGTCCAGGAACCTTTTACAGTGCCGGGACCGTTTCTGGGACACAGGGCCAGGATGCTTTCGCAGGGCCTGGACCCTTCCTTGGACACAGGGCCAGGACGCTTCTGCAGGGCCGGGACCGTTTCTAGGACACAGGGCCAGGATGCTTTCGCAGGGCCGGGACTGTTTCTAGGACACAGGGCCAGGATGCTTTCCCAGGGACGGGACCCTTCCTTGGACACAGGGCCAGGATGCTTTCACAGGGCCGGACCCTTTCTAGCACACAGGGCCAGGATGCTATCGCAGGTCCGGGACCCTTCCTTGGACACAGGGCCAGGATGCTTTCACAGAGCCGGGACCCATTCTAGGGCACAGGGCCAGGATGCTTTCGCAGGGTCGTGACCCTTTTAGGGCACAGGGCCAGGATGCTTTCGCAGGACCAGGACCCATTCTAGGACGCAGATCCAGGAGGCTATCGCAGGGCCGTGACCCTTTCAAGGTCACTTGGCCAGGAGGCTTTGGCATGGCCGGGACCCTCTCTAGGACACAGGGCCCGGATGCTTTCGCAGGACGGGGATCCTTCCTTGGACACAGGGCAAGGATGCTTTCTCATGGCCGGGACCCTTCCTTGGACATAGGACCAGGATGCTTTCAGAGGGCCGTGACCCTTTCTAGGACACTTAGCCAGGATGCTTTCGAATGGTCGGGACCCTTTCTAGGACACAGGGCCCGGATGCTTTCGCAGGACGTGGACCCTTACTTGGACTCAGGGCCAGGATGCTTTTGCAGGGCCGGGACCCATCCTTGGACACAGGGCCAGGATGCTTTCGCATGGCCAGGACCCTTTCTCGGACACAGGGCCAGGATGCTTTCACAGGGCTGGGACTCTTTCTAGGACACATGGCCAGGATGCATCCGTAGGGCCGGGCCTCTTCCTTAGACACAGGGACAGGATGCTTTCGCAGGGCCATGACCCTTTCTAGGACAGGGCACGGATGCTTTCGCAGCGTCGTGAGTCTTTCTAGGACACAGGGCCAGGATGCTTTCACAGAGCCGGGACCCTTTCTAGGGCAGAGGGCCAGGATGCTTTCGCAGGGCCGTGACCCTTTCTAGGGCACAGGGCCAGGATGCTTTCGCAGGACCAGGACCCTTTCTAGGACTCAGATCCAGGAGGCTATCGCAGGGCCATGACACTTTCTAGGACACTTGGCCAGGATGCTTTTGCATGGCCGGGACCCTCTCTAGGACACAGGGACCGGATGCTTTCGCAGGACGGTGATCCTTCCTTGGACACAGGGCAAGGATACTTTCTCAGGGCTGGGACCCTTCCTTGCACACAGGACCAGGATGCTTTCAGAGGGCCGTGACCCTTTCTAGGACACTTGGCCAGGATGCTTTCGCATGGCCGGGACCCTTTCTAGGACACAGGGCCCGGATGCTTATGCAGGGCCGGGACCCATCCTTGTTCGCAGGGCCAGGATGCTTTCGCAGGGTCATGACCCTTTCTAGGACAGGGCACGGATGCTTTCGCAGCGTCGTGAGTCTTTCTAGGACACAGGGCCAGGATGCTTTCGCAGGGCAGGGACCCTTTCTAGGACAGTGCCAGGATGCTTTCGCAGGGCCGGGACCCTTTCTAGGACACAGGGCCAGGATGCTTTCACAGGGTTGGGACCCGTTGTAGGACACAGGACCAGGATGCTTTCGCAGGGCTGGGACCCTTTCTAGGACACAGGGCCAGGATGCTTTCACAGGGCTGGGACACTTTCTGAGACACAGGGCCAGGATGCTTTTGCAGTGCCGGGACCTTTTCTAGGACACAGGGCCAGGAGGCTTTCGCAGGGCCATGACCCTTTCTAGGACACAGGGCCAGGATGCTTTTACAGGGCCGCGACCTTTTCTGGGACACATGGCCAGGATGCTTTCGCAGGACCAGGACCCTTTCTAGGACACAGATCCAGGAGGCTATCGCAGGGCCGTGACACTTTCTAGGACACTTGGCCAGGATGCTTTCGCATGGCCGGGACCCTCTCTAGGAAACAGGGCCCGGATGCTTTCGCAGGACAGGGATCCTTCCTTGGACACAGGGCAAGGATGCATTCTCAGGGCCGGGACCCTTCCTTGGACACAGGACCAGGATGCTTTCAGAGGGCCGTGACCCTTTCTGGGACACTTGGCCAGGATACTTTTGCATGGCCGGGACCCTTTCTAGGACACAGGGCACGGATGCTATCGCAGGACGGGGACCCTTCCTTGGACACAGGGCCAGGATGCTTCTGCAGGGCCGGGACACTTCCTTGGAGACAGGGCCAGGATGCTTTCACAGGGCCGGGACCCTTTCTAGGGTACAGGGCCAGGATGCTTTCAGAGGGCCGGGACCCTTTCTCGGACACAGGGCCAGGATGCTTTCACAGGGCTGGGACTCTTTCTAGGACACATGGCCAGGATGCATCCGTAGGGCCGGGCCTCTTCCTTAGACACAGGGCCCGGATGCTTTCGCAGGACGGGGATCCTTCCTTGGACACAGGGCAAGGATGCATTCTCAGGGCCGGGACCCTTCCTTGGACACAGGACCAGGATGCTTTCAGAGGGCCGTGACCCTTTCTGGGACACTTGGCCAGGATACTTTCGCATGGCCGGGACCCTTTCTAGGTCACTTGGCCAGGAGGCTTTGGCATGGCCGGGACCCTCTCTAGGACACAGGGCCCGGATGCTTTCGCAGGACGGGGATCCTTCCTTGGACACAGGGCAAGGATGCTTTCTCATGGCCGGGACCCTTCCTTGGACATAGGACCAGGATGCTTTCAGAGGGCCGTGACCCTTTCTAGGACACTTAGCCAGGATGCTTTCGAATGGACGGGACCCTTTCTAGGACACAGGGCCCGGATGCTTTCGCAGGACGTGGACCCTTACTTGGACTCAGGGCCAGGATGCTTTTGCAGGGCCGGGACACATCCTTGGACACAGGGCCAGGATGCTTTCGCATGGCCGGGACCCTTTCTCGGACACAGGGCCAGGATGCTTTCAGAGGGCCGTGACCCTTTCTAGGACACTTGGCCAGGATACTTTCGCATGGCTGGGACCCTTTCTAGGACACAGGGCACGGATGCTTTCGCAGGACGGGGACCCTTCCTTGGACACAGGGCCAGGATGCTTCTGCAGGGCAGGGTCACTTCCTTGGAGACAGGGCAGGATGCTTTCACAGGGCCGGGACCCTTTCTAGGGCACAGGGCCAGGATGCTTTTGCAGAGCCGGGACCCATCCTTGGACACAGGGCAAGGATGCTTTCGCATGGCCGGGACCCTTTCTCGGACACAGGGCCAGGATGCTTTCACAGGGCTGGGACTCTTTCTAGGACACATGGCCAGGATGCACCCGTAGGGCCGGGCCTCTTCCTTAGACACAGGGACAGGATGCTTTCGCAGGGCCATGACCCTTTCTAGGATAGGGCACGGATGCTTTCGCAGCGTCGTGAGTCTTTCTAGGACACAGGGCCAGGATGCTTCTGCAGGGCCGGGACCAATTCTAGGACACAGGGCCAGGATGCTTTCGCAGGACGGGGATCCTTCCTTGGACACAGGGCAAGGATGCTTTCTCATGGCCGGGACCCTTCCTTGGACATAGGACCAGGATGCTTTCAGAGGGCCGTGACCCTTTCTAGGACACTTAGCCAGGATGCTTTCGAATGGACGGGACCCTTTCTAGGACACAGGGCCCGGATGCTTTCGCAGGACGTGGACCCTTACTTGGACTCAGGGCCAGGATGCTTTTGCAGGGCCGGGACCCATCCTTGGACACAGGGCCAGGATGCTTTCGCATGGCCGGGACCCTTTCTCGGACACAGGGCCAGGATGCTTTCAGAGGGCCGTGACCCTTTCTAGGACACTTGGCCAGGATACTTTCGCATGGCCGGGACCCTTTCTAGGACACAGGGCACGGATGCTTTCGCAGGACGGGGACCCTTCCTTGGACACAGGGCCAGGATGCTTCTGCAGGGCCGGGTCACTTCCTTGGAGACAGGGCAGGATGCTTTCACAGGGCCGGGACCCTTTCTAGGGCACAGGGCCAGGATGCTTTTGCAGAGCCGGGACCCATCCTTGGATACAGGGCCAGGATGCTTTCGCATGGCCGGGACCCTTTCTCGGACACAGGGCCAGGATGCTTTCACAGGGCTGGGACTCTTTCTAGGACACATGGCCAGGATGCACCCGTAGGGCCGGGCCTCTTCCTTAGACACAGGGACAGGATGCTTTCGCAGGGCCATGACCCTTTCTAGGACAGGGCACGGATGCTTTCGCAGCGTCGTGAGTCTTTCTAGGACACAGGGCCAGGATGCTTCTGCAGGGCCGGGACCAATTCTAGGACACAGGGCCAGGATGCTTTCGCAGGACCAGGACCCTTTCTAGGACACAGATCCAGGAGGCTATCGCAGGGCCGTGACACTTTCTAGGACACTTGGCCAGGATGCTTTCGCATGGCCGGGACCCTCTCTAGGAAACAGGGCCCGGATGCTTTCGCAGGACGGGGATCCTTCCTTGGACACAGGGCAAGGATGCTTTCTCAGGGCCGGGACCCTTCCTTGGACACAGGACCAGGATGCTTCCAGAGGGCCGTGACCCTTTCTAGGACACTTGGCCAGGATACTTTCGCATGGCCGGGACCCTTTCTAGGACAAAGGGCACGGATGCTATCGCAGGACGGGGACCCTTCCTTGGACACAGGGCCAGGATGCTTCTGCAGGGCCGGGACACTTCCTTGGAGACAGGGCCAGGATGCTTTCACAGGGCCGGGACCCTTTCTAGGGTACAGGGCCAGGATGCTTTCAGAGGGCCGGGACCCTTTCTCGGACACAGGGCCAGGATGCTTTCACAGGGCTGGGACTCTTTCTAGGACACATGGCCAGGATGCATCCGTAGGGCCGGGCCTCTTCCTTAGACACAGGGCCCGGATGCTTTCGCAGGACGGGGATCCTTCCTTGGACACAGGGCAAGGATGCATTCTCAGGGCCGGGACCCTTCCTTGGACACAGGACCAGGATGCTTTCAGAGGGCCGTGACCCTTTCTGGGACACTTGGCCAGGATACTTTCGCATGGCCGGGACCCTTTCTAGGTCACTTGGCCAGGAGGCTTTGGCATGGCCGGGACCCTCTCTAGGACACAGGGCCCGGATGCTTTCGCAGGACGGGGATCCTTCCTTGGACACAGGGCAAGGATGCTTTCTCATGGCCGGGACCCTTCCTTGGACATAGGACCAGGATGCTTTCAGAGGGCCGTGACCCTTTCTAGGACACTTAGCCAGGATGCTTTCGAATGGACGGGACCCTTTCTAGGACACAGGGCCCGGATGCTTTCGCAGGACGTGGACCCTTACTTGGACTCAGGGCCAGGATGCTTTTGCAGGGCCGGGACACATCCTTGGACACAGGGCCAGGATGCTTTCGCATGGCCGGGACCCTTTCTCGGACACAGGGCCAGGATGCTTTCAGAGGGCCGTGACCCTTTCTAGGACACTTGGCCAGGATACTTTCGCATGGCTGGGACCCTTTCTAGGACACAGGGCACGGATGCTTTCGCAGGACGGGGACCCTTCCTTGGACACAGGGCCAGGATGCTTCTGCAGGGCAGGGTCACTTCCTTGGAGACAGGGCAGGATGCTTTCACAGGGCCGGGACCCTTTCTAGGGCACAGGGCCAGGATGCTTTTGCAGAGCCGGGACCCATCCTTGGACACAGGGCAAGGATGCTTTCGCATGGCCGGGACCCTTTCTCGGACACAGGGCCAGGATGCTTTCACAGGGCTGGGACTCTTTCTAGGACACATGGCCAGGATGCACCCGTAGGGCCGGGCCTCTTCCTTAGACACAGGGACAGGATGCTTTCGCAGGGCCATGACCCTTTCTAGGACAGGGCACGGATGCTTTCGCAGCGTCGTGAGTCTTTCTAGGACACAGGGCCAGGATGCTTCTGCAGGGCCGGGACCAATTCTAGGACACAGGGCCAGGATGCTTTCGCAGGACGGGGATCCTTCCTTGGACACAGGGCAAGGATGCTTTCTCATGGCCGGGACCCTTCCTTGGACATAGGACCAGGATGCTTTCAGAGGGCCGTGACCCTTTCTAGGACACTTAGCCAGGATGCTTTCGAATGGACGGGACCCTTTCTAGGACACAGGGCCCGGATGCTTTCGCAGGACGTGGACCCTTACTTGGACTCAGGGCCAGGATGCTTTTGCAGGGCCGGGACCCATCCTTGGACACAGGGCCAGGATGCTTTCGCATGGCCGGGACCCTTTCTCGGACACAGGGCTGGATGCTTTCAGAGGGCCGTGACCCTTTCTAGGACACTTGGCCAGGATACTTTCGCATGGCCGGGACCCTTTCTAGGACACAGGGCACGGATGCTTTCGCAGGACGGGGACCCTTCCTTGGACACAGGGCCAGGATGCTTCTGCAGGGCCGGGTCACTTCCTTGGAGACAGGGCAGGATGCTTTCACAGGGCCGGGACCCTTTCTAGGGCACAGGGCCAGGATGCTTTTGCAGAGCCGGGACCCATCCTTGGATACAGGGCCAGGATGCTTTCGCATGGCCGGGACCCTTTCTCGGACACAGGGCCAGGATGCTTTCACAGGGCTGGGACTCTTTCTAGGACACATGGCCAGGATGCACCCGTAGGGCCGGGCCTCTTCCTTAGACACAGGGACAGGATGCTTTCGCAGGGCCATGACCCTTTCTAGGACAGGGCACGGATGCTTTCGCAGCGTCGTGAGTCTTTCTAGGACACAGGGCCAGGATGCTTCTGCAGGGCCGGGACCAATTCTAGGACACAGGGCCAGGATGCTTTCGCAGGACCAGGACCCTTTCTAGGACACAGATCCAGGAGGCTATCGCAGGGCCGTGACACTTTCTAGGACACTTGGCCAGGATGCTTTCGCATGGCCGGGACCCTCTCTAGGAAACAGGGCCCGGATGCTTTCGCAGGACGGGGATCCTTCCTTGGACACAGGGCAAGGATGCTTTCTCAGGGCCGGGACCCTTCCTTGGACACAGGACCAGGATGCTTCCAGAGGGCCGTGACCCTTTCTAGGACACTTGGCCAGGATACTTTCGCATGGCCGGGACCCTTTCTAGGACAAAGGGCACGGATGCTTTCGCAGGACGGGGACCCTTCCTTGGACACAGGGCCAGGATGCTTCTGCAGGGCCGGGACACTTCCTTGGAGACAGGGCCAGGATGCTTTCACAGGGCCGCGACCCTTTCTAGGGCACAGGGCCAGGATGCTTTCACAGAGCCGGGACCCTTTCTAGGGCACAGGGCCTGGATGCTTTTGCAGGGCCGGGACCCATCCTTGGGCACAGGGCCAGGATGCTTTCGCAGGGCCGTGACCCTTTTAGGGCACAGGGCCAGGATGCTTTCGCAGGACCAGGACCCATTCTAGGACGCAGATCCAGGAGGCTATCGCAGGGCCGTGACCCTTTCTAGGTCACTTGGCCAGGAGGCTTTGGCATGGCCGGGACCCTCTCTAGGACACAGGGCCCGGATGCTTTCGCAGGACGGGGATCCTTCCTTGGACACAGGGCAAGGATGCTTTCTCATGGCCGGGACCCTTCCTTGGACATAGGACCAGGATGCTTTCAGAGGGCCGTGACCCTTTCTAGGACACTTAGCCAGGATGCTTTCGAATGGACGGGACCCTTTCTAGGACACAGGGCCCGGATGCTTTCACAGGGTTGGGACCCGTTGTAGGACACAGGACCAGGATGCTTTCGCAGGGCTGGGACCCTTTCTAGGACACAGGGCCAGGATGCTTTCACAGGGCTGGGACACTTTCTGAGACACAGGGCCAGGATGCTTTTGCAGTGCCGGGACCTTTTCTAGGACACAGGGCCAGGAGGCTTTCGCAGGGCCATGACCCTTTCTAGGACACAGGGCCAGGATGCTTTTACAGGGCCGCGACCTTTTCTGGGACACATGGCCAGGATGCTTCCGCAGTGCCGGGAGCTTTCCTTGGACACAGGGCCTGGATGCTTCCGCAGGGCCTGGTCCCCTCCTTGGACACAAGTCCAGGAACCTTTTACAGTGCCGGGACCATTTCTGGGACACAGGGCCAGGATGCTTTCGCAGGGCCTGGACCCTTCCTTGGACACAGGGCCAGGATGCTTCTGCAGGGCCGGGACCGTTTCTAGGACACAGGGCCAGGATGCTTTCGCAGGGCCGGGACCGTTTCTAGGACACAGGGCCAGGATGCTTTCCCAGGGACGGGACCCTTCCTTGGACACAGGGCCAGGATGCTTTCACAGGGCCGGACCCTTTCTAGCACACAGGGCCAGGATGCTATCGCAGGTCCGGGACCCTTCCTTGGACACAGGGCCAGGATGCTTTCACAGAGCCGGGACCCATTCTAGGGCACAGGGCCAGGATGCTTTTGCAGGGCCGGGACCCATCCTTGGACACAGGGCCAGGATGCTTTCGCAGGGCCGTGACCCTTTTAGGGCACAGGGCCAGGATGCTTTCGCAGGACCAGGACCCATTCTAGGACGCAGATCCAGGAGGCTATCGCAGGGCCGTGACCCTTTCTAGGTCACTTGGCCAGGAGGCTTTGGCATGGCCGGGACCCTCTCTAGGACACAGGGCCCGGATGCTTTCGCAGGACGGGGATCCTTCCTTGGACACAGGGCAAGGATGCTTTCTCATGGCCGGGACCCTTCCTTGGACATAGGACCAGGATGCTTTCAGAGGGCCGTGACCCTTTCTAGGACATTTAGCCAGGATGCTTTCGAATGGACGGGACCCTTTCTAGGACACAGGGCCCGGATGCTTTCGCAGGACGTGGACCCTTACTTGGATTCAGGGCCAGGATGCTTTTGCAGGGCCGGGACCCATCCTTGGACACAGGGCCAGGATGCTTTCTCAGGGCCGGGACCCTTCCTTGGACACAGGACCAGGATGCTTCCAGAGGGCCGTGACCCTTTCTAGGACACTTGGCCAGGATACTTTCGCATGGCCGGGACCCTTTCTAGGACAAAGGGCACGGATGCTTTCGCAGGACGGGGACCCTTCCTTGGACACAGGGCCAGGATGCTTCTGCAGGGCCGGGACACTTCCTTGGAGACAGGGCCAGGATGCTTTCACAGGGCCGCGACCCTTTCTAGGGCACAGGGCCAGGATGCTTTCACAGAGCCGGGACCCTTTCTAGGGCACAGGGCCTGGATGCTTTTGCAGGGCCGGGACCCATCCTTGGGCACAGGGCCAGGATGCTTTCGCAGGGCCGTGACCCTTTTAGGGCACAGGGCCAGGATGCTTTCGCAGGACCAGGACCCATTCTAGGACGCAGATCCAGGAGGCTATCGCAGGGCCGTGACCCTTTCTAGGTCACTTGGCCAGGAGGCTTTGGCATGGCCGGGACCCTCTCTAGGACACAGGGCCCGGATGCTTTCGCAGGACGGGGATCCTTCCTTGGACACAGGGCAAGGATGCTTTCTCATGGCCGGGACCCTTCCTTGGACATAGGACCAGGATGCTTTCAGAGGGCCGTGACCCTTTCTAGGACACTTAGCCAGGATGCTTTCGAATGGACGGGACCCTTTCTAGGACACAGGGCCCGGATGCTTTCACAGGGTTGGGACCCGTTGTAGGACACAGGACCAGGATGCTTTCGCAGGGCTGGGACCCTTTCTAGGACACAGGGCCAGGATGCTTTCACAGGGCTGGGACACTTTCTGAGACACAGGGCCAGGATGCTTTTGCAGTGCCGGGACCTTTTCTAGGACACAGGGCCAGGAGGCTTTCGCAGGGCCATGACCCTTTCTAGGACACAGGGCCAGGATGCTTTTACAGGGCCGCGACCTTTTCTGGGACACATGGCCAGGATGCTTCCGCAGTGCCGGGAGCTTTCCTTGGACACAGGGCCTGGATGCTTCCGCAGGGCCTGGTCCCCTCCTTGGACACAGGTCCAGGAACCTTTTACAGTGCCGGGACCATTTCTGGGACACAGGGCCAGGATGCTTTCGCAGGGCCTGGACCCTTCCTTGGACACAGGGCCAGGACGCTTCTGCAGGGCCGGGACCGTTTCTAGGACACAGGGCCAGGATGCTTTCGCAGGGCCGGGACCGTTTCTAGGACACAGGGCCAGGATGCTTTCCCAGGGACGGGACCCTTCCTTGGACACAGGGCCAGGATGCTTTCACAGGGCCGGACCCTTTCTAGCACACAGGGCCAGGATGCTATCGCAGGTCCGGGACCCTTCCTTGGACACAGGGCCAGGATGCTTTCACAGAGCCGGGACCCATTCTAGGGCACAGGGCCAGGATGCTTTTGCAGGGCCGGGACCCATCCTTGGACACAGGGCCAGGATGCTTTCGCAGGGCCGTGACCCTTTTAGGGCACAGGGCCAGGATGCTTTCGCAGGACCAGGACCCATTCTAGGACGCAGATCCAGGAGGCTATCGCAGGGCCATGACCCTTTCTAGGTCACTTGGCCAGGAGGCTTTGGCATGGCCGGGACCCTCTCTAGGACACAGGGCCCGGATGCTTTCGCAGGACGGGGATCCTTCCTTGGACACAGGGCAAGGATGCTTTCTCATGGCCGGGACCCTTCCTTGGACATAGGACCAGGATGCTTTCAGAGGGCCGTGACCCTTTCTAGGACACTTAGCCAGGATGCTTTCGAATGGACTGGACCCTTTCTAGGACACAGGGCCCGGATGCTTTCGCAGGACGTGGACCCTTACTTGGATTCAGGGCCAGGATGCTTTTGCAGGGCCGGGACCCATCCTTGGACACAGGGCCAGGATGCTTTCGCATGGCCGGGACCCTTTCTCGGACACAGGGCCAGGATGCTTTCAGAGGGCCGTGACCCTTTCTAGGACACTTGGCCAGGATACTTTCGCTTGGCCGGGACCCTTTCTAGGACACAGGGCACGGATGCTTTCGCAGGACGGGGATCCTTCCTTGGACACAGGGCCAGGATGCTTCTGCAGGGCCGGGACACTTCCTTGGAGACAGGGCCAGGATGCTTTCACAGGGCCGGGACCCTTTCTAGGGTACAGGGCCAGGATGCTTTCACAGGGCCGGGACCCTTTCTAGGGTACAGGGCCAGGATGCTTTCGCATGGCCGGGACCCTTTCTCGGACACAGGACCAGGATGCTTTCACAGGGCTGGGACTCTTTCTAGGACACATGGCCAGGATGCATCCGTAGGGCCGGGCCTCTTCCTTAGACACAGGGCCAGGATGCTTCTGCAGGGCCGGGACACTTCCTTGGAGACAGGGCCAGGATGCTTTCACAGGGCCGGGACCCTTTCTAGGGTACAGGGCCAGGATGCTTTTGCAGGGCCGGGACCCATACTTGGACACAGGGCCAGGATGCTTTTACAGGGCCGCGACCTTTTCTGGGACACATGGCCAGGATGCTTCCGCAGGGCAGGGACCCTTTCTAGGACAGTGCCAGGATGCTTTCGCAGGGCCGGGACCCTTTCTAGGACACAGGGCCAGGATGCTTTCACAGGGTTGGGACCCGTTGTAGGACACAGGACCAGGATGCTTTCGCAGGGCTGGGACCCTTTCTAGGACAGGGCCAGGATGCTTTCACAGGGCTGGGACACTTTCTGAGACACAGGGCCAGGATGCTTTTGCAGTGCCGGGACCTTTTCTAGGACACAGGGCCAGGAGGCTTTCGCAGGGCCATGACCCTTTCTAGGACACAGGGCCAGGATGCTTTTACAGGGCCGCGACCTTTTCTGGGACACATGGCCAGGATGCTTCCGCAGGGCCGGGAGCATTCCTTGGACACAGGGCCTGGATGCTTCCGTAGGGCCTGGTCCCCTCCTTGGACACAGGTCCAGGAACCTTTTACAGTGCCGGGACCGTTTCTGGGACACAGGGCCAGGATGCTTTCGCAGGGCCTGGACCCTTCCTTGGACACAGGGCCAGGACGCTTCTGCAGGGCCGGGACCGTTTCTAGGACACAGGGCCAGGATGCTTTCGCAGGGCCGGGACTGTTTCTAGGACACAGGGCCAGGATGCTTTCCCAGGGACGGGACCCTTCCTTGGACACAGGGCCAGGATGCTTTCACAGGGCCGGACCCTTTCTAGCACACAGGGCCAGGATGCTATCGCAGGTCCGGGACCCTTCCTTGGACACAGGGCCAGGATGCTTTCACAGAGCCGGGACCCATTCTAGGGCACAGGGCCAGGATGCTTTCGCAGGGTCGTGACCCTTTTAGGGCACAGGGCCAGGATGCTTTCGCAGGACCAGGACCCATTCTAGGACGCAGATCCAGGAGGCTATCGCAGGGCCGTGACCCTTTCAAGGTCACTTGGCCAGGAGGCTTTGGCATGGCCGGGACCCTCTCTAGGACACAGGGCCCGGATGCTTTCGCAGGACGGGGATCCTTCCTTGGACACAGGGCAAGGATGCTTTCTCATGGCCGGTACCCTTCCTTGGACATAGGACCAGGATGCTTTCAGAGGGCCGTGACCCTTTCTAGGACACTTAGCCAGGATGCTTTCGAATGGTCGGGACCCTTTCTAGGACACAGGGCCCGGATGCTTTCGCAGGACGTGGACCCTTACTTGGACTCAGGGCCAGGATGCTTTTGCAGGGCCGGGACCCATCCTTGGACACAGGGCCAGGATGCTTTCGCATGGCCAGGACCCTTTCTCGGACACAGGGCCAGGATGCTTTCACAGGGCTGGGACTCTTTCTAGGACACATGGCCAGGATGCATCCGTAGGGCCGGGCCTCTTCCTTAGACACAGGGACAGGATGCTTTCGCAGGGCCATGACCCTTTCTAGGACAGGGCACGGATGCTTTCGCAGCGTCGTGAGTCTTTCTAGGACACAGGGCCAGGATGCTTTCACAGAGCCGGGACCCTTTCTAGGGCAGAGGGCCAGGATGCTTTCGCAGGGCCGTGACCCTTTCTAGGGCACAGGGCCAGGATGCTTTCGCAGGACCAGGACCCTTTCTAGGACTCAGATCCAGGAGGCTATCGCAGGGCCATGACACTTTCTAGGACACTTGGCCAGGATGCTTTTGCATGGCCGGGACCCTCTCTAGGACACAGGGACCGGATGCTTTCGCAGGACGGTGATCCTTCCTTGGACACAGGGCAAGGATACTTTCTCAGGGCTGGGACCCTTCCTTGCACACAGGACCAGGATGCTTTCAGAGGGCCGTGACCCTTTCTAGGACACTTGGCCAGGATGCTTTCGCATGGCCGGGACCCTTTCTAGGACACAGGGCCCGGATGCTTATGCAGGGCCGGGACCCATCCTTGTTCGCAGGGCCAGGATGCTTTCGCAGGGTCATGACCCTTTCTAGGACAGGGCACGGATGCTTTCGCAGCGTCGTGAGTCTTTCTAGGACACAGGGCCAGGATGCTTTCGCAGGGCAGGGACCCTTTCTAGGACAGTGCCAGGATGCTTTCGCAGGGCCGGGACCCTTTCTAGGACACAGGGCCAGGATGCTTTCACAGGGTTGGGACCCGTTGTAGGACACAGGACCAGGATGCTTTCGCAGGGCTGGGACCCTTTCTAGGACACAGGGCCAGGATGCTTTCACAGGGCTGGGACACTTTCTGAGACACAGGGCCAGGATGCTTTTGCAGTGCCGGGACCTTTTCTAGGACACAGGGCCAGGAGGCTTTCGCAGGGCCATGACCCTTTCTAGGACACAGGGCCAGGATGCTTTTACAGGGCCGCGACCTTTTCTGGGACACATGGCCAGGATGCTTTCGCAGGACCAGGACCCTTTCTAGGACACAGATCCAGGAGGCTATCGCAGGGCCGTGACACTTTCTAGGACACTTGGCCAGGATGCTTTCGCATGGCCGGGACCCTCTCTAGGAAACAGGGCCCGGATGCTTTCGCAGGACAGGGATCCTTCCTTGGACACAGGGCAAGGATGCATTCTCAGGGCCGGGACCCTTCCTTGGACACAGGACCAGGATGCTTTCAGAGGGCCGTGACCCTTTCTGGGACACTTGGCCAGGATACTTTTGCATGGCCGGGACCCTTTCTAGGACACAGGGCACGGATGCTATCGCAGGACGGGGACCCTTCCTTGGACACAGGGCCAGGATGCTTCTGCAGGGCCGGGACACTTCCTTGGAGACAGGGCCAGGATGCTTTCACAGGGCCGGGACCCTTTCTAGGGTACAGGGCCAGGATGCTTTCAGAGGGCCGGGACCCTTTCTCGGACACAGGGCCAGGATGCTTTCACAGGGCTGGGACTCTTTCTAGGACACATGGCCAGGATGCATCCGTAGGGCCGGGCCTCTTCCTTAGACACAGGGCCCGGATGCTTTCGCAGGACGGGGATCCTTCCTTGGACACAGGGCAAGGATGCATTCTCAGGGCCGGGACCCTTCCTTGGACACAGGACCAGGATGCTTTCAGAGGGCCGTGACCCTTTCTGGGACACTTGGCCAGGATACTTTCGCATGGCCGGGACCCTTTCTAGGTCACTTGGCCAGGAGGCTTTGGCATGGCCGGGACCCTCTCTAGGACACAGGGCCCGGATGCTTTCGCAGGACGGGGATCCTTCCTTGGACACAGGGCAAGGATGCTTTCTCATGGCCGGGACCCTTCCTTGGACATAGGACCAGGATGCTTTCAGAGGGCCGTGACCCTTTCTAGGACACTTAGCCAGGATGCTTTCGAATGGACGGGACCCTTTCTAGGACACAGGGCCCGGATGCTTTCGCAGGACGTGGACCCTTACTTGGACTCAGGGCCAGGATGCTTTTGCAGGGCCGGGACACATCCTTGGACACAGGGCCAGGATGCTTTCGCATGGCCGGGACCCTTTCTCGGACACAGGGCCAGGATGCTTTCAGAGGGCCGTGACCCTTTCTAGGACACTTGGCCAGGATACTTTCGCATGGCTGGGACCCTTTCTAGGACACAGGGCACGGATGCTTTCGCAGGACGGGGACCCTTCCTTGGACACAGGGCCAGGATGCTTCTGCAGGGCAGGGTCACTTCCTTGGAGACAGGGCAGGATGCTTTCACAGGGCCGGGACCCTTTCTAGGGCACAGGGCCAGGATGCTTTTGCAGAGCCGGGACCCATCCTTGGACACAGGGCAAGGATGCTTTCGCATGGCCGGGACCCTTTCTCGGACACAGGGCCAGGATGCTTTCACAGGGCTGGGACTCTTTCTAGGACACATGGCCAGGATGCACCCGTAGGGCCGGGCCTCTTCCTTAGACACAGGGACAGGATGCTTTCGCAGGGCCATGACCCTTTCTAGGACAGGGCACGGATGCTTTCGCAGCGTCGTGAGTCTTTCTAGGACACAGGGCCAGGATGCTTCTGCAGGGCCGGGACCAATTCTAGGACACAGGGCCAGGATGCTTTCGCAGGACGGGGATCCTTCCTTGGACACAGGGCAAGGATGCTTTCTCATGGCCGGGACCCTTCCTTGGACATAGGACCAGGATGCTTTCAGAGGGCCGTGACCCTTTCTAGGACACTTAGCCAGGATGCTTTCGAATGGACGGGACCCTTTCTAGGACACAGGGCCCGGATGCTTTCGCAGGACGTGGACCCTTACTTGGACTCAGGGCCAGGATGCTTTTGCAGGGCCGGGACCCATCCTTGGACACAGGGCCAGGATGCTTTCGCATGGCCGGGACCCTTTCTCGGACACAGGGCCAGGATGCTTTCAGAGGGCCGTGACCCTTTCTAGGACACTTGGCCAGGATACTTTCGCATGGCCGGGACCCTTTCTAGGACACAGGGCACGGATGCTTTCGCAGGACGGGGACCCTTCCTTGGACACAGGGCCAGGATGCTTCTGCAGGGCCGGGTCACTTCCTTGGAGACAGGGCAGGATGCTTTCACAGGGCCGGGACCCTTTCTAGGGCACAGGGCCAGGATGCTTTTGCAGAGCCGGGACCCATCCTTGGATACAGGGCCAGGATGCTTTCGCATGGCCGGGACCCTTTCTCGGACACAGGGCCAGGATGCTTTCACAGGGCTGGGACTCTTTCTAGGACACATGGCCAGGATGCACCCGTAGGGCCGGGCCTCTTCCTTAGACACAGGGACAGGATGCTTTCGCAGGGCCATGACCCTTTCTAGGACAGGGCACGGATGCTTTCGCAGCGTCGTGAGTCTTTCTAGGACACAGGGCCAGGATGCTTCTGCAGGGCCGGGACCAATTCTAGGACACAGGGCCAGGATGCTTTCGCAGGACCAGGACCCTTTCTAGGACACAGATCCAGGAGGCTATCGCAGGGCCGTGACACTTTCTAGGACACTTGGCCAGGATGCTTTCGCATGGCCGGGACCCTCTCTAGGAAACAGGGCCCGGATGCTTTCGCAGGACGGGGATCCTTCCTTGGACACAGGGCAAGGATGCTTTCTCAGGGCCGGGACCCTTCCTTGGACACAGGACCAGGATGCTTCCAGAGGGCCGTGACCCTTTCTAGGACACTTGGCCAGGATACTTTCGCATGGCCGGGACCCTTTCTAGGACAAAGGGCACGGATGCTTTCGCAGGACGGGGACCCTTCCTTGGACACAGGGCCAGGATGCTTCTGCAGGGCCGGGACACTTCCTTGGAGACAGGGCCAGGATGCTTTCACAGGGCCGCGACCCTTTCTAGGGCACAGGGCCAGGATGCTTTCACAGAGCCGGGACCCTTTCTAGGGCACAGGGCCTGGATGCTTTTGCAGGGCCGGGACCCATCCTTGGGCACAGGGCCAGGATGCTTTCGCAGGGCCGTGACCCTTTTAGGGCACAGGGCCAGGATGCTTTCGCAGGACCAGGACCCATTCTAGGACGCAGATCCAGGAGGCTATCGCAGGGCCGTGACCCTTTCTAGGTCACTTGGCCAGGAGGCTTTGGCATGGCCGGGACCCTCTCTAGGACACAGGGCCCGGATGCTTTCGCAGGACGGGGATCCTTCCTTGGACACAGGGCAAGGATGCTTTCTCATGGCCGGGACCCTTCCTTGGACATAGGACCAGGATGCTTTCAGAGGGCCGTGACCCTTTCTAGGACACTTAGCCAGGATGCTTTCGAATGGACGGGACCCTTTCTAGGACACAGGGCCCGGATGCTTTCACAGGGTTGGGACCCGTTGTAGGACACAGGACCAGGATGCTTTCGCAGGGCTGGGACCCTTTCTAGGACACAGGGCCAGGATGCTTTCACAGGGCTGGGACACTTTCTGAGACACAGGGCCAGGATGCTTTTGCAGTGCCGGGACCTTTTCTAGGACACAGGGCCAGGAGGCTTTCGCAGGGCCATGACCCTTTCTAGGACACAGGGCCAGGATGCTTTTACAGGGCCGCGACCTTTTCTGGGACACATGGCCAGGATGCTTCCGCAGTGCCGGGAGCTTTCCTTGGACACAGGGCCTGGATGCTTCCGCAGGGCCTGGTCCCCTCCTTGGACACAGGTCCAGGAACCTTTTACAGTGCCGGGACCATTTCTGGGACACAGGGCCAGGATGCTTTCGCAGGGCCTGGACCCTTCCTTGGACACAGGGCCAGGACGCTTCTGCAGGGCCGGGACCGTTTCTAGGACACAGGGCCAGGATGCTTTCGCAGGGCCGGGACCGTTTCTAGGACACAGGGCCAGGATGCTTTCCCAGGGACGGGACCCTTCCTTGGACACAGGGCCAGGATGCTTTCACAGGGCCGGACCCTTTCTAGCACACAGGGCCAGGATGCTATCGCAGGTCCGGGACCCTTCCTTGGACACAGGGCCAGGATGCTTTC
Source organism: Hypanus sabinus (assembly GCF_030144855.1). Taxonomy (NCBI): domain Eukaryota; kingdom Metazoa; phylum Chordata; class Chondrichthyes; order Myliobatiformes; family Dasyatidae; genus Hypanus; species Hypanus sabinus. Next base: position 70,474,486 of record NC_082718.1, on the reverse strand, counting down.
ACAGAGCCGGGACCCATTCTAGGGCACAGGGCCAGGATGCTTTTGCAGGGCCGGGACCCATCCTTGGACACAGGGCCAGGATGCTTTCGCAGGGCCGTGACCCTTTTAGGGCACAGGGCCAGGATGCTTTCGCAGGACCAGGACCCATTCTAGGACGCAGATCCAGGAGGCTATCGCAGGGCCGTGACCCTTTCTAGGTCACTTGGCCAGGAGGCTTTGGCATGGCCGGGACCCTCTCTAGGACACAGGGCCCGGATGCTTTCGCAGGACGGGGATCCTTCCTTGGACACAGGGCAAGGATGCTTTCTCATGGCCGGGACCCTTCCTTGGACATAGGACCAGGATGCTTTCAGAGGGCCGTGACCCTTTCTAGGACACTTAGCCAGGATGCTTTCGAATGGACTGGACTCTTTCTAGGACACAGGGCCCGGATGCTTTCGCAGGACGTGGACCCTTACTTGGATTCAGGGCCAGGATGCTTTTGCAGGGCCGGGACCCATCCTTGGACACAGGGCCAGGATGCTTTCGCATGGCCGGGACCCTTTCTCGGACACAGGGCCAGGATGCTTTCAGAGGGCCGTGACCCTTTCTAGGACACTTGGCCAGGATACTTTCGCTTGGCCGGGACCCTTTCTAGGACACAGGGCACGGATGCTTTCGCAGGACGGGGATCCTTCCTTGGACACAGGGCCAGGATGCTTCTGCAGGGCCGGGACACTTCCTTGGAGACAGGGCCAGGATGCTTTCACAGGGCCGGGACCCTTTCTAGGGTACAGGGCCAGGATGCTTTCACAGGGCCGGGACCCTTTCTAGGGTACAGGGCCAGGATGCTTTCGCATGGCCGGGACCCTTTCTCGGACACAGGACCAGGATGCTTTCACAGGGCTGGGACTCTTTCTAGGACACATGGCCAGGATGCATCCGTAGGGCCGGGCCTCTTCCTTAGACACAGGGCCAGGATGCTTCTGCAGGGCCGGGACACTTCCTTGGAGACAGGGCCAGGATGCTTTCACAGGGCCGGGACCCTTTCTAGGGTACAGGGCCAGGATGCTTTTGCAGGGCCGGGACCCATACTTGGACACAGGGCCAGGATGCTTTCGCATGGCCGGGACCCTTTCTCGGACACAGGGCCAGGATGCTTTCACAGGGCTGGGACCCTTTCTAGGACACATGGCCAGGATGCATCCGTTGGGCCGGGCCTCTTCCTTAGACACAGTGACAGGATGCTTTCGCAGGGCCATGACCCTTTCTAGGACAGGGCACGGATGCTTTCGCAGCGTCGTGAGTCTTTCTAGCACACAGGGCCAGGATGCTTTCAGAGAGCCGGGACCCTTTCTAGGGCACAGGGCCAGGATGCTTTCGCAGGGCTGGGACCCTTTCTAGGGCACAGGGCCAGGATGCTTTCACAGGGCTGGGACACTTTCTGAGACACAGGGCCAGGATGCTTTTGCAGTGCCGGGACCTTTTCTAGGACACAGGGCCAGGAGGCTTTCGCAGGGCCATGACCCTTTCTAGGACACAGGGCCAGGATGCTTTTACAGGGCCGCGACCTTTTCTGGGACACATGGCCAGGATGCTTCCGCAGGGCCGGGAGCTTTCCTTGGACACAGGGCCTGGATGCTTCCGCAGGGCCTGGTCCCCTCCTTGGACACAGGTCCAGGAACCTTTTACAGTGCCGGGACCGTTTCTGGGACACAGGGCCAGGATGCTTTCGCAGGGCCTGGACCCTTCCTTGGACACAGGGCCAGGACGCTTCTGCAGGGCCGGGACCATTTCTAGGACACAGGGCCAGGATGCTTTCGCAGGGCCGGGACCGTTTCTAGGACACAGGGCCAGGATGCTTTCCCAGGGATGGGACCCTTCCTTGGACACAGGGCCAGGATGCTTTCACAGGGCCGGACCCTTTCTAGCACACAGGGCCAGGATGCTATCGCAGGTCCAGGACCCTTCCTTGGACACAGGGTCAGGATGCTTTCACAGAGCCGGGACCCATTCTAGGGCACAGGGCCAGGATGCTTTTGCAGGACCAGGACCCTTTCTAGGACGCAGATCCAGGAGGCTATCGCAGGGCCATGACACTTTCTAGGACACTTGGCCAGGATGCTTTCGCATGGCCGGGACCCTCTCTAGGACACAGGGACCGGATGCTTTCGCAGGACGGTGATCCTTCCTTGGACACAGGGCAAGGATACTTTCTCAGGGCCGGGACCCTTCCTTGCACACAGGATGCTTTCAGAGGGACGTGACCCTTTCTAGGACACTTGGCCAGGATGCTTTCGCATGGCCGGGACCCTTTCTAGGACACAGTGCCCGGATGCTTATGCAGGGCCGGGACCCATCCTTGTTCGCAGGGCCAGGATGCTTTCGCAGGGCCATGACCCTTTCTAGGACAGGGCACGGATGCTTTCGCAGCGTCGTGAGTCTTTCTAGGACACAGGGCCAGGATGCTTTCGCAGGGCCTGGACCCTTCCTTGGACACAGGGCCAGGACGCTTCTGCAGGGCCGGGACCATTTCTAGGACACAGGGCCAGGATGCTTTCGCAGGGCCGGGACCCTTTCTAGGACACAGGGCCAGGATGCTTTCCCAGGGATGGGACCCTTCCTTGGACACAGGGCCAGGATGCTTTCACAGGGCCGGACCCTTTCTAGCACACAGGGCCAGGATGCTATCGCAGGTCCGGGACCCTTCCTTGGACACAGGGTCAGGATGCTTTCACAGAGCCGGGACCCATTCTAGGGCACAGGGCCAGGATGCTTTTGCAGGACCAGGACCCTTTCTAGGACGCAGATCCAGGAGGCTATCGCACGGCCATGACACTTTCTAGGACACTTGGCCAGGATGCTTTCGCATGGCCGGGACCCTCTCTAGGACACAGGGACCGGATGCTTTCGCAGGGCTGGGACCCTTCCTTGCACACAGGACCAGGATGCTTTCAGAGGGCCGTGACCCTTTCTAGGATACTTGGCCAGGATGCTTTCGCATGGCCGGGACCCTTTCTAGGACACAGTGCCCGGATGCTTATGCAGGGCCGGGACCCATCCTTGTTCGCAGGGCCAGGATGCTTTCGCAGGGCCATGACCCTTTCTAGGACAGGGCACGGATGCTTTCGCAGCGTCGTGAGTCTTTCTAGGACACAGGGTTAGGATGCTTTCGCAGGGCAGGGACCCTTTCTAGGACAGTGCCAGGATGCTTTCGCAGGGCCGGGACCCTTTCTAGGACACAGGGCCAGGATGCTTTCACAGGGTTGGGACCCGTTGTAGGACACAGGACCAGGATGCTTTCGCAGGGCTGGGACCCTTTCTAGGACAGGGCCAGGATGCTTTCACAGGGCTGGGACACTTTCTGAGACACAGGGCCAGGATGCTTTTGCAGTGCCGGGACCTTTTCTAGGACACAGGGCCAGGAGGCTTTCGCAGGGCCATGACCCTTTCTAGGACACAGGGCCAGGATGCATTTACAGGGCCGCGACCTTTTCTGGGACACATGGCCAGGATGCTTCCGCAGGGCCGGGAGCTTTCCTTGGTCACAGGGCCTGGATGCTTCCGCAGGGCGTGGTCCCCTCCTTGGACACAGGTCCAGGAACCTTTTACAGTGCCGGGACCGTTTCTGGGACACAGGGCCAGGATGCTTTCGCAGGGCCTGGACCCTTCCTTGGACACAGGGCCAGGACGCTTCTGCAGGGCCGGGACCGTTTCTAGGACACAGGGCCAGGATGCTTTCGCAGGGCCGGGACCGTTTCTAGGACACAGGGCCAGGATGCTTTCCCAGGGACGGGACCCTTCCTTGGACACAGGGCCAGGATGCTTTCACAGGGCCGGACCCTTTCTAGCACACAGGGCCAGGATGCTATCGCAGGTCCGGGACCCTTCCTTGGACACTGGGCCAGGATGCTTTCACAGAGCCGGGACCCATTCTAGGGCACAGGGCCAGGATGCTTTTGCAGGGCCGGGACCCATCCTTGGACACAGGGCCAGGATGCTTTCCCAGGGCCGTGACCCTTTTAGGGCACAGGGCCAGGATGCTTTCGCAGGACCAGGACCCATTCTAGGACGCAGATCCAGGAGGCTATCGCAGGGCCGTGACCCTTTCTAGGTCACTTGGCCAGGAGGCTTTGGCATGGCCGGGACCCTCTCTAGGACACAGGGCCCGGATGCTTTCGCAGGACGGGGATCCTTCCTTGGACACAGGGCAAGGATGCTTTCTCATGGCCGGGACCCTTCCTTGGACATAGGACCAGGATGCTTTCAGAGGGCCGTGACCCTTTCTAGGACACTTAGCCAGGATGCTTTTGAATGGTCGGGACCCTTTCTAGGACACAGGGCCCGGATGCTTTCGCAGGACGTGGACCCTTACTTGGACTCAGGGCCAGGATGCTTTTGCAGGGCCGGGACCCATCCTTGGACACAGGGCCAGGATGCTTTCGCATGGCCGGGACCCTTTCTCGGACACAGGGCCAGGATGCTTTCACAGGGCTGGGACTCTTTCTAGGACACATGGCCAGGATGCATCCGTAGGGCCGGGCCTCTTCCTTAGACACAGGGACAGGATGCTTTCGCAGGGCCATGACCCTTTCTAGGACAGGGCACGGATGCTTTCGCAGCGTCGTGAGTCTTTCTAGGACACAGGGCCAGGATGCTTTCACAGAGCCGGGACCCTTTCTAGGGCACAGGGCCAGGATGCTTTTGCAGGGCCGGGACCCATCCTTGGGCACAGGGCCAGGATGCTTTCGCAGGGCCGTGACCCATTCTAGGACACAGGGCCCGGATGCTTTCGCAGGGCCATGACCCTTTCTAGGACAGGGCACGGATACTTTCGCAGCGTCGTGAGTCTTTCTAGGACACAGGGCCAGGATGCTTTCGCAGGGCAGGGACCCTTTCTAGGACAGTGCCAGGATGCTTTCGCAGGGCCGGGACCCTTTCTAGGACACAGGGCCAGGATGCTTTCACAGGGTTGGGACCCGTTGTAGGACACAGGACCAGGATGCTTTCGCAGGGCTGGGACCCTTTCTAGGACACAGGGCCAGGATGCTTTCACAGGGCTGGGACACTTTCTGAGACACAGAGCCAGGATACTTTTGCAGTGCCGGGACCTTTTCTAGGACACAGGGCCAGGAGGCTTTCGCAGGGCCATGACCCTTTCTAGGACACAGGGCCAGCATGCTTTTACAGGGCCGCGACCTTTTCTGGGACACATGGCCAGGATGCTTCCGCAGGGCCGGGAGCTTTCCTTGGACACAGGGCCTGGATGCTTCCGCAGGGCCTGGTCCCCTCCTTGGACACAGGTCCAGGAACCTTTTACAGTGCCGGGACCGTTTCTGGGACACAGGGCCAGGATGCTTTCGCAGGGCCTGGACCCTTCCTTGGACACAGGGCCAGGACGCTTCTGTAGGGCCGGGACCGTTTCTAGGACACAGGGCCAGGATGCTTTCCCAGGGCCGGGACCCTTCCTTGGACACAGGGCCAGGATGCTCTCACAGGGCCGGACCCTTTCTAGCACACAGGGCCAGGATGCTATCGCAGGTCCGGGACCCTTCCTTGGACACAGGGCCAGGATGCTTTCACAGAGCCGGGACCCATTCTAGGGCACAGGGCCAGGATGCTTTTGCAGGGCCGGGACCCATCCTTGGACACAGGGCCAGGATGCTTTCGCAGGGCCGTGACCCTTTTAGGGCACAGGGCCAGGATGCTTTCGCAGGACCAGGACCCATTCTAGGACGCAGATCCAGGAGGCTATCGCAGGGCCGTGACCCTTTCTAGGTCACTTGGCCAGGAGGCTTTGGCATGGCCGGGACCCTCTCTAGGACACAGGGCCCGGATGCTTTCGCAGGACGGGGATCCTTCCTTGGACACAGGGCAAGGATGCTTTCTCATGGCCGGGACCCTTCCTTGGACATAGGACCAGGATGCTTTCAGAGGGCCGTGACCCTTTCTAGGACACTTAGCCAGGATGCTTTCGAATGGACGGGACCCTTTCTAGGACACAGGGCCCGGATGCTTTCGCAGGACGTGGACCCTTACTTGGACACAGGGCCAGGATGCTTTTGCAGGGCCGGGACCCATCCTTGGACACAGGGCCAGGATGCTTTCGCATGGCCGGGACCCTTTCTCGGACACAGGGCCAGGATGCTTTCAGAGGGCCGTGACCCTTTCTAGGACACTTGGCTAGGATACTTTCGCATGGCCGGGACCCTTTCTAGGACACAGGGCACGGATGCTTTCGCAGGACGGGGACCCTTCCTTGGACACAGTGCCAGGATGCTTCTGCAGGGCTGGGACACTTCCTTGGAGACAGGGCCAGGATGCTTTCACAGGGCCGGGACCCTTTCTAGTGTACAGGGCCAGGATGTTTTCGCATGGCCGGGACCCTTTCTCGGACACAGGGCCAGGATGCTTTCACAGGGCTGGGACTCTTTCTAGGACACATGGCCAGGATGCATCCGTAGGGCCGGGCCTCTTCCTTAGACACAGGGACAGGATGCTTTCGCAGGGCCATGACCCTTTCTAGGACAGGGCACGGATGCTTTCGCAGCGTCGTGAGTCTTTCTAGGACACAGGGCCAGGATGCTTTCATAGAGCCGGGACCCTTTCTAGGGCAGAGGGCCAGGATGCTTTTGCAGGGCCGGGACCCATCCTTGGGCACAGGGCCAGGATGCTTTCGCAGGGCCGTGACCCTTTCTAGGGCACAGGGCCAGGATGCTTTCGCAGGGCCATGACCCTTTCTAGGACAGTGCCAGGATGCTTTCGCAGGGCCGGGACCCTTTCTAGGACACAGGACCAGGATGCTTTCACAGGGCTGGGACTCTTTCTAGGACACATGGCCAGGATGCATCCGTAGGGCCGGGCCTCTTCCTTAGACACAGGGCCAGGATGCTTCTGCAGGGCCGGGACACTTCCTTGGAGACAGGGCCAGGATGCTTTCACAGGGCCGGGACCCTTTCTAGGGTACAGGGCCAGGATGCTTTTGCAGGGCCGGGACCCATACTTGGACACAGGGCCAGGATGCTTTCGCATGGCCGGGACCCTTTCTCGGACACAGGGCCAGGATGCTTTCACAGGGCTGGGACCCTTTCTAGGACACATGGCCAGGATGCATCCGTTGGGCCGGGCCTCTTCCTTAGACACAGTGACAGGATGCTTTCGCAGGGCCATGACCCTTTCTAGGACAGGGCACGGATGCTTTCGCAGCGTCGTGAGTCTTTCTAGCACACAGGGCCAGGATGCTTTCAGAGAGCCGGGACCCTTTCTAGGGCACAGGGCCAGGATGCTTTCGCAGGGCTGGGACCCTTTCTAGGGCACAGGGCCAGGATGCTTTCACAGGGCTGGGACACTTTCTGAGACACAGGGCCAGGATGCTTTTGCAGTGCCGGGACCTTTTCTAGGACACAGGGCCAGGAGGCTTTCGCAGGGCCATGACCCTTTCTAGGACACAGGGCCAGGATGCTTTTACAGGGCCGCGACCTTTTCTGGGACACATGGCCAGGATGCTTCCGCAGGGCCGGGAGCTTTCCTTGGACACAGGGCCTGGATGCTTCCGCAGGGCCTGGTCCCCTCCTTGGACACAGGTCCAGGAACCTTTTACAGTGCCGGGACCGTTTCTGGGACACAGGGCCAGGATGCTTTCGCAGGGCCTGGACCCTTCCTTGGACACAGGGCCAGGACGCTTCTGCAGGGCCGGGACCATTTCTAGGACACAGGGCCAGGATGCTTTCGCAGGGCCGGGACCGTTTCTAGGACACAGGGCCAGGATGCTTTCCCAGGGATGGGACCCTTCCTTGGACACAGGGCCAGGATGCTTTCACAGGGCCGGACCCTTTCTAGCACACAGGGCCAGGATGCTATCGCAGGTCCAGGACCCTTCCTTGGACACAGGGTCAGGATGCTTTCACAGAGCCGGGACCCATTCTAGGGCACAGGGCCAGGATGCTTTTGCAGGACCAGGACCCTTTCTAGGACGCAGATCCAGGAGGCTATCGCAGGGCCATGACACTTTCTAGGACACTTGGCCAGGATGCTTTCGCATGGCCGGGACCCTCTCTAGGACACAGGGACCGGATGCTTTCGCAGGACGGTGATCCTTCCTTGGACACAGGGCAAGGATACTTTCTCAGGGCCGGGACCCTTCCTTGCACACAGGATGCTTTCAGAGGGACGTGACCCTTTCTAGGACACTTGGCCAGGATGCTTTCGCATGGCCGGGACCCTTTCTAGGACACAGTGCCCGGATGCTTATGCAGGGCCGGGACCCATCCTTGTTCGCAGGGCCAGGATGCTTTCGCAGGGCCATGACCCTTTCTAGGACAGGGCACGGATGCTTTCGCAGCGTCGTGAGTCTTTCTAGGACACAGGGCCAGGATGCTTTCGCAGGGCCTGGACCCTTCCTTGGACACAGGGCCAGGACGCTTCTGCAGGGCCGGGACCATTTCTAGGACACAGGGCCAGGATGCTTTCGCAGGGCCGGGACCCTTTCTAGGACACAGGGCCAGGATGCTTTCCCAGGGATGGGACCCTTCCTTGGACACAGGGCCAGGATGCTTTCACAGGGCCGGACCCTTTCTAGCACACAGGGCCAGGATGCTATCGCAGGTCCGGGACCCTTCCTTGGACACAGGGTCAGGATGCTTTCACAGAGCCGGGACCCATTCTAGGGCACAGGGCCAGGATGCTTTTGCAGGACCAGGACCCTTTCTAGGACGCAGATCCAGGAGGCTATCGCACGGCCATGACACTTTCTAGGACACTTGGCCAGGATGCTTTCGCATGGCCGGGACCCTCTCTAGGACACAGGGACCGGATGCTTTCGCAGGGCTGGGACCCTTCCTTGCACACAGGACCAGGATGCTTTCAGAGGGCCGTGACCCTTTCTAGGATACTTGGCCAGGATGCTTTCGCATGGCCGGGACCCTTTCTAGGACACAGTGCCCGGATGCTTATGCAGGGCCGGGACCCATCCTTGTTCGCAGGGCCAGGATGCTTTCGCAGGGCCATGACCCTTTCTAGGACAGGGCACGGATGCTTTCGCAGCGTCGTGAGTCTTTCTAGGACACAGGGTTAGGATGCTTTCGCAGGGCAGGGACCCTTTCTAGGACAGTGCCAGGATGCTTTCGCAGGGCCGGGACCCTTTCTAGGACACAGGGCCAGGATGCTTTCACAGGGTTGGGACCCGTTGTAGGACACAGGACCAGGATGCTTTCGCAGGGCTGGGACCCTTTCTAGGACAGGGCCAGGATGCTTTCACAGGGCTGGGACACTTTCTGAGACACAGGGCCAGGATGCTTTTGCAGTGCCGGGACCTTTTCTAGGACACATGGCCAGGATGCTTCCGCAGGGCCGGGAGCTTTCCTTGGTCACAGGGCCTGGATGCTTCCGCAGGGCGTGGTCCCCTCCTTGGACACAGGTCCAGGAACCTTTTACAGTGCCGGGACCGTTTCTGGGACACAGGGCCAGGATGCTTTCGCAGGGCCTGGACCCTTCCTTGGACACAGGGCCAGGACGCTTCTGCAGGGCCGGGACCGTTTCTAGGACACAGGGCCAGGATGCTTTCGCAGGGCCGGGACCGTTTCTAGGACACAGGGCCAGGATGCTTTCCCAGTGACGGGACCCTTCCTTGGACACAGGGCCAGGATGCTTTCACAGGGCCGGACCCTTTCTAGCACACAGGGCCAGGATGCTATCGCAGGTCCGGGACCCTTCCTTGGACACTGGGCCAGGATGCTTTCACAGAGCCGGGACCCATTCTAGGGCACAGGGCCAGGATGCTTTTGCAGGGCCGGGACCCATCCTTGGACACAGGGCCAGGATGCTTTCCCAGGGCCGTGACCCTTTTAGGGCACAGGGCCAGGATGCTTTCGCAGGACCAGGACCCATTCTAGGACGCAGATCCAGGAGGCTATCGCAGGGCCGTGACCCTTTCTAGGTCACTTGGCCAGGAGGCTTTGGCATGGCCGGGACCCTCTCTAGGACACAGGGCCCGGATGCTTTCGCAGGACGGGGATCCTTCCTTGGACACAGGGCAAGGATGCTTTCTCATGGCCGGGACCCTTCCTTGGACATAGGACCAGGATGCTTTCAGAGGGCCGTGACCCTTTCTAGGACACTTAGCCAGGATGCTTTTGAATGGTCGGGACCCTTTCTAGGACACAGGGCCCGGATGCTTTCGCAGGACGTGGACCCTTACTTGGACTCAGGGCCAGGATGCTTTTGCAGGGCCGGGACCCATCCTTGGACACAGGGCCAGGATGCTTTCGCATGGCCGGGACCCTTTCTCGGACACAGGGCCAGGATGCTTTCACAGGGCTGGGACTCTTTCTAGGACACATGGCCAGGATGCATCCGTAGGGCCGGGCCTCTTCCTTAGACACAGGGACAGGATGCTTTCGCAGGGCCATGACCCTTTCTAGGACAGGGCACGGATGCTTTCGCAGCGTCGTGAGTCTTTCTAGGACACAGGGCCAGGATGCTTTCACAGAGCCGGGACCCTTTCTAGGGCACAGGGCCAGGATGCTTTTGCAGGGCCGGGACCCATCCTTGGGCACAGGGCCAGGATGCTTTCGCAGGGCCGTGACCCATTCTAGGACACAGGGCCCGGATGCTTTCGCAGGGCCATGACCCTTTCTAGGACAGGGCACGGATACTTTCGCAGCGTCGTGAGTCTTTCTAGGACACAGGGCCAGGATGCTTTCGCAGGGCAGGGACCCTTTCTAGGACAGTGCCAGGATGCTTTCGCAGGGCCGGGACCCTTTCTAGGACACAGGGCCAGGATGCTTTCACAGGGTTGGGACCCGTTGTAGGACACAGGACCAGGATGCTTTCGCAGGGCTGGGACCCTTTCTAGGACACAGGGCCAGGATGCTTTCACAGGGCTGGGACACTTTCTGAGACACAGAGCCAGGATGCTTTTGCAGTGCCGGGACCTTTTCTAGGACACAGGGCCAGGAGGCTTTCGCAGGGCCATGACCCTTTCTAGGACACAGGGCCAGCATGCTTTTACAGGGCCGCGACCTTTTCTGGGACACATGGCCAGGATGCTTCCGCAGGGCCGGGAGCTTTCCTTGGACACAGGGCCTGGATGCTTCCGCAGGGCCTGGTCCCCTCCTTGGACACAGGTCCAGGAACCTTTTACAGTGCCGGGACCGTTTCTGGGACACAGGGCCAGGATGCTTTCGCAGGGCCTGGACCCTTCCTTGGACACAGGGCCAGGACGCTTCTGTAGGGCCGGGACCGTTTCTAGGACACAGGGCCAGGATGCTTTCCCAGGGCCGGGACCCTTCCTTGGACACAGGGCCAGGATGCTCTCACAGGGCCGGACCCTTTCTAGCACACAGGGCCAGGATGCTATCGCAGGTCCGGGACCCTTCCTTGGACACAGGGCCAGGATGCTTTCACAGAGCTGGGACCCATTCTAGGGCACAGGGCCAGGATGCTTTTGCAGGGCCGGGACCCATCCTTGGACACAGGGCCAGGATGCTTTCGCAGGGCCGTGACCCTTTTAGGGCACAGGGCCAGGATGCTTTCGCAGGACCAGGACCCATTCTAGGACGCAGATCCAGGAGGCTATCGCAGGGCCGTGACCCTTTCTAGGTCACTTGGCCAGGAGGCTTTGGCATGGCCGGGACCCTCTCTAGGACACAGGGCCCGGATGCTTTCGCAGGACGGGGATCCTTCCTTGGACACAGGGCAAGGATGCTTTCTCATGGCCGGGACCCTTCCTTGGACATAGGACCAGGATGCTTTCAGAGGGCCGTGACCCTTTCTAGGACACTTAGCCAGGATGCTTTCGAATGGACGGGACCCTTTCTAGGACACAGGGCCCGGATGCTTTCGCAGGACGTGGACCCTTACTTGGACACAGGGCCAGGATGCTTTTGCAGGGCCGGGACCCATCCTTGGACACAGGGCCAGGATGCTTTCGCATGGCCGGGACCCTTTCTCGGACACAGGGCCAGGATGCTTTCAGAGGGCCGTGACCCTTTCTAGGACACTTGGCTAGGATACTTTCGCATGGCCGGGACCCTTTCTAGGACACAGGGCACGGATGCTTTCGCAGGACGGGGACCCTTCCTTGGACACAGTGCCAGGATGCTTCTGCAGGGCTGGGACACTTCCTTGGAGACAGGGCCAGGATGCTTTCACAGGGCCGGGACCCTTTCTAGTGTACAGGGCCAGGATGTTTTCGCATGGCCGGGACCCTTTCTCGGACACAGGGCCAGGATGCTTTCACAGGGCTGGGACTCTTTCTAGGACACATGGCCAGGATGCATCCGTAGGGCCGGGCCTCTTCCTTAGACACAGGGACAGGATGCTTTCGCAGGGCCATGACCCTTTCTAGGACAGGGCACGGATGCTTTCGCAGCGTCGTGAGTCTTTCTAGGACACAGGGCCAGGATGCTTTCATAGAGCCGGGACCCTTTCTAGGGCAGAGGGCCAGGATGCTTTTGCAGGGCCGGGACCCATCCTTGGGCACAGGGCCAGGATGCTTTCGCAGGGCCGTGACCCTTTCTAGGGCACAGGGCCAGGATGCTTTCGCAGGGCCATGACCCTTTCTAGGACAGTGCCAGGATGCTTTCGCAGGGCCGGGACCCTTTCTAGGACACAGGGCCAGGATGCTTTCACAGGGTTGGGACCCGTTGTAGGACACAGGACCAGGATGCTTTCGCAGGGCTGGAACCCTTTCTAGGACACAGGGCCAGGATGCTTTCACAGGGCTGGGACACTTTCTGAGACACAGGGCCAGGATGCTTTTGCAGTGCCGGGACCTTTTCTAGGACACAGGGCCAGGAGGCTTTCGCAGGGCCATGACCCTTTCTAGGACACAGGGCAGGATGCTTTTACAGGGCCGCGACCTTTTCTGGGACACATGGCCAGGATGCTTCCGCAGGGCCGGGAGCATTCCTTGGACACAGGGCCTGGATGCTTCCGTAGGGCCTGGTCCCCTCCTTGGACACAGGTCCAGGAACCTTTTACAGTGCCGGGACCGTTTCTGGGACACAGGGCCAGGATCCTTTCGCAGGGCCTGGACCCTTCCTTGGACACAGGGCCAGGACGCTTCTGCAGGGCCGGGACCGTTTCTAGGACACAGGGCCAGGATGCTTTCGCAGGGCCGGGACCGTTTCTAGGACACAGGGCCAGTATGCTTTCCCAGGGACGGGACCCTTCCTTGGACACAGGGCCAGGATGCTTTCACAGGGCCGGACCCTTTCTAGCACACAGGGCCAGGATGCTATCGCAGGTCCGGGACCCTTCCTTGGACACAGGGCCAGGATGCTTTCACAGAGCCGGGACCCATTCTAGGGCACAGGGCCAGGATGCTTTCGCAGGGTCGTGACCCTTTTAGGGCACAGGGCCAGGATGCTTTCGCAGGACGGGGATCCTTCCTTGGACACAGGGCAAGGATGCTTTCTCATGGCCGGGACCCTTCCTTGGACATAGGACCAGGATGCTTTCAGAGGGCCGTGACCCTTTCTAGGACACTTAGCCAGGATGCTTTCGAATGGTCGGGACCCTTTCTAGGACACAGGGCCCGGATGCTTCCGCAGGGCCTGGTCCCCTCCTTGGACACAGGTCCAGGAACCTTTTACAGGGCCAGGACCGTTTCTGGGACACAGGGCCAGGTTGCTTTCGCAGCGTCGTGAGTCTTTCTAGGACACAGGGCCAGGATGCTTTCGCAGGGCAGGGACACTTTCTAGGACAGTGCCAGGATTCTTTTGCAGGACCGGGACCCTTTGTAGGACACAGGGCCAGGATGCTTTCACAGGGCTGGGACCCTTTCTAGGACACAGGGCCTGGAGGCTTTCGCAGGGCCATGAGCCTTTCTAGGACCCAGGGCCAGGATGCTTTTGCAGGGCCGGGAGCTTTCCTTGGACACAGGGCCTGGATGCTTCCGCAAGGCCAGGTCCCCTCCTTGGACACAGGGCCAGGAACCTTTCACAGGGCTGGGACCGTTTCTAGCACACAGGGCCAGGATGCTTTCGCAGGGCCGGGACCCTTCCTTGGACACAGTGCCAGGATGCTTCTGCAGGGCCGGGACACTTCCTTGGAGACAGGGCCAGGATGCATTCACAGGGCCGGGAAGATTCCTTGGACACAGGGCCAGGATGCTTCTGCAGGGCCGGGACCCATCCTTGGACAAAGGGCCAGGATGCTTTCACAGGGCCGGATCCGTTTCTAGGACACAGGGCCAGGATGTTTTCACAGGGCTAGGACCCGTTGTAGGACACAGGACCAGGATGCTTTCACAGGGCTGGGACCCTTTCTGGGACAGAGGGCCAGGATGCTTTCACAGGGCTGGGACACTTTCTGGGACACAGGGCCAGGATGCTTTTGCAGGGCCAGGACCGTTTCTAGGACACAGGGCCAGGAGGCTTTCGCAGGGCCATGACCCTTTCTAGGACACAGGGCCAGGATGCTTTTACAGGGCCGCGACCTTTTCTGGGAAACATGGCCAGGATGCTTCCGCAGGGCCGGGAGCTTTCCTTGGACACAGGGCCTGGATGCTTCCGCAGGGCCTGGTCCCCTCCTTGGACACAGGTCCAGGAACCTTTTACAGGGCCAGGACCGTTTCTGGGACACAGGGCCAGGTTGCTTTCGCAGGGCCTGGACCCTTCCTTGGACACAGGGCCAGGACGCTTCTGCAGGGCCGGGACCCTTCCTTGGACACAGGGCCAGGATGCTTTCGCAGGGCCGGGAGCCTTCCTTGGACACAAGACTAGGATGCTTTCAGAGGGCCGTGACCCTTCCTTGGACACAGGGCCCGGATGCTTTCACAGGGCTGTGACACTTTCTGGGACACAGGGCCAGGATGCTTTCGCAGGGCCGGGACCCTTCCTTGGACACAGGGCCAGGATGCTGCTGCAGGGCCGGGACCGTTTCTAGGACACAGGGCCAGGATGCTTTCGCAGGGCCGGGACAGTTTCTAGGACACAGGGCCAGGATGCTTTCGCATAGCCTGAACCCTTCCTTCGACACAGGGCCAGGATGCTTTCACAGGGCGGGACCCTTTTAGGACACAGGGCCAGGATGCTTTCACAGGGCTGGGACCCTTTCTAGGACAGGGCGCGGATGCTTTCGCAGGGCTGTGAGTCTTTCTAGGACACAAGGCCAGGATGCTTTCGCAGGGCCGGGTCCCGTTCTAGGACACAGGGCCAGGATGCTTTCACAGGGCAGGGACACTTTCTAGGACAGTGCCAGGATTCTTTCGCAGGACCGGGACCCTTTGTAGGACACAGGACCAGGATGCTTTCGCAGGGCTGGGACCCTTTCTAGGACACAGGGCCAGGATGCTTTCACAGGTCTGGGACACTTTCTGAGACACAGAGCCAGGATGCTTTTGCAGTGCCGGGACCTTTTCTAGGACACAGGGCCAGGAGGCTTTCACAGGGCCGGTCCCTTTCTAGCACACAGGGCCAGGATGCTATCGCAGGTCCGGGACCCTTCCTTGGACACAGGGCCAGGATGCTTTCACAGAGCCGGGACCCATTCTAGGGCACAGGGCCAGGATGCTTTTGCAGGGCCGGGACCCATCCTTGGACACAGGGCCAGGATGCTTTCGCAGGGCCGTGACCCTTTTAGGGCACAGGGCCAGGATGCTTTCGCAGGACCAGGACCCATTCTAGGACGCAGATCCAGGAGGCTATCGCAGGGCCGTGACCCTTTCTAGGTCACTTGGCCAGGAGGCTTTGGCATGGCCGGGACCCTCTCTAGGACACAGGGCCCGGATGCTTTCGCAGGACGGGGATCCTTCCTTGGACACAGGGCAAGGATTCTTTCTCATGGCCGGGACCCTTCCTTGGACATAGGACCAGGATGATTTCAGAGGGCCGTGACCCTTTCTAGGACACTTAGCCAGGATGCTTTCGAATGGACGGGACCCTTTCTAGGACACAGGGCCCGGATGCTTTCGCAGGACGTGGACCCTTACTTGGACACAGGGCCAGGATGCTTTTGCAGGGCCGGGACCCATCCTTGGACACAGGGCCAGGATGCTTTCGCATGGCCGGGACCCTTTCTCGGACACAGGGCCAGGATGCTTTCAGAGGGCCGTGACCCTTTCTAGGACACTTGGCTAGGATACTTTCGCATGGCCGGGACCCTTTCTAGGACACAGGGCACGGATGCTTTCGCATGGCCGGGACCCTTTCTCGGACACAGGGCCAGGATGCTTTCACAGGGCTGGGACTCTTTCTAGGACACATGGCCAGGATGCATCCGTAGGGCCGGGCCTCTTCCTTAGACACAGGGACAGGATGCTTTCGCAGGGCCATGACCCTTTCTAGGACAGGGCACGGATGCTTTCGCAGCGTCGTGAGTCTTTCTAGGACAGGGCCAGGATGCTTTCACAGAGCCGGGACCCTTTCTAGGGCAGAGGGCCAGGATGCTTTTGCAGGGCCGGGACCCATCCTTGGGCACAGGGCCAGGATGCTTTCGCAGGGCCGTGACCCTTTCTAGGGCACAGGGCCAGGATGCTTTCGCAGGACCAGGACCCTTTCTAGGACGCAGATCCAGGAGGCTATCGCAGGGACATGACACTTTCTAGGACACTTGGCCAGGATGCTTTCGCATGGCCGGGACCCTCTCTAGGACACAGGGACCGGATGCTTTCGCAGGACGGGGATCCTTCCTTGGACACAGGGCAAGGATACTTTCTCAGGGCCGGGACCCTTCCTTGCACACAGGACCAGGATGCTTTCAGAGGGCCGTGACCCTTTCTAGGACACTTGGCCAGGATGCTTTCGCATGGCCGGGACCCTTTCTAGGACACAGGGCCTGGATGCTTATGCAGGGCCGGGACCCATACTTGTTCGCAGGGCCAGGATGCTTTCGCAGGGCAGGGACCCTTTCTAGGACAGTGCCAGGATGCTTTCGCAGGGCCGGGACCCTTTCTAGGACACAGGGCCAGGATGCTTTCACAGGGTTGGGACCCGTTGTAGGACACAGGACCAGGATGCTTTCGCAGGGCTGGGACCCTTTCTAGGACACAGGGCCAGGATGCTTTCACAGGGCTGGGACACTTTCTGAGACACAGGGCCAGGATGCTTTTGCAGTGCCGGGACCTTTTCTAGGACACAGGGCCAGGAGGCTTTCGCAGGGCCATGACCCTTTCTAGGACACAGGGCCAGGATGCTTTTACAGGGCCGCGACCTTTTCTGGGACACATGGCCAGGATGCTTCCGCAGGGCCGGGAGCATTCCTTGGACACAGGGCCTGGATGCTTCCGCAGGGCCTGGTCCCCTCCTTGGACACAGGTCCAGGAACCTTTTACAGTGCCGGGACCGTTTCTGGGACACAGGGCCAGGATGTTTTCACAGGGCCTGGACCCTTCCTTGGACACAGGGCCAGGACGCTTCTGCAGGGCCGGGACCGTTTCTAGGACACAGGGCCAGGATGCTTTCGCAGGGCCGGGACCGTTTCTAGGACACAGGGCCAGGATGCTTTCCCAGGGACGGGACCCTTCCTTGGACACAGGGCCAGGATGCTTTCACAGGGCCGGACCCTTTCTAGCACACAGGGCCAGGAGGCTATCGCAGGGCGGTGACCCTTTCTAGGTCACTTGGCCAGGAGGCTTTGGCATGGCCGGGACCCTCTCTAGGACACAGGGCCCGGATGCTTTCGCAGGACGGGGATCCTTCCTTGGACACAGGGCAAGGATGCTTTCTCATGGCCGGGACCCTTCCTTGGACATAGGACCAGGATGCTTTCAGAGGGCCGTGACCCTTTCTAGGACACTTAGCCAGGATGCTTTCGAATGGACGGGACCCTTTCTAGGACACAGGGCCCGGATGCTTTCGCAGGACGTGGACCCTTACTTGGACACAGGGCCAGGATGCTTTTGCAGGGCCGGGACCCATCCTTGGACACAGGGCCAGGATGCTTTCGCATGGCCGGGACCCTTTCTCGGACACAGGGCCAGGATGCTTTCAGAGGGCCGTGACCCTTTCTAGGACACTTGGCTAGGATACTTTCGCATGGCCGGGACCCTTTCTAGGACACAGGGCACGGATGCTTTCGCAGGACCGGGACCCTTCCTTGGACACAGTGCCAGGATGCTTCTGCAGGGCCGGGACACTTCCTTGGAGACAGGGCCAGGATGCTTTCACAGGGCCGGGACCCTTTCTAGGGTACAGGGCCAGGATGCTTTCGCATGGCCGGGACCCTTTCTAGAACACAGGGCCAGGATGCTTTCTCATGGCCGGGACCCTTCCTTGGACATAGGACCAGGATGCTTTCAGAGGGCCCTGACCCTTTCTAGGACACTTAGCCAGGATGCTTTCGAATGGTCGGGACCCTTTCTAGGACACAGGGCCCGGATGCTTTCGCAGGACGTGGACCCTTACTTGGACTCAGGGCCAGGATGCTTTTGCAGGGCCGGGACCCATCCTTGGACACAGGGCCAGGATGCTTTCGCATGGCCAGGACCCTTTCTCGGACACAGGGCCAGGATGCTTTCACAGGGCTGGGACTCTTTCTAGGACACATGGCCAGGATGCATCCGTAGGGCCGGGCCTCTTCCTTAGACACAGGGACAGGATGCTTTCGCAGGGCCATGACCCTTTCTAGGACAGGGCACGGATGCTTTCGCAGCGTCGTGAGTCTTTCTAGGACACAGGGCCAGGATGCTTTCACAGAGCCGGGACCCTTTCTAGGGCAGAGGGCCAGGATGCTTTTGCAGGGCCGGGACCCATCCTTGGGCACAGGGCCAGGATGCTTTCGCAGGGCCGTGACCCTTTCTAGGGCACAGGGCCAGGATGCTTTCGCAGGACCAGGACCCTTTCTAGGACGCAGATCCAGGATGCTTTCAGAGGGCCGTGACCCTTTCTAGGACACTTGGCCAGGATGCTTTCGCATGGCCGGGACCCTTTCTAGGACACAGGGCCCGGATGCTTATGCAGGGCCGGGACCCATCCTTGTTCGCAGGGCCAGGATGCTTTCGCAGGGCCATGACCCTTTCTAGGACAGGGCACGGATGCTTTCGCAGCGTCGTGAGTCTTTCTAGGACACAGGGCCAGGATGCTTTCGCAGGGCCGGGACCCTTTCTAGGACACAGGGCCAGGATGCTTTCACAGGGTTGGGACCCGTTGTAGGACACAGGACCAGGATGCTTTCGCAGGCCTGGGACCCTTTCTAGGACACAGGGCCAGGATGCTTTCACAGGGCTGGGACACTTTCTGAGACCCAGGGCCAGGATGCTTTTGCAGTGCCGGGACCTTTTCTAGGACACAGGGCCAGGAGGCTTTCGCAGGGCCATGACCCTTTCTAGGACACAGGGCCAGGATGCTTTTACAGGGCCGCGACCTTTTCTGGGACACATGGCCAGGATGCTTCCGCAGGGCCGGGAGCATTCCTTGGACACAGGGCCTGGATGCTTCCGCAGGGCCTGGTCCCCTCCTTGGACACAGGTCCAGGAACCTTTTACAGTGCCGGGACCGTTTCTGGGACACAGGGCCAGGATGCTTTCGCAGGGCCTGGACCCTTCCTTGGACACAGGGCCAGGACGCTTCTGCAGGGCCGGGACCGTTTCTAGGACACAGGGCCAGGATGCTTTCGCAGGGCCGGGACCGTTTCTAGGACACAGGGCCAGTATGCTTTCCCAGGGACGGGACCCTTCCTTGGACACAGGGCCAGGATGCTTTCACAGGGCCGGACCCTTTCTAGCACACAGGGCCAGGATGCTATCGCAGGTCCGGGACCCTTCCTTGGACACAGGGCCAGGATGCTTTCACAGAGCCGGGACCCATTCTAGGGCACAGGGCCAGGATGCTTTCGCAGGACCAGGACCCATTCTAGGACGCAGATCCAGGAGGCTATCGCAGGGCCGTGACCCTTTCAAGGTCACTTGGCCAGGCGGCTTTGGCATGGCCGGGACCCTCTCTAGGACACAGGGCCCGGATGCTTTCGCAGGACGGGGATCCTTCCTTGGACACAGGGCAAGGATGCTTTCTCATGGCCGGGACCCTTCCTTGGACATAGGACCAGGATGCTTTCAGAGGGCCGTGACCCTTTCTAGGACACTTAGCCAGGATGCTTTCGAATGGTCGGGACCCGTTCTAGGACACTGGGCCCAGATGCTTTCGCAGGACGTGGACCCTTACTTGGACTCAGGGCCAGGATGCTTTTGCAGGGCCGGGACCCATCCTTGGACACAGGGCCAGGATGCTTTCGCATGGCCAGGACCCTTTCTCGGACACAGGGCCAGGATGCTTTCACAGGGCTGGGACTCTTTCTAGGACACATGGCCAGGATGCATCCGTAGGGCCGGGCCTCTTCCTTAGACACAGGGACAGGATGCTTTCGCAGGGCCATGACCCTTTCTAGGACAGGGCACGGATGCTTTCGCAGCGTCGTGAGTCTTTCTAGGACACAGGGCCAGGATGCTTTCACAGAGCCGGGACCCTTTCTAGGGCAGAGGGCCAGGATGCTTTTGCAGGGCCGGGACCCATCCTTGGGCACAGGGCCAGGATGCTTTCGCAAGGCCGTGACCCTTTCTAGGGCACAGGGCCAGGATGCTTTCGCAGGACCAGGACCCTTTCTAGGACTCAGATCCAGGAGGCTATCGCAGGGCCATGACACTTTCTAGGACACTTGGCCAGGATGCTTTTGCATGGCCGGGACCCTCTCTAGGACACAGGGACCGGATGCTTTCGCAGGACGGTGACCCTTCCTTGGACACAGGGCAAGGATACTTTCTCAGGGCTGGGACCCTTCCTTGCACACAGGACCAGGATGCTTTCAGAGGGCCGTGACCCTTTCTAGGACACTTGGCCAGGATGCTTTCGCATGGCCGGGACCCTTTCTAGGACACAGGGCCCGGATGCTTATGCAGGGCCGGGACCCATCCTTGTTCGCAGGGCCAGGATGCTTTCGCAGGGTCATGACCCTTTCTAGGACAGGGCACGGATGCTTTCGCAGCGTCGTGAGTCTTTCTAGGACACAGGGCCAGGATGCTTTCGCAGGGCAAGGACCCTTTCTAGGACAGTGCCAGGATGCTTTCGCAGGGCCGGGACCCTTTCTAGGACACAGGGCCAGGATGCTTTCACAGGGTTGGGACCCGTTGTAGGACACAGGACCAGGATGCTTTCGCAGGGCTGGGACCCTTTCTAGGACACAGGGCCAGGATGCTTTCACAGGGATGGGACACTTTCTGAGACACAGGGCCAGGATGCTTTTGCAGTGCCGGGACCTTTTCTAGGACACAGGGCCAGGAGGCTTTCGCAGGGCCATGACCCTTTCTAGGACACAGGGCCAGGATGCTTTTACAGGGCTGCGACCTTTTCTGGGACACATGGCCAGGATGCTTCCGCAGGGCCGGGAGCTTTCCTTGGACACAGGGCCTGGATGCTTCCGCAGGGCCTGGTCCCCTCCTTGGACACAGGTCCAGGAACCTTTTACAGGGCCAGGACCGTTTCTGGGACACAGGGCCGGGTTGCTTTCGCAGGGCCTGGACCCTTCCTTGGACACAGGGCCAGGACGCTTCTGCAGGGCCGGGACCCTTCCTTGGACACAGGGCCAGGATGCTTTCGCAGGGCCGGGAGCCTTCCTTGGACACAAGACTAGGATGCTTTCAGAGGGCCGTGACCCTTTCTTGGACACAGGGCCCGGATGCTTTCACAGGGCTGTGACACTTTCTGGGACACAGGGCCTGGATGCTTCCGCAGGGCCTGGTCCCCTCCTTGGACACAGGTCCAGGAACCTTTTACAGGGCCAGGACCGTTTCTGGGACACAGGGCCAGGTTGTTTTCGCCGGGCCTGGACCCTTCCTTGGACACAGGGCCAGGACGCTTCTGCAGGGCCGGGACCGTTTCTAAGACACAGGGCCAGGATGCTTTCGCAGGGCCGGGACCGTTTCTACGACACAGGGCCAGGATGTTTTCCCAGTGCTGGGACCCTTCCTTGGACACAGGGCCAGGATGCTTTCGCAGGGCCGGGAGCCTTCCTTGGGCACAGGGCCTGGATGCTTCCGCAAGGCCACGTCCCCTCCTTGGACACAGGGCCAGGAACCTTTCACAGGGCTGGGACCGTTTCTAGCACACAGGGCCAGGATGCTTTCGCAGGACGTGGACCCTTACTTGGACTCAGGGCCAGGATGCTTTTGCAGGGCCGGGACCCATCCTTGGACACAGGGCCAGGATGCTTTCGCATGGCCAGGACCCTTTCTCGGACACAGGGCCAGGATGCTTTCACAGGGCTGGGACTCTTTCTAGGACACATGGCCAGGATGCATCCGTAGGGCCGGGCCTCTTCCTTAAACACAGGGACAGGATGCTTTCGCAGGGCCATGACCCTTTCTAGGACAGGGCACGGATGCTTTCGCAGCGTCGTGAGTCTTTCTAGGACACAGGGCCAGGATGCTTTCACAGAGCCGGGACCCTTTCTAGGGCAGAGGGCCAGGATGCTTTTGCAGGGCCGGGACCCATCCTTGGGCACAGGGCCAGGATGCTTTCGCAGGGCCGTGACCCTTTCTAGGGCACAGGGCCAGGATGCTTTCGCAGGACCAGGACCCTTTCTAGGACGCAGATCCAGGATGCTTTCAGAGGGCCGTGACCCTTTCTAGGACACTTGGCCAGGATGCTTTCGCATGGCCGGGACCCTTTCTAGGACACAGGGCCCGGATGCTTATGCAGGGCCGGGACCCATCCTTGTTCGCAGGGCCAGGATGCTTTCGCAGGGCCATGACCCTTTCTAGGACAGGGCACGGATGCTTTCGCAGCGTCGTGAGTCTTTCTAGGACACAGGGCCAGGATGCTTTCGCAGGGCCGGGACCCTTTCTAGGACACAGGGCCAGGATGCTTTCACAGGGTTGGGACCCGTTGTAGGACACAGGACCAGGATGCTTTCGCAGGCCTGGGACCCTTTCTAGGACACAGGGCCAGGATGCTTTCACAGGGCTGGGACACTTTCTGAGACCCAGGGCCAGGATGCTTTTGCAGTGCCGGGACCTTTTCTAGGACACAGGGCCAGGAGGCTTTCGCAGGGCCATGACCCTTTCTAGGACACAGGGCCAGGATGCTTTTACAGGGCCGCGACCTTTTCTGGGACACATGGCCAGGATGCTTCCGCAGGGCCGGGAGCATTCCTTGGACACAGGGCCTGGATGCTTCCGCAGGGCCTGGTCCCCTCCTTGGACACAGGTCCAGGAACCTTTTACAGTGCCGGTACCGTTTCTGGGACACAGGGCCAGGATGCTTTCGCAGGGCCTGGACCCTTCCTTGGACACAGGGCCAGGACGCTTCTGCAGGGCCGGGACCGTTTCTAGGACACAGGGCCAGGATGCTTTCGCAGGGCCGGGACCGTTTCTAGGACACAGGGCCAGTATGCTTTCCCAGGGACGGGACCCTTCCTTGGACACAGGGCCAGGATGCTTTCACAGGGCCGGACCCTTTCTAGCACACAGGGCCAGGATGCTATCGCAGGTCCGGGACCCTTCCTTGGACACAGGGCCAGGATGCTTTCACAGAGCCGGAACCCATTCTAGGGCACAGGGCCAGGATGCTTTCGCAGGACCAGGACCCATTCTAGGACGCAGATCCAGGAGGCTATCGCAGGGCCGTGACCCTTTCAAGGTCACTTGGCCAGGCGGCTTTGGCATGGCCGGGACCCTCTCTAGGACACAGGGCCCGGATGCTTTCGCAGGACGGGGATCCTTCCTTGGACACAGGGCAAGGATGCTTTCTCATGGCCGGGACCCTTCCTTGGACATAGGACCAGGATGCTTTCAGAGGGCTGTGACCCTTTCTAGGACACTTAGCCAGGATGCTTTCGAATGGTCGGGACCCTTTCTAGGACACAGGGCCCAGATGCTTTCGCAGGACGTGGACCCTTACTTGGACTCAGGGCCAGGATGCTTTTGCAGGGCCGGGACCCATCCTTGGACACAGGGCCAGGATGCTTTCGCATGGCCAGGACCCTTTCTCGGACACAGGGCCAGGATGCTTTCACAGGGCTGGGACTCTTTCTAGGACACATGTCCAGGATGCATCCGTAGGGCCGGGCCTCTTCCTTAGACACAGGGACAGGATGCTTTCGCAGGGCCATGACCCTTTCTAGGACAGGGCACGGATGCTTTCGCAGCGTCGTGAGTCTTTCTAGGACACAGGGCCAGGATGCTTTCACAGAGCCGGGACCCTTTCTAGGGCAGAGGGCCAGGATGCTTTTGCAGGGCCGGGACCCATCCTTGGGCACAGGGCCAGGATGCTTTCGCAGGGCCGTGACCCTTTCTAGGGCACAGGGCCAGGATGCTTTCGCAGGACCAGGACCCTTTCTAGGACTCAGATCCAGGAGGCTATCGCAGGGCCATGACACTTTCTAGGACACTTGGCCAGGATGCTTTTGCATGGCCGGGACCCTCTCTAGGACACAGGGACCGGATGCTTTCGCAGGACGGTGACCCTTCCTTGGACACAGGGCAAGGATACTTTCTCAGGGCTGGGACCCTTCCTTGCACACAGGACCAGGATGCTTTCAGAGGGCCGTGACCCTTTCTAGGACACTTGGCCAGGATGCTTTCGCATGGCCGGGACCCTTTCTAGGACACAGGGCCCGGATGCTTATGCAGGGCCGGGACCCATCCTTGTTCGCAGGGCCAGGATGCTTTCGCAGGGTCATGACCCTTTCTAGGACAGGGCACGGATGCTTTCGCAGCGTCGTGAGTCTTTCTAGGACACAGGGCCAGGATGCTTTCACAGGGTTGGGACCCGTTGTAGGACACTTGGCCAGGATGCTTTCGCAGGGCTGGGACCCTTTCTAGGACACAGGGCCAGGATGCTTTCACAGGGCTGGGACACTTTCTGAGACACAGGGCCAGGATGCTTTTGCAGTGCCGGGACCTTTTCTAGGACACAGGGCCAGGAGGCTTTCGCAGGGCCATGACCCTTTCTAGGACACAGGGCCAGGATGCTTTTACAGGGCTGCGACCTTTTCTGGGACACATGGCCAGGATGCTTCCGCAGGGCCGGGAGCTTTCCTTGGACACAGGGCCTGGATGCTTCCGCAGGGCCTGGTCCCCTCCTTGGACACAGGTCCAGGAACCTTTTACAGGGCCAGGACCGTTTCTGGGACACAGGGCCGGGTTGCTTTCGCAGGGCCTGGACCCTTCCTTGGACACAGGGCCAGGACGCTTCTGCAGGGCCGGGACCCTTCCTTGGACACAGGGCCAGGATGCTTTCGCAGGGCCGGGAGCCTTCCTTGGACACAAGACTAGGATGCTTTCAGAGGGCCGTGACCCTTTCTTGGACACAGGGCCCGGATGCTTTCACAGGGCTGTGACACTTTCTGGGACACAGGGCCTGGATGCTTCCGCAGGGCCTGGTCCCCTCCTTGGACACAGGTCCAGGAACCTTTTACAGGGCCAGGACCGTTTCTGGGACACAGGGCCAGGTTGTTTTCGCCGGGCCTGGACCCTTCCTTGGACACAGGGCCAGGACGCTTCTGCAGGGCCGGGACCGTTTCTAAGACACAGGGCCAGGATGCTTTCGCAGGGCCGGGACCGTTTCTACGACACAGGGCCAGGATGTTTTCCCAGGGCTGGGACCCTTCCTTGGACACAGGGCCAGGATGCTTTCGCAGGGCCGGGAGCCTTCCTTGGGCACAGGGCCTGGATGCTTCCGCAAGGCCACGTCCCCTCCTTGGACACAGGGCCAGGAACCTTTCACAGGGCTGGGACCGTTTCTAGCACACTGGGCCAGGATGCTTTCGCAGGGCCGGGACCCTTCCTTGGACACAGGGCCAGGATGCTTCTGCAGGGCCGGGACACTTCCTTGGAGACAGGGCCAGGATGCATTCACAGGGCCGGGAAGATTCCTTGGACACAGGGCCAGGATGCTTCTGCAGGGCCGGGACACTTCCTTGGATACAGGGACAGGATGCTTTGGCAGGGCCATGACCCTTTCTAGGACAGGGCCCGAATGATTTCGCAGGGCCATGACCCTTTCTAGGACACAGGGCCTGGATGCTTTTGCAGGGCCGGGACCGTTTCTCTGACACAGGGCCAGGATGCTTTAGCAGGGCCAGGACCCTTTCTAGGACACAGGGCCAAGATGCTTTCGCAGGGCCAGGACCCTTTCTAGGACACAGGGACAGGATGCTTTCGCAGTGCCGGGTCCGTTTCTAGGACACAGTGCCAGGATGTTTTCACAGGGCTGGGACCCATTGTACGACACAGGACCAGGATGTTTTCGCAGGGCTGGGACTCTTTCTAGGACACAGGGCCAGGATGCTTTCACAGGGCTGGGACACTTTCTGGGACACAGGGCCAGGATGCTTTCGCAGGGCCGGGACCCTTCCTTGGACACAGGGCCAGGATGCTTTTACAGGGCCGCGACCTTTTCTGAGACACATGGCCAGGATGCTTCCGCAGGGCCGGGAGCTTGCCTTGGACACAGGGCCTGGATGCTTTCACAGGGCTGGGACACTTTCTGGGACACAGGGCCAGGATGCTTTTGCAGGGCCGGGACCTTTTGTAGGACACAGGGCCAGGAGGCTTTCACAGGGCTGGGAGCCGTTCTAGGGCACAGGGCCCGGATGCTTTTACAGGGCCGCGACCTTTTCTGATACACATGGCCAGGATGCTTCCGCAGGTCCGGGAGCTTGCCTTGGACACAGGGCCTGGATGCTTCCGCAGGGCTGGGTCCCCTCCTTGGACACACGGCCAGGAACATTTTAGAGGGCCGGGACCCTTCCTTGGACACAGGGCCAGGATGCTTCTGCAGGGCCGGGACCGTTTCTAGGACACAGGGCCAGGATGCTTTCGCAGGGCCGGGACCGTTTCTAGGACATAGGGCCAGGATGCTTTCGCAGAGCCGGGACACTTCCTTGGACACAGGGCCAGGATGCTTTCACAGGGCGGGACCCTTTCTAGGACACAGGGCCAGGATGCTTTCACAGGGCTGCGACCCTTTCTAGGACAGGGCCCGGATGCTTTCGCAGGGCCGTGAGTCTTTCTAGGACACAAGGCCAGGATGCTTCTGCAGGGCCGGGACACTTCCTTGGAGACAGGGCCAGGATGCATTCACAGGGCCGGGAAGATTCCTTGGACACAGGGCCTGGATGCTTCCGCAGGGCCTGGTCCCCTCCTTGGACACAGGTCCAGGGACCTTTTACAGGGCCAGGACCGTTTCTGGGACACAGGGCCAGGTTGTTTTCGCAGGGCCTGGACCCTTCCTTGGACACAGGGCCAGGACGCTTCTGCAGGGCCGGGACCGTTTCTAAGACACAGGGCCAGGATGCTTTCGCAGGGCCGGGACCGTTTCTACGACACAGGGCCAGGATGTTTTCCCAGGGCCGGGACCCTTCCTTGGACACAGGGCCAGGATGCTTTCGCAGGGCCGGGAGCCTTCCTTGGACACAGGGCCTGGATGCTTCCGCAAGGCCACGTCCCCTCCTTGGACACAGGGCCAGGAACCTTTCACAGGGCTGGGACCGTTTCTAGCACACAGGGCCAGGATGCTTCTGCAGGGCCGGGACACTTCCTTGGAGACAGGGCCAGGATGCATTCACAGGGCCGGGAAGATTCCTTGGACACAGGGCCAGGATGCTTCTGCAGGGCCGGGACACTTCCTTGGATACAGGGACAGGATGCTTTGGCAGGGCCATGACCCTTTCTAGGACAGGGCCCGAATGATTTCGCAGGGCCATGACCCTTTCTAGGACACAGGGCCTGGATGCTTTTGCAGGGCCGGGACCGTTTCTCTGACACAGGGCCAGGATGCTTTAGCAGGGCCAGGACCCTTTCTAGGACACAGGGCCAAGATGCTTTCGCAGGGCCAGGACCCTTTCTAGGACACAGGGACAGGATGCTTTCGCAGGGCCATGACCCTTTCTAGGACAGGGCCCGGATGCTTTCGCAGGGCCGTGAGACTTTCTAGGACACGCCAGGATGCTTTTGCAGGGCCGGGACCCGTTCTAGGACACAGGGCCAGGATGCTTTCACAGGTTAGGGACACTTTCTAGGACAGTGCCAGGATGTTTTCGCAGGGCCGTGACCGATTCTAGGACACAGGGCCAGGATGCTTTCGCAGGGCCGGGACACCCCTGGAGACAGCGCCAGGATGCATTCACAGGGTCGGGAAGATTCCTTGGACACAGGGCCAGGATGCTTTCACACGGCTGGGACGCTTTCTAGGGCACAGGGCCAGGATGCTTTTGCAGGGCCAGGACCCATCCTTGGACACAGGGCCAGGATGATTTCGCAGGGCCGTGACCCTTTCTAGGACACAGGGCCAGGATGCTTTCGCAGGGCCAGGACCCTTTCTAGGACGCAGAGCCAGGAGGCTATCGCAGGGCCGTGACCCTTTCTAGGACACTTGGCCAGAATGCTTTCGCATGGCCGGGACCCTTCTAGGACACAGGGCAAGGATGCTTTCACAGGGCTGGGACCCTTTCTGGGGCACAGGGCCTGGAGGCTTTCGCAGGGCCATGAGCCTTTCTAGGACACAGGGCCTGGATGCTTCCGCAGGGCCAGGTCCCCTCCTTGGACACAGGGCCAGGAACCTTTCACAGGGCCGGGACCTTTTTTCTAGGACACAGGGCCAGGATGCTTTCGCAGGGCCGGGACCCTTCCTTGGACACAGGGCCAGGATGCTTCTGCAGTGCCGGGACACTTCCTTGGAGACAGGGCCCGGATGCTTTCGCAGGACGGGGACCCTTCCTTGGACACAGGGCCAGGATGCTTTTGTAGGGCCGGGACCCATCCTTGGACACAGGGCCAGGATGCTTTGGCAGTGCCGTGACCCTTTCTAGGACACAGGGACAGGATGCTTTCGCAGGGCCATGACCCTTTCTAGGATAGGGCCCGGATGCTTTCGCAGCGCCGTGAGTCTTTCTAGGACACAAGGCCAGGATGCTTTCGCAGGGCCGGGACACTTTCTAGGACACAGGGCCAGGATGCTTCCGCAGGGCAGGGACCCTTTCTAGGATGGTGCCAGGATGCTTTCGCAGGGCCGGGACCCTTTCTAGGACACAGGGCCAGGATGCTTTCGCAGGGCAGGGACACTTTCTAGGACAGTGCCAGGATTCTTTCGCAGGACCGGGACCCTTTGTAGGACACAGGGCCAGGATGCTTTCACAGGGCTGGGACCCTTTCTAGGACACAGGGCCTGGAGGCTTTCGCAGGGCCATGAGCCTTTCTAGGACCCAGGGCCAGGATGCTTTTGCAGGGCCAGGAGCTTTGCTTGGACACAGGGCCTGGATGCTTCCGCAAGGCCAGGTCCCCTCCTTGGACACAGGGCCAGGAACCTTTCACAGGGCTGGGACCGTTTCTAGCACACAGGGCCAGGATGCTTTCGCAGGGCCGGGACCCTTCCTTGGACACAGGGCCAGGGTGCTTCTGCAGGGCCGGGACACTTCCTTGGAGACAGGGCCAGGATGCATTCACAGGGCCGGGAAGATTCCTTGGACACAGGGCCAGGATCCTTCTGCAGGGCCGGGACCCCTCCTTGGACAAAGGGCCAGGATGCTTTCGCAGTGCCGTGTCCGTTTCTAGGACACAGTGCCAGGATGTTTTCACAGGGCTGGGACCCGTTGTACGACACAGGACCAGGATGTTTTCGCAGGGCTGGGACTCTTTCTAGGACACAGGGCCAGGATGCTTTCGCAGGGCCGGGACCCTTCCTTGGACACAGGGCCAGGATGCTTTTACAGGGCCGTGACCTTTTCTGAGACACATGGCCAGGATGCTTCCGCAGGGCCGGGAGCTTGCCTTGGACACAGGGCCTGGATGCTTCTGCAGGGCTGGGTCCCCTCCTTGGACACACGGCCAGGAACATTTTAGAGGGCCGGGACCGTTTCTGGGACACAGGGCCAGGATGCTTTCGCAGGGCCGGGACCCTTCCTTGGACACAGGGCCAGGATGCTTCTGCAGGGCCGGGACCGTTTCTAGGACACAGGGCCAGGATGCTTTCGCAGGGCCGGGACCGTTTCTAGGACATAGGGCCAGGATGCTTTCGCAGAGCCGGGACACTTCCTTGGACACAGGGCCAGGATGCTTTCACAGGGCGGGACCCTTTCTAGGACACAGGGCCAGGATGCTTTCACAGGGCTGGGACCCTTTCTAGGACAGGGCCCGGATGCTTTCGCAGGGCCGTGAGTCTTTCTAGGACACAAGGCCAGGATGCTTCTGCAGGGCCGGGACACTTCCTTGGAGACAGGGCCAGGATGCATTCACAGGGCCGGGAAGATTCCTTGGACACAGGGCCTGGATGCTTCCGCAGGGCCTGGTCCCCTCCTTGGACACAGGTCCAGGAACCTTTTACAGGGCCAGGACCGTTTCTGGGACACAGGGCCAGGTTGTTTTCGCAGGGCCTGGACCCTTCCTTGGTCACAGGGCCAGGACGCTTCTGCAGGGCCGGGACCGTTTCTAAGACACAGGGCCAGGATGCTTTCGCAGGGCCGGGACCGTTTCTACGACACAGGGCCAGGATGTTTTCCCAGGGCCGGGACCCTTCCTTGGACACAGGGCCAGGATGCTTTCGCAGGGCCGGGAGCCTTCCTTGGGCACAGGGCCTGGATGCTTCCGCAAGGCCACGTCCCCTCCTTGGACACAGGGCCAGGAACCTTTCACAGGGCTGGGACCGTTTCTAGCACACAGGGCCAGGATGCTTTCGCAGGGCCGGGACCCTTCCTTGGACACAGGGCCAGGATGCTTCTGCAGGGCCGGGACACTTCCTCGGAGACAGGGCCAGGATGCATTCACAGGGCCGGGAAGATTCCTTGGACACAGGGCCAGGATGCTTCTGCAGGGCCGGGACACTTCCTTGGATACAGGGACAGGATGCTTTGGCAGGGCCATGACCCTTTCTAGGACAGGGCCCGAATGATTTCGCAGGGCCATGACCCTTTCTAGGACACAGGGCCTGGATGCTTTTGCAGGGCCGGGACCGTTTCTCTGACACAGGGCCAGGATGCTTTAGCAGGGCCAGGACCCTTTCTAGGACACAGGGCCAAGATGCTTTCGCAGGGCCAGGACCCTTTCTAGGACACAGGGACAGGATGCTTTCGCAGGCCATGACCCTTTCTAGGACAGGGCCCGGATGCTTTCGCAGGGCCGTGAGTCTTTCTAGGACACGCCAGGATGCTTTTGCAGGGCCGGGACCCATTCTAGGACACAGGGCCAGGATGCTTTCACAGGTTAGGGACACTTTCTAGGACAGTGCCAGGATGTTTTCGCAGGGCCGTGACCGATTCTAGGACACAGGGCCAGGATGCTTTCGCAGGGCCGGGACACCCCTGGAGACAGCGCCAGGATGCATTCACAGGGTCGGGAAGATTCCTTGGACACAGGGCCAGGATGCTTTCACACGGCTGGGACGCTTTCTAGGGCACAGGGCCAGGATGCTTTTGCAGGGCCAGGACCCATCCTTGGACACAGGGCCAGGATGATTTCGCAGGGCCGTTACCCTTTCTAGGACACAGGGCCAGGATGCTTTCGCAGGGCCGGGACACTTTCTAGGACACAGGGCCAGGATGCTTCCGCAGGGCAGGGACCCTTTCTAGGATGGTGCCAGTATGCTTTCGCAGGGCCGGGACCCTTTCTAGGACACAGGGCCAGGATGCTTTCGCAGGGCAGGGACACTTTCTAGGACAGTGCCAGGATTCTTTCGCAGGACCGGGACCCTTTGTAGGACACAGGGCCAGGATGCTTTCACAGGGCTGGGACCCTTTCTAGGACACAGGGCCAGGATGCTTCTGCAGGGCCGGGACACTTCCTTGGATACAGGGACAGGATGCTTTGGCAGGGCCATGACCCTTTCTAGGACAGGGCCCGAATGATTTCGCAGGGCCATGACCCTTTCTAGGACACAGGGCCTGGATGCTTTTGCATGGCCGGGACCGTATCTCTGACACAGGGCCAGGATGCTTTAGCAGGGCCAGGACCCTTTCTAGGACACAGGGCCAAGATGCTTTCGCAGGGCCAGGACCCTTTCTAGGACACAGGGACAGGATGCTTTCGCAGGGCCATGACCCTTTCTAGGACAGGGCCCGGATGCTTTCGCAGGGCCGTGAGTCTTTCTAGGACACGCCAGGATGCTTTTGCAGGGCCGGGACCCGTTCTAGGACACAGGGCCAGGATGCTTTCACAGGTTAGGGACACTTTCTAGGACAGTGCCAGGATGTTTTCGCAGGGCCGTGACCGATTCTAGGACACAGGGCCAGGATGCTTTCGCAGGGCCGGGACACCCCTGGAGACAGCGCCAGGATGCATTCACAGGGTCGGGAAGATTCCTTGGACACAGGGCCAGGATGCTTTCACACGGCTGGGACGCTTTCTAGGGCACAGGGCCAGGATGCTTTTGCAGGGCCGTGACCCTTTCTAGGACACAGGGCCAGGATGCTTTCGCAGGGCCAGGACCCTTTCTAGGACGCAGAGCCAGGAGGCTATCGCAGGGCCAAGTGACCCTTTCTAGGACACTTGGCCAGAATGCTTTCGCATGGCCGGGACCCTTCTAGGACACAGGGCAAGGATGCTTTCACAGGGCTGGGACCCTTTCTAGGACACAGGACCAGGATGCTTTCACAGGGCTGGGACCCTTTCTGGGGCACAGGGCCTGGAGGCTTTCGCAGGGCCATGAGCCTTTCTAGGACACAGGGCCTGGATGCTTCCGCAGGGCCAGGTCCCCTCCTTGGACACAGGGCCAGGAACCTTTCACAGGGCCGGGACCTTTTTTCTAGGACACAGGGCCAGGATGCTTTCGCAGGGCCGGGACCCTTCCTTGGACACAGGGCCAGGATTCTTCTGCAGTGCCGGGACACTTCCTTGGAGACAGGGCCCGGATGCTTTCGCAGGACGGGGACGCTTCCTTGGACACAGGGCCAGGATGCTTTTGTAGGGCCGGGACCCATCCTTGGACACAGGGCCAGGATGCTTTGGCAGTGCCGTGACCCTTTCTAGGACACAGGGACAGGATGCTTTCGCAGGGCCATGACCCTTTCTAGGATAGGGCCCGGATGCTTTCGCAGCGCCGTGAGTCTTTCTAGGACACAAGGCCAGGATGCTTTCGCAGGGCCGGGACCCGTTCTAGGACACAGGGCCAGGATGCTTTCACAGGTTAGGGACACTTTCTAGGACAGTGCCAGGATGTTTTCGCAGGGCCGTGACCGATTCTAGGACACAGGGCCAGGATGCTTTCGCAGGGCCGGGACACCCCTGGAGACAGCGCCAGGATGCATTCACAGGGTCGGGAAGATTCCTTGGACACAGGGCCAGGATGCTTTCACACGGCTGGGACGCTTTCTAGGGCACAGGGCCAGGATGCTTTTGCAGGGCCGTGACCCTTTCTAGGACACAGGGCCAGGATGCTTTCGCAGGGCCAGGACCCTTTCTAGGACGCAGAGCCAGGAGGCTATCGCAGGGCCAAGTGACCCTTTCTAGGACACTTGGCCAGAATGCTTTCGCATGGCCGGGACCCTTCTAGGACACAGGGCAAGGATGCTTTCACAGGGCTGGGACCCTTTCTAGGACACAGGACCAGGATGCTTTCACAGGGCTGGGACCCTTTCTGGGGCACAGGGCCTGGAGGCTTTCGCAGGGCCATGAGCCTTTCTAGGACACAGGGCCTGGATGCTTCCGCAGGGCCAGGTCCCCTCCTTGGACACAGGGCCAGGAACCTTTCACAGGGCCGGGACCTTTTTTCTAGGACACAGGGCCAGGATGCTTTCGCAGGGCCGGGACCCTTCCTTGGACACAGGGCCAGGATTCTTCTGCAGTGCCGGGACACTTCCTTGGAGACAGGGCCCGGATGCTTTCGCAGGACGGGGACGCTTCCTTGGACACAGGGCCAGGATGCTTTTGTAGGGCCGGGACCCATCCTTGGACACAGGGCCAGGATGCTTTGGCAGTGCCGTGACCCTTTCTAGGACACAGGGACAGGATGCTTTCGCAGGGCCATGACCCTTTCTAGGATAGGGCCCGGATGCTTTCGCAGCGCCGTGAGTCTTTCTAGGACACAAGGCCAGGATGCTTTCGCAGTGCCGGGACACTTTCTAGGACACAGGGCCAGGATGCTTCCGCAGGGCAGGGACCCTTTCTAGGATGGTGCCAGGATGCTTTCGCAGGGCCGGGACCCTTTCTAGGACACAGGGCCAGGATGCTTTCACAGGGCTGGGACCCATTGTATGACACAGGACCAGGATGCTTTCACAGGGCTGGGACCATTTCTAGGACACAGGGCCAGGAGGCTTTCGCATGGCCGGGACCCTTTCTAGGACACAGGGCCAGGATGCTTTCGCAGGACGGGGACCCTTCCTTGGACACAGGGCCAGGATGCTTTTGTAGGGCCGGGTCCCATCCTTGGACACAGGGCCAGGATGCTTTTGTAGGGCAGTGACCCTTTCTAGTACACAGTGCCAGGTTGCTTTCTCAGGGCCAGGACCCTTTTTAGGACACAGGGCCAGGATGTTATCGCAGGGCCATGACCCTTTCTAGGACAGGGCCCGGATGCTTTCGCAGGGCCGTGAGTCTTTCTAGGACACAAGGCCAGGATGCTTTCACAGAGCCGGGACCCTTTCTAGGGCACAGGGCCAGAATGCTTTTGTAGGGCCTGGACCCATCCTTGGACACAGGGCCAGGATGCTTTCGCAGGGCCAGGACCCTTTCTGGGACGCAGATCCAGGAGTGTATCGCAGGGCCGTGACCCTTTCTAGGACACTTGGCCAGGATGCTTTCGCATGGCCGGGACCCTCTCTAGGACACAGGGCCCGGATGCTTTCGCAGGACGGGGACCCTTACTTGGATTCAGGGCAAGGATGCTTTCACAGGGCCGGGACCCTTCCTTAGACACAGGACCAGGATGCTTTCAGAGGGCTGTGACCCTTTCTAGGACACTTGGCCAGGATGCTTTCGCATGGCCGGGACCCTTTCTAGGATACAGGGCCCGGATGCTTTCGCAGGGCCAGGACCCTTTCTAGGACACAGGGCCAGGATGCTTTCACAGGTCAGGGACACTTTCTAGGACAGTGCCAGGATGCTTTCGCAGGGCCGGGACCCTTCCTTGGACACAGGGCCAGGATATTTTCGCAGGGCCGGGACCCGTTCTAGGACACAGGGCCAGGATGCTTTCACAGGTCAGGGACACTTTCTAGGACACAGGGCCAGGATGCTTTCGCAGG
This sequence comes from Hypanus sabinus, assembly GCF_030144855.1. NCBI lineage: Eukaryota > Metazoa > Chordata > Chondrichthyes > Myliobatiformes > Dasyatidae > Hypanus > Hypanus sabinus. The sequence goes on along the minus strand of NC_082718.1, from coordinate 70,439,401 downwards.
GCCGGGACCCTTCCTTGGACACAGGGCCAGGGTGCTTCTGCAGGGCCGGGACACTTCCTTGGAGACAGGGCCAGGATGCATTCACAGGGCCGGGAAGATTCCTTGGACACAGGGCCAGGATCCTTCTGCAGGGCCGGGACCCCTCCTTGGACAAAGGGCCAGGATGCTTTCGCAGTGCCGTGTCCGTTTCTAGGACACAGTGCCAGGATGTTTTCACAGGGCTGGGACCCGTTGTACGACACAGGACCAGGATGTTTTCGCAGGGCTGGGACTCTTTCTAGGACACAGGGCCAGGATGCTTTCACAGGGCTGGGACACTTTCTGGGACACAGGGCCAGGATGCTTTCGCAGGGCCGGGACCCTTCCTTGGACACAGGGCCAGGATGCTTTTACAGGGCCGTGACCTTTTCTGAGACACATGGCCAGGATGCTTCCGCAGGGCCGGGAGCTTGCCTTGGACACAGGGCCTGGATGCTTCTGCAGGGCTGGGTCCCCTCCTTGGACACACGGCCAGGAACATTTTAGAGGGCCGGGACCGTTTCTGGGACACAGGGCCAGGATGCTTTCGCAGGGCCGGGACCCTTCCTTGGACACAGGGCCAGGATGCTTCTGCAGGGCCGGGACCGTTTCTAGGACACAGGGCCAGGATGCTTTCGCAGGGCCGGGACCGTTTCTAGGACATAGGGCCAGGATGCTTTCGCAGAGCCGGGACACTTCCTTGGACACAGGGCCAGGATGCTTTCACAGGGCGGGACCCTTTCTAGGACACAGGGCCAGGATGCTTTCACAGGGCTGGGACCCTTTCTAGGACAGGGCCCGGATGCTTTCGCAGGGCCGTGAGTCTTTCTAGGACACAAGGCCAGGATGCTTCTGCAGGGCCGGGACACTTCCTTGGAGACAGGGCCAGGATGCATTCACAGGGCCGGGAAGATTCCTTGGACACAGGGCCTGGATGCTTCCGCAGGGCCTGGTCCCCTCCTTGGACACAGGTCCAGGAACCTTTTACAGGGCCAGGACCATTTCTGGGACACAGGGCCAGGTTGTTTTCGCAGGGCCTGGACCCTTCCTTGGTCACAGGGCCAGGACGCTTCTGCAGGGCCGGGACCGTTTCTAAGACACAGGGCCAGGATGCTTTCGCAGGGCCGGGACCGTTTCTACGACACAGGGCCAGGATGTTTTCCCAGGGCCGGGACCCTTCCTTGGACACAGGGCCAGGATGCTTTCGCAGGGCCGGGAGCCTTCCTTGGGCACAGGGCCTGGATGCTTCCGCAAGGCCACGTCCCCTCCTTGGACACAGGGCCAGGAACCTTTCACAGGGCTGGGACCGTTTCTAGCACACAGGGCCAGGATGCTTTCGCAGGGCCGGGACCCTTCCTTGGACACAGGGCCAGGATGCTTCTGCAGGGCCGGGACACTTCCTCGGAGACAGGGCCAGGATGCATTCACAGGGCCGGGAAGATTCCTTGGACACAGGGCCAGGATGCTTCTGCAGGGCCGGGACACTTCCTTGGATACAGGGACAGGATGCTTTGGCAGGGCCATGACCCTTTCTAGGACAGGGCCCGAATGATTTCGCAGGGCCATGACCCTTTCCAGGACACAGGGCCTGGATGCTTTTGCAGGGCCGGGACCGTTTCTCTGACACAGGGCCAGGATGCTTTAGCAGGGCCAGGACCCTTTCTAGGACACAGGGCCAAGATGCTTTCGCAGGGCCAGGACCCTTTCTAGGACACAGGGACAGGATGCTTTCGCAGGCCATGACCCTTTCTAGGACAGGGCCCGGATGCTTTCGCAGGGCCGTGAGTCTTTCTAGGACACGCCAGGATGCTTTTGCAGGGCCGGGACCCATTCTAGGACACAGGGCCAGGATGCTTTCACAGGTTAGGGACACTTTCTAGGACAGTGCCAGGATGTTTTCGCAGGGCCGTGACCGATTCTAGGACACAGGGCCAGGATGCTTTCGCAGGGCCGGGACACCCCTGGAGACAGCGCCAGGATGCATTCACAGGGTCGGGAAGATTCCTTGGACACAGGGCCAGGATGCTTTCACACGGCTGGGACGCTTTCTAGGGCACAGGGCCAGGATGCTTTTGCAGGGCCAGGACCCATCCTTGGACACAGGGCCAGGATGATTTCGCAGGGCCGTTACCCTTTCTAGGACACAGGGCCAGGATGCTTTCGCAGGGCCGGGACACTTTCTAGGACACAGGGCCAGGATGCTTCCGCAGGGCAGGGACCCTTTCTAGGATGGTGCCAGTATGCTTTCGCAGGGCCGGGACCCTTTCTAGGACACAGGGCCAGGATGCTTTCGCAGGGCAGGGACACTTTCTAGGACAGTGCCAGGATTCTTTCGCAGGACCGGGACCCTTTGTAGGACACAGGGCCCGGATGCTTTCACAGGGCTGGGACCCTTTCTAGGACACAGGGCCAGGATGCTTCTGCAGGGCCGGGACACTTCCTTGGATACAGGGACAGGATGCTTTGGCAGGGCCATGACCCTTTCTAGGACAGGGCCCGAATGATTTCGCAGGGCCATGACCCTTTCTAGGACACAGGGCCTGGATGCTTTTGCATGGCCGGGACCGTTTCTCTGACACAGGGCCAGGATGCTTTAGCAGGGCCAGGACCCTTTCTAGGACACAGGGCCAAGATGCTTTCGCAGGGCCAGGACCCTTTCTAGGACACAGGGACAGAATGCTTTCGCAGGGCCATGACCCTTTCTAGGACAGGGCCCGGATGCTTTCGCAGGGCCGTGAGTCTTTCTAGGACACGCCAGGATGCTTTTGCAGGGCCGGGACCCGTTCTAGGACACAGGGCCAGGATGCTTTCACAGGTTAGGGACACTTTCTAGGACAGTGCCAGGATGTTTTCGCAGGGCCGTGACCGATTCTAGGACACAGGGCCAGGATGCTTTCGCAGGGCCGGGACACCCCTGGAGACAGCGCCAGGATGCATTCACAGGGTCGGGAAGATTCCTTGGACACAGGGCCAGGATGCTTTCACACGGCTGGGACGCTTTCTAGGGCACAGGGCCAGGATGCTTTTGCAGGGCCGTGACCCTTTCTAGGACACAGGGCCAGGATGCTTTCGCAGGGCCAGGACCCTTTCTAGGACGCAGAGCCAGGAGGCTATCGCAGGGCCAAGTGACCCTTTCTAGGACACTTGGCCAGAATGCTTTCGCATGGCCGGGACCCTTCTAGGACACAGGGCAAGGATGCTTTCACAGGGCTGGGACCCTTTCTAGGACACAGGACCAGGATGCTTTCACAGGGCTGGGACCCTTTCTGGGGCACAGGGCCTGGAGGCTTTCGCAGGGCCATGAGCCTTTCTAGGACACAGGGCCTGGATGCTTCCGCAGGGCCAGGTCCCCTCCTTGGACACAGGGCCAGGAACCTTTCACAGGGCCGGGACCTTTTTTCTAGGACACAGGGCCAGGATGCTTTCGCAGGGCCGGGACCCTTCCTTGGACACAGGGCCAGGATTCTTCTGCAGTGCCGGGACACTTCCTTGGAGACAGGGCCCGGATGCTTTCGCAGGACGGGGACGCTTCCTTGGACACAGGGCCAGGATGCTTTTGTAGGGCCGGGACCCATCCTTGGACACAGGGCCAAGATGCTTTCGCAGGGCCAGGACCCTTTCTAGGACACAGGGACAGGATGCTTTCGCAGGCCATGACCCTTTCTAGGACAGGGCCCGGATGCTTTCGCAGGGCCGTGAGTCTTTCTAGGACACGCCAGGATGCTTTTGCAGGGCCGGGACCCATTCTAGGACACAGGGCCAGGATGCTTTCACAGGTTAGGGACACTTTCTAGGACAGTGCCAGGATGTTTTCGCAGGGCCGTGACCGATTCTAGGACACAGGGCCAGGATGCTTTCGCAGGGCCGGGACACCCCTGGAGACAGCGCCAGGATGCATTCACAGGGTCGGGAAGATTCCTTGGACACAGGGCCAGGATGCTTTCACACGGCTGGGACGCTTTCTAGGGCACAGGGCCAGGATGCTTTTGCAGGGCCAGGACCCATCCTTGGACACAGGGCCAGGATGATTTCGCATGGCCGGGACCCTTTCTAGGACACAGGGCCAGGATGCTTCTGCAGGGCCGGGACACTTCCTTGGATACAGGGACAGGATGCTTTGGCAGGGCCATGACCCTTTCTAGGACAGGGCCCGAATGATTTCGCAGGGCCATGACCCTTTCTAGGACACAGGGCCTGGATGCTTTTGCATGGCCGGGACCGTTTCTCTGACACAGGGCCAGGATGCTTTAGCAGGGCCAGGACCCTTTCTAGGACACAGGGCCAAGATGCTTTCGCAGGGCCAGGACCCTTTCTAGGACACAGGGACAGAATTCTTTCGCAGGGCCATGACCCTTTCTAGGACAGGGCCCGGATGCTTTCGCAGGGCCGTGAGTCTTTCTAGGACACGCCAGGATGCTTTTGCAGGGCCGGGACCCGTTCTAGGACACAGGGCCAGGATGCTTTCACAGGTTAGGGACACTTTCTAGGACAGTGCCAGGATGTTTTCGCAGGGCCGTGACCGATTCTAGGACACAGGGCCAGGATGCTTTCGCAGGGCCGGGACACCCCTGGAGACAGCGCCAGGATGCATTCACAGGGTCGGGAAGATTCCTTGGACACAGGGCCAGGATGCTTTCACACGGCTGGGACGCTTTCTAGGGCACAGGGCCAGGATGCTTTTGCAGGGCCGTGACCCTTTCTAGGACACAGGGCCAGGATGCTTTCGCAGGGCCAGGACCCTTTCTAGGACGCAGAGCCAGGAGGCTATCGCAGGGCCAAGTGACCCTTTCTAGGACACTTGGCCAGAATGCTTTCGCATGGCCGGGACCCTTCTAGGACACAGGGCAAGGATGCTTTCACAGGGCTGGGACCCTTTCTAGGACACAGGACCAGGATGCTTTCACAGGGCTGGGACCCTTTCTGGGGCACAGGGCCTGGAGGCTTTCGCAGGGCCATGAGCCTTTCTAGGACACAGGGCCTGGATGCTTCCGCAGGGCCAGGTCCCCTCCTTGGACACAGGGCCAGGAACCTTTCACAGGGCCGGGACCTTTTTTCTAGGACACAGGGCCAGGATGCTTTCGCAGGGCCGGGACCCTTCCTTGGACACAGGGCCAGGATTCTTCTGCAGTGCCGGGACACTTCCTTGGAGACAGGGCCCGGATGCTTTCGCAGGACGGGGACGCTTCCTTGGACACAGGGCCAGGATGCTTTTGTAGGGCCGGGACCCTTTCTGGGGCACAGGGCCTGGAGGCTTTCGCAGGGCCATGAGCCTTTCTAGGACACAGGGCCTGGATGCTTCCGCAGGGCCAGGTCCCCTCCTTGGACACAGGGCCAGGAACCTTTCACAGGGCCGGGACCTTTTTTCTAGGACACAGGGCCAGGATGCTTTCGCAGGGCCGGGACCCTTCCTTGGACACAGGGCCAGGATTCTTCTGCAGTGCCGGGACACTTCCTTGGAGACAGGGCCCGGATGCTTTCGCAGGACGGGGACGCTTCCTTGGACACAGGGCCAGGATGCTTTTGTAGGGCCGGGACCCATCCTTGGACACAGGGCCAGGATGCTTTGGCAGTGCCGTGACCCTTTCTAGGACACAGGGACAGGATGCTTTCGCAGGGCCATGACCCTTTCTAGGATAGGGCCCGGATGCTTTCGCAGCGCCGTGAGTCTTTCTAGGACACAAGGCCAGGATGCTTTCGCAGTGCCGGGACACTTTCTAGGACACAGGGCCAGGATGCTTCCGCAGGGCAGGGACCCTTTCTAGGATGGTGCCAGGATGCTTTCGCAGGGCCGGGACCCTTTCTAGGACACAGGGCCAGGATGCTTTCACAGGGCTGGGACCCATTGTATGACACAGGACCAGGATGCTTTCACAGGGCTGGGACCATTTCTAGGACACAGGGCCAGGAGGCTTTCGCATGGCCGGGACCCTTTCTAGGACACAGGGCCAGGATGCTTTCGCAGGACGGGGACCCTTCCTTGGACACAGGGCCAGGATGCTTTTGTAGGGCCGGGTCCCATCCTTGGACACAGGGCCAGGATGCTTTTGTAGGGCAGTGACCCTTTCTAGTACACAGTGCCAGGTTGCTTTCTCAGGGCCAGGACCCTTTTTAGGACACAGGGCCAGGATGTTATCGCAGGGCCATGACCCTTTCTAGGACAGGGCCCGGATGCTTTCGCAGGGCCGTGAGTCTTTCTAGGACACAAGGCCAGGATGCTTTCACAGAGCCGGGACCCTTTCTAGGGCACAGGGCCAGAATGCTTTTGTAGGGCCTGGACCCATCCTTGGACACAGGGCCAGGATGCTTTCGCAGGGCCAGGACCCTTTCTGGGACGCAGATCCAGGAGTCTATCGCAGGGCCGTGACCCTTTCTAGGATACTTGGCCAGGATGCTTTCGCATGGCCGGGACCCTCTCTAGGACACAGGGCCCGGATGCTTTCGCAGGACGGGGACCCTTACTTGGATTCAGGGCAAGGATGCTTTCACAGGGCCGGGACCCTTCCTTAGACACAGGACCAGGATGCTTTCAGAGGGCTGTGACCCTTTCTAGGACACTTGACCAGGATGCTTTCGCATGGCCGGGACCCTTTCTAGGATACAGGGCCCGGATGCTTTCGCAGGGCCAGGACCCTTTCTAGGACACAGGGCCAGGATGCTTTCACAGGTCAGGGACACTTTCTAGGACAGTGCCAGGATGCTTTCGCAGGGCCGGGACCCTTCCTTGGACACAGGGCCAGGATATTTTCGCAGGGCCGGGACCCGTTCTAGGACACAGGGCCAGGATGCTTTCACAGGTCAGGGACACTTTCTAGGACAGTGCCAGGATGCTTTCGCAGGGCCGGGACCATTCCTTGGACACAGGGCCAGGATGCTTCTGCAGGGCCGGGACCGATTCTAGGACACAGGGCCAGGATGCTTTGGCAGGGCCGTGACCCATTCTAGGACACAGGGCCAGGATGCTTTCGCAGGGCCAGGACCCTTTCTAGGACACAGGGACAGGATGCTTTCACAGGGCCATGACCCTTTCTAGGATAGGGCCAGGATGCTTTCGCAGGGCCAGGACCCTTTCTAGGACGCAGATCCAGGAGGCTATCGCAGGGCGGTGACCCTTTCTAGGACACTTGGCCAGGATGCTTTCGCATGGCCGGGACCCTCTCTAGGACACAGGGCCCGGATGCTTTCGCAGGACGGGGACCCTTACTTGGACTCAGGTCCAGGATGCTCTCACAGGGCCGGGACCCTTCCTTGGACACAGGACCAGGATGCTTTCAGAGGGCCGTGTCCCTTCCTTGGACACAGGGCCAGGATGCTTTCGCAGGGCCAGGACCCTTTCTAGGACACAGGGCCAAGATGCTTTCGCAGGGCCAGGACCCTTTCTAGGACACAGGGACAGGATGCTTTCGCAGGGCCATGACCCTTTCTAGGACAGGGCCCGAATGATTTCGCAGGGCCGTGAGTCTTTCTAGGACTCAAGGCCAGGATGCTTTCGCAGGGCCGGGACCCTTTCTAGGACACAGGGCCAGAACGCTTTCGCAGGGCAGGGACCCTTTCTAGGACAGTGACAGGATGCTTTCGCAGGGCCGGGACCCTTTCTATGACACAGGGCCAGGATGCTTTCACAGGGCTGGGACCCTTTGTAGGACACAGGACCAGGATGCTTTCGCTGGGCCGTGACACTTTCTAGGACACTTGGCCAGAAAGCTTTCGCATGGCCCGGACCCTTTTAGGACACTTGGCCAGGATGCTTTCGCATGGCCGGGACCCTTTCTAGGACACATGGCCCGGATGCTTTCGCAGGACTGGGACCCTTCCTTGGACACAGGGCCAGGATGCTTTCGCAGGGCCAGGAACCTTTCTAGGACACAGGGCCAAGATGCTTTCGCAGGGCCAGGACCCTTTCTAGGACACAGGGACAGGATGCTTTCGCAGGGCCATGACCCTTTCTAGGACAGGGCCCGGATGCTTTCGCAGGGCCGTGAATCTTTCCAGGACACGCCAGGATGCTTTCGCAGGGCCGGGACCCGTTCTAGGACACAGGGCCAGGATGCTTTCACAGGTCAGGGACACTTTCTAGGACAGTGCCAGGATGCTTTCGCAGGGCCGGGACCCTTCCTTGGACACAGGGCCAGGATGCTTCTGCAGGGCCGGGACCGATTCTAGGACACAGGGCCAGGATGCTTTCGCAGGACCAGGACCCTTTCTAGGACACAGATCCAGGAGGCTATCGCAGGGCCGTGACACTTTCTAGGACACAGTTGGCCAGGATGCTTTCGCATGGCCGGGACCCTCTCTAGGAAACAGGGCCCGGATGCTTTCGCAGGACGGGGATCCTTCCTTGGACACAGGGCAAGGATGCTTTCTCAGGGCCGGGACCCTTCCTTGGACACAGGACCAGGATGCTTTCAGAGGGCCGTCACCCTTCCTAGGACACTTGGCCAGGATACTTTCGCATGGCCAGGACCCTTTCTAGGCCACAGGGCCAGGATGATTTCACAGGGCCGGGACCCTTCCTTGGACACAGGGCCAGGATGCTTCTGCAGGGCCGTGACCGATTCTAGGACACAGGGCCAGGATGCTTTCGCAGGGCCGGGACACCCCTGGAGACAGCGCCAGGATGCATTCACAGGGTCGGGAAGATTCCTGGGACACAGGGCCAGGATGCTTTCACACGGCTGGGACCCTTTCTAGGACACTTGGCCAGAATGCTTTCGCATGGCCGGGACCCTTCTAGGACACAGGGCAAGGATGCTTTCACAGGGCTGTGACCCTTTCTAGGACACAGGACCAGGATGCTTTCGCAGGGCCAGGACCCTTTCTAGGACGCAGAGCCAGGAGGCTATCGCAGGGCCGTGACCCTTTCTAGGACACTTGGCCAGAATGCTTTCGCATGGCCGGGACCCTTCTAGGACACAGGGCAAGGATGCTTTCACAGGGCTGGGACCCTTTCTAGGACACAGGACCAGGATGCTTTCACAGGGCTGGGACCCTTTCTGGGGCACAGGGCCTGGAGGCTTTCGCAGGGCCATGAGCCTTTCTAGGACACAGGGCCTGGATGCTTTTGCAGGGCCCGGACCTTTTCTGTGACACATGGCCAGGATGCTTCCGCAGGGCCGGGAGCTTTCCTTGGACACAGGGCCTGGATGCTTCCGCAGGGCCAGGTCCCCTCCTCGGACACAGGGCCAGTAACCTTTCACAGGGCCGGGACCTTTTTTCTAGGACACAGGGCCAGGATGCTTTCGCAGGGCCGGGACCCTTCCTTGGACACAGGGCCTGGATGCTTCCGCAGGGCCAGGTCCCCTCCTTGGACACAGGGCCAGGAACCTTTCACAGGGCCGGGACCTTTTTTCTAGGACACAGGGCCCGGATGCTTTCGCAGAACGGGGACCCTTCCTTGGACACAGGGCCAGGATTCTTTTGTAGGGCCGGGACCCATCCTTGGACACAGGGCCAGGATGCTTTGGCAGTGCCGTGACCCTTTCTAGGACACAGGGACAGGATGCTTTCGCAGGGCCATGACCCTTTCTAGGATAGGGCCCGGATGCTTTCGCAGCGCCGTGAGTCTTTCTAGGACACAAGGCCAGGATGCTTTCGCAGGGCCGGGACACTTTCTAGGACACAGGGCCAGGATGCTTCCGCAGGGCCGTGAGTCTTTCTAAGACACGCCAGGATGCTTTTGCAGGGCCGGGACCCGTTCAAGGACACAGGGCCAGGATGCTTTCACAGGTTAGGGACACTTTCTAGGACAGTGCCAGGATGCTTTCGCAGGGCCGGGACCCTTTGTAGGACACAGGGCCAGGATGCTTCTGCAGGGCCGTGACCGATTCTAGGACACAGGGCCAGGATGCTTTCGCAGGGCCGGGACACCCCTGGAGACAGCGCCAGGATGCATTCACAGGGTCGGGAAGATTCCTTGGACACAGGGCCAGGATGTTTTCACACGGCTGGGACCCTTTCTAGGACACTTGGCCAGAATGCTTTCGCATGGCCGGGACCCTTCTAGGACACAGGGCAAGGATGCTTTCACAGGGCTGTGACCCTTTCTAGGACACAGGACCAGGATGCTTTCGCAGGGCCAGGACCCTTTCTAGGACGCAGAGCCAGGAGGCTATCGCAGGGCCGTGACCCTTTCTAGGACACTTGGCCAGAATGCTTTCGCATGGCCGGGACCCTTCTAGGACACAGGGCAAGGATGCTTTCGCATGGCTGGGACCCTTTCTAGGACACAGGACCAGGATGCTTTCACAGGGCTGGGACCCTTTCTGGGGCACAGGGCCTGGAGGCTTTCGCAGCGCCGTGAGTCTTTCTAGGACACAAGGCCAGGATGCTTTCGCAGGGCCGGGACACTTTCTAGGACACAGGGCCAGGATGCTTCCGCAGGGCAGGGACCCTTTCTAGGATGGTGCCAGGATGCTTTCGCAGGGCCGGGACCCTTTCTAGGACACAGGGCCAGGATGCTTTCACAGGGCTGGGACCCATTGTATGACACAGGACCAGGATGCTTTCACAGGGCTGGGACCATTTCTAGGACACAGGGCCAGGAGGCTTTCGCATGGCCGGGACCCTTTCTAGGACACAGGGCCAGGATGCTTTCGCAGGACGGGGACCCTTCCTTGGACACAGGGCCAGGATGCTTTTGTAGGGCCGGGACCCATCCTTGGACACAGGGCCAGGATGCTTTTGTAGGGCCGTGACCCTTTCTAGGACACAGTGCCAGGTTGCTTTCGCAGGGCCAGGACCCTTTTTAGGACACAGGGCCAGGATGTTATCGCAGGGCCATGACCCTTTCTAGGACAGGGCCCGGATGCTGTCGCAGGGCCGTGAGTCTTTCTAGGACACAAGGCCAGGATGCTTTCGCATGGCCGGGACCCTTCTAGGACACAGGACCAGGATGCTTTCGCAGGACTGGGACCCATCCTTGGACACAGGGCCAGGATGCTATCGCAGGTCCGGGACCCTTCCTTGGACACAGGGCCAGGATGCTTTCACAGAGCCGGGACCCTTTCTAGGGCACAGGGCCAGAATGCTTTTGTAGGGCCGGGACCCATCCTTGGACACAGGGCCAGGATGCTTTCGCAGGGCCAGGACCCTTTCTGGGACGCAGATCCAGGAGGCTATCGCAGGGCCGTGACCCTTTCTAGGACACTTGGCCAGGATGCTTTCGCATGGCAGGGACCCTCTCTAGGACACAGGGCCCGGATGCTTTCGCAGGACTGGGACCCTTACTTGGATTCAGGGCAAGGATGCTTTCACAGGGCCGGGACCCTTCCTTGGACACAGGACCAGGATGCTTTCAGAGGGCTGTGACCCTTTCTAGGACACTTGGCCAGGATGCTTTCGCATGGCCGGGACCCTTTCTAGGATACAGGGCCCGGATGCTTTCGCAGGGCCAGGACCCTTTCTAGGACACAGGGCCAGGATGCTTTCACAGGTCAGGGACACTTTCTAGGACAGTGCCAGGATGCTTTCGCAGGGCCGGGACCCTTCCTTGGACACAGGGCCAGGATATTTTCGCAGGGCCGGGACCCGTTCTAGGACACAGGGCCAGGATGCTTTCACAGGTCAGGGACACTTTCTAGGACAGTGCCAGGATGCTTTCGCAGGGCCGGGACCATTCCTTGGACACAGGGCCAGGATGCTTCTGCAGGGCCGGGACCGATTCTAGGACACAGGGCCAGGATGCTTTGGCAGGGCCGTGACCCATTCTAGGACACAGGGCCAGGATGCTTTCGCAGGGCCAGAACCCTTTCTAGGACACAGGGACAGGATGCTTTCACAGGGCCATGACCCTTTCTAGGATAGGGCCAGGATGCTTTCGCAGGGCCAGGACCCTTTCTAGGACGCAGATCCAGGAGGCTATCGCAGGGCGGTGACCCTTTCTAGGACACTTGGCCAGGATGCTTTCGCATGGCCGGGACCCTCTCTAGGACACAGGGCCCGGATGCTTTCGCAGGACGGGGACCCTTACTTGGACTCAGGTCCAGGATGCTCTCACAGGGCCGGGACCCTTCCTTGGACACAGGACCAGGATGCTTTCAGAGGGCCGTGTCCCTTCCTTGGACACAGGGCCAGGATGCTTTCGCAGGGCCAGGACCCTTTCTAGGACACAGGGCCAAGATGCTTTCGCAGGGCCAGGACCCTTTCTAGGACACAGGGACAGGATGCTTTCGCAGGGCCATGACCCTTTCTAGGACAGGGCCCGAATGATTTCGCAGGGCCGTGAGTCTTTCTAGGACTCAAGGCCAGGATGCTTTCGCAGGGCCGGGACCCTTTCTAGGACACAGGGCCAGAACGCTTTCGCAGGGCAGGGACCCTTTCTAGGACAGTGACAGGATGCTTTCGCAGGGCCGGGACCCTTTCTATGACACAGGGCCAGGATGCTTTCACAGGGCTGGGACCCTTTGTAGGACACAGGACCAGGATGCTTTCGCTGGGCCGTGACACTTTCTAGGACACTTGGCCAGAAAGCTTTCGCATGGCCCGGACCCTTTTAGGACACTTGGCCAGGATGCTTTCGCATGGCCGGGACCCTTTCTAGGACACATGGCCCGGATGCTTTCGCAGGACTGGGACCCTTCCTTGGACACAGGGCCAGGATGCTTTCGCAGGGCCAGGAACCTTTCTAGGACACAGGGCCAAGATGCTTTCGCAGGGCCAGGACCCTTTCTAGGACACAGGGACAGGATGCTTTCGCAGGGCCATGACCCTTTCTAGGACAGGGCCCGGATGCTTTCGCAGGGCCGTGAATCTTTCCAGGACACGCCAGGATGCTTTCGCAGGGCCGGGACCCGTTCTAAGACACAGGGCCAGGATGCTTTCACAGGTCAGGGACACTTTCTAGGACAGTGCCAGGATGCTTTCGCAGGGCCGGGACCCTTCCTTGGACACAGGGCCAGGATGCTTCTGCAGGGCCGGGACCGATTCTAGGACACAGGGCCAGGATGCTTTCGCAGGACCAGGACCCTTTCTAGGACACAGATCCAGGAGGCTATCGCAGGGCCGTGACACTTTCTAGGACACTTGGCCAGGATGCTTTCGCATGGCCGGGACCCTCTCTAGGAAACAGGGCCCGGATGCTTTCGCAGGACGGGGATCCTTCCTTGGACACAGGGCAAGGATGCTTTCTCAGGGCCGGGACCCTTCCTTGGACACAGGACCAGGATGCTTTCAGAGGGCCGTCACCCTTCCTAGGACACTTGGCCAGGATACTTTCGCATGGCCAGGACCCTTTCTAGGCCACAGGGCCAGGATGATTTCACAGGGCCGGGACCCTTCCTTGGACACAGGGCCAGGATGCTTCTGCAGGGCCGTGACCGATTCTAGGACACAGGGCCAGGATGCTTTCGCAGGGCCGGGACACCCCTGGAGACAGCGCCAGGATGCATTCACAGGGTCGGGAAGATTCCTTGGACACAGGGCCAGGATGCTTTCACACGGCTGGGACCCTTTCTAGGACACTTGGCCAGAATGCTTTCGCATGGCCGGGACCCTTCTAGGACACAGGGCAAGGATGCTTTCACAGGGCTGTGACCCTTTCTAGGACACAGGACCAGGATGCTTTCGCAGGGCCAGGACCCTTTCTAGGACGCAGAGCCAGGAGGCTATCGCAGGGCCGTGACCCTTTCTAGGACACTTGGCCAGAATGCTTTCGCAGGGCTGGGACCCTTTCTAGGACACAGGGCAAGGATGCTTTCACAGGGCTGGGACCCTTTCTAGGACACAGGACCAGGATGCTTTCACAGGGTTGGGACCCTTTCTGGGGCACAGGGCCTGGAGGCTTTCGCAGGGCCATGAGCCTTTCTAGGACACAGGGCCTGGATGCTTTTGCAGGGCCCGGACCTTTTCTGTGACACATGGCCAGGATGCTTCCGCAGGGCCGGGAGCTTTCCTTGGACACAGGGCCTGGATGCTTCCGCAGGGCCAGGTCCCCTGCTCGGACACAGGGCCAGTAACCTTTCACAGGGCCGGGACCTTTTTTCTAGGACACAGGGCCAGGAAGCTTTCGCAGGGCCGGGACCCTTCCTTGGACACAGGGCCTGGATGCTTCCGCAGGGCCAGGTCCCCTCCTTGGACACAGGGCCAGGAACCTTTCACAGGGCCGGGACCTTTTTTCTAGGACACAGGGCCCGGATGCTTTCGCAGAACGGGGACCCTTCCTTGGACACAGGGCCAGGATTCTTTTGTAGGGCCGGGACCCATCCTTGGACACAGGGCCAGGATGCTTTGGCAGTGCCGTGACCCTTTCTAGGACACAGGGACAGGATGCTTTCGCAGGGCCATGACCCTTTCTAGGATAGGGCCCGGATGCTTTCGCAGCGCCGTGAGTCTTTCTAGGACACAAGGCCAGGATGCTTTCGCAGGGCCGGGACACTTTCTAGGACACAGGGCCAGGATGCTTCCGCAGGGCCGTGAGTCTTTCTAAGACACGCCAGGATGCTTTTGCAGGGCCGGGACCCGTTCAAGGACACAGGGCCAGGATGCTTTCACAGGTTAGGGACACTTTCTAGGACAGTGCCAGGATGCTTTCGCAGGGCCGGGACCCTTTGTAGGACACAGGGCCAGGATGCTTCTGCAGGGCCGTGACCGATTCTAGGACACAGGGCCAGGATGCTTTCGCAGGGCCGGGACACCCCTGGAGACAGCGCCAGGATGCATTCACAGGGTCGGGAAGATTCCTTGGACACAGGGCCAGGATGTTTTCACACGGCTGGGACCCTTTCTAGGACACTTGGCCAGAATGCTTTCGCATGGCCGGGACCCTTCTAGGACACAGGGCAAGGATGCTTTCACAGGGCTGTGACCCTTTCTAGGACACAGGACCAGGATGCTTTCGCAGGGCCAGGACCCTTTCTAGGACGCAGAGCCAGGAGGCTATCGCAGGGCCGTGACCCTTTCTAGGACACTTGGCCAGAATGCTTTCGCATGGCCGGGACCCTTCTAGGACACAGGGCAAGGATGCTTTCACAGGGCTGGGACCCTTTCTAGGACACAGGACCAGGATGCTTTCACAGGGCTGGGACCCTTTCTGGGGCACAGGGCCTGGAGGCTTTCGCAGGGCCATGAGCCTTTCTAGGACACAGGGCCTGGATGCTTTTGCAGAGCCCGGACCTTTTCTGTGACACATGGCCAGGATGCTTCCGCAGGGCCGGGAGCTTTCCTTGGACACAGGGCCTGGATGCTTCCGCAGGGCCAGGTCCCCTCCTTGGACACAGGGCCAGGAACCTTTCACAGGGCCGGGACCTTTTTTCTAGGACACAGGGCCCGGATGCTTTCGCAGAACGGGGACCCTTCCTTGGACACAGGGCCAGGATGCTTTTGTAGGGCCGGGACCCATCCTTGGACACAGGGCCAGGATGCTTTGGCAGTGCCGTGACCCTTTCTAGGACACAGGGACAGGATGCTTTCGCAGGGCCATGACCCTTTCTAGGATAGGGCCCGGATGCTTTCGCAGCGCCGTGAGTCTTTCTAGGACACAAGGCCAGGATGCTTTCGCAGGGCCGGGACACTTTCTAGGACACAGGGCCAGGATGCTTCCGCAGGGCAGGGACCCTTTCTAGGATGGTGCCAGGATGCTTTCGCAGGGCCGGGACCCTTTCTAGGACACAGGGCCAGGATGCTTTCACAGGGCTGGGACCCATTGTATGACACAGGACCAGGATGCTTTCACAGGGCTGGGACCATTTCTAGGACACAGGGCCAGGAGGCTTTCGCATGGCCGGGACCCTTTCTAGGACACAGGGCCAGGATGCTTTCGCAGGACGGGGACCCTTCCTTGGACACAGGGCCAGGATGCTTTTGTAGGGCCGGGACCCATCCTTGGACACAGGGCCAGGATGCTTTTGTAGGGCCGTGACCCTTTCTAGGACACAGTGCCAGGTTGCTTTCGCAGGGCCAGGACCCTTTTTAGGACACAGGGCCAGGATGTTATCGCAGGGCCATGACCCTTTCTAGGACAGGGCCCGGATGCTGTCGCAGGGCCGTGAGTCTTTCTAGGACACAAGGCCAGGATGCTTTCGCATGGCCGGGACCCTTCTAGGACACAGGACCAGGATGCTTTCGCAGGACTGGGACCCATCCTTGGACACAGGGCCAGGATGCTATCGCAGGTCCGGGACCCTTCCTTGGACACAGGGCCAGGATGCTTTCACAGAGCCGGGACCCTTTCTAGGGCACAGGGCCAGAATGCTTTTGTAGGGCCGGGACCCATCCTTGGACACAGGGCCAGGATGCTTTCGCAGGGCCAGGACCCTTTCTGGGACGCAGATCCAGGAGGCTATCGCAGGGCCGTGACCCTTTCTAGGACACTTGGCCAGGATGCTTTCGCATGGCAGGGACCCTCTCTAGGACACAGGGCCCGGATGCTTTCGCAGGACTGGGACCCTTACTTGGATTCAGGGCAAGGATGCTTTCACAGGGCCGGGACCCTTCCTTGGACACAGGACCAGGATGCTTTCAGAGGGCTGTGACCCTTTCTAGGACACTTGGCCAGGATGCTTTCGCATGGCCGGGACCCTTTCTAGGATACAGGGCCCGGATGCTTTCGCAGGGCCAGTACCCTTTCTAGGACACAGGGCCAGGAAGCTTTCACAGGTCAGGGACACATTCTAGGACAGTGCCAGGATGCTTTCGCAGGGCCGGGACCCTTCCTTGGACACAGGGCCAGGATGCTTCTGCAGGGCCGGGACCGTTTCTAGGACACAGGGCCAGGATATTTTTGCAGGGCCGGGACCCTTCCTTGGACACAGGGCCAGGATGCTTTCACAGGTCAGGGACACTTTCTGGGACAGTGCCAGGATGCTTTCGCAGGGCCGGGACCATTCCTTGGACACAGGGCCAGGATGCTTCTGCAGGGCCGGGACCGATTCTAGGACACAGGGCCAGGATGCTTTGGCAGGGCCGTGACCCATTCTAGGACACAGGGCCAGGATGCTTTCGCAGGGCCAGGACCCTTTCTAGGACACTTGGCCAGGATGCTTTCGCATGGCCGGGACCCTCTCTAGGACACAGGGCCCGGATGCTTTCGCAGGACGGGGAAACTTACTTGGACTCAGGTCCAGGATGCTCTCACAGGGCCGGGACCCTTCCTTGGACACAGGACCAGGATGCTTTCAGAGGGCCGTGACCCTTCCTTGGACACAGGGCCAGGATGCTTTCGCAGGGCCAGGACCCTTTCTAGGACACAGGGCCAAGATGCTTTCGCAGGGCCAGGACCCTTTCTATGACACAGGGACAGGATGCTTTCGCAGGGCCATGACCCTTTCTAGGACAGGGCCCGAATGCTTTCGGAGGGCCGTGAGTCTTTCTAGGACGCAGGGCCAGGATGGTTTCGCAGGGCCGGGACACTTCCTTGGACACAGGGACAGGATGCTTTTGCAGGGCCATGACCCTTTCTAGGACAGGGCCCGGATGCTTTCGCAGGGCCGTGAGTCTTTCTAGGACACGCCAGGATGCTTTCGCAGGGCCGGGACCCGTTCAAGGACACAGGGCCAGGATGCTTTCACAGGGCCGGGACCCGTTCAAGGACACAGGGCCAGGATGCTATCGCAGGTCCGGGACACTTCCTTGGACACAGTGCCTGGATGCTTCCGCAGGGCCAGTTCCCCTCCTTGGACACAGGGCCAGGAACCATTCACAGGGCCGGGACCGTTTCTAGGACACAGGGCCAGGATGCTTTCGCAGGGCTGGGAGCCTTCCTTGGACACAAGACTAGGATGCTTTCAGAGGGCCGTGACACTTTCTTGGACACAGGGCCCAGATGCTTTCGCAGGACAGGGACCCTTCCTTGGACACAGGGCCAGGATGCTTTCACAGGGCTGGGACCCTTTCTAGGACAGGGCCCGGATGCTTTCGCTGGGCCGTGAGTCTTTCTAGGACACAAGGCCAGGATGCTTTCGCAGGGCCGGGACCCGTTCTAGGACACAGGGCCAGGATGCTTTCGCAGGGCAGGGACACTTTCTAGGACAGTGCCAGGATTCTTTCGCAGGACCGGGACCCTTTCTAGGACACAGGGCCAGGATGCTTTCACAGGGCTGGGACCCTTTGTAGGACACAGGACCAGGATGCTTTCACAGGGCTGGGACCCTTTCTAGGACACAGGGCCAGAATGCTTTCGCAGGGCCAGGACAGCCCTGGAGACAGGGCCAGGATGCATCCGTAGGGCCGGGCCCCTTACTTGGACACAGGGGCTGGATGCTTTCGCAGGGCCATGACCCTTTCTAGGACACAGGGCCAAGATGCTTTCGCAGGGCCAGGACCCTTTCTAGGACAGGGCCCGGATGCTTTCGCATGGCCGTGAGTCTTTCTAGGACACGCCAGGATGCTTTCGCAGGGCCGGGACCCGTTCAAGGACACAGGGCCAGGATGCTTTCACAGGTCAGGGACACTTTCTAGGACAGTGCCAGGATGCTTTCGCAGGGCCGGGACCCTTCCTTGGACACAGGGCCAGGATGCTTTCGCAGGGCCAGGACCCTTTCTAGGACACAGGGACAAGATGCTTTCGCAGGGCCAGGACCCTTTCTAGGACACAGGGACAGGATGCTTTCGCAGGGCCATGACCCTTTCTAGGGCAGGGCCCGGATGCTTTCGCAGGGCCGTGAGTCTTTCTAGGACACGCCAGGATGCTTTCGCAGGGCCGGGACCCGTTCTAGGACACAGGGCCAGGATGCTTTCACAGGTCAGGGACACTTTCTAGGACAGTGCCAGGATGCTTTCGCAGGGCCGGGACCCTTCCTTGGACTCAGGGCCAGGATGCTTCTGCAGGGCCGGGACCAATTCTAGGACACAGGGCCAGGATGCTTTCGCAGGGCCGGTACACCCCTGGAGACAGGGCCAGGATGCATTCACAGGGCTGTGACCCTTTCTAGGACACAGGACCAGGATGCTTTCGCAGGGCCAGGACCCTTTCTAGGACGCAGAGCCAGGAGGCTATCGCAGGGCCGTGACCCTTTCTAGGACACTTGGCCAGAATGCTTTCGCAGGGCTGGGACCCTTTCTAGGACACAGGGCAAGGATGCTTTCACAGGGCTGGGACCCTTTCTAGGACACAGGACCAGGATGCTTTCACAGGGTTGGGACCCTTTCTGGGGCACAGGGCCTGGAGGCTTTCGCAGGGCCATGAGCCTTTCTAGGACACAGGGCCTGGATGCTTTTGCAGGGCCCGGACCTTTTCTGTGACACATGGCCAGGATGCTTCCGCAGGGCCGGGAGCTTTCCTTGGACACAGGGCCTGGATGCTTCCGCAGGGCCAGGTCCCCTGCTCGGACACAGGGCCAGTAACCTTTCACAGGGCCGGGACCTTTTTTCTAGGACACAGGGCCAGGAAGCTTTCGCAGGGCCGGGACCCTTCCTTGGACACAGGGCCTGGATGCTTCCGCAGGGCCAGGTCCCCTCCTTGGACACAGGGCCAGGAACCTTTCACAGGGCCGGGACCTTTTTTCTAGGACACAGGGCCCGGATGCTTTCGCAGAACGGGGACCCTTCCTTGGACACAGGGCCAGGATTCTTTTGTAGGGCCGGGACCCATCCTTGGACACAGGGCCAGGATGCTTTGGCAGTGCCGTGACCCTTTCTAGGACACAGGGACAGGATGCTTTCGCAGGGCCATGACCCTTTCTAGGATAGGGCCCGGATGCTTTCGCAGCGCCGTGAGTCTTTCTAGGACACAAGGCCAGGATGCTTTCGCAGGGCCGGGACACTTTCTAGGACACAGGGCCAGGATGCTTCCGCAGGGCCGTGAGTCTTTCTAAGACACGCCAGGATGCTTTTGCAGGGCCGGGACCCGTTCAAGGACACAGGGCCAGGATGCTTTCACAGGTTAGGGACACTTTCTAGGACAGTGCCAGGATGCTTTCGCAGGGCCGGGACCCTTTGTAGGACACAGGGCCAGGATGCTTCTGCAGGGCCGTGACCGATTCTAGGACACAGGGCCAGGATGCTTTCGCAGGGCCGGGACACCCCTGGAGACAGCGCCAGGATGCATTCACAGGGTCGGGAAGATTCCTTGGACACAGGGCCAGGATGTTTTCACACGGCTGGGACCCTTTCTAGGACACTTGGCCAGAATGCTTTCGCAAGGCCGGGACCCTTCTAGGACACAGGGCAAGGATGCTTTCACAGGGCTGTGACCCTTTCTAGGACACAGGACCAGGATGCTTTCGCAGGGCCAGGACCCTTTCTAGGACGCAGAGCCAGGAGGCTATCGCAGGGCCGTGACCCTTTCTAGGACACTTGGCCAGAATGCTTTCGCATGGCCGGGACCCTTCTAGGACACAGGGCAAGGATGCTTTCACAGGGCTGGGACCCTTTCTAGGACACAGGACCAGGATGCTTTCACAGGGCTGGGACCCTTTCTGGGGCACAGGGCCTGGAGGCTTTCGCAGGGCCATGAGCCTTTCTAGGACACAGGGCCTGGATGCTTTTGCAGAGCCCGGACCTTTTCTGTGACACATGGCCAGGATGCTTCCGCAGGGCCGGGAGCTTTCCTTGGACACAGGGCCTGGATGCTTCCGCAGGGCCAGGTCCCCTCCTTGGACACAGGGCCAGGAACCTTTCACAGGGCCGGGACCTTTTTTCTAGGACACAGGGCCCGGATGCTTTCGCAGAACGGGGACCCTTCCTTGGTCACAGGGCCAGGATGCTTTTGTAGGGCCGGGACCCATCCTTGGACACAGGGCCAGGATGCTTTGGCAGTGCCGTGACCCTTTCTAGGACACAGGGACAGGATGCTTTCGCAGGGCCATGACCCTTTCTAGGATAGGGCCCGGATGCTTTCGCAGCGCCGTGAGTCTTTCTAGGACACAAGGCCAGGATGCTTTCGCAGGGCCGGGACACTTTCTAGGACACAGGGCCAGGATGCTTCCGCAGGGCAGGGACCCTTTCTAGGATGGTGCCAGGATGCTTTCGCAGGGCCGGGACCCTTTCTAGGACACAGGGCCAGGATGCTTTCACAGGGCTGGGACCCATTGTATGACACAGGACCAGGATGCTTTCACAGGGCTGGGACCATTTCTAGGACACAGGGCCAGGAGGCTTTCGCATGGCCGGGACCCTTTCTAGGACACAGGGCCAGGATGCTTTCGCAGGACGGGGACCCTTCCTTGGACACAGGGCCAGGATGCTTTTGTAGGGCCGGGACCCATCCTTGGACACAGGGCCAGGATGCTTTTGTAGGGCCGTGACCCTTTCTAGGACACAGTGCCAGGTTGCTTTCGCAGGGCCAGGACCCTTTTTAGGACACAGGGCCAGGATGTTATCGCAGGGCCATGACCCTTTCTAGGACAGGGCCCGGATGCTGTCGCAGGGCCGTGAGTCTTTCTAGGACACAAGGCCAGGATGCTTTCGCATGGCCGGGACCCTTCTAGGACACAGGACCAGGATGCTTTCGCAGGACTGGGACCCATCCTTGGACACAGGGCCAGGATGCTATCGCAGGTCCGGGACCCTTCCTTGGACACAGGGCCAGGATGCTTTCACAGAGCCGGGACCCTTTCTAGGGCACAGGGCCAGAATGCTTTTGTAGGGCCGGGACCCATCCTTGGACACAGGGCCAGGATGCTTTCGCAGGGCCAGGACCCTTTCTGGGACGCAGATCCAGGAGGCTATCGCAGGGCCGTGACCCTTTCTAGGACACTTGGCCAGGATGCTTTCGCATGGCAGGGACCCTCTCTAGGACACAGGGCCCGGATGCTTTCGCAGGACTGGGACCCTTACTTGGATTCAGGGCAAGGATGCTTTCACAGGGCCGGGACCCTTCCTTGGACACAGGACCAGGATGCTTTCAGAGGGCTGTGACCCTTTCTAGGACACTTGGCCAGGATGCTTTCGCATGGCCGGGACCCTTTCTAGGATACAGGGCCCGGATGCTTTCGCAGGGCCAGTACCCTTTCTAGGACACAGGGCCAGGAAGCTTTCACAGGTCAGGGACACATTCTAGGACAGTGCCAGGATGCTTTCGCAGGGCCGGGACCCTTCCTTGGACACAGGGCCAGGATGCTTCTGCAGGGCCGGGACCGTTTCTAGGACACAGGGCCAGGATATTTTTGCAGGGCCGGGACCCTTCCTTGGACACAGGGCCAGGATGCTTTCACAGGTCAGGGACACTTTCTGGGACAGTGCCAGGATGCTTTCGCAGGGCCGGGACCATTCCTTGGACACAGGGCCAGGATGCTTCTGCAGGGCCGGGACCGATTCTAGGACACAGGGCCAGGATGCTTTGGCAGGGCCGTGACCCATTCTAGGACACAGGGCCAGGATGCTTTCGCAGGGCCAGGACCCTTTCTAGGACACTTGGCCAGGATGCTTTCGCATGGCCGGGACCCTCTCTAGGACACAGGGCCCGGATGCTTTCGCAGGACGGGGAAACTTACTTGGACTCAGGTCCAGGATGCTCTCACAGGGCCGGGACCCTTCCTTGGACACAGGACCAGGATGCTTTCAGAGGGCCGTGACCCTTCCTTGGACACAGGGCCAGGATGCTTTCGCAGGGCCAGGACCCTTTCTAGGACACAGGGCCAAGATGCTTTCGCAGGGCCAGGACCCTTTCTAGGACACAGGGACAGGATGCTTTCGCAGGGCCATGACCCTTTCTAGGACAGGGCCCGAATGCTTTCGGAGGGCCGTGAGTCTTTCTAGGACGCAGGGCCAGGATGGTTTCGCAGGGCCGGGACACTTCCTTGGACACAGGGACAGGATGCTTTTGCAGGGCCATGACCCTTTCTAGGACAGGGCCCGGATGCTTTCGCAGGGCCGTGAGTCTTTCTAGGACACGCCAGGATGCTTTCGCAGGGCCGGGACCCGTTCAAGGACACAGGGCCAGGATGCTTTCACAGGGCCGGGACCCGTTCAAGGACACAGGGCCAGGATGCTATCGCAGGTCCGGGACACTTCCTTGGACACAGTGCCTGGATGCTTCCGCAGGGCCAGTTCCCCTCCTTGGACACAGGGCCAGGAACCATTCACAGGGCCGGGACCGTTTCTAGGACACAGGGCCAGGATGCTTTCGCAGGGCTGGGAGCCTTCCTTGGACACAAGACTAGGATGCTTTCAGAGGGCCGTGACACTTTCTTGGACACAGGGCCCAGATGCTTTCGCAGGACAGGGACCCTTCCTTGGACACAGGGCCAGGATGCTTTCACAGGGCTGGGACCCTTTCTAGGACAGGGCCCGGATGCTTTCGCTGGGCCGTGAGTCTTTCTAGGACACAAGGCCAGGATGCTTTCGCAGGGCCGGGACCCGTTCTAGGACACAGGGCCAGGATGCTTTCGCAGGGCAGGGACACTTTCTAGGACAGTGCCAGGATTCTTTCGCAGGACCGGGACCCTTTCTAGGACACAGGGCCAGGATGCTTTCACAGGGCTGGGACCCTTTCTAGGACACAGGGCCAGAATGCTTTCGCAGGGCCAGGACAGCCCTGGAGACAGGGCCAGGATGCATCCGTAGGGCCGGGCCCCTTACTTGGACACAGGGGCTGGATGCTTTCGCAGGGCCATGACCCTTTCTAGGACACAGGGCCAAGATGCTTTCGCAGGGCCAGGACCCTTTCTAGGACAGGGCCCGGATGCTTTCGCATGGCCGTGAGTCTTTCTAGGACACGCCAGGATGCTTTCGCAGGGCCGGGACCCGTTCAAGGACACAGGGCCAGGATGCTTTCACAGGTCAGGGACACTTTCTAGGACAGTGCCAGGATGCTTTCGCAGGGCCGGGACCCTTCCTTGGACACAGGGCCAGGATGCTTTCGCAGGGCCAGGACCCTTTCTAGGACACAGGGACAAGATGCTTTCGCAGGGCCAGGACCCTTTCTAGGACACAGGGACAGGATGCTTTCGCAGGGCCATGACCCTTTCTAGGGCAGGGCCCGGATGCTTTCGCAGGGCCGTGAGTCTTTCTAGAACACGCCAGGATGCTTTCGCAGGGCCGGGACCCGTTCTAGGACACAGGGCCAGGATGCTTTCACAGGTCAGGGACACTTTCTAGGACAGTGCCAGGATGCTTTCGCAGGGCCGGGACCCTTCCTTGGACTCAGGGCCAGGATGCTTCTGCAGGGCCGGGACCAATTCTAGGACACAGGGCCAGGATGCTTTCGCAGGGCCGGTACACCCCTGGAGACAGGGCCAGGATGCATTCACAGGGCCGGGAAGATTCCTTGTACACAGGGCCAGGATGCTTTCACACGGCCGGGACCCTTTCTAGGGCACAGGGCCAGGATGCTTTTCCAGGGCCGGGACCCTCTCTATAACACAGGGCCCGGATGCTTTCGCAGGATGGGGACCCTTACTTGGACTCAGGGCCAGGATGCTTTCACAGGGCCGGGACCCTTCCTTGGACACAGGACCAGGATGCTTTCAGAGGGCCGTGACCCTTTCCAGGACACTTGGCCAGGATGCTTTCGCATGGCCGGGACCCTTTCTAGGACACATGGCCCGGATGCTTTCGCAGGACTGGGACCCTTCCTTGGACACAGGGCCAGGATGCTTTCACAGGGCTGGGACCCGTTGTAGGACACAGGACCAGGATGCTTTCACAGGGCCAGGACCCTTTCTAGGACACAGGGCCAAGATGCCTTCGCAGGGCCAGGACCCTTTCTAGGACAGGGCCCGGATGCTTTCGCAGGGCCGTGAGTCTTTCTAGGACACGCCAGGATGCTTTCGCAGGGCCGGGACCCGTTCAAGGACACAGGGCCAGGATGCTTTCACAGGTCAGGGACACTTTCTAGGACAGTGCCAGGATGCTTTCGCAGGGCCTGGACCCGTTCAAGGACACAGGGCCAGGATGCTTTCACAGGTCAGGGACACTTTCTAGGACAGTGCCAGGATGCTTCTGCAGGGCCGGGACCGATTCTAGGACACAGGGCCAGAATGCTTTCGCAGGGCCGGGACAGCCCTGGAGACAGGGCCAGGATGCATTCACAGGGCCGGGAAGATTCCTTGGACACAGGGCCAGGATGCTTTCACACGGCCGGGACCCTTTCTAGGGCACAGGGCCAGGATGCTTTTCCAGGGCTGGGACCCATCCTAGGACACAGGGCCAGGATGATTTCGCAGGGCCAGGACCCTTTCTAGGACGCAGAGCCAGGAGGCTATCGCAGGGCCGTGACCCTTTCTAGGACACTTGGCCAGAATGCTTTCGCATGGCTGGGACCCTTCTAGGACACAGGGCAAGGATGCTTTCACAGGGCTGGGACCCTTTCTAGGACACAGGGCAGGATGTTTTCACAGGGCCGGGACCCTTTCTAGGCCACAGGGCCAGGATGATTTCACAGGGCTGGGACCCTTCCTTGGACACAGGGCCAGGATGCTTCTGCAGGGCCGGGACACTTCCTTGGAGACAGGGCCAGGATGCATTCACAGGGCCGGGAAGATTCCTTGGACACAGGGCCAGGATGCTTCTGCAGGGCCGGGGCCCCTCCTTGGACAAAGGGCCAGGATGCTTTCGCAGGGCCGGGTCTGTTTCTAGGACGCAGGGCCAGGATGCTTTCGCAGGGCCGGGACCCTTTCTAGGACACAGGGCCAGGATGTTTTCACAGGGCTAGGACCCGTTGTACGACACAGGACCAGGATGTTTTCGCAGGGCTGGGACCCTTTCTAGGACACAGGGCCAGGATGCTTTCACAGGGCTGGGACCCTTTCTAGGACACAGGGACAGGTTGCTTTCGCAGGGCCAGGACCCTTTCTAGGACGCAGATCCAGGAGGCTATCACAGGGCCGTGACCCTTTCTAGGACACTTGGCCAGGATGCTTTCGCATGGCCGGGACACTCTCTAGGACACAGGGCCCAGATGCTTTCGCAGGACGGGGACCCTTACTTGGATTCAGGGCCAGGATGCTTTCACAGGGCCGGGACCCTTCCTTGGACACAGGACCAGGATGCTTTCAGATGGCCGTGACTCTTTCTAGGACACTTGGTCAGGATGCTTTCGCATGGCCGGGACCCTTTCTAGGACACAGGGCTCGGATGCTTTCGCAGGGCCAGGACCCTTTCTAGGACACAGGGCCAGGATGCTTTCACAGGTCA
Organism: Hypanus sabinus; assembly: GCF_030144855.1. NCBI lineage: Eukaryota > Metazoa > Chordata > Chondrichthyes > Myliobatiformes > Dasyatidae > Hypanus > Hypanus sabinus. The sequence continues at coordinate 70,413,379 of NC_082718.1, read as the reverse complement.
GGGACACTTTCTAGGACAGTGCCAGGATGCTTTCGCAGGGCCGGGACCCTTCCTTGGACTCAGGGCCAGGATGCTTCTGCAGGGCCGGGACCGATTCTAGGACACAGGGCCAGGATGCTTTCGCAGGGCCGGGACACCCCTGGAGACAGGGCCAGGATGCATTCACAGGGCCGGGAAGATTCCTTGGACACAGGGCCAGGATGCTTTCACACGGCCGGGACCCTTTCTAGGGCACAGGGCCAGGATGCTTTTCCAGGGCCGGGACCCTCTCTATAACACAGGGCCCGGATGCTTTCGCAGGATGGGGACCCTTACTTGGACTCAGGGCCAGGATGCTTTCAGAGGGCCGTGACCCTTTCCAGGACACTTGGCCAGGATGCTTTCGCATGGCCGGGACCCTTTCTAGGACACATGGCCCGGATGCTTTCGCAGGACTGGGACCCTTCCTTGGACACAGGGCCAGGATGCTTTCACAGGGCTGGGACCCGTTGTAGGACACAGGACCAGGATGCTTTCGCAGGGCCAGGACCCTTTCTAGGACACAGGGCCAAGATGCCTTCGCAGGGCCAGGACCCTTTCTAGGACAGGGCCCGGATGCTTTCGCAGGGCCGTGAGTCTTTCTAGGACACGCCAGGATGCTTTCGCAGGGCCGGGACCCGTTCAAGGACACAGGGCCAGGATGCTTTCACAGGTCAGGGACACTTTCTAGGACAGTGCCAGGATGCTTCTGCAGGGCCGGGACCGATTCTAGGACACAAGGCCAGAATGCTTTCGCAGGGCCAGGACCCTTTCTAGGACACAGGGCCAAGATGCTTTCGCAGGGCCAGGACCCTTTCTAGGACACAGGGACAGGATGCCTTCGCAGGGCCAGGACCCTTTCTAGGACCGGGCCCGGATGCTTTCGCAGGGCCGTGAGTCTTTCTAGGACACACCAGGATGCTTTCGCAGGGCCGGGACCCGTTCAAGGACACAGGGCCAGGATGCTTTCACAGGTCAGGGACACTTTCTAGGACAGTGCCAGGATGCTTTCGCAGGGCCGGGACCCGTTCAAGGACACAGGGCCAAGATGCTTTCACAGGTCAGGGACACTTTCTAGGACAGTGCCAGGATGCTTCTGCAGGGCCGGGACCGATTCTAGGACACAGGGCCAGAATGCTTTCGCAGGGCCGGGACAGCCCTGGAGACAGGGCCAGGATGCATTCACAGGGCCGGGAAGATTCCTTGGACACAGGGCCAGGATGCTTTCACACGGCCGGGACCCTTTCTAGGGCACAGGGCCAGGATGCTTTTCCAGGGCCGGGACCCATCCTAGGACACAGGGCCAGGATGATTTCGCAGGGCCAGGACAGTTTCTAGGACGCAGAGCCAGGAGGCTATCACAGGGCCGTGACCCTTTCTGGGACACTTGGCCAGGATGCTTTCACAGGGCTGGGACCCTTTCTAGGACACTTGGCCAGAATGCTTTCGCATGGCTGGGACCCTTCTAGGACACAGGGCAAGGTTGCTTTCACAGGGCTGGGAACCTTTCTAGGACACAGGGCAGGATGTTTTCGCAGGGCCGGGACCCTTTCTAGGCCACAGGGCCAGGATGCTTTCACAGGGCTGGGATCCTTGGTAGGACACAGGACCAGTATGCTTTCGCAGGGTTGGGACCCTTGGTAGGACACAGGGCCTGGAGGCTTTCGCAGGGCCATGCGCCTTTCTAGGACACAGGGCCTGGATGCTTTCGCAGGGCCGGGACCCTTCCTTGGACACAGGGCCAGGATGCTTCTGCAGGGCCGGGACCGATTCTAGGACACAGGGCCAGGATGCTTTCGCAGGGCCGGGACCCTTCCTTGGACACAGTGCCAGGATGCTTCTGCAGGGCCGGGACACTTCCTTGGAGACAGGGCCAGGATGCTTTCGCAGGGCCGGGACCCTTCCTTGGACAGAGTGCCAGGATGTTTCTGCAGGGCCGGGACACTTCCTTGGAGACAGGGCCAGGATGCTTTCAGAGGGCCGTGACCCTTTCTAGGACACTTGGCCAGGATGCTTTCGCATGGCCGGGACCCTTTCTAGGACACATGGCCCGGATGCTTTCACAGGACTGGGACCCTTCCTTGGACACAGGGCCAGGATGCTTTCGCAGGGCCAGGACCCTTTCTAGGACACAGGGCCAGGATGCTTTCGCAGGGCCAGGACCCTTTCTAGGACACAGGGACAGGATGCTTTCGCAGGGCCATGACCCTTTCCAGGACAGGGCCCGGATGCTTTCGCAGGGCCGTGAGTCTTTCTAGGACACGCCAGGATGCTTTCGCAGGTCAGGGACACTTTCTAGGACAGTGCCAGGATGCTTTCGCAGGGCTGGGACCCGTTGTAGGACACAGGACCAGGATGCTTTCGCAGGGCCAGGACCCTTTCTAGGACACAGGGCCAAGATGCCTTCGCAGGGCCAGGACCCTTTCTAGGACAGGGCCTGGATGCTTTCGCAGGGCCGTGAGTCTTTCTAGGACACGCCAGGATGCTTTCGCAGGGCCGGGACCCGTTCAAGGACACAGGGCCAGGATGCTTTCACAGGTCAGGGACACTTTCTAGGACAGTGCCAGGATGCTTTCGCAGGGCCGGGACCCGTTCAAGGACACAGGGCCAGTATGCTTTCACAGGTCAGGGACACTTTCTTGGACAGTGGCAGGATGCTTCTGCAGGGCCGGGACCGATTCTAGGACACAGGGCCAGAATGCTTTCGCAGGGCCAGGACAGCCCTGGAGACAGGGCCAGGATGCATTCACAGGGCCGGGAAGATTCCTTGGACACAGGGCCAGGATGCTTTCACACGGCCGGGACCCTTTCTAGGGCACAGGGCCAGGATGATTTCGCAGGGCTCGGACCCTTTCTAGGACGCAGAGCCAGGAGGCTATCGCAGGGCCGTGACCCTTTCTAGGACACTTGGCCAGAATGCTTTCGCATGGCTGGGACCCTTCTAGGACACAGGGCAAGGATGCTTTCACAGGGCTGGGACCCTTTCTAGGACACAGTGCAGGATGTTTTCGCAGGGCCGGGACCCTTTCTAGGCCACAGGGCCAGGATGCTTTCACAGGGCTGGGATCCTTGGTAGGACACAGGACCAGTATGCTTTCGCTGGGTTGGGACCCTTGGTAGGACACAGGGCCTGGAGGATTTCGTAGGGCCATGCGCCTTTCTAGGACACAGGGCCTGGATGCTTCCGCATGGCCTGGTCCCCTCCTTGGACACAGGGCCAGGAACCTTTCACAGGGCCGGGACCGTTTCTAGTACACAGGGCCAGGATGCTTTCGCAGGGCCGGGACCCTTCCTTGGAGACAGGGCCAGGATGCTTTTGCAGGGCCGGGACCCATCCTTGGACACAGGGCCAGGATGCTTTCGCCTGGCCGGGACCCTTTCTAGGACACAGGGCCAGGATGCTTTCACAGGGCTGGGACTCTTTCTAGGATACATGGCCAGGATGCATCCGTAGGGCCGGGCCCCTTACTTGGACACAGGGACAGGATGCTTTCGCAGGGCCATGACCCTTTCTAGGACAGGGCCCGGATGCTTTCGCAGGGCCGTGAGTCTTTCTAGGACACAGGGCCAGGATGCTTTCACAGGTCAGGGACACTTTCTAGGACAGTGCCAGGATGCTTTCGCAGGGCCGGGACCCTTCCTTGGACACAGGGCCAGGATGCTTCTGCAGGGCCGGGACCGATTCTAGGACACAGGGCCAGGATGCTTTCGCAGGGCCGGGACCCTTCCTTGGACACAGTGCCAGGATGCTTCTGCAGGGCCGGGACACTTCCTTGGAGAGGGCCAGGATGCTTTCAGAGGGCCGTGACCCTTTCTAGGACACTTGGCCAGGATGCTTTTGCATGGCCGGGACCCTTTCTAGGACACATGGCCCGGATGCTTTCGCAGGACTGGGACCCTTCCTTGGACACAGGGCCAGGATGCTTTCGCAGGGCCAGGACCCTTTCTAGGACACAGGGCCAAGATGCTTTCGCAGGGCCAGGACCCTTTCTAGGACACAGGGACAGGATGCTTTCGCAGGGCCATGACCCTTTCTAGGACAGGGCCCGGATGCTTTCGCAGGGCCGTGAGTCTTTCTAGGACACGCCAGGATGCTTTCGCAGGTCAGGGACACTTTCTAGGACAGTGCCAGGATGCTTTCGCAGGGCTGGGACCCTTCCTTGGACTCAGGGCCAGGATGGTTCTGCAGGGCCGGGACCGATTCTAGGACACAGGGCCAGGATGCATTCACAGGACCGGGAAGATTCCTTGGACACAGGGCCAGGATGCTTTCACACGGCCGGGACCCTTTCTAGGGCACAGGGCCAGGATGCTTTTCCAGGGCCGGGACCCATCCTTGGACACAGGGCCAGGATGCTTTCGCAGGGCCGTGACCCTTTCTAGGACACTTGGCCAGAATGCTTTCGCATGGCTGGGACCCTTCTAGGACACAGGGCAAGGATGCTTTCACAGGGCTGGGACCCTTTCTAGGACACAGGGCAGGATGTTTTCGCAGGGCCGGGACCCTTTCTAGGCCACAGGGCCAGGATGCTTTCACAGGGCTGGGATCCTTGGTAGGACACAGGACCAGTATGCTTTCGCAGGGTTGGGACCCTTGGAAGGACACAGGGCCTGGAGGCTTTCGTAGGGCCATGCGCCTTTCTAGGACACAGGGCCTGGATGCTTCCGCAGGGCCTGGTCCCCTCCTTGGACACAGGGCCAGGAACCTTTCACAGGGCCGGGACCGTTTCTAGTACACAGGGCCAGGATGCTTTCGCAGGGCCGGGACCCTTCCTTGGAGACAGGGCCAGGATGCTTTTGCAGGGCCGGGACCCATCCTTGGACACAGGGCCAGGATGCTTTCGCCTGGCCGGGACCCTTTCTAGGACACAGGGCCAGGATGCTTTCACAGGGCTGGGACTCTTTCTAGGATACATGGCCAGGATGCATCCGTAGGGCCGGGCCCCTTACTTGGACACAGGGACAGGATGCTTTCGCAGGGCCATGACCCTTTCTAGGACAGGGCCCGGATGCTTTCGCAGGGCCGTGAGTCTTTCTAGGACACAGGGCCAGGATGCTTTCACAGGTCAGGGACACTTTCTAGGACAGTGCCAGGATGCTTTCGCAGGGCCGGGACCCTTCCTTGGACACAGGGCCAGGATGCTTCTGCAGGCCTGGGACCGATTCTAGGACACAGGGCCAGGATGCTTTCGCAGGGCCGGGACCCTTCCTTGGACACAGTGCCAGGATGCTTCTGCAGGGCCGGGACACTTCCTTGGAGACAGGGCCAGGATGCTTTCAGAGGGCCGTGACCCTTTCTAGGACACTTGGCCAGGATGCTTTCGCATGGCCGGGACCCTTTCTAGGACACATGGCCCGGATGGTTTCGCAGGACTGGGACCCTTCCTTGGACACAGGGCCAGGATGCTTTCGCAGGGCCAGGACCCTTTCTAGGACACAGGGCCAGGACCCTTTCTAGGACACAGGGACAGGATGCTTTCGCAGGGCCATGACCCTTTCTAGGACAGGGCCCGGATGCTTTCGCAGGGCCGTGAGTCTTTCTAGGACACGCCAGGATGCTTTCGCAGGTCAGGGACACTTTCTAGGACAGTGCCAGGATGCTTTTGCAGGGCTGGGACCCTTCCTTGGACTCAGGGCCAGGATGCTTCTGCAGGGCAGGGACCGATTCTAGGACACAGGGCCAGGATGCATTCACAGGGCCGGGAAGATTCCTTGGACACAGGGCCAGGATGGTTTCACACGGCCGGGACCCTTTCTAGGGCACAGGGCCAGGATGCTTTTCCAGGGCCGAGACCCTTTCTAGGACACAGGGCCAGGATGATTTCGCAGGGCCAGGACCCTTTCTAGGACGCAGAGCCAGGAGGCTATCGCAGGGCCGTGACCCTTTCTAGGACTCTTGGCCAGAATGCTTTCGCATGGCCGGGACCCTTCTAGGACACAGGGCAAGGATGCTTTCACAGGGCTGGGACCCTTTGTAGGATACAGGACCTGGATGCTTTCGCAGGGCCAGGACCCTTTCTAGGACACAGGGCCAGGATGCTTTCGCAGGGCCAGGACCCTTTCTAGGACACAAGGACAGGATGCTTTCGCAGGGCCATGACCCTTTCCAGGACAGGGCCCGGATGCTTTCGCAGGGCCGTGAGTCTTTCTAGGACACGCCAGGATGCTTTTGCAGGTCAGGGACACTTTCTAGGACAGTGCCAGGATGCTTTCGCAGGGCTGGGACCCTTCCTTGGACACAGAGCCAGGATGCTTTCACAGGGCTGGGACCCGTTGTAGGACACAGGACCAGGATGCTTTCGCAGGGCCAGGACCCTTTCTAGGACACAGGGCCAAGATGCCTTCGCAGGGCCAGCACCCTTTCTAGGACAGGGCCTGGATGCTTTCGCAGGGCCGTGAGTCTTTCTAGGACACGCCAGGATGCTTTCGCAGGGCCGGGACCCGTTCAAGGACACAGGGCCAGGATGCTTTCACAGGTCAGGGACACTTTCTAGGACAGTGCCAGGATGCTTTCGCAGGGCCGGGACCCGTTCAAGGACACAGGGCCAGGATGCTTTCACAGGTCAGGGACACTTTCTAGGACAGTGCCAGGATGCTTCTGCAGGGCCGGGACCGATTCTAGGACACAGGGCCAGAATGCTTTCGCAGGGCCAGGACAGCCCTGGAGACAGGGCCAGGATGCATTCACAGGGCCGGGACCCTTTCTAGGGCACAGGGCCAGGATGCTTTTCCAGGGCCGGGACCCATCCTAGGACACAGGGCCAGGATGATTTCGCAGGGCCAGGACCCTTTCTAGGACGCAGAGCCAGGAGGCTATCGCAGGGCCGTGACCCTTTCTAGGACACTTGGCCAGGATGCTTTCGCATGGCCGGGACCCTTTCTAGGACACATGGCCCGGATGCTTTCGCAGGACTGGGACCCTTCCTTGGACACAGGGCCAGGATGCTTTCGCAGGGCCAGGACCCTTTCTAGGACACAGGGCCAAGATGCTTTCGCAGGGGCAGGACCCTTTCTAGGACACAGGGACAGGATGCTTTCGCAGGGCCATGACCTTTTCTAGGACAGGGCCCGGATGCTTTCGCAGGGCCGTGAGTCTTTCTAGGACACGCCAGGATGCTTTCGCAGGTCAGGGACACTTTCTAGGACAGTGCCAGGATGCTTTCGCAGGACTGGGACCCTTCCTTGGACTCAGGGCCAGGATGCTTCTGCAGGGCCGGGACCGATTCTAGGACACAGGGCCAGGATGCATTCACAGGGCCGGGAAGATTCCTAGGACACAGGGCCAGGATGCTTTCACAGGGCCGGGACCGTTTCTAGGACACAGGGCCAGGATGCTTTCGCAGGGCCGGGACCCTTGCTTGTACACAAGACTAGGCTGCTTTCAGAGGGCCGTGACCCTTTCTTGGAAACTTGGCCAGGATGCTTTCGCATGGCCGGGACCCTCACCAGGACACATGGCCCGGATGCTTTCGCAGGACGGGGATCCTTCCTTGGACACAGGGCAAGGATGCTTTCTCAGGGCCGGGACCCTTCCTTGGACACAGGACCAGGATGCTTTCAGAGGGCCGTGACCCTTTCTAGGACACTTGGCCAGTATGCTTTCGCATGGCCGGGAACCATCCTTGGACACAGGGCCAGGATGCTTTCGCATGGCCGGGACCCTTTCTCGGACACAGGGCCAGGATGCTTTCACAGGGCTGGGACTCTTTCTAGGACACATGGCCAGGATGCATCCGTAGGGCCGGGCCCCTTCCTTGGACACAGGGACAGGATGCTTTCGCAGGGCCATGACCCTTTCTAGGACAGGGCACGGATGCCTTCGCAGAGCCGTGAGTCTTTCTAAGACAGGGCACGGATGCTTTCGCAGCGCCAGGACCCATTCTAGGACACAGGGCCAGGATGCTTTCGCAGGGCCAGGACCCTTTCTAGGACACAGGGACAGGATGCTTTCGAAGGGCCATGACCCTTTCTAGGATAGGGCCAGGATGCTTTCGCAGGGCCAGGACCCTTTCTAGGACGCAGATCCAGTAGGCTATCTCAGGGCGGTGACCCTTTCTAGGACACTTGGCCAGGATGCTTTCGCATGGCCGGGACCCTCTCTAGGACACAGGGCCCGGATACTTTCGCAGGACGGGGACCCTTACTTGGACTCAGGTCCAGGATGCTCTCACAGGGCCGGGACCCTTCCTTGGACACAGGACCAGGATGCTTTCAGAGGGCCGTCACCCTTCCTTGGACACAGGGCCAGGATGCTTTCGCAGGGCCAGGACCCTTTCTAGGACACAGGGCCAAGATGCTTTCGCAGGGCCAGGACCCTTTCTAGGACACAGGGACAGGATGCTTTCGCAGGGCCATGACCCTTTCTAGGACAGGGCCCGGATGCTTTCGCAGGGCCGGGACACTTCCTTGGACACAGGGACAGGATGCTTTCGCAGGGCCGTGAGTCTTTCTAGGACACAACAGGATGCCTTCGCAGGGCCGGGACCCGTTCTAGGACACAGGGCCAGGATGCTTTCACAGGTTAGGGACACTTTCTAGGACAGTGCCAGGATGCTTTCGCAGGGCCGGGACCCTTCCTTGGACACAGGGCCAGGATGCTTCTGCAGGGCCGTGACTGATTCTAGGACACAGGGCCAGGATGCTTTCGCAGGGCCGGGACACCCCTGGAGACAGCGCCAGGATGCATTCACAGGGCCGGGAAGATTCCTTGGACACAGGGCCAGGTTGCTTTCACACGGCCGGGACGCTTTCTAGGGCACAGGGCCAGGATGCTTTTGCAGGGCCGGGACCCATCCTTGGACACAGGGCCAGGATGCTTTCGCAGGGCCGTGACCCTTTCTAGGACACAGTGCCAGGATGCTTTCGCAGGGCCAGGACCCTTTCTAGGACGCAGAGCCAGGAGGCTATCGCAGGGCCGTGACCCTTTCTAGGACACTTGGCCAGAATGCTTTTGCATGGCCGGGACCCTTCTAGGACACAGGGCCTGGAGGCTTTCGGAGGGCCATGAGCCTTTCTAGGACACAGGGCCTGGATGCTTTTGCAGGGCCCGGATCTATTCTGTGACACATGGCCAGGATGCTTCCGCAGAGCCGGGAGCCTTCCTTGGACACAGGGCCTGGAACCTTTCACAGGGCCGGGACCTTTTTTCTAGGACACAGGGCCAGGATGCTTTCGCAGGGCCGGGACCCTTCCATGGACACAGGGCCAGGATGCTTCTGCAGGGCCGGGACACTTCCTTGGAGACAGGGCCCGGATGCTTTCGCAGGACGGGGACGCTTTCTAGGGCACAGGGCCAGGATGCTTTTGCAGGGCCGGGACCCATCCTTGGACACAGGGCCAGGATGCTTTGGCAGTGCCGTGACCCTTTCTAGGACACAGGGACAGGATGCTTTCGCAGGGCCATGACCCTTTCTAGGATAGGGCCCGGATGCTTTCGCAGCGCCGTGAGTCTTTCTAGGACACAAGGCCAGGATGCTTTCGCAGGGCCGGGACACTTTCTAGGACACAGGGCCAGAATGCTTCCGCAGGGCAGGGACCCTTTCTAGGATGGTGCCAGGATGCTTTCGCAGGGCCGGGACCCTTTCTAGGATACAGGGCCAGGATGCTTTCACAAGGCTGGGACCCATTGTATGACACAGGACCAGGATGCTTTCACAGGGCTGGGACCATTTCTAGGACACAGGGCCAGGAGGCTTTCGCATGGCCGGGACCCTTTCTAGGACACAGGGCCATGATGCTTTCGCAGGACGGGGACCCTTCCTTGGACACAGGGCCAGGATGCTTTTGTAGGGCCGGGACCCATCCTTGGACACAGGGCCAGGATGCTTTTGTAGGGCCGTTACCCTTTCTAGGACACAGTGCCAGGTTGCTTTCGCAGGGCCAGGACCCTTTTTAGGACACAGGGCCAGGATGCTATCGCAGGGCCATGACCCTTTCTAGGACAGGGCCCGGATGCTTTCGCAGGGCCGTGAGTCTTTCTACGACACAAGGCCAGGATGCTTTCGCATGGCCGGGACCCTTATAGGACACAGGACCAGGATGCTTTCGCAGGACTGGGACCCATCCTTGGACACAGGGCCAGGAGGCTATCGCAGGTCCGGGACTCTTCCTTGGACACAGGGCCAGGATGCTTTCACAGAGCCGGGACCCTTTCTAGGGCACAGGGCCAGATTGCTTTTGTAGGGCCGGGACCCATCCTTGGACACAGGGCCAGAATGCTTTCGCAGGGCCGGGACCCTTCCTTGGACACAGGGCGAGGATGCTGCTGCAGGGCCGGGACCGTTTCTAGGACACAGGGCCAGGATGCTTTCGCTGAGCCGGGACCCGTTCTAGGACATAGGGCCAGGATGCTTTCTCAGGGCTGTGACCCTTTCTAGGACAGGGCCCGGATGCTTTCGCAGGGCCGTGAGTCTTTCTAGGACACAAGGCCAGGATGCTTTCGCAGGGCAGGGACCCGTTCTAGGACACAGGGCCAGGATGCTTTCGCACGGCAGGGACACTTTCTAGGACAGTGCCAGGATTCTTTCGCAGGACCGCGACCCTTTCTAGGACACAGGGCCAGGATGCTTTCACAGGTCTGGGACCCTTTGTAGGAGATAGGACCAGGATGCTTTCACAGGGCTGGGACCCTTTCTAGGACACAGGGCCTGGAGGCTTTCGCAGGGCCATGAGCCTTTCTAGGACACAGGGCCAGGATGCATTCACAGGGCCGGGAAGATTCCTTGGACACAGGGCCAGGATGCTTTCGCAGGGCCTTGACCCTTTCTAGGACACAGGTCCAGGATGCTTTCACAGGGCTGGGACACTTTCTGGGACACGGGGCAAGGATGCTTTTGCAGGGCCGGGACCTTTTCTAGGACACAGGGCCAGGAGGCTTTCACAGGGCCGGGAGCCTTTCTAGGACACAGGGCCCGGAGGCTTTCGCAGGGCAATGACCCTTTCTAGGACACAGGGCCAGGATGCTTTTACAGGGACACGACCTTTTCTGGGACTCATGGCCAGGATGCTTCCGCAGGGCCGGGAGCTTGCCTTAGACACAGGGCCTGGATGCTTCCGCAGGGCCGGGTCCCCTCCTTGGACACAGGACTAGGAACATTTTACAGGGCCGGGACCGTTTCTGGGACACAGGGCCAGGATGCTTTCGCAGGGCCGGGACTGTTTCTAGGACACAGGGCCAGGATGCTTCCGCAGGGCCGGGACCCTTTCTAGGAGACAGGGCCAGGATGTTTTCACTGGGCTAGGACCCTTTGTATGACACAGGACCAGGATGTTTTCGCAGGGCTGGGACCCTTTCTAGGACACAGGGCCAGGATGCTTTCACAGGGCTGGGACACTTTCTGGGACACAGGGCCAGGATGCTTTTGCAGGGCCGAGACCTTTTCTAGGACACAGGGCCAGGAGGCTTTCACAGGGCCGGGAGCCTTTCTAGGACACCGGGCCAGGATGCTTTTACAGGGCCGCGACCTTTTCTGAGACACATGGCCAGGATGCTTCCGCAGGGCCGGGAGCTTGCCTTGGACACAGGGCCTGGATGCTTCCGCAGGGCCGGGTCCCCTCCTTGGACACAGGGCCAGGAACATTTTAGAGGGCCGGGACCGTTTCTGGGACACAGGGCCAGGATGCTTTTGCAGGGCTAGGACCCTTCCTTGGACACAGGGCCACGATGCTTCTGCAGTGCCGGGACCGTTTCTAGGACACAGGGCCAGGATGCTTTCGCAGGGCCGTGACCCTTTCTAGGACACAGGGACAGGTTGCTTTCGCAGGGCCAGGCCCCTTTCTAGGACGCTTGGCCAGGATGCTTTCGCATGGCTGGGACCCTCTCTAGGACACAGGGCCCAGATGCTTTCGCAGGACGGGGACCCTTACTTGGATTCAGGGCCAGGATGCTTTCACAGGGCCGGGACCCTTCCTTGGACACAGGACCAGGATGCTTTCAGAGGGCCGTCACCCTTTCTAGGACACTTGGCCAGGATGCTTTCGCATGGCCGGGACCCTTTCTAGGACACAGGGCCCGGATGCTTTCGCAGGGCCAGGACCCTTTCTAGGACACAGGGCCAGGATGCTTTCACAGGTCAGGGACACTTTCTAGGACAGTGCCAGGATGCTTTCGCAGGGCCGGGACCCTTCCTTGGACACAGGGCCAGGATGCTTCTGCAGGGCCGGGACCGTTTCTAGGACACAGGGCCAGGATGTTTTCGTAGGGCCGGGACCCTTCCTTGGACAGAGCCAGGATGATTTCACAGGTCAGGGACACTTTCTAGGACAGTGCCAGGATGCTTTTGCAGGGCCGGGACCCTTCCTTGGACACAGGGCCAGGATGCTTCTGCAGGGCCGGGACCGATTCTAGGACACAGGGCCAAGATGCTTTGGCAGGGCCGTGACCCATTCTAGCACACAGGGCCAGGATGCTTTCGCAGGGCCAGGACCCTTTCTAGGACACAGGGACAGGATGCTTTCGCATGGCCATGACCCTTTCTAGGATAGGGCCAGGATGCTTTCGCAGGGCCAGGACCCTTTCTAGGACGCAGATCCAGGAGGCTATCGCAGGGCGGTGACCCTTTCTAGGACACTTGGCCAGGATGCTTTCGCATGGCCGGGACCCTCTCTAGGACACAGGGCCCGGATGCTTTCGCAGGACGGGGACCCTTACTTGGACTCAGGTCCAGGATGCTCTCACAGGGCCGGGACCCTTGGACACAGGACCAGGATGCTTTCCGAGGGCCGTCACCCTTCCTTGGACACAGGGCCAGGATGCTTTCGCAGGGCCAGGACCCTTTCTAGGACACAGGGCCAAGATGCTTTCGCAGGGCCAGGACCCTTTCTAGGACACAGGGACAGGATGCTTTCGCAGGGCCATGACCCTTTCTAGGACAGGGCCCGGATGCTTTCGGAGGGCCATGAGTCTTTCTAGGACACAGGGCCCGGATGGTTTCGCAGGGCCGGGACACTTCCTTGGACACAGGGACAGGATGCTTTCGCAGGGCCATGACCCTTTCTAGGACAGGGCCCGAATGATTTCGCAGGGCCGTGAGTCTTTCTACGACACAAGGCCAGGATGCTTTCGCATGGCCGGGACCCTTATAGGACACAGGACCAGGATGCTTTCGCAGGACTGGGACCCATCCTTGGACACAGGGCCAGGAGGCTATCGGAGGTCCGGAACTCTTCCTTGGACACAGGGCCAGGATGCTTTCACAGAGCCGGGACCCTTTCTAGGGCACAGGGCCAGAATGCTTTTGTAGGGCCGGGACCCATCCTTGGACACAGGGCCAGAATGCTTTCGCAGGGCCGGGACCCTTCCTTGGACACAGGGCGAGGATGCTGCTGCAGGGCCGGGACCGTTTCTAGGACACAGGGCCAGGATGCTTTCGCTGAGCCGGGACCCGTTCTAGGACATAGGGCCAGGATGCTTTCTCAGGGCTGTGACCCTTTCTAGGACAGGGCCCGGATGCTTTCGCAGGGCCGTGAGTCTTTCTAGGACACAAGGCCAGGATGCTTTCGCAGGGCAGGGACCCGTTCTAGGACACAGGGCCAGGATGCTTTCGCACGGCAGGGACACTTTCTAGGACAGTGCCAGGATTCTTTCGCAGGACCGCGACCCTTTCTAGGACACAGGGCCAGGATGCTTTCACAGGTCTGGGACCCTTTGTAGGAGATAGGACCAGGATGCTTTCACAGGGCTGGGACCCTTTCTAGGACACAGGGCCTGGAGGCTTTCGCAGGGCCATGAGCCTTTCTAGGACACAGGGCCAGGATGCATTCACAGGGCCGGGAAGATTCCTTGGACACAGGGCCAGGATGCTTTCGCAGGGCCTTGACCCTTTCTAGGACACAGGTCCAGGATGCTTTCACAGGGCTGGGACACTTTCTGGGACACGGGGCAAGGATGCTTTTGCAGGGCCGGGACCTTTTCTAGGACACAGGGCCAGGAGGCTTTCACAGGGCCGGGAGCCTTTCTAGGACACAGGGCCCGGAGGCTTTCGCAGGGCAATGACCCTTTCTAGGACACAGGGCCAGGATGCTTTTACAGGGACACGACCTTTTCTGGGACTCATGGCCAGGATGCTTCCGCAGGGCCGGGAGCTTGCCTTAGACACAGGGCCTGGATGCTTCCGCAGGGCCGGGTCCCCTCCTTGGACACAGGACTAGGAACATTTTACAGGGCCGGGACCGTTTCTGGGACACAGGGCCAGGATGCTTTCGCAGGGCCGGGACTGTTTCTAGGACACAGGGCCAGGATGCTTCCGCAGGGCCGGGACCCTTTCTAGGAGACAGGGCCAGGATGTTTTCACTGGGCTAGGACCCTTTGTATGACACAGGACCAGGATGTTTTCGCAGGGCTGGGACCCTTTCTAGGACACAGGGCCAGGATGCTTTCACAGGGCTGGGACACTTTCTGGGACACAGGGCCAGGATGCTTTTGCAGGGCCGAGACCTTTTCTAGGACACAGGGCCAGGAGGCTTTCACAGGGCCGGGAGCCTTTCTAGGACACCGGGCCAGGATGCTTTTACAGGGCCGCGACCTTTTCTGAGACACATGGCCAGGATGCTTCCGCAGGGCCGGGAGCTTGCCTTGGACACAGGGCCTGGATGCTTCCGCAGGGCCGGGTCCCCTCCTTGGACACAGGGCCAGGAACATTTTAGAGGGCCGGGACCGTTTCTGGGACACAGGGCCAGGATGCTTTTGCAGGGCTAGGACCCTTCCTTGGACACAGGGCCACGATGCTTCTGCAGTGCCGGGACCGTTTCTAGGACACAGGGCCAGGATGCTTTCGCAGGGCCGTGACCCTTTCTAGGACACAGGGACAGGTTGCTTTCGCAGGGCCAGGCCCCTTTCTAGGACGCTTGGCCAGGATGCTTTCGCATGGCTGGGACCCTCTCTAGGACACAGGGCCCAGATGCTTTCGCAGGACGGGGACCCTTACTTGGATTCAGGGCCAGGATGCTTTCACAGGGCCGGGACCCTTCCTTGGACACAGGACCAGGATGCTTTCAGAGGGCCGTGACCCATTCTAGGACACTTGGCCAGGATGCTTTCGCATGGCCGGGACCCTTTCTAGGACACAGGGCCCGGATGCTTTCGCAGGGCCAGGACCCTTTCTAGGACACAGGGCCAGGATGCTTTCACAGGTCAGGGACACTTTCTAGGACAGTGCCAGGATGCTTTCGCAGGGCCGGGACCCTTCCTTGGACACAGGGCCAGGATGCTTCTGCAGGGCCGGGACCGTTTCTAGGACACAGGGCCAGGATGTTTTCGTAGGGCCGGGACCCTTCCTTGGACAGAGCCAGGATGATTTCACAGGTCAGGGACACTTTCTAGGACAGTGCCAGGATGCTTTTGCAGGGCCGGGACCCTTCCTTGGACACAGGGCCAGGATGCTTCTGCAGGGCCGGGACCGATTCTAGGACACAGGGCCAAGATGCTTTGGCAGGGCCGTGACCCATTCTAGCACACAGGGCCAGGATGCTTTCGCAGGGCCAGGACCCTTTCTAGGACACAGGGACAGGATGCTTTCGCATGGCCATGACCCTTTCTAGGATAGGGCCAGGATGCTTTCGCAGGGCCAGGACCCTTTCTAGGACGCAGATCCAGGAGGCTATCGCAGGGCGGTGACCCTTTCTAGGACACTTGGCCAGGATGCTTTCGCATGGCCGGGACCCTCTCTAGGACACAGGGCCCGGATGCTTTCGCAGGACGGGGACCCTTACTTGGACTCAGGTCCAGGATGCTCTCACAGGGCCGGGACCCTTGGACACAGGACCAGGATGCTTTCCGAGGGCCGTCACCCTTCCTTGGACACAGGGCCAGGATGCTTTCGCAGGGCCAGGACCCTTTCTAGGACACAGGGCCAAGATGCTTTCGCAGGGCCAGGACCCTTTCTAGGACACAGGGACAGGATGCTTTTGCAGGGCCATGACCCTTTCTAGGACAGGGCCCGGATGCTTTCGGAGGGCCATGAGTCTTTCTAGGACACAGGGCCCGGATGGTTTCGCAGGGCCGGGACACTTCCTTGGACACAGGGACAGGATGCTTTCGCAGGGCCATGACCCTTTCTAGGACAGGGCCCGAATGATTTCGCAGGGCCGTGAGTCTTTCTACGACACAAGGCCAGGATGCTTTCGCAGGGCAGGGACCCGTTCTAGGACACAGGGCCAGGATGCTTTCGCACGGCAGGGACACTTTCTAGGACAGTGCCAGGATTCTTTCGCAGGACCGCGACCCTTTCTAGGACACAGGGCCAGGATGCTTTCACAGGTCTGGGACCCTTTGTAGGAGATAGGACCAGGATGCTTTCACAGGGCTGGGACCCTTTCTAGGACACAGGGCCTGGAGGCTTTCGCAGGGCCATGAGCCTTTCTAGGACACAGGGCCAGGATGCATTCACAGGGCCGGGAAGATTCCTTGGACACAGGGCCAGGATGCTTTCGCAGGGCCTTGACCCTTTCTAGGACACAGGTCCAGGATGCTTTCACAGGGCTGGGACACTTTCTGGGACACGGGGCAAGGATGCTTTTGCAGGGCCGGGACCTTTTCTAGGACACAGGGCCAGGAGGCTTTCACAGGGCCGGGAGCCTTTCTAGGACACAGGGCCCGGAGGCTTTCGCAGGGCAATGACCCTTTCTAGGACACAGGGCCAGGATGCTTTTACAGGGACACGACCTTTTCTGGGACTCATGGCCAGGATGCTTCCGCAGGGCCGGGAGCTTGCCTTAGACACAGGGCCTGGATGCTTCCGCAGGGCCGGGTCCCCTCCTTGGACACAGGACTAGGAACATTTTACAGGGCCGGGACCGTTTCTGGGACACAGGGCCAGGATGCTTTCGCAGGGCCGGGACTGTTTCTAGGACACAGGGCCAGGATGCTTCCGCAGGGCCGGGACCCTTTCTAGGAGACAGGGCCAGGATGTTTTCACTGGGCTAGGACCCTTTGTATGACACAGGACCAGGATGTTTTCGCAGGGCTGGGACCCTTTCTAGGACACAGGGCCAGGATGCTTTCACAGGGCTGGGACACTTTCTGGGACACAGGGCCAGGATGCTTTTGCAGGGCCGAGACCTTTTCTAGGACACAGGGCCAGGAGGCTTTCACAGGGCCGGGAGCCTTTCTAGGACACCGGGCCAGGATGCTTTTACAGGGCCGCGACCTTTTCTGAGACACATGGCCAGGATGCTTCCGCAGGGCCGGGAGCTTGCCTTGGACACAGGGCCTGGATGCTTCCGCAGGGCCGGGTCCCCTCCTTGGACACAGGGCCAGGAACATTTTAGAGGGCCGGGACCGTTTCTGGGACACAGGGCCAGGATGCTTTTGCAGGGCTAGGACCCTTCCTTGGACACAGGGCCACGATGCTTCTGCAGTGCCGGGACCGTTTCTAGGACACAGGGCCAGGATGCTTTCGCAGGGCCGTGACCCTTTCTAGGACACAGGGACAGGTTGCTTTCGCAGGGCCAGGCCCCTTTCTAGGACGCTTGGCCAGGATGCTTTCGCATGGCTGGGACCCTCTCTAGGACACAGGGCCCAGATGCTTTCGCAGGACGGGGACCCTTACTTGGATTCAGGGCCAGGATGCTTTCACAGGGCCAGGACCCTTTCTAGGACACAGGGCCAGGATGCTTTCACAGGTCAGGGACACTTTCTAGGACAGTGCCAGGATGCTTTCGCAGGGACGGGACCCTTCCTTGGACACAGGGCCAGGATGCTTCTGCAGGGCCGGGACCGTTTCTAGGACACAGGGCCAGGATGTTTTCGTAGGGCCGGGACCCTTCCTTGGACAGAGCCAGGATGATTTCACAGGTCAGGGACACTTTCTAGGACAGTGCCAGGATGCTTTTGCAGGGCCGGGACCCTTCCTTGGACACAGGGCCAGGATGCTTCTGCAGGGCCGGGACCGATTCTAGGACACAGGGCCAAGATGCTTTGGCAGGGCCGTGACCCATTCTAGCACACAGGGCCAGGATGCTTTCGCAGGGCCAGGACCCTTTCTAGGACACAGGGACAGGATGCTTTCGCATGGCCATGACCCTTTATAGGATAGGGCCAGGATGCTTTCGCAGGGCCAGGACCCTTTCTAGGACGCAGATCCAGGAGGCTATCGCAGGGCGGTGACCCTTTCTAGGACACTTGGCCAGGATGCTTTCGCATGGCCGGGACCCTCTCTAGGACACAGGGCCCGGATGCTTTCGCAGGACGGGGACCCTTACTTGGACTCAGGTCCAGGATGCTCTCACAGGGTCGGGACCCTTGGACACAGGACCAGGATGCTTTCCGAGGGCCGTCACCCTTCCTTGGACACAGGGCCAGGATGCTTTCGCAGGGCCAGGACCCTTTCTAGGACACAGGGCCAAGATGCTTTCGCAGGGCCAGGACCCTTTCTAGGACACAGGGACAGGATGCTTTCGCAGGGCCATGACCCTTTCTAGGACAGGGCCCGGATGCTTTCGGAGGGCCATGAGTCTTTCTAGGACACAGGGCCCGGATGGTTTCGCAGGGCCGGGACACTTCCTTGGACACAGGGACAGGATGCTTTCGCAGGGCCATGACCCTTTCTAGGACAGGGCCCGAATGATTTCGCAGGGCCGTGAGTCTTTCTACGACACAAGGCCAGGATGCTTTCGCAGGGCAGGGACCCGTTCTAGGACACAGGACCAGGATGCTTTCGCAGGACTGGGACCCATCCTTGGACACAGGGCCAGGAGGCTATCGGAGGTCCGGGACTCTTCCTTGGACACAGGGCCAGGATGCTTTCACAGAGCCGGGACCCTTTCTAGGGCACAGGGCCAGAATGCTTTTGTAGGGCCGGGACCCATCCTTGGACACAGGGCCAGAATGCTTTCGCAGGGCCGGGACCCTTCCTTGGACACAGGGCGAGGATGCTGCTGCAGGGCCGGGACCGTTTCTAGGACACAGGGCCAGGATGCTTTCGCTGAGCCGGGACCCGTTCTAGGACATAGGGCCAGGATGCTTTCTCAGGGCTGTGACCCTTTCTAGGACAGGGCCCGGATGCTTTCGCAGGGCCGTGAGTCTTTCTAGGACACAAGGCCAGGATGCTTTCGCAGGGCAGGGACCCGTTCTAGGACACAGGGCCAGGATGCTTTCGCACGGCAGGGACACTTTCTAGGACAGTGCCAGGATTCTTTCGCAGGACCGCGACCCTTTCTAGGACACAGGGCCAGGATGCTTTCACAGGTCTGGGACCCTTTGTAGGAGATAGGACCAGGATGCTTTCACAGGGCTGGGACCCTTTCTAGGACACAGGGCCTGGAGGCTTTCGCAGGGCCATGAGCCTTTCTAGGACACAGGGCCAGGATGCATTCACAGGGCCGGGAAGATTCCTTGGACACAGGGCCAGGATGCTTTCGCAGGGCCTTGACCCTTTCTAGGACACAGGTCCAGGATGCTTTCACAGGGCTGGGACACTTTCTGGGACACGGGGCAAGGATGCTTTTGCAGGGCCGGGACCTTTTCTAGGACACAGGGCCAGGAGGCTTTCACAGGGCCGGGAGCCTTTCTAGGACACAGGGCCCGGAGGCTTTCGCAGGGCAATGACCCTTTCTAGGACACAGGGCCAGGATGCTTTTACAGGGACACGACCTTTTCTGGGACTCATGGCCAGGATGCTTCCGCAGGGCCGGGAGCTTGCCTTAGACACAGGGCCTGGATGCTTCCGCAGGGCCGGGTCCCCTCCTTGGACACAGGACTAGGAACATTTTACAGGGCCGGGACCGTTTCTGGGACACAGGGCCAGGATGCTTTCGCAGGGCCGGGACTGTTTCTAGGACACAGGGCCAGGATGCTTCCGCAGGGCCGGGACCCTTTCTAGGAGACAGGGCCAGGATGTTTTCACTGGGCTAGGACCCTTTGTATGACACAGGACCAGGATGTTTTCGCAGGGCTGGGACCCTTTCTAGGACACAGGGCCAGGATGCTTTCACAGGGCTGGGACACTTTCTGGGACACAGGGCCAGGATGCTTTTGCAGGGCCGAGACCTTTTCTAGGACACAGGGCCAGGAGGCTTTCACAGGGCCGGGAGCCTTTCTAGGACACCGGGCCAGGATGCTTTTACAGGGCCGCGACCTTTTCTGAGACACATGGCCAGGATGCTTCCGCAGGGCCGGGAGCTTGCCTTGGACACAGGGCCTGGATGCTTCCGCAGGGCCGGGTCCCCTCCTTGGACACAGGGCCAGGAACATTTTAGAGGGCCGGGACCGTTTCTGGGACACAGGGCCAGGATGCTTTTGCAGGGCTAGGACCCTTCCTTGGACACAGGGCCACGATGCTTCTGCAGTGCCGGGACCGTTTCTAGGACACAGGGCCAGGATGCTTTCGCAGGGCCGTGACCCTTTCTAGGACACAGGGACAGGTTGCTTTCGCAGGGCCAGGCCCCTTTCTAGGACGCTTGGCCAGGATGCTTTCGCATGGCTGGGACCCTCTCTAGGACACAGGGCCCAGATGCTTTCGCAGGACGGGGACCCTTACTTGGATTCAGGGCCAGGATGCTTTCACAGGGCCGGGACCCTTCCTTGGACACAGGACCAGGATGCTTTCAGAGGGCCGTCACCCTTTCTAGGACACTTGGCCAGGATGCTTTCGCATGGCCGGGACCCTTTCTAGGACACAGGGCCCGGATGCTTTCGCAGGGCCAGGACCCTTTCTAGGACACAGGGCCAGGATGCTTTCACAGGTCAGGGACACTTTCTAGGACAGTGCCAGGATGCTTTCGCAGGGCCGGGACCCTTCCTTGGACACAGGGCCAGGATGCTTCTGCAGGGCCGGGACCGTTTCTAGGACACAGGGCCAGGATGTTTTCGTAGGGCCGGGACCCTTCCTTGGACAGAGCCAGGATGATTTCACAGGTCAGGGACACTTTCTAGGACAGTGCCAGGATGCTTTTGCAGGGCCGGGACCCTTCCTTGGACACAGGGCCAGGATGCTTCTGCAGGGCCGGGACCGATTCTAGGACACAGGGCCAAGATGCTTTGGCAGGGCCGTGACCCATTCTAGCACACAGGGCCAGGATGCTTTCGCAGGGCCAGGACCCTTTCTAGGACACAGGGACAGGATGCTTTCGCATGGCCATGACCCTTTCTAGGATAGGGCCAGGATGCTTTCGCAGGGCCAGGACCCTTTCTAGGACGCAGATCCAGGAGGCTATCGCAGGGCGGTGACCCTTTCTAGGACACTTGGCCAGGATGCTTTCGCATGGCCGGGACCCTCTCTAGGACACAGGGCCCGGATGCTTTCGCAGGACGGGGACCCTTACTTGGACTCAGGTCCAGGATGCTCTCACAGGGCCGGGACCCTTGGACACAGGACCAGGATGCTTTCCGAGGGCCGTCACCCTTCCTTGGACACAGGGCCAGGATGCTTTCGCAGGGCCAGGACCCTTTCTAGGACACAGGGCCAAGATGCTTTCGCAGGGCCAGGACCCTTTCTAGGACACAGGGACAGGATGCTTTCGCAGGGCCATGACCCTTTCTAGGACAGGGCCCGGATGCTTTCGGAGGGCCATGAGTCTTTCTAGGACACAGGGCCCGGATGGTTTCGCAGGGCCGGGACACTTCCTTGGACACAGGGACAGGATGCTTTCGCAGGGCCATGACCCTTTCTAGGACAGGGCCCGAATGATTTCGCAGGGCCGTGAGTCTTTCTACGACACAAGGCCAGGATGCTTTCGCAGGGCAGGGACCCGTTCTAGGACACAGGGCCAGGATGCTTTCGCACGGCAGGGACACTTTCTAGGACAGTGCCAGGATTCTTTCGCAGGACCGCGACCCTTTCTAGGACACAGGGCCAGGATGCTTTCACAGGTCTGGGACCCTTTGTAGGAGATAGGACCAGGATGCTTTCACAGGGCTGGGACCCTTTCTAGGACACAGGGCCTGGAGGCTTTCGCAGGGCCATGAGCCTTTCTAGGACACAGGGCCAGGATGCATTCACAGGGCCGGGAAGATTCCTTGGACACAGGGCCAGGATGCTTTCGCAGGGCCTTGACCCTTTCTAGGACACAGGTCCAGGATGCTTTCACAGGGCTGGGACACTTTCTGGGACACGGGGCAAGGATGCTTTTGCAGGGCCGGGACCTTTTCTAGGACACAGGGCCAGGAGGCTTTCACAGGGCCGGGAGCCTTTCTAGGACACAGGGCCCGGAGGCTTTCGCAGGGCAATGACCCTTTCTAGGACACAGGGCCAGGATGCTTTTACAGGGACACGACCTTTTCTGGGACTCATGGCCAGGATGCTTCCGCAGGGCCGGGAGCTTGCCTTAGACACAGGGCCTGGATGCTTCCGCAGGGCCGGGTCCCCTCCTTGGACACAGGACTAGGAACATTTTACAGGGCCGGGACCGTTTCTGGGACACAGGGCCAGGATGCTTTCGCAGGGCCGGGACTGTTTCTAGGACACAGGGCCAGGATGCTTCCGCAGGGCCGGGACCCTTTCTAGGAGACAGGGCCAGGATGTTTTCACTGGGCTAGGACCCTTTGTATGACACAGGACCAGGATGTTTTCGCAGGGCTGGGACCCTTTCTAGGACACAGGGCCAGGATGCTTTCACAGGGCTGGGACACTTTCTGGGACACAGGGCCAGGATGCTTTTGCAGGGCCGAGACCTTTTCTAGGACACAGGGCCAGGAGGCTTTCACAGGGCCGGGAGCCTTTCTAGGACACCGGGCCAGGATGCTTTTACAGGGCCGCGACCTTTTCTGAGACACATGGCCAGGATGCTTCCGCAGGGCCGGGAGCTTGCCTTGGACACAGGGCCTGGATGCTTCCGCAGGGCCGGGTCCCCTCCTTGGACACAGGGCCAGGAACATTTTAGAGGGCCGGGACCGTTTCTGGGACACAGGGCCAGGATGCTTTTGCAGGGCTAGGACCCTTCCTTGGACACAGGGCCACGATGCTTCTGCAGTGCCGGGACCGTTTCTAGGACACAGGGCCAGGATGCTTTCGCAGGGCCGTGACCCTTTCTAGGACACAGGGACAGGTTGCTTTCGCAGGGCCAGGCCCCTTTCTAGGACGCTTGGCCAGGATGCTTTCGCATGGCTGGGACCCTCTCTAGGACACAGGGCCCAGATGCTTTCGCAGGACGGGGACCCTTACTTGTATTCAGGGCCAGGATGCTTTCACAGGGCCGGGACCCTTCCTTGGACACAGGACCAGGATGCTTTCAGAGGGCCGTGACCCATTCTAGGACACTTGGCCAGGATGCTTTCGCATGGCCGGGACCCTTTCTAGGACACAGGGCCCGGATGCTTTCGCAGGGCCAGGACCCTTTCTAGGACACAGGGCCAGGATGCTTTCACAGGTCAGGGACACTTTCTAGGACAGTGCCAGGATGCTTTCGCAGGGCCGGGACCCTTCCTTGGACACAGGGCCAGGATGCTTCTGCAGGGCCGGGACCGTTTCTAGGACACAGGGCCAGGATGTTTTCGTAGGGCCGGGACCCTTCCTTGGACAGAGCCAGGATGATTTCACAGGTCAGGGACACTTTCTAGGACAGTGCCAGGATGCTTTTGCAGGGCCGGGACCCTTCCTTGGACACAGGGCCAGGATGCTTCTGCAGGGCCGGGACCGATTCTAGGACACAGGGCCAAGATGCTTTGGCAGGGCCGTGACCCATTCTAGCACACAGGGCCAGGATGCTTTCGCAGGGCCAGGACCCTTTCTAGGACACAGGGACAGGATGCTTTCGCATGGCCATGACCCTTTCTAGGATAGGGCCAGGATGCTTTCGCAGGGCCAGGACCCTTTCTAGGACGCAGATCCAGGAGGCTATCGCAGGGCGGTGACCCTTTCTAGGACACTTGGCCAGGATGCTTTCGCATGGCCGGGACCCTCTCTAGGACACAGGGCCCGGATGCTTTCGCAGGACGGGGACCCTTACTTGGACTCAGGTCCAGGATGCTCTCACAGGGCCGGGACCCTTGGACACAGGACCAGGATGCTTTCCGAGGGCCGTCACCCTTCCTTGGACACAGGGCCAGGATGCTTTCGCAGGGCCAGGACCCTTTCTAGGACACAGGGCCAAGATGCTTTCGCAGGGCCAGGACCCTTTCTAGGACACAGGGACAGGATGCTTTCGCAGGGCCATGACCCTTTCTAGGACAGGGCCCGGATGCTTTCGGAGGGCCATGAGTCTTTCTAGGACACAGGGCCCGGATGGTTTCGCAGGGCCGGGACACTTCCTTGGACACAGGGACAGGATGCTTTCGCAGGGCCATGACCCTTTCTAGGACAGGGCCCGAATGATTTCGCAGGGCCGTGAGTCTTTCTACGACACAAGGCCAGGATGCTTTCGCAGGGCAGGGACCCGTTCTAGGACACAGGGCCAGGATGCTTTCGCACGGCAGGGACACTTTCTAGGACAGTGCCAGGATTCTTTCGCAGGACCGCGACCCTTTCTAGGACACAGGGCCAGGATGCTTTCACAGGTCTGGGACCCTTTGTAGGAGATAGGACCAGGATGCTTTCACAGGGCTGGGACCCTTTCTAGGACACAGGGCCTGGAGGCTTTCGCAGGGCCATGAGCCTTTCTAGGACACAGGGCCAGGATGCATTCACAGGGCCGGGAAGATTCCTTGGACACAGGGCCAGGATGCTTTCGCAGGGCCTTGACCCTTTCTAGGACACAGGTCCAGGATGCTTTCACAGGGCTGGGACACTTTCTGGGACACGGGGCAAGGATGCTTTTGCAGGGCCGGGACCTTTTCTAGGACACAGGGCCAGGAGGCTTTCACAGGGCCGGGAGCCTTTCTAGGACACAGGGCCCGGAGGCTTTCGCAGGGCAATGACCCTTTCTAGGACACAGGGCCAGGATGCTTTTACAGGGACACGACCTTTTCTGGGACTCATGGCCAGGATGCTTCCGCAGGGCCGGGAGCTTGCCTTAGACACAGGGCCTGGATGCTTCCGCAGGGCCGGGTCCCCTCCTTGGACACAGGACTAGGAACATTTTACAGGGCCGGGACCGTTTCTGGGACACAGGGCCAGGATGCTTTCGCAGGGCCGGGACTGTTTCTAGGACACAGGGCCAGGATGCTTCCGCAGGGCCGGGACCCTTTCTAGGAGACAGGGCCAGGATGTTTTCACTGGGCTAGGACCCTTTGTATGACACAGGACCAGGATGTTTTCGCAGGGCTGGGACCCTTTCTAGGACACAGGGCCAGGATGCTTTCACAGGGCTGGGACACTTTCTGGGACACAGGGCCAGGATGCTTTTGCAGGGCCGAGACCTTTTCTAGGACACAGGGCCAGGAGGCTTTCACAGGGCCGGGAGCCTTTCTAGGACACCGGGCCAGGATGCTTTTACAGGGCCGCGACCTTTTCTGAGACACATGGCCAGGATGCTTCCGCAGGGCCGGGAGCTTGCCTTGGACACAGGGCCTGGATGCTTCCGCAGGGCCGGGTCCCCTCCTTGGACACAGGGCCAGGAACATTTTAGAGGGCCGGGACCGTTTCTGGGACACAGGGCCAGGATGCTTTTGCAGGGCTAGGACCCTTCCTTGGACACAGGGCCACGATGCTTCTGCAGTGCCGGGACCGTTTCTAGGACACAGGGCCAGGATGCTTTCGCAGGGCCGTGACCCTTTCTAGGACACAGGGACAGGTTGCTTTCGCAGGGCCAGGCCCCTTTCTAGGACGCTTGGCCAGGATGCTTTCGCATGGCTGGGACCCTCTCTAGGACACAGGGCCCAGATGCTTTCGCAGGACGGGGACCCTTACTTGGATTCAGGGCCAGGATGCTTTCACAGGGCCGGGACCCTTCCTTGGACACAGGACCAGGATGCTTTCAGAGGGCCGTGACCCATTCTAGGACACTTGGCC
This sequence comes from Hypanus sabinus, assembly GCF_030144855.1. Lineage (NCBI taxonomy): Eukaryota > Metazoa > Chordata > Chondrichthyes > Myliobatiformes > Dasyatidae > Hypanus > Hypanus sabinus. Next base: position 70,387,541 of record NC_082718.1, on the reverse strand, counting down.
AGGATGCTTTCGCATGGCCGGGACCCTTTCTAGGACACAGGGCCCGGATGCTTTCGCAGGGCCAGGACCCTTTCTAGGACACAGGGCCAGGATGCTTTCACAGGTCAGGGACACTTTCTAGGACAGTGCCAGGATGCTTTCGCAGGGCCGGGACCCTTCCTTGGACACAGGGCCAGGATGCTTCTGCAGGGCCGGGACCGTTTCTAGGACACAGGGCCAGGATGTTTTCGTAGGGCCGGGACCCTTCCTTGGACAGAGCCAGGATGATTTCACAGGTCAGGGACACTTTCTAGGACAGTGCCAGGATGCTTTTGCAGGGCCGGGACCCTTCCTTGGACACAGGGCCAGGATGCTTCTGCAGGGCCGGGACCGATTCTAGGACACAGGGCCAAGATGCTTTGGCAGGGCCGTGACCCATTCTAGCACACAGGGCCAGGATGCTTTCGCAGGGCCAGGACCCTTTCTAGGACACAGGGACAGGATGCTTTCGCATGGCCATGACCCTTTATAGGATAGGGCCAGGATGCTTTCGCAGGGCCAGGACCCTTTCTAGGACGCAGATCCAGGAGGCTATCGCAGGGCGGTGACCCTTTCTAGGACACTTGGCCAGGATGCTTTCGCATGGCCGGGACCCTCTCTAGGACACAGGGCCCGGATGCTTTCGCAGGACGGGGACCCTTACTTGGACTCAGGTCCAGGATGCTCTCACAGGGTCGGGACCCTTGGACACAGGACCAGGATGCTTTCCGAGGGCCGTCACCCTTCCTTGGACACAGGGCCAGGATGCTTTCGCAGGGCCAGGACCCTTTCTAGGACACAGGGCCAAGATGCTTTCGCAGGGCCAGGACCCTTTCTAGGACACAGGGACAGGATGCTTTCGCAGGGCCATGACCCTTTCTAGGACAGGGCCCGGATGCTTTCGGAGGGCCATGAGTCTTTCTAGGACACAGGGCCCGGATGGTTTCGCAGGGCCGGGACACTTCCTTGGACACAGGGACAGGATGCTTTCGCAGGGCCATGACCCTTTCTAGGACAGGGCCCGAATGATTTCGCAGGGCCGTGAGTCTTTCTACGACACAAGGCCAGGATGCTTTCGCAGGGCAGGGACCCGTTCTAGGACACAGGACCAGGATGCTTTCGCAGGACTGGGACCCATCCTTGGACACAGGGCCAGGAGGCTATCGGAGGTCCGGGACTCTTCCTTGGACACAGGGCCAGGATGCTTTCACAGAGCCGGGACCCTTTCTAGGGCACAGGGCCAGAATGCTTTTGTAGGGCCGGGACCCATCCTTGGACACAGGGCCAGAATGCTTTCGCAGGGCCGGGACCCTTCCTTGGACACAGGGCGAGGATGCTGCTGCAGGGCCGGGACCGTTTCTAGGACACAGGGCCAGGATGCTTTCGCTGAGCCGGGACCCGTTCTAGGACATAGGGCCAGGATGCTTTCTCAGGGCTGTGACCCTTTCTAGGACAGGGCCCGGATGCTTTCGCAGGGCCGTGAGTCTTTCTAGGACACAAGGCCAGGATGCTTTCGCAGGGCAGGGACCCGTTCTAGGACACAGGGCCAGGATGCTTTCGCACGGCAGGGACACTTTCTAGGACAGTGCCAGGATTCTTTCGCAGGACCGCGACCCTTTCTAGGACACAGGGCCAGGATGCTTTCACAGGTCTGGGACCCTTTGTAGGAGATAGGACCAGGATGCTTTCACAGGGCTGGGACCCTTTCTAGGACACAGGGCCTGGAGGCTTTCGCAGGGCCATGAGCCTTTCTAGGACACAGGGCCAGGATGCATTCACAGGGCCGGGAAGATTCCTTGGACACAGGGCCAGGATGCTTTCGCAGGGCCTTGACCCTTTCTAGGACACAGGTCCAGGATGCTTTCACAGGGCTGGGACACTTTCTGGGACACGGGGCAAGGATGCTTTTGCAGGGCCGGGACCTTTTCTAGGACACAGGGCCAGGAGGCTTTCACAGGGCCGGGAGCCTTTCTAGGACACAGGGCCCGGAGGCTTTCGCAGGGCAATGACCCTTTCTAGGACACAGGGCCAGGATGCTTTTACAGGGACACGACCTTTTCTGGGACTCATGGCCAGGATGCTTCCGCAGGGCCGGGAGCTTGCCTTAGACACAGGGCCTGGATGCTTCCGCAGGGCCGGGTCCCCTCCTTGGACACAGGACTAGGAACATTTTACAGGGCCGGGACCGTTTCTGGGACACAGGGCCAGGATGCTTTCGCAGGGCCGGGACTGTTTCTAGGACACAGGGCCAGGATGCTTCCGCAGGGCCGGGACCCTTTCTAGGAGACAGGGCCAGGATGTTTTCACTGGGCTAGGACCCTTTGTATGACACAGGACCAGGATGTTTTCGCAGGGCTGGGACCCTTTCTAGGACACAGGGCCAGGATGCTTTCACAGGGCTGGGACACTTTCTGGGACACAGGGCCAGGATGCTTTTGCAGGGCCGAGACCTTTTCTAGGACACAGGGCCAGGAGGCTTTCACAGGGCCGGGAGCCTTTCTAGGACACCGGGCCAGGATGCTTTTACAGGGCCGCGACCTTTTCTGAGACACATGGCCAGGATGCTTCCGCAGGGCCGGGAGCTTGCCTTGGACACAGGGCCTGGATGCTTCCGCAGGGCCGGGTCCCCTCCTTGGACACAGGGCCAGGAACATTTTAGAGGGCCGGGACCGTTTCTGGGACACAGGGCCAGGATGCTTTTGCAGGGCTAGGACCCTTCCTTGGACACAGGGCCACGATGCTTCTGCAGTGCCGGGACCGTTTCTAGGACACAGGGCCAGGATGCTTTCGCAGGGCCGTGACCCTTTCTAGGACACAGGGACAGGTTGCTTTCGCAGGGCCAGGCCCCTTTCTAGGACGCTTGGCCAGGATGCTTTCGCATGGCTGGGACCCTCTCTAGGACACAGGGCCCAGATGCTTTCGCAGGACGGGGACCCTTACTTGGATTCAGGGCCAGGATGCTTTCACAGGGCCGGGACCCTTCCTTGGACACAGGACCAGGATGCTTTCAGAGGGCCGTCACCCTTTCTAGGACACTTGGCCAGGATGCTTTCGCATGGCCGGGACCCTTTCTAGGACACAGGGCCCGGATGCTTTCGCAGGGCCAGGACCCTTTCTAGGACACAGGGCCAGGATGCTTTCACAGGTCAGGGACACTTTCTAGGACAGTGCCAGGATGCTTTCGCAGGGCCGGGACCCTTCCTTGGACACAGGGCCAGGATGCTTCTGCAGGGCCGGGACCGTTTCTAGGACACAGGGCCAGGATGTTTTCGTAGGGCCGGGACCCTTCCTTGGACAGAGCCAGGATGATTTCACAGGTCAGGGACACTTTCTAGGACAGTGCCAGGATGCTTTTGCAGGGCCGGGACCCTTCCTTGGACACAGGGCCAGGATGCTTCTGCAGGGCCGGGACCGATTCTAGGACACAGGGCCAGGATGCTTTGGCAGGGCCGTGACCCATTCTAGCACACAGGGCCAGGATGCTTTCGCAGGGCCAGGACCCTTTCTAGGACACAGGGACAGGATGCTTTCGCATGGCCATGACCCTTTCTAGGATAGGGCCAGGATGCTTTCGCAGGGCCAGGACCCTTTCTAGGACGCAGATCCAGGAGGCTATCGCAGGGCGGTGACCCTTTCTAGGACACTTGGCCAGGATGCTTTCGCATGGCCGGGACCCTCTCTAGGACACAGGGCCCGGATGCTTTCGCAGGACAGGGACCCTTACTTGGACTCAGGTCCAGGATGCTCTCACAGGGCCGGGACCCTTGGACACAGGACCAGGATGCTTTCCGAGGGCCGTCACCCTTCCTTGGACACAGGGCCAGGATGCTTTCGCAGGGCCAGGACCCTTTCTAGGACACAGGGCCAAGATGCTTTCGCAGGGCCAGGACCCTTTCTAGGACACAGGGACAGGATGCTTTCGCAGGGCCATGACCCTTTCTAGGACAGGGCCCGGATGCTTTCGGAGGGCCATGAGTCTTTCTAGGACACAGGGCCCGGATGGTTTCGCAGGGCCGGGACACTTCCTTGGACACAGGGACAGGATGCTTTCGCAGGGCCATGACCCTTTCTAGGACAGGGCCCGAATGATTTCGCAGGGCCGTGAGTCTTTCTAGGACTCAAGGCCAGGATGCTCTCGCAGGGCCGGGACCCTTTCTAGGACACAGGGCCAGAACGCTTTCGCAGGACAGGGATCCTTTCTAGGACAGTGACAGGATGCTTTCGTAGGGCCGGGACCCTTTCTATGACACAGGGCCAGGATGCTTTCACAGGGCTGGGACCCTTTGTAGGACACAGGAACAGGATGCTTTCGCAGGGCCGTGACACTTTCTAGGACACTTGGCCGGAATGCATTCGCATGGCCGGGACCCTTTCTATGACACAGGGCCAGGATGCTTTCGCAGGGCCAGGACACTTTCTAGGACACAGGGCCAAGATGCTTTCGCAGGGCCAGGACCCTTTCTAGGACACAGGGACAGGATGCTTTCGCAGGGCCATGACCCTTTCTAGGACAGGGCCCGGATGCTTTCGCAGGGCCGTGAGTCTTTCTAGGACACAACAGGATGCTTTCGCAGGGCCGGGACCCGTTCTAGGACACAGGGCCAGGATGCTTTCACAGGTCAGGGACACTTTCTATGACAGTGCCAGGATGCTTTCGCAGGGCCGGGACCCTTCCTTGGACACAGGGCCAGGATGCTTCTGCAGGGCCGTGACCGATTCTAGGACACAGGGCCAGGATGCTTTCGCAGGGCCGGGACACCCCTGGAGACAGCGCCAGGATGCATTCACAGGGCCGGGAAGATTCCTTGGACACAGGGCCAGGATGCTTTCACACGGCCGGGACGCTTTCTAGGGCACAGGGCCAGGATGCTTTTGCAGGGCCGGGACCCATCCTTGGACACAGGGCCAGGATGCTTTCGCAGGGCCGTGACCCTTTCTAGGACACAGGGCCAGGATGCTTTCGCAGGGCCAGGACCCTTCCTAGGACGCAGAGCCAGGAGGCTATCGCAGGGCCGTGACCCTTTCTAGGACACTTGGCCAGAATGCTTTCGCATGGCCGGGACCCTTCTAGGACACAGGGCAAGGATGCTTTCACAGGGCTGGGACCCTTTCTAGGACACAGGACCAGGATGCTTGCACAGGGCTGGGACCCTTTCTAGGACACAGGGCCTGGAGGCTTTCGCAGGGCCATGAGCCTTTCTAGGACACAGGGCCTGGATGCTTTTGCAGGGCCCGGACCTTTTCTGTGACACATGGCCAGGATGCTTCCGCAGTGCCGGGAGCTTTCCTTGGACACAGGGCCTGGATGCTTCCGCAGGGCCAGGTCCCCTCCTTGGACACAGGGCCAGGAACCTTTCACAGGGCCGGGACCTTTTTTCTAGGACACAGGGCCAGGATGCTTTCGCAGGGCCGGGACCCTTCCTTGGACACAGGGCCAGGATGCTTCTGCAGGGCCGGGAAACTTCTTTGGAGACAGGGCCAGGATGCTTTGGCAGTGCCGTGACCCTTTCTAGGACACAGGGACAGGATGCTTTCGCAGGGCCATGACCCTTACTAGGATAGGGCCCGGATGCTTTCGCAGCGCCGTGAGTCTTTCTAGGACACAAGGCCAGGATGCTTTCGCAGGGCCGGGACACTTTCTAGGACACAGGGCCAGGATGCTTCCGCAGGGCAGGGACCCTTTCTAGGATGGTGCCAGGATGCTTTCGCAGGGCCGGGACCCTTTCTAGGACACAGGGCCAGGATGCTTTCACAGGGCTGGGACCCATTGTATGACACAGGACCAGGATGCTTTCACAGGGCTGGGACCATTTCTAGGACACAGGGCCAGGAGGCTTTCGCATGGCTGGGACCCTTTCTAGGACACAGCGCCAGGATGCTTTCGCAGGACGGGGACCCTTCCTTGGACACAGGGCCAGGATGCTTTTGTAGAGCCGGGACCCATCCTTGGACACAGGGCCAGGATGCTTTTGTAGGGCCGTGACCCTTTCTAGGACACAGTGCCAGGTTGCTTTCGCAGGGCCAGGACCCTTTTTAGGACACAGGGCCAGGATGTTATCGCAGGGCCATGACCCTTTCTAGGACAGGGCCCGGATGCTTTCGCAGGGCCGTGAGTCTTTCTAGGACACAAGGCCAGGATGCTTTCGCATGGCCGGGACCCTTATAGGACACAGGACCAGGATGCTTTCGCAGGACTGGGACCCATCCTTGGACACAGGGCCAGGATGCTAGCGCAGGTCCGGGACCCTTCCTTGGACACAGGGCCAGGATGCTTTCACAGAGCCGGGACCCTTTCTAGGGCACAGGGCCAGAATGCTTTTGTAGGGCCGGGACCCATTCTTGGACACAGGGCCAGGATGCTTTCGCAGGGCCGGGACCCTTCCTTGGACACAGGGCCAGGATGCTGCTGCAGGGCCGGGACCGTTTCTAGGACACAGGGCCAGGATGCTTTCTCAGGGCTGTAACCCTTTCTAGGACACAAGGCCAGGATGCTTTCTCAGGGCCGGGACCCGTTCTAGGACACAGGTCCAGGATGCTTTCGCACGGCAGGGACACTTTCTAGGACAGTGCCAGGATTCTTTCGCAGGACCGCGACCCTTTCTAGGACACAGGGCCAGGATGCTTTCACAGGTCTGGGACCCTTTGTAGGAGATAGGACCAGGATGCTTTCACAGGGCTGGGACCCTTTCTAGGACACAGGGCCTGGAGGCTTTCGCAGGGCCATGAGCCTTTCTAGGACACAGGGCCAGGATGCATTCACAGGGCCGGGAAGATTCCTTGGACACAGGGCCAGGATGCTTCTGCAGGGCCGGGACCCCTCCTTGGACACAGGGCCAGGATGCTTTCACAGGGCGGGAGCCTTTCTAGGACACCGGACCAGGATGCTTTTACAGGGCCGCGACCTTTTCTGAGACACATGGCCAGGATGCTTCCGCAGGGCCGGGAGCTTGCCTTGGACACAGGGCCTGGATGCTTCCGCAGGGCCGGGTCCCCTCGTTGGACACAGGGCCAGGAATATTTTAGAGGGCCGGGACCGTTTCTGGGACACAGGGCCAGGATGCTTTCGCAGGGCCGAGACCCTTCCTTGGACACAGGGCCACGATGCTGCTGCAGGGCCGGGACCGTTTCTAGGACACAGGGCCAGGATGCTTTCGCAGGGCCGTGACACTTTCTAGGACACTTGGCCGGAATGCATTCGCATGGCCGGGACCCTTTCTATGACACAGGGCCAGGATGCTTTCGCAGGGCCAGGACACTTTCTAGGACACAGGGCCAAGATGCTTTCGCAGGGCCAGGACCCTTTCTAGGACACAGGGACAGGATGCTTTCGCAGGGCCATGACCCTTTCTAGGACAGGGCCCGGATGCTTTCGCAGGGCCGTGAGTCTTTCTAGGACACAACAGGATGCTTTCGCAGGGCCGGGACCCGTTCTAGGACACAGGGCCAGGATGCTTTCACAGGTCAGGGACACTTTCTATGACAGTGCCAGGATGCTTTCGCAGGGCCGGGACCCTTCCTTGGACACAGGGCCAGGATGCTTCTGCAGGGCCGTGACCGATTCTAGGACACAGGGCCAGGATGCTTTCGCAGGGCCGGGACACCCCTGGAGACAGCGCCAGGATGCATTCACAGGGCCGGGAAGATTCCTTGGACACAGGGCCAGGATGCTTTCACACGGCCGGGACGCTTTCTAGGGCACAGGGCCAGGATGCTTTTGCAGGGCCGGGACCCATCCTTGGACACAGGGCCAGGATGCTTTCGCAGGGCCGTGACCCTTTCTAGGACACAGGGCCAGGATGCTTTCGCAGGGCCAGGACCCTTCCTAGGACGCAGAGCCAGGAGGCTATCGCAGGGCCGTGACCCTTTCTAGGACACTTGGCCAGAATGCTTTCGCATGGCCGGGACCCTTCTAGGACACAGGGCAAGGATGCTTTCACAGGGCTGGGACCCTTTCTAGGACACAGGACCAGGATGCTTGCACAGGGCTGGGACCCTTTCTAGGACACAGGGCCTGGAGGCTTTCGCAGGGCCATGAGCCTTTCTAGGACACAGGGCCTGGATGCTTTTGCAGGGCCCGGACCTTTTCTGTGACACATGGCCAGGATGCTTCCGCAGTGCCGGGAGCTTTCCTTGGACACAGGGCCTGGATGCTTCCGCAGGGCCAGGTCCCCTCCTTGGACACAGGGCCAGGAACCTTTCACAGGGCCGGGACCTTTTTTCTAGGACACAGGGCCAGGATGCTTTCGCAGGGCCGGGACCCTTCCTTGGACACAGGGCCAGGATGCTTCTGCAGGGCCGGGAAACTTCTTTGGAGACAGGGCCCGGATGCTTTCGCAGGACGGGGACCCTTCCTTGGACACAGGGCCAGGATGCTTTTGTAGGGCCGGGACCCATCCTTGGACACAGGGCCAGGATGCTTTGGCAGTGCCGTGACCCTTTCTAGGACACAGGGACAGGATGCTTTCGCAGGGCCATGACCCTTACTAGGATAGGGCCCGGATGCTTTCGCAGCGCCGTGAGTCTTTCTAGGACACAAGGCCAGGATGCTTTCGCAGGGCCGGGACACTTTCTAGGACACAGGGCCAGGATGCTTCCGCAGGGCAGGGACCCTTTCTAGGATGGTGCCAGGATGCTTTCGCAGGGCCGGGACCCTTTCTAGGACACAGGGCCAGGATGCTTTCACAGGGCTGGGACCCATTGTATGACACAGGACCAGGATGCTTTCACAGGGCTGGGACTATTTCTAGGACACAGGGCCAGGAGGCTTTCGCATGGCTGGGACCCTTTCTAGGACACAGCGCCAGGATGCTTTCGCAGGACGGGGACCCTTCCTTGGACACAGGGCCAGGATGCTTTTGTAGAGCCGGGACCCATCCTTGGACACAGGGCCAGGATGCTTTTGTAGGGCCGTGACCCTTTCTAGGACACAGTGCCAGGTTGCTTTCGCAGGGCCAGGACCCTTTTTAGGACACAGGGCCAGGATGTTATCGCAGGGCCATGACCCTTTCTAGGACAGGGCCCGGATGCTTTCGCAGGGCCGTGAGTCTTTCTAGGACACAAGGCCAGGATGCTTTCGCATGGCCGGGACCCTTATAGGACACAGGACCAGGATGCTTTCGCAGGACTGGGACCCATCCTTGGACACAGGGCCAGGATGCTAGCGCAGGTCCGGGACCCTTCCTTGGACACAGGGCCAGGATGCTTTCACAGAGCCGGGACCCTTTCTAGGGCACAGGGCCAGAATGCTTTTGTAGGGCCGGGACCCATTCTTGGACACAGGGCCAGGATGCTTTCGCAGGGCCGGGACCCTTCCTTGGACACAGGGCCAGGATGCTGCTGCAGGGCCGGGACCGTTTCTAGGACACAGGGCCAGGATGCTTTCTCAGGGCTGTGACCCTTTCTAGGACACAATGCCAGGATGCTTTCTCAGGGCCGGGACCCGTTCTAGGACACAGGTCCAGGATGCTTTCGCACGGCAGGGACACTTTCTAGGACAGTGCCAGGATTTTTTCGCAGGACCGCGACCCTTTCTAGGACACAGGGCCAGGATGCTTTCACAGGTCTGGGACCCTTTGTAGGAGATAGGACCAGGATGCTTTCACAGGGCTGGGACCCTTTCTAGGACACAGGGCCTGGAGGCTTTCGCAGGGCCATGAGCCTTTCTAGGACACAGGGCCAGGATGCATTCACAGGGCCGGGAAGATTCCTTGGACACAGGGCCAGGATGCTTCTGCAGGGCCGGGACCCCTCCTTGGACACAGGGCCAGGATGCTTTCACAGGGTGGGAGCCTTTCTAGGACACCGGACCAGGATGCTTTTACAGGGCCGCGACCTTTTCTGAGACACATGGCCAGGATGCTTCCGCAGGGCCGGGAGCTTGCCTTGGACACAGGGCCTGGATGCTTCCGCAGGGCCGGGTCCCCTCGTTGGACACAGGGCCAGGAATATTTTAGAGGGCCGGGACCGTTTCTGGGACACAGGGCCAGGATGCTTTCGCAGGGCCGAGACCCTTCCTTGGACACAGGGCCACGATGCTGCTGCAGGGCCGGGACCGTTTCTAGGACACAGGGCCAGGATGCTTTCGCAGGGCCGTGACCCTTTCTAGGACACAGGGACTGGTTGCTTTCGCAGGGCCAGGCCCCTTTCTAGGACGCTTGGCCAGGATGCTTTCGCATGGCCGGGACCCTCTCTAGGACACAGGGCCCGGATGCTTTCGCAGGACGGGGACCCTTACTTGTATTCAGGGCCAGGATGCTTTCACAGGGCCGGGACCCTTCCTTGGACACAGGACCAGGATGCGTTCAGAGGGCCGTGACCCTTTCTAGGACACAAGGCCAGGATGCTTTCGCAGGGCCGGGACACTTTCTAGGACACAGGGCCAGGATGCTTTCACAGGGCTGGGACCCTTCCTTGGACACAGGGCCAGGATGCTTTTGTAGAGCTGGGACCCATCCTTGGACACAGGGCCAGGATGCTTTTGTAGGGCCGTGACCCTTTCTAGGACACAGTGCCAGGTTGCTTTCGCAGGGCCAGGACCCTTTTTAGGACACAGGGCCAGGATGTTATCGCAGGGCCATGACCCTTTCTAGGACAGGGCCCGGATGCTTTCGCAGGGCCGTGAGTCTTTCTAGGACACAAGGCCAGGATGCTTTCGCATGGCCGGGACCCTTATAGGACACAGGACCAGGATTCTTTCGCAGGACTGGGACCCATCCTTGGACACAGGGCCAGGATGCTAGCGCAGGTCCGGGACCCTTCCTTGGACACAGGGCCAGGATGCTTTCACAGAGCCGGGACCCTTTCTAGGGCACAGGGCCAGAATGCTTTTGTAGGGCCGGGACCCATCCTTGGACACAGGGCCAGGATGCTTTCGCAGGGCTGGGACCCTTCCTTGGACACAGGGCCAGGATGCTGCTGCAGGGCCGGGACCGTTTCTAGGACACAGGGCCAGGATGCTTTCGCCGAGCCGGGACCCATTCTAGGACACAGGGCCAGGATGCTTTCTCAGGGCTGTGACCCTTTCTAGGACACAAGGCCAGGATGCTTTCGCAGGGCCGGGACCCGTTCTAGGACACAGGGCCAGGATGCTTTCGCACGGCAGGGACACTTTCTAGGACAGTGCCAGGATTCTTTCGCAGGACCGCGACCCTTTCTAGGACACAGGGCCAGGATGCTTTCACAGGTCTGGGACCCTTTGTAGGAGATAGGACCAGAATGCTTTCACAGGGCTGGGACCCTTTCTAGGACACAGGGCCTGGAGGCTTTCGCAGGGCCATGAGCCTTTCTAGGACACAGGGCCAGGATGCATTCACAGGGCCGGGAAGATTCCTTGGACTCAGGGCCAGGATGCTTCTGCAGGGCCGGGACCCCTCCTTGGACACAGGGCCAGGATGCTTTCACAGGGCTGGGACACTTTCTGGGACACGGGGCCAGGATGCTTTTGCAGGGCCGGGACCTTTTCTAGGACACAGGGCCAGGAGGCTTTCACAGGGCCGGGAGCCTTTCTAGGACACCGGACCAGGATGCTTTTACAGGGCCGCGACCTTTTCTGAGACACATGGCCAGGATGCTTCCGCAGGGCCGGGAGCTTGCCTTGGACACAGGGCCTGGATGCTTCCGCAGGGCCGGGTCCCCTCGTTGGACACAGGGCCAGGAATATTTTAGAGGGCCGGGACCGTTTCTGGGACACAGGGCCAGGATGCTTTCGCAGGGCCGGGACCCTTCCTTGGACACAGGGCCACGATGCTGCTGCAGGGCCGGGACCGTTTCTAGGACACAGGGCCAGGATGCTTTCGCAGGGCCGTGACCCTTTCTAGGACACAGGGACAGGTTGCTTTCGCAGGGCCAGGCTCCTTTCTAGGACGCTTGGCCAGGATGCTTTCGCATGGCCGGGACCCTCTCCAGGACACAGGGCCCGGATGCTTTCGCAGGACGGGGACACTTTCTAGGACAGTGCCAGGATGCTTTCGCAGGGCCGGGACCCTCTCTAGGACACAGGGCCCGGATGCTTTCGCAGGACGGGGACCCTTACTTGTATTCAGGGCCAGGATGCTTTCACAGGGCTGGGACCCTTCCTTGGACACAGGACCAGGATGCTTTCAGAGGGCCGTGACCCTTTGTAGGACACTTGGCCAGGATGCTTTCGCATGGCCGGGACCCTTTCTAGGACACAGGGCCCGGATGCTTTCGCAGGGCCAGGACCCTTTCTAGGACACAGGGCCAGGATGCTTTCACAGGTCAGGGACCCTTCCTTGGACACAGGGCCAGGATGCTTCTGCAGGGCCGGGACCGTTTCTAGGACACAGGGCCAGGATGTTTTCGTAGGGCCGGGACCCTTCCTTGGACAGGGCCAGGATGATTTCACAGGTCAGGGACACTTTCTAGGACAGTGCCAGGATGCTTTCGCAGGGTCGGGACCCTTCCTTGGACACAGGGCCAGGATGCTTCTGCAGGGCCGGGACCGATTCTAGGACACAGGGCCAGGATGCTTTGGCAGGGCCGTGACCCATTCTAGGACACAGGGCCAGGATGCTTTCGCAGGGCCAGGACCCTTTCTAGGACACAGAGACAGGATGCTTTCGCAGGGCCATGACCCTTTCTAGGATAGGGCCAGGATGCTTTCGCAGGGCCAGGACCCTTTCTAGGACGCAGATCCAGGAGGCTATCGCAGGGCGGTGACCCTTTCTAGGACACTTGGCCAGGATGCTTTCGCATGGCCGGGACCCTCTCTAGGACACAGGGCCCGGATGCTTTCGCAGGACGGGGACCCTTACTTGGACTCAGGTCCATGATGCTCTCAGAGGGCCGGGACCCTTCCTTGGACACAGGACCAGGATGCTTTCAGAGGGCCGTCACCCTTCCTTGAACACAGGGCCAGGATGCTTTCGCAGGGCCAGGACCCTTTCTAGGACACAGGGCCAAGATGCTTTCGCAGGGCCAGGACCCTTTCTAGGACACAGGGACAGGATGCTTTCGCAGGGCCATGACCCTTTCTAGGACAGGGCCCGGATGCTTTTGGAGGGCCATGAGACTTTCTAGGTCACAGGGCCCGGATGGTTTCGCAGGGCCGGGACACTTCCTTGGACACAGGGACAGGATGCTTTCGCAGGGCCATGACCCTTTCTAGGACAGGGCCCGAATGATTTCGCAGGGCCGTGAGTCTTTCTATGACTCAAGGCCAGGATGCTCTCGCAGGGCCGGGACCCTTTCTAGGACACAGGGCCAGAACGCTTTCACAGGGCAGGGACCCTTTCTAGGACAGTGACAGGATGCTTTCGCAGGGCCGGGACCCTTTCTATGACACAGGGCCAGGATGCTTTCAGAGGGCTGGGACCCTTTGTAGGACACAGGACCAGGATGCTTTCGCAGGGCCGTGACACTTTCTAGGACACTTGGCCAGAATGCATTCGCATGGCCGGGACCTTTTTAGGACACTTGGCCAGGATGCTTTCGCATGGCCGGGACCCTTTCTAGGACACATGGCCCGGATGCTTTCGCAGGACTGGGACCCTTCCTTGGACACAGGGCCAGGATGCTTTCGCAGGGCCAGGACACTTTCTAGGACACAGGGCCAAGATGCTTTTGCAGGGCCAGGACCCTTTCTAGGACACAGGGACAGGATGCTTTCGCAGGGCCGTGAGTCTTTCTAGGACACAACAGGATGCTTTCGCAGGGCCGGGACCCGTTCTAGGAAACAGGGCCAGGATGCTTTCACAGGTCAGGGACACTTTCTAGGACAGTGCCAGGATGCTTTCGCAGGGCCGGGACCCTTCCTTGGACACAGGGCCAGGATGCTTCTGCAGGGCCGTGACAGATTCTAGGACACAGGGCCAGGATGCTTTTGCAGGGCCGGGACACCCCTGGAGACAGCGCCAGGATGTATTCACAGGGCCGGGAAGATTCCTTGGACACAGGGCCAGGATGCTTTCACACGGCCGGGATGCTTTCACACGGCCGGGACGCTTTCTAGGGCACAGGGCCAGGATGCTTTTGCAGGGCCGGGACCCATCCTTGGATTCAGGGCCAGGATGCTTTCGCAGGGCCGTGACCCTTTCTAGGACACAGGGCCAGGATGCTTTCGCAGGGCCAGGACCCTTTCTAGGACGCAGAGCCAGGAGGCTATCGCAGGGCCGTGACCCTTTCTAGGACACTTGGCCAGAATGCTTTCACATGGCCGGGACCCTTCTAGGACACAGGGCAAGGATGCTTTCACAGGGCTGGGACCCTTTCTAGGACACAGGACCAGGATGCTTTCACAGGGCTGGGACCCTTTCTAGGACACAGGGCCTGGAGGCTTTCGCAGGGCCATGAGCCTTTCTAGGACACAGGGCCAGGATGCATTCACAGGGCCGGGAAGATTCCTTGGACACAGGGCCAGGATGCTTCTGCAGGGCCGGGACCCCTCCTTGGACACAGGGCCAGGATGCTTTCGCAGGGCCTTGACCCTTTCTAGGACACAGGTCCAGGATGCTTTCACAGGGCTGGGACACTTTCTGGGATACGGGGCCAGGATGCTTTTGCAGGGCCGGGACCTTTTCTAGGACACAGGGCCAGGAGGCTTTCACAGGGCCGGGAGCCTTTCTAGGACACCGGACCAGGATGCTTTTACAGGGCCGCGACCTTTTCTGAGACACATGGCCAGGATGCGTCCGCAGGGCCGTGAGCTTGCCTTGGACACAGGGCCTGGATGCTTCCGCAGGGCCGGGTCCCCTCGTTGGACACAGGGCCAGGAATATTTTAGAGGGCCGGGACCGTTTCTGGGACACAGGGCCAGGATGCTTTCGCAGGGCCGGGACACTTCCTTGGACACAGGGCCACGATGCTGCTGCAGGGCCGGGACCGTTTCTAGGACACAGGGCCAGGATGCTTTCGCAGGGCCGTGACCCTTTCTAGGACACAGGGACAGGTTGCTTTCGCAGGGCCAGGCCCCTTTCTAGGACGCTTGGCCAGGATGCTTTCGCATGGCCGGGACCCTCTCTAGGACACAGGGCCAGGATGCTTTCGCAGGGCCAGGACCCTTTCTAGGACGCAGAGCCAGGAGGCTATCGCAGGGCCGTGACCCTTTCTAGGACACTTGGCCAGAATGCTTTCACATGGCCGGGACCCTTCTAGGACACAGGGCAAGGATGCTTTCACAGGGCTGGGACCCTTTCTAGGACACAGGACCAGGATGCTTTCACAGGGCTGGGACCCTTTCTAGGACACAGGGCCTGGAGGCTTTCGCAGGGCCATGAGCCTTTCTAGGACACAGGGCCAGGATGCATTCACAGGGCCGGGAAGATTCCTTGGACACAGGGCCAGGATGCTTCTGCAGGGCCGGGACCCCTCCTTGGACACAGGGCCAGGATGCTTTCGCAGGGCCTTGACCCTTTCCAGGACACAGGTCCAGGATGCTTTCACAGGGCTGGGACACTTTCTGGGACACGGGGCCAGGATGCTTTCGCAGGGCCAGGACCCTTTCTAGGACACAGGGACAGGATGCTTTCGCAGGGCCATGACGCTTTCTAGGACACAGGGACAGGATGCTTTCGCAGGGCCATGACGCTTTCTAGGACAGGGCCCGGATGCTTTCGCAGGGCCGTGAGTCTTTCTAGGACACAAGGCTAGGATGCTTTCGCAGGGCCGGGACACGTTCTAGGACACAGGTCCAGGATGCTTTCACAGGTCAGGGACACTTTCTAGGACAGTGCCAGGATGCTTTCACAGGGCTGGGACCCTTTCTAGGACACTGGACCAGGATGCTTTCACAGGGCTGGGACCCTTTCTAGGATACAGGGCCAGGATGCTTTTGCAGGGCCGGGACCTTATCTGGGACACATGACCAGGATGCTTCCGCAGGGCCTGGAGCTTTCCTTGGACACAGGGCCTGGATGCTTCCACAGGGCCAGTTCCCCTCCTTGAACACAGGGCCAGGAACCTTTCACAGGGCCAGGACCGTTTCTAGGACACAGGGCCAGGATGCTTTCGCAGGGCCGGGACCCTTCCTTGTAAACAAGACTAGGATGCTTTCAGAGGGCCGTGACCCTTTCTAGGACACTTGGCCAGGATGCTTTCGCATGGCCGGGACCCTTTCTAGGACACAGGGTCCGGATGCTTTCGCAGGAAGGGGACCCTTCCTTGGACACAGGGCCAGAATGCTTTCACAGGGCTGGGACACTTTCTGGGACACAGGGCCAGGATGCTTTCGCAGGGCCGGGACCCTTCCTTGGACACAGGGCCAGGATGCTGCTGCAGGGCCGGGACCGTTTCTAGGACACAGTGCCAGGATGCTTTCGCAGGGCCGGGACCGTTTCTAGGACACAGGGCCAGGATGCTTTCGCTGAGCCGGGACCCTTTCTAGGACATAGGGCCCGGATGCTTTCGCAGGGTCGTGAGTCTTTCTAGGACACAAGGCCAGGATGCTTTCGCAGGGCCGGGACCCGTTCTAGGACACAGGGGCAGGATGCTTTCGCACGGCAGGGACTCTTTCTAGGACAGTGCCAGGATTCTTTCGCAGGACCGGGACCCTTTCTAGAACAGAGGGCCAGGATGCTTTCACAGGGCTGGGACCCTTTGTAGGACATTGGACCAGGATGCTTTCACAGGGCTGGGACCCTTTCTAGGACACAGGGCCTGGAGGCTTTCGCAGGGCCATGACCCTTTCTAGGACAGTTCCCGGATGCTTTCGCAGGGCCGTGAGTCTTTCTAGGACACAACAGGATGCTTTCGCAGGGCCGGGACCCGTTCTAGGAAACAGGGCCAGGATGCTTTCACAGGTCAGGGACACTTTCTAGGACAGTGCCAGGATGCTTTCGCAGGGCCGGGACCCTTCCTTGGACACAGGGCCAGGATGCTTCTGCAGGGCCGTGACAGATTCTAGGACACAGGGCCAGGATGCTTTTGCAGGGCCGGGACACCCCTGGAGACAGCGCCAGGATGTATTCACAGGGCCGGGAAGATTCCTTGGACACAGGGCCAGGATGCTTTCACACGGCCGGGATGCTTTCACACGGCCGGGACGCTTTCTAGGGCACAGGGCCAGGATGCTTTTGCAGGGCCGGGACCCATCCTTGGATTCAGGGCCAGGATGCTTTCGCAGGGCCGTGACCCTTTCTAGGACACAGGGCCAGGATGCTTTCGCAGGGCCAGGACCCTTTCTAGGACACTTGGCCAGAATGCTTTCACATGGCCGGGACCCTTCTAGGACACAGGGCAAGGATGCTTTCACAGGGCTGGGACCCTTTCTAGGACACAGGACCAGGATGCTTTCACAGGGCTGGGACCCTTTCTAGGACACAGGGCCTGGAGGCTTTCGCAGGGCCATGAGCCTTTCTAGGACACAGGGCCAGGATGCATTCACAGGGCCGGGAAGATTCCTTGGACACAGGGCCAGGATGCTTCTGCAGGGCCGGGACCCCTCCTTGCACACAGGGCCAGGATGCTTTCGCAGGGCTGGGACCCTTTCTAGGACACAGGTCCAGGATGCTTTCACAGGGCTGGGACACTTTCTGGGATACGGGGCCAGGATGCTTTTGCAGGGCCGGGACCTTTTCTAGGACACAGGGCCAGGAGGCTTTCACAGGGCCGGGAGCCTTTCTAGGACACCGGACCAGGATGCTTTTACAGGGCCGCGACCTTTTCTGAGACACATGGCCAGGATGCGTCCGCAGGGCCGTGAGCTTGCCTTGGACACAGGGCCTGGATGCTTCCGCAGGGCCGGGTCCCCTCGTTGGACACAGGGCCAGGAATATTTTAGAGGGCCGGGACCGTTTCTGGGACACAGGGCCAGGATGCTTTCGCAGGGCCGGGACACTTCCTTGGACACAGGGCCACGATGCTGCTGCAGGGCCGGGACCGTTTCTAGGACACAGGGCCAGGATGCTTTCGCAGGGCCGTGACCCTTTCTAGGACACAGGGACAGGTTGCTTTCGCATGGCCAGGCCCCTTTCTAGGACGCTTGGCCAGGATGCTTTCGCATGGCCGGGACCCTCTCTAGGACACAGGGCCCGGATGCTTTCGCAGGACGGGGACCCTTACTTGTATTCAGGGCCAGGATGCTTTCACAGGGCCGGGACCCTTCCTTGGACACAGGACCAGGATGCTTTCAGAGGGCCGTGACCCTTTCTAGGACACTTGGCCAGGATGCTTTCGCATGGCCGGGACCCTTTCTAGGACACAGGGCCCGGATGCTTTCGCAGGGCCAGGACCCTTTCTAGGACACAGGGCCAGGGTGCTTTCACAGGTCAGGGACACTTTCTAGGACAGTGCCAAGATGCTTTCGCAGGGCCGGGACCCTCTCTAGGACACAGGGCCCGGATGCTTTCGCAGGACGGGGACCCTTACTTGTATTCAGGGCCAGGATGCTTTCACAGGGCCGGGACCCTTCCTTGGACACAGGACCAGGATGCTTTCAGAGGGCCGTGACCCTTTCTAGGACACTTGGCCAGGATGCTTTCGCATGGCCGGGACCCTTTCTAGGACACAGGGCCCGGATGCTTTCGCAGGGCCAGGACCCTTTCTAGGACACAGGGCCAGGATGCTTTCACAGGTCAGGGACACTTTCTAGGACAGTGCCAGGATGCTTTCGCAGGGCCGGGACCCTTCCTTGGACACAGGGCCAGGATGCTTCTGCAGTGCCGGGACCGTTTCTAGGACACAGGGCCAGGATGTTTTCGTAGGGCCGGGACCCTTCCTTGGACAGGGCCAGGATGATTTCACAGGTCAGGGACACTTTCTAGGACAGTGCCAGGATGCTTTCGCAGGGCCGGGACCCTTCCTTGGACACAGGGCCAGGATGCTTCTGCAGGGCCGGGACCGATTCTAGGACACAGGGCCAGGATGCTTTGGCAGGGCCGTGACCCTTTCTAGGACACAGGGCCAGGATGCTTTCGCAGGGCCAGGACCCTTTCTAGGACGCAGAGCCAGGAGGCTATCGCAGGGCCGTGACCCTTTCTAGGACACTTGGCCAGAATGCTTTCGCATGGCCGGGACCCTTCTAGGACACAGGGCAAGGATGCTTTCACAGGGCTGGGACCCTTTCTAGGACACAGGACCAGGATGCTTTCACAGGGCTGGGACCCTTTCTAGGACACAGGGCCTGGAGGCTTTCGCAGGGCCATGAGCCTTTCTAGGACACAGGGCCTGGATGCTTTTGCAGGGCCCGGACCTTTTCTGTGACACATGGCCAGGATGCTTCCGCAGAGCCGGGAGCTTTCCTTGGACACAGGGCCTGGATGCTTCTGCAGGGCCAGGTCCCCTCCTTGGACACAGCGCCAGGAACCTTTCACAGGGCTGGGTCCTTTTTTCTAGGACACAGGGCCAGGATGCTTTCGCAGGACGGGGACACTTCCTTGGACACAGGGCCAGGATGCTTTTGTAGAGCCGGGACCCATCCTTGGACACAGGGCCAGGATGCTTTCGCAGGGCCGTGACCCTTTCTAGGACACAGTGCCAGGTTGCTTTCGCAGGACGGGGACCCTTTCTAGGACACAGGGACAGGTTGCTTTTGCAGGGCCAGGACCCTTTCTGGGACGCAGATCAAGGATGCTTTTGCATGGCCGAGACCCTCTCTAGGACACAGGGCCCGGATGCTTTTGCAGGACGGGGACCCTTACTTGGATTCAGTGCCAGGATGCTTTCACAGGGCCGGGACTCTTCCTTGGACACAGGACCAGAATGCTTTCAGAGGGCTGTGACCCTTTCTAGGACACTTGGCCAGGATGCTTTCGCATGGCCGGGACCCTTTCTAGGACACAGGGCCAGGATGCATTCACAGGGCCGGGAAGATTCCTTGGACACAGGGCCAGGATGCTTCTGCAGGGCCGGGACCCCTCCTTGCACACAGGGCCAGGATGCTTTCGCAGGGCTGGGACCCTTTCTAGGACACAGGTCCAGGATGCTTTCACAGGGCTGGGACACTTTCTGGGATACGGGGCCAGGATGCTTTTGCAGGGCCGGGACCTTTTCTAGGACACAGGGCCAGGAGGCTTTCACAGGGCCGGGAGCCTTTCTAGGACACCGGACCAGGATGCTTTTACAGGGCCGCGACCTTTTCTGAGACACATGGCCAGGATGCGTCCGCAGGGCCGTGAGCTTGCCTTGGACACAGGGCCTGGATGCTTCCGCAGGGCCGGGTCCCCTCGTTGGACACAGGGCCAGGAATATTTTAGAGGGCCGGGACCGTTTCTGGGACACAGGGCCAGGATGCTTTCGCAGGGCCGGGACACTTCCTTGGACACAGGGCCACGATGCTGCTGCAGGGCCGGGACCGTTTCTAGGACACAGGGCCAGGATGCTTTCGCAGGGCCGTGACCCTTTCTAGGACACAGGGACAGGTTGCTTTCGCATGGCCAGGCCCCTTTCTAGGACGCTTGGCCAGGATGCTTTCGCATGGCCGGGACCCTCTCTAGGACACAGGGCCCGGATGCTTTCGCAGGACGGGGACCCTTACTTGTATTCAGGGCCAGGATGCTTTCACAGGGCCGGGACCCTTCCTTGGACACAGGACCAGGATGCTTTCAGAGGGCCGTGACCCTTTCTAGGACACTTGGCCAGGATGCTTTCGCATGGCCGGGACCCTTTCTAGGACACAGGGCCCGGATGCTTTCGCAGGGCCAGGACCCTTTCTAGGACACAGGGCCAGGGTGCTTTCACAGGTCAGGGACACTTTCTAGGACAGTGCCAAGATGCTTTCGCAGGGCCGGGACCCTCTCTAGGACACAGGGCCCGGATGCTTTCGCAGGACGGGGACCCTTACTTGTATTCAGGGCCAGGATGCTTTCACAGGGCCGGGACCCTTCCTTGGACACAGGACCAGGATGCTTTCAGAGGGCCGTGACCCTTTCTAGGACACTTGGCCAGGATGCTTTCGCATGGCCGGGACCCTTTCTAGGACACAGGGCCCGGATGCTTTCGCAGGGCCAGGACCCTTTCTAGGACACAGGGCCAGGATGCTTTCACAGGTCAGGGACACTTTCTAGGACAGTGCCAGGATGCTTTCGCAGGGCCGGGACCCTTCCTTGGACACAGGGCCAGGATGCTTCTGCAGTGCCGGGACCGTTTCTAGGACACAGGGCCAGGATGTTTTCGTAGGGCCGGGACCCTTCCTTGGACAGGGCCAGGATGATTTCACAGGTCAGGGACACTTTCTAGGACAGTGCCAGGATGCTTTCGCAGGGCCGGGACCCTTCCTTGGACACAGGGCCAGGATGCTTCTGCAGGGCCGGGACCGATTCTAGGACACAGGGCCAGGATGCTTTGGCAGGGCCGTGACCCATTCTAGGACACAGGGCCAGGATGCTTTCGCAGGGCCGTGAGTCTTTCTATGACTGAAGGCCAGGATGCTCTCGCAGGGCCGGGACCCTTTCTAGGACACAGGGCCAGAATGCTTTCGCACGGCAGGGACCCTTTCTAGGACAGTGACAGGATGCTTTCGCAGGGCCGGGACCCTTTCTATGACACAGGGCCAGGATGCTTTCACAGGGCTGGGACCCTTTGTAGGACACAGGACCAGGATGCTTTCGCAGGGCCGTGACACTTTCTAGGACACTTGGCCAGAATGCATTCGCATGGCCGGGACCTTTTTAGGATACTTGGCCAGGATGCTTTCGCATGGCCGGGACCCTTTCGCATGGCCGGGACCCTTTCTAGGACACATGGCCCGGATGCTTTCGCAGGACTGGGACCCTTCCTTGGACACAGGGCCAGGATGCTTTCGCAGGGCCAGGACACTTTCTAGGACACAGGGCCAAGATGCTTTCGCAGGGCCAGGACCCTTTCTAGGACACAGGGACAGGATGCTTTCGCAGGGCCATGACCCTTTCTAGGACAGGGCCCGGATGCTTTCGCAGGGCCGTGAGTCTTTCTAGGACACAACAGGATGCTTTCGCAGGGCCGGGACCCGTTCTAGGAAACAGGGCCAGGATGCTTTCACAGGTCAGGGACCCTTTCTAGGACACAGGGCCAGGATGCTTTCACACGGCCGGGACGCTTTCTAGGGCACAGGGCCAGGATGCTTTAGCAGGGCCGGGACCCATCCTTGGACTCAGGGCCAGGATGCTTTCGCAGGGCCGTGACCCTTTCTAGGACACAGGGCCAGGATGCTTTCGCAGGGCCAGGACCCTTTCTAGGACGCAGAGCCAGGAGGCTATCGCAGGGCCGTGACCCTTTCTAGGACACTTGGCCAGAATGCTTTCGCATGGCCGGGACCCTTCTAGGACACAGGGCAAGGATGCTTTCACAGGGCTGGGACCCTTTCTAGGACACAGGACCAGGATGCTTTCACAGGGCTGGGACCCTTTCTAGGACACAGGGCCTGGAGGCTTTCGCAGGGCCATGAGCCTTTCTAGGACACAGGGCCTGGATGCTTTTGCAGGGCCCGGACCTTTTCTGTGACACATGGCCAGGATGCTTCCGCAGAGCCGGGAGCTTTCCTTGGACACAGGGCCTGGATGCTTCTGCAGGGCCAGGTCCCCTCCTTGGACACAGCGCCAGGAACCTTTCACAGGGCTGGGTCCTTTTTTCTAGGACACAGGGCCAGGATGCTTTCGCAGGACGGGGACACTTCCTTGGACACAGGGCCAGGATGCTTTTGTAGAGCCGGGACCCATCCTTGGACACAGGGCCAGGATGCTTTCGCAGGGCCGTGACCCTTTCTAGGACACAGTGCCAGGTTGCTTTCGCAGGACGGGGACCCTTTCTAGGACACAGGGACAGGTTGCTTTTGCAGGGCCAGGACCCTTTCTGGGACGCAGATCAAGGATGCTTTTGCATGGCCGAGACCCTCTCTAGGACACAGGGCCCGGATGCTTTTGCAGGACGGGGACCCTTACTTGGATTCAGTGCCAGGATGCTTTCACAGGGCCGGGACTCTTCCTTGGACACAGGACCAGAATGCTTTCAGAGGGCTGTGACCCTTTCTAGGACACTTGGCCAGGATGCTTTCGCATGGCCGGGACCCTTTCTAGGACACAGGGCCCGGATGCTTTCGCAGGGCCAGGACCCTTTCTAGGACACAGGGCCAGGATGCTTTAACAGGTCAGGGACACTTTCTAGGACAGTGCCAGGATGCTTTCGCAGGGCCGGGACCCTTCCTTGGACACAGTGCCAGGATGCTTCTGCAGGGCCGGGACCGTTTCTAGGACACAGGGCCAGGATGTTTTCGCAGGGCCGGGACCCTTCCTTGGACACAGGGCCAGGATGCTTTCACAGGTCAGGGACACTTTCTAGGACAGTGCCAGGATGCTTTCGCAGGGCCGGGACCCTTCCTTGGACACAGGGCCAGGATGCTTCTGCTGGGCCGGGACCGATTCTAGTACACAGGGCCAGGATGCTTTGGCAGGGCCGTGACCCATTCTAGGACACAGGGCCAGGATGCTTTCGCAGGGCCAGGACCCTTTCTAGGACACAGGGACAGGATGCTTTCGCAGGGCCATGACCCTTTCTAGGATAGGGCCAGGATGCTTTCGCAGGGCCAGGACCCTTTCTAGTACGCAGATCCAGGAGGCTATCGCAGGGCGGTGACCCTTTCTAGGACACTTGGCCAGGATGCTTTCGCTTGGCCGGGACCCTCTCTAGGACACAGGGCCCGGATGCTTTCGCAGGACGGGGACCCTTACTTGGACTCAGGTCCAGGATGCTCTCACAGGGCCGGGACCCTTCCTTGGACACAGGACCAGGATGCTTTCAGATGGCCGTGACCCTTCCTTGGACACAGGGCCAGGATGCTTTCACAGGGCTGGGACCCTTTCTAGGACACAGGACCAGGATGCTTTCACAGGGCTGGGACCCTTTCTAGGACACAGGGCCTGGAGGCTTTCGCAGGGCCATGAGCCTTTCTAGGACACAGGGCCTGGATGCTTTTGCAGGGCCCGGACCTTTTCTGTGACACATGGCCAGGATGCTTCCGCAGAGCCGGGAGCTTTCCTTGGACACAGGGCCTGGATGCTTCTGCAGGGCCAGGTCCCCTCCTTGGACTCAGGGCCAGGAACCTTTCACAGGGCTGGGTCCTTTTTTCTAGGACACTTGGCCAGGATGCTTTCGCATGGCCGGGACCCTTTCTAGGACACATTGCCCGGATGCTTTCGCAGGACTGGGACCCTTCCTTGGACACAGGGCCAGGATGCTTTCGCAGGGCCAGGACACTTTGTAGGACACAGGGCCAAGATGCTTTCGCAGGGCCAGGACCCTTTCTAGGACACAGGGACAGGATGCTTTCGCAGGGCCATGACCCTTTCTAGGACAGGGCCCGGATGCTTTCGCAGGGCCGTGAGTCTTTCTAGGACACAACAGGATGCTTTCGCAGGGCCGGGACCCGTTCTAGGAAACAGGGCCAGGATGCTTTCACAGGTCAGTGACACTTTCTAGGACAGTGCCAGGATGCTTTCGCAGGGCCGGGACCCTTCCTTGGACACAGGGCCAGGATGCTTCTGCAGGGCCGTGACCGATTCTAGGACACAGGGCTAGGATGCTTTCGCAGGGCCGGGACACCCCTGGAGACAGCGCCAGGATGTATTCACAGGGCCGGGAAGATTCCTTGGACACAGGGCCAGGATGCTTCTGCAGGGCCGGGACCCTTCCTTGGACACAGGGCCAGGATGCTTTCGCAGGTCCAGGACACTTTCTAGGACACAGGGCCAAGATGCTTTCGCAGGGCCAGGACCCTTTCTAGGACACAGGGACAGGATGCTTTCGCAGGGCCATGACCCTTTCTAGGACAGGGCCCGGATGCTTTCGCAGGGCCGTGAGTCTTTCTAGGACACAACAGGATGCTTTCGCAGGGCCGGGACCCGTTCTAGGAAACAGGGCCAGGATGCTTTCACAGGTCAGGGACACTTTCTAGGACAGTGCCAGGATGCTTTCGCAGGGCCGGGACCCTTCCTTGGACACAGGGCCAGGATGCTTCTGCAGGGCCGTGACCGATTCTAGGACACAGGGCCAGGATGCTTTCGCAGGGCCGGGACACCCCTGGAGACAGCGCCAGGATGTATTCACAGGGCCGGGAAGATTCCTTGGACACAGGGCCAGGATGCTTTCACACGGCCGGGACGCTTTCTAGGGCACAGGGCCAGGATGCTTTTGCAGGGCCGGGACCCATCCTTGGACTCAGGGCCAGGATGCTTTCGCAGGGCCGTGACCCTTTCTAGGACACAGGGCCAGGATGCTTTCGCAGGGCCAGGACCCTTTCTAGGATGCAGAGCCAGGAGGCTATCGCAGGGCCGTGACCCTTTCTAGGACACTTGGCCAGAATGCTTTCGCATGGCCGGGACCCTTCTAGGACACAGGGCAAGGATGCTTTCACAGGGCTGGGACCCTTTCTAGGACACTGGGCCTGGAGGCTTTCGCAGGGCCATGAGCCTTTCTAGGACACAGGGCCTGGATGCTTTTGCAGGGCCCGGACCTTTTCTGTGACACATGGCCAGGATGCTTCCGCAGAGCCGGGAGCTTTCCTTGGACACAGGGCCTGGATGCTTCTGCAGGGCCAGGTCCCCTCCTTGGACACAGGGCCAGGAACCTTTCACAGGGCTGGGTCCTTTTTTCTAGGACACAGGGCCAGGATGCTTTCGCAGGACGGGGACCCTTGGACACAGGGCCAGGATGCTTTTGTAGAGCCGGGACCCATCCTTGGACACAGGGCCAGGATGCTTTCGCAGGGCCGTGACCCTTTCTAGGACACAGTGCCAGGTTGCTTTCGCAGGACGGGGACCCTTTCTAGGGCACAGGGCCAGAATGCTTTTGTAGGGCCGGGACCCATCCTTGGACACAGGGCCAGGATGCTTTCGCAGGGCCGTGACCCTTTCTAGGACGCAGGGACAGGTTGCTTTTGCAGGGCCAGGACCCTTTCTGGGACGCAGATCAAGGATGCTTTCGCATGGCCGGGACCCTCTCTAGGACACAGGGCCCGGATGCTTTTGCAGGACGGGGACCCTTACTTGGATTCAGTGCCAGGATGCTTTCACAGGGCCGGGACCCTTCCTTGGACACAGGACCAGAATGCTTTCAGAGGGCTGTGACCCTTTCTAGGACACTTGGCCAGGATGCTTTCGCATGGCCGGGACCCTTTCTAGGACACAGGGCCCGGATGCTTTCGCAGGGCCAGGACCCTTTCTAGGACACAGGGCCAGGATGCTTTCACAGGTCAGGGACACTTTCTAGGACAGTGCCAGGATGCTTTCGCAGGGCCGGGACCCTTCCTTGGACACAGGGCCAGGATGCTTCTGCAGGGCCGGGACCGTTTCTAGGACACAGGGCCAGGATGTTTTCGTAGGGCCGGGACCCTTCCTTGGACAGGGCCAGGATGATTTCACAGGTCAGGGACACTTTCTAGGACAGTGCCAGGATGCTTTCGCAGGGCCGGGACCCTTCCTTGGACACAGGGCCAGGATGCTTCTGCAGGGCCGGGACCGATTCTAGGACACAGGGCCAGGATGCTTTGGCAGGGCCGTGACCCATTCTAGGACACAGGGCCAGGATGCTTTCGCAGGGCCAGGACCCTTTCTAGGACACAGGGACAGGATGCTTTCGCAGGGCCATGACCCTTTCTAGGACAGGGCCCGGATGCTTTCGCAGGGCCGTGAGTCTTTCTAGGACACAACAGGATGCTTTCGCAGGGCCGGGACCCGTTCTAGGAAACAGGGCCAGGATGCTTTCACAGGTCAGGGACCCTTTCTAGGACACAGGGCCAGGATGCTTTCACACGGCCGGGACGCTTTCTAGGGCACAGGGCCAGGATGCTTTTGCAGGGCCGGGACCCATCCTTGGACTCAGGGCCAGGATGCTTTCGCAGGGCCGTGACCCTTTCTAGGACACAGGGCCAGGATGCTTTCGCAGGGCCAGGACCCTTTCTAGGACGCAGAGCCAGGAGGCTATCGCAGGGCCGTGACCCTTTCTAGGACACTTGGCCAGAATGCTTTCGCATGGCCGGGACCCTTCTAGGACACAGGGCAAGGATGCTTTCACAGGGCTGGGACCCTTTCTAGGACACAGGACCAGGATGCTTTCACAGGGCTGGGACCCTTTCTAGGACACAGGGCCTGGAGGCTTTCGCAGGGCCATGAGCCTTTCTAGGACACAGGGCCTGGATGCTTTTGCAGGGCCCGGACCTTTTCTGTGACACATGGCCAGGATGCTTCCGCAGAGCCGGGAGCTTTCCTTGGACACAGGGCCTGGATGCTTCTGCAGGGCCAGGTCCCCTCCTTGGACACAGGGCCAGGAACCTTTCACAGGGCTGGGTCCTTTTTTCTAGGACACAGGGCCAGGATGCTTTCGCAGGACGGGGACCCTTCCTTGGACACAGGGCCAGGATGCTTTTGTAGAGCCGGGACCCATCCTTGGACACTGGGCCAGGATGCTTTCGCAGGGCCGTGACCCTTTCTAGGACACAGTGCCAGGTTGCTTTCGCAGGACGGGGACCCTTTCTAGGACACAGGGACAGGTTGCTTTTGCAGGGCCAGGACCCTTTCTGGGACGCAGATCAAGGATGCTTTCGCATGGCCGAGACCCTCTCTAGGACACAGGGCCCGGATGCTTTTGCAGGACGGGGACCCTTACTTGGATTCAGTGCCAGGATGCTTTCACAGGGCTGGGACTCTTCCTTGGACACAGGACCAGAATGCTTTCAGAGGGCTGTGACCCTTTCTAGGACACTTGGCCAGGATGCTTTCGCATGGCCGGGACCCTTTCTAGGACACAGGGCCCGGATGCTTTCGCAGGGCCAGGACCCTTTCTAGGACACAGGGCCAGGATGCTTTAACAGGTCAGGGACACTTTCTAGGACAGTGCCAGGATGCTTTCGCAGGGCCGGGACCCTTCCTTGGACACAGGGCCAGGATGCTTCTGCTGGGCCGGGACCGATTCTAGTACACAGGGCCAGGATGCTTTGGCAGGGCCGTGACCCATTCTAGGACACAGGGCCAGGATGCTTTCGCAGGGCCAGGACCCTTTCTAGGACACAGGGACAGGATGCTTTCGCAGGGCCATGACCCTTTCTAGGATAGGGCCAGGATGCTTTCGCAGGGCCAGGACCCTTTCTAGTACGCAGATCCAGGAGGCTATCGCAGGGCGGTGACCCTTTCTAGGACACTTGGCCAGGATGCTTTCGCTTGGCCGGGACCCTCTCTAGGACACAGGGCCCGGATGCTTTCGCAGGACGGGGACCCTTACTTGGACTCAGGTCCAGGATGCTCTCACAGGGCCGGGACCCTTCCTTGGACACAGGACCAGGATGCTTTCAGATGGCCGTGACCCTTCCTTGGACACAGGGCCAGGATGCTTTCACAGGGCTGGGACCCTTTCTAGGACACAGGACCAGGATGCTTTCACAGGGCTGGGACCCTTTCTAGGACACAGGGCCTGGAGGCTTTCGCAGGGCCATGAGCCTTTCTAGGACACAGGGCCTGGATGCTTTTGCAGGGCCCGGACCTTTTCTGTGACACATGGCCAGGATGCTTCCGCAGAGCCGGGAGCTTTCCTTGGACACAGGGCCTGGATGCTTCTGCAGGGCCAGGTCCCCTCCTTGGACTCAGGGCCAGGAACCTTTCACAGGGCTGGGTCCTTTTTTCTAGGACACTTGGCCAGGATGCTTTCGCATGGCCGGGACCCTTTCTAGGACACATTGCCCGGATGCTTTCGCAGGACTGGGACCCTTCCTTGGACACAGGGCCAGGATGCTTTCGCAGGGCCAGGACACTTTGTAGGACACAGGGCCAAGATGCTTTCGCAGGGCCAGGACCCTTTCTAGGACACAGGGACAGGATGCTTTCGCAGGGCCATGACCCTTTCTAGGACAGGGCCCGGATGCTTTCGCAGGGCCGTGAGTCTTTCTAGGACACAACAGGATGCTTTCGCAGGGCCGGGACCCGTTCTAGGAAACAGGGCCAGGATGCTTTCACAGGTCAGTGACACTTTCTAGGACAGTGCCAGGATGCTTTCGCAGGGCCGGGACCCTTCCTTGGACACAGGGCCAGGATGCTTCTGCAGGGCCGTGACCGATTCTAGGACACAGGGCTAGGATGCTTTCGCAGGGCCGGGACACCCCTGGAGACAGCGCCAGGATGTATTCACAGGGCCGGGAAGATTCCTTGGACACAGGGCCAGGATGCTTCTGCAGGGCCGGGACCCTTCCTTGGACACAGGGCCAGGATGCTTTCGCAGGTCCAGGACACTTTCTAGGACACAGGGCCAAGATGCTTTCGCAGGGCCAGGACCCTTTCTAGGACACAGGGACAGGATGCTTTCGCAGGGCCATGACCCTTTCTAGGACAGGGCCCGGATGCTTTCGCAGGGCCGTGAGTCTTTCTAGGACACAACAGGATGCTTTCGCAGGGCCGGGACCCGTTCTAGGAAACAGGGCCAGGATGCTTTCACAGGTCAGGGACACTTTCTAGGACAGTGCCAGGATGCTTTCGCAGGGCCGGGACCCTTCCTTGGACACAGGGCCAGGATGCTTCTGCAGGGCCGTGACCGATTCTAGGACACAGGGCCAGGATGCTTTCGCAGGGCCGGGACACCCCTGGAGACAGCGCCAGGATGTATTCACAGGGCCGGGAAGATTCCTTGGACACAGGGCCAGGATGCTTTCACACGGCCGGGACGCTTTCTAGGGCACAGGGCCAGGATGCTTTTGCAGGGCCGGGACCCATCCTTGGACTCAGGGCCAGGATGCTTTCGCAGGGCCGTGACCCTTTCTAGGACACAGGGCCAGGATGCTTTCGCAGGGCCAGGACCCTTTCTAGGATGCAGAGCCAGGAGGCTATCGCAGGGCCGTGACCCTTTCTAGGACACTTGGCCAGAATGCTTTCGCATGGCCGGGACCCTTCTAGGACACAGGGCAAGGATGCTTTCACAGGGCTGGGACCCTTTCTAGGACACTGGGCCTGGAGGCTTTCGCAGGGCCATGAGCCTTTCTAGGACACAGGGCCTGGATGCTTTTGCAGGGCCCGGACCTTTTCTGTGACACATGGCCAGGATGCTTCCGCAGAGCCGGGAGCTTTCCTTGGACACAGGGCCTGGATGCTTCTGCAGGGCCAGGTCCCCTCCTTGGACACAGGGCCAGGAACCTTTCACAGGGCTGGGTCCTTTTTTCTAGGACACAGGGCCAGGATGCTTTCGCAGGACGGGGACCCTTGGACACAGGGCCAGGATGCTTTTGTAGAGCCGGGACCCATCCTTGGACACAGGGCCAGGATGCTTTCGCAGGGCCGTGACCCTTTCTAGGACACAGTGCCAGGTTGCTTTCGCAGGACGGGGACCCTTTCTAGGGCACAGGGCCAGAATGCTTTTGTAGGGCCGGGACCCATCCTTGGACACAGGGCCAGGATGCTTTCGCAGGGCCGTGACCCTTTCTAGGACGCAGGGACAGGTTGCTTTTGCAGGGCCAGGACCCTTTCTGGGACGCAGATCAAGGATGCTTTCGCATGGCCGGGACCCTCTCTAGGACACAGGGCCCGGATGCTTTTGCAGGACGGGGACCCTTACTTGGATTCAGTGCCAGGATGCTTTCACAGGGCCGGGACCCTTCCTTGGACACAGGACCAGAATGCTTTCAGAGGGCTGTGACCCTTTCTAGGACACTTGGCCAGGATGCTTTCGCATGGCCGGGACCCTTTCTAGGACACAGGGCCCGGATGCTTTCGCAGGGCCAGGACCCTTTCTAGGACACAGGGCCAGGATGCTTTCACAGGTCAGGGACACTTTCTAGGACAGTGCCAGGATGCTTTCGCAGGGCCGGGACCCTTCCTTGGACACAGGGCCAGGATGCTTCTGCAGGGCCGGGACCGTTTCTAGGACACAGGGCCAGGATGTTTTCGTAGGGCCGGGACCCTTCCTTGGACAGGGCCAGGATGATTTCACAGGTCAGGGACACTTTCTAGGACAGTGCCAGGATGCTTTCGCAGGGCCGGGACCCTTCCTTGGACACAGGGCCAGGATGCTTCTGCAGGGCCGGGACCGATTCTAGGACACAGGGCCAGGATGCTTTGGCAGGGCCGTGACCCATTCTAGGACACAGGGCCAGGATGCTTTCGCAGGGCCAGGACCCTTTCTAGGACACAGGGACAGGATGCTTTCGCAGGGCCATGACCCTTTCTAGGACAGGGCCCGGATGCTTTCGCAGGGCCGTGAGTCTTTCTAGGACACAACAGGATGCTTTCGCAGGGCCGGGACCCGTTCTAGGAAACAGGGCCAGGATGCTTTCACAGGTCAGGGACCCTTTCTAGGACACAGGGCCAGGATGCTTTCACACGGCCGGGACGCTTTCTAGGGCACAGGGCCAGGATGCTTTTGCAGGGCCGGGACCCATCCTTGGACTCAGGGCCAGGATGCTTTCGCAGGGCCGTGACCCTTTCTAGGACACAGGGCCAGGATGCTTTCGCAGGGCCAGGACCCTTTCTAGGACGCAGAGCCAGGAGGCTATCGCAGGGCCGTGACCCTTTCTAGGACACTTGGCCAGAATGCTTTCGCATGGCCGGGACCCTTCTAGGACACAGGGCAAGGATGCTTTCACAGGGCTGGGACCCTTTCTAGGACACAGGACCAGGATGCTTTCACAGGGCTGGGACCCTTTCTAGGACACAGGGCCTGGAGGCTTTCGCAGGGCCATGAGCCTTTCTAGGACACAGGGCCTGGATGCTTTTGCAGGGCCCGGACCTTTTCTGTGACACATGGCCAGGATGCTTCCGCAGAGCCGGGAGCTTTCCTTGGACACAGGGCCTGGATGCTTCTGCAGGGCCAGGTCCCCTCCTTGGACACAGGGCCAGGAACCTTTCACAGGGCTGGGTCCTTTTTTCTAGGACACAGGGCCAGGATGCTTTCGCAGGACGGGGACCCTTCCTTGGACACAGGGCCAGGATGCTTTTGTAGAGCCGGGACCCATCCTTGGACACTGGGCCAGGATGCTTTCGCAGGGCCGTGACCCTTTCTAGGACACAGTGCCAGGTTGCTTTCGCAGGACGGGGACCCTTTCTAGGACACAGGGACAGGTTGCTTTTGCAGGGCCAGGACCCTTTCTGGGACGCAGATCAAGGATGCTTTCGCATGGCCGAGACCCTCTCTAGGACACAGGGCCCGGATGCTTTTGCAGGACGGGGACCCTTACTTGGATTCAGTGCCAGGATGCTTTCACAGGGCTGGGACTCTTCCTTGGACACAGGACCAGAATGCTTTCAGAGGGCTGTGACCCTTTCTAGGACACTTGGCCAGGATGCTTTCGCATGGCCGGGACCCTTTCTAGGACACAGGGCCCGGATGCTTTCGCAGGGCCAGGACCCTTTCTAGGACACAGGGCCAGGATGCTTTAACAGGTCAGGGACACTTTCTAGGACAGTGCCAGGATGCTTTCGCAGGGCCGGGACCCTTCCTTGGACACAGTGCCAGGATGCTTCTGCAGGGCCGGGACCGTTTCTAGGACACAGGGCCAGGATGTTTTCGCAGGGCCGGGACCCTTCCTTGGACACAGGGCCAGGATGCTTTCACAGGTCAGGGACACTTTCTAGGACAGTGCCAGGATGCTTTCGCAGGGCTGGGACCCTTCCTTGGACACAGGGCCAGGATGCTTCTGCTGGGCCGGGACCGATTCTAGTACACAGGGCCAGGATGCTTTGGCAGGGCCGTGACCCATTCTAGGACACAGGGCCAGGATGCTTTCGCAGGGCCAGGACCCTTTCTAGGACACAGGGACAGGATGCTTTCGCAGGGCCATGACCCTTGCTAGGATAGGGCCAGGATGCTTTCGCAGGGCCAGGACCCTTTCTAGTACGCAGATCCAGGAGGCTATCGCAGGGCGGTGACCCTTTCTAGGACACTTGGCCAGGATGCTTTCGCATGGCCGGGACCCTCTCTAGGACACAGGGCCCGGATGCTTTCGCAGGACGGGGACCCTTACTTGGACTCAGGTCCAGGATGCTCTCACAGGGCCGGGACCCTTCCTTGGACACAGGACCAGGATGCTTTCAGATGGCCGTGACCCTTCCTTGGACACAGGGCCAGGATGCTTTCACAGGGCTGGGACCCTTTCTAGGACACAGGACCAGGATGCTTTCACAGGGCTGGGACCCTTTCTAGGACACAGGGCTGGAGGCTTTCGCAGGGCCATGAGCCTTTCTAGGACACAGGGCCTGGATGCTTTTGCAGGGCCCGGACCTTTTCTGTGACACATGGCCAGGATGCTTCCGCAGAGCCGGGAGCTTTCCTTGGACACAGGGCCTGGATGCTTCTGCAGGGCCAGGTCCCCTCCTTGAACACAGGGCCAGGAACCTTTCACAGGGCTGGGTCCTTTTTTCTAGGACACTTGGCCAGGATGCTTTCGCATGGCCGGGACCCTTTCTAGGACACATGGCCCGGATGCTTTCGCAGGACTGGGACCCTTCCTTGGACACAGGGCCAGGATGCTTTCGCAGGGCCAGGACACTTTCTAGGACACAGGGCCAAGATGCTTTCGCAGGGCCAGGACCCTTTCTAGGACACAGGGACAGGATGCTTTTGCAGGGCCATGACCCTTTCTAGGACAGGGCCCGGATGCTTTCGCAGGGCCGTGAGTCTTTCTAGGACACAACAGGATGCTTTCGCAGGGCCGGGACCCGTTCTAGGAAACAGGGCCAGGATGCTTTCACAGGTCAGGGACACTTTCTAGGACAGTGCCAGGATGCTTTCGCAGGGCCGGGACCCTTCCTTGGACACAGGGCCAGGATGCTTCTGCAGGGCCGTGACCGATTCTAGGACACAGGGCTAGGATGCTTTCGCAGGGCCGGGACACCCCTGGAGACAGCGCCAGGATGTATTCACAGGGCCGGGAAGATTCCTTGGACACAGGGCCAGGATGCTTCTGCAGGGCCGGGACCCTTCCTTGGACACAGGGCCAGGATGCTTTCGCAGGGCCAGGACACTTTCTAGGACACAGGGCCAAGATGCTTTCGCAGGGCCAGGACCCTTTCTAGGACACAGGGACAGGATGCTTTCGCAGGGCCATGACCCTTTCTAGGACAGGGCCCGGATGCTTTCGCAGGGCCGTGAGTCTTTCTAGGACACAACCGGATGCTTTCGCAGGGCCGGGACCCGTTCTAGGAAACAGGGCCAGGATGCTTTCACAGGTCAGGGACACTTTCTAGGACAGTGCCAGGATGCTTTTGCAGGGCCGGGACCCTTCCTTGGACACAGGGCCAGGATGCTTCTGCAGGGCCGTGACCGATTCTAGGACACAGGGCCAGGATGCTTTCGCAGGGCCGGGACACCCCTGGAGACAGCGCCAGGATGTATTCACAGGGCCGGGAAGATTCCTTGGACACAGGGCCAGGATGCTTTCACACGGCCGGGACGCTTTCTAGGGCACAGGGCCAGGATGCTTTTGCAGGGCCGGGACCCATCCTTGGACTCAGGGCCAGGATGCTTTCGCAGGGCCGTGACCCTTTCTAGGACACAGGGCCAGGATGCTTTCGCAGGGCCAGGACCCTTTCTAGGACGCAGAGCCAGGAGGCTATCGCAGGGCCGTGACCCTTTCTAGGACACTTGGCCAGAATGCTTTCGCATGGCCGGGACCCTTCTAGGAAACAGGGCAAGGATGCTTTCACAGGGCTGGGACCCTTTCTAGGACACTGGGCCTGGAGGCTTTCGCAGGGCCATGAGCCTTTCTAGGACACAGGGCCTGGATGCTTTTGCAGGGCCCGGACCTTTTCTGTGACACATGGCCAGGATGCTTCCGCAGAGCCGGGAGCTTTCCTTGGACACAGGGCCTGGATGCTTCTGCAGGGCCAGGTCCCCTCCTTGGACACAGGGCCAGGAACCTTTCACAGGGCTGGGTCCTTTTTTCTAGGACACAGGGCCAGGATGCTTTCGCAGGACGGGGACCCTTGGACACAGGGCCAGGATGCTTTTGTAGAGCCGGGACCCATCCTTGGACACAGGGCCAGGATGCTTTTGCAGGGCCCGGACCTTTTCTGTGACACATGGCCAGGATGCTTCCGCAGAGCCGGGAGCTTTCCTTGGACACAGGGCCTGGATGCTTCTGCAGGGCCAGGTCCCCTCCTTGGACACAGGGCCAGGAACCTTTCACAGGGCTGGGTCCTTTTTTCTAGGACACAGGGCCAGGATGCTTTCGCAGGACGGGGACCCTTGGACACAGGGCCAGGATGCTTTTGTAGAGCCGGGACCCATCCTTGGACACAGGGCCAGGATGCTTTCGCAGGGCCGTGACCCTTTCTAGGACACAGTGCCAGGTTGCTTTCGCAGGACGGGGACCCTTTCTAGGGCACAGGGCCAGAATGCTTTTGTAGGGCCGGGACCCATCCTTGGACACAGGGCCAGGATGCTTTCGCAGGGCCGTGACCCTTTCTAGGACGCAGGGACAGGTTGCTTTTGCAGGGCCAGGACCCTTTCTGGGACGCAGATCAAGGATGCTTTCGCATGGCCGGGACCCTCTCTAGGACACAGGGCCCGGATGCTTTTGCAGGACGGGGACCCTTACTTGGATTCAGTGCCAGGATGCTTTCACAGGGCCGGGACCCTTCCTTGGACACAGGACCAGAATGCTTTCAGAGGGCTGTGACCCTTTCTAGGACACTTGGCCAGGATGCTTTCGCATGGCCGGGACCCTTTCTAGGACACAGGGCCCGGATGCTTTCGCAGGGCCAGGACCCTTTCTAGGACACAGGGCCAGGATGCTTTCACAGGTCAGGGACACTTTCTAGGACAGTGCCAGGATGCTTTCGCAGGGCCGGGACCCTTCCTTGGACACAGGGCCAGGATGCTTCTGCAGGGCCGGGACCGTTTCTAGGACACAGGGCCAGGATGTTTTCGTAGGGCCGGGACCCTTCCTTGGACAGGGCCAGGATGATTTCACAGGTCAGGGACACTTTCTAGGACAGTGCCAGGATGCTTTCGCAGGGCCGGGACCCTTCCTTGGACACAGGGCCAGGATGCTTCTGCAGGGCCGGGACCGATTCTAGGACACAGGGCCAGGATGCTTTGGCAGGGCCGTGACCCATTCTAGGACACAGGGCCAGGATGCTTTTGCAGGGCCGGGACCCATCCTTGGACTCAGGGCCAGGATGCTTTCGCAGGGCCGTGACCCTTTCTAGGACACAGGGCCAGGATGCTTTCGCAGGGCCAGGACCCTTTCTAGGATGCAGAGCCAGGAGGCTATCGCGGGGCCGTGACCCTTTCTAGGACACTTGGCCAGAATGCTTTCGCATGGCCGGGACCCTTCTAGGACACAGGGCAAGGATGCTTTCACAGGGCTGGGACCCTTTCTAGGACACAGGACCAGGATGCTTTCACAGGGCTGGGACCCTTTCTAGGACACAGGGCCTGGAGGCTTTTGCAGGGCCATGAGCCTTTCTAGGACACAGGGCCAGGATGCATTCACAGGGCCGGGAAGATTCCTTGGACACAGGGCCAGGATGCTTCTGCAGGGCCGGGACCCCTCCTTGGACACAGGGCCAGGATGCTTTCGCAGGGCCTTGACCCTTTCTAGGACACAGGTCCAGGATGCTTTCACAGGGCTGGGACACTTTCTGGGACACGGGGCCAGGATGCTTTTGCAGGGCCGGGACCTTTTCTAGGACACAGGGCCAGGAGGCTTTCACAGGGCCGGGAGCCTTTCTAGGACACCGGACCAGGATGCTTTTACATGGCCGCGACCTTTTCTGAGACACATGGCCAGGATGCTTCCGCAGGGCCGGGAGCTTGCCTTGGACACAGGGCCTGGATGCTTCCGCAGGGCCGGGTCCCCTCGTTGGACACAGGTCCAGGAATATTTTAGAGGGCCGGGACCGTTTCTGGGACACAGGGCCAGGATGCTTTCGCAGGGCCGGGACCCTTCCTTGGACACAGGGCCACGATGCTGCTGCAGGGCCGGGACCGTTTCTAGGACACAGGGCCAGGATGCTTTCGCAGGGCTGTGACCCTTTCTAGGACACAGGGCCAGGATGCTTTCGCATGGCCGGGACCCTCTCCAGGACACAGGGCCCGGATGCTTTCGCAGGACGGGGACCCTTACTT
The DNA here is from genome assembly GCF_030144855.1 of Hypanus sabinus. Classification (NCBI taxonomy): domain Eukaryota; kingdom Metazoa; phylum Chordata; class Chondrichthyes; order Myliobatiformes; family Dasyatidae; genus Hypanus; species Hypanus sabinus. The sequence goes on along the minus strand of NC_082718.1, from coordinate 70,350,560 downwards.
GTATTCAGGGCCAGGATGCTTTCACAGGGCCGGGACCCTTCCTTGGACACAGGACCAGGATGCTTTCAGAGGGCCGTGACCCTTTCTAGGACACTTGGCCAGGATGCTTTCGCATGGCCGGGACCCTTTCTAGGACACAGGGCCCGGATGCTTTCGCAGGGCCAGGACCCTTTCTAGGACACAGGGCCAGGGTGCTTTCACAGGTCAGGGACACTTTCTAGGACAGTGCCAGGATGCTTTCGCAGGGCCGGGACCCTCTGTAGGACACAGGGCCCGGATGCTTTCGCAGGACGGGGACCCTTACTTGTATTCAGGGCCAGGATGCTTTCACAGGGCCGGGACCCTTCCTTGGACACAGGACCAGGATGCTTTCAGAGGGCCGTGACCCTTTCTAGGACACTTGGCCAGGATGCTTTCGCATGGCCGGGACCCTTTCTAGGACACAGGGCCAGGATGTTTTCGTAGGGCCGGGACCCTTCCTTGGACAGGGCCAGGATGATTTCACAGGTCAGGGACACTTTCTAGGACAGTGCCAGGATGCTTTCGCAGGGCCGGGACCGATTCTAGGACACAGGGCCAGGATGCTTTGGCAGGGCCGTGACCCATTCTAGGACACAGGGCCAGGATGCTTTCGCAGGGCCGTGAGTCTTTCTATGACTCAAGGCCAGGATGCTCTCGCAGGGCCGGGACCCTTTCTAGGACACAGGGCCAGAACGCTTTCGCAGGGCAGGGACCCTTTCTAGGACAGTGACAGGATGCTTTCGCAGGGCCGGGACCCTTTCTATGACACAGGGACAGGATGCTTTCAGAGGGATGGGACCCTTTGTAGGACACAGGAGCAGGATGCTTTCGCAGGGCCGTGACACTTTCTAGGACACTTGGCCAGAATGCATTCGCATGGCCGGGACCTTTTTAGGACACTTGGCCAGGATGCTTTCGCATGGCCGGGACCCTTTCTAGGACACCGGACCAGGATGCTTTTACAGGGCCGCGACCTTTTCTGAGACACATGGCCAGGATGCTTCCGCAGGGCCGGGAGCTTGCCTTGGACACAGGGCCTGGATGCTTCCGCAGGGCCGGGTCCCCTCGTTGGACACAGGTCCAGGAATATTTTAGAGGGCCGGGACCGTTTCTGGGACACAGGGCCAGGATGCTTTCGCAGGGCCGGGACCCTTCCTTGGACACAGGGCCACGATGCTGCTGCAGGGCCGGGACCGTTTCTAGGACACAGGGCCAGGATGCTTTCGCAGGGCTGTGACCCTTTCTAGGACACAGGGCCAGGTTGCTTTCGCATGGCCGGGACCCTCTCCAGGACACAGGGCCCGGATGCTTTCGCAGGACGGGGACCCTTACTTGTATTCAGGGCCAGGATGCTTTCACAGGGCCGGGACCCTTCCTTGGACACAGGACCAGGAAGCTTTCAGAGGGCCGTGACCCTTTCTAGGACACTTGGCCAGGATGCTTTCGCATGGCCGGGACCCTTTCTAGGACATAGGGCCCGGATGCTTTCGCAGGGCCAGGACCCTTTCTAGGACACAGGGCCAGGGTGCTTTCACAGGTCAGGGACACTTTCTAGGACAGTGCCAGGATGCTTTCGCAGGGCCGGGACCCTCTGTAGGACACAGGGCCCGGATGCTTTCGCAGGACGGGGACGCTTACTTGTATTCAGGGCCAGGATGCTTTCACAGGGCCGGGACCCTTCCTTGGACACGGGACCAGGATGCTTTCAGAGGGCTGTGACCCTTTCTAGGACACTTGGCCAGGATGCTTTCGCATGGCCGGGACCCTTTCTAGGACACAGGGCCAGGATGTTTTCGTAGGGCCGGGACCCTTCCTTGGACAGGGCCAGGATGATTTCACAGGTCAGGGACACTTTCTAGGTCAGTGCCAGGATGCTTTCGCAGGGCCGGGACCCTTCCTTGGACACAGGGCCAGGATGCTTCTGCAGGGCCGGGACCGATTCTAGGACACAGGGCCAGGATGCTTTGGCAGGGCCGTGACCCATTCTAGGACACAGGGCCAGGATGCTTTCGCAGGGCCGTGAGTCTTTCTATGACTCAAGGCCAGGATGCTCTCGCAGGGCCGGGACCCTTTCTAGGACACAGGGCCAGAACGCTTTCGCAGGGCAGGGACCCTTTCTAGGACAGTGACAGGATGCTTTCAGAGGGCTGGGACCCTTTGTTGGACACAGGACCAGGATGCTTTCGCAGGGCCGTGACACTTTCTAGGACACTTGCCCAGAATGCATTCGCATGGCCGGGACCTTTTTAGGACACTTGGCCAGGATGCTTTCGCATGGCCGGGACCCTTTCTAGGACACATGGCCCGGATGCTTTCGCAGGACTGGGACCCTTCCTTGCACACAGGGCCAGGATGCTTTCGCAGGGCCAGGACACTTTCTAGGACACAGGGCCAAGATGCTTTCGCAGGGCCCCTTTCTAGGACACAGGGACAGGATGCTTTCGCAGGGCCATGACCCTTTCTAGGACAGGGCCCGGATGCTTTCGCAGGACTGGGACCCTTCCTTGGACACAGGGCCAGGATGCTTTCGCAGGGCCAGGACACTTTCTAGGACACAGGGCCAAGATGCTTTCGCAGGGCCAGGACCCTTTCTAGGACACAGGGACAGGATGCTTTCGCAGGGCCATGACCCTTTCTAGGACAGGGCCCGGATGCTTTCGCAGGGCCGTGAGTCTTTCTAGGACACAACAGGATGCTTTCGCAGGGCCGGGACCCGTTCTAGGAAACAGGGCCAGGATGCTTTCACAGGTCAGGGACACTTTCTAGGACAGTGCCAGGATGCTTTCGCAGGGCCGGGAGCTTTCCTTGGACACAGGGCCTGGATGCTTCTGCAGGGCCAGGTCCCCTCCTTGGACACAGGGCCAGGAACCTTTCACAGGGCTGGGTCCTTTTTTCTAGGACACAGGGCCAGGATGCTTTCGCAGGACGGGGACCCTTGGACACAGGGCCAGGATGCTTTTGTAGAGCCGGGACCCATCCTTGGACACAGGGCCAGGATGCTTTCGCAGGGCCGTGACCCTTTCTAGGACACAGTGCCAGGTTGCTTTCGCAGGACGGGGACCCTTTCTAGGGCACAGGGCCAGAATGCTTTTGTAGGGCCGGGACCCATCCTTGGACACAGGGCCAGGATGCTTTCGCAGGGCTGTGACCCTTTCTAGGACGCAGGGACAGGTTGCTTTTGCAGGGCCAGGACCATTTCTGGGACACAGATCAAGGATGCTTTCGCATGGCCGGGACCCTCTCTAGGACACAGGGCCCGGATGCTTTTGCAGGACGGGGACCCTTACTTGGATTCAGTGCCAGGATGCTTTCACAGGGCCGGGACCCTTCCTTGGACACAGGACCAGAATGCTTTCAGAGGGCTGTGACCCTTTCTAGGACACTTGGCCAGGATGCTTTCGCATGGCCGGGACCCTTTCTAGGACACAGGGCCCGGATGCTTTCGCAGGGCCAGGACCCTTTCTAGGACACAGGGCCAGGATGCTTTCACAGGGCCGGGACCCTTCCTTGGACACAGGGCCAGGATGCTTCTGCAGGGCCGGGACCGTTTCTAGGACACAGGGCCAGGATGTTTTCGTAGGGCCGGGACCCTTCCTTGGACAGGGCCAGGATGATTTCACAGGTCAGGGACACTTTCTAGGACAGTGCCAGGATGCTTTCGCAGGGCCGGGACCCTTCCTTGGACACAGGGCCAGGATGCTTCTGCAGGGCCGGGACCGATTCTAGGACACAGGGCCAGGATGCTTTGGCAGGGCCGTGACCCATTCTAGGACACAGGGCCAGGATGCTTTTGCAGGGCCGGGACCCATCCTTGGACTCAGGGCCAGGATGCTTTCGCAGGGCCGTGACCCTTTCTAGGACACAGGGCCAGGATGCTTTCGCAGGGCCAGGACCCTTTCTAGGACGCAGAGCCAGGAGGCTATCGCAGGGCTGTGACCCTTTCTAGGACACTTGGCCAGAATGCTTTCGCATGGCCGGGACCCTTCTAGGACACAGGGCAAGGATGCTTTCACAGGGCTGGGACCCTTTCTAGGACACAGGACCAGGATGCTTTCACAGGGCTGGGACCCTTTCTAGGACACAGGGCCTGGAGGCTTTCGCAGGGCCATGAGCCTTTCTAGGACACAGGGCCAGGATGCATTCACAGGGCCGGGAAGATTCCTTGGACACAGGGCCAGGATGCTTCTGCAGGGCCGGGACCCCTCCTTGGACACAGGGCCAGGATGCTTTCGCAGGGCCTTGACCCTTTCTAGGACACAGGTCCAGGATGCTTTCACAGGGCTGGGACACTTTCTGGGACATGGGGCCAGGATGCTTTTGCAGGGCCGGGACCTTTTCTAGGACACAGGGCCAGGAGGCTTTCACAGGGCCGGGACCCTTTCTAGGAAACAGGGCCAGAACGCTTTCGCAGGGCAGGGACCCTTTCTAGGACAGTGATAGGATGCTTTCGCAGGACCGCGACCCTTTCTAGGACACAGGGCCAGGATGCTTTCACAGGTCTGGGACCCTTTGTAGGAGATAGGACCAGGATGCTTTCACAATGCTGGGACCCTTTCTAGGACACAGGGCCTGGAGGCTTTCGCAGGGCCATGAGCCGTTCTAGGACACAGGGCCAGGATGCATTCACAGGGCCGGGAAGATTCCTTGGACACAGGGCCAGGATGCTTCTGCAGGGCCGGGACCCCTCCTTGGACACAGGGCCAGGATGCTTTCGCAGGGCTGGGACCCTTTCTAGGACACAGGTCCAGGATGCTTTCACAGGGCTGGGACACTTTCTGGGACACGGGGCCAGGATGCTTTTGCAGGGCCGGGACCTTTTCTAGGACACAGGGCCAGGTGGCTTTCACAGGGCCGGGAGCCTTTCTAGGACACCGGACCAGGATGCTTTTACAGGGCCGCGACCTTTTCTGAGACACATGGCCAGGATGCTTCCGCAGGGCCGGGAGCTTGCCTTGGACACAGGGCCTGGATGCTTCCGCAGGGCCGGGTCCCCTCGTTGGACACAGGTCCAGGAATATTTTAGAGGGCCGGGACCGTTTCTGGGACACAGGGCCAGGATGCTTTCGCAGGGCCGGGACCCTTCCTTGGACACAGGGCCACGATGCTGCTGCAGGGCCGGGACCGTTTCTAGGACACAGGGCCAGGATGCTTTCGCAGGGCTGTGACCCTTTCTAGGACACAGGGACAGGTTGCTTTCGCAGGGCCAGGCCCCTTTCTAGGACGCTTGGCCAGGATGCTTTCGCATGGCTGGGAACCTCTCCAGGACACAGGGCCCGGATGCTTTCGCAGGACGGGGACCCTTACTTGTATTCAGGGCCAGGATGCTTTCACAGGGCCGGGACCCTTCCTTGGACACAGGACCAGGATGCTTTCAGAGGGCCGTGACCCTTTCTAGGACACTTGGCCAGGATGCTTTCGCATGGCCGGGACCCTTTCTAGGACACAGGGCCCGGATGCTTTCGCAGGGCCAGGACCCTTTCTAGGACACAGGGCCAGGGTGCTTTCACAGGTCAGGGACACTTTCTAGGACAGTGCCAGGATGCTTTCGCAGGGCCGGGACCCTCTCAAGGACACAGGGCCCGGATGCTTTCGCAGGACGGGGACCCTTACTTGTATTCAGGGCCAGGATGCTTTCACAGGGCCGGGACCCTTCCTTGGACACAGGACCAGGATGCTTTCAGAGGGCCGTGACCCTTTCTAGGACACAGGGCCCGGATGCTTTCGCAGGGCCAGGACCCTTTCTAGGACACAGGGCCAGGATGCTTTCACAGGTCAGGGACACTTTCTAGGACAGTGCCAGGATGCTTTCGCAGGGCCGGGACCCTTCCTTGGACACAGGGCCAGGATGCTTCTGCAGGGCCGGGACCGTTTCTAGGACACAGGGCCAGGATGTTTTCGTAGGGCCGGGACCCTTCCTTGGACAGGGCCAGGATGATTTCACAGGTCAGGGACACTTTCTAGGACAGTGCCAGGATGCTTTCGCAGGGCCGGGACCCTTCCTTGGACACAGGGCCAGGATGCTTCTGCAGGGCCGGGACCGATTCTAGGACACAGGGCCAGGATGCTTTGGCAGGGCCGTGACCCATTCTAGGACACAGGGCCAGGATGCTTTCGCAGGGCCGTGAGTCTTTCTATGACTCAAGGCCAGGATGCTCTCGCAGGGCCGGGACCCTTTCTAGGACACAGGGCCAGAACGCTTTCGCAGGGCAGGGACCCTTTCTAGGACAGTGACAGGATGCTTTCGCAGGGCCGGGACCCTTTCTATGACACAGGGCCAGGATGCTTTCAGAGGGCTGGGACCCTTTGTAGGACACAGGACCAGGATGCTTTCGCAGGGCCGTGACACTTTCTAGGACACTTGGCCAGAATGCATTCGCATGGCCGGGACCTTTTTAGGACACTTGGCCAGGATGCTTTCGCATGGCCGGGACCCTTTCTAGGACACATGGCCCGGATGCTTTCGCAGGACTGGGACCCTTCCTTGGACACAGGGCCAGGATGCTTTCGCAGGGCCAGGACACTTTCTAGGACACAGGGCCAAGATGCTTTCGCAGGGCCAGGACCCTTTCTAGGACACAGGGACAGGATGCTTTCGCAGGGTCATGACCCTTTCTAGGACAGGGCCCGGATGCTTTCGCAGGGCCGTGAGTCTTTCTAGGACACAACAGGATGCTTTCGCAGGGCCGGGACCCGTTCTAGGAAACAGGGCCAGGATGCTTTCACAGGTCAGGGACACTTTCTAGGACAGTGCCAGGATGCTTTCGCAGGGCCGGGACCCTTCCTTGGACACAGGGCCAGGATGCTTCTGCAGGGCCGTGACCGATTCTAGGACACAGGGCCAGGATGCTTTCGCAGGGCCGGGACACCCCTGGAGACAGCGCCAGGATGTATTCACAGGGTTGGGAAGATTCCTTGGACACAGGGCCAGGATGCTTTCACACGGCCGGGACGCTTTCTAGGGCACAGGGCCAGGATGCTTTTGCAGGGCCGGGACCCATCCTTGGACTCAGGGCCAGGATGCTTTCGCAGGGCCGTGACCCTTTCTAGGACACAGGGCCAGGATGCTTTCGCAGGGCCAGGACCCTTTCTAGGACGCAGAGCCAGGAGGCTATCGCAGGGCCGTGACCCTTTCTAGGACACTTGGCCAGAATGCTTTCGCATGGCCGGGACCCTTCTAGGACACAGGGCAAGGATGCTTTCACAGGGCTGGGACCCTTTCTAGGACACAGGACCAGGATGCTTTCACAGGGCTGGGACCCTTTCTAGGACACAGGGCCTGGAGGCTTTCGCAGGGCCATGAGCCTTTCTAGGACACAGGGCCTGGATGCTTTTGCAGGGCCAGGACCCTTTCTGGGACGCAGATCAAGGATGCTTTCGCATGGCCGGGACCCTCTCTAGGACACAGGGCCCGGATGCTTTTGCAGGACGGGGACCCTTACTTGGATTCAGTGCCAGGATGCTTTCACAGGGCCGGGACCCTTTCTAGGACACAGGGCCTGGAGGCTTTCGCAGGGCCATGAGCCTTTCTAGGACACAGGGCCTGGATGCTTTTGCAGGGCCCGGACCTTTTCTGTGACACATGGCCAGGATGCTTCCGCAGAGCCGGGAGCTTTCCTTGGACACAGGGCCAGGATGCTTCTGCAGGGCCGGGACCCCTCCTTGGACACAGGGCCAGGATGCTTTCGCAGGGCTGGGACCCTTTCTAGGACACAGGTCCAGGATGCTTTCACAGGGCTGGGACACTTTCTGGGACACGGGGCCAGGATGCTTTTGCAGGGCCGGGACCTTTTCTAGGACACAGGGCCAGGAGGCTTTCACAGGGCCGGGAGCCTTTCTAGGACACCGGACCAGGATGCTTTTACAGGGCCGCGACCTTTTCTGAGACACATGGCCAGGATGCTTCCGCAGGGCCGGGAGCTTGCCTTGGACACAGGGCCTGGATGCTTCCGCAGGGCCGGGTCCCCTCGTTGGACACAGGTCCAGGAATATTTTAGAGGGCCGGGACCGTTTCTGGGACACAGGGCCAGGATGCTTTCGCAGGGCCGGGACCCTTCCTTGGACACAGGGCCACGATGCTGCTGCAGGGCCGGGACCGTTTCTAGGACACAGGGCCAGGATGCTTTCGCAGGGCCGTGACCCTTTCTAGGACACAGGGACAGGTTGCTTTCGCAGGGCCAGGCCCCTTTCTAGGACGCTTGGCCAGGATGCTTTCGCATGGCTGGGACCCTCTCCAGGACACAGGGCCCGGATGCTTTCGCAGGACGGGGACCCTTACTTGTATTCAGGGCCAGGATGCTTTCACAGGGCCGGGACCCTTCCTTGGACACAGGACCAGGATGCTTTCAGAGGGCCGTGACCCTTTCTAGGACACTTGGCCAGGATGCTTTCGCATGGCCGGGACCCTTTCTAGGACACAGGGCCCGGATGCTTTCGCAGGGCCAGGACCCTTTCTAGGACACAGGGCCAGGGTGCTTTCACAGGTCAGGGACACTTTCTAGGACAGTGCCAGGATGCTTTCGCAGGGCCGGGACCCTCTCAAGGACACAGGGCCCGGATGCTTTCGCAGGACGGGGACCCTTACTTGTATTCAGGGCCAGGATGCTTTCACAGGGCCGGGACCCTTCCTTGGACACAGGACCAGGATGCTTTCAGAGGGCCGTGACCCTTTCTAGGACACAGGGCCCGGATGCTTTCGCAGGGCCAGGACCCTTTCTAGGACACAGGGCCAGGATGCTTTCACAGGTCAGGGACACTTTCTAGGACAGTGCCAGGATGCTTTCGCAGGGCCGGGACCCTTCCTTGGACACAGGGCCAGGATGCTTCTGCAGGGCCGGGACCGTTTCTAGGACACAGGGCCAGGATGTTTTCGTAGGGCCGGGACCCTTCCTTGGACAGGGCCAGGATGATTTCACAGGTCAGGGACACTTTCTAGGACAGTGCCAGGATGCTTTCGCAGGGCCGGGACCCTTCCTTGGACACAGGGCCAGGATGCTTCTGCAGGGCCGGGACCGATTCTAGGACACAGGGCCAGGATGCTTTGGCAGGGCCGTGACCCATTCTAGGACACAGGGCCAGGATGCTTTCGCAGGGCCGTGAGTCTTTCTATGACTCAAGGCCAGGATGCTCTCGCAGGGCCGGGACCCTTTCTAGGACACAGGGCCAGAACGCTTTCGCAGGGCAGGGACCCTTTCTAGGACAGTGACAGGATGCTTTCGCAGGGCCGGGACCCTTTCTATGACACAGGGCCAGGATGCTTTCAGAGGGCTGGGACCCTTTGTAGGACACAGGACCAGGATGCTTTCGCAGGGCCGTGACACTTTCTAGGACACTTGGCCAGAATGCATTCGCATGGCCGGGACCTTTTTAGGACACTTGGCCAGGATGCTTTCGCATGGCCGGGACCCTTTCTAGGACACATGGCCCGGATGCTTTCGCAGGACTGGGACCCTTCCTTGGACACAGGGCCAGGATGCTTTCGCAGGGCCAGGACACTTTCTAGGACACAGGGCCAAGATGCTTTCGCAGGGCCAGGACCCTTTCTAGGACACAGGGACAGGATGCTTTCGCAGGGCCATGACCCTTTCTAGGACAGGGCCCGGATGCTTTCGCAGGGCCGTGAGTCTTTCTAGGACACAACAGGATGCTTTCGCAGGGCCGGGACCCGTTCTAGGAAACAGGGCCAGGATGCTTTCACAGGTCAGGGACACTTTCTAGGACAGTGCCAGGATGCTTTCGCAGGGCCGGGACCCTTCCTTGGACACAGGGCCAGGATGCTTCTGCAGGGCCGTGACCGATTCTAGGACACAGGGCCAGGATGCTTTCGCAGGGCCGGGACACCCCTGGAGACAGCGCCGGGATGTATTCACAGGGCTGGGAAGATTCCTTGGACACAGGGCCAGGATGCTTTCACACGGCCGGGACGCTTTCTAGGGCACAGGGCCAGGATGCTTTTGCAGGGCCGGGACCCATCCTTGGACTCAGGGCCAGGATGCTTTCGCAGGGCCGTTACCCTTTCTAGGACACAGGGCCAGGATGCTTTCGCAGGGCCAGGACCCTTTCTAGGACGCAGAGCCAGGAGGCTATCGCAGGGCCGTGACCCTTTCTAGGACACTTGGCCAGAATGCTTTCGCATGGCCGGGACCCTTCTAGGACACAGGGCAAGGATGCTTTCACAGGGCTGGGACCCTTTCTAGGACACAGGACCAGGATGCTTTCACAGGGCTGGGACCCTTTCTAGGACACAGGGCCTGGAGGCTTTCGCAGGGCCATGAGCCTTTCTAGGACACAGGGCCTGGATGCTTTTGCAGGGCCCGGACCTTTTCTGTGACACATGGCCAGGATGCTTCCGCAGAGCCGGGAGCTTTCCTTGGACACAGGGCCTGGATGCTTCTGCAGGGCCAGGTCCCCTCCTTGGACACAGGGCCAGGAACCTTTCACAGGGCTGGGTCCTTTTTTCTAGGACACAGGGCCAGGATGCTTTCGCAGGACGGGGACCCTTGGACACAGGGCCAGGATGCTTTTGTAGAGCCGGGACCCATCCTTGGACACAGGGCCAGGATGCTTTCGCAGGGCCGTGACCCTTTCTAGGACACAGTGCCAGGTTGCTTTCGCAGGACGGGGACCCTTTCTAGGGCACAGGGCCAGAATGCTTTTGTAGGGCCGGGACCCATCCTTGGACACAGGGCCAGGATGCTTTCGCAGGGCCGTGACCCTTTCTAGGACGCAGGGACAGGTTGCTTTTGCAGGGCCAGGACCCTTTCTGGGACGCAGATCAAGGATGCTTTCGCATGGCCGGGACCCTCTCTAGGACACAGGGCCCGGATGCTTTTGCAGGACGGGGACCCTTACTTGGATTCAGTGCCAGGATGCTTTCACAGGGCCGGGACCCTTCCTTGGACACAGGACCAGAATGCTTTCAGAGGGCTGTGACCCTTTCTAGGACACTTGGCCAGGATGCTTTCGCATGGCCGGGACCCTTTCTAGGACACAGGGCCCGGATGCTTTCGCAGGGCCAGGACCCGTTCTAGGACACAGGGCCAGGATGCTTTCACAGGTCAGGGACACTTTCTAGGACAGTGCCAGGATGCTTTCGCAGGGCCGGGACCCTTCCTTGGACACAGGGCCAGGATGCTTCTGCAGGGCCGGGACCGTTTCTAGGACACAGGGCCAGGATGTTTTCGTAGGGCCGGGACCCTTCCTTGGACAGGGCCAGGATGATTTCACAGGTCAGGGACACTTTCTAGGACAGTGCCAGGATGCTTTCGCAGGGCCGGGACCCTTCCTTGGACACAGGGCAGGATGCTTCTGCAGGGCCGGGACCGATTCTAGGACACAGGGCCAGGATGCTTTGGCAGGGCCGTGACCCATTCTAGGACACAGGGCCAGGATGCTTTCGCAGGGCCGGGACCCATCCTTGGACTCAGGGCCAGGATGCTTACGCAGGGCCGTGACCCTTTCTAGGACACAGGGCCAGGATGCTTTCGCAGGGCCAGGACCCTTTCTAGGACGCAGAGCCAGGAGGCTATCGCAGGGCCGTGACCCTTTCTAGGACACTTGGCCAGAATGCTTTCGCATGGCCGGGACCCTTTCTAGGACACAGGGCAAGGATGCTTTCACAGGGCTGGGACCCTTTCTAGGACACAGGACCAGGATGCTTTCACAGGGCTGGGACCCTTTCTAGGACACAGGGCCTGGAGGCTTTCGCAGGGCCATGAGCCTTTCTAGGACACAGGGCCAGGATGCATTCACAGGGCCGGGAAGATTCCTTGGACACAGGGCCAGGATGCTTCTGCAGGGCCGGGACCCCTCCTTGGACACAGGGCCAGGATGCTTTCGCAGGGCTGGGACCCTTTCTAGGACACAGGTCCAGGATGCTTTCACAGGGCTGGGACACTTTCTGGGACACGGGGCCAGGATGCTTTTGCAGGGCTGGGACCTTTTCTAGGACACAGGGCCAGGAGGCTTTCACAGGGCCGGGAGCCTTTCTAGGACACCGGACCAGGATGCTTTTACAGGGCCGCGACCTTTTCTGAGACACATGGCCAGGATGCTTCCGCAGGGCCGGGAGCTTGACTTGGACACAGGGCCTGGATGCTTCCGCAGGGCCGGGTCCCCTCGTTGGACACAGGGCCAGGAATATTTTAGAGGGCCGGGACCGTTTCTGGGACACAGGGCCAGGATGCTTTCCCAGAGCCGGGACTCTTCCTTGGACACAGGGCCACGACGCTGCTGCAGGGCCGGGACCGTTTCTAGGACACAGGGCCCGGATGCTTTCGCAGGGCCAGGACCCTTTCTAGGACACAGGGCCAGGGTGCTTTCGCAGGGCCAGGCCCCTTTCTAGGACGCTTGGCCAGGATGCTTTCGCATGGCCGGGACCCTCTCCAGGACACAGGGCCCGGATGCTTTCGCAGGACGGGGACCCTTACTTGTATTCAGGGCCAGGATGCTTTCACAGGGCCGGGACCCTTCCTTGGACACAGGACCAGGATGCTTTCAGAGGGCCGTGACCCTTTCTAGGACACTTGGCCAGGATGCTTTCGCATGGCCGGGACCCTTTCTAGGACACAGGGCCCGGATGCTTTCGCAGGGCCAGGACCCTTTCTAGGACACAGGGCCAGGATGCTTTCACAGGTCAGGGACACTTTCTAGGACAGTGCCAGGATGCTTTCGCAGGGCCGGGACCCTTCCTTGGACACAGGGCCAGGATGCTTCTGCAGGGCCGGGACCGTTTCTAGGACACAGGGCCAGGATGTTTTCGTAGGGCCGGGACCCTTCCTTGGACAGGGCCAGGATGATTTCACAGGTCAGGGACACTTTCTAGGACAGTGCCAGGATGCTTTCGCAGGGCTGGGTCCCTTCCTTGGACACAGGGCCAGGATGCTTCTGCAGGGCCGGGACCGATTCTAGGACACAGGGCCAGGATGCTTTGGCAGGGCCATGACCCATTCTAGGACACAGGGCCAGGATGCTTTCGCAGGGCCGTGAGTCTTTCTATGACTCAAGGCCAGGATGCTCTCGCATGGCCGGGACCCTTTCTAGGACACAGCGCCCGGATGCTTTCGCAGGGCCAGGACCCTTTCTAGGACACAGGGCCAGGATGCTTTCACAGGTCAGGGACACTTTCTAGGACAGTGCCAGGATGCTTCTGCAGGGCCGGGACCGTTTCTAGGACACAGGGCCAGGATGTTTTCTTAGGGCCGGGACCCTTCCTTGGACAGGGCCAGGATGATTTCACAGCTCAGGGACACTTTCTAGGACAGTGCCAGGATGCTTTCGCAGGGCCGGGACCCTTCCTTGGACACAGGGCCAGGATGCTTCTGCAGGGCCGGGACCGATTCTAGGACACAGGGCCAGGATGCTTTGGCAGGGCCGTGACCCATTCTAGGACACAGGGCCAGGATGCTTTCGCAGGGCCAGGACCCTTTCTAGGACACAGGGACAGGATGCTTTCGCAGGGCCATGACCCTTTCTAGGATAGGGCCAGGATGCTTCCGCCGGGCCAGGACCCTTTCTAGGACGCAGATCCAGGAGGCTATCGCAGGGCGGTGACCCTTTCTAGGACACTTGGCCAGGATGCTTTCGCATGGCTGGGACCCTCTCTAGGACACAGGGCCCGGATGCTTTCGCAGGACGGGGACCCTTACTTGGACTCAGGTCCAGGATGCTCTCACAGGGCCAGGACCCTTCCTTGGACACAGGACCAGGATGCTTTCAGATGGCCGTGACCCTTCCTTGGACACAGGGCCAGGATGCTTTCACAGGGCTGGGACCCTTTGTAGGACACAGGACCAGGATGCTTTTGCAGGGCCAGGACCCTTTCTAGGGCACAGGGCCAAGATGCTTTCGCAGGGCCAGGACCCTTTCTAGGACACAGGGACAGGATGCTTTCGCAGGGCCATGACCCTTTCTAGGACAGGGCCCGGATGCTTTCGCAGGGCCGTGAGTCTTTCTAGGACACGCCAGGATGCTTTCGCAGGCCGGGACCCGTTCTAGGACACAGGGCCAGGATGCTTTCACAGGTCAGGGACACTTTCTAGGACAGTGCCAGGATGCTTTCGCAGTGCCGGGACCCTTCGTTGGACACAGGGCCAGGATGCTTCTGCAGGGCCGTGACCGATTCTAGGACACAGGGCCAGGATGCTTTCGCAGGGCCGGGACACCCCTGGAGACAGCGCCAGGATGCATTCACAGGGCCGGGAAGATTCCTTAGACACAGGGCCAGGATGCTTTCACACGGCCGGGACGCTTTCTAGGGCACAGGGCCAGGATGCTTTTGCAGGGCCGGGACCCATCCTTGAACACAGGGCTAGGATGCTTTTGCAGGGCCGTGACCCTTTCTAGGACACAGGGCCAGGATGCTTTCACAGGGCTGGGACACTTTCTGGGACACGGGGCCAGGATGCTTTTGCAGGGCTGGGACCTTTTCTAGGACACAGGGCCAGGAGGCTTTCACAGGGCCGGGAGCCTTTCTAGGACACCGGACCAGGATGCTTTTACAGGGCCGCGACCTTTTCTGAGACACATGGCCAGGATGCTTCCGCAGGGCCGGGAGCTTGACTTGGACACAGGGCCTGGATGCTTCCGCAGGGCCGGGTCCCCTCGTTGGACACAGGGCCAGGAATATTTTAGAGGGCCGGGACCGTTTCTGGGACACAGGGCCAGGATGCTTTCCCAGAGCCGGGACTCTTCCTTGGACACAGGGCCACGACGCTGCTGCAGGGCCGGGACCGTTTCTAGGACACAGGGCCCGGATGCTTTCGCAGGGCCAGGACCCTTTCTAGGACACAGGGCCAGGGTGCTTTCGCAGGGCCAGGCCCCTTTCTAGGACGCTTGGCCAGGATGCTTTCGCATGGCCGGGACCCTCTCCAGGACACAGGGCCCGGATGCTTTCGCAGGACGGGGACCCTTACTTGTATTCAGGGCCAGGATGCTTTCACAGGGCCGGGACCCTTCCTTGGACACAGGACCAGGATGCTTTCAGAGGGCCGTGACCCTTTCTAGGACACTTGGCCAGGATGCTTTCGCATGGCCGGGACCCTTTCTAGGACACAGGGCCCGGATGCTTTCGCAGGGCCAGGACCCTTTCTAGGACACAGGGCCAGGATGCTTTCACAGGTCAGGGACACTTTCTAGGACAGTGCCAGGATGCTTTCGCAGGGCCGGGACCCTTCCTTGGACACAGGGCCAGGATGCTTCTGCAGGGCCGGGACCGTTTCTAGGACACAGGGCCAGGATGTTTTCGTAGGGCCGGGACCCTTCCTTGGACAGGGCCAGGATGATTTCACAGGTCAGGGACACTTTCTAGGACAGTGCCAGGATGCTTTCGCAGGGCTGGGTCCCTTCCTTGGACACAGGGCCAGGATGCTTCTGCAGGGCCGGGACCGATTCTAGGACACAGGGCCAGGATGCTTTGGCAGGGCCATGACCCATTCTAGGACACAGGGCCAGGATGCTTTCGCAGGGCCGTGAGTCTTTCTATGACTCAAGGCCAGGATGCTCTCGCATGGCCGGGACCCTTTCTAGGACACAGCGCCCGGATGCTTTCGCAGGGCCAGGACCCTTTCTAGGACACAGGGCCAGGATGCTTTCACAGGTCAGGGACACTTTCTAGGACAGTGCCAGGATGCTTCTGCAGGGCCGGGACCGTTTCTAGGACACAGGGCCAGGATGTTTTCTTAGGGCCGGGACCCTTCCTTGGACAGGGCCAGGATGATTTCACAGCTCAGGGACACTTTCTAGGACAGTGCCAGGATGCTTTCGCAGGGCCGGGACCCTTCCTTGGACACAGGGCCAGGATGCTTCTGCAGGGCCGGGACCGATTCTAGGACACAGGGCCAGGATGCTTTGGCAGGGCCGTGACCCATTCTAGGACACAGGGCCAGGATGCTTTCGCAGGGCCAGGACCCTTTCTAGGACACAGGGACAGGATGCTTTCGCAGGGCCATGACCCTTTCTAGGATAGGGCCAGGATGCTTCCGCCGGGCCAGGACCCTTTCTAGGACGCAGATCCAGGAGGCTATCGCAGGGCGGTGACCCTTTCTAGGACACTTGGCCAGGATGCTTTCGCATGGCTGGGACCCTCTCTAGGACACAGGGCCCGGATGCTTTCGCAGGACGGGGACCCTTACTTGGACTCAGGTCCAGGATGCTCTCACAGGGCCAGGACCCTTCCTTGGACACAGGACCAGGATGCTTTCAGATGGCCGTGACCCTTCCTTGGACACAGGGCCAGGATGCTTTCACAGGGCTGGGACCCTTTGTAGGACACAGGACCAGGATGCTTTTGCAGGGCCAGGACCCTTTCTAGGGCACAGGGCCAAGATGCTTTTGCAGGGCCAGGACCCTTTCTAGGACACAGGGCCAAGATGCTTTCGCAGGGCCAGGACCCTTTCTAGGACACAGGGACAGGATGCTTTCGCAGGGCCGTGACCCTTTCTAGGACAGGGCCCGAATGCTTTCGGAGGGCCGTGAGTCTTTCTAGGACACAGGGCCAGGATGGTTTCGCAGGGCCGGGACACTTCCTTGGACACAGGGACAGGATGCTTTTGCAGGGCCATGACCCTCTCTAGGACACAGGGCCCGGATGCTTTCGCAGGACGGGGACCCTTACTTGGACTCAGGTCCAGGATGCTCTCACAGGGCCAGGACCCTTCCTTGGACACAGGACCAGGATGCTTTCAGATGGCCGTGACCCTTCCTTGGACACAGGGCCAGGATGCTTTCACAGGGCTGGGACCCTTTGTAGGACACAGGACCAGGATGCTTTTGCAGGGCCAGGACCCTTTCTAGGGCACAGGGCCAAGATGCTTTCGCAGGGCCAGGACCCTTTCTAGGACACAGGGACAGGATGCTTTCGCAGGGCCATGACCCTTTCTAGGACAGGGCCCGGATGCTTTCGCAGGGCCGTGAGTCTTTCTAGGACACGCCAGGATGCTTTCGCAGGCCGGGACCCGTTCTAGGACACAGGGCCAGGATGCTTTCACAGGTCAGGGACACTTTCTAGGACAGTGCCAGGATGCTTTCGCAGTGCCGGGACCCTTCGTTGGACACAGGGCCAGGATGCTTCTGCAGGGCCGTGACCGATTCTAGGACACAGGGCCAGGATGCTTTCGCAGGGCCGGGACACCCCTGGAGACAGCGCCAGGATGCATTCACAGGGCCGGGAAGATTCCTTAGACACAGGGCCAGGATGCTTTCACACGGCCGGGACGCTTTCTAGGGCACAGGGCCAGGATGCTTTTGCAGGGCCGGGACCCATCCTTGAACACAGGGCTAGGATGCTTTTGCAGGGCCGTGACCCTTTCTAGGACACAGGGCCAGGATGCTTTCGCAGGGCCAGGACCCTTCCTTGGACACAGGACCAGGACGCTTTCAGAGGGCCGTGACCCTTTCTAGGACACTTGGCCAGGATGCTTTCACATGGCCGGGACCCTTTCTAGAACACAGGGCCAGGATGCTTTCACAGGTCAGGGACACTTTCTAGGACAGTGCCAGGATGCTTTCGCAGGGCCGGGACCCTTCCTTGGACACAGGGCCAGGATGCTTCTGCTGGGCCGGGACCGATTCTAGGACACAGGGCCAGGATGCTTTGGCAGGGCCGTGACCCATTCTAGGACACAGGGCCAGGATGCTTTCGCAGGGCCAGGACCCTTTCTAGGACACAGGGACAGGATGCTTTCGCAGGGCCATGACCATTTCTAGGATAGGGCCAGGATGCTTTCGCAGGGCCAGGACCCTTTCTAGGACGCAGATCCAGGAGGCTATCGCAGGGCGGTGACCCTTTCTAGGACACTTGGCCAGATGCTTTCGCATGGCCGGGACCCTCTCTAGGACACAGGGCCCGGATGCTTTCGCAGGACGGGGACCCTTACTTGGACTCAGGTCCAGGATGCTCTCACAGGGCCGGGACCCTTCCTTGGACACAGGACCAGGATGCTTTCAGATGGCCGTGACCCTTCCTTGGACACAGGGCCAGGATGCTTTTGCAGGGCCAGGACCCTTTCTAGGACACAGGGCCAAGATGCTTTCGCAGGGCCAGGACCCTTTCTAGGACACAGGGACAGGATGCTTTCGCAGGGCCGTGACCCTTTCTAGGACAGGGCCCGAATGCTTTCGGAGGGCCGTGAGTCTTTCTAGGACACAGGGACAGGATGGTTTCGCAGGGCCGGGACACTTCCTTGGACACAGGGACAGGATGCTTTTGCAGGGCCATGACCCTTTCTAGGACAGGGCCCGAATGATTTCGCAGGGCCGTGAGTCTTTCTAGGACTCAAGGCCAGGATGCTTTCGCAGGGCCGGGACCCTTTCTAGGACACAGGGCCAGAACGCTTTCGCAGGGCAGGGACCCTTTCTAGGACAGTGACAGGATGCTTTCGCAGGGCCGGGACCCTTTCTATGACACAGGGCCAGGATGCTTTCACAGGGCTGGGACCCTTTGTAGGACACAGGACCAGGATGCTTTCGCAGGGCCGTGACACTTTCTAGGACACTTGGCCAGAAAGCTTTTGCATGGCCGGGACCCTTTTAGGACACTTGGCCAGGATGCTTTCGCATGGCCGGGACCCTTTCTAGGACACATGGCCCGGATGCTTTCGCAGGACTGGGACCCTTCCTTGGACACAGGGCCAGGATGCTTTCGCAGGGCCAGGACCCTTTCTAGGACACAGGGCCAAGATGCGTTCGCAGGGCCAGGACCCTTTCTAGGACACAGGGACATGATGTTTTTGCAGGGCCATGACCCTTTCTAGGACAGGGCCCGGATGCTTTCGCAGGGCCGTGAGTCTTTCTAGGACACGCCAGGATTCTTTCGCAGGCCGGGACCAGTTCTAGGACACAGGGCCAGGATGCTTTCACAGGTCAGGGACACTTTCTAGGACAGTGCCAGGATGCTTTCGTAGGGCCGGGACCCTTCCTTGGACACAGGGCCAGGATGCTTCTGCAGGGCCGTGACCGATTCTAGGACACAGGGCCAGGATGCTTTCGCAGGGCCGGGACACCCCTGGAGACAGCGCCAGGATGCATTCACAGGGCCGGGAAGATTCCTTAGGCACAGGGCCAGGATGCTTTCACACGGCCTGGACGCTTTCTAGGGCACAGGGCCAGGATGCTTTTGCAGGGCCGGGACCCATCCTTGGACACAGGGCTAGGATGCTTTTGCAGGGCCGTGACCCTTTCTAGGACACAGGGCCAGGATGCTTTCGCAGGGCCAGGACCCTTTCTAGGACGCAGAGCCAGGAGGCTATCGCAGGGCTGTGACCCTTTCTAGGACACTTGGCCAGAATGCTTTCGCATGGCCGGGACCCTTCTAGGACACAGGGCAAGGATGCTTTCACAGGGCTGGGACCCTTTCTAGGACACAGGGCCTGGAGGCTTTCGCAGGGCCATGAGCCTTTCTAGGACACAGCGACTGGATGCTTTTGCAGGGCCCGGACCTTTTCTGTGACACATGGACAGGATGCTTCCGCAGAGCCGGGAGCTTTCCTTGGACACAGGGCCTGGATGCTTCCGCAGGGCCAGGTCCCCGCCTTGTACACAGGGCCAGGAACCTTTCACAGGGCCGGGACCTTTTTTCTAGGACACAGGGCCAGGATGCTTTCGCAGGGCCGGGACCCTTCCTTGGACACAGGGCCAGGATGCTTCTGCAGGGCCGGGACACTTCCTTGGAGACAGGGCCCGGATGCTTTCGCAGGATGGGGACCCTTCCTTGGACACAGGGCCAGGATGCTTTTGTAGGTCCGGGACCCATCCTTGGACACAGGGCCAGGATGCTTTGGCAGGGCCGTGACATATTCTAGGACACAGGGCCAGGATGCTTTCGCAGGGCCAGGACCCTTTCTAGGACACAGGGACAGGATGCTTTCGCAGGGCCATGACCCTTTCTAGGATAGGGCCCGGATGCTTTCGCAGCGTCGTGAGTCTTTCTAGGACACAAGGCCAGGATGCTTTCGCAGGGCCGGGACACTTTCTAGGACACAGGGCCAGGATGCTTCCGCAGGGCAGGGACCCTTTCTAGGATGGTGCCAGGATGCTTTCGCAGGGCCGGGACCCTTTCTAGGACACAGCGCCAGGATGCTTTCAGAGGGCTGGGACCCATTGTATGACACAGGACCAGGATGCTTTCACAGGGCTGGGACCATTTCTAGGACACAGGGCCAGGAGGCTTTTGCATGGCCGGGACCCTTTCTAGGACACAGGGCCCGGATGCTTTCGCAGGACAGGGACCCTTACTTGGACTCAGGTCCAGGATGCTCTCACAGGGCCGGGACACTTCCTTGGACACAGGACCAGGATGCTTTCAGATGGCCGTGACCCTTCCTTGGACACAGGGCCAGGATGCT
Organism: Hypanus sabinus; assembly: GCF_030144855.1. Taxonomy (NCBI): domain Eukaryota; kingdom Metazoa; phylum Chordata; class Chondrichthyes; order Myliobatiformes; family Dasyatidae; genus Hypanus; species Hypanus sabinus. The sequence goes on along the minus strand of NC_082718.1, from coordinate 70,330,203 downwards.
TTCGCAGGGCCAGGACCCTTTCTAGGACACAGGGCCAAGATGCTTTCGCAGGGCCAGGACCCTTTCTAGGACACAGGGACAGGATGCTTTCGCAGGGCCATGACCCTTTCTAGGACAGGGCCCGAATGCTTTCGGAGGGCCGTGAGTCTTTCTAGGACACAGGGCCAGGATGGTTTCGCAGGGCCGGGACACTTCCTTGGACACAGGGACAGGATGCTTTTGCAGGGCCATGACCCTTTCTAGGACAGGGCCCGAATGATTTCGCAGGGCCGTGAGTCTTTCTAGGACTCAAGGCCAGGATGCTTTCGCAGGGCCGGGACCCTTTCTAGGACACAGGGCCAGAACGCTTTCGCAGGGCAGCGACCCTTTCTAGGACAGTGACAGGATGCTTTCGCAGGGCCGGGACCCTTTCTATGACACAGGGCCAGGATGCTTTCACAGGGCTGGGACCCTTTGTAGGACACAGGACCAGGATGCTTTCGCAGGGCCGTGACACTTTCTAGGACACTTGGCCAGAAAGCTTTTGCATGGGCGGGACCCTTTTAGGACACTTGGCCAGGATGCTTTCGCATGGCCGGGACCCTTTCTAGGACACATGGCCCGGATGCGTTCGCAGGACTGGGACCCTTCCTTGGACACAGGGCCAGGATGCTTTTGTAGGGCCGGGACCCATCCTTGGACACAGGGCCAGGATGCTTTCGCAGGGCCGTGACCCTTTCTAGGACACAGGGCCAGGTTGCTTTCGCAGGGCCAGGACCCTTTTTAGGACACAGGGACAGGATGCTATCGCAGGGCCATGACCCTTTCTAGGACAGGGCCCGGATGCTTTCGCAGGGCCGTGAGTCTTTCTAGGACAGAAGGCCAGGATGCTTTCGCATGGCCGGGACCCTTCTAGGACACAGGACCAGGATGCTTTCGCAGGACTGGGACCCATCCTTGGACACAGGGCCAGGATGCTTTCGCATGGCCGGGACCCTTTCTCGGACACAGGTCCAGGATGCTTTCGCAGGGCTGGGACCCTTTCTAGGACAGAGGGCCAGGATGCTTTCACAGGGCTGGGACACTTTCTGGGACACAAGGCCAGGATGCTTTTGCAGGGCCGGGACCGTTTCTAGGACACAGGACCAGGAGGCTTTCGCAGGGCCATGACCCTTTCTAGGACACAGGGCCAGGATGCTTTTACAGGGCCGCGACCTTTTCTGGGAAACATGGCCAGGATGCTTCCGCAGGGCCGGGAGCTTTCCTTGGACACAGGGCCTGGATGCTTCCGCAGGGCCTGGTCCCCTCGTTGGACACAGGTCCAGGAACCTTTTACAGGGCCGGGACCGTTTCTGGGACACAGGGCCAGGATGCTTTCAGAGGGCCGTGACCCTTTCTAGGACGCAGATCCAGGAGGCTATCGCAGGGCTGTGACCCTTTCTAGGACACTTGGCCAGAATGCTTTCGCATGGCCGGGACCCTTCTAGGACACAGGGCAAGGATGCTTTCACAGGGCTGGGACCCTTTCTAGGACACAGGGCCTGGAGGCTTTCGCAGGGCCATGAGCCTTTCTAGGACACAGCGACTGGATGCTTTTGCAGGGCCCGGACCTTTTCTGTGACACATGGACAGGATGCTTCCGCAGAGCCGGGAGCTTTCCTTGGACACAGGGCCTGGATGCTTCCGCAGGGCCAGGTCCCCGCCTTGTACACAGGGCCAGGAACCTTTCACAGGGCCGGGACCTTTTTTCTAGGACACAGGGCCAGGATGCTTCTGCAGGGCCGGGACACTTCCTTGGAGACAGGGCCCGGATGCTTTCGCAGGATGGGGACCCTTCCTTGGACACAGGGCCAGGATGCTTTTGTAGGTCCGGGACCCATCCTTGGACACAGGGCCAGGATGCTTTGGCAGGGCCGTGACATATTCTAGGACACAGGGCCAGGATGCTTTCGCAGGGCCAGGACCCTTTCTAGGACACAGGGACAGGATGCTTTCGCAGGGCCATGACCCTTTCTAGGATAGGGCCCGGATGCTTTCGCAGCGTCGTGAGTCTTTCTAGTACACAAGGCCAGGATGCTTTCGCAGGGCCGGGACACTTTCTAGGACACAGGGCCAGGATGCTTCCGCAGGGCAGGGACCCTTTCTAGGATGGTGCCAGGATGCTTTCGCAGGGCCGGGACCCTTTCTAGGACACAGCGCCAGGATGCTTTCAGAGGGCTGGGACCCATTGTATGACACAGGACCAGGATGCTTTCACAGGGCTGGGACCATTTCTAGGACACAGGGCCAGGAGGCTTTTGCATGGCCGGGACCCTTTCTAGGACACAGGGCCCGGATGCTTTCGCAGGACGGGGACCCTTACTTGGACTCAGGTCCAGGATGCTCTCACAGGGCCGGGACCCTTCCTTGGACACAGGACCAGGATGCTTTCAGATGGCCGTGACCCTTCCTTGGACACAGGGCCAGGATGCTTTCGCAGGGCCAGGACCCTTTCTAGGACACAGGGCCAAGATGCTTTCGCAGGGCCAGGACCCTTTCTAGGACACAGGGACAGGATGCTTTCGCAGGGCCATGACCCTTTCTAGGACAGGGCCCGAATGCTTTCGGAGGGCCGTGAGTCTTTCTAGGACACAGGGCCAGGATGGTTTCGCAGGGCCGGGACACTTCCTTGGACACAGGGACAGGATGCTTTTGCAGGGCCATGACCCTTTCTAGGACAGGGCCCGAATGATTTCGCAGGGCCGTGAGTCTTTCTAGGACTCAAGGCCAGGATGCTTTCGCAGGGCCGGGACCCTTTCTAGGACACAGGGCCAGAACGCTTTCGCAGGGCAGCGACCCTTTCTAGGACAGTGACAGGATGCTTTCGCAGGGCCGGGACCCTTTCTATGACACAGGGCCAGGATGCTTTCACAGGGCTGGGACCCTTTGTAGGACACAGGACCAGGATGCTTTCGCAGGGCCGTGACACTTTCTAGGACACTTGGCCAGAAAGCTTTTGCATGGGCGGGACCCTTTTAGGACACTTGGCCAGGATGCTTTCGCATGGCCGGGACCCTTTCTAGGACACATGGCCCGGATGCGTTCGCAGGACTGGGACCCTTCCTTGGACACAGGGCCAGGATGCTTTTGTAGGGCCGGGACCCATCCTTGGACACAGGGCCAGGATGCTTTCGCAGGGCCGTGACCCTTTCTAGGACACAGGGCCAGGTTGCTTTCGCAGGGCCAGGACCCTTTTTAGGACACAGGGACAGGATGCTATCGCAGGGCCATGACCCTTTCTAGGACAGGGCCCGGATGCTTTCGCAGGGCCGTGAGTCTTTCTAGGACAGAAGGCCAGGATGCTTTCGCATGGCCGGGACCCTTCTAGGACACAGGACCAGGATGCTTTCGCAGGACTGGGACCCATCCTTGGACACAGGGCCAGGATGCTTTCGCATGGCCGGGACCCTTTCTCGGACACAGGTCCAGGATGCTTTCACAGGGCTGGGACTCCTTCTAGGACACATGGCCAGGATGCATCCGTAGGGCCGGGCCCCTTCCTTGGACACAGGGACAGGATGCTTTCGCAGCGCCGTGAGTCTTTCTAGGACAGGGCCAGGATGCTTTCGCAGGGCAGGGACCCTTTCTAGGAGAGTGCCAGGATGCTTTCGCAGGGCCGGGACCCTTTCTAGGACACAGGTCCAAGATGCTTTCACAGGGCTGGGACCCGTTGTAGGACACAGGACCAGGATGCTTTCGCAGGGCTGGGACCCTTTCTAGGACAGAGGGCCAGGATGCTTTCACAGGGCTGGGACACTTTCTGGGACACAAGGCCAGGATGCTTTTGCAGGGCCGGGACCGTTTCTAGGACACAGGACCAGGAGGCTTTCGCAGGGCCATGACCCTTTCTAGGACACAGGGCCAGGATGCTTTTACAGGGCCGCGACCTTTTCTGGGAAACATGGCCAGGATGCTTCCGCAGGGCCGGGAGCTTTCCTTGGACACAGGGCCTGGATGCTTCCGCAGGGCCTGGTCCCCTCGTTGGACACAGGTCCAGGAACCTTTTACAGGGCCGGGACCGTTTCTGGGACACAGGGCCAGGTTGCTTTTTCAGGGCCTGGACCCTTCCTTGGACACAGGGCCAGGACGCTTCTGCAGGGCCGGGACCGTTTCTAGGACACAGGGCCAGGATGCTTTCGCAGGGCCGGGACCGTTTCTAGGACACAGGGCCAGGATGCTTTCGCAGGGCCGGGAGCCTTCCTTGGACACAAGACTGGGATGCTTTCAGAGGGCCGTGACCCTTTCTTGGACACAGGGCCCGGATGCTTTCGCAGGACAGGGACCCTTCCTTGGACACAGGGCCAGGATGCTTTCACAGGGCGGGACCCTTTCTAGGACACAGGGCCAGGATGCTTTCACAGGGCTGGGACCCTTTCTAGGACACAATGCCAGGATGCTTTCGCAGGGCTGGGACCCGTTCTAGGACACAGGGCCTGGATGCTTTCGCTGGGCCATGAGCCTTTCTAGGACCCAGGGCCAGGATGCTTTTGCAGGGCTGGGAGGTTTCCTTCGACACAGGGCCTGGATGCTTCTGCAGGGCCAGGTCCCCTCCTTGGACACAGGGCCAGGAACCTTTCACAGGGCCGGGACCGTTTCTAGAACACAGGGCCAGGATGCTTTCGCAGGGCCGGGTCCCTTCCTTGGACACAGGGCCAGGATGCTTCTGCAGGGCCGGGACACTTCCTTGGAGACAGGGCCAGGATGCATTCACAGGGCCGGGAAGATTCCTTGGACACAGGTCCAGGATGCTTCTGCAGGGCCGGGACCCCTCCTTGGACAAAGGGCCAGGATGCTTTCGCAGGGCCGGGTCTGTTTCTAGGACGCAGGGCCAGGATGCTTTCGCAGGGCTGGGACCCTTTCTAGGACACAGGGCCAGGAGGTTTTCACAGGGCTAGGACCCGTTGTACGACACAGGACCAGGATGTTTTCGCAGGGCTGGGACCCTTTCTAGGACACAGGGCCAGGATGCTTTCACAGGGCTGGGACGCTTTCTGGGACACAGGGCCAGGATGCTTTTGCAGGGCCGGGACCTTTTGTAGGACACAGGGCCAGGAGGCTTTCACAGGGCCGGGAGCCTTTCCAGGGCACAGGGCCAGGATGCTTTTACAGGGCCGCGACCTTTTCTGAGACACAGGGCCTGGATGCTTCCGCAGGGCCGGGTCCCCTCCTTGGACACAGGGCCAGGACCATTTTAGAGGGCCGGGACCGTTTCTGGGACACAGGGCCAGGATGCTTTCGCAGGGCCGGGACCCTTCCTTGGACACAGGGCCAGGATGCTTCTGCAGGGCCGGGACCGTTACTAGGACACAGGGCCAGGATGCTTTCGCAGGGCCGGGACCGTTTCTAGTACACAGGGCCAGGATGCTTTCGCAGGGCCGGGACCGTTTCTAGGACACAGGGCCAGGATGTTTTCGCAGACCCGGGACACTTCCTTGGACACAGGGCCCGGATGCTTTTGCAGGGCCGTGAGTCTTTCTAGGACACAAGGCCAGGATGCTTTCGCAGGGCCGGGACACTTTCTAGGACACAGGGCCAGGATGCTTCCGCAGGGCAGGGACCCTTTCTAGGACAGGGCCAGGATGCTTTCACAGGGCTGGGACCATTTCCAGGGCACAGGGCCAGGAGGCTTTCACAGGGCCAGGACCCTTCCTTGGACACAGGGCCAGGATGCATTCACAGGGCCGGGAAGATTCCTTGGACACAGGGCCAGGATGCTTCTGCAGGGCCGGGACCCCTCCTTGGACACAGGGCCAGGATGCTTTCGCAGGGCCGGGACAGTTTCTAGGACACAGGGCCAGGATGCTTTCACAGGGCTGGGACCCTTTGTAGGACATAGGACCAGGATGCTTTCACAGGGCTGGGACCCTTTCTAGGACACAGGGCCTGGAGGCTTTCGCAGGGCCATGAGCCTTTCTCGGACACAGGGCCAGGATGCATTCACAGGGCCGGGAAGATTCCTTGGACACAGGGCCAGGATGCTTCTGCAGGGCCGGGACCCCTCCTTGGACACAGGGCCGGGATGCTTTCGCAGGGCCTTGACTCTGTCTAGGACACAGGTCCAGGATGCTTTCACAGGGCTGGGACCCTTTGTAGGACACTGGACCAGGATGCTTTCACAGGGCTGGGACCCTTTGTAGGACACTGGACCAGGATGCTTTCGCAGGGCCATGAGCCTTTCTAGGACACAGGGCCAGGATGCTTTGGCAGGGCCGGGACCTTATCTGGGACACATGACCAGGATGCTTCCGCAGGGCTGGGACTGTTTCTAGGACACAGGGCCAGGATGCTTTCGCAGGGCCGGGACCCTTTCTAGGAGACAGGGCCAGGATGCTTTCACTGGGCTAGGAACCTTTGTACGACACAGAACCAGGATGTTTTCGCAGGGCTGGGACACTTTCTAGGACACAGGGCCAGGATGCTTTCACAGGGCTGGGACACTTTCTGGGACACAGGGCCAGGAACCTTTCACAGGGCCGGGACCGTTTCTAGTACACAGGGCCAGGATGCTTTCGCAGGGCCGGGACCCTTCCTTGGACACAGGGCCAGGATGCTTCTTCAGGGCCGGGACACTTCCTTGGAGACAGGGCCAGGATGCATTCACAGGGCCGGGAAGATTCCTTGGACACAGGGCCAGGTTGCTTCTGCAGGGCCGGGACCCCTCCTTGGACACAGGGCCTGGAACCTTTCATAGGGCCGGGACCGTTTCTAGGACACAGGGCCAGGATGCTTTCGCAGCGCCGGGACCCTTCCTTGGACACAAGACTAGGATGCTTTCAGCGGGCCGTGACCCTTTCTTGGACACTTGGCCAGGATGCTTTCGCATGGCCGGGACCCTTTCTAGGACACAGGGCCCGGATTCTTTCGCAGGACGGGGACCCTTCCTTGGGCACAGGGCCAGGATGCTTTTGCAGAGCCGGGACCCTTCCTTGGACACAGTGCCAGGATGCTTTCACAGGACGGAACCCTTTCTAGGACACAGGGCCAGGATGCTTCCGCAGGGCAGGGACCATTTCTTGGACAGTGCCAGGATGCTTTCGCAGGGCCGGGACCTTTTCTTGGACACAGGGCCAGGATGCTTTCATACGGCTGGGACCCATTGTATGACACATGACCAGGATGCTTCAGCAGGGCCTGGAGCTTTCCTTGGACACAGGGGCCTGGATGCTTCCGCAGGGCCAGTTCCCCTCCTTGGACACAGGGCCAGGAACCTTTCACAGGGCCGTGACCGTTTCTAGGACACAGGGCCAGGATGCTTTCGCAGGGCCGGGACCCTTCCTTGTACACAAGACTAGGATGCTTTCAGAGGGCCGTGACCCTTTCTAGGAAAGGGCCCGGATGCTTTCGCAGGGCTGTGAGTCTTTCTAGGACACAAGGCCAGGATGCTTTCGCAGGGCCGGGACCCTTCCTTGGACACAGGGCCAGGATGCTTCTGCAGGGCCGGGACACTTCCTTGGAGACAGGGCCAGGATGCTTTCACAGGGCTGGGACTCTTTCTGGGACACAGGGCCAGGATGCTTTCGCAGGGCCGGGACCCTTCCTTGGACACAGGGCCAGGATGCTGCTGCAGGGCCGGTACCGTTTCTAGGACACAGTGCCAGGATGCTTTCGCAGGGCCGGGACCGTTTCTAGGACACAGGGCCAGAATGCTTTCGCAGAGCCAGGACCCTTTCTAGGACACAGGGCCAGGATGCTTTCTCAGGGCTGGGACCCTTTCTAGGACAGGGCCCGGATGCTTTCGCAGGGCCGTGAGTCTTTCTAGGACACAAGGCCAGGATGCTTTCGCAGGGCCGGGACACGTTCTAGGACACAGGGCCAGGATGCTTTCGCACGGCAGGGACACTTTCTAGGACAGTGCCAGGATTCTTTCACAGGACCGGGACACTTTCTGGGACACAGGGCCAGGATGCTTTTGCAGGGCCGGGACCTTTTCTAGGACACAGGGCCAGGATGCTTTTACAGGGCCGCGACCTTTTCTGAGACACATGGCCAGGATGCTTCCGCAGTGCCGGGAGCTTGCCTTGGACACAGGGCCTCGATGCTTCCGCAGGGCCGGGTCCCCTCCTTGGACACAGGGCCAGGAACATTTTAGAGGGCCGTGAGTCTTTCTAGGACACAAGGCCAGGATGCATTCGCAGAGCCGGAACCCTTCCTTGGACACAGGGCCAGGATGCTTTCACAGGGCTGGGACCCTTTCTAGGACAGGGCCCGGATGCTTTCGCAGGGCCATGAGTCTTTCTAGGACACAAGGCCAGGATGCTTTCGCAGGGCCGGGACCCGTTCTAGGACACAGGGCCAGGATGCTTTCACACGGCAGGGACACTTTCTAGGACAGTGCCAGGATTCTTTCACAGGACCGGGACCCTTTCTAGGACACAGGGCCAGGATGCTTTCACAGGGCTGGGACCCTTTGTAGGACATAGGACCAGGATGCTTTCACAGGGCTGGGACCCTTTCTAGGACACAGGGCCTGGAGGCTTTCGCAGGGCCATGAGCCTTTCTCGGACACAGGGCCAGGATGCATTCACAGGGCCGGGAAGATTCCTTGGACACAGGGCCAGGATGCTTCTGCAGGGCCGGGACCCCTCCTTGGACACAGGGCCAGGATGCTTTCGCAGGGCCTTGACCCTTTCTAGGACACAGGCCCAGGATGCTTTCACAGGGCTGGGACACTTTCTGGGACACGGGGCCAGGATGCTTTTGCAGGGCCGGGACCTTTTCTAGGACACAGGGCCAGGAGGCTTTCACAGGGCCGGGAGCCTTTCTAGGACACAGGGCCAGGAGGCTTTCGCAGGGCAATGACCCTTTCTAGGACACAGGGCCAGGATGCTTTTACAGGGACGCGACCTTTTCTGGGACTCATGGCCAGGATGCTTCCGCAGGGCCGGGAGCTTGCCTTGGACAGAGGGCCTGGATGCTTCCGCAGGGCCGGGTCCCCTCCTAGGACACAGGGCTGGGAACATTTTACAGGGCCGGGACCGTTTCTGGGACACAGGGCCAGGATGCTTTCGCAGGGCTGGGACCCTTTCTAGGACACAGGGCCAGGATGCTTTCAAAGGGCTGGGACCCTTTGTATGACACAGGACCAGGATGCTTTCACAGGGCTGGGACCATTTCAAGGGAACAGGGCCAGGAGGCTTTCGTAGGGCCGGGACCCTTCCTTGGACACAGGACCAGGATGATTTCAGAGGGCCGTGACCCTTTCTAGGACACTTGGCCAGGATGCTTTTGCTTGGCCGTGACCCTTTCTAGGACACAGGGCACAGATGCTTTCGCAGGACTGGGACCCTTCCTTGGACGCAGGGCCAGGATGCTTTCGCAGGGCCAGGACACTTTCTAGGACACAGGGCAAGGATGCTTTCGCAGGGCCATGACCCTTTCTAGGACAGGGCCAGGATGCTTTCACAGGGCTGGGACCCTTTGTAGGACACTGGACCAGGATGCTTTCACAGGGCTGGGACCCTTTCTAGGACACAGGGCCAGGATGCTTTTGCAGGGCCGGGACCTTATCTGGGACACATGACCAGGATGCTTCCGCAGGGCCTGGAGCTTTCCTTGGACACAGGGCCTGGATGCTTCCACAGGGCCAGTTCCCCTCCTTGGACACAGGGCCAGGAACCTTTCACAGGGCCGGGACCGTTTCTAGGACACAGTGCCAGGATGCTTTCGCATGGTCGGGACCCTTTCTAGGACACAGGGCCCGGATGCTTTCGCAGGACTGGGACCCTTCCTTGGACACAGGGCCAGGATGCTTCCACAGGGCCAGTTCCCCTCCTTGGACACAGGGCCAGGAACCTTTCACTGGGCCGGGACCTTTTCTAGGACACAGGGCCAGGATGCTTTAGCAGGGCCGGGACCCTTCCTTGGACACAGGACCAGGATGCTGCTGCAGGGCCGGGACCGTTTCTAGGACACAGTGCCAGGATGCTTTCGCAGGGCCGGGACCGTTTCTAGGACACTTGGCCAGGATGCTTTCGCATGGCCGGGACCGTTTCTAGGACACAGTGCCAGTATGCTTTCGCAGGGCCTGGACCGTTTCTAGGACACTTGGCCAGGATGCTTTCGCATGGCCGGGACCCTTTCTAGGACACAGGGCCCGGATGCTTTCGCAGGAAGGGGACCCATCCTTGGACACAGGGCCAGGATGCTTTCACAGGGCTGGGACACTTTCTGGGACACAGGGCCAGGATGCTTTCGCAGGGCCGGGACCCTTCCTTGGACACAGGGCCAGGATGCTGCTGCAGGGCCGGGACCGTTTCTAGGACACAGTGCCAGGATGCTTTCGCAGGGCCGGGACCGTTTCTAGGACACAGGGCCAGGATGCTTTCGCTGAGCCGGGACCCTTTCTAGGACACAGGGCCAGGATGCTTCCACAGGGCCAGTTCCCCTCCTTGGACACAGGGCCAGGAACCTTTCACAGGGCCGGGACCTTTTCTAGGACACAGGGCCAGGATGCTTTAGCAGGGCCGGGACCCTTCCTTGGACACAAGACTAGGATGCTTTCAGAGGGCCGTGACCCTTTCTAGGACACAAGGCCAGGATGCTTTCGAAGGGCCGGGACCCGTTCTAGGACACAGGGGCAGGAAGCTTTCGCATGGCCGGGACCCTTTCTAGGACACAGGGCCCGGATGCTTTCGCAGGAAGGGGACCCATCCTTGGACACAGGGCCAGGATGCTTTCACAGGGCTGGGACACTTTCTGGGACACAGGGCCAGGATGCTTTCGCAGGGCCGGGACCCTTCCTTGGACACAGGGCCAGGATGCTGCTGCAGGGCCGGGACCGTTTCTAGGACACAGTGCCAGGATGCTTTCGCAGGGCCGGGACCGTTTCTAGGACACAGGGCCAGGATGCTTTCGCTGAGCCGGGACCCTTTCTAGGACACAGGGCCAGGATGCTTCCACAGGGCCAGTTCCCCTCCTTGGACACAGGGCCAGGAACCTTTCACAGGGCCGGGACCTTTTCTAGGACACAGGGCCAGGATGCTTTAGCAGGGCCGGGACCCTTCCTTGGACACAGGGCCAGGATGCTGCTGCAGGGCCGGGACCGTTTCTAGGACACAGTGCCAGGATGCTTTCGCAGGGCCGGGACCGTTTCTAGGACACTTGGCCAGGATGCTTTCGCATGGCCGGGACCGTTTCTAGGACACAGTGCCAGTATGCTTTCGCAGGGCCGGGACCGTTTCTAGGAAACTTGGCCAGGATGCTTTCACATGGCCGGGACCCTTTCTAGGACACAGGGCCCGGATGCTTTCGCAGGAAGGGGACCCATCCTTGGACACAGGGCCAGGATGCTTTCACAGGGCTGGGACACTTTCTGGGACACAGGGCCAGGATGCTTTCGCAGGGCCGGGACCCTTCCTTGGACACAGGGCCAGGATGCTGCTGCAGGGCCGGGACCGTTTCTAGGACACAGTGCCAGGATGCTTTCGCAGGGCCGGGACCGTTTCTAGGACACAGGGCCAGGATGCTTTCGCTGAGCCGGGACCCTTTCTAGGACACAGGGCCAGGATGCTTCCACAGGGCCAGTTCCCCTCCTTGGACACAGGGCCAGGAACCTTTCACAGGGCAGGGACCTTTTCTAGGACACAGGGCCAGGATGCTTTAGCAGGGCCGGGACCCTTCCTTGGACACAAGACTAGGATGCTTTCAGAGGGCCGTGACCCTTTCTAGGACACAAGGCCAGGATGCTTTCGAAGGGCCGGGACCCGTTCTAGGACACAGGGGCAGGATGCTTTCGCACGGCAGGGACACTTTCTAGGACAGTGCCAGGATTCTTTCGCAGGACCGGGACCCTTTCTAGGACACAGGGCCAGGATGCTTTCACAGGGCTGGGACCCTTTGTAGGACATTAGACCAGGATGCTTTCACAGGGCTGGGACCCTTTCTAGGACACAGGGCCTGGAGGCTTTCGCAGGGCCATGAGCCTTTCTAGGACACAGGGCCAGGATGCATTCACAGGGCCGGGAAGATTCCTTGGACACAGGGCCAGGATGCTTCTGCAGGGCCGGGACCCCTCCTTGGACACAGGGCCAGGATGCTTTCGCAGGGCCTTGACCCTTTCCAGGACACAGGTCCAGGATGCTTTCACAGGGCTGGGACACTTTCTGGGACACGGGGCCAGGATGCTTTCGCAGGGCCAGGACCCTTTCTAGGACACAGGGACAGGATGCTTTCGCAGGGCCATGACGCTTTCTAGGACACAGGGACAGGATGCTTTCGCAGGGCCATGACGCTTTCTAGGACAGGGCCCGGATGCTTTCGCAGGGCCGTGAGTCTTTCTAGGACACAAGGCTAGGATGCTTTCGCAGGGCCGGGACACGTTCTAGGACACAGGTCCAGGATGCTTTCACAGGTCAGGGACACTTTCTAGGACAGTGCCAGGATGCTTTCACAGGGCTGGGACCCTTTCTAGGACACTGGACCAGGATGCTTTCACAGGGCTGGGACCGTTTCTAGGATACAGGGCCAGGATGCTTTTGCAGGGCCGGGACCTTATCTGGGACACATGACCAGGATGCTTCCGCAGGGCCTGGAGCTTTCCTTGGACACAGGGCCTGGATGCTTCCACAGGGCCAGTTCCCCTCCTTGAACACAGGGCCAGGAACCTTTCACAGGGCCGGGACCGTTTCTAGGACACAGGGCCAGGATGCTTTCGCAGGGCCGGGACCCTTCCTTGTAAACAAGACTAGGATGCTTTCAGAGGGCCGTGACCCTTTCTAGGACACTTGGCCAGGATGCTTTCGCATGGCCGGGACCCTTTCTAGGACACAGGGTCCGGATGCTTTCGCAGGAAGGGGACCCTTCCTTGGACACAGGGCCAGAATGCTTTCACAGGGCTGGGACACTTTCTGGGACACAGGGCCAGGATGCTTTCGCAGGGCCGGGACCGTTTCTAGGACACAGGGCCAGGATGCTTTCGCTGAGCCGGGACCCTTTCTAGGACACAGGGCCAGGATGCTTCCACAGGGCCAGTTCCCCTCCTTGGACACAGGGCCAGGAACCTTTCACAGGGCCGGGACCTTTTCTAGGACACAGGGCCAGGATGCTTTAGCAGGGCCGGGACCCTTCCTTGGACACAAGACTAGGATGCTTTCAGAGGGCCGTGACCCTTTCTAGGACACAAGGCCAGGATGCTTTCGAAGGGCCGGGACCCGTTCTAGGACACAGGGGCAGGATGCTTTCGCATGGCCGGGACCCTTTCTAGGACACAGGGCCCGGATGCTTTCGCAGGAAGGGGACCCATCCTTGGACACAGGGCCAGGATGCTTTCACAGGGCTGGGACACTTTCTGGGACACAGGGCCAGGATGCTTTCGCAGGGCCGGGACCCTTCCTTGGACACAGGGCCAGGATGCTGCTGCAGGGCCGGGACCGTTTCTAGGACACAGTGCCAGGATGCTTTCGCAGGGCCGGGACCGTTTCTAGGACACAGGGCCAGGATGCTTTCGCTGAGCCGGGACCCTTTCTAGGACACAGGGCCAGGATGCTTCCACAGGGCCAGTTCCCCTCCTTGGACACAGGGCCAGGAACCTTTCACAGGGCCGGGACCTTTTCTAGGACACAGGGCCAGGATGCTTTAGCAGGGCCGGGACCCTTCCTTGGACACAGGGCCAGGATGCTGCTGCAGGGCCGGGACCGTTTCTAGGACACAGTGCCAGGATGCTTTCGCAGGGCCGGGACCGTTTCTAGGACACTTGGCCAGGATGCTTTCGCATGGCCGGGACCGTTTCTAGGACACAGTGCCAGTATGCTTTCGCAGGGCCGGGACCGTTTCTAGGAAACTTGGCCAGGATGCTTTCACATGGCCGGGACCCTTTCTAGGACACAGGGCCCGGATGCTTTCGCAGGAAGGGGACCCATCCTTGGACACAGGGCCAGGATGCTTTCACAGGGCTGGGACACTTTCTGGGACACAGGGCCAGGATGCTTTCGCAGGGCCGGGACCCTTCCTTGGACACAGGGCCAGGATGCTGCTGCAGGGCCGGGACCGTTTCTAGGACACAGTGCCAGGATGCTTTCGCAGGGCCGGGACCGTTTCTAGGACACAGGGCCAGGATGCTTTCGCTGAGCCGGGACCCTTTCTAGGACACAGGGCCAGGATGCTTCCACAGGGCCAGTTCCCCTCCTTGGACACAGGGCCAGGAACCTTTCACAGGGCCGGGACCTTTTCTAGGACACAGGGCCAGGATGCTTTAGCAGGGCCGGGACCCTTCCTTGGACACAAGACTAGGATGCTTTCAGAGGGCCGTGACCCTTTCTAGGACACAAGGCCAGGATGCTTTCGAAGGGCCGGGACCCGTTCTAGGACACAGGGGCAGGATGCTTTCGCACGGCAGGGACACTTTCTAGGACAGTGCCAGGATTCTTTCGCAGGACCGGGACCCTTTCTAGGACACAGGGCCAGGATGCTTTCACAGGGCTGGGACCCTTTGTAGGACATTAGACCAGGATGCTTTCACAGGGCTGGGACCCTTTCTAGGACACAGGGCCTGGAGGCTTTCGCAGGGCCATGAGCCTTTCTAGGACACAGGGCCAGGATGCATTCACAGGGCCGGGAAGATTCCTTGGACACAGGGCCAGGATGCTTCTGCAGGGCCGGGACCCCTCCTTGGACACAGGGCCAGGATGCTTTCGCAGGGCCTTGACCCTTTCCAGGACACAGGTCCAGGATGCTTTCACAGGGCTGGGACACTTTCTGGGACACGGGGCCAGGATGCTTTCGCAGGGCCAGGACCCTTTCTAGGACACAGGGACAGGATGCTTTCGCAGGGCCATGACGCTTTCTAGGACACAGGGACAGGATGCTTTCGCAGGGCCATGACGCTTTCTAGGACAGGGCCCGGATGCTTTCGCAGGGCCGTGAGTCTTTCTAGGACACAAGGCTAGGATGCTTTCGCAGGGCCGGGACACGTTCTAGGACACAGGTCCAGGATGCTTTCACAGGTCAGGGACACTTTCTAGGACAGTGCCAGGATGCTTTCAAAGGGCTGGGACCCTTTCTAGGACACTGGACCAGGATGCTTTCACAGGGCTGGGACCCTTTCTAGGATA
Source organism: Hypanus sabinus (assembly GCF_030144855.1). Classification (NCBI taxonomy): domain Eukaryota; kingdom Metazoa; phylum Chordata; class Chondrichthyes; order Myliobatiformes; family Dasyatidae; genus Hypanus; species Hypanus sabinus. The sequence goes on along the minus strand of NC_082718.1, from coordinate 70,315,138 downwards.
CAGGGCCAGGATGCTTTTGCAGGGCCGGGACCTTATCTGGGACACATGACCAGGATGCTTCCGCAGGGCCTGGAGCTTTCCTTGGACACAGGGCCTGGATGCTTCCACAGGGCCAGTTCCCCTCCTTGAACACAGGGCCAGGAACCTTTCACAGGGCCGGGACCATTTCTAGGACACAGGGCCAGGATGCTTTCGCAGGGCCGGGACCCTTCCTTGTAAACAAGACTAGGATGCTTTCAGAGGGCCGTGACCCTTTCTAGGACACTTGGCCAGGATGCTTTCGCATGGCCGGGACCCTTTCTAGGACACAGGGTCCGGATGCTTTCGCAGGAAGGGGACCCTTCCTTGGACACAGGGCCAGAATGCTTTCACAGGGCTGGGACACTTTCTGGGACACAGGGCCAGGATGCTTTCGCAGGGCCGGGACCCTTCCTTGGACACAGGGCCAGGATGCTGCTGCAGGGCCGGGACCATTTCTAGGACACAGTGCCAGGATGCTTTCGCAGGGCCGGGACCGTTTCTAGGACACAGGGCCAGGATGCTTTCGCTGAGCCGGGACCCTTTCTAGGACATAGGGCCCGGATGCTTTCGCAGGGTCGTGAGTCTTTCTAGGACACAAGGCCAGGATGCTTTCGCAGGGCCGGGACCCGTTCTAGGACACAGGGGCAGGATGCTTTCGCACGGCAGGGACTCTTTCTAGGACAGTGCCAGGATTCTTTCGCAGGACCGGGACCCTTTCTAGAACAGAGGGCCAGGATGCTTTCACAGGGCTGGGACCCTTTGTAGGACATTGGACCAGGATGCTTTCACAGGGCTGGGACCCTTTCTAGGACACAGGGCCTGGAGGCTTTCGCAGGGCCATGAGCCTTTCTAGGACACAGGGCCAGGATGCATTCACAGGGCCGGGAAGATTCCTTGGACACAGGGCCAGGATGCTTCTGCAGGGCCGGGACCCCTCCTTGGACACAGGGCCAGGATGCTTTCGCAGGGCCTTGACCCTTTCCAGGACACAGGTCCAGGATGCTTTCACAGGGCTGGGACACTTTCTGGGACACGGGGCCAGGATGCTTTCGCAGGGCCAGGACCCTTTCTAGGACACAGGGACAGGATGCTTTCGCAGGGCCATGACGCTTTCTAGGACAGGGCCCGGATGCTTTCGCAGGGCCGTGAGTCTTTCTAGGACACAAGGCTAGGATGCTTTCGCAGGGCCGGGACACGTTCTAGGACACAGGTCCAGGATGCTTTCACAGGTCAGGGACACTTTCTAGGACAGTGCCAGGATGCTTTCACAGGGCTGGGACCCTTTCTAGGATACAGGGCCAGGATGCTTTTGCAGGGCCGGGACCTTATCTGGGACACATGACCAGGATGCTTCCGCAGGGCCTGGAGCTTTCCTTGGACACAGGGCCTGGATGCTTCCACAGGGCCAGTTCCCCTCCTTGAACACAGGGCCAGGAACCTTTCACAGGGCCGGGACCGTTTCTAGAACACAGGGCCAGGATGCTTTCGCAGGGCCGGGACCCTTCCTTGTAAACAAGACTAGGATGCTTTCAGAGGGCCGTGACCCTTTCTAGGACACTTGGCCAGGATGCTTTCGCATGGCCGGGACCCTTTCTAGGACACAGGGTCCGGATGCTTTCGCAGGAAGGGGACCCTTCCTTGGACACAGGGCCAGAATGCTTTCACAGGGCTGGGACACTTTCTGGGACACAGGGCCAGGATGCTTTCGCAGGGCCGGGTCCCTTCCTTGGACACAGGGCCAGGATGCTGCTGCAGCGCCGGGACCGTTTCTAGGACACAGTGCCAGGATGCTTTCGCAGGGCCGGGACCGTTTCTAGGACACAGGGACAGGATGCTTTCGCTGAGCCGGGACCCTTTCTAGGACATTGGGCCCGGATGCTTTCGCAGGGCCGTGAGTCTTTCTAGGACACAAGGCCAGGATGCTTTCGCAGGGCCGGGACCCGTTCTAGGACACAGGGGCAGGATGCTTTCGCACGGCAGGGACTCTTTCTAGGACAGTGCCAGGATTCTTTCGCAGGACCGGGACCCTTTCTAGGACACAGGGCCAGGATGCTTTCACAGGGCTGGGACCCTTTGTAGGACATTGGACCAGGATGCTTTCACAGGGCTGGGACCCTTTCTAGGACACAGGGCCTGGAGGCTTTCGCAGGGCCATGAGCCTTTCTAGGACACAGGGCCAGGATGCATTCACAGGGCCGGGAAGATTCCTTGGACACAGGGCCAGGATGCTTCTGCAGGGCCGGGACCCCTCCTTGGACACAGGGCCAGGATGCTTTCGCAGGGCCTTGACCCTTTCCAGGACACAGGTCCAGGATGCTTTCACAGGGATGGGACACTTTCTGGGACACGGGGCCAGGATGCTTTCGCAGGGCCGGGACACTTTCTGGGACACAGGGCCAGGATGCTTTCGCAGGGCCGGGACCCTTCCTTGGACACAGGGCCAGGATGCTGCTGCAGGGCCGGGACCGTTTCTAGGACACAGTGCCAGGATGCTTTCGCAGGGCCGGGACCGTTTCTAGGACACAGTGCCAGGATGCTTTCGCAGGGCCAGGACCCTTTCTAGGACACAGGGACAGGATGCTTTCGCAGGGCCATGACGCTTTCTAGGACAGGGCCCGGATGCTTTCGCAGGGCCGTGAGTCTTTCTAGGACACAAGGCTAGGATGCTTTCGCAGGGCCGGGACACGTTCTAGGACACAGGTCCAGGATGCTTTCACAGGTCAGGGACACTTTCTAGGACAGTGCCAGGATGCTTTCACAGGGCTGGGACCCTTTCTAGGACACTGGACCAGGATGCTTTCACAGGGCTGGGACCCTTTCTAGGATACAGGGCCAGGATGCTTTTGCAGGGCCGGGACCTTATCTGGGACACATGACCAGGATGCTTCCGCAGGGCCTGGAGCTTTCCTTGGACACAGGGCCTGGATGCTTCCACAGGGCCAGTTCCCCTCCTTGAACACAGGGCCAGGAACCTTTCACAGGGCCGGGACCGTTTCTAGGACACAGGGCCAGGATGCTTTCAAAGGGCTGGGACCCTTTGTATGACACAGGACCAGGATGCTTTCACAGGGCTGGGACCATTTCAAGGGAACAGGGCCAGGAGGCTTTCGTAGGGCCGGGACCCTTCCTTGGACACAGGACCAGGATGATTTCAGAGGGCCGTGACCCTTTCTAGGACACTTGGCCAGGATGCTGCTGCAGGGCCGGGACCGTTTCTAGGACACAGTGCCAGGATGCTTTCGCAGGGCCGGGACCGTTTCTAGGACACAGGGACAGGATGCTTTCGCTGAGCCGGGACCCTTTCTAGGACATAGGGCCCGGATGCTTTCGCAGGGCCGTGAGTCTTTCTAGGACACAAGGCCAGGATGCTTTCGCAGGGCCGGGACCCGTTCTAGGACACAGGGGCAGGATGCTTTCGCACGGCAGGGACTCTTTCTAGGACAGTGCCAGGATTCTTTCGCAGGACCAGGACCCTTTCTAGGACACAGGGCCAGGATGCTTTCACAGGGCCGGGAAGATTCCTTGGACACAGGGCCAGGATGCTTCTGCAGGGCCGGGACCCCTCCTTGGACACAGGGCCAGGATGCTTTCGCAGGGCCTTGACCCTTTCCAGGACACAGGTCCAGGATGCTTTCACAGGGCTGGGACACTTTCTGGGACACGGGGCCAGGATGCTTTCGCAGGGCCAGGACCCTTTCTAGGACACAGGGACAGGATGCTTTCGCAGGGCCATGACGCTTTCTAGGACAGGGCCCGGATGCTTTCGCAGGGCCGTGAGTCTTTCTAGGACACAAGGCTAGGATGCTTTCGCAGGGCCGGGACACGTTCTAGGACACAGGTCCAGGATGCTTTCACAGGTCAGGGACACTTTCTAGGACAGTGCCAGGATGCTTTCACAGGGCTGGGACCCTTTCTAGGACACTGGACCAGGATGCTTTCACAGGGCTGGGACCCTTTCTAGGATACAGGGCCAGGATGCTTTTGCAGGGCCGGGACCTTATCTGGGACACATGACCAGGATGCTTCCGCAGGGCCTGGAGCTTTCCTTGGACACAGGGCCTGGATGCTTCCACAGGGCCAGTTCCCCTCCTTGAACACAGGGCCAGGAACCTTTCACAGGGCCGGGACCGTTTCTAGGACACAGGGCCAGGATGCTTTCAAAGGGCTGGGACCCTTTGTATGACACAGGACCAGGATGCTTTCACAGGGCTGGGACCATTTCAAGGGAACAGGGCCAGGAGGCTTTAGCAGGGTCGGGACCCTTCCTTGGACACAAGACTAGGATGCTTTCAGAGGGCCGTGACCCTTTCTAGGACACTTGGCCAGGATGCTTTCGCATGGTCGGGACCCTTTCTAGGACACAGGGCCCGGATGCTTTCGCTGAGCCGGGACCCTTTCTAGGACACAGGGCCAGGATGCTTCCACAGGGCCAGTTCCCCTCCTTGGACACAGGGCCAGGAACCTTTCACAGGGCCGGGACCTTTTCTAGGACACAGGGCCAGGATGCTTTAGCAGGGCCGGGACCCTTCCTTGGACACAGGACCAGGATGCTGCTGCAGGGCCGGGACCGTTTCTAGGACACAGTGCCAGGATGCTTTCGCAGGGCCGGGACCGTTTCTAGGACACTTGGCCAGGATGCTTTCGCATGGCCGGGACCGTTTCTAGGACACAGTGCCAGTATGCTTTCGCAGGGCCTGGACCGTTTCTAGGACCATTGGCCAGGATGCTTTCGCATGGCCAGGACCCTTTCTAGGACACAGGGCCCGGATGCTTTCGCAGGAAGGGGACCCATCCTTGGACACAGGGCCAGGATGCTTTCACAGGGCTGGGACACTTTCTGGGACACAGGGCCAGGATGCTTTCGCAGGGCCGGGACCCTTCCTTGGACACAGGGCCAGGATGCTGCTGCAGGGCCGGGACCGTTTCTAGGACACAGTGCCAGGATGCTTTCGCAGGGCCGGGACCATTTCTAGGACACAGGGCCAGGATGCTTTAGCAGGGTCGGGACCCTTCCTTGGACACAAGACTAGGATGCTTTCAGAGGGCCGTGACCCTTTCTAGGACACTTGGCCAGGATGCTTTCGCATGGTCGGGACCCTTTCTAGGACACAGGGCCCGGATGCTTTCGCTGAGCCGGGACCCTTTCTAGGACACAGGGCCAGGATGCTTCCACAGGGCCAGTTCCCCTCCTTGGACACAGGGCCAGGAACCTTTCACAGGGCCGGGACCTTTTCTAGGACACAGGGCCAGGATGCTTTAGCAGGGCCGGGACCCTTCCTTGGACACAGGACCAGGATGCTGCTGCAGGGCCGGGACCGTTTCTAGGACACAGTGCCAGGATGCTTTCGCAGGGCCGGGACCGTTTCTAGGACACTTGGCCAGGATGCTTTCGCATGGCCGGGACCGTTTCTAGGACACAGTGCCAGTATGCTTTCGCAGGGCCTGGACCGTTTCTAGGACACTTGGCCAGGATGCTTTCGCATGGCCGGGACCCTTTCTAGGACACAGGGCCCGGATGCTTTCGCAGGAAGGGGACCCATCCTTGGACACAGGGCCAGGATGCTTTCACAGGGCTGGGACACTTTCTGGGACACAGGGCCAGGATGCTTTCGCAGGGCCGGGACCCTTCCTTGGACACAGGGCCAGGATGCTGCTGCAGGGCCGGGACCGTTTCTAGGACACAGTGCCAGGATGCTTTCGCAGGGCCGGGACCATTTCTAGGACACAGGGCCAGGATGCTTTCGCTGAGCCGGGACCCTTTCTAGGACACAGGGCCAGGATGCTTCCACAGGGCCAGTTCCCCTCCTTGGACACAGGGCCAGGAACCTTTCACAGGGCCGGGACCTTTTCTAGGACACAGGGCCAGGATGCTTTAGCAGGGCCGGGACCCTTCCTTGGACACAAGACTAGGATGCTTTCAGAGGGCCGTGACCCTTTCTAGGACACAAGGCCAGGATGCTTTCGAAGGGCCGGGACCCGTTCTAGGACACAGGGGCAGGATGCTTTCGCATGGCCGGGACCCTTTCTAGGACACAGGGCCCGGATGCTTTCGCAGGAAGGGGACCCATCCTTAGACACAGGGCCAGGATGCTTTCACAGGGCTGGGACACTTTCTGGGACACAGGGCCAGGATGCTTTCGCAGGGCCGGGACCCTTCCTTGGACACAGGGCCAGGATGCTGCTGCAGGGCCGGGACCGTTTCTAGGACACAGTGCCAGGATGCTTTCGCAGGGCCGGGACCGTTTCTAGGACACAGGGCCAGGATGCTTTCGCTGAGCCGGGACCCTTTCTAGGACACAGGGCCAGGATGCTTCCACAGGGCCAGTTCCCCTCCTTGGACACAGGGCCAGGAACCTTTCACAGGGCCGGGACCTTTTCTAGGACACAGGGCCAGGATGCTTTAGCAGGGCCGGGACCCTTCCTTGGACACAGGGCCAGGATGCTGCTGCAGGGCCGGGACCGTTTCTAGGACACAGTGCCAGGATGCTTTCGCAGGGCCGGGACCGTTTCTAGGACACTTGGCCAGGATGCTTTCGCATGGCCGGGACCGTTTCTAGGACACAGTGCCAGTATGCTTTCGCAGGGCCGGGACCGTTTCTAGGAAACTTGGCCAGGATGCTTTCGCATGGCCGGGACCCTTTCTAGGACACAGGGCCCGGATGCTTTCGCAGGAAGGGGACCCATCCTTGGACACAGGGCCAGGATGCTTTCACAGGGCTGGGACACTTTCTGGGACACAGGGCCAGGATGCTTTCGCAGGGCCGGGACCCTTCCTTGGACACAGGGCCAGGATGCTGCTGCAGGGCCGGGACCGTTTCTAGGACACAGTGCCAGGATGCTTTCGCAGGGCCGGGACCGTTTCTAGCCCACAGGGCCAGGATGCTTTCGCTGAGCCGGGACCCTTTCTAGGACACAGGGCCAGGATGCATCCGTAGGGCCGGGCCTCTTCCTTAGACACAGGGACAGGATGCTTTCGCAGGGCCGTGACCCTTTTAGGGCACAGGGCCAGGATGCTTTCGCAGGGCCAGTTCCCCTCCTTGGACACAGGGCCAGGAACCTTTCACAGGGCCGGGACCTTTTCTAGGACACAGGGCCAGGATGCATTAGCAGGGCCGGGACCCTTCCTTGGACACAAGACTAGGATGCTTTCAGAGGGCCGTGACCCTTTCTAGGACACAAGGCCAGGATGCTTTCGAAGGGCCGGGACCCGTTCTAGGACACAGGGGCAGGATGCTTTCGCACGGCAGGGACACTTTCTAGGACAGTGCCAGGATTCTTTCGCAGGACCGGGACCCTTTCTAGGACACAGGGCCAGGATGCTTTCACAGGGCTGGGACCCTTTGTAGGACATTGGACCAGGATGCTTTCACAGGGCTGGGACCCTTTCTAGGACACAGGGCCTGGAGGCTTTCGCAGGGCCATGAGCCTTTCTAGGACACAGGGCCAGGATGCATTCACAGGGCCGGGAAGATTCCTTGGACACAGGGCCAGGATGCTTCTGCAGGGCCGGGACCCCTCCTTGGACACAGGGCCAGGATGCTTTCGCAGGGCCTTGACCCTTTCCAGGACACAGGTCCAGGATGCTTTCACAGGGCTGGGACACTTTCTGGGACACGGGGCCAGGATGCTTTCGCAGGGCCAGGACCCTTTCTAGGACACAGGGACAGGATGCTTTCGCAGGGCCATGACGCTTTCTAGGACAGGGCCCGGATGCTTTCGCAGGGCCGTGAGTCTTTCTAGGACACAAGGCTAGGATGCTTTCGCAGGGCCGGGACACGTTCTAGGACACAGGTCCAGGATGCTTTCACAGGTCAGGGACACTTTCTAGGACAGTGCCAGGATGCTTTCACAGGGCTGGGACCCTTTCTAGGACACTGGACCAGGATGCTTTCACAGGGCTGGGACCCTTTCTAGGATACAGGGCCAGGATGCTTTTGCAGGGCCGGGACCTTATCTGGGACACATGACCAGGATGCTTCCGCAGGGCCTGGAGCTTTCCTTGGACACAGGGCCTGGATGCTTCCACAGGGCCAGTTCCCCTCCTTGAACACAGGGCCAGGATGCTTTCGCAGGGCCGGGACCCTTCCTTGTAAACAAGACTAGGATGCTTTCAGAGGGCCGTGACCCTTTCTAGGACACTTGGCCAGGATGCTTTCGCATGGCCGGGACCCTTTCTAGGACACAGGGTCCGGATGCTTTCGCAGGAAGGGGACCCTTCCTTGGACACAGGGCCAGAATGCTTTCACAGGGCTGGGACACTTTCTGGGACACAGGGCCAGGATGCTTTCGCAGGGCCGGGACCCTTCCTTGGACACAGGGCCAGGATGCTGCTGCAGGGCCGGGACCGTTTCTAGGACACAGTGCCAGGATGCTTTCGCAGGGCCGGGACCGTTTCTAGGACACAGGGACAGGATGCTTTCGCTGAGCCGGGACCCTTTCTAGGACATAGGGCCCGGATGCTTTCGCAGGGCCGTGAGTCTTTCTAGGACACAAGGCCAGGATGCTTTCGCAGGGCCGGGACCCGTTCTAGGACACAGGGGCAGGATGCTTTCGCACGGCAGGGACTCTTTCTAGGACAGTGCCAGGATTCTTTCGCAGGACCAGGACCCTTTCTAGGACACAGGACCAGGATGCTTTCACAGGGCTGGGACCCTTTGTAGGACATTGGACCAGGATGCTTTCACAGGGCTGGGACCCTTTCTAGGACACAGGGCCTGGAGGCTTTCGCAGGGCCATGAGCCTTTCTAGGACACAGGGCCAGGATGCATTCACAGGGCCGGGAAGATTCCTTGGACACAGGGCCAGGATGCTTCTGCAGGGCCGGGACCCCTCCTTGGACACAGGGCCAGGATGCTTTCGCAGGGCCTTGACCCTTTCCAGGACACAGGTCCAGGATGCTTTCACAGGGCTGGGACACTTTCTGGGACACGGGGCCAGGATGCTTTCGCAGGGCCAGGACCCTTTCTAGGACACAGGGACAGGATGCTTTCGCAGGGCCATGACGCTTTCTAGGACAGGGCCCGGATGCTTTCGCAGGGCCGTGAGTCTTTCTAGGACACAAGGCTAGGATGCTTTCGCAGGGCCGGGACACGTTCTAGGACACAGGTCCAGGATGCTTTCACAGGTCAGGGACACTTTCTAGGACAGTGCCAGGATGCTTTCACAGGGCTGGGACCCTTTCTAGGACACTGGACCAGGATGCTTTCACAGGGCTGGGACCCTTTCTAGGATACAGGGCCAGGATGCTTTTGCAGGGCCGGGACCTTATCTGGGACACATGACCAGGATGCTTCCGCAGGGCCTGGAGCTTTCCTTGGACACAGGGCCTGGATGCTTCCACAGGGCCAGTTCCTCTCCTTGAACACAGGGCCAGGAACCTTTCACAGGGCCGGGACCGTTTCTAGGACACAGGGCCAGGATGCTTTCGCAGGGCCGGGACCCTTCCTTGTAAACAAGACTAGGATGCTTTCAGAGGGCCGTGACCCTTTCTAGGACACTTGGCCAGGATGCTTTCGCATGGCCGGGACCCTTTCTAGGACACAGGGTCCGGATGCTTTCGCAGGAAGGGGACCCTTCCTTGGACACAGGGCCAGAATGCTTTCACAGGGCTGGGACACTTTCTGGGACACAGGGCCAGGATGCTTTCGCAGGGCCGGGTCCCTTCCTTGGACACAGGGCCAGGATGCTGCTGCAGGGCCGGGACCGTTTCTAGGACACAGTGCCAGGATGCTTTCGCAGGGCCGGGACCGTTTCTAGGACACAGGGACAGGATGCTTTCGCTGAGCCGGGACCCTTTCTAGGACATAGGGCCCGGATGCTTTCGCAGGGCCGTGAGTCTTTCTAGGACACAAGGCCAGGATGCTTTCGCAGGGCCGGGACCCGTTCTAGGACACAGGGGCAGGATGCTTTCGCACGGCAGGGACTCTTTCTAGGACAGTGCCAGGATTCTTTCGCAGGACCGGGACCCTTTCTAGGACACAGGGCCAGGATGCTTTCACAGGGCTGGGACCCTTTGTAGGACATTGGACCAGGATGCTTTCACAGGGCTGGGACCCTTTCTAGGACACAGGGCCTGGAGGCTTTCGCAGGGCCATGAGCCTTTCTAGGACACAGGGCCAGGATGCATTCACAGGGCCGGGAAGATTCCTTGGACACAGGGCCAGGATGCTTCTGCAGGGCCGGGACCCCTCCTTGGACACAGGGCCAGGATGCTTTCGCAGGGCCTTGACCCTTTCCAGGACACAGGTCCAGGATGCTTTCACAGGGCTGGGACACTTTCTGGGACACGGGGCCAGGATGCTTTCGCAGGGCCAGGACCCTTTCTAGGACACAGGGACAGGATGCTTTCGCAGGGCCATGACGCTTTCTAGGACAGGGCCCGGATGCTTTCGCAGGGCCGTGAGTCTTTCTAGGACACAAGGCTAGGATGCTTTCGCAGGGCCGGGACACGTTCTAGGACACAGGTCCAGGATGCTTTCACAGGTCAGGGACACTTTCTAGGACAGTGCCAGGATGCTTTCACAGGGCTGGGACCCTTTCTAGGACACTGGACCAGGATGCTTTCACAGGGCTGGGACCCTTTCTAGGATACAGGGCCAGGATGCTTTTGCAGGGCCGGGACCTTATCTGGGACACATGACCAGGATGCTTCCGCAGGGCCTGGAGCTTTCCTTGGACACAGGGCCTGGATGCTTCCACAGGGCCAGTTCCCCTCCTTGAACACAGGGCCAGGAACCTTTCACAGGGCCGGGACCGTTTCTAGGACACAGGGCCAGGATGCTTCTGCAGGGCCGGGACCCCTCCTTGGACACAGGGCCAGGATAGTTTCGCAGGGCCTTGACCCTTTCTAGGACAGGTCCAGGATGCTTTCACAGGGCTGGGACACATTCTGGGACACGGGGCCAGGATGCTTTTGCAGGGCCGGGACCTTTTCTAGGACACAGGGCCAGGAGGCTTTCACAGGGCCAGGAGCCTTTCTAGGACACAGGGCCAGGATGCTTTCGCAGGGCAATGACCCTTTCTAGGACACAGGGCCAGGATGCTTTTACAGGGACGCGACCTTTTCTGGGACACATGGCCAGGATGCTTCCGCAGGGCCGGGAGTTTGCCTTGGACACAGGGCCTGGATGCTTCCGCAGGGCCGGGTCCCCTCCTTGGACACAGGGCTAGGAACATTTTACAGGGCCGGGACCGTTTCTGGGACACAGGGCCAGGATGCTTTCGCCGGGCTGGGACTGTTTCTAGGACACAGGGCCAGGATGCTTTTGCAGGGCCGGGACCCTTTCTAGGAGACAGGGCCAGGATGTTTTCACTGGGCTAGGACCCTTTGTATGACACAGGACCAGGATGTTTTCGCAGGGCTGGGACCCTTTCTAGGACACAGGGCCAGGATGCTTTCAAAGGGCTGGGACCCTTTGTATGACACAGGACCAGGATGCTTTCACAGGGCTGGGACCATTTCAAGGGAACAGGGCCAGGAGGCTTTCGTAGGGCCGGGACCCTTCCTTGGACACAGGACCAGGATGATTTCAGAGGGCCGTGACCCTTTCTAGGACACTTGGCCAGGATGCTTTCGCTTGGCCGGGACCCTTTCTAGGACACAGGGCACGGATGCTTTCGCAGGACTGGGACCCTTCCTTGGACGCAGGGCCAGGATGCTTTCACAGGGCCAGGACCCTTTCTAGGACACAGGGCAAGGATGCTTTCGCAGGGCCATGACCCTTTCTAGGACAGGGCCCGGATGCTTTCGCAGGGCTGTGAGTATTTCTAGGACACAAGGCCAGGATGCTTTCGCAGGGCCGGGACCCGTTCTAGGACACAGGGCCGGGATGCTTTCACAGGTCAGGGACACTTTCTAGGACAGTGCCAGGATGCTTTCGCAGGGCCGGGACCCTTTCTAGGACACAGGGCCAGGATGCTTTCACAGGGCTGGGACCCTTTGTAGGACACTGGACCAGGATGCTTTCACAGGGCTCGGACCCTTTCTGGGACACAGGGCCAGGATGCTTTTGCAGGGCCGGGACCTTTTCTAGGACACAGTGGCAGGAGGCTTTCACAGGGCCGGGAGCCTTTCTAGGACACCGGGCCAGGATGCTTTTACAGGGCCGCGACCTTTTCTGAGACATATGGCCAGGATGCTTCCGCAGGGCCGGGAGCTTGCCTTGGACACAGGGCTAGGATGCTTTCGCAGGGCCGGGACCCTTCCTTGGACACAGGGCCAGGATGATTCTGCAGGGCCGGCACCATTTCTAGGACACAGGGCCAGGATGCCTTCGCAGGGCGGGGACCGTTTCTAGGACACAGGGCCAGGATGCTTTCGCAGAGCCGGGACCTTTCCTTGGACACAGGGCCAGGATGCTTTCACAGGGCGGGACCCTTTCTAGGACTCAGGGCCCGGATGCTTTCGCAGGGCCGTGAGTCTCTCTTGGACACAAGGCCAGGATGCTTTCGCAGGGCCTGGACCCTTTCTAGGACAGTACCAGGATGCTTTCGCAGGGCCGGGACCTTTTCTAGGACACAGGGCCAGGATGCTTTCAAAGGGCTGGGACCCTTTGTATGACACAGGACCAGGATGCTTTCACAGGGCTGGGACCATTTCAAGGGAACAGGGCCAGGAGGCTTTCGTAGGGCCCGGACCCTTCCTTGGACACAGGACCAGGATGATTTCAGAGGGCCGTGACCCTTTCTAGGACACAGGGCACGGATGCTTTCGCAGGACTGGGACCCTTCCTTTGACACAGGGCCAGGATGCTTTCGCTTGGCCGGGACCCTTTCTAGGACACAGGGCACGGATGCTTTCGCAGGACTGGGACCCTTCCTTTGACACAGGGCCAGGATGCTTTCGCAGGGCCAGGATCCTTTCTAGGACACAGGGCAAGGATGCTTTCGCAGGGCCATGACCCTTTCTAGGACAGGGCCCGGATGCTTTCGCAGGGCTGTGAGTATTTCTAGGACACAAGGCCAGGATGCTTTCGCAGGGCTGGGACCCGTTCTAGGACACAGGGCCAGGATGCTTTCTCAGGGCTGGGACCCTTTGTAGGACACTGGACCAGGATGCTTTCACAGGGCTGGGACCCTTTCTAGGACACAGGGCCTGGAGGCTTTTGCAGGGCCATGAGCCTTTCTAGGACACAGGGCCAGAATGCTTTTGCAGGGCCGGGACCTTATCTGGGACACATGACCAGGATGCTTCCGCAGGGCCTGGAGCTTTCCTTGGACACAGGGCCTGGATGCTTCCGCAGGGCCAGTTCCCCTCCTTGGATACAGGGCCAGGAACCTTTCACAGGGCCTGGACCGTTTCTAGGACACAGGGCCAGGATGCTTTTGCAGGGCCGGGACCCTTCCTTGGACACAAGACTAGGATGCTTTCAGAGGGCCGTGACCCTTTCTTGGACACTTGGCCAGGATGCTGTTGCATGGCCGGGACCCTTTCTAGGACACAGGGCCTGGATGCTTTCGCAGGACGGTGACCCTTCCTTGGACACAGGGCCAGGATGCTTTCACAGGGCTGGGACACTTTCTGGGACACGGGGCCAGGATGCTGCTGCAGGGCCGGGACCGTTTCCAGGAAACAGGGCCAGGATGCTTTTGCAGGGCCGGGACAGTTTCTAGGACACAGGGCCAGGATGCATTCGCAGAGCCGGAACCCTTCCTTGGACACAGGGCCAGGATGCTTTCACAGGGCGGGACACTTTCTAGGACACAGGGTCAGGATGCTTTCTCAGGGCTGGGACCCTTTCTAGGACAGGGCCCGGATGCTTTCGCAGGGCCGTGAGTCTTTCTAGGACACAAGGCCAGGATGCTTTCGCAGGGCCGGGACCCGTTCTAGGACACAGGGCCAGGATGCTTTCGCAGGGCAGGGACACTTTCTAGGACAGTGCCAGGATTCTTTCGCAGGACCGGGACCCTTTCTAGGACACAGGGCCAGAATGCTTTCACAGGGCTGGGACCCTTTGTAGGACACAGAACCAGGATGCTTTCACAGGGCTGGGACCCTTTCTAGGACACAGGGCCTGGAGGCTTTCGCAGGGCCATGAGCCTTTCTAGGACACAGGGCCAGGATGCTTTTGCAGGGCCGGGAGCTTTACTTGGACACAGGGCCTGGATGCTTCCACAGGGCCCGGTCCCCTGCTTGGACACAGGGCCAGGAACCTTTCGCAGGGCCGGGACCGTTTCTAGCACACAGGGCCAGGATGCTTTCGCAGGGCCGGGACCCTTCCTTGGACACAGGGCCAGGATGCTTCTGCAGGGCTGGGACACTTCCTTGGAGACAGGGCCAGGATGCATTCACAGGGCCGGGAAGATTCCTTGGACACAGGGCCAGGATGCTTCTACAGGGCCGGGACCCCTCCTTGGACACAGGGCCAGGATGCTTTCGCAGGGCCGGGACCGTTTCTAGGACACAAGGCCAGGATGCTTTCTCAGGGCCGGGACACTTTCTAGGACACAGGGCCAGGATGCTTCCGCAGGGCAGGGACCCTTTCTAGGACAGTGCCAGGATGCTTTTGCAGGGCCGGGACCTTTTCTATGACACAGGGCCAGGATGCTTTCGCAGGACTGGGACCCTTCCTTTGACACAGGGCCAGGATGCTTTCGCAGGGCCAGGATCCTTTCCAGGACACAGGGCAAGGATGCTTTCGCAGGGCCATGACCCTTTCTAGGACAGGGCCCGGATGCTTTCGCAGGGCTGTGAGTATTTCTAGGACACAAGGCCAGGATGCTTTCGCAGGGCCGGGACCCGTTCTAGGACACAGGGCCAGGATGCTTTCTCAGGGCTGGGACCCATTGTAGGACACTGGACCAGGATGCTTTCACAGGGCTGGGACCCTTTCTAGGACACAGGGCCTGGAGGCTTTTGCAGGGCCATGAGCCTTTCTAGGACACAGGGCCAGAATGCTTTTGCAGGGCCGGGACCTTATCTGGGACACAGGGCCTGGATGCTTCCGCAGGGCCAGTTCCCCTCCTTGGATACAGGGCCAGGAACCTTTCACAGGGCCTGGACCGTTTCTAGGACACAGGGCCAGGATGCTTTTGCAGGGCCGGGACCCTTCCTTGGACACAAGACTAGGATGCTTTCAGAGGGCCGTGACCCTTTCTTGGACACTTGGCCAGGATGCTGTCGCATGTCCGGGACCCTTTCTAGGACACAGGGCCTGGATGCTTTCGCAGGATGGTGACCCTTCCTTGGACACAGGGCCAGGATGCTTTCACAGGGCTGGGACACTTTCTGGGACACGGGGCCAGGATGCTGCTGCAGGGCCGGGACCGTTTCCAGGAAACAGGGCCAGGATGCTTTTGCAGGGCCGGGACAGTTTCTAGGACACAGGGCCAGGATGCATTCGCAGAGCCGGAACCCTTCCTTGGACACAGGGCCAGGATGCTTTCACAGGGCGGGACACTTTCTAGGACACAGGGCCAGGATGCTTTCTCAGGGCTGGGACCCTTTCTAGGACAGGGCCCGGATGCTTTCGCAGGGCCATGAGTCTTTCTAGGACACAAGGCCAGGATGCTTTCGCAGGGCCGGGACCCGTTCTAGGACACAGGGCCAGGATGCTTTCGCAGGGCAGGGTCACTTTCTAGGACAGTGCCAGGATTCTTTCGCAGGACCGGGACCCTTTCTAGGACACAGGGCCAGAATGCTTTCACAGGGCTGGGACCCTTTGTAGGGCACAGGACCAGGATGCTTTCACAGGGCTGGGACCCTTTCTAGGACACAGGGCCTGGAGGCTTTCGCAGGACCATGAGCCTTTCTAGGACACAGGGCCAGGATGCTTTTGCAGGGCCGGGAGCTTTACTTGGACACAGGGCCTGGTTGCTTCCACAGGGCCCGGTCCCCTGCTTGGACACAGGGCCAGGAACCTTTCGCAGGGCCGGGACCGTTTCTAGCACACAGGGCCAGGATGCTTTCGCAGGGCCGGGACCCTTCCTTGGACACAGGGCCAGGATGCTTCTGCAGGGCTGGGACACTTCCTTGGAGACAGGGCCAGGATGCATTCACAGGGCCGGGAAGATTCCTTGGACACAGGGCCAGGATGCTTCTACAGGGCCGGGACCCCTCCTTGGACACATGGCCAGGATGCTTTCGCAGGGCCGGGACCGTTTCTAGGACACAAGGCCAGGATGCTTTCTCAGGGCCGGGACACTTTCTAGGACACAGGGCCAGGATGCTTTCGCAGGGCCAGGACCCTTTCTAGGACACAGGGCCAGGATGCTTTCGCAGGGCCAGGACCCTTTCTAGGACACAGGGACAGGATGCTTTCGCAGGGCCATGACCCTTTCTAGGACAGGGCCCGGATGCTTTCGCAGGGCCGTGAGTCTTTCTAGGACACAAGGCCAGGATGCTTTCGCAGGGCCGGGACCCGTTCTAGGACACAGGGCCAGGATGCTTTCGCACGGCAGGGACACTTTCTAGGACAGTGCCAGGATTCTTTCGCAGGACGGGACCCTTTCTAGGACACAGGGCCAGGATGCTTTCGCAGTGCAGGGACACTTTCTAGGACAGTGCCAGGATGCTTTCACAGGGCTGGGACCCTTTGTAGGACATAGGACCAGGATGCTTTCACAGGGCTGGGACCCTTTCTAGGACACAGGGCCTGGAGGCTTTCGCAGGGCCATGATCCTTTCTAGGACACAGGGCCAGGATGCATTCAAAGGGCCGGGAAGATTCCTTGGTCACAGGGCCCGGATGCTTCTGCAGGGCCGGGACCCCTCCTTGGACACAGGGCCAGGATGCTTTCACAGGTCCTTGACCCTTTCTAGGACACAGGTCCAGGATGCTTTCACAGGGCTGTGACACTTTCTGGGACACGGGGCCAGGATGCTTTTGCAGGGCCAGGACCTTTTCTAGGAGACAGGGCCAGGAGGCTTTCACAGGGCCGGGAGCCTTTCTAGGACACAGGGCCAGGAGGCTTTCGCAGGGCAATGACCCTTTCTAGGACACAGGGCCAGGATGCTTTTACAGGGACGCAAACTTTTCTGGGACTCATGGCCAGGATGCTTCCGCAGGGCCGGGAGCTTGCCTTGGACACAGGGCCTGGATGCTTCCGCAGGGCCGGGACACTTTCTAGGAGACAGGGCCAGGATGTTTTCACTGGGCTAGGAACCTTTGTACGAAACAGGACCAGGATGTTTACGCAGGGCTGGGACCCTTTCTAGGACACAGGGCCAGGATGCTTTCACAGGGCTGGGACACTTTCTGCGACACAGGGCCAGGATGCTTTTGCAGGGCCGGGACCTTTTCTAGAACACAGGGCCAGGAGGCTTTCACAGGGCCGGGAGCCTTTCTAGGACACCGGGCCAGGATGCTTTTACAGGGCCGCGACCTTTTCTGAGACACATGGCCAGGATGCTTCCGCAGGGCCGGGAGCTTGCCTTGGACACAGGGCCTGGATGCTTCCGCAGGGCCGGGTCCCCTCCTTGGACACAGGGCCAGGAACATTTTAGAGGGCCGGGTCCGTTTCTGTGACACAGGGCCAGGATGCTTTTGCAGGGCCGGGACCCTTCCTTGGACACAGGGCCAGGATGCTTCTGCAGGGCCGGGACCGTTTCTAGGACACAGGGCCAGGATGCTTTCGCAGGGCTGGGACCCTTTCTAGGACCGGGGCCGGATGCTTTCGCAGGGCCGTGAGTCTCTCTTGTATACAAGGCCAGGATGCTTTCGCAGGGCCTGGACCCTTTCTAGGACAGTGCCAGGATGCTTTCGCAGGGCCGGGACCTTTTCCAGGACACAGGGCC
The DNA here is from genome assembly GCF_030144855.1 of Hypanus sabinus. Classification (NCBI taxonomy): domain Eukaryota; kingdom Metazoa; phylum Chordata; class Chondrichthyes; order Myliobatiformes; family Dasyatidae; genus Hypanus; species Hypanus sabinus. Next base: position 70,297,384 of record NC_082718.1, on the reverse strand, counting down.
AGGATGCTTTCAAAGGGCTGGGACCCTTTGTATGACACAGGAACAGGATGCTTTCACAGGGCTGGGACCATTTCTAGGGCACAGGGCCAGGAGGCTTTTGTAGGGCCGGGACCCTTCCTTGGACACAGGACCAGGATGATTTCAGAGGGTCGTGACCCTTTCTAGGACACAGGGCCAGGATGCTTTCACAGGGCCATGACCCTTTCTAGGACACAGGGACAGGATGCTTTCGCAGGGCCATGACCCTTTCTAGGACAGGGCCCGGATGCTTTCGCAGGGCCGTGAGTCTTTCTAGGACACAAGGCCAGGGTGCTTCTGCAGGGCCGGGACCCGTTCTAGGACACAGGGCCAGAATGCTTTCACAGGTCAGGGACACTTTCTAGGACAGGGCCAGGATGCTTTCGCAGGGCTGGGACATTTCTAGGACAGGGCCAGGATGCTTTCACAGGGCTGGGACCCTTTGTAGGACACTGGACCAGGATGCTTTCAGAGGGCTGGGACCCTTTCTAGGACACAGGGCCAGGATGCTTTTGCAGAGCCGGGACCCTTCCTTGGACACAGGGCCAGGATGCTGCTGCAGGGCCGGGACCGTTTCTAGGACACAGTGCCAGGATGCTTTCGCAGGGCCGGGACCGTTTCTAGGACACAGGGCCAGGATTCTTTCGCAGAGCCGTGATTCTTTCTAGGACACAAGGCCAGGATGCTTCTGCAGGGCCGGGACCCCTCCTTGGACACAGGGCCAGGATGCTTTCACAGGTCCTTGACCCTTTCTAGGACACAGGTCCAGGATGCTTTCACAGGGCTGTGACACTTTCTGGGACACGGGGCCAGGATGCTTTTGCAGGGCCAGGACCTTTTCTAGGAGACAGGGCCAGGAGGCTTTCACAGGGCCGGGAGCCTTTCTAGGACACAGGGCCAGGAGGCTTTCGCAGGGCAATGACCCTTTCTAGGACACAGGGCCAGGATGCTTTTACAGGGACGCAAACTTTTCTGGGACTCATGGCCAGGATGCTTCCGCAGGGCCGGGAGCTTGCCTTGGACACAGGGCCTGGATGCTTCCGCAGGGCCGGGACACTTTCTAGGAGACAGGGCCAGGATGTTTTCACTGGGCTAGGAACCTTTGTACGAAACAGGACCAGGATGTTTACGCAGGGCTGGGACCCTTTCTAGGACACAGGGCCAGGATGCTTTCACAGGGCTGGGACACTTTCTGCGACACAGGGCCAGGATGCTTTTGCAGGGCCGGGACCTTTTCTAGAACACAGGGCCAGGAGGCTTTCACAGGGCCGGGAGCCTTTCTAGGACACCGGGCCAGGATGCTTTTACAGGGCCGCGACCTTTTCTGAGACACATGGCCAGGATGCTTCCGCAGGGCCGGGAGCTTGCCTTGGACACAGGGCCTGGATGCTTCCGCAGGGCCGGGTCCCCTCCTTGGACACAGGGCCAGGAACATTTTAGAGGGCCGGGTCCGTTTCTGTGACACAGGGCCAGGATGCTTTTGCAGGGCCGGGACCCTTCCTTGGACACAGGGCCAGGATGCTTCTGCAGGGCCGGGACCGTTTCTAGGACACAGGGCCAGGATGCTTTCGCAGGGCTGGGACCCTTTCTAGGACCGGGGCCGGATGCTTTCGCAGGGCCGTGAGTCTCTCTTGTATACAAGGCCAGGATGCTTTCGCAGGGCCTGGACCCTTTCTAGGACAGTGCCAGGATGCTTTCGCAGGGCCGGGACCTTTTCCAGGACACAGGGCCAGGATGCTTTCAAAGGGCTGGGACCCTTTGTATGACACAGGAACAGGATGCTTTCACAGGGCTGGGACCATTTCTAGGGCACAGGGCCAGGAGGCTTTTGTAGGGCCGGGACCCTTCCTTGGACACAGGACCAGGATGATTTCAGAGGGTCGTGACCCTTTCTAGGACACAGGGCCAGGATGCTTTCACAGGGCCATGACCCTTTCTAGGACACAGGGACAGGATGCTTTCGCAGGGCCATGACCCTTTCTAGGACAGGGCCCGGATGCTTTCGCAGGGCCGTGAGTCTTTCTAGGACACAAGGCCAGGGTGCTTCTGCAGGGCCGGGACCCGTTCTAGGACACAGGGCCAGAATGCTTTCACAGGTCAGGGACACTTTCTAGGACAGGGCCAGGATGCTTTCGCAGGGCTGGGACATTTCTAGGACAGGGCCAGGATGCTTTCACAGGGCTGGGACCCTTTGTAGGACACTGGACCAGGATGCTTTCAGAGGGCTGGGACCCTTTCTAGGACACAGGGCCAGGATGCTTTTGCAGAGCCGGGACCCTTCCTTGGACACAGGGCCAGGATGCTGCTGCAGGGCCGGGACCGTTTCTAGGACACAGTGCCAGGATGCTTTCGCAGGGCCGGGACCGTTTCTAGGACACAGGGCCAGGATTCTTTCGCAGAGCCGTGATTCTTTCTAGGACACAAGGCCAGGATGCTTTTGCAGGGCCGGGACCCGTTCTAGGACACAGGGCCAGCATGCTTTCACAGGTCAGGGACCCTTTCTAGGACACAGGGCCAGGATGCTTTTGCAGAGCCGGGTCCTTATCTGGGACACATGACCAGGATGCTTCCGCAGGGCCTGGAGCTTTCCTTGGACACAAGGCCAGGATGCTTTTGCAGGGCCGGGACCCGTTCTAGGACACAGGGCCAGCATGCTTTCACAGGTCAGGGACCCTTTCTAGGACACAGGGCCAGGAACCTTTCACAGGGCCGGGACCGTTTCTAGGACACAGTGCCAGGATGCTTTCGCAGGGCCGGGACCCTTCCTTGCACACAAGACTAGGATGCTTTCAGAGGGCCGTGACCCTTTCTAGAACAGGGCCCGGATGCTTTCGCAGGGCTGTGAGTCTTTCTAGGACACAAGGCCAGGATGCTTTCGCAGGGCCGGGACCCTTCCTTGGACACAGGGCCAGGATGCTTCTGCAGGGCTGGGACACTTCCTTGGAGACAGGGCCAGGATGCTTTCACAGGGCTGGGACACTTTCTGGGACACAGGGCCAGGATGCCTTCACAGAGCCGGGACCCTTCCTTGGACACAGGGCCAGGATGCTGCTGCAGGGCCGGGACCGTTTCTAGGACACAGTGCCAGGATGCTTTCGCAGGGCCGGGACCGTTTCTAGGACACAGGGCCAGGATTCTTTCGCAGAGCCGGGACCCTTTCTAGGACACAGGGCCAGGATGCTTTCGCAGGGCCGTGAGTCTTTCTAGGAGACAAGGCCAGGATGCTTTCGCAGGGCCGGGACCCGTTCTAGGACACAGGGCCAGGATGCTTTCGCACGGCAGGGACACTTTCTAGGACAGAGCCAGGATTCTTTCGCAGGACGGGACCCTTTCTAGGACACAGGGCCAGGATGCTTTCACAGGGCTGGGACCCTTTGTAGGACATAGGACCAGGATGCTTTCACAGGGCTGGGACCCTTTCTAGGACACAGGGCCTGGAGGCTTTCGCAGGGCCATGAGCCTTTCTAGGACACAGGGCCAGGATGCATTCACAGGGCCGGGAAGATTCCTTGGACACAGGGCCAGGATGCTTCTGCAGGGCCGGGACCCCTCCTTGGACACAGGGCCAGGATGCTTTCACAGGGCCTTGACCCTTTCTAGGACACAGGTCCAGGATGCTTTCACAGGGCTGTGACACTTTCTGGGACACGGGGCCAGGATGCTTTTGCAGGGCCGGGACCTTTTCTAGGAGACAGGGCCAGGAGGCTTTCACAGGGCCGGGAGCCTTTCTAGGACACAGTGCCAGGAGGCTTTCGCAGGGCAATGACCCTTTCTGGGACACAGGGCCAGGATGCTTTTACAGGGACGCAAACTTTTCTGGGACTCATGGCCAGGATGCTTCCGCAGGGCCGGGAGCTTGCCTTGGACACAGGGCCTGGATGCTTCCGCAGGGCCGGGTCCCCTCCTAGGACACAGGGCTAGGAACATTTTACAGGGCCGGGACCGTTTCTGGGACACAGGGCCAGGATGCTTTCGCAGGGCCGGGACTGTTTCTAGGACACAGGGCCAGGATGCTTTCACAGGGCTGGGACACTTTCTGGGACACAGGGCCAGGATGCTTTTGCAGGGCCGGGACCTTTTCTAGGACACAGGGCCTGGAGGCTTTCGCAGGGCCATGAGCCTTTCTAGGACACAGGGCCAGGATGCATTCACAAGGCCGGGAAGATTCCTTGGACACAGGGCCAGGATGCTTCTGCAGGGCCGGGACCCTTTCTAGGAGACAGGGCCAGGATGTTTTCACTGGGCTAGGAACCTTTGTACGACACAGGACCAGGATGTTTTCGCAGGGCTGGGACCCTTTCTGGGACACAGGGCCAGGATGCTTTCACAGGGCTGGGACACTTTCTGGGACACAGGGCCAGGATGCTTTTGCAGGGCCGGGACCTTTTCTAGGACACAGGGCCAGGAGGCTTTCACAGGGCCGGGAGCCTTTCTAGGACACCGGGCCAGGATGCTTTTACAGGGCCGCGACCTTTTCTGAGACACATGGCCAGGATGCTTCCGCAGGGCCGGGAGCTTGCCTTGGACACAGGGCCTGGATGCTTCCGCAGGGCCGGGTCCCCTCCTTGGACACAGGGCCAGGAACATTTTAGAGGGCCGGGACCGTTTCTGTGACACAGGGACAGGATGCTTTTGCAGGGCCGGGACCCTTCCTTGGACACAGGGCCAGGATGCTTTCAAATGCTGGGACCCTTTGTATGACACAGGACCAGGATGCTTTGACAGGGCTGGGACCATTTCTAGGGCACAGGGCCAGGAGGCTTTTGTAGGGCCGGGACCCTTCCTTGGACACAGGACCAGGATGATTTCAGAGGGTCGTGACCCTTTCTAGGACACAGGGCCAGGATGCTTTCACAGGGCCAGGACCCTTTCTAGGACACAGGGACAGGATGCTTTCGCAGGGCCATGACCCTTTCTAGGACAGGGCCCGGATGCTTTCGCAGGGCCGTGAGTCTTTCTAGGACACAACGCCAGGATGCTTTTGCAGGGCCGGGACCCGTTCTAGGACACAGGGCCAGAATGCTTTCACAGGTCAGGGACACTTTCTAGGACAGGGCCAGGATGCTTTCGCAGGGCTGGGACACTTTCTAGGACAGGGCCAGGATGCTTTCACAGGGCTGGGACCCTTTGTAGGACACTGGACCAGGATGCTTTCACAGGGCTGGGACCCTTTCTAGGACACAGGGCCAGGATGCTTTTGCAGAGCCGGGTCCATATCTGGGACACATTACCAGGATGCTTCCGCAGGGCCTCGAGCTTTCCTTGGACACAGGGCCTGGATGCTTCCGCAGGGCCAGTTCCCCTCCTTGGACACAGGGCCAGGAACCTTTCACAGGGCCGGGACCGTTTCTAGGACACAGTGCCAGGATGCTTTCGCATGGCCGGGACCCTTCCTTGCACACAAGACTAGGATGCTTTCAGAGGGCCGTGACCCTTTCTAGAACAGGGCCCGGATGCTTTCGCAGGGCTGTGAGTCTTTCTAGGACACAAGGCCAGGATGCTTTCGCAGGGCCGGGACCCTTCCTTGGACACAGGGCCAGGATGCTTCTGCAGGGCTGGGACACTTCCTTGGAGACAGGGCCAGGATGCTTTCACAGGGCTGGGACACTTTCTGGGACACAGGGCCAGGATGCCTTCACAGAGCCGGGACCCTTCCTTGGACACAGGGCCAGGATGCTGCTGCAGGGCCGGGACCGTTTCTAGGACACAGTGCCAGGATGCTTTCGCAGGGCCGGGACCGTTTCTAGGACACAGGGCCAGGATGCTTTCGCAGGGCCGTGAGTCTTTCTAGGAGACAAGGCCAGGATGCTTTCGCAGGGCCGGGACCCGTTCTAGGACACAGGGCCAGGATGCTTTCGCACGGCAGGGACACTTTCTAGGACAGAGCCAGGATTCTTTCGCAGGACGGGACCCTTTCTAGGACACAGGGCCAGGATGCTTTCACAGGGCTGGGTCCCTTTGTAGGACATAGGACCAGGATGCTTTCACAGGGCTGGGACCCTTTCTAGGACACAGGGCCTGGAGGCTTTCGCAGGGCCATGAGCCTTTCTAGGACACAGGGCCAGGATGCATTCACAGGGCCGGGACGATTCCTTGGACACAGGGCCAGGATGCTTCTGCAGGGCCGGGACCACTCCTTGGACACAGGGCCAGGATGCTTTCACAGGGCCTTGACCCTTTCTAGGACACAGGTCCAGGATGCTTTCACAGGGCTGTGACACTTTCTGGGACACGGGGCCAGGATGCTTTTGCAGGGCCGGGACCTTTTCTAGGAGACAGGGCCAGGAGGCTTTCACAGGGCCGGGAGCCTTTCTAGGACACAGTGCCAGGAGGCTTTCGCAGGGCAATGACCCTTTCTGGGACACAGGGCCAGGATGCTTTTACAGGGACGCAAACTTTTCTGGGACTCATGGCCAGGATGCTTCCGCAGGGCCGGGAGCTTGCCTTGGACACAGGGCCTGGATGCTTCCGCAGGGCCGGGTCCCCTCCTAGGACACAGGGCTAGGAACATTTTACAGGGCCGGGACCGTTTCTGGGACACAGGGCCAGGATGCTTTCGCAGGGCCGGGACTGTTTCTAGGACACAGGGCCAGGATGCTTTCGCAGGGCCGGGACCCTTTCTAGGAGACAGGGCCAGGATGTTTTCACTGGGCTAGGAACCTTTGTACGACACAGGACCAGGATGTTTTCGCAGGGCTGGGACCCTTTCTAGGACACAGGGCCAGGATGCTTTCACAGGGCTGGGACACTTTCTGGGACACAGGGCCAGGATGCTTTTGCAGGGCCGGGACCTTTTCTAGGACACAGGGCCAGGAGGCTTTCACAGGGCCGGGAGCCTTTCTAGGACACCGGGCCAGGATGCTTTTACAGGGCCGCGACCTTTTCTGAGACACATGGCCAGGATGCTTCCGCAGGGCCGGGAGCTTGCCTTGGACACAGGGCCTGGATGCTTCCGCAGGGCCGGGTCCCCTCCTTGGACACAGGGCCAGGAACATTTTAGAGGGCCGGGACCGTTTCTGTGACACAGGGACAGGATGCTTTTGCAGGGCCGGGACCCTTCCTTGGACACAGGGCCAGGATGCTTCTGCAGGGCCGGGACCGTTTCTAGGACACAGGGCCAGGATGCTTTTGCAGGGCTGGGACCCTTTCTAGGACCGGGGCTGGATGCTTTCGCAGGGCCGTGAGTCTCTCTTGGACACAAGGCCAGGATGCTTTCGCAGGGTCTGGACCCTTTCTAGGACAGTGCCAAGATGCTTTCGCAGGGCCGGGACCTTTTCCAGGACACAGGGCCAGGATGCTTTCAAAGGGCTGGGACCCTTTGTATGACACAGGACCAGGATGATTTCACAGGGCTGGGACCATTTCTAGGGCACAGGGCCAGGAGGCTTTTGTAGGGCCGGGACCCTTCCTTGGACACAGGACCAGGATGATTTCAGAGGGTCGTGACCCTGTCTAGGAAACTTGGCCAGGATGCTTTCGCATGGCCGGGACCCTTCCTTGGACACAGGGCCAGGATGCTGCTGCAGGGCCGGGACCGTTTCTAGGACACAGTGCCAGGATGCTTTCGCAGGGCCGGGACCGTTTCTAGGACACAGGGCCAGGATTCTTTCGCAGAGCCGTGATTCTTTCTAGGACACAAGGCCAGGATGCTTTTGCAGGGCCGGGACCCGTTCTAGGACACAGGGCCAGCATGCTTTCACAGGTCAGGGACCCTTTCTAGGACACAGGGCCAGGATGCTTTTGCAGAGCCGGGTCCTTATCTGGGACACATGACCAGGATGCTTCCGCAGGGCCTGGAGCTTTCCTTGGACACAAGGCCAGGATGCTTTTGCAGGGCCGGGACCCGTTCTAGGACACAGGGCCAGCATGCTTTCACAGGTCAGGGACCCTTTCTAGGACACAGGGCCAGGAACCTTTCACAGGGCCGGGACCGTTTCTAGGACACAGTGCCAGGATGCTTTCGCAGGGCCGGGACCCTTCCTTGCACACAAGACTAGGATGCTTTCAGAGGGCCGTGACCCTTTCTAGAACAGGGCCCGGATGCTTTCGCAGGGCTGTGAGTCTTTCTAGGACACAAGGCCAGGATGCTTTCGCAGGGCCGGGACCCTTCCTTGGACACAGGGCCAGGATGCTTCTGCAGGGCTGGGACACTTCCTTGGAGACAGGGCCAGGATGCTTTCACAGGGCTGGGACACTTTCTGGGACACAGGGCCAGGATGCCTTCACAGAGCCGGGACCCTTCCTTGGACACAGGGCCAGGATGCTGCTGCAGGGCCGGGACCGTTTCTAGGACACAGTGCCAGGATGCTTTCGCAGGGCCGGGACCGTTTCTAGGACACAGGGCCAGGATTCTTTCGCAGAGCCGGGACCCTTTCTAGGACACAGGGCCAGGATGCTTTCGCAGGGCCGTGAGTCTTTCTAGGAGACAAGGCCAGGATGCTTTCGCAGGGCCGGGACCCGTTCTAGGACACAGGGCCAGGATGCTTTCGCACGGCAGGGACACTTTCTAGGACAGAGCCAGGATTCTTTCGCAGGACGGGACCCTTTCTAGGACACAGGGCCAGGATGCTTTCACAGGGCTGGGACCCTTTGTAGGACATAGGACCAGGATGCTTTCACAGGGCTGGGACCCTTTCTAGGACACAGGGCCTGGAGGCTTTCGCAGGGCCATGAGCCTTTCTAGGACACAGGGCCAGGATGCATTCACAGGGCCGGGAAGATTCCTTGGACACAGGGCCAGGATGCTTCTGCAGGGCCGGGACCCCTCCTTGGACACAGGGCCAGGATGCTTTCACAGGGCCTTGACCCTTTCTAGGACACAGGTCCAGGATGCTTTCACAGGGCTGTGACACTTTCTGGGACACGGGGCCAGGATGCTTTTGCAGGGCCGGGACCTTTTCTAGGAGACAGGGCCAGGAGGCTTTCACAGGGCCGGGAGCCTTTCTAGGACACAGTGCCAGGAGGCTTTCGCAGGGCAATGACCCTTTCTGGGACACAGGGCCAGGATGCTTTTACAGGGACGCAAACTTTTCTGGGACTCATGGCCAGGATGCTTCCGCAGGGCCGGGAGCTTGCCTTGGACACAGGGCCTGGATGCTTCCGCAGGGCCGGGTCCCCTCCTAGGACACAGGGCTAGGAACATTTTACAGGGCCGGGACCGTTTCTGGGACACAGGGCCAGGATGCTTTCGCAGGGCCGGGACTGTTTCTAGGACACAGGGCCAGGATGCTTTCACAGGGCTGGGACACTTTCTGGGACACAGGGCCAGGATGCTTTTGCAGGGCCGGGACCTTTTCTAGGACACAGGGCCTGGAGGCTTTCGCAGGGCCATGAGCCTTTCTAGGACACAGGGCCAGGATGCATTCACAGGGCCGGGAAGATTCCTTGGACACAGGGCCAGGATGCTTCTGCAGGGCCGGGACCCTTTCTAGGAGACAGGGCCAGGATGTTTTCACTGGGCTAGGAACCTTTGTACGACACAGGACCAGGATGTTTTCGCAGGGCTGGGACCCTTTCTGGGACACAGGGCCAGGATGCTTTCACAGGGCTGGGACACTTTCTGGGACACAGGGCCAGGATGCTTTTGCAGGGCCGGGACCTTTTCTAGGACACAGGGCCAGGAGGCTTTCACAGGGCCGGGAGCCTTTCTAGGACACCGGGCCAGGATGCTTTTACAGGGCCGCGACCTTTTCTGAGACACATGGCCAGGATGCTTCCGCAGGGCCGGGAGCTTGCCTTGGACACAGGGCCTGGATGCTTCCGCAGGGCCGGGTCCCCTCCTTGGACACAGGGCCAGGAACATTTTAGAGGGCCGGGACCGTTTCTGTGACACAGGGACAGGATGCTTTTGCAGGGCCGGGACCCTTCCTTGGACACAGGGCCAGGATGCTTTCAAATGCTGGGACCCTTTGTATGACACAGGACCAGGATGCTTTCACAGGGCTGGGACCATTTCTAGGGCACAGGGCCAGGAGGCTTTTGTAGGGCCGGGACCCTTCCTTGGACACAGGACCAGGATGATTTCAGAGGGTCGTGACCCTTTCTAGGACACAGGGCCAGGATGCTTTCACAGGGCCAGGACCCTTTCTAGGACACAGGGACAGGATGCTTTCGCAGGGCCATGACCCTTTCTAGGACAGGGCCCGGATGCTTTCGCAGGGCCGTGAGTCTTTCTAGGACACAACGCCAGGATGCTTTTGCAGGGCCGGGACCCGTTCTAGGACACAGGGCCAGAATGCTTTCACAGGTCAGGGACACTTTCTAGGACAGGGCCAGGATGCTTTCGCAGGGCTGGGACACTTTCTAGGACAGGGCCAGGATGCTTTCACAGGGCTGGGACCCTTTGTAGGACACTGGACCAGGATGCTTTCACAGGGCTGGGACCCTTTCTAGGACACAGGGCCAGGATGCTTTTGCAGAGCCGGGTCCATATCTGGGACACATTACCAGGATGCTTCCGCAGGGCCTCGAGCTTTCCTTGGACACAGGGCCTGGATGCTTCCGCAGGGCCAGTTCCCCTCCTTGGACACAGGGCCAGGAACCTTTCACAGGGCCGGGACCGTTTCTAGGACACAGTGCCAGGATGCTTTCGCATGGCCGGGACCCTTCCTTGCACACAAGACTAGGATGCTTTCAGAGGGCCGTGACCCTTTCTAGAACAGGGCCCGGATGCTTTCGCAGGGCTGTGAGTCTTTCTAGGACACAAGGCCAGGATGCTTTCGCAGGGCCGGGACCCTTCCTTGGACACAGGGCCAGGATGCTTCTGCAGGGCTGGGACACTTCCTTGGAGACAGGGCCAGGATGCTTTCACAGGGCTGGGACACTTTCTGGGACACAGGGCCAGGATGCCTTCACAGAGCCGGGACCCTTCCTTGGACACAGGGCCAGGATGCTGCTGCAGGGCCGGGACCGTTTCTAGGACACAGTGCCAGGATGCTTTCGCAGGGCCGGGACCGTTTCTAGGACACAGGGCCAGGATGCTTTCGCAGGGCCGTGAGTCTTTCTAGGAGACAAGGCCAGGATGCTTTCGCAGGGCCGGGACCCGTTCTAGGACACAGGGCCAGGATGCTTTCGCACGGCAGGGACACTTTCTAGGACAGAGCCAGGATTCTTTCGCAGGACGGGACCCTTTCTAGGACACAGGGCCAGGATGCTTTCACAGGGCTGGGTCCCTTTGTAGGACATAGGACCAGGATGCTTTCACAGGGCTGGGACCCTTTCTAGGACACAGGGCCTGGAGGCTTTCGCAGGGCCATGAGCCTTTCTAGGACACAGGGCCAGGATGCATTCACAGGGCCGGGACGATTCCTTGGACACAGGGCCAGGATGCTTCTGCAGGGCCGGGACCACTCCTTGGACACAGGGCCAGGATGCTTTCACAGGGCCTTGACCCTTTCTAGGACACAGGTCCAGGATGCTTTCACAGGGCTGTGACACTTTCTGGGACACGGGGCCAGGATGCTTTTGCAGGGCCGGGACCTTTTCTAGGAGACAGGGCCAGGAGGCTTTCACAGGGCCGGGAGCCTTTCTAGGACACAGTGCCAGGAGGCTTTCGCAGGGCAATGACCCTTTCTGGGACACAGGGCCAGGATGCTTTTACAGGGACGCAAACTTTTCTGGGACTCATGGCAAGGATGCTTCCGCAGGGCCGGGAGCTTGCCTTGGACACAGGGCCTGGATGCTTCCGCAGGGCCGGGTCCCCTCCTAGGACACAGGGCTAGGAACATTTTACAGGGCCGGGACCGTTTCTGGGACACAGGGCCAGGATGCTTTCGCAGGGCCGGGACTGTTTCTAGGACACAGGGCCAGGATGCTTTCGCAGGGCCGGGACCCTTTCTAGGAGACAGGGCCAGGATGTTTTCACTGGGCTAGGAACCTTTGTACGACACAGGACCAGGATGTTTTCGCAGGGCTGGGACCCTTTCTAGGACACAGGGCCAGGATGCTTTCACAGGGCTGGGACACTTTCTGGGACACAGGGCCAGGATGCTTTTGCAGGGCCGGGACCTTTTCTAGGACACAGGGCCAGGAGGCTTTCACAGGGCCGGGAGCCTTTCTAGGACACCGGGCCAGGATGCTTTTACAGGGCCGCGACCTTTTCTGAGACACATGGCCAGGATGCTTCCGCAGGGCCGGGAGCTTGCCTTGGACACAGGGCCTGGATGCTTCCGCAGGGCCGGGTCCCCTCCTTGGACACAGGGCCAGGAACATTTTAGAGGGCCGGGACCGTTTCTGTGACACAGGGACAGGATGCTTTTGCACGGCCGGGACCCTTCCTTGGACACAGGGCCAGGATGCTTCTGCAGGGCCGGGACCGTTTCTAGGACACAGGGCCAGGATGCTTTTGCAGGGCTGGGACCCTTTCTAGGACCGGGGCTGGATGCTTTCGCAGGGCCGTGAGTCTCTCTTGGACACAAGGCCAGGATGCTTTCGCAGGGCCTGGACCCTTTCTAGGACAGTGCCAGGATGCTTTCGCAGGGCCGGGACCTTTTCCAGGACACAGGGCCAGGATGCTTTCAAAGGGCTGGGACCCTTTGTATGACACAGGACCAGGATGATTTCACAGGGCTGGGACCATTTCTAGGGCACAGGGCCAGGAGGCTTTTGTAGGGCCGGGACCCTTCCTTGGACACAGGACCAGGATGATTTCAGAGGGTCGTGACCCTGTCTAGGAAACTTGGCCAGGATGCTTTCGCATGGCCGGGACCCTTTCTAGGACACAGGGCACGGATGCTTTCGCAGGACTGGGACCCTTCCTTGGACACAGGGCCAGTATGCTTTCGCAGGGCCAGGACCCTTTCTAGGACACAGTGCCAGGATGCTTTCGCAGGGGCGGGACCTTTTCCAGGACACAGGGCCAGGATGATTTTGCAGGGCCGGGACCTTTTGTAGGACACAGGGCCAGGAGGCTTTCACAGGACCGGGAGCCTTTCCAGGGCACAGGGCCAGGATGCTTTTACAGGGCCGCGACCTTTTCTGAGACACATGGCCAGGATGCTTCCGCAGGGCCGGGAGCTTGCCTTGGACACAGGGCCTGGATGCTTCCGCAGGGCCGGGTCCCCTCCTTGGACACAGGGCCAGGAACATTTTAGAGGGCCGGGACCGTTTCTGTGACACAGGGACAGGATGCTTTTGCAGGGCCGGGACCCTTCCTTGGACACAGGGCCAGGATGCTTTCAAATGCTGGGACCCTTTGTATGACACAGGACCAGGATGCTTTCACAGGGCTGGGACCATTTCTAGGGCACAGGGCCAGGAGGCTTTTGTAGGGCCGGGACCCTTCCTTGGACACAGGACCAGGATGATTTCAGAGGGTCGTGACCCTTTCTAGGACACAGGGCCAGGATGCTTTCACAGGGCCAGTACCCTTTCTAGGACACAGGGACAGGATGCTTTCGCAGGGCCATGACCCTTTCTAGGACAGGGCCCGGATGCTTTCGCAGGGCCGTGAGTCTTTCTAGGACACAAGGCCAGGATGCTTTTGCAGGGCCGGGACCCGTTCTAGGACACAGGGCCAGAATGCTTTCACAGGTCAGGGACACTTTCTAGGACAGGGCCAGGATGCTTTCGCAGGGCCGGGACACTTTCTAGGACAGGGCCAGGATGCTTTCACAGGGCTGGGACCCTTTCTAGGACACAGGGCCAGGATGCTTTCACAGGGCTGGGACACTTTCTGGGACACAGGGCCAGGATGCTTTTGCAGGGCCGGGACCTTTTCTAGGACACAGGGCCAGGAGGCTTTCACAGGGCCGGGAGCCTTTCTAGGACACCGGGCCAGGATGCTTTTACAGGGCCGCGACCTTTTCTGAGACACATGGCCAGGATGCTTCCGCAGGGCCGGGAGCTTGCCTTGGACACAGGGCCTGGATGCTTCCGCAGGGCTGGGTCCCCTCCTTGGACACAGGGCCAGGAACATTTTAGAGGGCCGGGACCGTTTCTGTGACACAGGGACAGGATGCTTTTGCAGGGCCGGGACCCTTCCTTGGACACAGGGCCAGGATGCTTCTGCAGGGCCGGGACCGTTTCTAGGACACAGGGCCAGGATGCTTTTGCAGGGCTGGGACCCTTTCTAGGACCGGGGCTGGATGCTTTCGCAGGGCCGTGAGTCTCTCTTGGACACAAGGCCAGGATGCTTTCGCAGGGCCTGGACCCTTTCTAGGACAGTGCCAGGATGCTTTCGCAGGGCCGGGACCTTTTCCAGGACACAGGGCCAGGATGCTTTCAAAGGGCTGGGACCCTTTGTATGACACAGGACCAGGATGATTTCACAGGGCTGGGACCATTTCTAGGGCACAGGGCCAGGAGGCTTTTGTAGGGCCGGGACCCTTCCTTGGACACAGGACCAGGATGATTTCAGAGGGTCGTGACCCTGTCTAGGAAACTTGGCCAGGATGCTTTCGCATGGCCGGGACCCTTTCTAGGACACAGGGCACGGATGCTTTCGCAGGACTGGGACCCTTCCTTGGACACAGGGCCAGTATGCTTTCGCAGGGCCAGGACCCTTTCTAGGACACAGTGCCAGGATGCTTTCGCAGGGGCGGGACCTTTTCCAGGACACAGGGCCAGGATGATTTTGCAGGGCTGGGACCTTTTGTAGGACACAGGGCCAGGAGGCTTTCACAGGACCGGGAGCCTTTCCAGGGCACAGGGCCAGGATGCTTTTACAGGGCCGCGACCTTTTCTGAGACACATGGCCAGGATGCTTCCGCAGGGCCGGGAGCTTGCCTTGGACACAGGGCCTGGATGCTCCCGCAGGGCCGGGTCCCCTCCTTGGACACAGGGCCAGGAACATTTTAGAGGGCCGGGACCGTTTCTGTGACACAGGGACAGGATGCTTTTGCAGGGCCGGGACCCTTCCTTGGACACAGGGCCAGGATGCTTTCAAATGCTGGGACCCTTTGTATGACACAGGACCAGGATGCTTTCACAGGGCTGGGACCATTTCTAGGGCACAGGGCCAGGAGGCTTTTGTAGGGCCGGGACCCTTCCTTGGACACAGGACCAGGATGATTTCAGAGGGTCGTGACCCTTTCTAGGACACAGGGCCAGGATGCTTTCACAGGGCCAGGACCCTTTCTAGGACACAGGGACAGGATGCTTTCGCAGGGCCATGACCCTTTCTAGGACAGGGCCCGGATGCTTTCGCAGGGCCGTGAGTCTTTCTAGGACACAAGGCCAGGATGCTTTTGCAGGGCCGGGACCCGTTCTAGGACACAGGGCCAGAATGCTTTCACAGGTCAGGGACACTTTCTAGGACAGGGCCAGGATGCTTTCGCAGGGCCGGGACACTTTCTAGGACAGGGCCAGGATGCTTTCACAGGGCTGGGACCCTTTGTAGGACACTGGACCAGGATGCTTTCACAGGGCTGGGACCCTTTCTAGGACACAGGGCCAGGATGCTTTTGCAGAGCCGGGTCCATATCTGGGACACATGACCAGGATGCTTCCGCAGGGCCTCGAGCTTTCCTTGGACACAGGGCCTGGATGCTTCCGCAGGGCCAGTTCCCCTCCTTGGACACAGGGCCAGGAACCTTTCACAGGGCCGGGACCGTTTCTAGGACACAGTGCCAGGATGCTTCTGCAGGGCCGGGACCCTTCCTTGTACACAAGACTAGGATGCTTTCAGAGGGCCGTGACCCTTTCTAGGACAGGGCCCGGATGCTTTCGCAGGGCTGTGAGTCTTTCTAGGACACAAGGCCAGGATGCTTTCGCAGGGCCGGGACCCTTCCTTGGACACAGGGCCAGGATGCTTCTGCAGGGCTGGGACACTTCCTTGGAGACAGGGCCAGGATGCTTTCACAGGGCTGGGACACTTTCTGGGACACAAGGCCAGGATGCTTTCGCAGAGCCGGGACCCTTCCTTGGACACAGGGCCAGGATGCTGCTGCAGGGCCGGGACCGTTTCTAGGACACAGTGCCAGGATGTTTTCGCAGGGCCGGGACCATTTCTAGGACACAGGGCCAGGATTCTTTCGCAGAGCCGGGACCCTTTCTAGGACACAGGGCCAGGATGCTTTCGCAGGGCCGTGAGTCTTTCTAGGAGACAAGGCCAGGATGCTTTCCCAGGGCCGGGACCTTTTCTAGGACACAGGGCCAGGAGGCTTTCACAGGGCCAGGAGCCTTTCTAGGACACCGGGCCAGGATGCTTTTACAGGGCCGCGACCTTTTCTGAGACACATGGCCAGGATGCTTCCGCAGGGCCGGGAGCTTGCCTTGGACACAGGGCCTGGATTCTTCCGCAGGGCCAGGTCCCCTCCTTGGACACAGGGCCAGGAACATTTTAGAGGGCCGGGACCGTTTCTGTGACACAGGGACAGGATGCTTTTGCAGGGCCGGGACCCTTCCTTGGACACAGGGCCAGGATGCTTCTGCAGGGCCGGGACCGTTTCTAGGACACAGGGCCAGGATGCTTTCGCAGGGCTGGGACCCTTTCTAGGACCGGGGCCGGATGCTTTCGCAGGGCCGTGAGTCTCTCTTGGACACAAGGCCAGGATGCTTTCGCAGGGCCTGGACCCTTTCTAGGACAGTGCCAGGATGCTTTCGCAGGGCCGGGACCTTTTCCAGGACACAGGGCCAGGATGCTTTCAAAGGGCTGGGACCCTTTGTATGACACAGGACCAGGATGCTTTCACAGGGCTGGGACCATTTCTAGGGCACAGGGCCAGGAGGCTTTTGTAGGGCCGGGACCCTTCCTTGGACACAGGACCAGGATGATTTCAGAGGGTCGTGACCCTTTCTAGGACACTTGGCCAGGATGCTTTCGCATGGCCGGGACCCTTTCTAGGACACAGGGCACGGATGCTTTCGCAGGACTGGGACCCTTCCTTGGACACAGGGCCAGGATGCTTTCGCAGGGCCAGGACCCTTTCTAGGACACAGTGCCAGGATGCTTTCGCAGGGGCGGGACCTTTTCCAGGACACAGGGCCAGGATGCTTTCAAATGCTGGGACCCTTTGTATGACACAGGACCAGGATGCTTTCACAGGGCTGGGACCATTTCTAGGGCACAGGGCCAGGAGGCTTTTGTAGGGCCGGGACCCTTCCTTGGACACAGGACCAGGATGATTTCAGAGGGTCGTGACCCTTTCTAGGACACAGGGCACGGATGCTTTCGCAGGACTGGGACCCTTCCTTGGACACAGGGCCAGTATGCTTTCGCAGGGCCAGGACCCTTTCTAGGACACAGTGCTAGGATGCTTTCGCAGGGGCGGGACCTTTTCCAGGACACAGGGCCAGGATGATTTTGCAGGGCCGGGACCTTTTGTAGGACACAGGGCCAGGAGGCTTTCACAGGACCGGGAGCCTTTCCAGGGCACAGGGCCAGGATGCTTTTACAGGGCCGCGACCTTTTCTGAGACACATGGCCAGGATGCTTCCGCAGGGCCGGGAGCTTGCCTTGGACACAGGGCCTGGATGCTTCCGCAGGGCCGGGTCCCCTCCTTGGACACAGGGCCAGGAACATTTTAGAGGGCCGGGACCGTTTCTGTGACACAGGGACAGGATGCTTTTGCAGGGCCGGGACCCTTCCTTGGACACAGGGCCAGGATGCTTTCAAATGCTGGGACCCTTTGTATGACACAGGACCAGGATGCTTTCACAGGGCTGGGACCATTTCTAGGGCACAGGGCCAGGAGGCTTTTGTAGGGCCGGGACCCTTCCTTGGACACAGGACCAGGATGATTTCAGAGGGTCGTGACCCTTTCTAGGACACAGGGCCAGGATGCTTTCACAGGGCCAGTACCCTTTCTAGGACACAGGGACAGGATGCTTTCGCAGGGCCATGACCCTTTCTAGGACAGGGCCCGGATGCTTTCGCAGGGCCGTGAGTCTTTCTAGGACACAAGGCCAGGATGCTTTTGCAGGGCCGGGACCCGTTCTAGGACACAGGGCCAGAATGCTTTCACAGGTCAGGGACACTTTCTAGGACAGGGCCAGGATGCTTTCAAATGCTGGGACCCTTTGTATGACACAGGACCAGGATGCTTTCACAGGGCTGGGACCATTTCTAGGGCACAGGGCCAGGAGGCTTTTGTAGGGCCGGGACCCTTCCTTGGACACAGGACCAGGATGATTTCAGAGGGTCGTGACCCTTTCTAGGACACAGGGCACGGATGCTTTCGCAGGACTGGGACCCTTCCTTGGACACAGGGCCAGTATGCTTTCGCAGGGCCAGGACCCTTTCTAGGACACAGTGCTAGGATGCTTTCGCAGGGGCGGGACCTTTTCCAGGACACAGGGCCAGGATGATTTTGCAGGGCCGGGACCTTTTGTAGGACACAGGGCCAGGAGGCTTTCACAGGACCGGGAGCCTTTCCAGGGCACAGGGCCAGGATGCTTTTACAGGGCCGCGACCTTTTCTGAGACACATGGCCAGGATGCTTCCGCAGGGCCGGGAGCTTGCCTTGGACACAGGGCCTGGATGCTTCCGCAGGGCCGGGTCCCCTCCTTGGACACAGGGCCAGGAACATTTTAGAGGGCCGGGACCGTTTCTGTGACACAGGGACAGGATGCTTTTGCAGGGCCGGGACCCTTCCTTGGACACAGGGCCAGGATGCTTTCAAATGCTGGGACCCTTTGTATGACACAGGACCAGGATGCTTTCACAGGGCTGGGACCATTTCTAGGGCACAGGGCCAGGAGGCTTTTGTAGGGCCGGGACCCTTCCTTGGACACAGGACCAGGATGATTTCAGAGGGTCGTGACCCTTTCTAGGACACAGGGCCAGGATGCTTTCACAGGGCCAGTACCCTTTCTAGGACACAGGGACAGGATGCTTTCGCAGGGCCATGACCCTTTCTAGGACAGGGCCCGGATGCTTTCGCAGGGCCGTGAGTCTTTCTAGGACACAAGGCCAGGATGCTTTTGCAGGGCCGGGACCCGTTCTAGGACACAGGGCCAGAATGCTTTCACAGGTCAGGGACACTTTCTAGGACAGGGCCAGGATGCTTTCGCAGGGCCGGGACACTTTCTAGGACAGGGCCAGGATGCTTTCACAGGGCTGGGACCCTTTGTAGGACACTGGACCAGGATGCTTTCACAGGGCTGGGACCCTTTCTAGGACACAGGGCCAGGATGCTTTTGCAGAGCCGGGTCCATATCTGGGACACATGACCAGGATGCTTCCGCAGGGCCTCGAGCTTTCCTTGGACACAGGGCCTGGATGCTTCCGCAGGGCCAGTTCCCCTCCTTGGACACAGGGCCAGGAACCTTTCACAGGGCCGGGACCGTTTCTAGGACACAGTGCCAGGATGCTTCTGCAGGGCCGGGACCCTTCCTTGTACACAAGACTAGGATGCTTTCAGAGGGCCGTGACCCTTTCTAGGACAGGGCCCGGATGCTTTCGCAGGGCTGTGAGTCTTTCTAGGACACAAGGCCAGGATGCTTTCGCAGGGCCGGGACCCTTCCTTGGACACAGGGCCAGGATGCTTCTGCAGGGCTGGGACACTTCCTTGGAGACAGGGCCAGGATGCTTTCACAGGGCTGGGACACTTTCTGGGACACAAGGCCAGGATGCTTTCGCAGAGCCGGGACCCTTCCTTGGACACAGGGCCAGGATGCTGCTGCAGGGCCGGGACCGTTTCTAGGACACAGTGCCAGGATGCTTTCGCAGGGCCGGGACCGTTTCTAGGACACAGGGCCAGGATTCTTTCGCAGAGCCGGGACCCTTTCTAGGACACAGGGCCAGGATGCTTTCGCAGGGCCGTGAGTCTTTCTAGGAGACAAGGCCAGGATGCTTTCCCAGGGCCGGGACCTGTTCTAGGACACAGGGCCAGGATGCTTTCGCACGGCAGGGACACTTTCTAGGACAGAGCCAGGATTCTTTCGCAGGACGGGACCCTTTCTAGGACACAGGGCCAGGATGTTTTCACAGGGCTGGGACCCTTTCTAGGACACAGGGCCTGGAGGCTTTCGCAGGGCCATGAGCCTTTCTAGGACACAGGGCCAGGATGCATTCACAGGGCCGGGAAGATTCCTTGGACACAGGGCCAGGATGCTTCTGCAGGGCTGGGACCCCTCCTTGGACACAGGGCCAGGATGCTTTCACAGGGCCTTGACCCTTTCTAGGACACAGGTCCAGGATGCTTTCACAGGGCTGGGACACTTTCTGGGACACGGGGCCAGGATGCTTTTGCAGGGCCGGGACCTTTTCTAGGAGACAGGGTCAGGAGGCTTTCACAGGGCCGGGAGCCTTTCTAGGACACAGGGCCAGGAGGCTTTCGCAGGGCAATGACCCTTTCTGGGACACAGGGCCAGGATGCTTTTACAGGGACGCGAACTTTTCTGGGACTCATGGCCAGGATGCTTCCGCAGGGCCGGGAGCTTGCCTTGGACACAGGGCCTGGATGCTTCCGCAGGGCCGGGTCCCCTCCTAGGACACAGGGCTAGGAACATTTTACAGGGCCGGGACCGTTTCTGGGACACAGGGCCAGGATGCTTTCGCAGGGCCGGGACTGTTTCTAGGACACAGGGCCAGGATGCTTTCGCAGGGCCGGGACCCTTTCTAGGAGACAGGGCCAGGATGTTTTCACTGGGCTAGGAACCTTTGTACGACACAGGACCAGGATGTTTTCGCAGGGCTGGGACCCTTTCTAGGACACAGGGCCAGGATGCTTTCACAGGGCTGGGACACTTTCTGGGACACAGGGCCAGGATGCTTTTGCAGGGCCGGGACCTTTTCTAGGACACAGGGCCAGGAGGCTTTCACAGGGCCAGGAGCCTTTCTAGGACACCGGGCCAGGATGCTTTTACAGGGCCGCGACCTTTTCTGAGACACATGGCCAGGATGCTTCCGCAGGGCCGGGAGCTTGCCTTGGACACAGGGCCTGGATGCTTCCGCAGGGCCGGGTCCCCTCCTTGGACACAGGGCCAGGAACATTTTAGAGGGCCGGGACCGTTTCTGTGACACAGGGACAGGATGCTTTTGCAGGGCCGGGACCCTTCCTTGGACACAGGGCCAGGATGCTTCTGCAGGGCCGGGACCGTTTCCAGGACACAGGGCCAGGATGCTTTCGCAGGGCTGGGACCCTTTCTAGGACCGGGGCCGGATGCTTTCGCAGGGCCGTGAGTCTCTCTTGGACACAAGGCCAGGATACTTTCGCAGGGCCTGGACCCTTTCTAGGACAGTGCCAGGATGCTTTCGCAGGGCCGGGACCTTTTCCAGGACACAGGGCCAGGATGCTTTCAAAGGGCTGGGACCCTTTGTATGACACAGGACCAGGATGCTTTCACAGGGCTGGGACCATTTCTAGGGCACAGGGCCAGGAGGCTTTTGTAGGGCCGGGACCCTTCCTTGGACACAGGACCAGGATGATTTCAGAGGGTCGTGACCCTTTCTAGGACACTTGGCCAGGATGCTTTCGCATGGCCGGGACCCTTTCTAGGACACAGGGCACGGATGCTTTCGCAGGACTGGGACCCTTCCTTGGACACAGGGCCAGGATGCTTTCGCAGGGCCAGGACCCGTTCTAGGACACAGTGCCAGGATGCTTTCGCAGGGGCGGGACCTTTTCCAGGACACAGGGCCAGGATGCTTTCAAATGCTGGGACCCTTTGTATGACACAGGACCAGGATGCTTTCACAGGGCTGGGACCATTTCTAGGGCACAGGGCCAGGAGGCTTTTGTAGGGCCGGGACCCTTCCTTGGACACAGGACCAGGATGATTTCAGAGGGTCGTGACCCTTTCTAGGACACTTGGCCAGGATGCTTTCGCATGGCCGGGACCCTTTCTAGGACACAGGGCACGGATGCTTTCGCAGGACTGGGACCCTTCCTTGGACACAGGGCCAGGATGCTTTCGCAGGGCCAGGACCCTTTCTAGGACACAGTGCCAGGATGCTTTCGCAGGGGCGAGACCTTTTCCAGGACACAGGGCCAGGATGCTTTCAAATGCTGGGACCCTTTGTATGACACAGGACCAGGATGCTTTCACAGGGTTGGGACCATTTCTAGGGCACAGGGCCAGGAGGCTTTCGTAGGGCCGGGACCCTTCCTTGGACACAGGACCAGGATGATTTCAGAGGGCCGTGACCCTTTCTAGGACACTTGGCCAGGATGCTTTCGCATGGCCGGGACCCTTTCTAGGACACAGGGCACGGATGCTTTCGCAGGACTGGGACCCTTCCTTGGACACAGGGCCAGGATGCTTTCGCAGGGCCAGGACCCTTTCTAGGACACAGGGCAAGGATGCTTTCACAGGGCCAGGACCCTTTCTAGGACACTGGGCCAGGATGCTTTCACAGGGCTGGGACCCTTTGTAGGACACTGGACCAGGATGCTTTCACAGGGCTGGGACCCTTTCTAGGACACAGGGCCTGGAGGCTTTTGCAGGGCCATGAGCCTTTCTAGGACACAGGGCCAGAATGCTTTTGCAGGGCCAGGACCTTATCTGGGACACATGACCAGGATGCTTCCGCAGGGCCGGGAGCTTGCCTTGGACACAGGGCCTGGATGCTTCCGCAGGGCCGGGTCCCCTCCTAGGACACAGGGCTAGGAACATTTTACAGGGCCGGGACCCTTTCTAGGACACAGGGCAAGGATGCTTTCACAGGGCCAGGACCCTTTCTAGGACACAGGGCCAGGATGCTTTCACAGGGCTGGGACCCTTTGTAGGACACTGGACCAGGATGCTTTCACAGGGCTGGGACCCTTTCTAGGACACAGGGCCTGGAGGCTTTTGCAGGGCCATGAGCCTTTCTAGGACACAGGGCCAGAATGCTTTTGCAGGGCCAGGACCTTATCTGGGACACATGACCAGGATGCTTCCGCAGGGCCTGGAGCTTTCCTAGGACACAGGGCCTGGATGCTTCCGCAGGGCCAGTTCCCCTCCTTGGACACAGGGCCAGGAACCTTTCTCAGGGCCTGGACCGTTTCTAGGACACAGGGCCAGGATGCTTTCACAGGGCTGGGACCCTTTGTAGGACACTGGACCAGGATGCTTTCTCAGGGCTGGGACCCTTTCTAGGACAGGGCCCGGATGCTTTCGCTGGGCCGTGAGTCTTTCTAGGACACAAGGCCAGGATGCTTTCGCAGGGCCGGGACCCGTTCTAGGACACAGGGCCAGGATGCTTTCGCAGGGCAGGGTCACTTTCTAGGACAGTGCCAGGATTCTTTCGCAGGACCGGGACCCTTTCAAGGACACAGGGCCAGAATGCTTTCACAGGGCTGGGACCCTTTGTAGGACACAGGACCAGGATGCTTTCACAGGGCTGGGACCCTTTCTAGGACACAGGACCAGGATGCTTCTGCAGGGTTGGGACACTTCCTTGGAGACAGGGCCAGGATGCATTCACAGGGCCGGGAAGATTCCTTGGACACAGGGCCAGGATGCTTCTGCAGGGCCGGGACCCATCCTTGGACACAGGTCCAGGATGCTTTCGCAGGGCCGGGACCGTTTCTAGGACACAAGGCCAGGATGCTTTCTCAGGGCCGGGACCGTTTCTAGGACACAGGGCCAGGATGCTTCCGCAGGGCAGGGACCCTTTCTAGGACAGTGCCAGGATGCTTTCGCAGGGCCGGGACCATTTCTAGGACACAGGGCCAGGATGCTTTCACAGGGCTGGGACCCTTTGTATGACACAAGACCAGGATGCTTTCACAGGGCTGGGACCATTTCTAGGGCACAGGGCCAGGAGGCTTTCGCAGGGCCGGGACCCTTCCTTGGACACAGGACCAGGATGCTTTCAGAGGGCCGTGACCCTTTCTAGGACACTTGGCCAGGATGCTTTCGCATGGCCGGGACCCTTTCTAGGACACAGGGCCAGGATGCTTTCGCAGGGCCAGGACCCTTTCTAGGACACAGGGACAGGATGCTTTCGCAGGGCCATGACCCTTTCTAGGACAGGGCCCGGATGCTTTCGCAGGGCCGTGAGTCTTTCTAGGACACAAGGCCAGGATGCTTTCGCAGGGCCGGGACCCGTTCTAGGACACAGGGCCAGGATGCTTTCACAGGTCAGGGACACTTTCTAGGACAGTGCCAGGATGCTTTCGCAGGGCCGGGACCCTTTCTAGGACAGGGCCAGGATGCTTTCACAGGGCTGGGACCCTTTGTCGGACACTGGACCAGGATGCATTCACAGGGCTGGGACCCTTTCTAGGACACAGGGCCAGGATGCTTTTGCAGAGCCAGTACCTTATCTGGGACACATGACCAGGATGCTTCCGCAGGGCCTGGAGCTTTCCTTGGACACAGGGCCTGGATGCTTCCGCAGGGCCAGTTCCCCTCCTTGGACACAGGGCCAGGAACCTTTCACAGGGCCGGGACCCTTTCTAGGACAGGGCCCGGATGCTTTCGCAGGGCCAGGATGTTTTCACAGGGCTAGAACCCTTTGTACGACACAGGACCAGGATGTTTTCGCAGGGCTGGGACCCTTTCTAGGACACAGGGCCAGGACGCTTTCACAGGGCTGGGACACTTTCTGTGACACAGGGCCAGGATGCTTTTGCAGGGCCGGGACCTTTTCTAGGACACAGGGCCAGGAGGCTTTCACAGTGCCGGGAGCCTTTCTAGGACACTGGGCCAGGATGCTTTTACAGGGCTGCGACCTTTTCTGAGACACATGGCCAGGATGCTTCCGCAGGGCCGGGAGCTTGCCTTGGACACAGGGCCTGGATGCTTCCGCAGGGCCGGGTCCCCTCCTTGGACACAGGGCCAGGAACATTTTAGAGGGCCGGGACTGTTTCTGGGACACAGGGCCAGGATGCTTTCGCAGGGCCGGGACTCTTCCTTGGACACAGGGCCAGGATGCTTCTGCAGGGCCGGGACCGTTTCTAGGACACAGGGCCAGGATGCTTTCGCAGAGCCGGGACACTTCCTTGGACACAGGGCCAGGATGCTTTCACAGGGCGGGACCCTTTCTAGGACACAGGGCCAGGATGCTTTCACAGGGCTGGGATCCTTTCTAGGACAGGGCCCGGATGCTTTCGCAGGGCCGGGACCCGTTCTAGGACACAGGGCTTGGATGCTTTCGCAGGGCAGGGACACTTTCTAGGACAGTGCCAGGATTCTTTCGCAGGGCCGGGACCCTTTCTAGGACACAGGGCCAGGATGCTTTCACAGGTCTGGGACCCTTTGTAGGACACAGGACCAGGATGTTTTCACAGGGCTGGGACCCTTTCTAGGACACAGTGCCTGGCGGCTTTCGCAGGGACATGAGCCTTTCTAGGACACAGGGCCAGGATGCTTTTGCAGGGCCGGGACCTTATCTGGGACACATGGCCAGGATGCTTCCGCAGGGCTGGGAGCTTTCCTTGGACACAGGGCCTGGTTGCTTCCGTAGGGCCAGGTCCCCTCCTTGGACACAGGGCCAGGAACCTTTCTCAGGGCTGGGACCCTTTGTAGGACATAGGACCAGGATGCTTTCGCAGGACTGGGACCCTTCCTTGGACACAGGGCCAGTATGCTTTCGCAGGGCCAGGACCCTTTCTAGGACACAGTGCCAGGATGCTTCCACAGGGCTGGGAGCTTTCCTTGGACACAGGGCCTGGTTGCTTCCGTAGGGCCAGGTCCCCTCCTTGGACACAGGGCCAGGATGCTTTCACAGGGCTGGGACCCTTTGTAGGACATAGGACCAGGATGCTTTCACAGGGCTGGGACCCTTTCTAGGACACAGGGCCTGGAGGCTTTCGCAGGGCCATGAGCCTTTCTAGGACACAGGGCCAGGATGCATTCACAGGGCCGGGAAGATTCCTTGGACACAGGGCCAGGATGCTTCTGCAGGGCCGGGACCCCTCCTTGGACACAGGGCCAGGATGCTTTCACAGGGCCTTGACCCTTTCTAGGACACAGGTCCAGGATGCTTTCACAGGGCTGTGACACTTTCTGGGACACGGGGCCAGGATGCTTTTGCAGGGCCGGGACCTTTTCTAGGAGACAGGGCCAGGAGGCTTTCACAGGGCCGGGAGCCTTTCTAGGACACAGTGCCAGGAGGCTTTCGCAGGGCAATGACCCTTTCTGGGACACAGGGCCAGGATGCTTTTACAGGGACGCAAACTTTTCTGGGACTCATGGCCAGGATGCTTCCGCAGGGCCGGGAGCTTGCCTTGGACACAGGGCCTGGATGCTTCCGCAGGGCCGGGTCCCCTCCTAGGACACAGGGCTAGGAACATTTTACAGGGCCGGGACCGTTTCTGGGACACAGGGCCAGGATGCTTTCGCAGGGCCGGGACTGTTTCTAGGACACAGGGCCAGGATGCTTTCGCAGGGCCGGGACCCTTTCTAGGAGACAGGGCCAGGATGTTTTCACTGGGCTAGGAACCTTTGTACGACACAGGACCAGGATGTTTTCGCAGGGCTGGGACCCTTTCTAGGACACAGGGCCAGGATGCTTTCACAGGGCTGGGACACTTTCTGGGACACAGGGCCAGGATGCTTTTGCAGGGCCGGGACCTTTTCTAGGACACAGGGCCAGGAGGCTTTCACAGGGCCGGGAGCCTTTCTAGGACACCGGGCCAGGATGCTTTTACAGGGCCGCGACCTTTTCTGAGACACATGGCCAGGATGCTTCCGCAGGGCCGGGAGCTTGCCTTGGACACAGGGCCTGGATGCTTCCGCAGGGCCGGGTCCCCTCCTTGGACACAGGGCCAGGAACATTTCAGAGGGCCGGGACCGTTTCTGTGACACAGGGACAGGATGCTTTTGCAGGGCCGGGACCCTTCCTTGGACACAGGGCCAGGATGCTTCTGCAGGGCCGGGACCGTTTCTAGGACACAGGGCCAGGATGCTTTCGCAGGGCTGGGACCCTTTCTAGGACCAGGGCTGGATGCTTTCGCAGGGCCGTGAGTCTCTCTTGGACACAAGGCCAGGATGCTTTCGCAGGGCCTGGACCCTTTCTAGGACAGTGCCAGGATGCTTTCGCAGGGCCGGGACCTTTTCCAGGACACAGGGCCAGGATGCTTTCAAAGGGCTGGGACCCTTTGTATGACACAGGACCAGGATGATTTCACAGGGCTGGGACCATTTCTAGGGCACAGGGCCAGGAGGCTTTTGTAGGGCCGGGACCCTTCCTTGGACACAGGACCAGGATGATTTCAGAGGGTCGTGACCCTGTCTAGGACACTTGGCCAGGATGCTTTCGCATGGCCGGGACCCTTTCTAGGACACAGGGCACGGATGCTTTCGCAGGACTGGGACCCTTCCTTGGACACAGGGCCAGTATGCTTTCGCAGGGCCAGGACCCTTTCTAGGACACAGTGCCAGGATGCTTTCGCAGGGGCGGGACCTTTTCCAGGACACAGGGCCAAGATGATTTTGCAGGGCCGGGACCTTTTGTAGGACACAGGGCCAGGAGGCTTTCACAGGACCGGGAGCCTTTCCAGGGCACAGGGCCAGGATGCTTTTACAGGGCCGCGACCTTTTCTGAGACACATGGCCAGGATGCTTCCGCAGGGCCGGGAGCTTGCCTTGGACACAGGGCCTGGATGCTTCCGCAGGGCCGGGTCCCCTCCTTGGACACAGGGCCAGGAACATTTTAGAGGGCCGGGACCGTTTCTGTGACACAGGGACAGGATGCTTTTGCAGGGCCGGGACCCTTCCTTGGACACAGGGCCAGGATGCTTTCAAATGCTGGGACCCTTTGTATGACACAGGACCAGGATGCTTTCACAGGGCTGGGACCATTTCTAGGGCACAGGGCCAGGAGGCTTTTGTAGGGCCGGGACCCTTCCTTGGACACAGGACCAGGATGATTTCAGAGGGTCATGACCCTTTCTAGGACACAGGGACAGGATGCTTTCGCAGGGCCATGATCCTTTCTAGGACAGGGCCCGGATGCTTTCGCAGGGCCGTGAGTCTTTCTAGGACACAAGGCCAGGATGCTTTTGCAGGGCCGGGACCCGTTCTAGGACACAGGGCCAGAATGCTTTCACAGGTCAGGGACACTTTCTAGGACAGGGCCAGGATGCTTTCGCAGGGCCGGGACACTTTCTAGGACAGGGCCAGGATGCTTTCACAGGGCTGGGACCCTTTGTAGGACACTGGACCAGGATGCTTTCACAGGGCTGGGACCCTTTCTAGGACACAGGGCCAGGATGCTTTTGCAGAGCCGGGTCCATATCTGGGACACATGACCAGGATGCTTCCGCAGGGCCTCGAGCTTTCCTTGGACACAGGGCCTGGATGCTTCCGCAGGGCCAGTTCCCCTCCTTGGACACAGGGCCAGGAACCTTTTACAGGGCCGGGACCGTTTCTAGGACACAGTGCCAGGATGCTTTCGCAGGGCCGGGACCCTTCCTTGTACACAAGACTAGGATGCTTTCAGAGGGCCGTGACCCTTTCTAGGACAGGGCCCGGATGCTTTCGCAGGGCTGTGAGTCTTTCTAGGACACAAGGCCAGGATGCTTTCGCAGGGCCGGGACCCTTCCTTGGACACAGGGCCAGGATGCTTCTGCAGGGCTGGGACACTTCCTTGGAGACAGGGCCAGGATGCTTTCACAGGGCTGGGACACTTTCTGGGACACAAGGCCAGGATGCTTTCGCAGAGCCGGGACCCTTCCTTGGACACAGGGCCAGGATGCTGCTGCAGGGCCGGGACCGTTTCTAGGACACAGTGCCAGGATGCTTTCGCAGGGCCGGGACCGTTTCTAGGACACAGGGCCAGGATTCTTTCGCAGAGCCGGGACCCTTTCTAGGACACAGGGCCAGGATGCTTTCGCAGGGCCGTGAGTCTTTCTAGGAGACAAGGCCAGGATGCTTTCGCAGGGCCGGGACCTGTTCTAGGACACAGGGCCAGGATGCTTTCGCACGGCAGGGACACTTTCTAGGACAGAGCCAGGATTCTTTCGCAGGACGGGACCCTTTCTAGGACACAGGGCCAGGATGCTTTCACAGGGCTGGGACCCTTTGTAGGACATAGGACCAGGATGTTTTCACAGGGCTGGGACCCTTTCTAGGACACAGGGCCTGGAGGCTTTCGCAGGGCCATGAGCCTTTCTAGGACACAGGGCCAGGATGCATTCACAGGGCCGGGAAGATTCCTTGGACACAGGGCCAGGATGCTTCTGCAGGGCTGGGACCCCTCCTTGGACACAGGGCCAGGATGCTTTCACAGGGCCTTGACCCTTTCTAGGACACAGGTCCAGGATGCTTTCACAGGGCTGGGACACTTTCTGGGACACGGGGCCAGGATGCTTTTGCAGGGCCGGGACCTTTTCTAGGAGACAGGGTCAGGAGGCTTTCACAGGGCCGGGAGCCTTTCTAGGACACAGGGCCAGGAGGCTTTCGCAGGGCAATGACCCTTTCTGGGACACAGGGCCAGGATGCTTTTACAGGGACGCGAACTTTTATGGGACTCATGGCCAGGATGCTTCCGCAGGGCCGGGAGCTTGCCTTGGACACAGGGCCTGGATGCTTCCGCAGGGCCGGGTCCCCTCCTAGGACACAGGGCTAGGAACATTTTACAGGGCCGGGACCGTTTCTGGGACACAGGGCCAGGATGCTTTCGCAGGGCCGGGACTGTTTCTAGGACACAGGGCCAGGATGCTTTCGCAGGGCCGGGACCCTTTCTAGGAGACAGGGCCAGGATGTTTTCACTGGGCTAGGAACCTTTGTACGACACAGGACCAGGATGTTTTCGCAGGGCTGGGACCCTTTCTAGGACACAGGGCCAGGATGCTTTCACAGGGCTGGGACACTTTCTGGGACACAGGGCCAGGATGCTTTTGCAGGGCCGGGACCTTTTCTAGGACACAGGGCCAGGAGGCTTTCACAGGGCCAGGAGCCTTTCTAGGACACCGGGCCAGGCTGCTTTTACAGGGCCGCGACCTTTTCTGAGACACATGGCCAGGATGCTTCCGCAGGGCCGGGAGCTTGCCTTGGACACAGGGCCTGGATGCTTCCGCAGGGCCAGGTCCCCTCCTTGGACACAGGGCCAGGAACATTTTAGAGGGCCGGGACCGTTTCTGTGACACAGGGACAGGATGCTTTTGCAGGGCCGGGACCCTTCCTTGGACACAGGGCCAGGATGCTTCTGCAGGGCCGGGACCGTTTCTAGGACACAAGGCCAGGATGCTTTCGCAGGGCCTGGACCCTTTCTAGGACAGTGCCAGGATGCTTTCGCAGGGCCGGGACCCTTTCTAGGACACAGGGCCAGGATGCTTTCACAGGGCTGGGACACTTTCTGGGACACAGGGCCAGGATGCTTTTGCAGGGCCGGGACCTTTTCTAGGACACAGGGCCAGGAGGCTTTCACAGGGCCAGGAGCCTTTCTAGGACACCGGGCCAGGATGCTTTTACAGGGCCGCGACCTTTTCTGAGACACATGGCCAGGATGCTTCCGCAGGGCCGGGAGCTTGCCTTGGACACAGGGCCTGGATGCTTCCGCAGGGCCAGGTCCCCTCCTTGGACACAGGGCCAGGAACATTTTAGAGGGCCGGGACCGTTTCTGTGACACAGGGACAGGATGCTTTTGCAGGGCCGGGACCCTTCCTTGGACACAGGGCCAGGATGCTTCTGCAGGGCCGGGACCGTTTCTAGGACACAAGGCCAGGATGCTTTCGCAGGGCCTGGACCCTTTCTAGGACAGTGCCAGGATGCTTTCGCAGGGCCGGGACCTTTTCCAGGACACAGGGCCAGGATGCTTTCAAAGGGCTGGGACCCTTTGTATGACACAGGACCAGGATGCTTTCACAGGGCTGGGACCATTTCTAGGGCACAGGGCCAGGAGGCTTTTGTAGGGCCGGGACCCTTCCTTGGACACAGGACCAGGATGATTTCAGAGGGTCGTGACCCTTTCTAGGACACTTGGCCAGGATGCTTTCGCATGGCCGGGACCCTTTCTAGGACACAGGGCACGGATGCTTTCGCAGGACTGGGACCCTTCCTTGGACACAGGGCCAGGATGCTTTCGCAGGGCCAGGACCCTTTCTAGGACACAGTGCCAGGATGCTTTCGCAGGGGCGGGACCTTTTCCAGGACACAGGGCCAGGATGCTTTCAAATGCTGGGACCCTTTGTATGACACAGGACCAGGATGCTTTCACAGGGTTGGGACCATTTCTAGGGCACAGGGCCAGGAGGCTTTCGTAGGGCCGGGACCCTTCCTTGGACACAGGACCAGGATGATTTCAGAGGGCCGTGACCCTTTCTAGGACACTTGGCCAGGATGCTTTCGCATGGCCGGGACCCTTTCTAGGACACAGGGCACGGATGCTTTCGCAGGACTGGGACCCTTCCTTGGACACAGGGCCAGGATGCTTTCGCAGGGCCAGGACCCTTTCTAGGACACAGGGCAAGGATGCTTTCACAGGGCCAGGACCCTTTCTAGGACACAGGGCCAGGATGCTTTCACAGGGCTGGGACCCTTTGTAGGACACTGGACCAGGATGCTTTCACAGTGCTGGGACCCTTTCTAGGACACAGGGCCTGGAGGCTTTTGCAGGGCCATGAGCCTTTCTAGGACACAGGGCCAGAATGCTTTTGCAGGGCCGGGACCTTATCTGGGACACATGACCAGGATGCTTCCGCAGGGCCTGGAGCTTTCCTTGGACACAGGGCCTGGATGCTTCCGCAGGGCCAGTTCCCCTCCTTGGACACAGGGCCAGGAACCTTTCTCAGGGCCTGGACCGTTTCTAGGACACAGGGCCAGGATGCTTTTGCAGGGCCGGGACCCTTTCTTGGACACTTGGCCAGGATGCTGTCGCATGGCCGGGACCCTTTCTAGGACACAGGGCCCGGATGATTTCGCAGGACGGTGACCCTTCCTTGGACACAGGGCCAGGATGCTTTCACAGGGCTGGGACACTTTCTGGGACACGGGGCCAGGATGCTGCTGCAGGGCCGGGACCGTTTCCAGGAAACAGGGCCAGGATGCTTTTGCAGGGCCGGGACAGTTTCTAGGACACAGGGCCAGGATGCTTTCGCAGAGCCGGAACCCTTCCTTGGACACAGGGCCAGGATGCTTTCACAGGGCTGGGACCATTTCTAGGGCACAGGGCCAGGAGGCTTTCGTAGGGCCGGGACCCTTCCTTGGACACAGGACCAGGATGATTTCAGAGGGCCGTGACCCTTTCTAGGACACTTGGCCAGGATGCTTTCGCATGGCCGGGACCCTTTCTAGGACACAGGGCACGGATGCTTTTGCAGGACTGGGACCCTTCCTTGGACACAGGGCCAGGATGCTTTCGCAGGGCCAGGACCCTTTCTAGGACACAGGGCAAGGATGCTTTCACAGGGCCAGGACCCTTTCTAGGACACAGGGCCAGGATGCTTTCACAGGGCTGGGACCCTTTGTAGGACACTGGACCAGGATGCTTTCTCAGGGCTGGGACCCTTTCTAGGACAGGGCCCGGATGCTTTCGCTGGGCCGTGAGTCTTTCTAGGACACAAGGCCAGGATGCTTTCGCAGGGCCGGGACCCGTTCTAGGACACAGGGCCAGGATGCTTTCGCAGGGCAGGGTCACTTTCTAGGACAGTGCCAGGATTCTTTCGCTGGGCCGTGAGTCTTTCTAGGACACAAGGCCAGGATGCTTTCGCAGGGCCGGGACCCGTTCTAGGACACAGGGCCAGGATGCTTTCGCAGGGCAGGGTCACTTTCTAGGACAGTGCCAGGATTCTTTCGCAGGACCGGGACCCTTTCAAGGACACAGGGCCAGAATGCTTTCACAGGGCTGGGACCCTTTGTAGGACACAGGACCAGGATGCTTTCACAGGGCTGGGACCCTTTGTAGGACACAGGACCAGGATGCTTCTGCAGGGTTGGGACACTTCCTTGGAGACAGGGCCAGGATGCATTCACAGGGCCGGGAAGATTACTTGGACACAGGGCCAGGATGCTTCTGCAGGGCCGGGACCCATCTTTGGACACAGGTCCAGGATGCTTTCGCAGGGCCGGGACCGTTTCTAGGACACAAGGCCAGGATGCTTTCTCAGGGCCGGGACCGTTTCTAGGACACAGGGCCAGGATGCTTCCGCAGGGCAGGGACCCTTTCTAGGACAGTGCCAGGATGCTTTCGCAGGGCCGGGACCATTTCTAGGACACAGGGCCAGGATGCTTTCTCAGGGCCGGGACCGTTTCTAGGACACAGGGCCAGGATGCTTCCGCAGGGCAGGGACCCTTTCTAGGACAGTGCCAGGATGCTTTCGCAGGGCCGGGACCATTTCTAGGACACAGGGCCAGGATGCTTTTGCAGGGCCGGGACCTTTTCTAGGACACTGGGCCAGGATGCTTTTACAGGGCTGCGACCTTTTCTGAGACACATGGCCAGGATGCATCCGCAGGGCCGGGAGCTTGCCTTGGACACAGGGCCTGGATGCTTCCGCAGGGCCGGGTCCCCTCCTTGGACACAGGGCCAGGAACATTTTAGAGGGCCGGGACTGTTTCTGGGACACAGGGCCAGGATGCTTTCGCAGGGCCGGGACTCTTCCTTGGACACAAGGCCAGGATGCTTTCGCAGGGACGGGACCCGTTCTAGGACACAGGGCTTGGATGCTTTCGCAGGGCAGGGACACTTTCTAGGACAGTGCCAGGATTCTTTCGCAGGGCCGGGACCCTTTCTAGGACACAGGGCCAGGATGCTTTCACAGGTCTGGGACCCTTTGTAGGACACAGGACCAGGATGTTTTCACAGGGCTGGGACCCTTTCTAGGACACAGGGCCTGGATGCT
Organism: Hypanus sabinus; assembly: GCF_030144855.1. Taxonomy (NCBI): domain Eukaryota; kingdom Metazoa; phylum Chordata; class Chondrichthyes; order Myliobatiformes; family Dasyatidae; genus Hypanus; species Hypanus sabinus. Next base: position 70,263,770 of record NC_082718.1, on the reverse strand, counting down.
TTCACAGGGCTGGGACACTTTCTGGGACACAAGGCCAGGATGCTTTTGCAGGGCCGTGACCTTTTCCAGGACACAGGGCCTGGATGCTTCCGCAGGGCCGGGTCCCCTCCTTGGACACAGGGCCAGGAACATTTTAGAGGGCCGGGACCGTTTCTGGGACACAGTGCCAGGATGCTTTCGCAGGGCCGGGACCCTTCCTTGGACACAGGGCCAGGATGCTTCTGCAGGGCCGGGACCGTTTCTAGGACACAGGGCCAGGATGCTTTCGCATGGCTAGGAACCTTTGTACGACACAGGACCAGGATGCTTTCGCAGGGCCGGGACCCTTTCTAGCACACAGGGCCAGGATGCTTTCACAGGGCTGGGACACAGGGCCAGGATGCTTTTGCAGGGCCGGGACCTTTTCTAGGACACAGGGCCAGGAGGCTTTCACAGTGCCGGGAGCCTTTCCAGGACACAGGGCCAGGATGCTTTCACAGGGCTAGGACACTTTCTGGGACACAAGGCCAGGATGCTTTTGCAGGGCCGTGACCTTTTCTAGGACACAGGGCCTGGATGCTTCCGCAGGGCCGGGTCCCCTCCTTGGACACAGGGCCAGGATCATTTTAGAGGGCTGGGACCCTTTCTAGGACAGAGCCCGGATGCTTTCGCAGGGCCGTGAGTCTTTCTAGGACACAAGGCCAGGATGCTTTCGCAGGGCCGGGACCCGTTCTAGGACACAGGGCCAGGATGCTTCTGCAGGGCCGGGACCGTTTCTAGGACGCAGGGCCAGGAACCTTTCACAGGGCCGGGACCGTTTCTAGGACACAGGGCCAGGATGCTTTCGCAGGGCTGGGACAGTTTCTGGGACACAGGGCCAGGATGCTTTTGCAGGGCCGGGACCTTTTCTAGGACACTGGGCCAGGATGCTTTTACAGGGCTGCAACCTTTTCTGAGACACATGGCCAGGATGCATCCGCAGGGCCGGGAGCTTGCCTTGGACACAGGGCCTGGATGCTTCCGCAGGGCCGGGTCCCCTCCTTGGACACAGGGCCAGGAACATTTTAGAGGGCCGGGACTGTTTCTGGGACACAGGGCCAGGATGCTTTCGCAGGGCCGGGACTCTTCCTTGGACACAAGGCCAGGATGCTTTCGCAGGGACGGGACCCGTTCTAGGACACAGGGCTTGGATGCTTTCGCAGGGCAGGGACACTTTCTAGGACAGTGCCAGGATTCTTTCGCAGGGCCGGGACCCTTTCTAGGACACAGGGCCAGGATGCTTTCACAGGTCTGGGACCCTTTGTAGGACACAGGACCAGGATGTTTTCACAGGGCTGGGACCCTTTCTAGGACACAGTGCCTGGCGGCTTTCGCAGGGACATGAGCCTTTCTAGGACACAGGGCCAGGATGCTTTTGCAGGGCCGGGACCTTTTCTGGGACACATGGCCAGGATGCTTCCGCAGGGCTGGTAGCTTTCCTTGGACACAGGGCCTGGATACTTCCGTAGGGCCAGGTCCCCTCCTTGGACACAGGGCCAGGATGTATTCACAGGGCCGGGACCCTTTCTAGGACACAGGGCCAGGATGCTTTCGCAGAGCCAGGACCCTTCCTTGGACACAGGGCCTGGATGCTTCCGTAGGGCCAGGTCCCCTCCTTGGACACAGGGCCAGGATGTATTCACAGGGCCGGGAAGATTCCTTGTACACAGGGCCAGGATGCTTCTGCAGGGCCGGGAACCCTCCTTGGACACAGGGCCAGGATGCTTTCGCAGGGCCTTGACCCTTTCTAGGACACAGGGCCAGGATGCTTTCACAGGCTGGGACACTTTCTGGGACACAAGGCCAGGATGCTTTTGCAGGGCCGTGACCTTTTCTAGGACACAGGGCCTGGATGCTTCCGCAGGGCCGTGTCCCCTCCTTGGGTACAGGGCCAGGAACATTTTAGAGGGCCGGGACCGTTTCTGGGACACAGGGCCAGGATGCTTTCGCAGGGCCGGGACCCTTCCTTGGACACAGGGCCAGGATGCTTCTGCAGGGCCGGGACCGTTTCTAGGACACAGGGCCAGGATGCTTTCGCATGGCTAGGAACCTTTGTACGACACAGGACCAGGATGGTTTCGCAGGGCTGGGACCCTTTCTAGGACACAGGGCCAGGATGCTTTCACAGGGCTGGGACACAGGGCCAGGATGCTTTTGCAGGGCCGGGACCTTTTCTAGGACACAGGGCCAGGAGGCTTTCACAGTGCCGGGAGCCTTTCTAGGACACAGGGCCAGGAGGCTTTCGCAGGGCCGGGACCCCTCCTTGGACACAGGACCAGGATGCTTTCAGAGGGCCATGACCCTTTCTAGGACACTTGGCCAGGATGCTTTCGCATGGCCGGGACCCTTTCTAGGACACAGGGCCCGGATGCTTTCGCAGGACTGGGACCCTTCCTTGGACACAGGGCCAGGATGCTTTCGCAGGGCCAGGACCCTTTCTAGGACACAGGGCCAGGATGCTTTCGCAGAGCCAGGACCCTTCCTTGGACACAGGGCCAGGATGCTTTCACAGAGCGGGACACTTTCTAGGACACAGGGCCAGGATGCTTTCACAGGGCTGGGACCCTTTCTAGGACAGAGCCCGGATGCTTTCGCAGGGCCATGAGTCTTTCTAGGACACAAGGCCAGGATGCTTTCGCAGGGCCGGGACCCGTTCTAGGACACAGGGCCAGGATGCTTCTGCAGGGCCGGGACCATTTCTGGGACGCAGGGCCAGGAACCTTTCACAGGGCCGGGACCGTTTCTAGGACACAGGGCCAGGATGCTTTCGCAGGGCTGGGACACTTTCTGGGACACAGGGCCTGGATGCTTCCGCAGGGCCGGGTCCCCTCCTTGGGTACAGGGCCAGGAACATTTTAGAGGGCCGGGACCGTTTCTGGGACACAGGGCCAGGATGCTTTCGCAGGGGCGGGACCCTTCCTTGGACACAGGGCCAGGATGCTTCTGCAGGGCCGGGACCGTTTCTAGGACACAGGGCCAGGATGCTTTCGCATGGCTAGGAACCTTTGTACGACACAGGACCAGGATGGTTTCGCAGGGCTGGGACACTTTCTAGGACACAGGGCCAGGATGCTTTCATAGGGCTGGGACACAGGGCCAGGATGCTTTTGCAGGGCCGGGACCTTTTCTAGGACACAGGGCCAGGAGGCTTTCACAGTGCCGGGAGCCTTTCTAGGACACAGGGCCAGGAGGCTTTCACAGGGCCGGGACCCTTCCTTGGACACAGGACCAGGATGCTTTCAGAGGGCCGTGACCCTTTCTAGGACACTTGGCCAGGATGCTTTCGCATGGCCGGGACCCTTTCTAGGACACAGGGCCCGGATGCTTTCGCAGGACTGGGACCCTTCCTTGGACACAGGGCCAGGATGCTTTCGCAGGGCCAGGACCCTTTCTAGGACACAGGGCCAGGATGCTTTCGCAGAGCCAGGACCCTTCCTTGGACACAGGGCCAGGATGCTTTCACAGAGCGGGACCCTTTCTAGGACACAGGGCCAGGATGCTTTAACAGGGCTGGGACCCTTTCTAGGACAGAGCCCGGATGCTTTCGCAGGGCCGTGAGTCTTTCTAGGACACAAGGCCAGGATGCTTTCGCAGGGCCGGGACCCGTTCTAGGACACAGGGCCAGGATGCTTCTGCAGGGCCGGGAGCTTGCCTTGGACACAGGGCCTGGATGCTTCCGCAGGGCCGGGTCCCCTCCTTGGACACAGGGCCAGGAACATTTTAGAGGGCCGGGACTGTTTCTGGGACACAGGGCCAGGATGCTTTCGCAGGGCCGGGACTCTTCCTTGGACACAGGGCCAGGATGCTTCTGCAGGGCCGGGACCGTTTCTAGGACACAGGGCCAGGATGCTTTCGCAGGGCCGGGACCGTTTCTAGGACACAGGGCCAGGATGCTTGCGCAGAGCCGGGACACTTCCTTGGACACAGGGCCAGGATGCTTTCACAGGGCGGGACCCTTTCTAGGACACAGGGCCAGGATGCTTTCACAGGGCTGGGACCCTTTCTAGGACAGGGCCCGGATGCTTTCGCAGGGCCGTGAGTCTTTCTAGGACACAAGGCCAGGATGCTTTCGCAGGGCCGGGACCCGTTCTAGGACACAGGGCTTGGATGCTTTCGCAGGGCAGGGACACTTTCTAGGACAGTGCCAGGATTCTTTCGCAGGGCCGGGACCCTTTCTAGGACACAGGGCCAGGATGCTTTCACAGGTCTGGGACCCTTTGTAGGACACAGGACCAGGATGTTTTCACAGCGCTGGGACACTTTCTAGGACACAGTGCCTGGCGGCTTTCGCAGGGACATGAGCCTTTCTGGGACACAGGGCCAGCATGCTTTTGCAGGGCCGGGACCTTTTCTGGGACACATGGCCAGGATGCTTCCGCAGGGCTGGGAGCTTTCCTTGGACACAGGGCCTGGATGCTTCCGTAGGGCCAGGTCCCCTCCTTGGACACAAGGCCAGGATGTATTCACAGGGCCGGGAAGATTCCTTGTACACAGGGCCAGGATGCTTCCGCAGGGCCGGGAACCCTCCTTGGACACAGGGCCAGGATGCTTTCGCAGGGCCTTGACCCTTTCTAGGACACAGGGCCAGGATGCTTTCACAGGGCTGGGACACTTTCTGGGACACAAGGCCAGGATGCTTTTGCAGGGCCGTGAGTCTTTCTAGGACACAAGGCCAGGATGCTTTCGCAGGGCCGGCACCCGTTCTAGGACACAGGGCTTGGATGCTTTCGCAGGGCAGGGACACTTTCTAGGACAGTGCCAGGATTCTTTCGCAGGACCGGGACCCTTTGTAGGACACAGGGCCAGGATGCTTTCACAGGGCTGGGACCTTTTCTAGGACACAGGGCCTGGATGCTTCCGCAGGGCCGGGTCCCCTCCTTGGGTACAGGGCCAGGAACATTTTAGAGGGCCGGGACCGTTTCTGGGACACAGGGCCAGGATGCTTTCGCAGGGGCGGGACCCTTCCTTGGACACAGGGCCAGGATGCTTCTGCAGGGCCGGGACCGTTTCTAGGACACAGGGCCAGGATGCTTTCGCATGGCTAGGAACCTTTGTACGACACAGGACCAGGATGCTTTCGCAGGGCTGGGACCCTTTCTAGGACACAGGGCCAGGATGCTTTCACAGGGCTGGGACACAGGGCCAGGATGCTTTTGCAGGGCCGGGACCTTTTCTAGGACACAGGGCCAGGAGGCTTTCACAGTGCCGGGAGCCTTTCTAGGACACAGGGCCAGGAGGCTTTCGCAGGGCCGGGACCCTTCCTTGGACACAGGACCAGGATGCTTTCAGAGGGCCGTGACCCTTTCTAGGACACTTGGCCAGGATGCTTTCGCATGGCCGGGACCCTTTCTAGGACACAGGGCCCGGATGCTTTCGCAGGACTGGGACCCTTCCTTGGACACAGGACAAGGATGTTTTCACAGGGCTGGGACACTTTCTAGGACACAGTGCCTGGCGGCTTTCGCAGGGACATGAGCCTTTCTAGGACACAGGGCCAGGATGCTTTTGCAGGGCCGGGACCTTTTCTGGGACACATGGCCAGGATGCTTCCGCAGGGCTGGGAGCTTTCCTTGGACACAGGGCCTTGGTGCTTCCGTAGGGCCAGGTCCCCTCCTTGGACACAGGGCCAGGATGTATTCACAGGGCCGGGAAGATTCCTTGTACACAGGGCCAGGATGCTTCCGCAGGGCCGGGAACCCTCCTTGGACACAGGGCCAGGATGCTTTCGCATGGCCGGGACCCTTTCTAGGACACAGGGCCCAGATGCTTTCGCAGGACTGGGACCCTTCCTTGGACACAGGGCCAGGATGCTTTCGCAGGGCCAGGACCCTTTCTAGGACACAGGGCCAGGATGTATTCACAGGGCCGGGAAGATTCCTTGTACACAGGGCCAGGATGCTTCCGCAGGGCCGGGAACCCTCCTTGGACACAGGGCCAGGATGCTTTCGCAGGGCCTTGACCCTTTCTAGGACACAGGGCCAGGATGCTTTCACAGGGCTGGGACACTTTCTGGGACACAAGGCCAGGATGCTTTTGCAGGGCCGTGACCTTTTCTAGGACACAGGGCCTGGATGCTTCCGCAGGGCCGGGTCCCCTCCTTGGACACAGGGCCAGGAACATTTTAGAGGGCCGGGACCGTTTCTGGGACACAGGGCCAGGATGCTTTCGCAGGGCCGGGACCCTTCCTTGGACACAGGGGCAGGATGCTTCTGCAGGGCCGGGACCGTTTCTAGGACACAGGGCAAGGATGCTTTCGCATGGCTAGGAACCTTTGTACGACACAGGACCAGGATGCTTTCGCAGGGCTGGGACCCTTTCTAGGACACAGGGCCAGGATGCTTTCACAGGGCTGCGACACAGGGCCAGGATGCTTTTGCAGGTCCGGGACCTTTTCTAGGACACAGGGCCAGGAGGCTTTCACAGTGCCGGGAGCCTTTCTAGGACAGAGGGCCAGGAGGCTTTCGCAGGGCCGGGACCCTTCCTTGGACACAGGACCAGGATGCTTTCAGAGGGCCATGACCCTTTCTAGGACACTTGGCCAGGATGCTTTCGCATGGCCGGGACCCTTTCTAGGACACAGGGCCCGGATGCTTTCGCAGGACTGGGACCCTTCCTTGGACACAGGGCCAGGATGCTTTCGCAGGGCCAGGACCCTTTCTGGGACACAGGGCCAGGATGCTTTCGCAGGGCCAGGACCCTTTCTAGGACACAGGGACAGGATGCTTTCACAGGGCCATGACCCTTTCTAGGACAGGGCCCGGATGCTTTCGCAGGGCCGTGAGTCTTTCTAGGACACAAGGCCAGGATGCTTTGGCAGGGCCGGGACCCGTTCTAGCACACAGGGCCAGGATGCTTTCACAGGTCAGGGACACTTTCTAGGACAGTGCCAGGATGCTTTCGCAGGGCCGGGACCCTTTATAGGACAGGGCCAGGATGCTTTCACAGGGCTGGGACCCTTTGTAGGACACTGGACCAGGATGCTTTCACAGGGCTGGGACACTTTCTAGGACACAGGGCCAGGATGCTTTTGCAGAGCCGGGACCTTATCTGGGACACATGACCAGGATGCTTCCGCAGGGCCTGGAGCTTTCCTTGAACACAGGGCCTGGATGCTTCCGCAGGGCCAGTTCCGCTCCTTGGACACAGGGCCAGGAACCTTTCACAGGGCCGGGACCCTTTCTAGGACAGGGCCCTGATGCTTTCGCAGGGCCAGGATGTTTTCACAGGGCTAGAACCCTTTGTACGACACAGGAACAGGATGTTTTCGCAGGGCTGGGACCCTTTCTAGGACACAGGGCCAGGATGCTTTCACAGGGCTGGGACACTTTCTGTGACACTGGGCCAGGATGCTTTTACAGGGCTGCGACCTTTTCTGAGACATATGGCCAGGATGCTTCCGCAAGGCCGGGTCCCCTCCTTGGACACAGGGCCAGGAACATTTTAGAGGGCCGGGACTGTTTCTGGGACACAGGGCCAGGATGCTTTCGCAGGGCCGGGACTCTTCCTTGGACACAGGGCCAGGATGCTTCTGCAGGGCCGGGACCGTTTCTAGGACACAGGGCCAGGATGCTTTCGCAGAGCCGGGACACTTCCTTGGACACAGGGCCAGGATGCTTTCACAGGGCGGAACCCTTTCTAGGACACAGGGCCAGGATGCTTTCACAGGGCTGGGATCCTTTCTAGGACAGGGCCCGGATGCTTTCGCAGGGCCGTGAGTCTTTCTAGGACACAAGGCCAGGATGCTTTCGCAGGGCCGGGACCCGTTCTAGGACACAGGGCTTGGATGCTTTCGCAGGGCAGGGACACTTTCTAGGAGAGTGCCAGGATTCTTTCGCAGGGCCGGGACCCTTTCTAGGACACAGGGCCAGGATGCTTTCACAGGTCTGGGACCCTTTGTAGGACTCAGGACCAGGATGTTTTCACAGGGCTGGGACCCTTTCTAGGACACAGTGCCTGGCGGCTTTCGCAGGGACATGAGCCTTTCTAGGACACAGGGCCAGGATGCTTTTGCAGGGCCGGGACCTTTTCTGGGACACATGGCCAGGATGCTTCCGCAGGGCCGGGAACCCTCCTTGGACACAGGGCCAGGTTGCTTTCGCAGGGCCTTGACCCTTTCTAGGACACAGGGCCAGGATGCTTTCACAGGGCTGGGACACTTTCTGGGACACAAGGCCAGGATGCTTTTGCAGGGCCGTGACCTTTTCTAGGACACAGGGCCTGGATGCTTCCGCAGGGCCGGGTCCCCTCCTTGGACACAGGGCCAGGAACATTTTAGAGGGCTGGGACCGTTTCTGGGACACAGGGCCAGGATGCTTTCGCAGGGCCGTGAGTCTTTCTAGTACACAAGGCCGGGATGCTTTTACAGGTCCGCGACCTTTTCTGGGACATATGGCCAGGATGCTTCCGCAGGGCCGGGACCTTTTCTAGGACACAGGGCCAGGATGCTTTCGCATGGCTAGGAACCTTTGTACGACACAGGACCAGGATGTTTTCGCAGGGCTGGGACCCTTTCTAGGACACAGGGCCAGGATGCTTTCACAGGGCTGGGACACAGGGCCAGGATGCTTTTGCAGGGCCGGGACCTTTTCTAGGACATATGGCCAGGATGCTTCCGCAGGGCCGGGAGCTTGCCTTGGACACAGGGACTGGATGCTTCCGCAGGGCCGGGTCCCCTCCTTGGACACAGGGCCAGGAACACCTTAGAGGGCCGGGACCGTTTCTGGGACACAGGGACAGGATGCTTTCGCAGGGCCGGGACCCTTCCTTGGACACAGGGCCAGGATGCTTCTGCAGGGCCGGGAGCGTTTCCAGGACACAGGGCCAGGATGCTTTCGCAGGGCCGGGACCGTTTCTAGGACACAGGGCCAGGATGCTTTCGCAGAGCCAGGACCCTTCCTTGGACACAGGGCCAGGATTCTTTCACAGAGCGGGACCCTTTCTAGGACACAGGGCCAGGATGCTTTCACAGGGCTGGGACCCTTTCTAGGACAGAGCCCGGATGCTTTCGCAGGGCCGTGATTCTTTCTAGGACACAAGGCCAGGATGCTTTCGCAGGGCCGGGACCCGTTCTAGGACACAGGGCCAGGATGCTTCTGCAGGGCCGGGACCGTTTCTAGGACGCAGGGCCAGGAACCTTTCACAGGGCCGGGACCGTTTCTAGGACACAGGGCCAGGATGCTTTCGCAGGGCTGGGACACTTTCTGGGACACAGGGCCAGGATGCTTTTGCAAGGCCGGGACCTTTTCTAGGACACAGGGCCAGGAGGCTTTCACAGTGCCGGGAGCCTTTCTAGGACACTGGGCCAGGATGCTTTTACAGGGCTGCGACCTTTTCTGAGACACATGGCCAGGATGCTTCCGCAGGGCCGGGAGCTTGCCTTGGACACAGGGCCTGGATGCTTCCGCAGGGCCTGGAGCTTTCCTTGAACACAGGGCCTGGATGCTTCCGCAGGGCCAGTTCCGCTCCTTGGACACAGGGCCAGGAACCTTTCACAGGGCCGGGACCCTTTCTAGGACAGGGCCCGGATGCTTTCGCAGGGCCAGGATGTTTTCACAGGGCTAGAACCCTTTGTACGACACAGGAACAGGATGTTTTCGCAGGGCTGGGACCCTTTCTAGGACACAGGGCCAGGATGCTTTCACAGGGCTGGGACACTTTCTGTGACACTGGGCCAGGATGCTTTTACAGGGCTGCGACCTTTTCTGAGACACATGGCCAGGATGCTTCCGCAAGGCCGGGTCCCCTCCTTGGACACAGGGCCAGGAACATTTTAGAGGGCCGGGACTGTTTCTGGGACACAGGGCCAGGATGCTTTCGCAGGGCCGGGACTCTTCCGTGGACACAGGGCCAGGATGCTTCTGCAGGGCCGGGACCATTTCTAGGACACAGGGCCAGGATGCTTTCGCAGAGCCGGGACACTTCCTTGGACACAGGGCCAGGATGCTTTCACAGGGCTGGGATCCTTTCTAGGACAGGGCCCGGATGCTTTCGCAGGGCCGTGAGTCTTTCTAGGACACAAGGCCAGGATGCTTTTGCAGGGCCGGGACCCGTTCTAGGACACAGGGACAGGATGCTTTCACAGGTCTGGGACCCTTTGTAGGACACAGGACCAGGATGTTTTCACAGGGCTGGGACCCTTTCTAGGACACAGTGCCTGGCGGCTTTCGCAGGGACATGAGCCTTTCTAGGACACAGGGCCAGGATGCTTTTGCAGGGCCGGGACCTTTTCTGGGACACATGGCCAGGATGCTTCCGCAGGGCTGGGAGCTTTCCTTGGACACAGGGCTTGGATGCTTCCGTAGGGCCAGGTCCCCTCCTTGGACACAGGGCCAGGATGTATTCACAGGGCCGGGAATATTCCTTGTTCACAGGGCCAGGATACTTCCGCAGGGCCGGGAACCCTCCTTGGACACAGGGCCAGGATGCTTTCGCAGGGCCTTGACCCTTTCTAGGACACAGGGCCAGGATGCTTTCACAGGGCTGGGACACTTTCTGGGACACAAGGCCAGGATGCTTTTGCAGGGCCGTGACCTTTTCTAGGACACAGGGGCTGGATGCTTCCGCAGGGCCGGGTCCCCTCCTTGGACACGGGGCCAGGAACATTTTAGAGGGCCGGGACCGTTTCTGGGACACAGGGCCAGGATGCTTTTGCAGGGCCGTGAGTCTTTCTAGGACACAAGGCCAGGATGCTTTTACAGGGCCGCGACCTTTTCTGGGACATATGGCCAGGATGCTTTCGCAGGGCCGGGACCGTTTCTAGGATACAGGACCAGGATGTTTTCGCAGGGCTGGGACCCTTTCTAGGACACAGGGCCAGGATGCTTTCACAGGGCTGGGACACAGGGCCAGGATGCTTTTGCAGGGCCGGGACCTTTTCTAGGACACAGGGCCAGGAGGCTTTCACAGTGCCGGGAGCCTTTCTAGGACACAGGGCCAGGATGCTTTTACAGGGCCGCGACCTTTTCTGGGACATATGGCCAGGATGCTTCCGCAGGGCCGGGAGCTTGCCTTGGACACAGGGACTGGATGCTTCCGCAGGGCCGGGTCCCCTCCTTGGACACAGGGCCAGGAACACCTTAGAGGGCCGGGACCGTTTCTGGGACACAGGGACAGGATGCTTTCGCAGGGCCGGGACCCTTCCTTGGACACAGGGCCAGGATGCTTCTGCAGGGCCGGGAGCGTTTCCAGGACACAGGGCCAGGATGCTTTCGCAGGGCCGGGACCGTTTCTAGGACACAGGGCCAGGATGCTTTCGCAGAGCCAGGACCCTTCCTTGGACACAGGGCCAGGATTCTTTCACAGAGCGGGACCCTTTCTAGGACACAGGGCCAGGATGCTTTCACAGGGCTGGGACCCTTTCTAGGACAGAGCCCGGATGCTTTCGCAGGGCCGTGAGTCTTTCTAGGACACAAGGCCAGGATGCTTTCGCAGGGCCGGGACCCGTTCTAGGACACAGGGCCAGGATGCTTCTGCAGGGCCGGGACCGTTTCTAGGACGCAGGGCCAGGAACCTTTCACAGGGCCGGGACCGTTTCTAGGACACAGGGCCAGGATGCTTTCACAGGGCTGGGACTCTTTCTGGGATACAGGGCCAGGATGCTTTTGCAGGGCCGGGACCTTTTCTAGGACACAGGGCCAGGAGGCTTTCACAGTGCTGGGAGCCTTTCTAGGACACTGGGCCAGGATGCTTTTACAGGGCTGTGACCTTTTCTGAGACACATGGCCAGGATGCTTCCGCAGGGCCGGGAGCTTGCCTTGGACACAGGGCCTGGATGCTTCCGCAGGGCCGGGTCCCCTCCTTGGACACAGGGCCAGGAACATTTTAGAGGGCCGGGACTGTTTCTGGGACACAGGGCCAGGATGCTTTCGCAGGGCCGGGACTCTTCCTTGGACACAGGGCCAGGATGCTTCTGCAGGGCCGGGACCGTTTCTAGGACACAGGGCCAGGATGCTTTCGCAGGGCCGGGACCGTTTCTAGGACACAGGGCCAGGATGCTTGCGCAGAGCCGGGACACTTCCTTGGACACAGGACCAGGATGTTTTCACAGGGCTGGTACACTTTCTAGGACACAGTGCCTGGCGGCTTTCGCAGGGACATGAGCCTTTCTAGGACACAGGGCCTGGATGCTTCCGTAGGGCCAGGTCCCCTCCTTGGACACAGGGCCAGGATGTATTCACAGGGCCGGGAAGATTCCTTGTACACAGGGCCAGGATGCTTCCGCAGGGCCGGGAACCCTCCTTGGACACAGGGCCAGGATGCTTTCGCACGGCCTTGACCCTTTCAAGGACACAGGGCCAGGATGCTTTCACAGGGCTGGGACACTTTCTGGGACACAAGGCCAGGGTGCTTTTGCAGGGCCGTGACCTTTTCTAGGACACAGG